>NC_090442.1:755574012-756904846 GCF_031143425.1 Pleurodeles waltl | reverse complement strand
GGTGGAGGTGTCACCCTGACAGCCTCCGATGGAGTAGAGGGCTTCGTCTTTTCCAGTACATGGGGCTTGGATCCCTGGCAGGGGTGGATGGGCTCTTCCTCATCCTGCCTGGTGATGCAGGCTCCTTCCCCTTCTTGCCTGGTGGTGCAGCCTCCTTCCCTTTCTTGCCTGGTGGTGCTGGCTCCTACCCCTTTTTTGATGGAGGTGTGGTATCCTTACCACCACAAATAGGTAAGGCTACCACCGTCCCCGTGAACTGTTTGGCTGAGGTGCTGGGCTGTGTCCTTGGCACCCTGCTCATATGGGCAGGATTGGGGTAGGGAAGAGGTCAAGTTGGGAAAGGAAAAGCTTTTTAGGAACGTTGGGGTGGGAGGAGGGAGGAGTAATGGGAGTGGTGGTTGAGGGAGTGGTTGTTGGAGGTGTATGTCTGCTGGACTTGGGTACAGGTGCATAGGCTGTATGCTGATGTGAGGTGGATGGCTGTTGGGGGTGTGCATGCTTGTGTCCTTTTGGGGGGCAGACAGGGTGGGAGAGGACACAGGGGACGCGTGCCTAATTGTTCTGGAGGTGTCGGTCAGTGAGGTGTGTGTTCTGCTTGGTGCGGTGATGCTGGTAGTGGATGTTGATGTAGTGCATGCAGGTGTGAGTGTGGATATGACTGGGAGGGGGGGAGGAGGAGGAGGAAGAGACAGTGGAGGCAGTGGATGATGTTGTGTCTGCAACTGTATGGTGTTTGTGTAAGTGCTTGTGGGATGAAGTGTGGTACCTGTATTTGCCTGTGCCATTCTTGGGTGATCTCTTGTGTGCAGGCTCATCTGTATGTGTGCCTGGGATGGGTTGGGGCTGAGGAGAATGGGACTGAGAAGTGGGGCTTGAAAGGGGGACGGTAGAGACAGGGACAATGGTTGAAATCAGAGAGGAGGCCAGAGCCTGAATCGATCTCTGTTGGGCCGCCAATGCACTGTGAATGCCCTCCAGGAATGTATTGCATTGCTGCATCTGGGATGTCAGCCCCTGGAAGGCATTCAAAATGGTTGATTGCCCTACAGAGATGGATCTCAGGAGGTCAATAGCCTCCTCACTCAGGGCAGCAGGGCTCACTGGGGCAGGGCCTGAGGTGCCTGGGGGAGATGGCCAACCTCCTGGGTGAGCGGGCAGGGGAAACTTCCTGAGGGGCTGCTGGGAGGGCGGTACTGGTAGGGGGTGGTGGCTGTACCTGCAGCTGGGGTGGTCACAGAGGTGTCCGCCACCACCAGGGAGCTCCCATCGAAGGAGGTATCTGAGTCTGTGTTGCCTCCTCCAGTCTCCACCATGGTGCTCCCCTCGTCCTCCATCTCACTGGTTCCCTCGGCGTCAGTGGATACTGCCTCCTGGATCATGTGGGATACACCTCCCTCTCTCGCCGGTGACCCTGCTCCTCCGCCAGATGATGCTAATGCACACAAAGACAGGATGACAAAACAAGAAAGGGGGGGGAGAGAGACAAAAGATACACTGGGCCAGTGACTGCACCAACATCACAGTTGGTATACACATCACCGTCACACACAGGGAACAGGCTTAAGCACTATGCTTTGCACTACCAGTGATATGGCTAGTTAGTAAGGCAAGATGAGGAACACACCCCGCCAACTGCAGCACTCCTGGGACCCACGATGCCCTGCCTGAAATGGACTGCTAACCAACTAGGTCACCTATATTTGCGATACACCCATTACCCTTCAGATGACCCACGCAGCTATGTCTGGCCTGGCCTTAGGGGCATCCACTAACACACATCCACCACCCGGATACCACCCCACCAGCCAAAATATGTGTTGATACCCACTGTACTCACCCCCTTGTGGCTGCTGTGATGCCCTCAAGTGCCCATTTAGCTCACGGTAGGCCACTGCCAATATGCGGGCCATCAGGGGGGTCAGGTCCGACGGGCACCCATTCTTCATTGGGAGGCCATCCCCAGCTCAGCCTCTGAGGTCTTCCGTGCCCTGCATCTCAGGTCCTCCCACCGTTTCTGACAGTGGGTGCTCCGCCTGCCATAGACCCCCAGGGTCTGCACGTCCTTGGCGATGGCACACCATAATCCATTCTTTTGATGGGCGCTGACCTGTAGAGGCAATACAGACAGGAGAGCACCATTGAACAAACAGTCCAGCCTGTCACACAAATGGCCACCATACCCGTTTCCATCACCACTGGCACACACATTGCCCAGCATACAACATGTACACCGCCAACAGACAATCCCCCCATCCCCCACCCACCCTTACACGATGCTTGCACACAAATCCCCATGCATCCTTGCCACATACATCATGGCCAAAGTGTACTCACCTGTTGGTCTGAAGGCCCTTACAGCTGTCCGTACTGGGGTAGGACCCCATCCACCAGTCGCTCCAACTCCTCCAAAGTGAAGGCACAGGCCCTTTCTCTGGTCACACGGGCCAAGGTAGGTTCCAAACACAGGTCACAGCAGCACACGCAGTGTAGGTCTTCTCCTGTGGAAAGTCAGGAATCAAGTGAGGTTATAGACAGAAAATGGTAGTCACGTCTGTGGCGGTGTACAATGTTAGCGGCGGCGTAGGTCCCCATTGGCCACTGTAGTCTATGGAGCCCCATATTATCCAATGAGGAATTGCACAGTGGTGCAAGACCGCCTTCAGCCACGACGCCCAATGTCAGAGGAGTTAGCTGATTTCCACCTGTTCCTACATACAGGATAGGCAGTCACAATTTCAGGGGGGGCAGACATATCGACATTTGCTATGTCACAGAATAGATTGGCACATACTTCACCATTAACACTGTCCCAATACATAAGTGCACCATGTGGACTGCTGTTGTGGTTTTGTTGTTCAAATTGTGACAGCCTACTCACTCTTGTGTCCCTTCGATACCTACTGCTGTGGATGAATAGGAGGTGGAGACCTACCCCGGGTACAGACCCCTGGTGGACTTAGCTACATTGGAGGACAGTCACATTATACTCACCTATAGACTGGACAGGGCCACAATCACAGAGCTGTGTGCCCAGTTAGAGCCAGACCTGATTTCATCAATCCTTCATCCGACTGGGATCCCCCGTCTTGTGCAAGTGCTATCACTGCTCCATTTCCTGGTGACAGGTTCTTTCCAAGTGACAGTGGGCTTGGCAGCAGGAATGTCACAGCCAATGTTCTTAATCGTGCCTGCAAGCATGTTGCCACTGTGAAGGCCGGATTCTATGCAATGGGACATATCCCCAATATTATTGGGGCGATTGATGGGACACATATTGCGTTTGTCTCCCCTGCCAGAATGAACAGGTGTACAGGAATCGTGAGAGTTTCCACTCCATGAAGGTGCAGATGGTGTGCCTGGCAGACCAGTACATCTCCCACGTCAATGCTAAGTATCCTGGGTTGGTGCATGATGCCTTTGTCCTGATGAATAGCAGCATCCCAAATGTGATGGCCCAACTACAGAGCCACAGGGTGTGGCTAATTGGTGAGCCTTGGGCCCCACCCACTGTATGTTAGTGTATGCCTCTGGTGTTATCCCCATAGGAAAGTGTGTGGATAAATGTTGTCCCTCAATACCTGCAGGTGACTCTGGCTGCCCAAACCTATCATGGCTGCTGACCCCTGTGAGGAATGCCAGGAATGCCAGGACAAGGGCTGAAGAACATTATAATGAGGCACATGAGTGAACCAGATGGGTCATCGAAAGAACCTTCGGCCTCCTGAAGGCCAGGTTCAAGTGCCTCCATCTGACAGGTGGATCCCTGTGCTACTCACCCAAAAAGGTCTGCCAGATAGTAGTGGCATGCTGCATGTTGCACAACCTGGCCCTCAGGCGCCATGTACCTTTTCTGCAGGAGGAGGAGACAGGAGATGCCCCTGTGGCTGCAGAAGACCCTGATGACAGTGAGGATGAAGAGGCTGAAGATGAGGACAACAGAACATCAGTTATCCATCAGTATTTCCAATGACGCACAGGTGAGACAGTGCAACTTCACATTTCTATGACTATTGGTGTTTTCTGTGTGGCTGTGGCATGATGGCATTAACTTCCTTTTACCTCTCCTTACTGTCACCTATGGTTTATCATTTTACAGATGTTGGTGCTGTGACAACTGTGTACTGATGTGCTGACTACAGCCAGGTACAGGTCATTATTTCTCTGCTCTCACAATTTTACAGTTCATTTGCAATGGATGTAACTGTTTCCATCAATAAAATTTTTCAACACATGACATACAAGTATTCGAGTTGTGTTCAAGGGTGTTTATTTTAGTGCTAATAAATTTAGGGAAAAGTGCAATGGAATGGGGTGATGATGGAGGAAAGTCAAAGGTATTGTTCCAGTCTTTTTGTAGCACAGGTGCAGTGTCCAATGACCATAGGAAGGGCAGCAACTGCAGTTCAAGGTGGAGAAGGTGACTGAGTGGGACATGAGGGGGACAATCAGGTGAGTCTAATTTCCTGGTGGTGGTCTTGGCAAGTGTCTCTGGCTTCTGTCTGGGTAGCAGGGAACGTTTGTGGGGTGGTTCACCTTCTGCGGGGAGGAATGCTAGTGGCCTGTGGGTCCTGTGGGTCCTGTGGCGGGGCCTCCCGCCCACTAGCAGCAGTGGAAGTAGAGGGCTGGTCAATGGACTGGCTAGTGGTAGTGGCCCGCTGGTGTGCTGTTGCCTCCCTCATGATGTTGGCCATGTCTGCCAGCACCCCTGCTATGGAGCCGCCTGTTCTCCTGCATCTTGTCAAAGATCTGGCCCATTGTGTCCTGGGAATGTCAGTAGGCTCCCAGGATCTTGGAGAGTGCCTCCTGGAGGATCAGTTCCCTGGTCCTGCCCTCCCCCCTGGTGCACAGGAGTCCTCCCAGTGTCCTTGTATGCCTGTGCCTCTGTCCCCTAAATGGTGTGCCCACTGCCACTGACCCCAGGTCCCTGATCACTGGGGGCCTCTTCTGTTGGGGGACTGGTTTGTCGTGGCACCTCCTCTCTACTGACATTGGCTAGGGCACCTGTGGGGATGTAAGTGATGTTTTATGCTTCATGTCTGTGACATATTGTACATCCCTAGCTTCTCCTCTATCGTTGGTGTTGCCCTGCCACCTTTTGCTTGTGTGTGGTGATGTATTGTGTGATTATTAGTTCCCCTATGCTGTGCATGCTTTGGTGATGGGTGTCCCTGCATGGCTGGGAGTGCTGTCCATGCATTGTTATGGCATGCAGGATTTGGTATTGGGGTTATTCATATGTGTAGGTGCATTGTGTGGGGTGGAGTGGAGTGATGGGAGTGAGGGTGAGGGGGTTTGATGGCATGCACGTATGGGGGGAGATAAGTAATAAATATTGACTTACCCGTGTCCAGTCCTCCGGCTACTCCAGCAAGTCCCTCAGGATGCAGTAGTGCCAAGACGTACTCCTCCCATGCTGTCAACTGTGGGGAGTAGGTCGGGGTCAACCGCCAGTCCTCTGTATGGCGAGCTGGTACCTTGCTGCTATGGTACGTACCTTCCCCCGTAGGTCGTTCTACCTCTTCCTGATGTCGTCCCTTGTTCTTGGATACTGTCCCATGGGGTTCACCCTGTCCACGATTCTCCACCATAGTTCCATCTTCATGGCAATGGATATTTGCTGTACCTGTGTTCCAGCTGTGGCTCTACCCTGACAATTTCACACCCCGTGACCCTTAAATCATCCTCAGTGAAACAGGGGTGCCTTTGTGGGGACATGGGTGTTGTGTGGTGTGTGTTGGTGAGAGTGTATTGAGTAATCTGGTGGGGTGTGTGATGTGGGGTGTGTGAGGGATGTATGGGTGTAAGTGGTGTGTTTGTCTAGTTTTCTCTGTGCTGCTCATGTCAATCTACTGGCAGTAATTGTTTGTAAAGATTTGTGGGTAATGTGGGTGGGTGTTTTATAGTGCTGTGGGTAGGTGTGGTGTGTGTATGAGTGTCAGGTGTGTGTTTTTAGTATTGGCCAATGTAGTGTTGTTTTGTATGTGTGTGTCCATTCTGAGCGTGGCAGTATGTACCGCCAATGGTTTACCGCAGTTGAATATCCGCTGTGGTGATTCGTGGGTCATATTGTGGTGGGCGTTGTTTTGTTGGCGTAACAGTATGGGTGTTGGGACTGCCACTTTATCACTGACCTTTGGGATGGCAGATTTGTGTATGTGGCTGTATTCTGTAGGTTTGGTGTGTGTGTGTCATAATATGGCAAACGGATATTCACAACCGCGGCGGTATGTTGGCGACCGTCACCGTTTTGATAAGCGGGATTTATCGCCAATGTCATAATGAGGGCCAAAGTGTGTAAAGCATTCAAAAATCAGAAAACAGAATGAAACAAAAATAGATTATATTTTTATATTTAATTTGACAACAAAACAAATACAATCAGTTAAGGGGAACCAGAGAAGTGAATTTTTAAAGATTAAGGCCCATATTTATCTTTTTTTAGAGCTGCATTTGCGTAATTTTTTGACACAAAAGCGGCACAAACTTGCAATATACAATTGTATTTTGTAAGTTTGCGTCGTTTTTGCATCAAAAAGTGGCACAATTGCAGCGCTAAAAAAGTATAAATATGGGCCCAAATATGTTTTAGTGCGTAGAAACTAAGACAGTCAAGCTGGACATCTGGTCACACTCGACTGGGGCAAAGTCAAAATTTGAGGCCAACCTTGATGGAGTCCTGCTCGTGACAGTAATCGGGAGGCCTTGGTCAAAGTTTTACTTTCAGGATTTGCACCTTGCAGGAGACCTTGGAGAAGACTTTTACCTTCAGATTTAGATGATTTTCCATGACTGAAATCTTCATCAAATCATAACTTGAAATTTAATCCAACCTCCCTAGAGCCCTCCTCGGATGTGCTGCACGGAAAGCCTTGGTCAACTTTTTACATTCAGACTTTGTCACTTTTGGAGCCTTGTCTCTCCGACGTCAGATGACCCTCCAAAGCAAGCGGATTTTGAGTTCCCATCTTGGGATTGCCTTCCAGGAGCCCCAATGAAATCCTGGATGTCTGGGGCTCTGGAACCTTTCAGCGGGACAAACCTCCAAGTCAGGCTGGGTCGTGGTCCTTGTAAACCAGCTTGACTCAGGATGTCAGGTTGGTCCCTTTATGGAGCTTTTTTTCAAAAGTTCTCCAATCTTCTCCAAAATACTTGATCTTCTTCCAGAAATTCTTTGAAGGTCCTTTAGGAGTCTACAACTCACCCAAGCTTCCTCAAGCTCTGAGTTGCACCTTGTCGGTTAGGACTCCAACTTCCTGAATGCACCTGGCTCAAATTCAAAAATGACCACTGGACAGTGGTCAGCTGGTCTGTGTCTTCAGGTTTTGAAGCAAGGACTCTGGTCAGCTATTTTCTATCTGTAGCAAACAGGGAGTCCCTTCATGAACTAGCTGAAGACAGGAAAAGTCCTTTATGTAGTGAAGCCCAAGTATGCAGCTGATGCAGTCCTTCAGAGTGCAGTGTTGAGGTGCCGGTCCGGGGTCCAGCAGGGGAGAACCTTCTTTTTCTTATTGTTGTTCCTTGTAGGGATCTGAGGTGTGGGTGCAGCTCTGCCATATATATCCTTGCTCCTGGGGTGAAAAGTATGGGGGTGGCAACTGTCAAGTCACTGGCAGGCCACCACCCTCTTGGATGAACATATCCTGGGAAGTGTGGCAAAAATCAATCCCAGTGAGCAACATTCCTCAAATGGCAGAAATTCAATCTTGGAGGTTGGGCCTGGCTAATTTCCCCTAGCACACCTCTTTCCAACACTCTCCTAATCTAACCAGGGGGGCACCTGGCTGTCTGTTTTTTTTTGCAGAAAAGGGGAAGGTCCACTTACAGGACCAAATGTCCTTCCCTCCTCTGAAGCCAAGTTTAGCTGCTCTCCCCCATCCTTTTTCACAACCTGCTGAGGCAGTTCTCCTCCCCCAGGCACTCCCTTTGTGTTCAGCCCAGGCCACTTCACACCTCATCAAGGTTGCCTGGCCAGGCTGCCAGAGGCTGGCCAATCAGAGAAGGGCACTACAAAGTTGAAACTGGCAACTTTCAGGTAGAATTCTGAAAACTCTTTCCCTGAGTTAGTTATATTAAAATCAACAATGGCAAGACGTTGTATTTGTTATAAAAAGCTGTTTGATACCAAACCTGAAATATCTAGGTCCTTTTGAGTCTTTATTAATTAAAAATAAAGTCTCCCCATGCTAGCCTATAGAGTTGATTCACTACAATGGGGGAAACATGCTTAGCTATTTCTCCCTCACCAGGGCTTATAAAACATCTCTTATGAAGTCCCTGCTTATAGTAACACTGCACCCAACCCTGGGGCACCCAGGGCATACCATTGGGGTGACCTATATGTAAAGATAAGGTAGTTTCAGACTTTGGAAGTACTTTTGATTCCAAAGTCGAATTTGAAGATAACTTTAATGTAAAAGCAGCTAGCAAAGCAGGCCTGTCTTTAAAATGACACTTGGGGCCAGATGTAGCAAACTTTTGCGAGTCGCAAATGGCCCGAATCGCTATTTGCGACTCCGCAAAATCGGAAATGGGATGCAAAAATCCCATTTCCGACTCGCAAAAAGCGATGCGAGCCGTTACCGACTCGCAAAATGTGCGACCCCATTTTGCGACCCGCAAATAGGAAGTCGCAATTTGCGAGTCGCAAACCATATGCAATAGCAACTCGCAAATTGCGACTAGTCGCAAAAAGCCCAGTTTGCATGTCCAATTTACCACTAACTCAGAGCAGGTGGTAATCATTACCAAAGTATAAAAGGAGACCCAGAAGGCATCTGGGTTACTCAAGATGGCGGAGATATACCTGATAGCAGTGAGGAGGAGAGCCCACGCAGCCCAGCAGAGGAGGAGGAGGAACCAGAGACAGGAGAAGATTTACAGAACAAGGCAGACTCTTTTCCAGCAAACTGAGGAAGAAATCTACGATAAATACAGACTTAGCAGCGCAGCTATACTAGATTTAATTGAATTACTCAAACCACAGCTAGAACGCCAGACGCTGCGCGGCTGCGCCATCCCTACGCATGTGCAAGTGCTATGCTCACTGCACCTTTTGGCCTCGGGGAGCTATCAGGGGGTCATTGCTGTGGCAGGTGGGGTATCCCAAAGTGCACTATCAAGGTTCCTCAGTGCATTCCTAGATGCCATACTCACACACATGTCCCAATACATATACCTACCCAGGAATGAGGCAGAAATTAACAGCACCAAGCTGGACTTTTACCAGATTGCCAACTTTCCCCATGTCATAGGGTGTGTAGATGGGACACATATTCAAATATGCCCTCCTGCAAACCTGGAATATCTGTTCCGCAATAGAAAGTGTACCCACTCACTCAATATTCAGGTTGTTTGTGACGCCCATTATGTCATCACTGACATTGTAGCTAAATTTCCAGGCAGTACTCATGACTCCTACATTTTTAGGCACAGTGGGATACACCAACGCCTGGAACGTGGGGAGTTTGGAGACGGATACCTCCTAGGTAGAGCTGCATACACCATGTAGACATACACTCAGATCAATGTGCACACCAACCAGGACTTTCTAACAGTGTACGTTTTTGTGCCCAACAGGTGACAGTGCATATGCACTACGGCCATGGATAATGACTTCGTACTTAACACCCAGCAATGAATGTGAGAGGCGATACAACAGTGCACATAAGAGGACCAGGAACCTGATTGAACGCACCTTTGGATTGCTGAAAGCACGGTTCAGATGCCTCCACCAAAGTGGAGGTGCCCTCCAGTATACCCCCATAACGGCATTCAAAATAGTTGTCGCATGCGCTATCCTGCACAACATTGCCACCCGACGTGGGCTACCTCTCACCCCTGCAGACCCAGATTCTGAGGATGAAGAGCAAGAGCAACCACATTGCCATCATGGGGATCGGAGCATTGCACATGAAGGCAGACTGAGACGGGAACATATCGCAACACAATACTTTGGAAGGTACGTGCCAACGTCTACCATACTCACCTATTGAACAAACACTCCATTTGTTAAGTGGAACAAAAAAATTATTTAATATGTGCAGAATTCGAACTATTTACAATGAAAAACTGTTCAGGGACTTCATAAAGCCAACCTGGCATGGGGCACATTGCCATCATGTGCCCCAACATCAGGGACAGTGTTTAGTTTATTGCCTACGGCGACCTCTGCCAGCCTGGCTGGTCCCAGGTTGGTCTGCAGTGCTCTGCCTCGTACTCCCACTCCGGAGCACCCTGGTGTCACCAGCAGAGACACTGCTCACAGTGGAGCCCTCTTTGCTATCTTGTGGGGTGTCCCCTGTACCCCTGGACACCTGCCGTGCCTCCATGAGGTCGATCACATGTGTGATCCGGCCCAGGCCCCTTACCACATCACCTGCAAAGTGGCCCATTTCCACCTGGAGGCCGACTGTTCTTCTTGACAGCCCAGTAGTGTTCACTGCCAGTCTGCAAATAGAGGAGGCCATCCTGTCCAGCCTTTGGAGCAGCTGGCGGTCCCTGCGCCTCGCACCCTCGCTCTGTGTTAGGAGTCCAGCCACCAGTTCACGCATGGACAGGGCTAGGTCACCAGCATTGTTGCCTATTATGTCCAGTTGTGCATGGAGCTGCTGCATGCTGTTTTCATTGCTCCTTACGAAGCGGTGCAGAACCCCACTAATCCGCCCTAACATTTGATTTTGCAGGCGCTGACCACGTAGCAGTTGTGCCTCTGTCAGTGTGGTGGACGGACGCCCTGACTCTGCCTGCAGCCCTGCTCTCCTCATCCTGCGTCGCCTGCGCAGCAGTGGATGCCCTGTGAGATGTGCTGTGGCACTCCTGCCTGTTGCTGGTGCTGCCTCCGAAACCACTGTTGCAGCGGGTGTTGTCATTGAGGGGATGGTGTTGGTGATGCAGGTGGGAGTGGTGGCTGCTCCTGTAGTTTCCTCATGGGGCTGGCTGACTGTTGGCACCTGGCTGCTGTGGCTGGTGGTGGTGTCTTGTGGGAGACCTGTGGGACATGGGGAAAACACTGTCAGTGTCTACTATCTGTTGCACACTTCCTAATAAACATTTGCCTATTAACTGCCTACTTGACTACATTGCCCATAATGCATCATGCTGGTATCTGCAACTCTGAAATGGAGCTATCTTGGTTGTGCATGCCCCTGTGTACATGGTGGGGGTATGGCATTGATGGGGGTACAGGCATATCACATGGTACTCACTGGTTGATGTTCCGGGCTCAGAGGTGTCCAGATCTCCGAATCCTGTTACAGCCTCCTGCTCCAGGGTCTCCTCCACCGTTTCCTCCAGGGGTGTGGGTGGTGGTATGGATGATGGTCCCCCTCCTGTGCCTCTCATCTCCCGGAGCCTTTCTGCCACCCTCTCCTTGGTCCGGGAGCGGAGGTCATACCACCTCTTCTTTATCTCCTCAACACTCCTGTGGCTGACCGCCAGGGAGTTCACCTTTTCCTCAATTTCCTGCCAAATTCTTTTTTTTGTAGAGTCTGGCACATTGAGGGCTGCCTTCCCAAATAGTTCATCATGGTGCTGACAGCATTCCTCTGTGAGCACCTCCAGCTCCTTCTCAGCAAATTTCAATTTCCTCTTTCTGGGAGTGTCAGCCATGGTCGCTGTTGCTCTGTTAGCTGTGCAGCAGTTAAAAAGGGTGTGGTCCTCCCTCCTCCCAGGTGTATTTGTAAACTTCCTGGCTGTGATGTCATCATCATGAGCCAGGAAGTGTTTCCAGAGTGTTCTGGAGTGGTTTCTGGAGTGTTCTGCAGCACCTGCAACCAATTTTCATTAAAATCGCAATTTGCGACACCCACTCGCAAATTGCGAGTCCGTTTTTTGCGCGGTCGCAAAAAGCGACCTCGCAAACAGCGGACTCGCTGTCTGCGGTGCGACTCCGGGTGCGAGTCGCAATTTGTCCCAGCAAATTGTAACTGCATTCCTGTTAGCGACACGCAAATTGCGAGTCGCACATGCTCGCAAGTTGCGAGTCGCTAATTGTTTTGTACCTACATCTGGCCCTTAGTACCTCAGCAGTGCACCTATGGGGGCACTACCTATCCTGGGGTCCCTAAACCCACATGCCCTACCATATACTAGTTACTTATAAGTGGGTTGCTACAGCCAATTATAATTAGCCTAATTTGCATATTCCATTTTACACAGATCACTGATCCTGCGACTGGTTAGCACTACCCAGGGCACAGCCAAGAGTCATTAACCAGCAGTATCCGTCCAAAACTTTTGGGTTTGACCATGGAAAAAAAGAGGACTTTCCCACACTGCCCCCCCAGATGAAAGGTTATGAGTACTAACATACACCCTGGTAATCATCATCAGCTAAGTGGAAAAACCTGGAAAGGCCATCTGCATTGGCATGTGCAGCCCTAGGTCTTTGCTGCACTGTGAATTCCACCCCCTGTAGGTAAATGAACCACCTTCACAGTTTTGGATTCTCCCTCCTCAACTGCATGAGCCACCTGAGAGGCCTGTGGTCCTGTTTGAACACTGAAGTTTGTGTCAAACAGGTATGGCCTCAATGTCTGCAGGGACCAGACCACAGCAAAGGCCTTCCCCTCAATGGCACTCCATTTTCACTTTCTGGGGAGTAATTGCCTGCTGATGAAAACAACTTGCTGATCCTGCCCCTCTTCATTGGTTTGTGCTAACACTGCCCCAATCGCTGTCTATGAAGCATCTGTTTGCACTATGAACTCCTTGTTGTAGTCAGGAGCCAATAGAACTGGTGCTGAACACATAACCTTCTTCAGAGTGTCAAAGACTTTCTGACACTCTGGGGTCCAAATTACCTTTTTGTGTTGTTTCTTTGAGATAAGCAGTCAGAGGAGCCACAATGATCCCATAATTCTGAGCAAACCTTCTGTAATACCCAGTCAGGCCAAGAAAGGCCCTCACTTGAGTCTTGGTTTTAGGAGTCTCCAAATCCAGGATGGTCTGGCTCTTGGCCTGGAGAGGCTGTACCTGGCCTCTACCTAAAAGGTTGTCGCGTAGGCTCTCATGATTCTATTGAGACTACTGGATTTGAGCGGCAGAATCACTTGCACTGTGGGATACTGAGTCTGAACCCTCTACAGGTGACACTCGTTGGCCGAATCTGGGTTTTGTTCTGGCTAACTAGCAATGCCTAATCTCCACACAAGCCGTACTCAAGAGAGGTCTACCCACCTAACCCTACTAGACCTGGGTAGTGAAAAACCCCAAATGGGTTATTATTGCGAGGTTGTTAGTAAAAAGTTTTGAATCACCAAGGACTGTACCACACATTCTCTAAAGACATAGAAGGAAAAGTCTACATAGTGTGAGATATGTGTTTCACAGAGTACAATCATCGCTGATATGGGGATTTTTGTTTAACAGGAAGATATAACCACATTGTTTGTACATTTTGGAGATATATGTTTGTAAGTTTTAAGCTGTTTGGGAATGAGGATGTTTGTTTTCAATGTTTTCTCGTCTTTTTTCTAACAACAATTAATAAATGTTGAAATTAACTTTCATTACCAAGGGTGGATTTATAACCCCATTTTGGATGAATTAATTCAGTATTTTTTCCTACTAGCTGACCAAACCCACTTTTGCTGCTTCATCTCCACACAAGAGCAGGGATGATTGGGCAGCCGAGCACATGATACAATTGTTTCCTCAAGGAAATTGTGGTCACTCAGATCGCATCTGTTTCTCTCAGTTACATTAGTATCACATATACAAGAACAGGGGCAGAATATATTTCAATAAGGTTTAATTTAAGCAACTGCATTTTGATATTAAAGCATGTACTGCAATAACTAGGACGATAAAGCATGACAGGATTAAAATTGTGACAAGGAGAGTAAAGCATAAAAATAACGCTACCATATTGTCACTAGAATCGTTAAAATAATTCCTACCTAGGCTATGTTGGAGCACAGCATGTTAAGCTCTAATTCTACCCTTCAGGTTTCCCTGGCAAGACATCATCCCTCATACCTGAGCAAGAGGCCTGTAGTCTACATAAGCAGCAGTAGTAAAGCACTTAGCGATCAGCATACAGTCGTGGTCATCTGGCTGGAATCTCCCTCTAACGTTCATGGGTCAAAGTAGTGTTTTTATAATAAAACAACTGATGTTCCAAGAAAGGATCCCTATGTAAAAGTGTGTATGTTTTTATGAACACTAGAGACAAAGCGTTACCATGTTTACCGGCAACCTATCTTACTGTAGCCTTGAGAAAAGCACAGAGTAAAAGAAATGTCTTGTTTAAGAATGCAGTGCTGACCTAGGCAAAGAACAGCTAGATAGAGAGAAATGAAAAAAGACCGCAAATGTGGCTATTGTTAAAATAATAAAGCAAGCTGAATGAAATATATCTAGGTTAAAGTGCACAGCTGCAGGCCTTGTTCACTAAAATAATGTATATGAAGCTCTAACTAAAATGGCTACATAACAATGTGTCCCAGGTATGCCACTGAACTCTGCCCTATTTGGAATTTGCTTGTATTGATAGTCAGGCCTGCCTGGAGCACGGCCTGAAGCACTTCCTTCAGGTAGACCAGGTGATCCTCCCAGGTGAGGCTGAATACAGCAATATAATCTAGATAAGCTGCACTAAAAGATTCCAGCCCAGACAAGACTCTCTTCACTAACCGTTGGAAGGTGACAGGGGCATTTTTCAAACCAAAGGGCATTACCTTGAACTGAAAGTGGCCTTCTGGGGTGAAGAATGCAGACCTCTCTTTATCTCTTGGGCTTAAGGCAATCTGGCAGTATCCTGAGGTCAAATCAAATGTACTCAGGAACGTAGAAATCCCCAACCTATCAATGAGCTCATTCAGATCTAGGTATGGGGTGAGCATCAGTCTTAGTGACTGTATTTAAACCTGTAGAATACACTGACTCCTAGCTCTTTTTCCTCCCCTTGGGGATTGGGCTTGGGTACCAGTACCACTAGACTGGCCCAAGGACTATCAGAGGGCTCAATTACCTTCAGCTGTACCTTCTTAGCTACCTCAGCTTTGATGTTGGCTTTGGCCTGGTCTGATAACCTGTACAACTTATTTTTGACAGGTAAGCTGTCACAACTGTCAATGTCATGGACACAGCAATTGGTGAGTCTAGGGGTCAGAGAAAACAGTCCAGAAAACTACTCCAAGACCTGTCTGCAGTCTTCTGCTGCTGGGCTGTCAAATTGGGAGAGTTACTACTACCTCCACTGACGCATCTTGTGCATTATTAGAGAGGAGGTATGGCAGAGGTTCACTCTTCTCCTCCTTTCCCTCATCTATGACCATAAACATGGTTATGTTGGCCCTGTCTTGGTAGGGTTTCAGTCTGTTTACATTCAGAATCCTATGAGGAATCCTGGGGGTGCCAAGGTCTACTAGGGAGGTGACCTCACCCTTCTTCTTTAAATTTGGAAATGGCCCAGTCCCCTTGGCCTGAAGTGCCCTAGGAGCCAAAGGCTCCACAACCCACACCAGCTCACCTGGGTGATACTCAGACAGGGTAGCCTTCAGGTCATGCCAGAGCTTCATGAGCACATGGCTGGCCTCCAGGTTGCTGCTTGCATTCTTCATGTACTCAGTCATGTGTGAACATAGGCCCAGCACATAATCAAGCACATTCTGCTTGGACTCTTTGAGAGGCATCTCCCAAGACTCTCTCACCAAACTCAATGGGCCTCTTACAGGGTGCCCAAACAGTAACTCAAAGGGGCTGAATCCAGCTCCCTTTTGTGGTACCTCCCTGTATGCAAACAACAGGCATGGGAGGAGAATATCCCATCTCCTCCTAAGTTTGTCCCATTTGAATGCCCTGCAGGGTCTTGTTAAATCTCTCCACCAGACCATTGATCTGTGGTTGATAGGGGGTGATGAGCTTATAGGTAACACCACACTCATCCCACTTTGCTTTCCGATAGTCAGACATAAAGTTTATGCTCCTATCTGAGACCACCTCCTTTGGGAATCCTACTCTGGTGAACACTCAAAAGCAGGGCCCTAGCCACTGTGGGAGCAGCAACAGTCCTGAGGGATATTGCCTCTGGATACCTGGTGGCATGGTCCACTACCACCAAAATGTATATGTTACCTGAGGCAGTTGGTGGGTCTAAGGGACTAACAATGTCAATCCCGACCCTCTCAAAGGGGGTCCCAAACACTGAAAGTGGTAGCCTTTGGCTTGCCCCCTGTCTTGCCAGTGGCCTAACAGGTGACATAGGAGCTGCAAAACTTCATGACTTTTTCTGTCATATGGGGCCAGTAAAAATGGTTGACCAACCTGTTCCAGGACTTGGTCTGCCCCAAATGTCCTGCTAAGGGAATGTCATGGCTTAGAGTTAGGAGGAATTCTCTATACTTCTGGGGGACCACCACTCTCTGGTTTGCCCCTGGTTTGTGGTCCCTTGCCTCAGTGTAGAGCACTCCATTCTACCTATAAACCTTGTGGGGCCCACTGACATCCTCTTGTTCTTGCCTGGAGGCAATCTGCCCTGGGCCCCCAACGTGGGGCACTCGCTTTTGCCCCTGGCACAACTCTTCTCTTGTGAGCCGACCAGTCCCTTGCAATTCTACCAAGTCGGCATAACTTGCAGGGGAGGGATCCCTCCCTCAGAGGTCAGATCCTCCCCATCAGGATTGGATTGCTCCTCTGTACTCTTTGGGGCTGGCAGGCCAGACCCTGTGCCCTTTCTTTTGTTCTTGGAGGATTTGCCCATTGTTCCGGGTTCCAGCTGTTCAGCACTTCCCTCTCGTGCTGTCTGTGACCTGGTCACAGCACACGCCCATTCAGAGAGGTCCAGCATCTGTGCATGGACCCTTCTTTCCACCTCGGACCATTCAGATGCTTCCAGATCATTTCCCAGCAGACACTCCACTGGGAGGACAGGATCTGCAACTACCTTTTCAGGGCCAGTCACACCTCCCCATTCCAAGCTCACCATTGCCTTGGGATGGAGCTTGGTTCTACTGTCTGCATATACCACCTGGCTGAATGCAACAGGTAAGACCTGTTCTGGAGAAACCAGTTTTTCTGTGACCATAGTCACACTGGCTCCTGTATCTCTCAGAGCCTCCACCTCAGTCCCATTGACTTTAGGCCTCTGCCTATACCTCTCCATGCTGGGAGGTATGGTGGCCATGGCTGCAATGTCCACCCCACCCACGGACACTAAGGTGACCTCTGTATTCTCTGATCCCAACCCTGGGCCAACTTCCATCCCCACACCTACACTAGCAATCCTATGGAATGCAGATCAGTGGGGGCTTCTTTGAGCAGACAGCATCTCCTCTTTTGTGTCCAGGCTGGTGATACTCCAAATACTTGCCGTCCGTGGCAAATTCTTGAAACTTTCCTACCTTAACAGGATCATAATATTTCCCCTGGTACCCTTCCCCTTAGAAGTGGAATGACAGGTTTCGGGGACACATGTGAGGACTCTTTGGACTTTTTATCCTCTTTCCCTTGGGTCTTCCTTTTTCTGACCATCCCCTTGGGGTTCCTGGTTACCTCTGGTTCTCAACCATTCATCTGCAGCCTCCCCCCATAGAGTCAACTAGATGCTGGTGCAACTTCTCTTGGACACAGTTAGTTAGGAGGTGCTCCGTCATAATCAAATTGTATAACCCCTCAACGGTACTTAACTTGTTGCGGTTTATCCATCTCTCTAGTGCCTTTACTTAGATGCCCACAAAATCAACTCAGGACTCGGTAGCTGTCTTCTGGGTATCCCTGAACTTGAGCCTGTATTGCTCTGGGGTCATACCAAATTTCCTGGTTAAACATTTCTTCAAACTGGATAGGAATCTGTTTTCTCTTATCTCAGGGTCAGGAGCCTATCCCTCTCAGATATTAGGCTCAACTCCCTTGGGAGTGAACTCCAATATTGGGGCTTAGCCCTTCTCATCTTGAGAGCCCTCTCAAAGGTTGTCATCCATTTGTCTATATCATCCCCCTTCTGGTACACAGGGACAATCCCCTTGGGTAACCTGGGACAAAACCTACCACCCATCGACATCTCAGAGTCTTCTTTGCTGCCACCATCTTTTTGCTCTCCCCTTGCCCACTTGTTCTTCTCTAATCCCAGTTGTTCTGCCTTTAAAGTTATATAAGCCAGCTGGGCTTCCAGCTGTCTCTCCCTGAGGGACAGGTTATCTCCTTCTGAACTGACCACCCTCCCCAAACTAGCTTTGGTCCTGGCCCTGATGGCTGTGTGTAGTGAGGAACTTTTTCCTCCTCCTTCTCGCTAAGGTTTAGATGCCCTCCCTCTCCTGAGTGGTTGGAACCGGTATATTCCACTACTTCTACCTCCACTGGGGTTTCTTCTGTGTCTACCTCTTGGCCTCTCAGCCCAGGCTGTCAGGGATTTGATCAACACATCCTTTCTGAGATTAGTGGCTGCAGGCACCCCCTCTCAGTGCACAACCTCACTAAACTGGACTACTGTTAATCAGGGTAGGTTAGTCAGATCAAGCTCCATGGTTCCCTAGTTTGTGTGTCACACAAAAGACTTTTGTAAAATTGGAATCAAGAATTTAGAAAAATCAAAAAATGCAATAATTGAAATTAGTCCAAATTAAAAATCAAAAACAATTTTTGCACTAAGACAATTTACAAGATTTGTAATTTGTTTTACTTAAAACTGTAGTGTGATACTGAACACAAGTACTGAAGCCCACCACTGCACACTAAAAATGTTGGAAGGTGGATTATTGGTAAGGGCAGATAGGTACCTACACTTAGCAATAGGCCACAACTCCCCCACTTAGGTCCAATAAGGGTCTCAATAAATTAATTCTGCTCAACCTTTGGCAGGTTGGCAATGAGCAACAAGGCTTAATTTAGGAGACAAACTGGATCATTACGATGTTGGCGGTGGCTGTTGTACTGCCAACAGGCTGGCGGAGAAGACTGCCAAATTATGACCATAGCAGTATTCACAACAGAATATAGCCAAACCACTGCCAGTGCGGTCAGATCACCATGGACGGTGGGAGGCAATTTCAGGCCGGCAGAGACCATGTTTCCGCCAGAGAGATTACGAAGTAGCACACCGCAAGGTTTCTGTGTGGTCGCACCACCAAAGAAACCCTGGCGGAAACCAACAGTACAAATGGAGACACCCACCTTCAGGAAGCCACACCCTTCTGGATCCATCATGGAACCTGAATTACACATCTTCCTGCTGCTCCTGCTTGCCCAGCAACTCCAAAACCAGCAATGACAACAACGGCAGCAACCATGAGTACACGCACTTACCTATCACTGTTGCAAAATGGCAAGATTGCAACGCACACACAACATACACATCTGGAATGGGTGGTGAGGGCGACACATACACGTAATCCTACACTGACGTGCACATTCACACACAGCCATATACACACACACACACCCAGATCCAGGACACACACCACGGCCAACACACACTACCAAAACAAATACTGAGTTGCAGACACACAGCACTGGCATGGTCAAACATAACAACACATAACACCACCAAACTATGCAACTACACAAGAACCACAACACCACAAACGCACCATCAAAATGCCATAACTCATACCCCCAGTTGACAATACATAAATACAACACAACATTACAAGACCATAGTACCAAGACATATAATCACAACCATACAACAAGGCTGGCTTCACACCACACAAACACACCACACAGTGGTTCGGACATACCAATCACCACACACACACACACACACACACACACACACATAGTACAACCACACAAGGGCATACCACAACCCAAACCACAACAGCCAACACAAACATTCCACACAAAGCAACCTAATTGAATGTCCCACACACATACATGCCCAACACACCATACCCAGCCATCAGCGTGAGAGAAGTGCAAAGCAGAGAGCCACACAAGCAGCTCAAACACAACAGGTAGCACAACCACCACACACACATAACACACTCACACACAATATTAAGCAGGCAAGACCATCACAGCTATGAGGAATGAAAGGCAGGACAAAGATAATAACGTTGAAACCAATAACTGGCTGGCCCCGATGTATGTATATAAATAGAGGTAAAAAACTTTACGATGGCATAATTTAGAAATATAAAAGACCTTATGCCATTCCCATAGTCCAAAGTGCAACATGCACAGCTAGCACTTCAGACTGCCCAAACTTGACTCCTGACCGCTGAATACCTCCACGGGTAGAGGCAGGAAGGGAGCAGGCAGGCACCTCAGAGATTAGGGGTGGGGCGGAGGTGGGGTTTGGCCTGGGTTTAGGAGGGGGGTCTTTGGGCTTGGGCTTGGGAGGTAGGGACTTCAGACGTGGATTAGGGGAGAGCTGAGAACACTTAGGAGGGATAGACTTCTTGCCGGGGGAGGGGCATGGGTACTTGCAGGGGGGGAGGGGAGGACTTGGAGGTGGTAGGGCTGGATGGCATTCAAGATAGTTGACTGACCCACAGAGATCATCTGGGCAGTGGTAGTAAGGGGGTGGCGGACAAAGATGGTGCTGGGGTGGTCCCAGATGGGTCCCAGATGGGTCCACCACCGCCAGGGAGTGCTCACTGGAGTAGCATCCCAATGATTCCGTCTCCCCCGTGGCACTACCCTCGCCCTCTGGGCCACTGGGTACCTCGCTGTAGCTGGTCGCAGCACTCTGGGTCCCGTGGCCAGCAGCATCCCCACTCAACTGTGCCCCATCTCCTTCGTCTGCTGATGCTGATACACACAAGTAGAGAGAGAAAGAGGGAGAGAAATAGAGGGAGAGAAAGGTCATCACAGTCCTTACATACACACATGGAAACATGCAATACAAAAGGTGAATAGGTCCAAGCTAGGCTATCGCTTTTGGAATTACACATAACCTATCCTATGTCCCATCATTTTAATACAACCCACTTTAGGTCATCCCTCTCACCCACATCCAATTTTGAGTAATCTAGCATGACTGAATTAATCCATCTGTACAACTGTAAAGCCATGTCTACATGCTACTCATGCCCTTGCCAAAGTAGATATATGAAGCATATTCCAGATCCTATCTCTCCATTCTCCCATCTCCAATTGGAAGAGCAGATGAGTGATCCTAACACATCATGCATGTTCTGAAACTACACTTGACCACTCCATCTCAAATATGAATGTCCCTTCAAAGTGTAGACTACCCAAATCCCATCCCACACAGCACATGCCATACATGTCACACTGCTGGCTGACCCCAATACATATATGCCAACAGGGTACCTGAACTGATCAAGCCACAACAAGTGGCACTCCCATACAGGTGACAACTGATGTGTAGAAAACACTACTGGGGAACAGCCATGGCGTGACATTTACACAATTACAGAGGAATATCAGCACATACCAAACACAGATACATCTCTTCATCATTGCATGTCCAGCTACAATGGCCTACATATCACCCTTTGCACATCCATAGCCAATCACAGTGTGTAGTGTCACAACAACTACACAACAGTCAGCCACTATAGACATCATAGGCCATCTTATATTGTATAAGGCTGGCTCTGGAAAACCACTAACATTCTTTATTACCCACCGATTGGGTTGAGATGAAATGCCCACATGTCAACCACATGGAAAAGCTATTGTATCACGAATACCGAGAACATACCCACTAAGTAGAATGTCCCTTCGTTGCTAACTTAACATACCCTGTTGTATGCAAATAAATGGACAATGGAGTTACAACGACAAACACAGATATGTACTGTCCTTGACAGGCTATATCTCTGTTGTACATAAGATGGCAGCCTCACATTGAGTCCAGAGCTTTAGCAGTAAAAAGGTAATGTTTGGAGCACATACCAAATAAGTTACTCAACCTGTTGCTACAACAGATGATCAGCACAGATGAAAGTGGACACCTTAGAGCCACTGACGGACATATGCAGAGGGATGGTCCGGGATAGGCTAAAAGGGTATGGTGAAACACCAGCTCACATGCATAGGAAGGGCATAGGAAGGGCAGGAGGTACAATACATGCCATTGACATTGGCCATTTCCACTTGCAGTCAGAATGATGTCATGATACAGGATTTCAAAACTCACACATAGCAAACCATGATGGCTGCTCTACATCTCATACACTGGCAAGGTGGTGCCAACTGATTGGCACTAGTATTGAAACATTACTCAGCTAAAACATCACCACATGCACCATATCAACAGTAGTTGGCAATAAGCAACTGTAACAGCAAGTGGGTACACATATCATGCCCCATGCCCACATGCCTGTAGGGTATGCCACATGCATGCTTCTATACCACCTACAGTTCACATGGCCAACTCACCATCACACACAACACCAATCACACATGGCTGGGGAATTGAACTCACCTGTTCCTCTGGTGCTCCATATAGCTGTTCAGCAGGGGTAGGACCTCTTCCACCAGCTTTTCCAGATCTACCTGTGTCAAGGCAGGGGCCCTATCACCTGCATAACAGGGCATTATGGATCCCAGAGGCAGTACACAGCAGCTCACATCATGAAGGTCTTGCTAGCAACAGTACCAGGAGCCAAGTGAACAAGACTGCAGAAAATGGCGGTCACAACCCCCATAAACAGGACCGTCACCACCGGCGGTCATCGCCACTGGCCCAACTCAGCCGTAGGCAGCAATGTTAACCTATGAGACATTACGCAGAGGTTGCAACCACCTATCACCATGACGACTTCTGCTGGCGGATCAAGGTCACTTCCAACTGTCCAAAAAAGTAGGTCAGGCGCCTGCCATTTTGGCCACATGTACTCGAAGCATGTTCTTAAAATAAGTGCATCATAAACCTGATCAACCTTAAATATGTGTTACCCAATGTAGTGACTTCATGATAGTGCTACATAATGGGACAAACATGAAAATATGATGTGTAGAGCCCATATTCATGTGGATAGTTCTGTGTAGCTACTCTGAGGTACATAGGTTCTGATAGTGATAGGGGAATTTAGTTATATATGTGTCAAAATTGTAGGACTGCACAGTAACCCACACATGTTCACATATAAATGTGTCACATCTCCTCTTCGACTGACATTCCAGGTTATATGCTGCAATGACGGTGTCTGATGTGCATTTCTATGGTCTGTGATGTTTAGGTCAGCATGGCTACGCATCCCCTGCACATGTGTGGGTGTCTGCAAGTACTCAATGTGCTGCTGTCATATGCCAACTGCATGACATTGTATATTTTCTCCTCTCAATTTAGATATCCTGCCTTGAGGGAAACAAGACAACCACTAGTGTACAGTCCAGTGGTAGACCTGGCAACCATGCAGGACAGGCATGTCATCCAGAGCTACCGTATGAATCGTCAGACCATTATGGATCTATGTAGACAGTTTGAGCCAGATCTGATGCCAGGCAATCGCAACCCCTATTCCATACTACCCATAATTCAAGTATTATCAGTGCTACACTTTCTGGCCACTGGCACATTCCAGCATACTGTCGCCTTAACAGCAGGGATGTCTCAGCCCATGTTCAGGCAGCTTTTGAGGGATGTACTGTGTGCTTTCTTGCAACACCTGAACCGCTACATCAGATTTCCTCAAGGAGCGGATATGGGGAATGTGAAGAGTGACTTTTATCAGATGGTACTGATTCCTCATATGGGACCCACATATCCCTCGTCCCTCCCACTGTCAATGAACAGGTGTATAGGAAAAGGAAAAACTACCACTCAATCAACATGCAGGTGGTGTGTCTGGCAGACCAGTATATCTGCCAAGTGACTGCCACGTTTTCTGGATTAGTGCATGACTTCTACATTATGCCGAACAGCAATATCTCAACCATGATGGCACGACTACACAGAGAGGGCCTGGCTGGTTTGTGAGTCTGCATTGTTATGTTTCTAAATGTTATGTGACCTGTCATCACAATCTGCACAATCCCAGTACCTCAATTGGTCTTGTTCTACCATTGTGTTCACAGATGATGCTGGCCATCCAAACCTTCCTTGGCTGTTGACACCTGTGAAGCACCCAGCCACGCCAGGGGAACTCCGTTTCAATAACGCTCAGGGGAGGACAAGGCGTGTAATAGAGCGTACTTTCGGCCTCCTGAAGGCAAGATTCTGGTGCCTGGACCTATCTGGGGGTGCCCTCCTCTACTTGCCCCACAAGGTTTGCCAAATAATCGTTGCCTGCTGCATGCTCCACAATCTAGGCCTGTGGCATTGGTTAACATTGCTAGATGATGAGGGTGAGGCAGAGGTACTTGTGCCTGCAAATGGTGATATGGAAAGTGATGATGAGTCAAAGGATGAAGGAACTGCTGACTGTAGGAATGAGCTCATCAATCAGTACTTCAAGGGCAGACAGGTATGTGAGGTGGACACTTTCATGTCTTGTCAGTGCACAATCAGAAGTGGATAGCTGACATTACACCTCCTGACCTTTAGGTAATTTGATGGTGTTATGATGTAGAGTGTGTGTGTGTGAGTTGTAGTAGAAGACAGAAGGAATGTTGACAACAAATATTAGTAGTTCTGCCCTAATATGTGTTGTAGAAACTGATTCAAACATTCACTTCTCTCATAGACTGACCAGTTTAGAGCTGAATTTCATATATTCTTCTGTTGCCAGCTCCTCCCCCCACAGGATGTGGATATCATCCTTGGGTCTGGTACCTAGGGTTTGGGGTATACAAAGTCAGTAGTCAATGGTTATAGGTTACAGTTCTGAGAGGTATTCATGACAGATAGCTTGTTAACATGAGATTGGGAAGGCCCTGAACCTTGTGCTGTATAGGTCCTATCTAGATGCTCATGATATGGAGTTTTACTACGATAGGCGCACAGTCGATTACCTGTACATGTGTACTCATGCCTTTCATCCTGAGAGTACTCTCTGCCTTGCTGTAATTGCAGATGCCTCAATGGTCTCTACCCTGGTGTTACTGTGGATTTCAAAATCATACTGTGACATCTGTTCAGTGGCATTACTGTTGTCATGTGTGTGAGGATGCCTCAATCTGATGGCCATTATATTGCCAGCTGGAATCAGGGGGCCATTACCAGACCACCTTTGTGTTGAAGGACATATTTTGTTGTACTTTTAGCAACATAAAAGGATGATGGACTGAATGCTGAGCAATGAAAACATTCACCCCCAGTCACAGATCTGGGTTGAGTCCATCGTTCTTTTGCTCACCATGCCACCCTAGTTTGGAGCCAGCTATCTGCAAATCAGTCTTGACCCTGTTCCCCATGGGAACAGTCCAGCCCAAACTGCCAGGCCAGGTCCTCCCTACACTGAAAACAAGCATCCTGGGACTGGTTTCAGGGTAGCACCCTTCATCAGCCAGGCTAGCTTGAATTCAGTGGCACAGAGAGCAAGGGACCCATGGGCAACTTTAGCAACACAAAAGGATGATGGACGGAATGCTGAACAATGCAAACATTCACCCCCAGTTACAGATTTGGGTTGAAACCATTGTTCTTTTGCTTACCATACCACCCCAGTTTGGACATAGACATCTGCAAATCAGTCTCAACCTTGTTCCCATGGGAACAGTCCAGCCTGAACTGCCAGGCCAGGTCCCCCCTACACAGGAAACAAGCATCCTGTGACTGGTTTTAGGGTATCAATCTTCATCAGCAGGCTAGCTTGAATCCAGTACCACAGTGAGAAAGGGACCCACGTCTGGACATACCTTTCCCACTTAGGGCAACTTTAGCAACACAAAAGTATGTTGGACGGAATGCTGAACAGTGCTAATATTAACCCCCAGTCACAGATCTGGGTTTAATCCATCATTCTTTTGCTCACCATGCCACCCCAGTTTGGACCGAGCCATATGCAAATCAGTCTTGACCCTGTTCCCATTGATAACAGTCCAGCCTGAACTATTAAACATACATGTACAGTAGCTGTGCCTATAAATGATTTATTGTGCATATCAGTATTGTGAGAAGCCAAATCAAAGTGTACAACATAATAAACAGTTGATGAGTGGAGTCACGGGAGATGGATTGATCAGAGTTGCTGCTACAACATTTGGACACATAGGTCCTGTGTCCTTGTCCCATGGGAAAATGAAGTTAGGATTCAGAACAGTCAACAAGGTGTCTCAGAGGTGCAAAAGGGTGACAAATCAGGAGAGGTTCACTTTCTGCCAGTGGCTTTGGTCTTGGCATCAGCTGGATGTCTGGATGGACATCCACGTTTGCGGGGGGATCTTCTGCTACAGAGGGAGGGGTGTCTGAGGCTTGGGGCTCCCCTGGCAGGGCCTCCATTCCACTAGCTGCCCCTGATTTAGAGGGGGCAGATGTAACGTTGCTAGTGGAAGGGGCCTGATGTGGGTAGTTATGTCACACAGGGTGGTGTTGATGTCCCTCAGCACCCCTGTTATGGAGGCCAGGGTGGCATTGTGTGCCTGCCATTGCTCCATGGCCTCCTGGTGGTATTCCCTCTGTATCCTTTGATTTACTCCCAACATGGCCCATCCTGTCCTGGGCATAATGGTATGCTCCCAGGACTTGGGAGACGGTATCATGGTCAGAGGAGCCCCTTGGCTGCCCATTCTCTGTCCTACAGCATCCCTCCCATGCCCCCAGGTGCCTGTACCCGTGGCACGATGTGCCCACTCCCAGTGTTAGCAGGGCCATCATTGTCTGGGGGGTCAAGGTCAGACTCAGGACCCTGTACTGTGGGGAACACAATAGTTTGAACAGTCCTTGGGACACAGGTTTGGAGGCGCTTGCTGGGCTGTGATGTCAGTGCATCTGGGGTGGGGAAGGACTGATGTGGGCAGCGTGAGGCCAGGAGTCGTCAACTGACCAGATGTCGTGTATGGGCCAAGCAAGTTGTCACTGTCCAGACATCCAGGTGTTTTGTCCTCACTGGGGCCTTCATCCTGAGGAGGGCTGGCAGTGTCAGCTATCCTCTCCATGGTGGCAATGTCAGGGTTATCTGTGGATGGAGTGAGACAAATAGTACAGTTCAGAAAGTATGTTTGGTATCCTCTTTGTGTGATCCAGACAATGGCTTAGCATGATTCCCAGCAATGACTATGACACAGCTGCACAGCATAGCTTGGTGGTGCATAGGAGTGTGTGACAGAAGTGCCATACTCCATGTTGTATGCTGTCATCAATGTTTGGTACATATGGCACTCCAGATGGGTGTTTTCGACTATCTGATACTTGACATGACAAACTGACTCTGGTATCTGGTGTGTAGTCAGACTTGGTAGTAGTGTCACATAATGGCTGAACATTGCTCCATACTGTTCCATAGGGAACAGAGTATGTGGGTATGCAAGTCTCATACTCCAGTCTTTGGATCTTTTCTTGTGCATGGTGTCTGGCATCTTACTTAAAAACCCATGGTCAGTCCATTATATGCTTGGGGATATAGATCAGTGTCCAATTTGAATAGTTACAGGGCAGTTGCTTTCCTTTCCCTTACTTGCCATGGTGATGTGCCATTGCATTGCTGTCCTTGCCATGTACTGGTCCCCATTTGTACATTCTAGATGCCATAGGTTGTCCAATAGTTATACATGCATGAAATGTGACCTAATGTGACCATTGCAGGTTTTAGTATTAATGGTTTGGTGCATTGTGGGAGTGGCAGTGATATAATTAGGCCGTGGTATCCCTCCCATTGCCAAGGACTGTGTGGACTGTAGGGCTATGTGGGGTGGTGGCATGTAGGAGAGGGGCATTGGGTTATAGGCAGAAGACACAGTGGGAAAATTAGTGAATTATCAGATATTTAGGCGGTGAGGAAGCATGCAGCACACGCCAATTATGTGACATTGATGTTGTGGTTCATACCAGACTCCAGTCCCCCAAGTATTCCAGCCAGAATGTCAGGAGACAGTGGCCCTCATTACATCCTTGGCAGTCAGTGATAAAGCGGCGTTAATACCGACAACAGGCCGGCAGTAAAAAAATGGAATTATGACCACGGCGGAAACCTCCAACACAGACATCCACTTTAACACACCGACCGCCACGTCGGTAGCAATGAGCACCGTGGCGGTAACTGCCAACAGCCAGGTGGAAGACAAGGTTCTGCCCACTGTATTATGAGACACCAATCTGCCACCTTTTCCGGGGCGGTACCAACGCCATCAAAAGCACGGTGGAAACAATACACAGAAGGGAAAAGACTCACCTCTGGACACTCAAGGAAGAACCACAACGCCATGGAGCCCGAACTACAGGTGTTACCCATGCTGGTTTACCTCCTCCTACACCAGGAAAACACACGACGGCAAAGACAACGACTGTGAGTACCGCCCCTAGCACACAGGGGACGGGGGAGGAAAAAGAGAGTGACACACACACATGCAACACGCAACACACCCACCCCCAACAACATACACACAAACAGATGCAACAACCTTACATATCCACCCCGTAACCCTCAGGAATAATGCACGGACAAAAGGAAGTGAATGAAGTGAGTACAATATAAAGTTTTAGAAATACGTCCTCCAATCACAAAACAGTATTTACATATATCTACAAATGGAGTAACACTGCCCAGTCCATAATGTCCGTGGGCCACAGGGCCATATCACATAGGCCAAGGCCCCGCTTGACTCCTGCCTCAATACGGAGAGAACACTGCTGGGGCATCAGGTCGGAAATACACAGGCACCTCAGGGGGAAGGGAAGTGAGGGGCACCTCAGCCGGAAGATGGTACAACGACACTGCTCCTGGGGAGTGCAAAGCCACAGTCTCTCTAGTGGGTGCTTTGCCCACTCCTTGGTCCTGGGGAGTGCAAAGCCACAGTCTCTCTAGTGGGTGGGTTGCCCACTGCTTGGTCCTGGGGAGTGCAAAGCCACAGTCCCTCTAGAGGGTGGTTTGCCCACTGCTTGGTCCTGGGGAGTGCAAAGTCACAGTTTCTTTAGTGGGTGGGTTGCCCACTGCTCAGCCCTGGGGAGTGCAAGGCCATATTCTCCCTAGTGGCTGGCTTCTCCACTGGTTCTGAAGGGGGCATTGTGCCCAGTGTGCTTCATCCTAGCAAGGAACCGGTGAGGGGATGCCTTCTTCCACTGGTTCTGGAGGGGGCCTTGTTCCCAGTGTGCTTCATTCTGGGAAGGATGGGGTGAGTAGATGGCTTCTTCCACTGGTTCTGGAGGGGGCCTTGTGCCCAGTGTGCTTCATCCTGGCAAGGATTCTGTGAGTGGATGCCTTCTTCCACTGGTTCTGGAGAGGGCCTTGTGCCCAGTGTGCTTCGTCCTGGGAAGGATGGGGCCTTGTGCCCAGTGGGCTTCATCCTGGGAAGGATTCGGTGAGTGGATGGCTTCTTCCACTGGTTCTGGAGGGATCCTTGTGCCCAGTGTGCTTCATCCTGGCAAGGATTCGGTGAGTGGATGGCTTCTTCAACTGGTTCTGGAGGAGGCCTTGTGCCCTGTGATGCAGATCTTGGGGAGTGCAAGGTCACAGTCTCTTACCTGGGTGTCAGACCTACAGGATTTGCAGGGGCCAAGATGCACTACAGCCCATGGAGGCACGACTAAACACTCTCCGTCGGCGGTGATGGCTGCTTAGTGGTGGCAGTGGCGGTGCTGGTGGTGGTGCTGGCAGTGGTGGGGGGAGGGTCCAGCCCTTTCCCTGCAGCCTTGGACGGCTGCCCACTGGGGCTGCTGCTGCTGGCAGTGGTGCTGGTGCAGGTGGTGGTGCTTGTGGCGGTGCAGGTGGCGGTGCTGGCAGCAGTGCTGGTGGCGGTGCTGGCAGTGGTGGGGGAAGGCTCCAGCCCTTCCCCTGCAGCCTCGGACAGATGAAGGGGCATAGCTGGTGTTGTGTGCTCAGATTCTGCTCCAGCACCAGGCCCCATATCCATCCTGCCTGCGGCGTCCGTGTCTTAGTCATTGCCCTTGGCCGCTAGTGGTCCCTTCTTGCCCGTGGCAGCTGGTGGCCCTTTCTTGCCTTTGCCAGCTAGTGGTGCCTCCTAGCCTTTGCCAGCTGGTGGTGCCTCCTTGCCTTTGCCGGCTGGTGGTGGCTTCTTGACTTTGCCAGCTGGTGGTGCTTCCTTGCCTTTGCCAGCTGGTGCTCCCTTTTTGGCTTTGGCAGCTGGTGGTCCCTTTTTGCCCTTGGTAGCTGGTGCAGGCACACTGGCTGTGCTGATGGGTGTCTTCTTGGAGCCTCTCACAACTACAGTAGCTGCAGAAACTACAGTGGCTATCGACTGGGTGGCTGAAGTGCTAGCCTGGGTCCTGACCACTCTGGCCCGAAGTGAAGGATGGGGGGAGGGGCAGGGAATAGGTCAAGGGCGGAGAGGAAAAGCTTTTTAAGGGATACTGGGGTGGGAAGAGGGTGAAGGTTTGGGAGTGGAGTAAGAGGGAGTGGTGGTAGGAGGTGTCTTTCTGCTGTGTTTGGGTGCAGGTGCATGGGCTGGATGCTGTTGTGAGGTGGATGGCTGTTGGGTGTCTGAGTGCTTGCGTATGTGTACTTTGGAAGGAGGGGGCACAGACACAGTGGGAGAGGACACAGGGGACGTGTGCATGGATGTGGGGGTGGTGACTGCCAGTGAGGGGCGTGTACTGATAGGTGTGATGGTGATGGAGGAAGTGGGTGTGGATGTAGTGCATGCAGGTGTGTGTGGAGATGCTACTGGGAGGGAGGTGGACGAGGAGGAGGAGGGGGACACAGTGGAGGCGGTAAATGTTGGTGTGTCTGCATCAGGATGGTGGATGTGTGAGTGCCTGTGGGATGAAGTGTGGTGCTTGTGTTTGCCTGAGCCACTCCTGTGTGTTGTCTTGGGTACATGCTGGTCTGATTATGTGCTTGGGATAGGCTGGGGTTGAGGGGAATGGGTAGAGGAAGTTGGAGGGGGAGGCCAGAGACAGGAACAATGGCTGCCATCAGGGAGGAGGCCAGAGCCTGGAATGATCTCTGTTGGGCCTCCACGCCAGAGTGAATGCCCTCCAGGTATGCATTTGTTTGTTGCAAATGCCCTGCCAGACCCGGCATGACATTCACTATGGTTGACTGCGCAACAGAGATGGATCTCAGGAGGTCAATAGACTCCTCACTGAGGAAAGTAGGGCTGACTGGGGCAGGGCCTGAGGTGCCTGGGGTGAAGGAGATGCCCACCATCCTGGGGGAGCGGGCACAGCAAACACACTGAGCGTCTGCTGGGAGGGTGGTGCTGGTATGGGGGTGGCGGCTGTACCTGTAGTTGGGGTGGCCACAGAGGTATCTGCCACCAACAGGAAGCTTCCATCGGAGGCGGTGGCACTGTCCGAACTGCCCCCTCCAGTCTCCGCCATGGTGCTCCCCTCGCCCTCCGTCCCACTGGTGCCCTCACCGTCGGTGGATTCGGCCTCATGGGCCATGTGGGATGCAGCTCACTCCAACGCCGGTGCCTCTGCTCCTCCGCCAGATGATGCTAATACACACAAAGACAGGGTGACAAAACAAAAAGGAGGGGAAGAGACAGAGGATTCACTTGGTCAATGCCGGCAACAACACCACCGTTGGCGTACACAACACACAGAGAACAGCCCCATGCACTAGGCCATGCACTACCAGTTACTATGCTAGTCACCAGGCCATGGAGTATAATGCCTATTGCCAATAGCAGCACACCTGAAACCCACAGGACCCTGCCCATTAGTAGATGCCCACTAGCATGTTTGGGGCTGGAGCGCATCAGACCCTGCCCAAAATGGAACCTATCCTGACATGTTTGTTCTGGCCTAGGTGCACCCACAGGCCCACATCCTCCAACCAGATAACACCCCACCACGCGCAATTTGCTGAATTGGAAACTGTACTCACCCCATTGTGGCTGCTGTGATGCCTTCAGACGCTCATCCCATTACGTATAGGCCACCGCCAGTATGCGTCAGGAGAGTCAGGGTACGACGGGCACCCCTTCCTCTTTGGGAGGCCATCCCCAGCTTGGCCTCTGCTGTCTTCCTTGCCCAGCGGTGCAGGTCCTCCCACCATTTGCGACAGTGGGTGCTCCGCCTGCCGTAGAGCCCCAGGGTCAACACGTCCTTGGCGATGGCACGCCAAATACCCTTTTTCTGATGGGCGCTGATCTGCAGAGAAAGATACATAGAAAAAGGTATCAGCCCTACCGTCCAGCCTGTTACACTCATGGCCCACCATATCCCTCCCATCCCCTTATGCACATACATTGACTACCATACATGCAGCACTCTGCCCAGGACCCCTCAACCACCCTCCCCTTACATGAGGCTTACACACACAGCACTCCATGTTTTCAGGCCCCATGCATCGTGCTCACAGTGTTCTCACCTGTTGTTCTGGAGGCCCATAAAGTAAATGGTACTGGGGTAGGACCCCATCCACTAGTCTCTCCAATTCCTCCGAAGTGTAGGCTGGGTACCTTTCCCCAGAGACTTGAGCCATGGTCACTTCCAGACACAGGTCACAGAAGCACTTGCAGTGTAGGTCCTCTCCTGTTGAAGGTGAGGTAGAAAGTGAGTGAACAGACAGAAAATGGCGGTCATGTCCACGGCGGTGCCTACCGTCACCGCTGGCGTACATCCCCATTGGCTACTGTAACCCATAGGGCCCAATGATAACCAATGAGGAGTTACACAGCAGTCCTCGACCGCCTCCCGCAACGGCGCACAACGTCAGCGGAATTACCTCATTTCCACTTATCCCTCCACACAGGTCAGGCGGCCGCCACTTCAGGGGGGAGCAGGCCATGGCACCTAACTGCGTCATAGCAGACATAGGCACATCTACTGGAGTTCACGTTAACATACTGTTTCTGTCACAACATGCAAGGCAATTTACTCTGAGGATATGTTTGAAAATGACCAGCTGCTCACCGTTTTTCACCCTAGAGTACAACCGCTGAGGACGAACAAGAGATGGAGGTATACCCCCATGTACAGACCCCTGGTGGACCTGGCAACAATGGAGGACAGACACATTATCCTCACCTACAAACTTGATAGGGCCACAATCCAAGAACTGTGTGCCCAATTGGAGCCATACTTGATCTCAGCTATCTGTCACCCCCTCGATCCCCCATCTTGTGCAAGTCCTCTCAGTGCTCCATTTCCTGGCAAGTGGCTCCTTCCAAGCGACAGTGGCCATGGCAGCAGGGATGTCACAGCCTATGTTCTCAAAAGTGCTGACCAGAGTGTTGTCTGCCCTGATGAAACACATGTGGAGCTACATCGTTTTCCCCCAAGTGGAGGATTTGGCCAGAGTGAAGGCTGACTTCTATGCAATGGGACATATCCCCAACATCATTGGTGCTATTGATGGTACACATATTGCCTTTATCCCCCCTGGAGAAAAGAACAGGTGTACAGAAATCAAAAGAGCTTTCACTCGATGAATGTGCAGATAGTGTGCCTGGCGGACCAGTACCTCTCCCATGTGAATGCAAAGTATCCTGGGTCTGTGCATGATGCCTATATCCTGAGGAATAACAGCATCCCATATGTGATGGCTCAACTCCAGAGACACCGGGTGTGGCTAATAGGTGAGCCCACAGTCCCCACCCAGTGTATGTTGGTATATGGGTGTGGGGTTGGCCCTAAGGGTGAGTGTCTGGCTAACAGGTATCCCTCGATATTTTTTAGGTGACTCTGGTTATCCCGAACTCTCATGGCTACTGACCCCAGTGAGGAATGCCAGAACAAGGGCAGAGGAACATTTCAATGAGGCACATGGGCAAACAAGGAGGATTATTGAGCACGCCTTTGGCCTCCTGAAGGCCAGGTTCAGGTGCCTTCACCTGACAGGTGGATCCCTATGCTACTCACCCAAGAAGGTGTGCCAGATTATCGTGGCATGTTGCATGTTCCACAACCTAGCCTTAAGACGCCAGGTGCCTTTTCTGCAGGAGGATGAGGCTGGAGATGGGCGTGTGGCAGCGGTGGAGCCTGTGGACAGTGACGAAGATGAGGCAGAGGAAGAGGATGTGGACAACAGAACAACTATCATACAACAGTACTTCCAGTGACACACAGGTAAGACACTGTAACCTCACCTTCCATTGCTGTTTTGTGTAGTGAATTTTCTCTGGCTGGCTGCTGTTCCCACTACTATGGCCACTTATTGTACCCTTTAACATGTCTATTTGCAGATATTTGTGCCCTACTGTTGCTCCTGGTGTATTGACTGCAGCACATTACAGGTCATACCTATGAAGACATAACTGTACAGTCTATTTGCAATGTCTACAGATTGTTAATTAAATCAATCCTTATATCATTTGACATACTCTGTACTTGTATTTATCCAAGGTTGTTTATTTCAGTGCTGAGAGGTAAATGGGGATGTACAATGGGCGTGGGTGATGGTGGAGGAAAGTCCAGGATAGAGTCCAGTCTATTGGTATCACAGGTGCATTGTCCAATGGGGCATAGGAAGTGGAGCAATGGCAGTTCAGGGTGGACAGGGTGACAGTGTGGGACACAAAGGTAACAATGAGGAGAGTCTTATTTCCTGGTGGGGTCTTGACAATGTTCTCTGGCTTCTGCCTGGATCGCAGGGACCGTTTGCGGGATGGTTCTCCTTCTGTAGGGGGTGGAGTGCTGGTGACCTGTTGTTCCTGTGGCGGGGCCTCCTGTCCTCTAGCGTCAGTGGAGGTGGAGGGCTGTTCATCATTTCGGTTAGTGTCAGGGGCCCGTTGGTGTGCCACTGCCTCCCTCATAGTGTTGGCCATGTCTATCAGCACCCCTGCAATGGTGACCAGGGTGGTGTGGATCACCCTCAGGTCCTCCCTGATCCCCAGGTACTGTCCCACCGTCAGCCACTGGGTCTCCTGCAACTTGGCCAGTATCTGGCCTATGGTTTCCTGGGAATGGTGGTATGCTCCCAGTATGTTGGTGAGTGCATCGTGGAGAGTCGGTTCCCAGAGCCTGTCCTCCCCTGTCGCACAGCAGTCCTCCCAGCTTCCCCGTTGGGCTGTGCCTCTGTCCCCTGAACTGTGTGCCCACTGCCACTGACCCTATGTCCCTGATTATCCTGTGTTTGTGGGGTTGCGTGGGGTCCCTGTGGTGGTGGACACACTGCTGTTTGATGTGTCCTGGGGACAGCGGTATTGTTGTAATTTAATAGCGATTAGATTAAGCATTAGAAGAAGACATCTTGTATTTAGCAACTATTGTGAATATTTGGCGGAATCCATTTTGTATTCATGGCTGCCATTTTCTCTGCCATGTGCTCGCCATGTGCTCTGTCCTACCTTTCTGTTAACTACTCTTGAAAATCTGTCTAGTGACAAGTTATATTTAGCATCTCCCACTTTCGCACATGCCCAGTAAGATCTGCAGCTGTTAGTAATCAGTAACAGACAGTATTGTGTCAACTAGTCCATGAAACTGTTAGCCCCTCCTACCTGTCGACAGTGCATTTCCATATGACCTTACATTTAAGTAAGTCTTGCTTCTATATTTGTACCACCTTCTTTTAGCCCCTGCGTGGGTATAAAAGGACCATGCTCTCTTAGTTGAGTGTGCTACTTCAAAGATTATCGAAGGGTGCTGTTTGAACTGTAGTACCACCTCATGAGGTTTAATAAACTTTGACTTTTATTTCAGTTTCTGTGCCAACTTCTTCCTATATGGTCTGAGGACTTTGTGCAGAGAAGGGCGAACCCCTTGCACAAGCAAGCCTTGCTGAGGCTTACTTCAACAAATTGGCGCCCGAACAGGGACTCATCGGCAACTCGGACGCCCAACGGATTGGTCGTGACAAAGGATTGGGATCTCGCTGCGGACGATCAAAGCCTGAGGAGACCCGAGTCTTGGCAACCACAGCGTTTTTCCCTTCTTTTTGATTTGATCATCCAGGTCGCGCCGGTCCTCGACTGAGATTATTTTTGTTCATTCGTCATGCAGTGACCATTTGGTCGATTTTAGAACTTGGCTGTTGGAACCTGGACACCCTGTGATTGGTAAGAGCCGTTTTACGGCACTTGCTGTGGGTTTTAATGCCTTTGTTTGGTAATGAAGTTTAGCACTACTTACTGTGGCTGTCGTGTTTTGGGTGACTAGTCAATTTGTGTCCTTTGAATTGATATATAAATTGCAATTTATATAGGCAGGTAATGAGGAGAATTTTCTCCAATTTAATTTTGATTTGAACGGTATCTTAAGTGCTACTTTGATTATAATATTGCATATTCTGCACTATTTTAGGCATGCCTGTTTTTAGCGCACTTCGTAGGATGTGTTGCTTTTGTAATGGTACCAATTTGAGACTGTAAGAATCGCAACCAGCACCCCCAGAGGGGACGCCTAATTGAGATATGTATGTTAAATATGGTCTTTCTTCTATAATGTACAGCACATTATGGAATAAATACACTCGTGCGGATCCTGAGTTACGTTGGCCTATGCATGGGTCATTTGATTTGCGAAAGATTGAGTATGTGGAACAATGTATGTGTAAGCGAAGGTCTAGGCAAGATATGTTTGACTGTGTACGAATGTGGGAGAAAGAAGTGCATGGACGAGTGAAGCGTGAGCAAGCTTTGCTTGAGAAAGAGCAGCAGAAGAATGTATATGTGAAAGCATTGGAAATGAGAAAGAAAGAAAGAAATGACTTAAAGGAGCTAGAAGAGAGAGAATGTAAATTACAGATAACTGGCCAATACACCTTTAGGCAACCTCTCTATCCTATCCTTAATGAACCACACAATGATTTTTTGTTACTAGATCGCCCTCCACCTCCGTATGTCGTTCCTTCTGCCCCTCATGAGTTAGCTAAGGTCTCCGGTTCGGAGCAACAGAAGATACGAGACAGTCGCTCTATGTTGCCTGCTGACCGTGCGTCTGAGCTTAGATCTATTGCTCGTAAAACAATTCGTAGCGTTGTCTCTGCTTCTGAACTTTTAGACAACATGAAAGGGTGGACGGAAAAGGAACAGCTATATTTTACTGAGGCATTTGGCACAGAAGTTATTGAACTATATCGGAAATATTCTGATGAGTTAGAGCCTGATGATGTAGCAGCTGATCATAAGCAAATGCGTGATGGTCTTTTTGTTTTCTCCCAGGTGGCTGATGCCATCAGGCGTTTGGTGAAATTATGTGTTTTGGAAGTCCGTTTGCAAGAGGAGAATAGGGCCGTGGACGTAATTGCACAGACATCTCAGACTGGTGGGGTGCAAGCTTCCATCTTCAGAACAGATAAGACTATGATAGTTCACGCGAAACCAATGCGGGAGGCCGCGCCTTTCTATGTTCCTCCTAAAGGATTGGGTACAAGTGATGATAAAACTTCTGTTGATGCTAAGGGTTATTTTATTTATAATTGGGTGTATACTCCTTGGAATAGGGCAGATGTAATGGCACTTAAAACAGCATTACCTGACCCGCGGAAAAATCCAGCCGCCTTTTATGTGGAAGTTGAGGGAGCAATTAGTTCTTGTACTATGACTTTGGCTGACATTGATTTATTTTTTGGATTGACATTACCGCCAGATATGTGGAGAACTGTTCGTAAAGTTGATGATCGTGTAGTTTTTGGGGCGTCATGGAAAGAATTAAAACAGATGGATGGGGATAGGGAACCTGCGAAAAAGCCATATCAGTTGATTCTAGATCTTCCCGCAGCCATATTAGTTAAGTTAAAAACGATTATTCCCCCTAAAAAGATAGATTGGACTGTTTTAGCGTCTTGTAAGCAAAAGGCAGATGAATCGGTCTCTGATTTCTTTGCACGCTGTGAAGAAGCATTTCATGATTTTAGCAGCCAGTTATTGTCAGATGATTCGGCAGACATTTGTTTGTCGATAAATATGTCGCAAATCTGTTACCAGGAATAGCTAGTCATCTAAAAGCTAGTGAAAGTTCATGGACTACCTCTACTCCGGTTTCTCTTTTGACTATGGCTCAGTATTATGAACGTCAGGAATTAGAAGCAAAAGGTAGCGAGGATAAAAAGATTAAAGAATTAAAGACGAAGGTTATGTTGGCTCAAGCTTATGGTACCGCCTTTTAGAGGTAGTGATAGAGGTGGACGTGGATCTTATGGTGATTCTTGCACTCGTTCGAATTTGTCTGTTGATCAGTGTGCGTATTGTAAGAAATTTGGGCATTGGGCTGCCGATTGTCCAGCACTACGTGTTCAGCAGTGTTCACGTGGTCGGGGACACATGAGAAATCGCTCAGGATATTCAGGGCCTAGAAGAAGGACGAATGATCATGCTAAGGTTGATGCTAATGTACGAGGGCAGGATGGGTTTAACACTTTTGATAGACGGAACCAATACCAGATGTCTAGCTATGTGCAGTCTGATTTCCAAGATTCTGCTTATGCATAGGATTGCCTAGGATGGGGTAAGGAATCAGTTGAAGTTCTAGTAGATCAGAGGGGTCCCTATGTTACAGCACATGTTTTGGGTTCTACTGATCAGTTTCTGGTTGATACAGGAGCTACTCATAGCGTCTTGTCTAAACAATTGATTCCAAGGGCTCCCCTGTCTGGCTTAACCATTACATCGATAGGTTTCGATGGAACACCTTCCCCTAGCCCATTGTCACAACCACTTGCATTCCATGTTGATAAATTTACTGCTCCATGTCCATTTTTGCTTTCTCCAAATACACCAGACAATATTGTGGGTCTTGATATGCTCAAGTATTTCAGGGCTACAATACGATGCTCTCCCGAAGGGGTGCGTGTTATTTTGAATGATAATCATCCTGTGATGGAAAGAGTTTGTCTTGTTAAAGAGGATATTGCATTAGCTTCACTCCCTAGTCCTTTGTGGGCTACTTCAGATACTGATGTGGGACAAATGATTATTCCACCGGTACATGTTAGTGTCAAGGAGGGAGCTGTATTGCCATGTTTGCCTCAATACAAAATTTCACAGGAGGGCGAAGAAGCACTCACACGAATTGTGCATGATCTTATTACAGTTGGAGTTGTTGAGGAAGTTCCATATGATGTTTGTAACAGTCCGATTCTTCCTATTCTGAAAAAGGATACTGATACTAGGATTTACCGATTCATTATTGATTTACGAGAAGTCAATAAGATTGTGATACCACAATATCCTGTGGTATCTGACATCACAACACTTCTTACTTTGGTTCCCCCGACAGCAACTACGTTCTCTGTGATAGACTTGAAGAATGCTTTCTTTTCGATCCCTATTCATCCTGACAGCCGATATTTGTTTGGTTTTACTTTGAATAAACGACCGTATAGATTTTGCAGAGTTCATCAAGGCTATACTGAGAGTCCAAGTATTTATAGTCAAGCGTTAAAACAACAACTTGATTCTTTTGTTTTGCCTGAAGGTGTGGCTCTCATACAATATGTCGATGATATTTTGTTGGCAGCTGATACCCAAGAGCAATGTGAAAAGTGCACTTTGTCCTTACTTTCTTTTCTTGCTTCACACCATCATAAAGTGTCACGAAAGAAATTGCACTACTGTAGACCAAAGGTAACCTGTTTAGGTCACCTTTTGTTTAAGGGATGCCGTGCACTTACATCAGATCGTATTCAAGCAATTTTAGACACACCAGTACCCTATACTCAGAAAGATGTTCGTGCATTCCTTGGTCTTACTTCTTTTTGTAGGCAATGGATATTAGGGTTTTCACACATTGTCAAACCTTTGCTAGCACTTTTGACTAAAGATACTCCAGTGCCCCTCCCATGGACAGATGAATGTGAGACTGCTTTCCGGCAGCTACAACAAGCCCTTTGTTCAGCACCAGTGTTAGGTACCCCAGATTACATGAAGCCTTTTGCACTTTACGTACATGAGAATGATGGATGTGCATTGTCAGTTTTAGTACAGACACATGGCAATAAGCAGCGTCCCTGTGCATATTTTTCAGCAGTACTTGATCCTGTCGCTCGAGCGTTGCCTGGGTGTTTTTGTTCAGTTGCCTCAACAGCTGTGTCAATACGTCAGAGTGAAGGGATAGTTTTGTCACATAAGCTGTTGGTGTTAGTACCCCATACGGTTGATGCTCTTTTAAATCAAACAAAGACACAACATTTAACTAGCGCTAACCTGACAGGATATGAATTGACATTGCTGGCTCCTCACATTACACTGAAGAGATGTGCAACACTAAATCCAGCTACTTTGTTGCCACATCCGGTGACTCAGCCTCAGTCCCAAGAAACACATGATTGTATATTCCTTACCGAAGAACAGACAAAGGGTCGTATTGATTTACAAGATACGCCCCTTCCAGATGTAGACGGGGAATTGTGGGTTGATGGGTCTTGTTTGAAGTTGCCAGACGGTATGCCCTCAGCTGCATATGCAATCACCACAATACACACGGTAGTGGAGACAGCTCGTATACCACAGAAGTCAGCTCAAGCAGCTGAACTAATAGCTTTGACACGAGCATGTGAGCTTAGTACTGACTTATGTGTGAACATTTATACAGACAGCCGATATGCTTTTGGAGTGGCTCATGATTTTGGTTTGCTTTGGAAGGAGAGATGCTTTCTCACATCCCACGGGATGCAGATAATGCACGGAGAATTAGTGCATAACTTCTTGACTGCATTGACATATCCAAAGAAACTAGCTATTGTGAAATGTAGTGCACACAAGAAAGTGACAGATAAGATAGGGCAAGGTAATGCCCTTGCGGACCGCGTAGCACGTGAGACTGCGATGCAGCGAAGTACTACTTCTGTGTATGAAGTGAAGTCACAAGCTGAACGTTGGCATAATGCTAGGCAAGACGTATTAGATATACAGAAATCTGCTTCTGTGAAAGAACGTGAGCAATGGTCTGAAGAAGGAGAAATGGATGATGAGGGCTGTTGGCGGAATAAGCAGATGGATAAATGGAAATTGCCTATAGCTTTTGTACAACCTATGGTTCAGATGGCACATGGGCTGGCACATGTTGAAGCTTCAACAATAACGAAGTTGTTTACGCAAGTTTGGGAGCATCCAGAAATTTCCAATACAGCTAAGAGAGTAGTACAGTCTTGTTTGATCTGTTTACAATACAATCCTGGAAAAGGGACACGTACTCTTGCGGGAGGGTTTGCTACACCAACTGCACCTTTTTTAAGTTCTACAAATGGATTATATTCAGCTTGAACGCTGCAACAATTTAAAGTATGTCTTGGTGGTGGTATGTGCCTTCAGTAAATGGATAGAGGCGTACCCCACAAAGGATAATACTGCCATTACCACTGCAAAGGTGCTTTTGAAATAATTTTTCCCTAGGTTTGGTGTTTGCAGACTTTTATGGAATGATAACGGACCTCATTTTGTTGGGGAAGTTATTAAATATGTCCTGAAAGGATTAGGGATCAAACAGAAGTTCCATGCGGTTTTCCACCCACAATTAGCAGGGTTGGTGGAAAGGTATAATGCTACTTTGAAGCTGAAGTTAGCGAAGATACAGGCTTCCACATCCTTAACTTGGCCGGATGCATTACCGTTGGCATTATTGTCTAGTAGGTCAGTGCCACACTCTCGAACCGGCCTTACTCCTTACGAAATAGTGTTTGGAAGGTCAATGAACATTTGGAGAGTTCCTAAGCCAAATTCTGTATATGATATACCTTGTGTCCTGATGAATGATTATTTGGCACAGTTAACCGACAATTTGGTTTCTATTCATCAACAGGTTTGAGAAGCACTTCCTGACAGATCTACAAGTGAAGGCCATGAACTCCGACCTGGTGACCAGGTGATGATTAAGTCCTTTGAAAGATCAAGCAGCTTGGAACCAAGGTGGCGAGGCCCAGAACAGGTGCTCCTTGCGACAAGGACAGCAGTTCGAGTGACGAACCGAAAGAATTGGGTCCATAGTACTCACTGCAAGAGAGTGCTACCTACCTTGGTGGAACCTGTTGTGCTGACCGATCATCGAGAGATTTTGACTACGGAGAAAGGCCGTGCTATATCACCTGACGAATCTGCGGAGTTCTTCCCGGACCATACGATTTCTGGAGTGTCGCAATATAATTTGAGACCGAGGAAAGACCCCGTAGTGCTGGAGAAAACTGGTTGAGCTACCACCCTGGGTTAGTGAAACAGAGAGCCAATGTGGCAAGGGGGGGGTCAGCCATGTATTAGAATAGTGACACCCGTCTTGGCCCGTGGTGAAGAAATCAGCAGCTGCCCAGGGATAAGAGCTCCAACGATTGTTTTTAATTAATTTCTGAAAGGGTCGATTGTCACTGTTGCTAAAATGAATAACAAACTGATCATTAGTACTATGGGGTTTGTTGTTGTTTTGGTGGTTATAGCAATAATCACCTGGTTTGTTGAAAAGAAGGCTCCTGCCCGTTAGTTTTTTGTTGCCACTACTCCAGTACCAGAGGATCACTATTACTTTACGCTCCCCTATCAGGAGCAGAAGCACCGTCAATCGTACTTCAATAATACTTTCATTCAGATGTTGCATCATACTCATAATGCTACAAATACTACTAACTGTTGGGTATGTGGAATGATACCTGCGCATCAAAAGAAAGGAGGAGCACCTTTCATTCCTCTTCCTTTTTCACACAATGGTTCTTGTCAAGCTTGGTATGTGCTTTTGTTTGCATCTGGAAAACGTACAGAGGGCGGACTTCTTTTTCGCCTTAATGAAGTATGCTACCAAGACAAAGATGGGTATCCCCAAGCCAAAGGAACTAAATGGGAATGGGAAGAGTATCAACCGGACAATGTTTCAATACCATGGGCCTCATTCTGAACGGAAGACCGCGGAGGCCATTCAGGCTTTCCCGCTGGGCTGGCAGGCGACCTCCAGAAGGCCGCCCGCCAGCCCAGCGGGAAACCCCTTCCCACGAGGAAGCCAGCTCCGAATGGAGCCGGCGGAGTGGGATGGTGCGACGGGTGCAGTTGCACCCGTCGCGAATTTCAGTGTCTGCTAAGCAGACACTGAAATTCTTTGTGGGGCCCTCTTACGGGGGCCCCTGCAGTGCCCATGCCATTGGCATGGGCACTGCAGGGGCCCCCAGGGACCCCACGACACCCCATACCGCCATCCTGTTCCTGGCGGGCGAACCGCCAGGAACAGGATGGCGGTATGGGGTGTCGGAATCCCCATGGCGGCGCAGCAAGCTGCGCCGCCATGGAGGATTCCTGAGGGCAGCGGAAAACCGGCGGGAGACCGCCGGTTTTCCCTTTCTGACCGCGGCCAAACCGCCGCGGTCAGAATGCCCTTGAGAGCACCGCCAGCCTGTTGGCGGTGCTCTCGTGGTCGTTGACCCTGGCGGTCAATGACCGCCAGGGTCAGAATGACCCCCCATATGTCTTCACAAATATAAGAGACTCTGACAAGAAAGAAGAATTTGTGATTTCTGTTACAAAAACTAAAGCAGATTTATGTATACGTAGCATTGGGCGAATTCCAGTAGGGATAAGCAATTGTACCTTGATTTTAACTATTGAGGGTGTAACTAATAGTAGTTTTACAGCTTCACATAATACATATTTTGTTTGTGGTAACTATGGATATTACCAACTACCTGTTGGGTGGTCAGGTGTGTGTTATGTATCTTTTCTATTACCCCCTGTGTTTTTGGCCCCTGAATCATATCACAGAGATTTTAAACTGTTTAATGACATCATTAAAAATAGATATAAAAGGACAATAAGTACAAATGAGGTAGACCAAACGGATACTAGCCTGCAACAATATGTTGATTTTAATTTAGGGTTGTTCTCCTTTGTGGGTGCTGCGTTAAACAGTAGGAAAGTGAGACGATTGACTAGGGTTGTGGAAGCTGTTACCAATCAGGCAGCTCTGGCACTTGGGAATATTACAGAGGAGCTCCAAATTGCGAGGATTGTAGCGCTCCAAAATCGTATGGTACTAGATGTGATATTAGCTGATCGAGGTGGTGCATGTCGCATCATCGATAGTAGTTGCTGTGTTTTTATACCAGATCACTCACCTTCAGTATATGATGCAATATCTAACTTGCATAAACTTGCTGCAGAAATCCACACAGAGACTGGTACTTGGACTTTTTCTGGATGGTTTTGGGCTCTTGTTTCCGCTTGGGGTTGGAAACTACTGACTATCCTGTGTGTAATGATTGCAATATTTTTCACATGCTGTATCTGTATTCAGTGTGTTCCAATGTTCTGCTCCATGTGTATTACTGCTTGTATGCCTACCAAAAGAAATATTACAGAAATGAAAGCACAACACATGTTAGATAAGGAAATAGCTGAAATGATGAGCATAAATATACAAGATGAATATTTAGATTATCCCAGAAAGACGAAAGTCTTCAGCTAATGCTGAAAGGGCATGTGTTGTAATTTAATAGCGATTAGATTAAGCATTAGCAGAAGACATCTTGTATTTAGCAACTATTGTGAACATTTGGCGGAATCCATTTTGTATTAATGGCAGCCATTTTCTCTGCCATGTGCTCGCCATGTGCTCTGTCCTACCTTTCTGTTAACTACTCTTGAAAATCTGTCTAGTTACAAGTTATATTTAGCATCTCCCACTTTCGCACATGCCCAGTAAGATCTGCAGCTGTTAGTAATCAGTAACAGACAGTAATGTGTCAACTAGTCCTTGAAACAGTTAGCCCCTCCTACCTGTCCACTGTGCATTTCCATATGACCTTACATGTATGTAAGTCTTGCTTCTATAATTGTACCACCTTCTTTTAGCCCCTGCGTGGGTATAAAAGGACCATGCTCTCTTAGTTCAGTGTGCTACTTCAAAGATTACCGAAGGGTGCTGTTTGAACTGTAGTACCACCTCATGAGGTTTAATAAACTTTGTCTTTTATTTCAGTTTCTGTGCCAACTTCTTCCTATATGGTCTGAGGACTTTGTGCAGAGAAGGGCGAACCCCGTGCACTAGTAGGCCTTCCTGAGGCTTACTTCAACAGTATGGGCCTGCTGGGTGGGGGCTGTGCTGGTGTTTCCTGAGGGGGCAGGCTCTGTGGTGTATGTGACTGTGCCTGGGTAACCGACTGTCCAGAGATCCCTGATGGGCCAGGGTGGTCATCCAGACCCAGGCGTGAAGAGCTGCTGTCATCACTGTGGACCTCTTCTGTTGGGGGACTGGATGTTGCTGGCACCTACTCTCCGGTGATGTTGTGTGGGGGTCCTGTGGGGATGTAAATGCAGTGTTATTGTTTCTGTGTGTGACATCTTGTGCATGGGTATGTTGCCCTCTATGATTGTTATTACCAAGGCAGCTTTGGCTTGTGTGAGTTGTGATTTGGTTGGCTAAGTGATTGTCACTAGTGTGCATGCTGTGGTGATTGGTGTCCATGCAGGTCTGTGATGGGTGTCCATGCATTGGTGTTGCATGCAGGGCTTAGTTGAGGGAGGGGTGGGTTGTGATGGTGGGGTATGTGGGAGGTGGTGGAGTGATGGGGTGAGGGTAGGGGTGGGAGTTTGTGATGGCATGCAGGTAGGTGTGGTTCTAAAAATTCTGGACCCATGTAATTTACTTTGCCACAACAGTACGATTTTAGTATCAAAAGACCGATAATGACTAGTACACTAAGCATGAGCATTTTCGCTCAATTCCAGCAGCGTTTTCACCTCGAAATCACCATTTTCGTCCTGCACTCGTGAATCCCATTTTTTAAAGTTGCCCTCACATAGGCTTATAATACAGTCGGATTTGATTCCAAGGACACGTACACCTTGATTGACTTTTCTCTGACCTGGGCAAGCTGGAACCATTGCCTCAGGCCAAACCTGTTTGGTCAGTCCCTCTCCCAGTGGCCGAATCAGATAGCATCAAGGCACACCATGCCATAAAACCCTTATTATCGCTCACACACCCTGCCTAATCTTACTCCCACCTGCACCTGCTCTTTTCTTCTTCTTACTTTACGAGGGGGAGGTGCCCGTTTTTATTGGGGGTCCACACTTATCTGATGTGAAATTCTAGGCCTTGCCGGGTAATTTATTATGGGTTGGATGACATGAAATATGAGGTTTCATCATGACACTGTTTTTTTCCTTTGTAGTGAAGACATGTGAATGACCAACCAAAATGTCAAGAATGTTTGCCTGAAGCTTAAAAAACTGTATATAAGGAAACCTGATTTTGCATTGACACACAGGCCCTGATTCTAACCCCGGGGAGCACCGCCGACAGGCCGGCGGTGCCCCGCAGGGCATTCTGACCGCAGCGCTTTGGCCGTGGTCAGAAAGGGTAAACCGGGGGTCTCCCGCCGGTTTACCGCTGCCCTCAGAATCCCCCATGGCGGCGCAGCTTGCTGCGCCGCCATGGGGGATTCTGACCCCCCCTACCGCCATCCTGTTCATGGCGGGAAAGCCGCCATGAACAGGATGGCGGTAGGGGGGGTCGCGGGGCCCCTGGGGGCCCCTGCCTTGCCCATGCCAATGGCATGGGCACGGCAGGGGCCCCCGTAAGAGGGCCCCGCAAGGTATTTCAGTGTCTGCCTTGCAGACACTGAAATACGCGACGGGTGCTACTGCACCCGTCGCACCTTCCCACTCCGCCGGCTCGATTACGAGCCGGCATCCTCGTGGGAAGGGAGTTTTTCCCTGGGCTGGCGGGCGGTCTTTTGGAGACCGCCCGTCAGCCCAGGGAGAAACTCATAATACCCTCCGCGGTCTTCTGACCGCGGAGCGGTATTATGGGGGCGGAATTCTGGCGGGCGGCCTCTGCCGCCCGCCAGGATTAGAATCACCCCCACAGTCTCCTGACAACATACAAGTCGTGCTGTTGTACTTCTAGGACGCTTGTCAATTGGTTGCAGCCAATAAATTCGATCTTTTACTTCACCTAGAAGACTCTGAGTTTCTGTAGTCTGAATCAGGAAAGTACCCGAGGTCTTTGGGTGTACCCTGGCACCGCTGGGTTACCGGATCAGTACTGGTTCTGAAAAACCCAGTACCTCCGTTGGCGCCCAACGTGGGGCGATACCAGCGGTACCGGTCCAAGCCTGAGGTTCGTGAGGAGCTTCGTGTGAAAATTCTGGAGGAAGGCCGCCACTTCATCGACCCCTGCATGTCGACGTGGTCCGAAAGTCTTTGCTGCGAGGTTCCCCGCTTCCCGACGGCTACGAAGGACTGCTGCCCTGGCTATCGCCCTGATTTGGACCCTTGATGTTTGGTAGAGCGAAACGATAAGACGAGTCTTCTGGTGACGTCATTGATATTTTCAGTTAAGTATAAGTGGAGCGTCTCCCAGTCCTTAGTTGGACACTTGGTTTGGTCCTTAGTTGGACACTTGGTTTGGTCCTTAAGTTGGACATTTGGTTTGGTATCCCTTCGGGATCACTTTGATTTGGAACTTGCAAGTACCAAAGCCGAAGGACTCGTGTATTCACGAGACTATCGTAAACGATAATCCTTTGAAGTTTGAAGCTAGACTAGTGAGCGAAGATGCCTGGTCTTAGCAGACTTGGAAATTTGTTTTGTCTTGGTTGTAAAAGGGACTCCCGGTTGGAGGACTCATGTCCGGTTCCTCCGATTGGAACTCCAACTTATGAACTATATGTGAAGCACGGAGTAGGCCCCATCACATATAATGAAGTATGGATCCGTTACACCAGAAAAGATGGTGTTTTAAAATGGCCCCAAAATGGTAGCTTTGACACAGAAATCTTAGATAACCTCGAAGTTAGACTTTTTAAGAAGAAAGCCCGGCCGGCAATGTTTGATTCTTTCCGCTTATGGCGTAAAGAAGCCAAGCAAAAGGAAATTAAATTAGCTAAGAAAAATAAGAGAGAAAAAGGTATTTCGATTATGCAAGCTGCTATACAGTTTAAAGATAACGAAGCAGAACAGTTGAATGAGCAGTTGCATAGGCGACACAAAATGACAGTAGATAAATGCTATCCAGTTTTGTCGCCTCTTCAGCAAGATGCAGCAAAAGACTCTGAAAAAGATCCCCTAATGTCACATTTGCAAAGTTCGCCACCACCCTATGCGCAGAATGCAACGGCACCTCCGCAACCTCTAGTTGCACAACCAGTGGTTGCATTGCCTCCTGCTCCTCCCCAGCACCCACCAGCTATTCTTCAGTTGGTTCCTATTCCTCCGGTGCAGCCTTCTCAAGGGCCACCGGCTTTGACATCTGCTCTGCCTTTACTTCCTACAACTTTGACTACTATAGCGACTACCACTCCTGGTATTGTTTCTGACACTGCTTCTGTCTCTGCCTTGTCTCATTCTGTTTTTCCTCCTGTTCATTTGTCAACCTCTCCCTCTATCCGTCAGAGAATGACAAACACTGTGACTAGTCTTTTATCCCCTCTCTTTGGGTCATTAGCTACGACCCCAGTTACAGAGCGTAAGCAATTGCGTAGCCAGTTGCCTGATGGTATGGAGAAAGAGACACTGAATTATTTGGCGCATAAATGGGTTACTGAACCAGCGAGATATGAACTAGAGTCTGTTATGGATGTCTTCCATCAGTGGGAAGAACCGAAACAGAGATACGTTTTTGAGAAAATGTGTACTTTTCTTTCTGAGGATTTAGAGGAAAATGGTTTGGAGCCCAATCCGCCTAAGTTGTGTCGTGTACGGTTTGATTTTTCGACAGGTTTGATTGTGGGTTCAGATGTCGAGAAAGCAGTTGCGATGTTATTGTCGTTTAGGACTGAAGGTGTTTCCAGGTTATTGTTTAAATATGATTCTTCTGCTAAAAAGAAAGGGAAACAGTACCCCATGAGAGAAGTTCCCCCACAGTGGAGGGAAGGGGACCCAAATGCTAATCCACCTGTCCTGCCTCACTTCCAGCGTGTATGGGTACACGTTCCATGGAAGCGAGCTGAAGTTTTAGCCCTTAAGCAGACATTGCCTGATCCCCGTAAGAATCCTACAGGGTATTACAAGGAATTGTCACAGACTGCGGGGTCTTGCATTATGAATTTAGCGGACATAGACATGTTGTTTGGGAATGTTGTTTCCCAGCCTTTATGGGGAAAGATTCGCCATGCAGACCATGCTCAAGAATTAGGTGACACATGGGCTAATGTTGCTGCTGCAGATGCCCGACAAATTGGTGGTGCTAAACCTGAGCCTTTAGTGACAGAACTTCCTGGTAGAATTATTGATTACATGAAAACTATAATGCCTGCGATGCGTGTAAACTGGGATAAATTGTCTGCATGTAAGCAAAAGAAAGAAGAAACGGTATCAGATTTCTTCACCAGGTTTGAAGAAACGTTTGTGGACCACAGTGGTCAAGATATGAGCACGCAAGGTGGTCAACGTTTGTTCGTCGATAAATTTGTGCATAATCTGCTTCCTGAGTTGTGTAAAAAGTTAAAAGATTCAGAAAGTTCTTGGGCAGTTTCCTCTTCAGCGCAGATATTAGCTACTGCACAATACTACGAAAATAGAGATAAAGATGAGAGAGATAGAGTAGAGAAGAAAACAAAAGATTTGAAAACGAAGGTTCTGTTACAACAAGCGTACCCGCCACATGGTGGTCAGAATAGTGGTGCACAGAACAACTATCAGAATAACTATCAGCCCCAACCGTTTCAGAGAAACTCGCAAAGAGCCGAGTATGCTCAACCACGTATCTCAGTAGGTCCCAATCAGTGTTCATATTGCAAGGAAGAGGGTCATTTAAAGTATAGTTGCCCTGCTTTGCTGCAGCGCGCAAATGGTACTTCCGGTTTAAGAGGTCGAGGTGTTCCACAAGCACCTAGAGGAAGAGGACGTGGATATGTTCCCCAGAACGCGCGCCCATTCCTCCCTCAAAACCCAATGAACAGATTTGATCAACAGGTTAATGCATCCGGTAGGACGGCTCAGTACTATACTGATGATTACTATACAGAGGGTGAGCATTTGGACAGTAATGATTGCTAGGACAGCCATAGACAAAGAGAGGGAGTTGTTTCAGTTCCAGTAGATCAGAGTGGGCCTTATGTTGAGGTGATTGCATCAGGTGTGTCAGAACCTTTTCTGTTGGATACTGGTGCTACCAAGAGTTCTATTATGCACTCAAAACTCCCTGGCGCACCTTTGTCTGGCGAAACAAATGTATCAGTAGGTTTTTCCGGCGCCCCAGTTAGAAATCCGATTTCTAACCATATATCTCTTTCTGTTGGACCTTGTAAATTTGAAACACCCCTTATTTTGACAACAGGTTGTGGCGAGAACTTGTTAGGATTAGATTTGTTAAAGAGATTGTATGCGACATTGTATTGCTCTCCTTCTGGAGTGCAACTCACATTGGGTAAGAAAGTGGTTTCACCAATGTATTTGTCAAAGGACAGATTTCCACCAGAATTTTCGTCCCTTCCTAATACTCTTTGGGCTACTGGACCTAATGATGTAGGTCTTTTGGAAATTCAGCCATATGTGATAACATTAAAAGCCAATGTTAAAATGCCACGTATTCCCCAATACAAGATCTCTAGTGAGGGGGAAAAAGCATTGTTGGCAATTATTCGTGATCTGATTGAGAAGGATGTAATTGAAGAGACAAGAGGCAACGTTTGCAATAGTCCTGTTTTGCCTGTCTTGAAGCATACTGACCCTACTCAGCCACCTGTTTATAGGTTTGTAATTGATCTTAGAGAGGTGAACAAAATAGTTGTGCCACAGTTTCCAGTCGTCCCCGATATCACTGCATTGTTGACAATGATTCCGGCTTCAGCCACTTGGTTCTCAGTAATAGACCTGAATAATGCTTTCTTCAGCATCCCTATTGCAGAAGAGAGCAGGGACATTTTTGGCTTCAATTTGGGAGGACGAAGCTTCAGATTTAAGAGAGCTCCTCAAGGCTATTGTGAAAGTCCATCCATCTATAGTCAGGCTTTGAAAGCACAACTTGACACTCTTATGTTACCTGATGGCGCCACTCTCATTCAATATGTGGATGATTTGCTAGTTGCCGCAGATACTAAGGAGATCTGCAAAGAAGCAACATTGTCATTATTGCGTCATTTGTCTGATTTACACCACAAAGTGTCCCTTTCAAAGTTACAGTATTGTCAAAAAGAAGTGACCTATTTAGGTCATCTCTTTTCGAAGGAGGGAAGGCAACTGACCCCAGAGAGAATCAGAGCTGTTGCAGCAATGAGTGTGCCAAGAACACAAAGGGAAGTGCGTGCTTTCTTGGGTATTACATCATATTGCAGACAATGGATACCTAATTTTTCGTTAATAGCCAAACCCTTGGTGGCATTAACTTGTAAAGATATACCGAATCCCGTCCCATGGTCTGAAGATTGTCAGAAAAGTTTTGTCGAATTACGTGATGCATTATGTTCAGCTCCTGTGTTGGGTACCCCCAAATACAGCAAGCCTTTTACATTGTATGTCCATGAGAAAGAAGGTTGTGCGTTAGCAGTTTTGACACAACAGTTTGGAGACAGGGATCGTCCATGCGCCTATTTCTCTTCAACCTTAGACCCAGTAGCTAAGGCACTACCGAGCTGCTTAAGAGCGGCAGCGGCAGCTGCTGTTTCTATCCGCCAGTCTGCTGGTTTAGTGATGAATAACACATTAGTCGTAATGGTTCCACATGCAGTGGACACGTTGTTAAACAGAACCAAGACACAGCATTTAACTAGTGCTCGATTGTCAGGTTACGAGTTGACATTGTTAGCAAGCCATGTACATATAAAAAGATGCACTACACTTAACCCAGCTACGTTATTGCCAATTGTGACGGAGTTAGATACTTCTGAACAACATGATTGTCTCCATAGAACAGAAGAAGAAACGAAAGGGAGAATAGACCTTCTGGACACTCCCATTGCAAAGAGTGATGGTACTTTGTGGGTGGATGGTTCGTGCTTTAAGCTCCCGAATGGTGACACGACTGCGGCGTATGCTGTGACAACTTTGGGTACGATTGTTGAAGCTGCACGTATCCCACATAATTCAGCCCAAGCAGCTGAGTTAATAGCCCTAACAAGAGCATGTACAGTATTAAAAGGAATGAAAGTGACTATCTATACCGATAGCCAATATGCGTTTGGTGTGGCCCATAATTTTGGGCGGTTGTGGAAGGAACGTGGGTTCCTGACCTCGCATGGAACTAAAATACAGCATGGTCAGTTGGTAAATGAGCTCCTTGATTCACTTACTTTACCGTTGCAAGTTGCGATTGTGAAGTGTAGCGCACATAAAAAGGTGACTGATGATGTTGGTCGTGGGAATGCATTTGCTGACGAGGTCGCAAAAGAAACGGCAAGGAATGTGATGAGCCGAATATATGTCGCGGGCCCTGCAAGATGGATTGGTGATGTTGGAATGTGTGAAGACACGATAGAAAGCGTGAAGTCGATTCAAGCTGAAGCCACAGAGAGAGAATTGAGTGTGTGGAGAGAAAGTACGGGTAAATTGGATGCGAATGGTTGTTGGGTCGAGTTGTCAGAACATCAAAGATGGTTGCTACCCGATGCGTATGTGCTTGCAGTAGTTACAATGGCTCATGGAATGGCTCACATCAGTGTGAAAGGGATTTGTAAGTTGTTGGCCCCAGTATGGCAAAATACAGGAATTCCCAAGTGCGCAGAAAATGTGGTTAGAAATTGCATGGTATGCCTGAAACACAACCCTGGTAGAGGAACCCCAACTCCAGCTGGTCATTTTGCACCTCCTACGTATCCGTTTGAGGTTCTGCAGCTAGATTTCATCCACATGGAGAGGTGCAACAACTTAAAATACGTACTTGTTGTTGTTTGTGCCTTTTCAAGATGGGTGGAAGCCTATCCCCTAAAAGACAATACTGCGCTATCCACAGCCAAAGCCCTTGTGAAAGAGTTCTTCCCTAGATTCGGAATGCCGAGAATGATCTGGAGTGACAATGGAAGTGAATTTGTGGGTCAAGTGATGAAGAAAGTATGCGAAGGGCTAGGCATCAACCAAAAGTTTCACGCTGCAAATCACCCCCAATCAGCTGGATTAGTGGAGTGCTATAACGGCACTCTAAAGCTAAAATTGGCCAAGATACAAGCGAGCTCTGGTCTCAAATGGCCTGACGCTCTACCCTTAGCACTCCTATCAACCAGAATGACTGTGCATTCACGAGTGAAACTTAGTCCTTACGAAATAGTCTTTGGCCGCCCGGCCAATATATGGGGAGTGCCTAGGCCCAAGAAGTTTAGCGAGATAGAGCATCCTGTCTTGCTTGACTATCTGTATGAATTGACGGCTAAATTGCGTGTCTTACATCAACAGGTCCACGACACCTTGCCTCCGGTCTCTGAATCTCCAGGTCATCCCATTGAGCCTGGATCCTGGGTTTTAATAAAGAACTTTCAGCGAACCAAAAACGAGCAGCCCAGGTGGACCGGACCGCACCTCGTTCTTCTCTCCACAAGATCAGCTGTTCGAGTAGAAGGGAAGAAACACTGGATCCATGGGACCCATTGCAAAAGGGTACCCCTACCTCTGCCATGTGACCGGTGGGTCCAGGAAGGTGTCGCCGACTCAGAGACTGAAACCGTGCCACGTTTTTTGCCTTTCAGCGATGCACGAATAAAAGGAACACTCACTGAGAAAGAAAGTGATGACATTTTACAATCAGCAGTATCACCGTCAGTCCGATTAGACACTACAGAACCTGAACTCCTTTTTCAGGACCACACGATACCTGGGACTAACCGTTATAATCTACGACCAAGAATAAAGGACAAATAAAACAGTTTACTTTTCTTCTCTTTAGCAAAGTTCTCCAATATGGAAAATTATTTTTGAATGACTTTTTGCTTTTTGTATTTTTTGAACCTCCATCCGGGTTCAGCTGTAGGATCGTGGCTGAAAAGACTTAGGGGGGTAGCCTGTGGACACAAGGTCTACAGGTCTGGTTTGTTCTAGGGCGGCCTGGAACATTCAGAACACTCCTAAGTGAAGTAAACCAACCGCCACGAGCGGCAACGGTTAGAGGATGGAATCTTTCCAAAATGGAGAACATGTTGAAAGACTGAGTTTCAAGAAGAGAATATGTGAAACGATAACCAGGAAACAGTTTTTGCTGCTGTGCATTTTTATGTTATTTAGTATACTTATGTTTTTTATAGGATATATTTTATTCTGTTTTAATGTGATATTGGCACCCACTACCTCGTCTGCACCTCCTCCTTCCACTGTTTCCCCACATTCTTTTCAACTCCTCCCTAAACATGAATCTGCTAGGAGACTAGAGTTCATTAATAACTCCTTCATCCAGCTTTTGCACCAACACCAACTAGTGATAAATACAACTAACTGTTGGGTGTGTGGCCTTATGCCTCACACAGCAGATAAAGGTATCCCTTATCTGATCCTGCCTTTTAGCCACAATGGTTCCGTGTGGGCATTTAGAACGATATTCATCTATGCACACTACCCCCTACGTTTTGCGGAAGACAACCCTAAGAAAAATGCTTTGGTTAAAGGAATCATAGACATGATGAAGGACAATATCTCCTACGAGACTATCCCCAGAGATGAGACAATGGCGTATATAGGATGGAACATGACCGGATATGAAGCCACAATGAATGAGAAACAGCAAGCTAAGATATCTTCCCTGATTTGGGTTGTACCCCATCAGGGTCACCTGTGTCTGCAAGGTACTGGCAAGAATCCCAGAGCTCAGCTAGGGGAAAGCGTCTGCACTGAGACATATGTCTTCGCATCTCAGACCTCCCCTCCGCTCTTGGCAGCTAAGGGTACCTATTTCATCTGCCATGATAGAGCCTTTACATGGTTGCCCCCTGACTTTTCGGGCACATGCTTCGTTTCGTTCCTGTTGCCCCCTACCTACACAGCAGCGGCAGATTACCACAAGACAAGGATAGTTAGAGGCGTCTTCAGTGAAGAAGACACTGCAGGACAAGAATTTGGGGACTTCGTAAAGGGTTTTCTGCCGTTCTGGGGACAAATAAGTAACAGCAGGAGTATAAGGCAATTGATAAGAGTGGTTGAATCCACCGTGGCTGAAACCGCTGGTGCCCTTGGTAACTTGACTGCTGAGCTCCAGTCGGATCGTCTTATGACCCTTCAGAACAGGGTCGCATTAGATGTCATACTTGCAGACCGGGGTGGAGTATGCACATTGATCCAGTCGAGTTGCTGTGTTTTTGTCCCAGATAACGCTCCAACAGTATACCAGGCCATCTCCAAACTGCATAGAATTTCCGAATCTATTCATTTAGATAAAGGAGATTGGTCATTAATGGGATGGCTCTGGGAACTGATATCAGCATGGGGATGGAAGATTCTGATGGTCATTGGGATGATCTTGGCCATTCTTTTTCTGTTCTGTCTATGCGTGCAGTGTGCTCCTGCGATATGTGGCCTCTGTGTTACATCATGCATAAGGAAACCTGCACCAAGAGACGAGCTAAATACTAGGATGATGTTACAGCAACATCTCAACGACTTTAGAAACATAGACCTGGACTCAGATTAGCATAGAATAGGTTTATTGCCTATGTAAGGGCAAAAGGAGGGTTTGTGGTTCTAAAAATTCTGGACCCATGTAATTTACTTTGCCACAACAGTACGATTTTAGTATCAAAAGACCGATAATGACTAGTACACTAAGCATGAGCATTTTCGCTCAATTCCAGCAGCGTTTTCACCTCGAAATCGCCATTTTCGTCCTGCACTCGTGAATCCCATTTTTTAAAGTTGCCCTCACATAGGCTTATAATACAGTCAGATTTGATTCCAAGGACACGTACACCTTGATTGACTTTTCTCTGACCTGGGCAAGCTGGAACCATTGCCTCAGGCCAAACCTGTTTGGTCAGTCCCTCTCCCAGTGGCCGAATCAGATAGCATCAAGGCACACCATGCCATAAAACCCTTATTATCGCTCACACACCCTGCCTAATCTTACTCCCACCTGCACCTGCTCTTTTCTTCTTCTTACTTTACGAGGGGGAGGTGCCCGTTTTTATTGGGGGTCCACACTTATCTGATGGGAAATTCTAGGCCTTGCCGGGTAATTTATTATGGGTTGGATGACATGAAATATGAGGTTTCATCATGACACTGTTTTTTTCCTTTGTAGTGAAGACATGTGAATGACCAACCAAAATGTCAAGAATGTTTGCCTGAAGCTTAAAAAACTGTATATAAGGAAACCTGATTTTGCATTGACACACAGTCTTCTGAGAACATACAAGTCGTGCTGTTGTACTTCTAGGACGCTTGTCAATTGGTTGCAGCCAATAAATTCGATCTTTTACTTCACCTAGAAGACTCTGAGTTTCTGTAGTCTGAATCAGGAAAGTACCCGAGGTCTTTGGGTGTGCCCTGGCACCGCTGGGTTACCGGATCAGTACCGGTTCTGAAAAACCCAGTACCTCATAGGGAGGGGTGAAAGTAGTAAAGAGTTGACTTACCAGACTCCAGTCCTCCTCCTACTCCGGCCAGGCCCTCAGGATGCATGATTGCCAAGGCTTGCTCCTCCCATGTTGTTAGTTGTGGGGAAGGGTGGTCCACCGGCAGTCCTCTGTACAGCTATCTGGTGTCTTGCAACCAAGGAACGCTTTCCCCCGTAGTGCGTTCCACCTCTTCCTGATGTCATCACTTGTTCTTGGGTGCTGTCCCACGGCATTGACAGTGTCCACGATTCTCTGCCATAGCTCTATCTTCCTTGTAATGGATGTCTGCTGCACCAGTGATCCGAATATCTGTGGCTCTACCCGGATGATTTCCTCCACCATGACCCTTAGCTCCTCCTCAGAGAATATGGGGTGTCTTTGTGGTGCCATGGGTGTAGTGTGTGTGGTGTGTGTGAGGGTGTGTGGGGTGATGTGTTAGGGTGTGTGCTGTGAGGTGTGTGGATGGTGTATGCGTGATGGTGTTCTGTGGCTCTGGTTCTGTGAGTGCTCTTGGTGTGGCTCTCTGTTGTTAATTTTTGGAGTCCTAAAGGGTTGTGGGAAATGTGGGTGGGTGTTTTATAGTGGTTTGTGGGTGTGGGGTGTGTATGTGTCAGGTGTGTGTAGTTTGAATTGTACAATGTGGTGTTGTTTTGTTAGGTTGTGTGTATTTTGAGGGCAGCGGTATGTACAGCCAATGGTTTACCACGGTTGAATGTCCGCTGTGGTGATTTGTGGGTCATAATGCTATGGGCGTAGTTCTGTTGGCGTAACGGTGTGGGTTTTGGTACCACCAGTTTATCACTGACCTTTGGGCTTGCAGACTTGTGTGTGTGTCTGTATAGTGGTGGATTTCTATGTGTGGGTCATAATACGGATAGCGTTATACTGCCGCGTCGCAGTATGTTGGCTGCAGTCAGCATGGCAGTAAGTGGCACTTACCGCCAATGTCATAATGAGGGCCAGTATCTCCAAGACCTTTTCCTTCCAAGATGTGAAGTATGGGGGAGGAGTTGGGTGGCTCTACCCTGACAATTTCATCCACCATGACCCTCAACTCATCGTCTTTGAATCTTGGGTGCTTTTGAAGGGACATGTTTGTGATTGTGTTTATGGTGTGGGGGTGTGTGTGTATGAAAGGGTGCGTTGTTGTGTGAATGATGGGGTATGTTTGGTGCATTGTAAGAGATGGACGGTTGTAGCAGAATGTGTGTGGTGGTTATGTGTGTGCTGTGTTTGTTTATTAGATGTGTGATGCATGTGATGTGTGTGTGCCTATAATGTCAGGGTGCTCTCTCTCTTTATGTGCCTGCTCTCAGTGTATCTGTATGGTGTTTTAGTTGGAATGGAGTGTGGGTAGTGTGGGGGAGTGATATATAGTGGTTTGTATGTGTGTTGAGTGTGTGGATCTGTTTCAGGTGTGTGGTAAACAAACTGTCCAATGTGGTGTTGTGTTCTGTCATTGGTGGTTTCTAACAGCGGCGGTTCGCACTGCCAATAGTTTCCCGCCATGTAAGTACCGCTGTGCTGATTTGTGGATTGTAATCTGGTAGGCAGATTTGTGTCAGGCTGGCAGTGCTGGTTGTGGCACCGCCTCTTTTCCGCCCACCCGTGTCCTGGTGGTTTCGAATATTTGGCTGTTTTTTGGCAGTCTTCACGGTATGGGTCACAATACGTCGGTCGAATGACCGCCAATATGGCGGTCTTTTGATGGTTGACACTGCACGGTCTTGCCTAAAGATCACCAAGATTGTAATGAGGCCTAAAGTATGTAAAGCATTCAAAAATCACAAAACAGTAATACAATAAAACACAGGAAACAGTTTGAAAATCCAAAACTAATTTATAACAATAGATTATGGCCCTCATTTCAACATTGGCGAGCGGTAAGCGCTGCCTGTCAAGTTGAAACCGCCGGGCGGCCGCCAAAGCAGCCGCACTCCAGCTGTGTCTATTTTGAGATCCCTGCTGGGATGGCGGTTGGAAACCTCCTTTCCGCCCGCCGGCCCAGCGGGGATCTCGCCGCAACACGGGAACTGGCTCCAAATGGAACCGGAGGTGTTGCGGCTGTGCGACAGGTGCAGTTGTAGTGAAAAGCTCCATGGGGCCAGAGGCATGGGCAGTGCAGGGGCCCCGCGACTCCCCTTTCCGCCATCCTTTTCATGGTGGTTCACACCGCCATGAAAAGGCTGGCAGGAGGGGGACTGGTAATCCCCTGGCAGCGCTGCAAGCAGCGCTGCCCTGGGGGATTACAATCGCCAGGACCAATGTGGCGGGAAACCACCGGTCCCAGCGGTGTGACCGCAAAAGCACCGCCAGACTGTTGGCGGTGCTTCCGACAAAACAGCCCTGGCGGTCTTTGACCGCCAGGGTTGTAATGAGGGCCTATATTTCTATCTTTAATTTGACACTGAAATAGAGAAAATCAAATAAGGAGAAAAGGAGATATGAATTTTAAAAGATTAAGGCCCTCATTATGACATTGGAGGTAAATCCCGCTTACCACCACACTGACGGCTGCCAACATACCGCCGCAGTAGCAGATATCCGTTCGCCTTATTATGTCACACACACACCAAGCCGACAGAATGCATCCACATACACAAATCCGCCAGCCCAAAGGTCAGTGGTAAACTGTCGGTACCCACATCCATACCGTTACGCCAACAAAATAACACACACCACATTATGACCTTTGAATCATCACAGCGGACATTCAACAGCGGTAAACCATTGGCAGTACACACCGCTGCACTCAGAATGGGCACCCAAATACTAAACTACCCAACATTGGCCAATTAAAAAAACACACACCTGACACCCATACACATACCACACCCACCCACCCACAGCACTATAAAACACACACACACATTACCTACAACCCCTTACGAATACAAATCATTACCACCAGACAGATATCAAGACCACTGCAACAACTACAAAGACACACCCATACATCCCTCACACACTCCACTACGCACACCCAACTACAGTACCCAACACCCACACACTTACACACACCACACATCACCCATGGCCCCACAAAGGCACCCTTGTTTCACAGATGAGGTGTTGAGGGTGATGGTGGAGGAAATTGTCAGGGTAGAGCCACAGCTCTTTGGAAGACAGGTCCAGCAGATATCCATTTCAAGGAAGATGGAGCTATGATGGAGAATCATGGACAGGCTGAACACCATGGGACAGCATCCAGGAACAAGAGATAACATCAGGAAGAGGTGGAATGACCTATGAAGGAAGGTAAGTTCCGTGGCAGCAAGGTACCAGCTCACCATTCAGAGGACTGGCGGTGGACCCCCACCTCCTCCCCCACAGCTCACAGCATGGGAGGAGCAAGTCTTGGCAATAATGCATCCTGAGGGACTCACTGGAGACTGGTGAGTCAACATTTACCACTTATCACCCCCCATACCTGCATGCCATCTGACACCCTCACTCACATCACTCCACTCCATCCTGCACACTGCACCAAGGCAGATGACTAACCCCAATGTCAAGCCCTGCATGCCATACCAATGCATGGACAGCACTTCCAGCCCTGCATGGACACCCATCACCAAAGCATGCACAGCATAGGGGAACTAACAATACCACAATACATCACCAAACACATTCAAAGGTGGCAGGGCAACATTAGAGGGGAAGCTTGGGATATACAATATGTCACAGGCATGAAGCATAATACATCACTTACATCCCCACAGGTGCCCCAGACAGTCTCAATGGAGAGGAGGTGCCACGACTATCCTGTCCCCAACAGAAGATGCCCCCAGTGATGACAGTAGCCCTGGACTTCTGGATCTGGATGAACTACCTGACCCATCAGGGACCATTGGAAAGTCATCCACCCCAGCCCACTCACAGTCCACCACATAGCCTCCCCCATCAGTATCCAACACCACAGCACCCACCCAGCGTCCCCACACCTCTGTCCCCAGGACACGTCAATCAGCAGTGTGTCCACCTGCACAGGGACCCCAGTCCACACCTCGCCCCCAAGACAATCAAGGACCTGGGGTCAGTGGCAGTGGGCACGGCGTTCAGGGGACAGGGGCACTGGGAAGACCGCTATGTGTCAGAGGGAGGACAGGCCCAGGGAACTGACTCTCCAGGAGGCACTCACTAATGTCCTGGGGGTTTACTAACAATCCCAGGACATGATGGGCCAGATCCTGAACAACATGCAGGAGAACAAGCGGCTGCAGGAGGAACACTATCAGGTGGACAGGGTGAACACCATGGGACAGCATCCAGGAACAAGAGATAACATCAGGAAGAGGTGGAATGACCTATGAGGGAAGGTATGTTCTGTGGCAGCAAGGTACCAGCTCGCCATTCAGGGGACTGGCGGTGGACCCCCACCTCCTCCCCCACAGCTCACAGCATGGGAGGAGCAAGTCTTGGCAATAATGCATCCTGAGGGACTCACTGGAGACTGGTGAGTCAACATTTACCACTTATCACCCCCATACCTGCATGCCATCTGACACCCTCACTCACATCACTCCACTCCATCCCACACATTGCACCAAGGCAGATGACTAACCCCAATGCCAAGCCCTGCATGCATACCAATGCATGGACAACACTTGCAGCCCTGCATGGACACCCATCACCAAAGCATTCACAGCATAGGGGAACTAACAATACCACAATACATCACCATACACATTCAAAGGTGGCAGGGCAACAATAGAGGGGAAGCTAGGGATGTACAATATCTCACAGGCATGAAGCATAATACATCACTTACATCCCCACAGGTGCCCCAGCCAGTCTCAATGGAGAGGAGGTGCCACGACTATCCTGTCCCCAACAGAAGATGCCCCCAGTGATGAGAGTAGCCCTGGACTTCTGGATCTGGATGAACTACCTGACTCATCAGGGACCACTGGAAAGTCATCCACCCCAGCTTACTCACAGTCCACCACATAGCCTCCTCCATCAGTATCCAACGCCACAGCACCCACCCAGCGTCCCCACACCTCTGTTCCCAGGATACGTCAATCAGCAGTGTGTCCACCTGCACAGGGACCCCAGTCCGCACCTCGCCCCCAAGACAATCAGGGACCTGGGGTCAGTGGCAGTGGGCACGACGTTCAGGGGACAGGGGCACTGGGAAGACCGCTGTGTGCCAGAGGGAGGACAGGCCCAGGGAACTGACTCTCCAGGAGGCACTCACTAATGTCCTGGGGGCTTACTAACAATCCCAGGACACCATGGGCCAGATCCTGAACAACATGCAGGAGAACAAGCAGCTGCAGGAGGAACACTATCAGGAGATCAGGGAGGACTTGCAGGCCCTCAAAACCACCATGATTTCCATAGCAGGGGTGTTGGCGGACATGGCCAACATCATGAGGGATGGACAGCACAGCAGCGGGCCCCTACCACTAGCCAGTCTGTTGACCAGCCCACCACTTCCGCTGCAGCTAGTGGACAGGACGTCCCGCTACAGGACCCACAGGCCACCAGCACCCCTCACCATGCAGAAGGTGAACCACACTACAAACATTCCCTACGAACCAGACAGAAGCCAGAGACAGTTGCCAAGACCAAGACCACCGCCAGAAAATGAGACTCTCCTGATTGTCCCCCTTGTGTCCCACCCTGTCACCTTGTCCACTTTGAACTGCCTTTGCTCCCCTTCCTATGGCCCCTTGCACACTAGACCTGTGCTACAAACAGACTGCAACAATACCATGAACTTTCCTCCACCATAACCCCATTCCATTCCACTTTTCAGTAATTTATTTGCACTACAATAAACACCATTAAACACAATTTGAGTGACACTGTTTTATGTGTTGTAAATGTGCATTTTTGGGAACAGTCACATTTAGTGCAAATGATCTGAACACTGTGATAGCATACAATTAATGACCTTTTAACTGTCTGTAGTGATCACATTAGGACATTGTTGTCATATCACCAACATCTGGTAAAATGAGAAGCCATAGGTGACAGTAAGTTGAGATGCAAAGGAAGTGAATGCCATCATGCTACAGTCACACAGATTAAATCAATAGTCAGAGGAATGATCAGTTCCACTGTCTCACCTCTGTGTCATTGGAAGTATTGACGTATAACTGATGTTCTGTTGTCCACATCCTCATCCTCTGCCTCCTCCTCCTCACTGTCCTCAGGGTCCACTGCTGCCACAGGGGTATCTCCAGTCTCCTCCTACAGCAGAAAAGGTACATGTCGTCTGAGGGCCAGGTTGTGCAACCTGCAGCATGCCACTACTATCTGGCAGATCTTTCCAGGTGAGTAGCACAGGGATCCACCTGTCAGATGGAGGGAGGATTTGCAGGGGCCTGCCCGCACAACAGATCATGGATGCAGGACTACGCACTGCCCACCGGCGGTGACGGCTGCTCAGTGGTGGCAGTGGCGGTGCTGGTGGCAGTGCTGGCAGCGGTGGGGGGAGGCTCCAGCCCATCCCGTACAGCCTCGGATGGCTGCCCTCTGGGCCTGTTGCTGCTGGCAGTGGCGCTGGTGGCGGTGCTGGCAGTGGTGGGGGGAGGCTCCAGCCCATCCCCTGCAGCTTCAGACAGCTGCCCACTGGGGCTGCTGCTGCTGGCAGGGGTGCTGGTGGTGGTGCTGGAGGCAGTGATGGCAGTGGTGGGGGAGGCTCCAGCCATTTCCCTGCAGCCCTGGATGGCTGAACCCCCTCAAATGAGTCACAGCACCAGGCCTCCTGTCCTTCCTGCCTGCAGGTGCAGGCCCCTTGCCCTTCCTGTCAGCAGCCGGGGATTGCCCCTTGCCCTTCCCTGTAGCAGCTGAGGGTGCCTCCCTGCCCTTCCCTGTTGCCTTTCCCTGTAGCAGCTGGTGGTGCCTCCTTACCTTTCCTTGAAGCACCTGGTGCAGGCACCCTTTCAGTGTGGCTGCCTGGTGCCCGGGATCCTCTCCCACCTGCAGTAGCTGTCGACACTACTGTGGCTGTGGACTGGGTGGCTGAGGAGCTTGCCTGGATTCTGACCACCCTGGCCCGCTGTGAAGGATGGGGGGAGTGGTAGGGAATAGGTCAACGGTGGAGAGGAAAAGCTTCGTAGGGACATTGGGAGAGTGGAGGAAGGGGGAGTGGCTGTAGGAGGTGTCTGTCTGCTGATTTTGGGTGCTGGTGCATAGGCTGGATTCTGTTGTGATGTGGATGGCTGTTGGGTGTCTGAGTGCTTGCCAATGTGTACTTTGGGAGGAGGGGGCACAGACACAGTGGGAGAGGACACAGGGGACATGTGCATGGATGTGGGGGCGGTGACTGCCAGTGAGGGGCGTGTAGTGATAGGCATGATGTGGTAGTGGATGAGGATGTAGTGCATGCAGGTGTGGGTGCAGACGTTACTGGGAGAGAGGTGGATGACAAGGAGGAGGGGGACACAGTGGAGGCAGTGGATGTTAGTATGTCTGCCTGAACCACTCCTGTGTGTTGCCTTTTGTGCAAGCTGGTCCGACTGTGTGCTTGGGATAGGTTTGGGTTGAGGGGAATGGGATTGGGTAGAGGAAGTTGGAGGGGGAGGCTAGAAACAGGGACAATGGCTGCCATCAGAGAGGAGGCGGAGCCTGGATTGATCTCTGTTGGGCCGCCATGCCAGAGTGAATGAACTCCAGGAATGCATTTGTCTGGTGCAAATGGGCTGCCAGCCCCTGGATGGCATTCACAATGGTTGACTGCCCTAAAGAGATGGATCGCTGGAGGTCAATAGCCTCCTCACTCAGGGCAGCAGGGCTAACTGGGGCAGGGCCTGGGGTGCCTGGGGCGAAGGAGATGCCCACCCTCCTGGGTGAGCGGGCATTGGAAACACACTGAGGGGCTGCTGGGAGGGCGGTGCTGGTTTGGGGGTGGCGGCTGTACCTGTAGTTGTGGTGGTGATGTCTGCCACCACCAAGGAGCTTCCATCAGATGAAGTATCACTATCTGAACTGTCCCCTCCAGTCTCTGCAGTGGTGCTCCCCTCACCCTCCGTCCCACTGGTGCCTTCACCGTTGGTGGATTTGGCCTTCTGGGCCCTGTGGGATGCAGCTCTCTCCGTCGCCGGTGCCTCTGCTCCTCCGCCAGATGATGATAATGCACATAAGGACAGGGTGACAAAACAGAAAGGGGGGGACAAAGGACACTTGGTCTATGGCGGCAACAATACCACCGGTGGCGTACACGACACACACACAGGGAACAGCCCTACACACAAGGCAATGCACTAACAGTCACAATGCTAGTCACCGGCCCATGGACAGGGACACCTAACGCCAATCGCAGCATACCTGAGACCCATGGACCTCTGCCCAGTAGTGGACACCTACTAGCTTGGTTGGAGGAAGTTTACATCAGACCCTGCCCAACTTGGGATCTACCCAGCAATGTCCGGCCTGGCCTAGGGGCACCAACAGGCCCACATCCCCCACCTGGATGCCACCCCACCATGTGCAAATAGTATATTGGGGCACTATACTCACCCCCTTGTGGCTGCTGTGATGCCCCAAAGTGCCCATCCAGCTCCGGATAGGTCACCACCAGTATGTGGGCCATCAGGGGGGTCAGGGTTCGACGGGCACCCCTTCCTCTTTGGGAGGCCATTCACAGCTGGGCCTCTGCCATCTTCCGTGCCCAGCGTCTCAGGTCCTCCCATCGTTTGCAACAGTGGGTGCTCTGCCTGCCGTAGAACACCAGGGTCCGCACGTCTTTGGTGATGGAACGCCATATACCCTTTATCTGATGGGCGCTGACCAGCAGAGAAATACACATAGGAAAAGGTATCAGTCAGACCGTCCTGCCTGTTACACTCATGGCCCACCATAGCCCTTCACATCCCCTTACGCACAGATATGGCCCACCATACATGCAGCACACTGCCCAGGGCCCTTCCACCAACCCACCCCACACGAGGCCTTCACTCACACCACTCCATGTGTTCATTCCCCATGCATCGTGCTCACAGTGCACTCACCTGTTGGTCTGGAGGCCCATACAGCATTAGATACTAGGGTAGGACCCCATCCACCAGTCTCTCCATCTCCGCTGCGGTGAAGGCAGGGGCCCTTTCCCCTGTGACACGAGCCATGGTCAGTTCCAGACACAGGTCACAGCAGCACATGCAGTGTAGGTCCTCTCCTGTTGGAGGTCAGGTAGCAAGTGAGTGAACAGATAGAAAATGGTCGTCACGTCCGCGTTGGTGTGTACCGTCACCACCGGCGTACATCACCATTGGCCACTGTAACCCATAGGGCCCAATGTTAACCAATGAGGAGTTGCACGACGGTTCTTAATGTCCTCCCGCAACGTTGCACAACATCAGCGGAATTACCTCATTTCCACATATCCCTCCATACAGGACAGACGGACTCCATTTAAGGGGAGGAAGGGCAGGCCATGGCACCTAACTGCGTCACAGTACACATAAGCACCATTTGGGCCTATCCAACAATATACTGTTACAATCACAGCATGCAATGAAGTGTAGTGTTTGGAAATATGGTACACTGACCAGCTGCTCATCGTTTTGCCCCATAGATTCAAACCGCTGCGGATGAACATGAGACATTCCCCGTGTACAAGCCCCTGGCCAACAATGGAGCTCAGGCACATTATCCTCACCTATAGATTGAACAGGGCCAAAATCACAGAGCTCTGTGCCCATTTGGAGCCTGACCTGAGATCTGCTATCTGTCACCACACCAGGATCCCCCCTCTTGTGCAAGTCCTATCTGTGCTCCATTTCCTGGCAACTGGTTCCTTCCAAGTGACAGTGGGCTTGGCAGCAGGAATGTCGCAGCCAATGTTCTCAATAGTGCTGACCAGAGTGTTGTCTGCCTTGATTAAACATGTGCAGCTACATCGTTTTCCCCCAGGTGGAGGATTTGGCCACAGTGAAAGCTGAATTCTATGCAATGTGACATATCCCAAACATTATTGGGGCAATTGATGGAACACATATTTCATTTGTCTCCCCCTCCCCCGGACAAATGAACAGGGGTTCAGAAATCGAAAGAGCTTTCACTCAATGAATGTGCAGATAGTGTGCCTGGCAGACCAGTACATTTTGTCAATGCAAAGTATCCCAGATCTGTGCATGATGCCTTTATCCTGAGGAATAGCAGCATCCGATAAATGATGGCTCAATTCCAGAGCCACCAGGTGTGGCAAATAGGTGAGCCCTGGTTCCAACTCAGTGGATGTTGGTGTATGGGTATGGTGTGGGCCCTAAGGGTTAGTGTGTGTCTAACAGTTGTCCCATGATATTTGCAGGTGACTCTGATTACCCCAACCTCTCAAGGCTACTGACCCCTGTGAGGAATCCAAGGATAAGGGCAGAGGAATGTTACAATGAGGCACATGGGCAAACAAGAAGAATAATAGAGAGGACATTTGGCCTCCTGAAGGCCAGGTTTTGTTGCCTCCATCTGACAGGTCGTTCCCTGTGCTGCTCACCCAAGAAGGTCTGCCTGATCATTGTGGCATGCTGTATGTTGCACAACCTTGCCTTACATCACCAGGTGCCTTTTCTGCAGGAGGATGAGGCTGGAGATGGCCGTGGGGCAGCAGTGGACCCTGTGGACAGTGAAGATGAGGAGGCAGAGAATGTGGACAACAGTAGTGCAATAATTTGTCAACACTTTAAATGACACACAGGTAAGACAGTGTAACTTCACATTTAATTGACAGTTTTATGTTTGACATTGTCACTGGCAGGCTGATTTTCCCACTTCTATGGCCACTTACTGTAACCTTTGGCATCTCTATTTGCAGATATTTGTGCCCCACTATCGCTCCTGGTGTATTGACTGCAGCCAACTACAGGTCATTCATATGTATACATTACTGTACAGTTGTATTGCAGTGTTTAAAGCTTGTTAAACGAATGGATAGTTCAATCATTTGACAGACTCCATACTTGTATTTCTTCAAGTGGTGTTTATTTAAGTGCTAAAAAGTAGAGGGGGATGTGCAATGGGCTGGGGTGACCGTGGAGGAAAGTCCAGGATATCACAGGTACATTGTCCAAGGGGGCACAGGAAGGGGAGCAATGGCAGTTCAAGGTGGACAGGGTGACAGGGTGGGACACAAGGGTGACAATCAGAAGATTATTATTCCCTGGCGGGGGTCTTGGCAATAGTCTCTGGCTTCTACCTGGATCGCATGGAATGTTTGCAGGGTGGTTCTCCTTCTGCAGGGGGAGGTGTGCTGGTGGCCTGTTGTTCCTGTGGCAGTGCCTCCTGTCCACTAGCGGCAACGGAGGCAGAAGGCTGTTCATCGGTTTGGCCAGTGGTAAGGGCCCGGTGGTGTGCCACTGCCTCCCTCATAGTGTTGGTCATGTCTGCCAGCACCCCTGCAATGGTGACAGGGTGGTGTTGATGTCCTTCAAGTCCTCTCTGATCCCCTGGTATTGTCTCTCCTGTAGTTGCTGGTTCTCCTGCATCTTGTCCAGTATATGGCCCATCATCTCCTGGGAATGGCGGTATGCTCCCAGGATCTTGGTGAGTGCCTCCTGGCGAGTCGGTTCCCTGGGCTGTCCTCCCCCTGTTGCACAGCAGTCCTCCCAGCTTCCCTGTTGTCCTGTGCCTCTGTCCCCTGAACCTTGTGCCCACTGCCACTGACCCAAGGTCTCTGATCGACCTGTGTTTGTGGATGGCATGGGGTCCCTGTAGTGGTGGACACACTGCTGATTGACGTGTCCTGGGGACAGAGGTATGGGCCCGCTGGGTGGGTACTGTGCTGGTATTTCCTGAGGGGGAGGCTCTGTGGTGGTATGGGACTGTGCCTGGGTAACCGACTGTCCTGCGATCCCTGATGGGGTTGGTCATCCAGATCCAGGCATTCAGAGCTGCTGTCATCACTGTGGGCCTCTTCTGGGGCGGGACTGACTGTTGATTGCACCTCCTCTCTGGTGACATTGACGGGGGACCTGTTGGGATGTAAATACAGTGTTATTGTTTCTGTGTGTGACATCTTGTGCATGGGTGTGTTGCCCTCTATGGTTGTTATTGCCCTGGTGCTTTGTCTTGTGTGACTAGTTATTTGATGGGCTAGCTGTTTCCCTCTAATGTTCATGCTTTAGTGTTAGGTGTCCATGCAGGTCTCTGATGGGTGTCCATGCATTGGTGTTGCATGCAGGGCTTGGTATTGGGCTGGGTGGGTTGTGATGGTGGGGTGTGTGGGAGGTGGTGGAGTGATGGGAGTGAGGGTAAGGGTGTGGGTATGTGATGGCATGCAGGTAAGGGGGGGGGGTAAAAGTAGTAAAGAGTTGACTTACCAGAGTCCAGTCCTCCTCCTACTCCTGCCAGGCCCTCAGGATGCATGATTGCCAAGACTTGCTTCTCCCTTGTTGATAGTTGTGGGGGAGGAGGTGGGGGTCCACCGCAAGTCCTCTGTACAGCTATTTGGTGTCTTGCTGCCACAGAATGCACCTTGTCCCTTAGGTCGTTCCACCTCTTCCTGATGTCATCCCTTGTTCTTGCGTGCTGTCCCATGGCGTTGACCCTGTCCACGAATCTCCGCCATAGCTCCATCTTCCTAGCAATGGATGTCTGATGCACCTGTGATCCGAATAGCTGTGGCTCTACCTGGATGATTTCCTCCACCATGACCCTTAGCTCCTCCTCTGCGAACCTGGGGTGTTGTTGTGGTGCCATAGGTGTAGTATGAGTGGTGTGGGTGAGGGTGTGTAGGGTGATGTGTTGGGGTGTGATGTAAGGTGCGTGGATGGTGTATAGGTGATGGTGGTGTCTGGCTGTGGTCTTGTCTGTAGTCTTGCTATCTCTCTTGTGGCACTTGTTTGTAGTCATAAAGGCTTGTGGGTAATATGGGTAGGTGTTTTCTAGTGGTGTGGGTGTGGTGTGTGAATGTGTGTAGTGTGAATTGTCCAATGTAGTGTTGTTTTGTATGTGTGTGTGTATTTTGAGTGCAGAGGTATGTAGCGCCAATGGTTTACTGCCATTGAATGTCCTCTGTGGTGATTTGTGGGTCATAATTTTGTGGGCGTAGTTCTGTTGGCATAAAAGTGTGGGTTTGGATAACCCCAGTTTATCGCCGACCTTTGGGCTGGCAGACTTGTGTGGGTCGCTGTATACTGACGGATTGCTATGTGCGTGTCTTAATATGGGTAGCGGTAATCCACTGCGGTGGTGGTCTGTTGGCGGCAGTCAGCATGGCGGTAAGCGGTACTTACTGCCAATGTCATAATGAGGGCATTGATGGCAGCCACAGTGATATGTGCATTGAAACTTACCCCAGGGCTGCAGCCTTAATCTTTATGATTAAATCAATCAATCAATCAGGGTTTTTATAGCGCAACCACTCACATGTTAAGGTCTCAAAGCACTGGAGGGGGGGCTGCTGATCTGACTCGAAGCTGTGAAATTGTGCTCAATTCCCTTCCTAGTGACCTCTCCCTGAATCAAAGAGCAGTTTGGGAAGTCTACTGAAGAACCTGGCTTGTCTTCCTCCAGCGTGTTTCTCAGCCATCTCACAGGAATGCAGCAATTCACAAACCTGTCTAGGGGGCTTCCTCTAGTCCTCATGCTCCTCCAGTGAGACCTGGGCCTCCCAAAATGGAACCTAAGTCTTCCATGTATTGTGCCATTCATAGGCACACATAAACCCAGCACATACACACACAACACATACGCTCTGCAAAGTACTACATACTAACATGATGAAAGCCAAGGATGAGTTGAGCACACAGTACCAGATCATTACATGAGTGAGCCTATAGGCCTCACTTCAATGACACAAATAAAAATGCCTGTTCACTTCTACTGATTATTATCTATATTGCTGCCACCAGGGCACTTATGCTACTTAACTCATTGCAAAAGCAGTAGCCTTTCACCCCACTTCAGTGCTTTGGCCCCTCTCCCTGTCCAACAAGGCTGCAATCTGTGAGACAGACCTATGTCATAGCACGCATGCATGATCCATGTTTGGCCATGACAACAAAAACCAGCACCATAGATCCAGATACTATTGTAGCTGGAGCACTCAGGGAAGGGGTACATGCCCATAACTATGCAAGGAACTTTTCCATCCCAACACTGAGAAATTAAAATTTGACAATGAATGCATATATAGGGATGCAGAGGATCAACTGAGCCAACAGATAAAAAGATAAGATCTGATTGGCTGCCATCACCTGCAGCGTATGCCATTTTAGGACTCAGGTCCTCAGTCTCCTGTCCTGCAAAAATTCTATAAGAGCATAGAAGGGGGCAGGGTAGTGCTACCCTGCCCACCAAGGCATGGTGGGGGGCCCTAAAACATATATTTTTTGTTAGCGCTAATTGGATCCCCAGCGGCTCCATGGACATGAGTTTAAACAAACAAAACATAGGATGACTCCCACCCTTTTCTATTTTATGTCCTCTGGGGTGAGCCAGGGCCTATGAGGTCGGTACAAGCAACATTTTGGGGGTAGTGGGTGTGCCGTCACCCTTCCCAAGCCTTCAGGAGGCCCATAGAACTCACCGATGAAGCCAAAACATTTTGTAATATGGGACAGAGGCAGGAGACCCTTTGCTGAGTTTTTAGAAGGCCCTGGGGGCCCCATTCTCCAAGGCCACAACATTTTGTAATAAGAAAGGGGTCAGTGGGGATCCCATCCAGTTCCATCCAGTGGCCCAGGGATCCCATTCCAGGACGCCCCATCCCATGGGACACTGGTCTTCCCTGCCTGCAAGAACTTTAACTCCCTGTCTGTGCTTTTTCAGGCAATGTGCACAGGTTTGATCTCGCCTGGCTGGAGCAGAAAAAAAAGCTGCTCTTGCTGGGCAGGAGCAAACCAATGCAGCCAGTCAGTTCCTACTGCATCCCTAATGAATGCTGGCTGTGTTCCAGCGGGGCTGCAGGGCCCACTGCCCTCCCCTGTGACCCCCAACATTTATAAATGTTGTGAATTCCCCAGGTGGGACTGGGGAACGCACTTTAAAAAAATGAAAAAGGAGGCAGACAGCACATGAGTCGGCTGTGTGCACACTGTGTGAGAACAGGGCACCAAAGGAAATATGTTAAAAAAGTGAAAGTGGCTTTGCCACTTAATTATTGAGGCAACAAGGCCGCTATTAAAATATTCACTGCTCCCTACCATGAGCTCCCCTTGATGCCCTGCATGGGCTTTTTAAAGCAATTGTGGTTGCCGTGGTGCCACTAGGGGCAAGTGTACCACCTACAATCTTAAAAGGTATGCTTTGGGACTACCAGAAGCGCAGTAGCCCCACAGGGCAGTTGAAAAAAACATTAACTCACTGGGGTCTTTGATGTACAAAGCCAGGAGAGCCTACCATTTTTCGAAACACTGAGCTGGAGCTGTTTGCTCTTCAGCTGCAGTGCAGATACCTCTTGTGGATGGTTTTATGGCTGTATTTTGAGACCTGAAGAGGGTTCAAGACTCAAGCACACTTTCATAGTTGGTTGGAATAAAATTGCTTGATTTAGATTTTTTGTGAAAATAATTGTAATATGTTTCCCTGTATGTGTCACGGTTTTCAATGGGCTTACTGTCGAAGTTGAGAAGAGTTGGGGAACGACCCCGGTTCCGGCAGGTTCTGCTCTGGCCGAGGTAGGGGCGACCCCTTCCGGTAGCCACGGTGCTGTTTGACAATAGCAAGCCACTACAGTCCGTGCCCTCCAGAAGGAGTCCCAGAGGAAAAACCCCAGTAGGGTAAAAAACCTCCAACGGGAACTCCCTGAAACGAAAGGAGGACACCAAGGCGTTAGAGTTGAAGATCCGGAGTACAGGAAAACTGGAAATGAAGATAGGTCAGGAAAATACTGGATCTGCAGGAAGAAACCAGTCAGAGCGTGACTACCACCAAGGAGTGTTGCAACGCAATGAGAAAGAGATTAAAGTCCCCTTATATACCCATAGACAGGAAGTGAAAAAACAGGAAGTAGAAATATCACCATCTTGGATTGGGGAACAGGTCATGTTAAATGATAGGAAATATGTGCCTAGAAAAAGGAAAGCAATGCATGCAGGGAAGAGAGGATGTGAACAGCATGCTGGGAAAGGAGGAAGCATGCATAAAAAGAAATCATGTGCATGCAATCGGCTTTTGCCCTTGTAACCGGTAAGTAGGTGCCAAGAGGGTTTCTGTATGTAAGGATTATGTAATGCACCATAATTATGTTCAGCCCACTAAATGCGCTGTACGCGGCAGGTTCGAGACCTGAGTCTCTTCCCCTGCCGTGTCTGCCCTTGATGTGCGAGGCAAAAGAAGGGAGCGCGGCGAGTGCCGCGACCCCAGACCTGCGTCGCGGCTTCTCCCGCGATCCGCCTGCAAGCCGCGGCTTCCCCCGCGGCTTGCCTGAGGACCGCAGTATTCAGAGAGTGCCGCGCCGCGGCTGCCCGTGCTTGCGGCCGCGGCGTGACAGTATGTAATTATAAGAATTATATATATATATCGTCGATGCAAGCCAATACAATGTTACTAACAAAGGATATATATATATATATATTATTTATTATTTATTACCTACTGGTGGTTGCCACTAGGTAGTTATAGTTAGGGCATTTTTTTTCCATAGACAGAGCATTTTTTTTGTTTTGCCAGTAACTTTGACACCGCATGACGAATCTTCACAAAATTGTCATAACTTATACTTTGGTCAGTTCAGCTGCTGTCGTAAACGTTTCGGGGTGATTTGTCAAGCAGGGGCTGTGAAAAAGGTGGGGTTCCAAAACACATTTTCCCCATTCTACGTCAAATGGATTTTTCAAATTGTTTAACACAACTGTAGCCCGAACTGCTGGACAGAATTACACCAAATTTGACAGAAATCTCGGTCTTGGTCCAGAAAGAGTGATTTTTTAATGATTTGGTGTAAATCCGTTCAGTAGTTTTGGAGATATTAGAGTTTAAAAAAGATAGATATCTGGGCATGCAAATACTCTGCAGATCTGCTGATAGCTGATTGGTGGCCAACACTTCAACAAGGAAGTGTTGCCAGCCATCGTGAGACTCGGCTTGAGCCAAGTACCTGACAAAAAAGTTTTTTTTTAAAAAAGAGGCCAGGGTAGTGTCACCCTGACCACTTAACTCTGGTGCTGGGGCCCAGAGGGAGCCTGCCAGGGCCTAAAAGCTATTTTTTTTAAAGCATCAGAAAAATACACTGATGGATCCACAGATTTTTCTGACGTTAAAAAAAAAGGCTTTTTCCCACCTTTTCATAAAACTCAAGGGTGGGCCAGGTCCTGGAGGCATTGGGACTTTAGAAAGGAGGGGGACACACAGGGCTCCCCTCGTAGGGCTTCAATAAGCCCTGGGGACCTCCATCTCCATGGGACAATCACAAAGTAAAATGCAGGGGGCCACCCTTTCCCGGGGCAATATCCTGCTTTAATTTGGGGCAGTCCCTGTTGCCTCCCTCAGAGACCCGGGGACTGTCATCTCCCTGGGGCAACTATAGATGAAGTGTAGGAGGTCTGCCTGGCCTCCTCACAGCCCCGAAGAACGCCACCTCCGCAGGGCACATTTGCTAAATATAATGCGAGGGACGCCCAGTCCCCCGCAGCCCAGGGGACTGCCACCTTGCCGGAGCTAATTTTGAAAAAGAAGGGGTTGATTGCAGACCCCAGGTATCACCACAACCCTGGGACTATTTATGTTGGAGGAGGGCCATGCGGCCCCCATCCCGGAGCCACCTACGGCTCCTGAGACTGCCACCTCTCAGAGCTGGCTCCTGCTATGTCCCGGGATGCCCACCCCCGGGACATAGCTGTTTGCTCTGACTTGGTGGGAGCTTTGACTGCACTCCACTCACAGTGAGGGATAGCAATAATTCTTTAATCCTACTAATCTGGAGCCCTGCAGGAGTGATGCGTTAGGGGCTGGAGAAGCTGTGAAAATGCAGAACTTTGTAAAAACAAGTAAACACACACTCAGGTGTGGTGTAATGAAGCTGAAAATGTTTATTGCCCTATCTCAATGCATTTCAACTGCACAGGTCTTGATCATGATCAAGACCTGTTCGCTCAAAATGCATTGAGATGAGACAACAAACACGCCCAAGTGCATGTTTTCTTGTTTTGACAAGGCTCTGCATATATATATATATATATATATATACAATAAAAAACTGCCCAGAAGGAAACCGGTACCTTTGGGGGGTGAAATGCGTACCAGGGGAGCACACTGGCACAATAATCCAACCTTTCAAAATATCCACACAGAAACATGCTCACTCGGATAACAACTGGAACAATTTGATTTCAAACACAGACGCATTTCAGCTATCATAGTGGCCTTGATCACTTTTTTTGTCTCCCACACCATGTATATTCGAAGACCAACATCAAAGTAGGACATACTCCTGTGAAAAAACCTACATAACTACTGTTGCCACCATATTAGAATGGGCAAAAACTGTAATGAAGCAATGCAATTCACCAAAGTACATACATTACTAACACATACCACCCAGTATGGATTCAGAATCACTTAAAATAATTAAAAATAGTCACACACTGTGCTATACTAAACAGCCAATTAACTAAAGAGTTCCTCATTGGATCAGTGACCAACAATGTAATGGAGAGCAAGTGCTTAAATAAAGGCTTCCAAAGCCACAAACCTCAAATTACCCTGTGGAAAGAAGGACTGCATTTATATGTCATAGACCAATCTATATTCCATAAGCAGCATGTTTCTCTTTTATATGTGTCATAAATCAATCTATATTCCATAGGCAGCATGTTACACTGTCCTAAACCCCTTGTTATGGTATTAGAGTAAAACAACTATTACATTCCAGATTGCTCCAACTTGGAACCAGCAAAGCTGACACCCTCAATTGTAGTACATAAGGGGGCTATCCTGAGGGACCACTATTCACAAACAGTTATGACATATATGTTTGAGTGTTACAGTCTAAAGGGACATTTGTTGCACAATCACGGTTCTTGGACATTTATGGTTGAGAGTTATAATGTAGGAGAACATTTTTTTCACAGTCAAGCCCCAGAGCGCCAACCTATCCTAATGTTTTCAAAATTTGCTGTTCACACCCCGACTACTGGACTACAGCAGACAGTGTCAATACTCAAAACATAAAGAATTCAACACAGCTGATTTTCCATAAAGCTCCAATAAATGAGGTCCTCCCAGAATATAAGGGAGGTGACACTTCCTTCTCCAACAGATACCCAAAAGAGATAAAGGAGCCCTCCCTTGGTGCCCAAACATTAATCCACCAACACAAAAAGTAAATTAAAATGATTTAAGTTTTATCTGAATAAAGGTGTAGTACCACGAGTACTTGTAGGAATCCAGTGTAGTTGGGGGTGCCCCTTCTTTTCCTCATGTTAAAACACAAGCACAACAAAACATGACAAGGTTAAGATACATTTCTGCAGACAGTTCTTCATTCTTATCAACAATGCATCCCATCTTTGCAAGTCTACTCTGGAGGGGCCCACCCATGCAGCAACGGGAATAGACCTTTCCCTTTAACTTTTGTTCAAATGTATGCTGAGTTCCTCATCGAGGCTCAGACCCCCAGGGCTCATTGTTTCTAAATCTATCATCATTTGGGACTCCCTTTGCCTTGTCCTCAAAACTACGATTGCCTGCCTTTAGGTTCTGTACAGTCTCTTCTATAGCAAATAACTTCAAATTGGACCGGTCCCCCTTGTGCTTCTCCTGAAAATGTCTAATGACTGGATATTTAGCATGACAGTGATCAGTGGGCCTGAGATGTTCTGTAACCCTTTTCTTTTCTTCAGTGCTTCCTACATACCAAAGGGAAAAGGGACGTACAAGGATGTAAATAGCAAATTGGGAACTGCAGGAAAGAAATTGTTTAATCTTACGTAAGTAATAAAAGATCTTTCTAATATACCTTTTCCAATGATAGACTCACTCTTGAGGATGTCCCAGTGTTTGGCTAGGTCATTCCTAATCTTGTTAGAGTTGCCACTAAAGATAATTATAACCTTTTTGTCGGTTTCATCTTGTGTGGTGGCTTTGCTGTCAAACAGGATGGTATCTCCATAAACCTGAGATACTCTTTTGATGGCCTTATTGAGAACCCATAAGGGATATCCCCATTCCCTAGAGCAGGCAACTACAGTCCTTTGTTCTTCCAAGACAGATTCCCCATACTACAGTTCCTTTTGGCCCTGAGGAGTTCTTCATATGGGATACTCCACTTCAGATTTTCGGGATGACCGCTTAGGGTATGAAGGAGACTGTTGCCAGCAGTTGGTTTCCTATGCAAACGTGTCCTGATTATCAATTATTGCAATCAAAATGTCCAAGTATTCAATCCTACTGTTGATGGTATGGGTCAACAATAAATTGAGGGATTTTCTATTGAGTTTGGTTACAAACAAAGTGACACTACTCTCTAGTCACTTCCAAATAATGAAAAGGTAGTCGATGTACCTAAGCCATAGAATCACATGTTCCAAAACCTTGGTCAGGGGCCCATCTCTGATGACCTGTTCCTCCCACAAGCCCAAGAACAAGTTCACAAAGCTGGGGGCGAAACAGGTCCCCATTGTGATCCAAAGTATCTGCCCGTACAGAGAGCTATTAAAGAGAAAGAAGTAATTTTCCAAACAGCATCTCATCATTTCCTCAATCATAGATGTATGACCAAGAAATCTGATGGGTCTGGCTCTCAAGGAGCGTTTCCAAGCAGCAGTCCCTGTCTAATGATTAATAATGGTATAGAGGGAACTCACATCCAAAATCATCAGATAAAAGTTGGGTTCCCAAGGAATACCTTTAATTTTGCCTAGGAAATCTTTAGTATCCTTCACGTATGAGGGAAGATTCATGACAAAAACCCTGGTACCCCATCTACATATTTGGATACATTCTCTTCAGCACTTTCCCTCAAAGATACACTAGGTCGAGCTTGTGTTTCTTTGGAGTGTTTGTGTATTTTCAGCATCAAATAGAACCTAGGGAGTTTGGGAAATTTTTTTCTTAAGTAACAGTGCTCCTCCCAACTCAGGAAACCCTTGTCCTTCCAAACTGTCAATTTGTCCTACATGGATGTAAGTCTTGCAACATATTTTGGTTTATCCACCACTTCATAAAACAATTTGTTACCAAGTTGTCTCATAGCATCTTAGATCACATTTCTCTGTTCAGCAGCACAATATTACCCCTTTGTATGAGGGACAAATAAAAATGCTTTCATAATTTGCAAGGGAATTCATGATATCAAGCTGCTTGTGGGGAAAATTCATATCACTTTTCCACCTGCTGTTTCTCCTCATTTTCTTCAATCTTATATGTCGTACTTTTTTGTGACTAGGGATCTCTTAGTATCGCCCCATTATGTACAACAATGAGGCTACAAGCTATGCAGGTTTCAATTTGGAGCAATGTGGAATGTATTAGTTGTTTCACTTTAATACCATCACAAGGGATTTAGGACAGTGTAACTCACTGCCTATGGAATATAGATTGGTCTATGACACATGTAAAAGTGTAACATGCCGTCTATGGAATATGAATTGGTCTATGACACATATAAACAGTATTTTCTTCCACAGGGTTATTTGCCGATTGTGGCTTTGGAAGACTTTATTGAAATCCCTTGCTCTCCGAGGGCACCATTACATTGGTCACTGATCCATTGAAGAACTCTTTAGTTATTAGGCTGTTTAGTATAACACTGTGTGTGACTATTTTTCCCTATTTGTTTTTATCCATACTGGGCGGTATATGTCACTAATTTATGAACTTTGGTGAATTGCATTGCCTCATTACAGATTTAGCTCATTCTAATATGGGGCCCGCAGTAGTTACATGTTTTTTTTTTTTGCATGAGCATGTCCTACTTTGATGTTGTTGTCCTTATTTACACGGTGTATGTGAACAAAAAAACAAGTGATCAAGACTGTTTTGATGGCCGAAAAGCGGTTTGAGAAAAATAGTTTAATTTGCCATCTGTGTGAGTGTGTTTCTTTACTCAAACAGATGGACTCACCAAAGAACAAAAATATATTTCCACTACAGTGTTTACGTCTGGCTTCCACCTTCCTCAGGTAGTACAAGATGGTTTGGTCAGTGGCTGAACAGCTGACACTGCTGGGTTTTAAAAAAGAATCATGATTGAAGATTCCAGTTGTAATGTGGACTCAATGCAGCCCTGAAAACTATTCAGCTTTGCAGAAATCAAGTGGTATTGTCAGTGATGTACAATACATCTGGATGCAGTGATTTTAAATGGTACATCAAGAAATTTTCTCTGATGTCAAATAGTTCTTTCTTCCACAGGCACAATCTCCAAATCTGATCGTAAATGGTCCACAAGGATAGGATAATTAGCTGGCTGGTCAAGTTTCTTGTAAATTATTGCTGATTTGTGGTTCCTGAAGCCTGTACAGAGGTCATTCACTGTTTGGCCTATATATTGTTTTTTACAGCTTTGGTGTTGGCACTGAATCACATAAATAATGCATGTTGAGCAACATGTAAAATGTTGGCTTGCTCCATAGGTTCTTTTTGTAACACAGCTAGTTACTGATGATTTTTTTTTAATGCATGCACATGTGATGCACCTTTTTGAATCACAGCAATGAACTCCTGCATTTGTTACAGCTTGCTTAACCCCTTTGCTGCCAGACCTTTTCCCCCTCAGGTGCCAGGCCTTTTTTGCCTATTTGGGGCAGTTCGCGCTTAGGCCCTCATAACTTTTTGTTCACATAAGCTACCCATGCCAAATTTGTGTCCTTTTTTTCCAACATCCTAGGGGTTCTAGAGGTAACCAGAGTTTGTGCGTTTCCCTGGAGGAGACCAAAAAATTAGCCAAAATACAGCAAACATTTTTTTTTTAAATGGGAAAAAAGGGCTGCAGAAGAAGGCGTGTGTTTTTTTTCCCCTGAAAATGGCACCAATAAAGGGTTTGTGGTGCTAAAATCACCATCCTCCAAGCTTTCAGGAACAGGCAGACTTGAATCATAAAACCACATTTTTCAACACAATTTTGCCATTTTACTGGGACATACCCCATTTGTACTATCTTTGTGCTTTTAGCCTCCTTCCACTTAGTGACAGAAATGGGTCAGAATCCAATGCTGGATCCCGGAAAGCCAAACATTTCTGAAAAGTAGACAAAATTCTGAATTTAGCAAAGGGTCATTTGTGTAGATCCTACAAGGTTTTTCTATAGGAAATAAAAGCTGAAATAAGAAAAATATTGAAATTGAGGTGAAAAAAACAGACATTTTTCCCCACATTTTTCTCTGTAACTTTTTCCTGCGGTGTCAGATTTTTCAAAGCAATATACTGTTACGTCTGCTGGATTCTTCTGGTTGTGGGGATATATAAGGCATGTGAATTACTGTGCATTTCTCAAATAGACATCTTTTTTAAACAATGTCTTACATTTGGAAGGAAAAAATGTAGAGAAAGCCAAGGGGCAATAACACTTGTTCTTCTATTCTGTGTTCCCCCAAGTCTCCCAATAAAAATGGTACCTCACTTGTGTGGGTAGGCTTAGTGCCTGATACAGGAAACACAACATGGACACATCACATTTTTACATTGAAATCTCACATGTTTTTTGCAAAATGCCGAGCTGTGGATATTGGCCTCTAGCTCAGCCGGCACCTAAGGACACCTACTTAACCTGTGCATCATTGAAAACTAGGCACCTAGGAATCCAATATGGGGTGACTGGTGGGCCTCTCACCAGGTTCCTTTGCAAACCTCAACATTTGGCAAAAAACACTTTTTCCTAAAATTTCAGTGACAGAAAGTTCTGGAATCTGAGAGGAGCCTCTCAGCATTCCCATAAGTCTCCCGATAAAAATGGTTCCTCACTTTGAAACCTCAATTTCCGCGACATGAAATTCCCCAAAACACAACGTGGACACATCACATTTTCCCACAGAAAACAGACCGTTTTTTTGCAAAGTATGTAGCTGTTGATTTTGGCCTATAGCTCAGCCGGCACCTAGGGAAACCTACCAAACATGTGCATTTTTTAAAACTACACATCTAGGGGAATCCAGGATGGAGTGACTTATTGGGCTCTCACCAGGTTCTGTTACCCATAATCCTTTGCAAACCTCAAAAGTTGGCCCAAAAAACACTTTTTCTTCACATTTCGGTGACAGAAAGTTCTGGAATCTGAGAGGAGCCACAAATTTTCTTCCACCCAGTGTTCCCCCAAGTCTCCCGATAAAAATGGTACCTCACTTGTATGGGAAGACGTAGTACCTGTGACAGGAAAAGCCCCAAAATACAATGTGGACATATCACATTTTGCCATATAAAACAGATGTTTTTTTGCAAAGTGCCTATCTGTGGATTTTGGCCTCAGCTCAGGCACCTAGGGAAACCTACCAAACTTGTGCATTTTTTACTACTAGACACCTAGGGGAATCGAAGATGCAGTGACTTGTGGTGTGCTTACCAGGTTCTGTTACCCAGAATCCTTTGCAAACCTCAGAATTTGGCAAAAAAACACTTTTTCCTTACATTTCGGTGATAGAAAGTTCTGGAATCAAAGAGGAGCCACACATTTCCTTCCACCCAGCATTCCCCCAAGTCTTCCAATAAAAATGGTACCTCACTTGTGTGTGTAGGCCTAGTGCCCGCAAAAGGTAATGCCCCAAAACACTTTGTGGATACATTAAAATTATCAAATACAAAACTACCTGTTTTTGCGGGGGCAACTGCATTTTTGGTCCTGGGCCCAGCAGCCATATAGGGAAACCTACCAAACATTTCTGAAAACTAGACACCCAAGGGAGTCCAGGGAGGTGTGACTTGCATGGATCTTCCAGTGTTTTCTTATCCAGAATCCTCAGCAAACCTCAAATTTAGCTAAAACAAATCTAATTTTTGCCACATTTCTGTGTTGGATCACCACACCGGCACAAATTTCCTTCCACCCAACGTTCTCCTCAGCCTCCCGGTAAAAATGATACCTCACTTATGTAGGTGGGTCAAGTGCCTGTGACAGCGAAGAGCCAAAAACATGTCAAAATTGAGGGGGAGCCAAAGCGGGTCCAAAAGGGCAGTTGGAAAAAAAACATTTATAGGCTGATAAATGGGGCTTAATTTTTATCGGTATAGATGCGACAATGCTGGGTGGTAGGAATTTTGTGGATTCCTGCAGATTCCGGAAGGCTCCATCACAAAAAAAGGGGGAAAAATGTGTTTCCAGCAAAGTTGGAGGTTTGCAAGGCATTGTGGGTAAGAAAATGGTGCGGGGTGCATGAGCAGCACACCACCCTGGACTCACCCAGATGTTTAGTTTTCAGATGTGTCTATGTCTTGTGGATTTTTCTACATGCCAGCATCCCAAAGTCCAAAAATGCAGCCCTCCCCATTCCAAGTGGGACGATTTTGAGAGTTAGACAAGCTCTCATGGCCCAAATGTAAAACCAAAACCCAAAATAATCAAATGTCCTCTTACTTGCCGTGGGATAAGATGTTTTAGTGTGCGAGGGAGAGCTGAAAGATTGTTACCCCCTTCAGTTCGGTTGGAGGCATAACCATGTCCACACTGGTTGGGAGCCACCACAAAACTATTTTTTTTTTTTTTTATTCCCTGGCATCTAGTTGGCTTTCTGCCCCCCTGGGGAGTGGATCAGGGGTAATTGCCCCATCTGCCCACCAGTGGGCAGAACAACTTTGTCCTCATTTATTTGGGGTGGGGGTATGGCCATACCCCCACCCTCTTTTTTGGAAACAAAAAATCTTCCCTGGTCTCTGATGGACTTTCTGCAGATGGGGGCAGACGGGCCTTCTAAAAACAGGCCGATCTGCCCCCAAGAGGGGCAGATATGGCCAACAGTAATGTGCCCTCCTGGGAAGCGACCCTTGCCCAAGGGGTTGCCCCCAAACAAAACAAACACATACACACACACCGATTGCTGGTGCCTAAGTGGTTTCTCCGCCGGGCACATATCGGCTTAATAGAAATAGGCCGATCTACCCCCAAAGGGGGCAAAAATGGCCTAAAATAAATTCCTCCCCCCGGGGGAGCGACCCTTGCCTAAGGGGTTGCTCCTATTGCATGAAATTGGTGCAAAAACAAACCTCCCTGGTGCCTAGTTGTTTCTGCCCCCTTGAAAAATAGGCCGATGGGGCCAGAAATGGCATAAAATAAATTCCCCCCCCCACGGGAGCGACCCTTGCCTAAGGGGTTACTCCACTTGCATGAAATTGATGCAAACAAATTTAAATCCCTCCTGGCTAGTGGTTTCTGCCACCCTTGGGGGACGATGGGCATGATTACAATGGGCCAATATGCCCCCAAGGGGGGCAGAAATGGCCTAAACAAATTTGCCCCCAGGGGAGCGACCCCTGCCTAAGGGGTCGCTCCCCTTGTGTGAAATTGACCAAATAAAATCCCTGGTGTCTAGTGGTTTCTGCCTCCCGTGGGGGCAGATTGGCCTAACAAAAATAGGCCAATCTGCCCCCAAGAGGGCCAGAAAAGGCCTACAAATGTTTTTCCTCCTAGGGGAGCAACCCTTGCCTAAGGGGTCTCTCCCCACGTTTAAACAAATAAAAAAAATTAAAAAAAAGATCCCTGGTGCTTAGAGGTTTCTGCCCCCCTGGGGGCAGATTGGCCTAATTACAATAGGCTGATCTGCCCCCAAGGGGTGCAGAAATGGCCTAAAACTAATTTCCCCCCGGGGAGCGACCCTCACGTGCAACTGACCTACAAAAAAGAAATTCCTGGTGTCTAGTGGTTTCTGCCCCCCTTAGGGCAGATTGACCTAATAAAAATAGGCTGAAATTCCCTCAAAGGGAGCATAAATGGCCTAAAGTTAATTGTGCCCCCAGATCAGCGACCCTTGCCTAAAAAATAAAAAAAATGGTGTCTAGTGGTTTCTGTCCCTCCTGGGGGCAGATCGGCCTAATTAGAAAAGGCCTATCTGCCCCCAGGTGGGGGCAGAAAAGGCCTAAAAATATTTAAATATTTTGTCCCTCTGGGGAGCGGCCCTTGCCCAAGGGGCGACTCCCCTTATAAATAGACCAAAAAAAAAAACTCCCTGGTGTCTAGCGGGCATTTCTGCTGCCCGATCGCATCACGATCAGGCAGCAGAAATGCTGAAAGAGACATCAAAGGAAAGGGAAGGCGCACTTGTCATGCACAGTTTTCTTATCAATAACGTTTTTGCAAACGTTGCAGTGATATCAAGATGCCATACAACATCTCATCAATGACATAGTATGTGGAGTAATTAGCTGTGCATGGCGAAGGCTCGAGTTATAGTAACCTTAGGATTATAGTTCCGTGAAAGAACTCTAACTGCTGAATTTCTATGGTTTTGTACGCATAAATTCCGAACCTAACAATAACATCCCTATAACCTTTGTTTTATTAATTGATTTTCTATGTTTTTTTTAACTGAAAGTAATTTTAATTACTATACATTATTCCAACCCCTGCTGCTCATGGCCTGTGTGTGTGTTCAGCGGGGGTTAGTCGCAAGACCTGGTCTCTTTGCCAGGCCTTATAGCCAAGCTCTTATAACCTCCCTCCCTGCACAACACATGGCCTTTGGCCATGCGCAGAGCAGGTTGGCCACATGGCCTGTCTCTGTCAGTGGATGTGTGAGTGGGTGTGTGAGTGTCTGAGTGGGTCTGAAAGTGTGTGTCTGAGTCTATGAGTGGGTCTGAGTGCGTGCATAAGTGTTTGAGTGGCTGTGTGAGAGGGGGCATAAGCCTCTGAGTGCATGTATGAGTGAATGAATTAGAGTATGAATGAATCAGTGATTTTTCTTTCACATTTTTCCATAATCGAGATTATTTTGCAAATAAATCCTGAAAAATAATGAAAATTCATATAACCTTTGTTTCTTCAGTGAATTCCTAGGTTTTTTTTAATGTTAAGTAAGATGCCCATTGCAATGCACGGTGGTGGGGGGGTTGGATGCAGGGTTTGGCCTGGCACTGTGCTGCCCCCACCCAAGCTTGCTGCTCCTGCCCCCTCCTCATTGCCATCCGTTGTCCAAGTCCATACCGCTGTCCCCTTATTACAGCACTGCTTTGCCATTGTTCTGCCACTGCCCTTCCCGTCTGCTCTGAACAGCCCAATCCACCTCCTCCTTACTCTCTGTTGTCCGAGTCCATACACCATCCCCTCCCTCATGCCCTACATGGTCCGATGTGCTGCCACTGCCCCCTCCCTCCTACTCTTATTGGTCCTTTATGCTGCAACTCTCTCTCCTGTCTGTCTAGAATGGTCAGCTTGCTGCCCTTGTCTCTTTCACCTCTACTCTCTATTATACATGCTGCTGGCCCTGCCCCCTCCCTATTTCTTTCCATGGTCTGTTTTGCTGCAGGAGGCTGGCTCTTTATATAGAGTATGAAAATAATGTGCACTGTGCAGAGAGTCCAAGGAAGCCCACTTTTGTATCCAGAGGTAAAAAGTACACCACCTAATGCTCTGTTTTTGTGGTAGTGTAGGTGAGCAGGTAGGCTAATCTAAGAGATGTGCTAATCATTTATTGTACGCACAGTATCAATAAATGTGGACACACACTCTGAAGAATTTCTCTAGGAGAAATTTACAAAACGACTTCAGATTTTTATACATTTTTAAGGCAAAGTTCATCAGTTTACAGTAAGTACTTCTTTTCTTATGATTTTTCAAAGTTTAGAAAATGTTCTGTTTTTGTGCGTAATTGCACACCATAGGAATCAATGGGAAAATCTTTAAAAATGCATATAAAATCTGGCAATGTTCTCACAAATGTCACTTTCTACTTTTAGGTTGAGGATATCAGATTGTCCAATGGGTTAGCTGTAGAACGTCGAGCAGTTCCTGTTTCAAATGGGAATTGTGGCTAAAAGTCTTGGAGCTAGCTGCCCAAAGTGGAAGGGGACCACTTAGAAACAAACTGCAAATTTGGACTTAAAGGTAAGTACGCTGGGTCCCTTTGGAGGGTGGACGTCACAAGTGGTTAGGGACCCCTAGAACACAGATAGTCAATCAATTCAAGGGCCAGGGAGGCTGGGTGCAGCACAGATAGGTTGGCCAGGAGTTGTGCGTCTTAGGGTTCTTTGAGTTGAGAGCAGACCACTTTGAGGGTGGATTGCAGGTCAGTAGGGCCATTCTGGGGGGTGGTTCTTGGTTGTCCTGAAATCCCTTGACTAGTACTGGCTCCTGGGTTCTTGGGAGTCTGGAGTAAATTTTGCTTCTGGGTGTTCGACAGTGGGGGTCTGGTACCCCACGTGGTAGTACGCCACAGCCCTGGAGAGTCACAGTGCCACCAAACTAGGCACGGTGTCAGGTCTTGTCCTTAAGGGTTGTTGTAGGAAATTTGGCTGAGCTGCTATGTCTGGGTGATTGGTCAGCAGCTAGTCATTTTACCGTGCTTCATGGATTCCTTGCTGCAGGGTGCAGGGAGTGATACCTTCACTCAAAGGGAGATTCTGGGCACTTTTTACAAGGCTGGAGATGCTCTGGGGTTTAGTCCTTCAGGTTTCCAGGTGACACCTCAGCGGCAATTGTTGAGACCTTGGAGAAGCAGGCAGGTTTAGGTGCCTTTTTCCTTCTGCAGCAAGGCACCAGTTCTTGTGCCTTGGGTCTTCTTGGTCCTGCTCTTCTTTGTGTCTGTTGGATCTAATATCTTGGTCTAGGGATGCCCTCTAAGTACTGCATTTAAGGGACATTAGAGGAAGTACCTGGTAGTGGCCACTGGGCCACCTACCTTAGGGTGGCTACACCCACTAAGTGACCACTTCCTTTGGGAGGGGGTCACATCCCTAACTCTGATTGGCTATTGTCCTACCATCCAAGATGGAGGAAAATGAAATGGAGTGGTCACCTCGCCTGCCACACCTGAGGTGTGGTGCACACTAGGGATGGCCACTCCTCCTATCCTTGCTAGGCTTCCTGATGGCTTTCCTGCCTAAACTGGAGGCAAAACCATTGGGTGACCATCTGCTGCTAACAGCATAGGCGTGGGTCAGATTTCAAAGGTAGCAAAGCCTTTGAAGCTGACTGCTGGTGCAGGGTGCCTGCCTGGGGGAGGAGGTGAGACACCTCGACCCAGGAAATGCTCTGTGTTCTGGCTGTTGAGAGCACAGGCTCTTACCCCAGCAGTCCATAATCATGTCTGGTGGTGGCAGGCTGGTAAGGGCCTGTCAGCAAACATGCCAGGTCTGTTGCTATTAGGATTTGCAGGGGGCATCTCTAAGGTGCCCTCTGGGTACATTTTTATAATAAATCCAACACTGGCATCAATGTGAGTTTATTATTCTGAGTTGTTTGATATCAAACAACCCAGGGTTCAGAGAGTCCATCATGTAACTGGGGAACTCATCATGTCCAGTGTCCAGCACATACATTTGCTATGTCTTCCCTGAACACTTACTATGTCTAAGAGTTAGCAAAGACACAGAAGAGGCATATTTGTTCATACCCACTTATGCCCTCACATGCATTATAGTGTTACCTGCTTTAGAGCTGTAAGGCCTGCCAGAGGGGTGACATACTATATTGCATGCAGTGTTAGTCGACAGGGCACTCTTGGTGAGTGCCATGTCAAGTTTGCAACTTTGGATACAACTTGTCAAGCACTTTGCAATGGCTGTCTGCCCTAGGTACCAGGATTACCATTTACTAGGGACTTACAAAGGTGGATGAAGTGCCTAAAATAGTACAGTGTTTTCGGAAAGAGGTCTGGCCCTTGGAACTTGCTTAGCCCCTGGGGGCCAGGCCATTTATGGTTTGAAACCACATCATTTTCCAGGCAAAAGCAGGGGGCCACCATGTCAAACGTGGCGCTTTCTCACAGCTGCACTGCCGAACCACTTGCCCTGTGTGGTGCATTGTGCTGCTGCAACCCCTGATGCTTGTCCTGTAAGATCAGTTTGGTGCCCCTGCCCATCTCCCTCCTGCCCTCTGTTATCCGAGTACATGTCCCTACCCATTCCTCCTGCCCTCAGTGATCCAATGTACCATATTTGCAAATATTTTGAACTTTGTAAGAGGGAGATTGGGAAAAAAACATAGGAATTGATTTTCCCTTTGAATTACATTGAAAACGAGGAGATTTTAGGAAGGTGGCAGATAAAATAAAACTCTTAAGAGCTTAACAATATTGGAAGTCTCCTGCCTGAATCAGGTCTATTGGCATCTACCGCTGTCCTGCCATTGCCTCTTCCTTCTGTCCTCAATGGTCTGTTAGATTGCCACAGCCTCTCTTGCCTGTCCTGCATTGTTGATTTGTTGCTCCTGCCCCCTCACCTACTCTCCATGGTCTGTTGTACTGCCACTGCCCCTCCTTCCTTCTCTGCATGACCAACTTGTTGCCTCTGCACCCTCCTCCATGTCCTCAGTTGTCTGAATCCATGCCCGTGGCCTCTGCCTCCCCACAGGATTCTAATGAAAAACTAGACTGCTAACATTGTATATTTATTACAAAAGTGTGGCACGCCTGACACCATGTTGATGTAAGGAAAACTGTAATACCTAAAGCCTTTCCTTTAGAGATTATAAAAATTAAAGGGTGCTATTCCCATAGAAATTATGATTGTTCTTCCGAAAAAGAAAATTTGAATTTTTTTTCTGCATTCTCAAATAAGGACAAAGCACTTTTAAATTATTTGCTATTTTCATGCACCCAAATGAATGTGCCCTTGTGCAATGTAACTGATGCTAATGTAAAGCACTCCAAAACATTCAGGTCAAGTCTGTGCTATCTAAAACGGCGAAACAAAATAAAATCTTAAGGGCCTCATTTACAAGGCCCGTGGCGCAGGGTGCTCAGCAAGTGCCATCCTGCTCTGCCCTGTGCCACTGAAAAAGGGCAGAAATGTGCCATATGTACAAGATACAGCACATTTCTGTCCTCTCCCCTGTGCTGGTGCACAAATTGCTGCTGTGTACCAACGCAGGCACCATAGCACCACGGTGTAAGGGTGCCTGCATTGTGGGGATATTGTTTTTGTGCAGAAAGGGACACCTTTTTTCACTAAAACAATCACTAGAGGTGTTTTCCTCTTTCTATGTATGCTGCAGATGCAGCACACATTTAAAGAGGAAAAATAGGGAGAAGTAAATATATTTCTCCCAGTTGCATCACTCTTTTGCCACCCATGAGGTGGCATGGGAATCTGATGCATTCCCAGACTTGTAAATCTGGGAATGTGTCAGATTCCATGGGTGTTATGTGAGAACACCCCAAGTAACACCCATGGAACTCCCATGGAACTTGCATTTCACACAGTGTTATGCATGAAAGGGGTCCATATTAGTAAAGTCTTGAAAAGTCATGCCATGTGGCTTTGTGTGGCCTTGTAAATATGGACCAGCACACTGCACCACCAGAGCATCCAAAACATTATGCTCTGGTGACACAGTGTGCCACTAGGTCCTCGTAAATGAGGCCCTAAGTGTTTTGCTACACACTTCTGTCATTGTGCTATACTTGGGCAACATTTGGCCTCTTGTTTTTTTCTGGTGGTCATCTTGGGAGACTTATTTGTTATGAATCTCCCTAATCTCCTCATTTACTGCAGTATCCTCAGTAGAAAATGCTTTCAGTTTTTCACTTTAATTCCATCAAGATAGGGTTCAAATGTGCCAAATGTTGGACACAAATTCAGAATGTCAGCACTCTAATTGATCATTAGAATACTGTCAGCTGCTGATAACCAGAGAGTTCACTGGCAGTCTGCTGTTGGTGATGAAAGTGCATATTTCAGTTCTCATGTCTGAGTGTTTTAATGAAATAGAAGAGAAAAACATTTGAGAACTCACTTCAAACATGTCCTAATTTTTCTTTCTACAGCACTAACCACAATTTCGATGACCAAATGAACCCCCTCATTTTCTTCCTTGCTAAATTAAATGTTTTAATGTTTACCACACCAGTTTGATTCACTCAAGATGGCTTCAGGTGTGCCACACTTTTTATATACGTAAGACTGCACATTAGAAGACAAGGTAATCACCTGACAGGCTGAACTTGTTAGAAGTACATGTTTCACTGAAAATGTCAGATTCATTCCCATATGGCTGAGAAAGATAGTGTGAATTTACAGAAAATATGCTCTCATTTTAGCTTGTATAACAACTTCCATCACCTATAAGGGAAAACCATGGGAAAACATGGTTCATGAAATGCCAGCAGAAGGCTTTTTCACAGGGTAAAATCACCTTACAACATGCCACAATTCATAAAATGAGTATGGTGCCATCAAACAATGATTTATATTGTAACTAAAATCTGTAATCATCTTTTAAATGTTCTCCTTTTTGTGACTCTCAAAACCTGTCATTCACTGCAATACATTCCAATGGGGTGCTATCATGTATGTTGGTTCCAAGATGGCTGCCAGCACTTCCTGGTTGAAGTGCTGGTGGCTAATCAGATCTCACCATGAGATCTGCGCTTAGGCTCTGCCAAGATATATAAATTTGGTTTTCTTAAAATACTACAAAAACTACTGAACTCATTTACACCAAATAACAAAAAGTGTGCTCTTTGGACAAAAAGCTACTCTGCTGCCAAATATGGTGTTATTCCATCCAAAACTTTGGTCTGTAGTCGTGTTCAGAAATCCAAGGGGAATTAAAATGGGAAACGTAGTTCTTCCCCCACCCCCTTTTTCTCGCCCCCGCTTGACGGATCACCCCAAAACTTTCCATGTACAACAAGTGAATTTTGGCCCAGAGCCATGATCACATTACAGAGCATATTTATATATCTATATATATTTATATATATATATACATGTTCCAAAGAATTGTGCATGGCACTCCGTGAACGTTAAATATCCTTTACTCTGAAAATCGCAACTGCATGGTGCATTTGCAATTTTCACAGTAAAGGATTGTTAAAGTTCGCGGAGTGCCTGGCACAATTCTTTGGAACATTAGTCATTTTTGAGTGGTGGGTCTCCCCTCCTGGCATGGGCACCAGCCGTTGAGCGCGTCGCTACAAAGACTGTTTTGGTGGAGGAACATACATATATATATATATTTATATATATATATATATATATATATATATATATATATATATATATATATATATATACACACTTATATATATCCATACACACACACACACATATATATATAGATAGATATTCACGTTATAGTTAGGTGAATATGTCATTATCAACATTAACATTTTGAAATGAAAAATCCCCAAAAAAACACCAACTATAGTTAGTGGTGCTAGGAGCTACCTATAACTTGTGCCCCTCACTATGCACTGCTTTTGGTCTCAGACAGTGCATCACTCATGACATGTCCACTGACATCATTTATAACATTACAGATGACATCATTCAATGAGTGTGTTAGTTTGCTTTATACTTTACATGGTGGCTGGTAGCGATCATATGACTTTTCTGCCTAATTTTGTACAGCCTGTGTCCAGCTACTTGGTGTGTTTACAAACACCATGCATCATAGGTATGTAGAGGTATTAAACAGGTTATTGGAGATTAACTTTGTATGAAGGTGACAGTTGACAACTTGTGTTCTGCATGTTCAACACAAATGTATGTACTACATAGTAAATATTGTAAGCAGCTATTAATCATTAGTTATGTCATTTGAGATGTCATCAATGATGTCATAAATGATGTCATAAAACATGTAATCAGTGTTGAAATATGTAAAGTCGTGAGCAGAGGTACAAGTTATGGCAGAGGTGCAAGTTATTGTTAGCACTTCTATCTATAACTGGTGAATTTCTGTGTTTCTTTTTAGTTCAAAACATTAATGATGTTGCTGACACATTCACTTAACTATAATGTTACTTTACCTTTGTTTTATTCAGTGAATTTCAAAGTTTTTTTATAACAAATTTTTTTTTTGATCACACCAGCTATAACTTTAATGCAAAGTCATATATTATTACCATATGTAAAGCCATCCCCTTCAACATTCATGGCTGTCGAGAGACCCTGTGGCACACCCCTCGCAGGCAGGCAATCCCATGCTGTGCACAGAGGTAAGCTGTGCACAGCAGGGAGTGGGCAACAGGGCCTGGCCTTAGTCAGGCCCTGTGTTCAATCCTCCCAGAGATAGCCAACACCCTTGCAGGCAGCGAAAAACCTCATGCTGTGCATGGCTTTTCATTGCGTGTGGTGTGGAGTTAGCTGCACAGCCTGGCTTGCACCCAGTCCCACCATCCAATGGCCTGCAGGTAGTCATCCAAAGGCAGCCAAATCCCTGCTGCACACAGCCTTTGCCTGTGCATGCGGTTAGCTACAGGGCCTGTGATGCAGCCAGGCCCTGCTTTCAACTCCCCTTAGGCAGACAGACCCGCACCGCTGCACACAGCCTTTGGATGTGGTCAATGTTGATTTGATCACAGAGCTTGGCCTGCCATCAGGCCTAATGGCCAAAACCTCAGCAGGCTTCCAACCCCACACCATGCACAGCCTTTGCAGTTCCAGCTTTGGGTTGGAATTCGGGCCCCAGGGACCCCCTATCCTGGGGCCAAACATACATATTAAGGAAAAGTGTCATGCAGCCCTCTCCTTGACCCTTAATTGGCCTCAGGGATAACATCCCCAGTGCCAAATACAATAAAATATGGGTGGGGGACACTTGGCCACCCTCACCAAGCTTTCTTGGCCTCTAGGTACCCTATTCCCGGGGCCAAAATCTGAGGTAAGAGGGGTATGCAACTCCCCTCCGAACCTTATTTGACACTGGGGACCTCATCTCTAGGGCCAAATATAATTTAAAAAAAGGGAGGGGCTGCGTGCCACCCCTTCCTTAAGGCTTATTAGGCCCTGGGGACCCTATCCCCCAGAGCCCTATTTTTTAATAAGGGGAGGGCATGCATGTGGTCCCCTCCCAGGACATTATTATGCCCTGAAATACCCATCTCCCATGCACGGCCTTATGTATTTTATAGGGGAGAGGGTATATTGAGCCCTATTAGGCCCTGAAGATCCCATACCCCAGGGTCTTTTTTTTAATGGGAGAGGGCAGCATGACCCCCATAAAACCCATTAGGCCCTGAAGGCTGCATCCCCCAGAGCTCTAGTATTTTAAAGGACAGGTCCCATCCCTGAGCCTCATTAGGCCATGGAGACCCCATCACACAGGGTCATTATTTTAAAGGAGAGGGGGCCATATAGACCCCCTCCCCGAGCCTTATTGGGCCCTGTAAAAGCCATTCCCCAAGGCTCTTTTTTTTTTAAAGGGCAGGGTCCACATGGCCCCTTTCCTCAAGTCTCAAGAGGCCCTGGGGAAACTATCCCCCAGTGCAATATTTTTTAAATAGGGGAGTATACATGGCCTCCTTCCGCAAACCTCATTAGGCCCTGGGGACACCATCCCCCAGGGCCATATATTTTTTAAATAGGGGAAGGGATCCATGTGATGCCCTTCCCTGAGATTCCTTAAGCCCTGAGGACCCAATCCACCACACACAGCCTTATATACTTTATGAGGGGGGCACATGCCCCCCCCACTCTGAACCATATAAGGCCCTGAAGACTATACCCCCAGGGCCTTTTTTCCTAAAAGGGAGGGGGGCCACAACCTCCCTTCGCAAGCCTCATTATGCCCTGGGGAACCTGTACCAAAAGGACCTAAGTATTTTAAAGGGGAGAAGGGCCACGGTGCCCCCTTCCCTGAGCCTCATCAGGCCATGGAGACCCCATCCCGAGGACCATTTTTATTAAAGGGGATAGGGTCTACATGGCCCTGTGCTGCAAGCTTCATTAGGCCCTGGGGACCCCATTCCCCATTTATTGGGGGAAAGAGGGGCTGCATCACCCCCTCTCTGATTCTTATTAGGCCCTTGGGACCCCATCCCCTGGGCTTTTTTTTTAAATGGAAGAGAGACGCATGGCCCACAGACCCAACCCTCATCATACTCTGGGTACCACATCCCCCAGAACAGTAACTATTTTGAATGGGAAGGGGGCCATATAGCATCCTCCACTGGTGTCTAATGGCTCAGGACACCAGCCTCCAGACCTCACATTATTTAAGAGTGAGTGACCTAGTCCCCAGCCAGAGCACCCACCATGCACATTGTTGGAGGCTGCAGGCAGAGCCCCAGGGCCCAAGTGGCCACTGCTGGTTACCCGCATGCTTCAAGAGCTGGCATTACACATTAAACACTGTTTGTGATACTTTCTCGGGCAGGAGCAATATCTTGATCTGTGCTTTGGTTCAATTGAGACTGTCAGCTGGCCCGGGCAAACCTAATTAGTGCAATTAAGCAAAAAGATGTTTCCTGCGTTAGGATCCTGCGTAAAAAGTACAAGCATACGCAGAGTAAGGCCAGGAGGAATAGGGATGAGGAGAAATGGAGGTGTATAAATGATGTCTGTGAACGTAAGGAGTCCAAATCTTTCTGGTCCTTGGTAAGCAATGGCAACCACAGGGGAGCTCCCGCTTCTGGCACTAACATCCAGCCCTCAGACTGATTCCAAAATTGTATTTCCCTTTATAAGGCTGAGAGCCAACTTCCGATCAGCCCCGCCGCTTCCCTCCTTTTACAGTTGGGTGTTAGCCAATGCAATGGTTTGTTTAATCCGGGAGATATACGCTATGCAGTTAACAACATACTACGTTTTAAAGCTGCTGGCCCTGATGGAATTCCTGGTGATCTTTTTTTATACAACATAGACAAGTGGGCTGAGTACATTCTACTTTTATCTAACACAATTGCCAGCGGAGCTTCGATTCCCGAGTCATGGAGGGGCGCCAAGATAATACCGATCTACAAGAAAGGCGACAGGTCTTTACCTGGTAACTACAGACCGATAAGCCTTATAGATATAATACAAGAGGTATTCTGTTGTGCCCTATTATATAAAATTCACGACTGGATTCCCAATAACAACATCCTGGCACCATTCCAGGTTGGCTTTAGGTCCAGAACAAGCACCATAGATCAGGTGTTTCGCTTTTTGCTCCTGTATTGGATGGTTGTAGTGATAGGGAAGGGGAGTCTTTATGTAGCTTTTATAGACCTGAAATCTGCTTTTGTCTTGGTTCCCAGAGGTAACCTCTAGGAGGTGCTTGGCTATAAATGTTCAGTTTCACAAAGCCAATTTTGCAAGAGTATGTTGGGGGAAGCAAGGTGAGCTTACCGATCCAATAAGGGTAGTCAGAGGCATTCGGCAGGGTTGTATACTGACTTCCACCCTCTTCTCTTTATATCTGAACCAGGTCGTCGTCCAGCACCTTACCTCCCAGCCCTCACATGTACCAGCCCTAGGTAGGGAAAAAATTGTGACTCTCCTGTTTGTTGATGACGCCATTATAGTGTCCAAAACTCCGATAGGTCTCCAACTGCTGCTGAACTGATTCAAAGATTTTTCCTCCCAGAGAGGTTTGGCAATAAACACTTCCAAAACCAAGTTTATAGTAATCAACCCTCATAGATCTTAGAGGGGGAACCGTTCCCTGGATGGTTCGAATCTAGAAAGAGTTAATACCTTTGAATATCTTGGCATTAACCTATTGGACACAATGTCCTGGAAAACCCATATTAATTCTATGTCACCAAAGTTTAGTCAATTCACTACCTGACCTATAGCTGCAACTCTCCAGATCTATGATATGAAGTAGGTTAGTGCAGGACTCTATAGGGCAGAACTTTGGAGTTTTGAGGACGTTAAGGAGCTTACCAGTAAAGAACATATGTTCCTGAGAAAGCTTACTTCCCTACCCACAAGTACTCCGCTCCTTCCCCTGCATCTGGACACGACTCGCAAACCACTAGCTGCTAGAGTTAGACTTAGACCGTTGCTGTTTTGGAGTAGAATCATGGCCACTCCTGAACTGTCCTCCTATGCCACCGGTTTTAGGAAAGTCTGTCTGTTGGACACCTCCAAAAAGATCATGTGGATCGATTCAGTCAAATCATCCTTGATCGCCATTGGGTTGGGAGATTTATGAAACTGCCCGCTCACAGGGTCCCTACGCACTAAAGAAAGGGTGAAGTCCTACTATTGGGAGTGGGTAGAGTAGTCTGTGTCTCCCTCCCTTTCTGTAGTGTGACAAACCAGTGAGTTCTTGGATTTTAAATCCACCTGGCTGGTAGAGCCCTACCTTGATGATATCCTAGACCCGAGCAATAGGAAGCTCTACATGCAATTTAGATTTGGCTGCCTTCCCCTTAATACATTTACTAATAGATGGCAGAATAGGGCCTCCGCTAACTCGCTCTTTCCTAGTTGTAATTTATCTCAGGAGTCCACTGTCTACTTTTTCTTTACATGCCCTTCTTACATCTCCCCATGCAGGAAATGGCTTGCTTGAACCTGTAAACATTTGGGGACACAAGATCATGCTGTAGCTATGAGGATTTTAACATCAGATTCTAGCCCACCACCTGTTGCTAAGTTCCTCGGAGGCATGTGGCGCATTAGAAGGAAGCTGGCTTAGTTTTTTAATTCTTCCATGTAGTTGCACTTGAACTTTCCAAATTTTATAATGCAACCTTGAACTGTACTTTGCACTGTACTGACCTTTGTGATGTGTTTTTATCTATTTTAATGGAATATTTGATGAATGTATTATTTATTGTTGTGCTCTGTGACTTTTATGGCACTGGATGAAGAAATAAAGTAATATTGATCTGTGCAGGCAGGGAAACATATGTCAAGTCTGCATCCAGCCAGCTGGGCATTTTTAAAGCTCCTTCCTGATGGGAGAAGATTTTATGTTGGGTCCCATTTTGCTAGAGTTTCAAAAATGTTCTTGCCAAGCAGGGCCAATCACAAGTTTCCTTGCCCATTCCAGTGTGGGCAGGGAAACTGCTGTGTCCCCGGGTTCAGCTCCCCAGGACACATTGAGTGAGCCAGACCCAGGGGATGGTGTATCAGGGTCATTAATAGCTGGGAGGGGGCTATGTGGCCCTCCTCCCTTTAAAAAAATATATTGGCCCTCACGGATTTGGTTCTCAGATTGTTTTAAAGCTTGGGGGGGGTCTCATGGTCCACTTCCCCTTTTTCTATTAGTTTGGCTCAAGGGTGGTCTTCCCAGGACCTAAAGTGGCTCAGGGAAGGGGCTCTCATGCCCCCTCCCTTTTAATTGATTAAATCAGCCACAGGGGATGGGGCCATGGAGGCCTTTTAAGGCTTGTTAGGGAGGCCAAATACCCACTCTCCTTTTGTGCATGTTTTAGTCCGGGGTGTGCCCTCTTCCCTTAATTAATCAATGTGGCCCCACATTTTTCTTCAATTAGGGCCATGGGGTGGGTCTCTCTGGGTCCTGCCATGATGCTTAGGTAGGGATAGCCTACCCCTTCTTTTATTTTTTTCAAACTTCAGAATTGTTGACTAAGTCAGAGTGGTCGCTCCCACAGCAGTCTGAATCCCATGGGAGAAAATTGGCTCAAGGGACTTAAAGCTCCCTGGTCCAAACAGAATACTCTAATTTTGAATTGGCACTCCCACAAGAGTCTCTTGAGCCTCTTGCAGACCCAACCATCCAGATATAAATATAGTTATGTCCCTTACTGTTTAAAAAACTACTGAACTGATTTTTCCAAAGCACAAAAACACAATCTAGGGACCAATTTCGAGCTTTCTCACAAATATGGTGTAATACTGTTCAGCAGTTTTTGCTATAGCCCTTTTTAAAGATATCTATAGAAAATGCATGGGTTTTTGCATTTTAGGACCTCATATTTTCTTAGAATCTGCTTGCCGGAGTCAAAAAGTAGGACTTTTTTGTAAAGTTTTATACAGATGCATCAAAGAGGGCCAAAGGTATTAGCAACACAAAAAACACTTTTCCTAAGGAACAGCTGACCTAACTATAACTAACGACTGCCACTGGGTAATACATATATAGATATCTATATTTATTTAAAACATATTTAATTAATTTAACATTAATTCCTTTAGGGTTTTAGTTTAGTTCCATCTCCCCTTTTTTTACTATGGGAGTGTGTTGCAGTTCCTGTGGTTGGGCATGTGTGCTGCTTGATTTTTTCCAAAGCTGTGCGGAAGTACAATTAAGTCTGTCTTGTGGGAGGTGTCTGCTAACAAGCGAGTGGTGAGATGGGACTCTTTTAGAAATTCTCGCAAATTATGGGGTAAAATGTGTGTTCTAGTATCCACCCATTTGTTATTTGATGGTTTTTCCCCATATACTCCAAATGAGGTTATGAACCTACATTCAGACTTTTTCTCCTTCCTTAAAGAGTTATTCCTTAAAACCATTAGAGAGAACAAGCATCCGGGAGTTCATCCCGGCCACAGGTGGTTTGACAAGGCATGCAGGAAGGATAAGAGTTCCTTGATAAAAGCGATAAGATCTAAAGACAGAGGCAAGATAATCTGCGCTAGGCGCGAATATGCTACTGCACTTAAGTCCAGCAAAAACCACTGGGAAGAGACATAATGGAAAGAACTTGCTCTGGCTGCCAGGCACTCAGATCCTAAACGTTTCTGGTCCCTGGCAGACAGAAATGGCCGCAATGAAGATTCTAGGACAGTGTGTCACATTCCCTCGGAAATCTGGTTTAGTTACTTTGCTCAGTTGTATAGATCTGTGCCCGACTGCGTTACTGCTAATTATGGCGAACCATTACATCTTTCCTCTCCCTTGGCTAGTTTGACACCTTTTACTTTGAAGGAAACCAAGATTGTTATTAAGGCCCAAAAAGCGGGAAAAGCGCCAGGGCTAGACGGTATACCCTCGGACATGTTTAAATCGGACCCGAACCTTTGGGATCCTTATGTCAATAGGGTTTCAAATGCTGTCTTGGCAAGTGGAATTTATCCTCGGTCCTGGAAGGGAGCAATCATCGTCCCTATACACAAAAAAGGCGAGATGGGTATCCTGGGAAATTATAGACCTATTAGTCTTCTGGACAACTTACAAAAGATCTTCTGTTACCAGGTACTAAGTAGATTAAAAGAGTGGATTGAAGAAAACCAAGCTCTTAGCCACCTACAGGTGGGTTTTAGGATTAAAATAGGTACAGTTGATCAGGTATTTTGTTTCCTTACTATTAAATCGAAAACAGTGGAAGCTTTTTGTTGCGTTCGTAGACCTGAAGTCCGCCTTTGATCTCGTCCCACGCTATAAGTTATGGGAGGTTATGAGTAAAGTGGGGGTGCCGGGCCCCATGTTAAATATAATTAAAGATCTGTATTCTGAAAACTATGCCAGAATTCGATGGGGGACAAAAGGAGATTTAACAAGTGAGATTCCTATACACTGAGGGGTGAGGCAGGGGTGTGTGCTAGCCCCTACTCTCTTCCTCTTGTTTAATAAACGCATGTATCCCCTACCTCCTGGACTGTGTCAATGATGCCCCCAGAATAGGCGGGTTAAATACTCCATGTTTGCTATTTGCAGATGACACTTTGTTATTATCCCAAATGGCTGCTGGTCTCTCTAACTTGCTTACAAAGTATTTGTTTTTTTGTAAAGAACATGGTCTAGAAATCATTTCAACCAAAACCAAGTATATGGTATTTAGGGATACAAGACATAAAATTAAGAAATGCATAAATATGGAGGGCATTGTATTAGAAAGAGTTAGAGATTTTGACTACTTAGGGATCAAGTTGGAGGACTCACATAAATGGCAGGCACATTTATTAAAATCATCTTTGAGCCTAAAACAGAAGTCAGGGGTATTCTGAGATATGCAGCTAGGTCTTCCAGATTTGCCATTACTCATGCCATGGAAATATATAAAGCTCAAGCAAGGGGGGAGCCCTATATGGAGCAGAGCTATGGGGCTATTGCAATTTGGAAGACCTAGAAAGAGTTGAAAATTATTTTATAAAAATGTTTCTAAAGGGACCTACTAGCACTCCTACTTTGCCAATCCGGATGGATTTAAATCTCCACTCCACTGCGCATATTGCTGCTTTGAGGCCATTAATATACTAGATCCGGATTTGGTAATCAGATACCATTATTCCGCATCGAGTCTGGCTGAGCGATTTGATGAGTACTACCACGACAAATGAAGTCAGGTGGTGCACTTACGTCGAAAAAACTCTTGTCAATCTTGGGTTGGGAGATTATTGGACAGACCCTTCCCTCCTCCCAAAAAATGCTACTCAGGTTGCGAAGGATGCCTATTGGCTAAATGTACAAGCAGCCAAATTAGCAGGAGTGCCCACATCGGGTATGATTAATACTTTTTTACTAATTAAATGCCACTATGAGTTTGAGCATTATATGGATGCTATTTTATCCCCACTTGCACGTGCACTTTATATTAGATTCAGATTAGGGTCTCTTCTTTTCTGCACCTTTACTCATAGATGGTCCAAGTCTAATAACTATTCTAAATTATGTCCAATGGGCTGTGGAACTGTAGAGTGTGTTGCTCATGTTCTTTTTCAATGTCCAGCGTATTTTAACCAGAGGGCTCGCTGGATTGTGCTGCTATGCAAAGCTATGGGTCTTAGAAATCGTTTACTAGCTCTCAGGATTTGCAAATCAGACCCAAATGTGACAGTGGCATGTACTCTAGCAAAGTTTCTTGAAGCCATCTGGCATTTTAGACTTAAAATTTTAAACTGATATTTATGGTGTTGTGTATTATTTGTATGGGGAATTGCATCATAACAGCTTAAGCTCTTATACATAATCTATGAAGAGTAGCACTTAATCAGGTGATGCACTGTTGTTCAGTAGTTTAGGTACGGATTTGGGTCTTAATTGTATATACACTTAATATATATTGTATTTTAATGTTTCACTAAAAGGATATTGTTTTTATATTTTATTTCAATTTTTTTAATGTTTTTGTACTGTGCTTTTATGGTATAATTTTACAGAAATAAAGCGTAACTTGAAGTCTGTCTTGTGACGGTAGTATCTTCACAAATGTATTTTGTGAATTGCAGTGGTCTGTCTCTTATGTGTGTGTTTTGAATTAGCATGTTGCCCCCAAAAGCTTCCTTACTTTTCCTTAACCCATCCATTTTTTAGATATATAGTCCCCATTTTCCAACTTCACCTGGTCCGTCCCATATTGAATGTAGGCAAGTAAAGTTACGTGTGCAGAGATCTCCACACAGAAAAGATAGGAGAAACAGAGGTGGTGATTTCCACCTGTACTTTTTTAAACTACATTTTGTAGTAGGTATGTAATACTACTGGAGTATTACTGTATATATTACGAAATGCAGCTTGGCTACAAGGTCAGACTGGGGCAGAAAATTGGCCTAGGCACCAGAAGAAAGTGTTCCCCATTAATAAAATCGCTAAAAAGTGTCCATGTTTGCAAACTGGGACAGTTTTAAAATTGTAAAGACACACTAAAAGTGTTTTGCAAGATATGCATGCAAAATTGTGTTGTGCTCAACTCCCACGTAGCTTGGCACTGAGCAGTCAGGCTTAACTTAGAAGCACAGTGTAAAGCATTTGTGCAGCACATCAAACAGTAAAACAATAAACAAAACACACAAAAAGATCATACACTAGGTTAAGAAAACTGAGCTTACTTTTTTCAATACAGCAAGACCACAATGATCAAAATCCAATCAGTAGAACCAAAGTTATTAATTGTTAAATAATAAACTGTAAAATAGCACCTAAAAGCAGATAGCACCAACCACAGCTATCCGGTACTGCTAGACCATGTCAAATTCAAAAATTCAGGCCTACTGTGATGGAGCACGAGTCAGATACAGTCCCAGATTAGTCCTGTTAAAGTTTTACCTGCTCAAGTCTTGTGCCAAGCGTCCTGTTTGCGTTGGAGAGAGTCAACATGAGCAAGGAGCACAATGCGGGCAGTGGTCGGTATGTCGCAAAGAGCAGGCTGGGGTGTCGCACGCGGGCAGTCTAGCGCTTTGTGGTGGCAGTCCTCCGTGGAGGATCGATGCTTGGTGTGTGAAGAGATGGCCTGGCAGCAGCTCGGCTAAATTTTGGTGCGAGGAGTGTGGTTCCAGTGTGAAAGAGCCTGTTCCAGATTGTGAAGAGCTCAAAAGCTTGATTTAAAGAGCCCATGAGCCACACCAAGTGTCCAAGACCTGGTATGCACCTCTTAGGGAATAGGAAGTCACTGCGGCTGAGTGTAGGAGCTGGTTGGTGATCCTTTTATATCCCTGAAACTCAGATAAGGAGGCCAAGAGAGACGCCCTTTGAGTCACTATGGGATCTTAGTTCCAAGATGGAGTTGCAGGTCCAGTGCTTCTTCCCCAGGCAAGAAGGCACCAGGCAGTTGGTCAGCATAGCAGGGCAGCAGTTTCTTTAGGGCAGCAGTCCAAAAGTGTCAGCCCTTGTAACAGAACAGTAGTTCTTCCTGGTAGAGTGTCCCCAGGTCCAAAAGTGTACTGACTGTTTGTGTCTGAGGTCCAAGTATTTATACTCAGTTTTGCCTTTCAATTGGGGGAGAAACTTCTGCAAGTTTCCCTTTGATTACCACAGGCATCCTGCCTTCCCTGACCTGGGTTCAGACTAACTTCAGGGGGTATGCAGCCCTTTGTGTGGAGGAAGGACAATGCCTATTCAGGGATAAGTGTAGCTGTGTCCAGCTCCTCCCTCTCATCCTGCCAGTGATGGCCCATCCAGGCATACATACGCTCCCTATTGTATGGCAGTGCAGGAGGAATACACAAAGCTCTACTGTTAGCTACACCCACTCATATGACCAGAGACAGGCTACAGGTACCAAATGGCTAAGGTAAGAACATGATAACTTTCTTAAAGTGACATTTTCAGAATTAAAATTTAAAATCAGACTTCACCATAAGTTAGGATATTAAACTGTGATTGGGAGACACCAAACACAACCTGCTTATCGCTTCCCATTTGGAAATTACACATATAAAATGTAATAAGACAACTCCAATGTTATCTCATAGGAGTGATAGGCCTTGCAGGAGTGAAAAACAAATGTAAGAGCTTTTCATTACCAAGACATGTCAAATTTAAAGGCATATGTCCCACATTTGAAATACAGTGCACCTTGCCCTCTGGGCTGTCCAGGGCCTACCCTAGGGTGACTTATATTTATTAAAAAGTAAGGCTTGGACTTGCAAAAGGTTCATTTTGCCAGGTTTAAACGGTAGTTTAAAACTGCACACACATGCTCTGCAAAGGCAGGCCTGGGACATGTGTAAAGGTCTACTTAAGCAGGTGGAACAATCAGTGCTGCAGGGCTACAAGTAGAATTTAATTTACAAGCCCTAGGTACATGTAGTAACACTTTACTAGGTACTTACAAGTGAATTAAATATGCCAATTGGGGATAAGCCAATATGACTAAGTTTAGAGGAGAGAGCACAAGTACTTTAGCACTAATTAGCAGTAGTAAAGTGTACAGAGTCTTAAGGCCATCAAAAATGAGATCATCACAAAAATGGAGGAGGAAGGCAAATACTCAGGGGGAAGACAACCTTAAGGCTGACAGGTCTAACAGTGTGGAATACTGCATGGATTTAAGCTTGTTGCTGGCAGTGTTTGTTTTTACATCAGAGAAATAAATAGTAAAAACATCCCCAGAAGACAATAACACAAGTGCACAAGTAGCCAAAAAATGGCCCACACAATGCCCTATCAGGACAGCCCAGTGGGCACTCCCAGATTGTGCTATGGGCATGCCTGAACCTAATTAGGAATCAGGCCCTGTGTATTCAACTATATCCTGTAGAACCTCTTGAATGTGGAGTAGTGTCTGCTTGCCCCAGATTAATCAACAGCTCTTGAATCCTCCACATAATGTAGCATTGTGTCTAATCAATGTATCTACTTTTCTTTTTGGAAAGCGGTACAAAATAATTACATCTCAGGCTCCTGTTTTGAAATACAAATCTGTGATATTTTCAAATATGTATAATTCATAGTGTCTATCTGCATTAGATTAAATTTGGGCAGAATAATGGATCTGTCTCTGCAAATTAAAATGAACACCCCACTGAACATTTACTGGCTGAGACATAATCCGAAGATTATGGCCCTCATTAATACATTGGCGGTACATGCTGCTTACCGCCGTGCTGACTGCCACCAACATACCGTGACCGCAGTGGTATACTGCTACGGGTATTATGACCCACACAGAGAAATCCGCCACTATACAGCACCCACACAAGTCTGCCAGCCCAAAGGTCAGTGATAAACTGGTGGTACCAAAATCCACACTGCCAACAGAAATATGCCCACAGCATCATGATCCACGAATCACCGCGGCGGACATTCAGCCGTGGTAAACCATTGGTGGTATACACCGCTGCGCACAAAATACACACACAATAACAAAACTACACCACATTGGACAATTCAAACTACACACACCTGACACACATACACACACCACACCCACACACCCAATCCAATATAAAACACACACTCACAATACCCACAACCCCTTACAATGAAAAAAATATTGCCAACTGAGAGAGAGACAAGCCAGGAGCACCCACTGAATCTGAGCCACGTAACACCATCACCCATACACCATCCACGCACCTCACAGCACACCCCAACACATCACCTCAAACACCGTCACACATACCACTCACACTACACCCATGGCACCACAAAGACACCCCAGGTTCTCAGAGGAGGAGCTAAGGGTCATGGTGGAGGAAATCATCTGAGTAGAGCCACAGCTATTCGGATCACAGTTGCAGCAGACATCCATTGCTAGGAAGATGGAGCTACGGCAGGGAGTCGGAGTCAGGGTCAATGCTGTGGGACAGCACCCAAGAACAAGGGATGACATCAGGAAGAGGTAGAATGACCTACGGGGGAAGGTCCGTTGTGTGGTTGCAAGATACCAGGTAGATGTACAGAGGACTCGCGGTGGACCGCCACCACCTCCCCCACAACTAACAACATGGAAGGAGCAAGTTTTGGCGATCATACATCCTGAGGAGTAGCAGGAGAACTGCACTCTGGTAAGTCAAATCTTTACTACTCCCCCCTCACCTGCAGTCCGTCACAAACTCCTACCCCTACCCTCACCCCATCACTCCACCACCTCACATATACCCCACCATCACAACCCACCCATCCCAATACCAAGCCCTGCATGCAACACCAATGCATGGACCCCCATCACAGACCTGCATGGACACCCATCACCACAGCATGCACACTAGTGACAATCACTTAGCCAAACCAGGCACAACTCACACAAGCCAAAGCTGCCTTGCTAATAACAACCATAGAGGGAAACATATTCATGCACAAGATGGCACACATTGATACAATAACACTGCATTTAGATCCCCACAGGTCCCCCACTCAACGTCACCGGAGAGGAGGTGCCAGCTACATCCAGTCTCCCCACAGAAAAGGCCCACAGTGATGACTGCAGCTCTGCACACCTGGATTACAATGACCAACATGGCCCATCAGGGACTTCTGGACAGTCGGTGACCCAGACACAGTCCCAAACCACTACAGAGCCTCCCCCCTCAGGAAACACCACCACAGCACCCACCCAGCGGGCCCATCCCTCTGTCCCCAGGACACGTGAATCAGCAGTGTGTCCACCACCACAGGGACCCCAGGCAACCCCACAAACACAGGACAATCAGGGACCTGGGGTCAGTGGCAGTGGGCACACGGGTCAGGGAACAGAGGCACAGGAAAACAGGGAAGCTGGGAGGACTGCTGTGCGACAGGGGGAGGACAGGCCCAGGGAACAGACTCTCCATGAGGCACTTGCAGGGATCCTGGGAGCATACCACCATTCCCAGGAGACCATGGACCAGATACTGTACAAGTTGCAGGAGACACAGCAGCTGCAGGATGGACAGTACCTAGGGATCAGGGAGAACCTGAAAGACATCCAAACCACCCTACTCACCATTGCAGGGGTGCTGGCAGACATGGCCAACACCATGAGCGAGGCAGTGGCACACCAACGGGCCCCTGACACTAGCCGCACTGATGAACAGCCCTCCACTTCTGCTGCCGCTAGTGGACAGGAGGCCCCGCCACAGGATCAACAGGCTACCAGCACCCCACCCCCTACAGAAGGAGAACCACCCCACAAACGGTCACTGCGATCCAGGCAGAAGCTAGAGAACATTGCCTAGACCCCAACCAGGAAATAAGACTCTCCTGATTGTAACCCTTCTGTCCCACTCTGTCACCCTGTCCACCTTGCACTGCCATTGCTCCACTTTTTATGCCCCCTTTGACAATGCACCTGTGATACAAATAGACTGGACTCTACCCTGGACTTTCCTCCATCAGCAACCCAGCCAATTGAATACCCCTCCACTTATTAGCACCTAAATAAATACCCTTTGAACAAATTCAAGTATGGAGTCTGTGGATTATATGACAAATGTATTAGTTTCACAAACTGTAAACATTGCAATTCTAATCTACTGTAATATTAACATTGGTATGACTTGTAGTGGGCAGCAGGAAACACACCAGGAGCCAGAGTGGGGCACAGAGATCTGAAAATAGAGATGCCAAAGGGCACAATAAGTGGCCATAGAATTGGGGAAATCTGACTGTCATGTTAAATGTCCAACACAATACTGCAATGGAAGGTGAAGTTCCAGTGTCTTATCTGTGTGTCACTGGAAGTACTGTTGAATGAGTATACTTCTGTTGTCCACATCTTCTTCCTCTGTCTCCTCTTTGTCACTGTCCACAGGCTCCACCGCTGCCACACGACCATCTCCAGGCTCATCCTCCTGCAGAAAAGGTACCTGGCGTCTGAAGGCCAAGTTGTGCAACATGCAACGATGATCTGGCACACATTCTTCGGTGAATAGTACAGGGATCCACCTGTCAGATGGAGGCACCGGAATCTGGCCTTCAGGAGGCCAAATGTTCTCTCAATGATCCTACTTGTTCGTCCATGTGCCTCATTGTAACTTTCCTCTGCCCTTGTCCTGGCATTCCTCACTGGGGTCAGTAGGCATGAGAGGTTGGGGTAACAAGAGTCACCTATAAATATTGAGGGATACCTGTTAGCCACACACTCACCTTTTGGGCCAAACCCACACCCATATACCTACATCAACTGGTGGGGACTATGGGCTCACCTATTAGCCATACCCGGTGCCTCTGGAGTTGAGACATCACATATGAAATGCTGCTATTCCTCAAGATAGAGGCATCATACACAGAGCCAGGGTACTTGGCATTGACATTGGATATGTACTGATCCGCCAAACACACCATCTGCACAGTGAAAGCTTTTTCTATTCCTGAACACTTGTTCATTTCTCCGGGGGCGGACAAATGCAATATGTGTAGCATCAATGGCACAAATTATGTTGGGGATCTGTCCCAGGGCATAAAAATCAGCCTTCACTGTGGCGAAATCCTCCACCTGGGTGAATACGATGTAGCTGCACATGTGTTTCAGCAGGGCATGCAACACTCTGGTCAGCACGTTTGAGAACATTGGCTGTGACATCCCTGATGCCATGGCCACTGTCGCTTGGAAGGAACCGCTTGCCAGGGAATTGAGCACTGACAGGACCTGCACTAGAGGGGGATACCAGTGGGCTGGCGGATAGCTGAAGTCAGGTCTAGCTCCAATTGGGCACACAGTTCTTGGATTGTTGCCCTATCAAGTCTATAGGTCAGGATAATGTGCCTGTCCTCCATTGTGGCCAGGTCCACCAGAGGTCTGTACACAGGTGATGTTTCCATCTCCTATTCATCCTCAGCGGTTGAACTCTAGGGTGAAAAACGGTGAGCAGAGGGTCATATTCACACATAATTTAAAATAAATATGCATTTCTTCCTTTACAGAAACAGTATGTGAACTCGAGAGTCAGTTGATGTGCCAACAACCGTGCAACTTCGCATTGGTTATCATTGGGCTCTATGGGTTCCAAGAGCCAATGGCGATGTACACAGGCAGTGACGGTACACACCGCAGCAGACGTGACTGCCATTTTCTATCTGTTCACTCACTTGCTACCTGACCCCGCCTTCACTTCAGAGGAGTTGGAGAGACTGGTGGATGGGATCCTACCCCAGTACGCTTTACTCTATGGTCCTCCAGACAAACAGGTGAGTACATTGTCAGCATGATGCGTGGGCCATGAATGTATGGATTGCTGTGTGTGTAAGCCTCGTGTAGGGGGTGGTCTGAGGGGTCCTGGGTGTCTGGTGGTCAATGTCTGTGCGTAAGGGGATTGAGGTATATGGTGGGCCATGAGTTTAACAGGCCGGACGGTATGACTCATACCTTTTTCTATGCATATTTTTCTGCAGGTCAGTGCTAATCAGAAAAAGGGTATTTGGCGTGCCATCGCCAAGGAGGTGTGGACCCTGGGGGTCTTTGACAGGCGGAGCACTCACTGAGGCAAACGGTGGGAGGACCTGCGCCGCTGGGCAAGGAAGATGGCTGAGGCCCAGCTGGGGCTGGCCTCCCAACGAAGAAGGGGTGCCCATCGTACCCTGATCCACCTGATGTTCTGCATCCTGGTGGCGGCCTATCCGGAGTTGGATGGGCGCTTGAAGGCATCACAGCAGCCACAAGGGCGTGAGTACAGATTCAGAATCATGACTTTCCGCGTGTTAAGGTTTTACCTGGGTGGGGTATGTGGGCTGTGGGTGCCCCTAGGCCAGGGCAAACATGACAGGGTAGGTTCCATGTTGGGCAGCCTATAATGCACTCCAACCCCAATAGTGATAGTAGGCAGGGCTACTACTGGGCAGGGTCCTGTGTGTTTCAGGTGCGCAGCTAATGGCGTTAGGTATTGTACCCCATGAGCTGGTGACTAGCATTGTAACTGGTAGTGCATGGCCTAGTGCATAGGGCTGTTCCCTGTGTGTTGTGTATGCCAACAGTAGTGATGTTGCTGGCATTGACCACGTGTGTCCTCTGTCTCTCCCCCCCTTTTGTTTTGTCACCCTATCCTTGTGTGCATTAGCATCATCTGGCGGAAGAGCAGAGGCACCGGCAATGGAGGGAGCCGCATCCCACATGGGACTGGAGGCCGAATCCACCGACGGTGAGGGCACCAGTAGGATGGAGGGCGAGGGGAGCACAATGACGGAGACAGGAGGGGACACAACCAACAGCGACTCCTCCTCCGATGGAAGCTCCCTGGCAGTGGTGGACACCTCTGTGCCCACTCCAACAACAGGTACAGCCGCCACCCCATACCAGCACTGCACTCCCAGCAGCCCCTCAGCATGTTTCCTGTGCCCGCTCAGGAGCTGCCCCAGTCAGTCCTGTTGCCTTAGTGAGGAGGCTATTGACCTCCTGAGATACCTCTTTGTTGGGCAGTCAACCATACTGAATGCCATCCAGGGTGTAGCAGGGCATTTGCAACAAACAAATGCATACCTGGAGGGCATTCACTCTGGCGTGGCAGCCCAACAGAGAGCATTCCAGGCTCTGGCCTCCGCACAGATGGAAGCCATTGTCCTTGTCTCCAGCCTCCCCCCTCCAGCTTCCTCTACCCAGTCCCAGTCCCAATCCCCTCAACCCCAGCCTATCCCAAGCACACCTTCAGAACAGCATTCACCCAAATCAACACACAGAAGTGTCTCAGGCAAACACAAGCACCACACTTCATCTCACAGGCACTCACACAAGCACCACCCCCATGCAGACACACCAACATCCACTGCCTCCACTGTGTCCCCCTCCTCCTCATCGTCCACCTCCCTCCCAGTAGTGTCTCCACTCACACCTGCATGCACTATATCCTCATCCACTATCTCCATCACCAGTACTCCTATCACTACACGCCCCTCACTGGCAGTCACCACCCCCACATCCATGCACACGTCCCCTGTGTCCTCACCCACTGTCTGTGACCCCTCCTCCCAAAGTACACAAACGCAAGCACACACACACCCAACAGCCATCCACCTCACAACAGCATCCAGCCCATGCACCTGCACTAAACACAGCAGAGTGACACCTCCTACAACCACTCCCTCTTACTCCACTCCCAAACCTTCACCCTCTTCTCTCCCCAGTGTTCCTAAGAAGCTTTTCCTCGCCAACCTTGAACTATTCCCTACCCCTCTGTACTTCACCTCGGGCCAGGGTGGCCAGAACCCAGCCCAGCACCTCAGCCACCCAGTCCACGGCCACTGTGGTTTCTGCAGCTGTGAGAGGCTATAAGGAGATACCCGTCAGCCCAGGCAGTGTTCCAGCAACACCTGCCAAGGCCAAGAAGTGTCCGCCACCTTGCAAGGTCAAGATGGGGACAGCAGCCAGCAAGGGGAAGGAGCCAGAACCAGCCAGCAAGGGCAAGTTAAAGACTCCAGCTGGCAGAAGCTGGGAGGCACCACCACCTGCCAAGGTCAGAAAGGGGCAAAGAACACCAGCCATGGCACTTCAGCCGTCCAGGGTTGCAGGTGAAGGCCTGGAGAATACCACCACCACTGGCAGCACCGCCACCTGCACCGCGGCCATCACCGCCACCTGCACCGCGGCCAGCACTGCCACATGCACTGCGGCAAGCACCCCACCTGCCCCGCCTCCAGAAGCATCACTGCCAGCAGCAGCCCCAGTGGACAGCTGTTCCAGGCTGCAGGTGAAGGCCTGGAGGCTCCCACCAGCACTGCCTGCATCGCCACCTGCACCGTGGCCCGCACCGCCACCTGCCCGGCCATCAGCAGCACCACTGCCAGCAGCAGCAGCCACAGTGGGCAGCCATCTGAGGCTGCAAGTGAAGGCCTGGAGGCTCCCACTGCCACTGCCTGCATCGCCATCTGCAGCGCAACTGGCATCCACTAAGCAGCCATCACTGCCGGAGAGCAATGTGTAGTGGTGACTACATAGTCTGCGGTGCGTCCTGGATCCTGCAACATCTGTTGGTGTGACACCCAGGTGAGAGACTGTGACCTTGCCCCATCCAGGATGGATCACACTGGGCACCAAGCCCCCTCCAGAACCAGTGGAAGAAGGCATCCACTCAGCCCCTTCTTGGCAGGATGAAGCACACTGGGCACAAAGCCCCCTCCAGAACCAGTAAAAGAAGGCGTCCACTCAGCCCCTTCTTGGCAGGATGAAGCACACTGGGCACAAAGCCCTCTCCAGAACCACTGGAAGAAGGCATCCACTTGAGAGACTGTGGCTTTGCACTCCCCAGGACCAAGCAGTGGGCAAACCTCCCACTTGAGAGACTGTGGCTTTGCACTCCCGAGGACCAAGCAGTGGGCAAACCACTCACTTGAGCGACTGTGGCCTTGCACTCCCCAGCACCAAGCAGTGGGTAAACCACCCACTTGAGAGACTGTGGCTTTGCTCTCCCCAGGACCAAGCAGTGGGCATGGAGCCCCCTCCAGGCCAGTGGCATTATACCATCGTCTGGCTGAGGTGCCCCCCCATTCCCCTTCCCTCTGAGGTGGCTGTGTGTTTTTTCCACCTGATGCCCCTGCAGTGTTCTCGCCATATTGAGGCAGGAGTCAAGTGTGGCCTTGGCCTATGTGTTTTGGCCCAGTGGGCCACAGACATTTTGGAGTGGGCATTGTCCCTCCTTTTGTATATATTGTATATATTGTACATACTGTTTATTTCTTTCTGAATGTATTTCTAATAATTATATATATCACACTAATTTTACTCCATTCCCTTTGTCCTTGCGTTATTCCTGAGGGTTGCGGGGTGTATATGTAATGTTGTTGCATGTGTTTGTGAGTATGGTTTTGGGGGTGGGGGTGTTGCATGTTGTATATGTGTGTCACTCTGTTTTTCCTCTCCCCTCCCCTGTGTGCTAGGTGCAGTCCTCACTGTTGTTGTCTTTGCCGGCGTACATGTTCCTGGTGTATGAGAAGGTACACCAGCATGGGGAAGATCTGCAGTTCGGGCTCTATGGCATCCTGGTTCTTCCTTGAGTGTCCAGAGGGGAGTCGTTTCCCTTCAGTGTTCTGTTTCCACCGTACTTTTGTTGGCGTTGGTACCACCCCGGAAAAGCTGGCGGATAGGCCTGTAAAAATGCTGTGGGTGGTACATTGTCATCCTCTTGGCTGTTGGCGGTTACCGCTGTGGTGCTTGTTGCTACCGCTGTGGCAGTCGGAGTGTTATAGTGGCTGTCTGTGTTGGCGCAGTCCGCCGTGGTCAAAATTCATTTTTTTTTACTGCTGGCCTGTTGGCGGTATTACCGCCGCTTTATCACTGACCGCCAGGGTTGTAATGAGGGACTATATTTATTTCATGGTTGTAGACACTCTGGCCCTCATTACAACATTGGCGGTAAATGCCATTTATCGCCGTGCAGAAGACGGCCAACACAGCACCGCGGCTGAGGAATTCTGACACAGGTATTACGACCCACAGCTCGGAATCCGCCACAATACAGACACCCACGCAAGTCCGCCAAACCAAAGGTCAGCGATAAACTGGCGATAACAAAACCTCCACCGTCATGCCAAGAGGAAAATGCCCACACTATCACAACCCACGACTTCACGTGGCGGTCTTTCAACCGCGGTATTCCACTGAGGGTACACACCACCACGCTCAAAATACACACACATTTACAAAACACAACCACATTGGACAATTCCAAATACACACACCTGATACACATACACACACCACTCCCACACACCCAATACAATATAAAACACACACCCACATTACCCACAAACCCTTACTACCCAATTTTTTTTACGAAGGCCAGAGAGACTGCACAGCAAAGACAACACCAGCATACAGAGGCACACAACACCATCACACATACACATCCATGCACAAAACACCACACACCCCTAAACATCACCCCACACATCACAACACACACCACCTCACACATCACCCACACCACCCCATGGCTCTGCAAAGACACCCCAGATTTGGTCATGGTGGAGGAAATCATCTGGGTAGAGCCACCGCTATTCGGATCACAGGTGCAGCACACCACCATAGCTAGGAAAATGGAGCTATGACGCAGAATCATGGACAGGGTCAATGCAGTGGGACAGCATCCAAGAACACAGGATGACATCAGGAAAAGGTGGAACGACCTACGGGACAAGGTGCGTTCCATGGTCTCAAGACACCACATTGCGGTTCAGAGGACTGGCGGCGGACCCCCACCTCCTCCCACACAACTAACAACATGGGAGGAGCAGGTCTTGGCTATACTGCATCCTGACGGCCTTGCAGGAGTAGCAGGAGGAATGGACTCTGGTAAGTCAAATCTTAACTATTACATCCCCGACCCTACCTGCATTCTATCACATATCCCCACCCTTGCCCTCACCCCCATCACTCCACCTCCTCACAGATGTCCCACTATCACAAACCACACATCCCAACACCAGGCCTTGCATGCAACAACAAAGCATGGCCACAACACATACCCACACAGACCCCTAAACAATTATCACACAAGGTCCTACACATGAATGGAAGCACTGGGGTACAGGGTCACCCACCCATTGCACACTATGGCACACACAGATGCAATAATCATGCCTTTACACCCCTGCAGGAGCCCTACCCAACGTCACCGGACAGGAGGTTCCAGACATGTCCACTCCCCCCACAGAAGAGGCCCACAGTGATGACAGCAGCTCTGTCCAACTGGATCTAGATGACCAGCCTGGCCCATCTGGGTCCTCTGGACAGTCAGTTCCCCTCACTCTGGCACAGGCTGTAGGAAAGTACCATCTTGCCTGGCATGTTACCCCCATTTTTCACTGTATATATGTTGTTTTAGTTGTATGTGTCACTGGGACCCTGGTAACCCAGGGCCCCAGTGCTCATAAGTGTGCCTGAATGTGTTACCTGTGTAGTGACTAACTGTCTCACTGAGGCTCTGCTAATCAGAACCTCAGTGGTTATGCTCTCTCATTTCTTTCCAAATTGTCACTAAAAGCCTAGTGACCAATTTTACCAATTTACATTGGCTTACTGGAACACCCTTATAATTCCCTAGTATATGGTACTGAGGTACCCAGGGTATTGGGGTTTCAGGAGATCCCTATGGGCTGCAGCATTTCTTTTGCCACCCATAGGGAGCTCTGACAATTCTTACACAGGCCTGCCACTGCAGCCTGAGTAAAATAACGTCCACGTTATTTCACAGCCATTTTACACTGCACTTAAGTAACTTATAAGTCACCTATATGTATAACCTTTACCTGGTAAAGGTTAGGTGCAAAGTTACTTAGTGTGAGGGCACCCTGGCACTAGCCAAGGTGCCCCCACATTGTTCAGGGCCAATTCCCCGGACTTTGTGAGTGCGGGGACACCATTACATGCGTGCACTACATATAGGTCACTACCTATATGTAGCTTCACAATGGTAACTCCGAATATGGGCCTGTAACATGTCTATGATCATGGAATTGCCCCCTCTATACCATCCTGGCATAGTTGGCACAATCCCATGATCCCAGTGGTCTGTAGCACAGACCCTGGTACTGCCAAACTACCTTTCCTGGGGTTTCACTGCAGCTGCTGCTGCTGCCAACCCCTCAGACAGGCAGCTGCCCTCCTGGGGTCCAGCCAGGCCTGGCCCAGGATGGCAGAACAAAGAACTTCCTCTGAGAGAGGGTGTTACACCCTCTCCCTTTGGAAAATGGAGTGAAGGCAGGGGAGGAGTAGCCTCCCCCAGCCTCTGGAAATGCTTTCTTGGGCACAGATGTGCCCAATTCTGCATAAGCCAGTCTACACCGGTTCAGGGGACCCCTTAGCCCTGCTCTGGCGCAAAACTGGACAAAGGAAAGGGGAGTGACCACTCCCCTGACCTGCACCTCCCCAGGGAGGTGTCCAGAGCTCCTCCAGTGTGCTCCAGACCTCTGCCATCTTGGAAACAGAGGTGCTGCTGGCACACTGGACTGCTCTGAGTGGCCAGTGCCACCAGGTGATGTCAGAGACTCCTTCTGATAGGCTCCTTCAGGTGTTAGTAGCCTATCCTCTCTCCTAGGTAGCCAAACCCTCTTTTCTGGCTATTTAGGGTCTCTGTCTCTGGGGAAACTTTAGATAACGAATGCAAGAGCTCATCCGAGTTCCTCTGCATCTCTCTCTTCACCTTCTGCCAAGGAATCGACTGCTGACCGCGCTGGAAGCCTGCAAACCTGCAACATAGTAGCAAAGACGACTACTGCAACTCTGTAACGCTGATCCTGCCGCCTTCTCGACTGTTTTCCTGGTGGTGCATGCTGTGGGGGTAGTCTGCCTCCTCTCTGCACTAGAAGCTCCGAAGAAATCTCCCGTGGGTCGACGGAATCTTCCCCCTGCAACCGCAGGCACCAAAAAGCTGCATTACCGGTCCCTTGGGTCTCCTCTCAGCACGACGAGCGAGGTCCCTCGAATCCAGCAACTCTGTCCAAGTGACCCCCACAGTCCAGTGACTCTTCAGTCCAAGTTTGGTGGAGGTAAGTCCTTGCCTCACCTCGCTAGACTGCATTGCTGGGAACCGTGACTTTTGCAGCTACTCTGGCCCCTGTGCACTTCCGGCGGAAATTCTTTGTGCACAGCCAAGCCTGGGTCCACGGCACTCTAACCTGCATTGCACGACTTTCTAAGTTGGTCTCCGGCGACGTGGGACTCCTTTGTGTAACTTCGGGTGAGCACCATTTCACGCATCCTCGTAGTGCCTGTTTCTGGCACTTCTCTGGGTGCTACCTGCTGCTAAGAGAACTCCTTGTCTTGCTCGACATCCCCTCTACCTTCTGGTCCAATTTGCAACCTCCTGGTCTCTCCTGGGCCACAGCAGCATCCAAAAACTCTAACCGTATGATTTGCAGCTAGCAAGGCTTGTTGGCGTTCTTTCGGCGGGAAAACACTTTTGCACGACTCTCCACGGCGAGCGGGATCCGTCCACCAAAGGGGAAGTCTCTAGCCCTTTTCGTTCTTGCAGAAACCTCAGCTTCTTCTGTCCAGTAGAAGCTTCTTTGCATCCACAGCTGGCATTTCCTGGGCATATGCCCATCTCCGACTGGCTTGTGACTTTTGGACTTGGTCCACTTGTTCCACAGGTACCCTAGATTGGAAATCCATCGTTGTTGCATTGTTGGTTTGTGTCTTTCCTGCATTATTCCTCTAACACGACTTCTTTATCCTTAGGGGAACTTTAGTGCACTTTGCACTCACTTTTCAGGGTCTTGGGGAGGGTTATTTTTCTAACTCTCACTATTTTCTAATAGTCCCAGCGACCCTCTACAATGTCACATAGGTTTGGGGTCCATTCATGGTTCGCATTCCACTTTTGGAGTATATGGTTTGTGTTGCCCCTATCCCTATGTGTCCCCATTGCATCCTATTGTAACTATACATTGTTTGCACTGTTTTCTAAGACTATACTGCATATTTTTGCTATTGTGTATATATATCTTGTGTATATTTCCTATCCTCTCACTGAGGGTACACTCTGAGATACTTTGGCATATTGTCATAAAAATAAAGTACCTTTATTTTTAGTATAACTGTGTATTGTGTTTTCTTATGATATTGTGCATATGACACTAAGTGGTACTGTAGTAGCTTCACACGTCTCCTAGTTCAGCCTAAGCTGCTCTGCTAAGCTACCATTATCTATCAGCCTAAGCTGCTAGACACCCTATACACTAATAAGGGATAACTGTGCCTGGTGCAAGGTGCAAGTACCCCTTGGTACTCACTACAAGCCAGTCCAGCCTCCTACATTGGTTGTGCAGCGGTGGGATAAGTGCTTTGAGACTACTTACCACTCTTGTCATTGTACTTTTCATAAGAGAAAAATATACAAAACAAGTTCAGTGTATATACACATAGCCAAAAAGTTTTGCATTTCCTCTTTTCACTCTTTTCTAAGTGCTGAAAAGTACTTCTAACTTTCTAAAAAGTTCTAAAAAGTTTAAAAAGGTTTTTTTCTGTCTTTCTAAAAGCTCTGACAAACTTTTTTTCTCTTTTTCTATCACTTTAACTCTCTCTAAAAATGTCTGGCACAGGCCAAAATGTTGACCTGTCTAAGATTGCATATCATCACCTTAGCTGGAAAGGAGCAAGGAGTCTCTGCATAGAGAGAGGTTTGAGTGTAGGGAAGAATCCTTCCTTGGAATTGTTACTTAACATGCTTAGAGAACAAGATAAGGCTAAAAGTGCCCCATCTGTTGAAAAAGTAGCTAATGGTTCCCAATCTGATCCAGGGACTCCCCCAGGTAAAGGTTCAGGAAAGAAACTTCTTAGCCTTCCCATTACAAGACAGTCTAGCATAGTTGGTACTGAGGTGGAGTCACATCATACAGATGATGTGCTCTCACATTACACTGTCAGCCAAGCTGTTAGGGTGCCCTCTGTAAGGGACAGGTCTCCTTCTGTCCATTCTCACCATACTTCTGTTTCAAGGCATGTCCCTCCCACCCACCCTGATGACAGATTGTTAGAAAGGGAGCTCAATAGATTGAGAGTGGAACAAACCAGACTGAAGCTCAAGAAGCAACAGCTGGATTTGGATAGACAGACTTTAGAAGTGGAGAAGGAGAGACAGAAACTGGGTTTAGAAACCCATGGTGGCAGCAGCAGTATTCCCCATAGTCATCCTGCAAAAGAGCATGATTCCAGGAATCTGCATAAGATAGTTCCCCCTTATAAGGAGGGGGATGACATTAACAAGTGGTTTGCTGCACTTGAGAGGGCCTGTGTTGTACAGGATGTCCCTCAAAGGCAGTGGGCTGCTATCCTATGGCTATCATTTAGTGGAAAAGGTAGGGATAGGCTCCTTACTGTGAAAGAGAGTGATGCCAATAATTTTACAGTTCTTCAGAATGCACTCCTGGATGGTTATGGCTTAACCACTGAACAATACAGGATAAAGTTCAGAGAGACCAAAAAGGAGTCTTCACAAGACTGGGTTGATTTCATTGACCATTCAGTGAAGGCCTTGGAGGGGTGGTTACATGGCAGTAAAGTTACTGATTATGACAGCCTGTTTAACTTGATCCTGAGAGAGCATATTCTTAATAATTGTGTGTCTGATTTGTTGCACCAGTACTTGGTGGACTCTGATCTGACCTCTCCCCAAGAATTGGGAAAGAAGGCAGACAAATGGGTCAGAACAAGGGTGAACACAAAAGTTCATACAGGGGGTGACAAAGATGGCAACAAAAAGAAGGATGGTAAGTCTTCTGACAAGGGTGGGGACAAATCTAAAAATGAGTCTTCATCAGGCCCACAAAAACACTCTGGTGGGGGTGGTGGGTCCAAATCCTCCTTTAATCAAAACAAAGAAAAGAAACCATGGTGCTATTTATGTAAAGTAAAAGGCCATTGGACAACAGATCCCAGTTGTCCAAAGAAAAGCACCAAGCCTCCTACCACTACAACCCCTACTGCTACCCCTAGTGTCCCTACTAATAGCAGTGGTGGTGGGAGAAAACCTACTAATAGCCAATCCAAGGGAGTAGCTGGGCTCACTATTGGTAACTTAGTTGGGGTTGGTCTTGTTAGGGAGGCCACAGAGGCTGTGTTAGTCTCTGAGGGGGCTATTGATTTAGCCACCTTAGTTGCTTGTCCACTTAATATGGATAAGTACAAGTAGCTACCCCTAATAAATGGTGTTGAGGTTCAGGCCTACAGAGACACTGGTGCCAGTGTGACTATGGTCATAGAGAAACTGGTCCACCCTGAACAACACCTACTTGGGAACCAGTACCAAGTAACCGATGCTCACAACAACACACTTAGCCACCCCATGGCTGTTGTAAATCTCAACTGGGGGGGGTTACTGGTCCAAAGAAAGTTGTGGTAGCCACAGATTTACCTGTAGACTGTCTACTAGGAAATGATTTAGAGACATCAGCTTGGTCAGATGTGGAGTTGGAGGCCCATGCAGCAATGCTGGGCATCCCAGGGCATATTTTTGCTTTAACAAGGGCTCAGGCCAAAAAGCAAAAAGGACAGGGAAGCTTGGATCCTGGAACAATGGACCAAGTGCTCCCTAAAGCTAGGGCCAGTAGAAGCAAACCACTTCCTACTATCCCTCCCTCTACAGTGGATTCAACTTCTGAGAAAGAAGAATTCCCTCCCTGTGCAGAACCTACACCAGAGGAGCTTGAAGCAGACACTGCTGAGCTTTTGGGTGAAGGGGGGCCTGCCAGGGAGGAGCTGAGTGTGGCACAGCAAACCTGTCCCACGTTAGAGGGTCTAAGACAGCAAGCTGTCAAACAGGCTAATGGGGATGTTAGTGACTCTCACAGAGTTTACTGGGAGGACAACCTCTTGTACACTGAGCATAGGGATCCTAAACCTGGAGCTGCCAGGAGATTAGTGATTCCTCAGGAGTACAGAAAGTTCCTCCTAACTCTAGCCCACGACATTCCCCTAGCTGGACACCTGGGACAAATGAAAACTTGGGACAGACTTGTCCCCTTGTTTCATTGGCCTAGGATGTCTGAGGACACAAAAGATTTTTGTAAGTCCTGTGAAACCTGTCAAGCCAGTGGCAAGACAGGTGGCACCCCAAAGGCACCCCTTATTCCACTCCCTGTGGTTGGGGTTCCCTTTGAGAGGGTAGGGGTTGACATAGTTGGCCCCCTTGACCCTCCTACTGCTTCAGGCAATAGGTTTATCTTAGTGGTAGTGGACCATGCCACAAGATACCCTGAAGCAATTCCTTTAAGGACCACTACAGCACCTGCAGTGGCAAAGGCCCTCCTGGGAATATTTTCTAGGGTGGGCTTCCCAAAGGAAGTAGTATCAGACAGAGGAAGCAATTTCATGTCTGCATACTTAAAGGCCATGTGGAAGGAGTGTGGTGTAACTTACAAGTTCACAACACCCTATCATCCACAAAAAAATGGACTGGTGGAGAGATTTAATAAAACTCTCAAAGGCATGATTATGGGTCTCCCTGAAAAACTCCGCAGGAGATGGGATATCCTTCTACCATGCCTCCTTTTTGCCTACAGGGAGGTACCCCAGAAAGGAGTGGGCTTCAGCCCCTTTGAACTTCTTTTTGGACACCCTGTTAGGGGTCCACTCACACTTGTAAAGGAGGGTTGGGAACAACCTTTAAAAGCTCCTAGGCAGGATATTGTGGATTATGTACTTGGCCTCAGATCAAGGATGGCTGAGTACATGAAAAAGGCCAGCAAAAACCTTCAGGCCAGCCAAGAGCTCCAGAAGCAATGGCATGATCAGAAGGCTGTTTTGGTTCAGTACAAACCAGGGCAGAAAGTGTGGGTCTTGGAGCCTGTGGCCCCAAGAGCACTCCAAGATAAATGGAGTGGACCCCACACAATTGTTGAGAAAAAGGGTGAAGTCACCTATTTAGTTGACTTAGGCACTGCAAGGAGTCCCCTTAGGGTACTCCATGTAAACCGCCTGAAACCCTACTATGACAGGGCTGATCTCACCCTGCTCATGGCAACTGATGAGGGACAGGAAGAAGACAGTGATCCTCTACCTGATCTCTTCTCTTCCACAGAACAAGATGCTCTTGTGGAAGGTGTAGTTTTGGCTGATTGTCTTACTGCTGAGCAGAAAGACCATTGCATAAATCTCCTAGATCAATTCTCTGAACTCTTCTCTACTGTGCCAGGTACCACTTCTTGGTGTGAGCACACTATAGATACTGGAGACAGTTTACCTGTCAAAAGTAAGATCTATAGGCAGCCTGACCATGTCAGGGACTGCATAAAGCAAGAGGTGCACAAAATGTTAGAACTAGGAGTGGTTGAGCACTCTGAAAGTCCATGGGCTTCTCCTGTAGTACTTGTACCAAAACCCCATTCCAAAGATGGAAAGAAGGAAATGCGGTTTTGTGTAGACTATAGAGGTCTCAACCTGGTAACCAAAACTGATGCTCACCCTATACCCAGGGCAGATGAGCTCATAGATACACTGGCATCTGCCAAGTATCTAAGCACCTTTGATTTGACTGCAGGGTATTGGCAGATCAAATTGTCAGAAGATGCTAAACCTAAAACTGCATTTTCAACCATTGGAGGCCATTACCAGTTTACTGTAATGCCTTTTGGATTGAAGAATGCACCTGCCACTTTTCAGAGGTTGGTGAACACAGTCCTGCAAGGGCTGGAAGCTTTCAGTGCAGCATATTTGGACGATATAGCTGTCTTTAGCTCCAGCTGGGATGATCACCTGGTCCACCTATGGAAAGTTTTGGAGGCCCTGCAAAAGGCAGGCCTCACTATCAAGGCTTCAAAGTGCCAGATAGAGCAGGGTAAAGTGGTTTATCTGGGACACCTTGTTGGTGGGGAACAGATTGCACCACTTCAGGGGAAAATCCAAACAATTATTGATTGGGTTCCCCCTACCACTCAGACTCAGGTGAGAGCCTTCCTAGGCCTCACTGGGTATTACAGGAGGTTCATTAAGAACTATGGCTCCATTGCAGCCCCTCTTAATGACCTCACATCCAAGAAAATGCCTAAAAAGGTATTATGGACAGCAAACTGTCAGAAAGCTTTTGAGGAGCTGAAGCAGGCCATGTGCTCTTCACCTGTCCTGAAAAGCCCTTGTTACTCTAAAAAATTCTATGTCCAAACTGATGCATCTGAATTAGGAGTAGGGGCAGTCCTATCACAACTTAATTCTGAGGGCCAGGATCAACCTGTTGCTTTTATTAGTAGGAGGTTGACCCCTAGAGAAAAGCGTTGGTCTGCCATAGAGAGGGAGGCCTTTGCTGTGGTCTGGGCTCTGAAGAAGTTGAGGCCATACCTGTTTGGCACTCACTTCATTGTTCAGACAGACCACAAACCTCTACTTTGGCTAAAACAAATGAAAGGTGAAAATCCTAAATTGTTGAGGTGGTCCATATCCCTACAGGGAATGGACTATACAGTGGAACATAGACCTGGGAGTAGCCACTCCAATGCAGATGGACTCTCCAGATATTTCCACTTAGACAATGAAGACTCATCAGGTCATGGCTAGTCTTATTGTCCTTCGTTTGGGGGGGGGTTGTGTAGGAAAGTACCATCTTGCCTGGCATGTTACCCCCATTTTTCACTGTATATATGTTGTTTTAGTTGTATGTGTCACTGGGACCCTGGTAACCCAGGGCCCCAGTGCTCATAAGTGTGCCTGAATGTGTTACCTGTGTAGTGACTAACTGTCTCACTGAGGCTCTGCTAATCAGAACCTCAGTGGTTATGCTCTCTCATTTCTTTCCAAATTGTCACTAAAAGGCTAGTGACCAATTTTACCAATTTACATTGGCTTACTGGAACACCCTTATAATTCCCTAGTATATGGTACTGAGGTACCCAGGGTATTGGGGTTCCAGGAGATCCCTATGGGCTGCAGCATTTCTTTTGCCACCCATAGGGAGCTCTGACAATTCTTACACAGGCCTGCCACTGCAGCCTGAGTGAAATAACGTCCACGTTATTTCACAGCCATTTTACACTGCACTTAAGTAACTTATAAGTCACCTATATGTCTAACCTTTACCTGGTAAAGGTTAGATGCAAAGTTACTTAGTGTGAGGGCACCCTGGCACTAGCCAAGGTGCCCCCACATTGTTCAGGGCCAATTCCCCGGACTTTGTGAGTGCGGGGACACCATTACACGCGTGCACTACATATAGGTCACTACCTATATCTAGCTTCACAATGGTAACTCCGAATATGGCCATGTAACATGTCTATGATCATGGAATTGCCCCCTCTATACCATCCTGGCATAGTTGGCACAATCCCATGATCCCAGTGGTCTGTAGCACAGACCCTGGTACTGCCAAACTACCTTTCCTGGGGTTTCACTGCAGCTGCTGCTGCTGCCAACCCCTCAGACAGGCAGCTGCCCTCCTGCGGTCCGGCCTGGCCCAGGATGGCAGAACAAAGAACTTCCTCTGAGAGAGGGTGTTACACCCTCTCCCTTTGGAAAATGGTGTGAAGGCAGGGGAGGAGTAGCCTCCCCCAGCCTCTGGAAATGCTTTCTTGGGCACAGATGTGCCCAATTCTGCATAAGCCAGTCTACACCGGTTCAGGGGACCCCTTAGCCCTGCTCTGGCGCAAAACTGGACAAAGGAAAGGGGACTGACCACTCCCCTGACCTGCACCTCCCCAGGGAGGTGTCCAGAGCTCCTCCAGTGTGCCCCAGACCTCTGCCATCTTGGAAACAGAGGTGCTGCTGGCACACTGGACTGCTCTGAGTGGCCAGTGCCACCAGGTGATGTCAGAGACTCCTTCTGATAGGCTCCTTCAGGTGTTAGTAGCCTATCCTCTCTCCTAGGTAGCCAAACCCTCTTTTCTGGCTATTTAAGGTCTCTGTCTCTGGGGAAACTTTAGATAACGAATGCAAGAGCTCATCCGAGTTCCTCTGCATCTCTCTCTTCAACTTCTGCCAAGGAATCGACTGCTGACCGCGCTGGAAGCCTGCAAACCTGCAAACCTGCAACATAGTAGCAAAGACGACTACTGCAACTCTGTAACGCTGATCCTGCCGCCTTCTCGACTGTTTTCCTGGTGGTGCATGCTGTGGGGGTAGTCTGCCTCCTCTCTGCACTAGAAGCTCGGAAGAAATCTCCCGTGGGTCGATGGAATCTTCCCCCTGCAACCGCAGGCACCAAAAAGCTGCATTACCGGTCCCTTGGGTCTCCTCTAAGCACGACGAGCGAGGTCCCTCGAATCCAGCAACTCTGTCCAAGTGACCCCCACAGTCCAGTGACTCTTCAGTCCAAGTTTGGTGGAGGTAAGTCCTTGCCTCACCTCGCTAGACTGCATTGCTGGGAACCACGACTTTTGCAGCTACTCCGGCCCCTGTGCACTTCCGGCGGAAATCCTTTGTGCACAGCCAAGCCTGGGTCCACGGCACTCTAACCTGCATTGCATGACTTTCTAAGTTGGTCTCCGGCGACGTGGGACTCCTTTGTGTAACTTCGGGCAAGCACCGTTTCACGCATCCTTGTAGTGCCTGTTTCTGGCACTTCTTTAGGTGCTACCTGCTGCTAAGAGGGCTCCTTGTCTTGCTCGATGTCCCCTCTACCTCCTGGTCTAATTTGCGACCTCCTGGTCCCTCCTGGGCCACAGCAGTGTCCAAAAACGCTAACCGCACGATTTGCAGCTAGCAAGGCTTGTTGGCATTCTTTCGGCGGGAAAACACTTCTGCACAACTCTCCACGGCAAGAGAGATCCGTCCACCAAAGGGGAAGTCTCTAGCCCTTTTCGTTCCTGCAGAAACCTCAGCTTCTTCTGTCCAGTAGAAGCTTCTTTGCATCCACAGCTGCCATTTCCTGGGCACTTGGTCCCCTTGTTCCACAGGTACCCTAGATTGGAAATCCATCGTTGTTGCATTGTTGGTTTGTGTCTTTCCTGCATTATTTCTCTAACACGACTTCTTTATCCTTAGGGGAACTTTAGTGCACTTTGCACTCACTTTTCAGGGTCTTGGGGAGGGTTATTTTTCTAACTCTCACTATTTTCTAATAGTCCCAGCGACCCTCTACAAGGTCACATAGGTTTGGGGTCCATTTGTGGTTCGCATTCCACTTTTGGAGTATATAATTTGTGTTGCCCCTATCCCTATGTGTCCCCATTGCATCCTATTGTAACTATACATTGTTTGCACTGTTTTCTAAGACTATACTGCATATTTTTGCTATTGTGTATATATATCTTGTGTATATTTCCTATCCTCTCACTGAGGGTACACTCTGAGATACTTTGGCATATTGTCATAAAAATAAAGTACCTTTATTTTTAGTATAACTGTGTATTGTGTTTTCTTATGATATTGTGCATATGACACTAAGTGGTACTGTAGTAGCTTCACACGTCTCCTAGTTCAGCCTAAGCTGCTCTGCTAAGCTACCATTATCTATCAGCCTAAGCTGCTAGACACCCTATACACTAATAAGGGATAACTGGGCCTGGTGCAAGGTGCAAGTACCCCTTGGTACTCACTACAAGCCAGTCCAGCCTCCTACACAGGCCACCACAGAGCCTCCCTCCTCAGGAAACACCAGCACAGCACCCACCCAGCGGGCCCATACCTCTGTCCCCATGACATGTCAAGCAGCAGTGTGTCCACCACTACAGGGAACCCAGGCTAACCCACCTCCCCAAGAACATCAGGGACCTGGGGGCAGTTGTAGTGGGCACACGGTTCAGGGGACAGAGGCCCAGGAAAACAGGGGAACTGTGCGACAGGGGGAGGACAGGCCCAGGGAACCCACTCTCCACAAGGCCCTCTGCAACATCATGGAAGCGTACCATCATTCCCAGGAGACGATGGCAATGGTACTGGCCAAGTTTCAGGAGATCCAGCGGCTGCAGGAGGAACAGTATTTGGGGTTCAGGGAGGAACTCAAATCCATCAATACCACCCAGGGCACCATTGTAGGGGTGCTGAAGGAACTCGTGAACACCAGGAGGGACACTGTGGCACAACAAGGGGCCCCTGACACTAGCCTGGACGATGAACTGCCCACCACCTCTGCCGGCGCTAGTGGACAGGAGGCACCGCCACAGGACCACGACACCAGCACCCCACCCACTGCAGATGGAGAACCACCCCGCAAGCGGTCCCTGAGATCCAGGACAAAGACAGAGAACAATGCCAAGACCTCCGCCAAGAAATGAGACCACCCTGATTGTCATCCTTCTGTCCCACTTTGTCACCCTGTCCATCCTTAAACTGCCCCAGCTCCACTTCCTATGCCCCTTTGGACAATGCACCTAATAGACTAGACTCTGCCATGGACATTCCTCCACCATCACCCCTGACCATTTTACAACCCCCTCCACTATTTAGCACTTCAATAAACACCCTTAAATCACAAAACAATCTGGAGTCAGTCTGTGCTTTCACAAATGTGTATTTGCAATAACTTAGGGAAATAGCAATGTCCATTGTATTGTCAACATACCTATGTCACACAGCTCTAGTCCATGAGGAAACATAGCAGAGGTCACACATTGGGACCCACATCTGTGAAATATAAAGGGAAAGTGACAAATCAGGGTCCATACACTGGGTGAAAGCGACAGACAGATGAGAAGTAGAACAAGTGTATCAGATGTAGGAGGCAGTGATGTCTTCTTACCTGTGTCTCACTGGAAGTATTGATGGATCACGGTGTTTCTGTTGCCTATGTCCTCTTCTTCTGCCTCCTCTTCTTCACTGTCCACAGGTTCCACAGCTGCCACAATACCTCCTTCAGGACCATCCTCCTGCAGAAAAGGCACCTGTTGTTGCAAAGCTCAGTTGTGGAGCATACAGCAGGCCACGATGATCAGGCACACCTTCTTTGGTGAGTAGTAGAGGGAAACACTTGTCATATGGAGGCACCTGACCCTGGCCTTCAGAAGGCCGAAAGGTCCTCTCTATAACCCCCCTAGTTCACCCATGTGCCTCATTGTAGCGTTCCTCTGCCCTTGTCCTGGGATTTCTCACTGGGGTCAGTAGCCATGACAGGTTGGGGTAGCCAGAGTCACCTGCAAATGTTGAGGGACAACTGTTAGACACACACTAACCCTTAGGGACAACCCCAGACCCAGACCCAGACAACTATTCACACTGTATAGTGTCCATGTCCTCACCTAATAGCCACACACGGTGCCTCTGGAGTTTCCCCATCACATAAGGGATGCTGCTATTCCTTAGAATGTAAGCGTCATGCACTGAGCCAGGAAACGTGGCGTTCACATGGGAGATGTACTGGTTGGCCAAACACACCATCTGCACATTCATTGAATGGTAACTCTTCTGGTTTCTGTACACCTGTTCACTCCTGCGGAGGGACGAAGGCCACATGTGTCCCATCAATGGCACCTATGTTGTTGGGGATATGTCCCAGAGCATAGAAGTCACCTTTCACTGTAGGCAAATCCTCCACCTGAGGGAACACGATGTAGCTGTGCATGTGTTTCAGCAGGGCAGACAACACTCTGGACAACACGTTTGAGAACATAGGCTGGGACATCCCTGATGCTATGGCCATTGTAGTTTGAAAAGACCCACTTGCGAGGAAATGGAGCACTGACAGGACCTGCACTAGAGGGGGGATACCTGTGGGATGGCGGATAGCTGACATCAGGTCCGGCTCCAACTGGGCACAAAGTTCCTGGATTGTGGCACGATCAAATCTGTAGGTCACTATTACATGTCGCTCTTCCATTGTCGACAGGTCCACCAGCGGTCTGTACACCGGAGGATGCCGCCATCTCCTCACCTGCCCCAGCGGACGTGCTCTATGGATGAGAACAGCGAGCAGAGGGTCAGCCAACACTGAGGTATGAAAACACAACTTTATTGCACACATTTGTCAATCCGCTACGTGTCTGTCTTAGTGTGTATGCAAGGCCTAGATATGTGTGACACATTTAAAATTAATGCCATGTGGCCCCCTGAAATGTTAGCTGCCTGACCTGTAAGGTGGGACAATGGCATATGAGGTAACTGCGCTGGCGTTGTACACCGTCGCGGTAGGCGGTCGAAGACCGCAGCGCAATCCTGTATTGGTTAACATTGGACCTGTGGGTCCCAGGAGCCAATGACGATGTACGCTGCCAGTGACGGTACGCACTGCCGTGGACGTGACTGCCATTTTCTGTCTGTTCACTAACTTGATAGCTGATCTTCGACAGGAGAGCACCTACACTGCAAGTGCTGCTGTGACCTCAGTCTGGAAGCGACAATGGCTCAAGTGTCTGGGGAAAAGGGCCCCTGCCTTCACATCGGAGGAGTTGGATAAACTAGTGGAAGGGGTCATCCCCCAGTACACGCTACTCTACGGTCCTCCAGACAAACAGGTGAGTACACTGTGAGCATGCTGTATGGGCTATGACTGTGTGGAGTGGTGTGGATGGGAGATGGGGGGGAATGAGGCGTGCATGAAACGACGGTGAGTGTATGTGCGTCAGAGCAAGGGTGGGAACGTGGGCCAATGACTGTGACGGTCCGGATGGTTATATTTTCTCCTGTTCTCCAGTACTATTCCTGTGGGTCAGCGCCCACCAGAAGAAGGATATTTGGTGTGCCATCGCCAAGGAAGTCCGTTCCTTGGGGGTCCACCACAGACGGAGCACCCACTGCCGGAAAAGATGGGAGGACATTCGCCACTGCAGCAAGAAGATGGGGAGGCCCAGCTAGGGATGGCCTCCCAACGTGGGAGGGGCGACCATCACACCATGACCCCCCTGATGTTCCAGATCCTGGAGGTGGCATATCCGGAGTTGGATGGGCGCTTGAGGGCATCGCAGCAGCCACAAGGGGGTGAGTACACTCTTATTCAGCTGATTCAGCACACATGGGAGGTGTCTGGGTGGGGGAGGTGGGCAGTGGGTTCCCCTAGGCCAGGGCAAGTTTTGCAGGCAAGGTCCCTTCGTGAGGCAGGCTACGTGGCACCCCACCCCACCAGTGTTAAGAGCCATCTACCCCTAGTCAGGCTCCTGTGACTTCCATGTGTGCAGCAATCGGGCATAGGCCTTGTACCCCATGTCGATTTGATAGGTGTCAGGGCACTCATGAATAATATTCAATCCACCATAAGTATCCAGAGTTGATACACCGTCATCTATACTTCAGGACCGGGATGTACGGAGAAAGTTCTTGTACCCCATGTCCCTGGGATTAATTAGGGAACTCTAAGTGCATGGCGTAGTGCAGAGGGCTGCTGTGTCTGTAGTGTCCGCCAACGGTAGCGGTATTGCATGCACTGAACATGTCTTTCGACTTTCTTTCCCCCCTATTTGTGGTCTCCCTGTTCTTGTGTGCATTAACATCATAACGTGGAGGAGCAGTGCCACCGGAGCAGGAGGGAGCTGCATCCCACATGGCCCTGGAGGGCGAGACTATGGACTCCGAATTCACCAGTGGGACGGAGGGCGAGGGGAGATCCACGGCGGGGACAGGAGCTGAGACCAGCAACACCGACTCCTCCTCTGATGGGAGCTCCCTTGCGGTGGCGGGCCCCTCTGTGCCCACCGCATCTACATGTACAGCCGCCACCCCTCCTACCAGCACCACCCTCCCAGCAGCCATTCAGCGTGTGTCCCGTGGCCGCTCACCCAGGAGGGTGGGCATCTTCTTCGCCCCAGGCACCTCAGCCTCTGCACCTGTCAGCCCTGCTGCCCTCAGTGAGGAGGCCATTGACCTCCTCAGATCCCTGACTGTTGGGCAGTCTACCATTCTGAATGCCATCCAGGGTGTAGAGAGGCAGTTGCAACAGACAAATGCATACCTGAAGGGCATTCATTCTGGTCAGGCAGCCCAACAGCGAGCTTTTCAGACTCTGGCCTCAGCACTGATGGCAGCCATTGTCCCTGTGTCCAGCCTCCCCCCTCCAACTTCCTCCACCCAGACCCTATCCCTAGTACCTCAGCCTATCCCAAGCACACCATCAGACCAGCATGCACACACCTCAACACACAAGGGTAGCTCTCACAAACATAAGCACCACACTCACACAAGCATCATACCCATGCAAACATAACAACAGCCACTGCATCCACTGTGTCCCCCTCCTCCACGTCTCCCTCCTCCCTCCCTGTCATGTCTACACTCACACCTGCATGCACTACATCCTCAGCCACTGCGTCCATCACCAGCACGCCCATCACCACACACCGCTCATGTGCACTCACCACCCCCCTACCATTCACACATCCCTGTGTCCTCTCCCAGTGTGTCTGTGAGCCCACCTCCCAAACTACACAAACGCAGTCACACACCCACCCAACAGCCATCCACCTCACGACAGCCTCCAGCCCATGCACCTTCACCCAAAGTCAGCAAACCAACACCTCCTACAATCACTACCTCTTCCTCCACTCCCAAACCCCCTCCATCTACCCGTCCCAGTGTGTCTAAAAAAAAATTCCTGTCAAACCTTGACCTCTTCCCTACACCTCCCCCACCCCTTCCATCCCCTAGGGCCCGCCTTTCCAGGTCCTAACCCAGCACCTCAGCCACCACATCACCGGGAACAGTAGTGCCAGCAGTAACCGGCTTCTGGAGTGCGCCAAGCAGCAGGGCAGCCAGTGTGCCAAGAAGCCAGGCCAAGGACATTCCCCCACCTCAAAAACTAAAGAAGTTGGCCACAGCCCGGAGGGAGAAGGACAAAACACCTGCCACCAAGGGCTCTCCCAGGACTACAGTTGTGAGTGGCAAGACAGCTGCGCCACCATCCAAGGTGGAGAAGGGCCAGAGAAAGAAAGGGAAGTCGCCGCCAACCTGCACTGCAGACAAGACCGCCACAGGCACCGCTGCCACGGGCACCGCTTCTCAGGACACCGCCGCCAGCAGCACGTTCACTGAGCCCCCCCACCCGCACCGCTGCCCAGGACACCAGCAGCACGCCCACTGAGACCCCAACCATCACCGCTGCCCAGGACACCGCCGCCAGCAGCACGCTCACTGAGCCCCCTACCAGCACCTCTGCCCAGGACACCACCGCCCACAGCATGCTCACTGAGCCCCCAACCAGCACCGCTGCCCAGGACACCGCCACCAGCAGTACGCTCACTAAGCCACCAAGCACCACCGCTGCCCAGGACACCGCCGCCAGCAGCACCCTCACAGAGCCACCCACCAGCACTGCTGCCCAATGAGCGCCGCAAGCACCGCCGCTACTAAGGCCGCCGCAAGCACTGCCAGCGGCACAGCCACATGCACCGCCGCCATGGGCACTGCCGCTCAGGACACTGCCGCCAGCAGCACGCTCACAGAGCCACCCACCAGCACCGCTGCCCAATGAGCGCGCAAGCACTGCTGCTATTGAGGCTGCCGCCAGCACCGCCAGGAGCACCGCCACATGCACCACTGCCACATGCACCGCCGCCACGCGCACCACCGCTCAGGACAACGCCGCCAGCAGCATGCTCACTGAGCCACCAACCAGCACCGCTGCCCAGGACACTGCCGCCAGCAGCACGCTCACAGAGCCACCCACCAGCACTGCTGCCCAGTGAGCGCCGCAAGCACCACCGCTACTGAGTCCGCTGCCTGTGGCCACGCCACTTCGTGTGCCAGTGGCACCACCGCAGACATGGCTGCCATCCCCAGTGGTCAGTCGTACGTGGCTGGTGGTCAGTTCCAGGGGCCTGGACAACTTCCATGTTGGTCCACCGTCAGTGGAGTATCACATCCACTACCTCAGTCCTTGGCAGGATGAAGCACTCTGGACACAAAGCCCCCTCCAGAACCAGTGGAGACAGGCATCTACTACCTCAGTCCGTGGCAGGATGAAGCACTCTGGGCACAAAGCCCCCTCCAGAACCAGTGGAGTATCACATCCACTACCTAAGTCCTTGGCAGGATGAAGCACTCTGGGCACAAAGCCCCCTCCAGAACCAGTGGAGACAAGCATCCACTACCTCAGTCCTTGGCAGGATGAAGCACTCTGGGCACAAAGCCCCCTCCAGAACCAGTGGAGTCAGGCATCCACTACCTCAGTCCTTGGCAGGATGAAGCAATCTGGGCACAAAGCCCTCTCCAGAACCAGTGGAGTATCACATCCATTACCTCAGTCTTTGGCAGGATGAAGCACTCTGGGCATAAAGCCCCCTCCAGAACCAGTGGAGACAGGCATCCACTACCTCCATCCTTGGCAGGATGAAGCACTCTGGGCACAAAGCCCCCTCCAGAACCAGTGGAGTATCACTTCCACTACCTCGGTCCTTGGCTGGATGAAGCACTCTGGGCACCACGCCCCCTCCAGAACCAGTGGAGAATGACATCCACTTGAGAGACTGTGGCTTTGCACTCCCCAGGATAGAGCAGTGGGCAAACCACCCACTGGAGAGACTTGAGAGACTGTGGCTTTGCACTCCCCAGGATAAAGCAGTGGGCAAGCCACCCACTTGAGAGACTTGAGAGACTGTGGCTTTGCACTCCCTAGGATAAAGCAGTGGGCAAACCACCCACTAGAGAGACTTGAGAGACTGTGGCTTTGCACTCCCCAGGATAAAGCAGGTATAAAGCAGTGGGCAAACCACCCACTTGAGAGACTGTGGCTTTGCACTCCCCAGGATAAAGCAGTGGGCAACCTACCCACTGGAGAGACTTGAGAGACTGTGGCTTTGCACTCCCCAGGATACATCAATGGGCATGGAGCCCCCTCGTGGAGCTGGCGCCATACACTCATCGGGCTGAGGTGCCCCCCCTTTCCTCCCCCCTGAGGTGCTTCTTTTATATCGATCTGATGCCCCTGCAGTGTTCTCTCCGTTTGGATCGGGTATTGAGTGTGGGCCCCGCCCATGCATTTTGGGCCCAGTGGTCCACGGACTATCTAGGTGCAGTACCTGGACTTGAAATCTTGTGTACATATTTGTTAATAGTGTATATATATTTTTGACTAATGGATTTTTCCTGATTACAATCGTTCAAATCATTTCCTTTTGTCCTTGTATTCTTCCGGGGGGGGGGGGTAGGCGGGTGTAAATGTGATGTTTAAACATGTATTTGTGTGTATGGTGTTGTGTGTGAGGGTGGGGGTGTTTCTTGTTGCGTGTGTGTGTGTCACTCTCTTTTCCATCCCCTTCCCCTGTGTCGTAGGTGCAGTACTCACCGTGGTTGTCACCGCCGTCGGTCATGCTCCTGGTAGAGGAGCAGGAAGACAATGGCAGGTAGAATTTGGAGTTCCGGCTCCATGGTGTCCTGGTTCCTCTTGGGGTGTGTAGAGGAGAGCGTTTTCCCTTCCAAGTCCTGTTTCTGCTGTGTTTTTGTTTGTGTTGAATCCGCCCCGGAAAAGGTGGCAGATTGGCCTCTCATAATGGTGTGGGCGGTACATTGTCTCCCGCCTGTCTGTTGGCGGTGACCGCCATGCTCTTTGTTTCTACCGCCGTGGCGGTCGGAGTGTTAAAGTGGCTGTCGATGTTGGCGGTTTCCGCCATGGTCGTGATTCAATTTTTTTTCCCGCCGGCCTGTTGGCGGTCTTACCGCCGCTTTAACACAGACCGCCATGATTGTAATGAGGGCCTCTGTCTCAAATATACCTTTTTCTTGCCTTGAACTGGAAGTCACAATTCAAGACTTCAAAAACTCTTAAAGCCACATACTTGGAGGCTGAAATAAAATGACTATTTCTAAAACAAAAATCTAAATATCTTTATATACATTTTCTGGAGATAGGTCGGTCTTTGTTAGTGTTTCATTTGTAAATTACTTCAAATAGCTCTGGGGGGGTTAATGTAACACTAAAAAATTGAATGTCAGAAATACTTGAGGTCAGGGTTTCTTAAACGTTGCACTAGGCAGATGGATGTTGCCTAGCATATAGGTTCACCACATTCAGTACCAGCGCACATGAATAAAAAATAAGTGTCATGGATAATGCCAAGGGTAAATATGTGCACAAAACGCAGTGGTGGTCAGTAATTTTAACAGGGAGGCAGGCGGGTGGGCCACACACGCACACGTATACTCTCACTCACACCAATGTATTCACACAGGTGCTAACACCCACCCACCCCCATACACAAACACACCAATTAATAACACTCACTGACGAATACATATAGATCCATTCATACCCACATGCACACATGCACCAAACATCAAAAAACATAAAGCTTACCTGTACTGCAGCTCTCCGGAAGGGAAGTCCCAGAGGTCCCAGGAAGTTTGGGACAGCTTCCTCTACTCATTGGCAGCCACTGAGATATAGCACCAGTACCTCACTCATCGCAGAGTGGGTTGGGGTCAGTGAGACTGCTGACCCAACCCCACTTCATGGTGTGGTGTCACTAATTGACACTTAGCCATGGGCACTTCAGGGCTTAAAACTGAAGAAGCCAGGTCAGAGGGATTTGGTGACACTCCCCTCATCACAAGGGGGAGGGCAAAAGTTCAACTCAGGCAGCCAGGTGCCGGCACATTTAGCGCATGTCTAGCTCCTGGCTGCTTGACCTGAACAAGAACAGTGTCTGTCAGGCTGACATTTGCTCAACCTAACAGACACTCATCTTGTCGAGAAACAGTTGGGGGTGTGGCCCTACCACCAGTACGGATGGATGGAAAATAAATATCAGATATTATAGAAAAAAATCTCATTTAATTTTTTTTTATCTTATGAGTAAATACTTTCTATAGGTGCCCAAGTACATACTGACAACTAGGGATGTGTGACATTCATGTAATTTACTCTATCCTAGCAATGAAAATACCAACAAATTATGCAAAATCATGCAAATTGTATCTAGTGCAAAAAAGGCATAAAAATACACTTTGCATTCAAAAGCAGATGGGACAATCGGTGCTGCAGGGCCACTAGTAGCACTTAATTTACAAGCCCTGGGTACATAAAGTATCACTTTACTAGGTACTTACAAGTGAATTAAATATGCCAGTTTGGGATATGCCAATCTTACTAAGTTAGAGAAGAGAGCACAAGTACTTTAGCACTAATTAGCAGCAGTAAAGTGTACAGAGTCTTAAGGCCATCAAAAAATAGATCATCACAAAAATGGAGGAGGAAGACAAATACTCAGGGGGGGGGAGACAACCTTAAGGCTGACAGGTCTAACAGTATGGAATACTGCATGGATTTAGGCTTGTTGCTGACAGTGTTTGTTTTAATATCAGAGAAATCAATAGTAAACACATCCCCAGAAGAGCATAACACAAGTGCACAAACAGCCAAAATGGCCCACACACTGCCATATCAGACTAGCCCATTGGACAATCCCATATTATACTATAGGCCAGTCCGACCGCGCTTGGAAATCAGGCCCAGTGTATTCAGCTATGTATCCTGTAGGACTTCTTGAATGTGGAGTAGTGTCTGCTTGCCCCTGATTAGTCAACGGCTCTTGAATCATTCACATAATGTAGCACTGTGCCTAGTCAATATATCTACTTTTCTTTTTGGAAAGCGGTACAAAATAATTACATCTCAGACTTCTGTTTTGAAATACAGATCTTTGATATTTTTAGATATGTATAATTCAGAGTGTCTATCTGCATTAGATTACATTTGAGCAGAACAATGGATCTGTCTCTGCAAATTAAAATGAACACCCGATTGAACATTTACTGGCTGAAATATAATCCGAAGATCATATTTCTTTCATGGTTGCAGACACTCTATCTCAAATATACCCGTTTCGTGTCTGGAACTGAAAGTCACAGTTCAAGAATTCAAAAACTCTTAAAACCACATACTTGGAGCCTGAAATAAATTAACCATTTTTAAAACAAAAATCTAAAGATCCTTATATACATTTTCTGGAGGTAGGTCGGTCTTTGTTAGTCATCCATTTGTAAATTACCTAAATTTGCTCTGGGGGTGTTAATGTGACAACAAAAATTTAATGTCCGAAATACTTGAGGTCAGGGTTTCTTAAACGTTGCACTAGGCAGATGGATGTTGCCTAGCATATAGGTTCACCACATTCGTACCACCACATGTGAATAAAATATAAGTTGACTGTGTAATGAATAAAACCAAGGGTAAATATGTGCACAAAACTTAGTGGTGGTCAGTAATTTTAACAGGGAGGCAGGGGGGTGGGCCACACACGCACACATACACACTCACACCCATGTAGTCACATAGGTGATCACACACGCATCAGTTCATAACACTCACTGACAAATACATATACATCCATTTATACCCACATGCACACATGCACCAAACATCAAAAAACATAAAACTTACCTGCCCTGCATGCCTCTCGAAGGGAAGTCTCGAAGGTCCCAGGATGGTTGGGACAGCTTCCTCTTCTCATTGGCAGCCAATGAGAAGAGGAAGCTGAGTTGTGTCACTGATTGTCACTCAGTCATGGGCACTGTAGGGCTTAAAACTAAAGCACCAAGGTCAGATGGATTTAGTGGCACCCCCCACCCCTCTTCACAAGGTGGAGTGCAAAAGTCCAGCTCACGCAGCCAGGTGCCTGCACATTTAGCTCATGTCTAGCTCCCAGCTGCTTGACATGAACAAGGAGAATGTCTGTCAGGCTGATATTTGCTCAGCCTAACAGACAGTCATCTTGTCGAGAAACAGTTGAGGATGTGACCTTACCACTAGTAGGGATGGATATGGATGGAAAATTGATATTAGGTATTACACAAAAAACTTAATTTAAACAAATTGAATCTGATGAGTAAATACTTTCTATGGGTGCCCAAGTACATACTGACAACTAGGGCTGTGTGACATTCATGTATTGTACTCTATCCTAGTTATGCAAAATACCAACAAATTATGCAAAATCATGCAAAATGAATCTAGTGCAAAAAAAGACATCATGACGCATTTTGATTTCAAATTAGAACAAAATGGACTGACTCACAACCACGTGTGTAGCCCTTTTGACTGGACCATTGCACTCTTGACTCCAGCCCACTCTTTAGCAGGGAGAATGTGAAAAACATACATCAAAAAATGCATTTCCCATGTTAATTCCCTGTGGAATTTTGAACTTGACTACAGTCTGAACCGCTGGAAAAAATTACACCAATTTTGGCAGAAAGGTAGGTTTCGGAACGAAGATTATGCTTTTGAATATTTGGTGTAAATCTGTTCAGTAGTTTGTGGGAGATTAAAGGGGAAACAAAATTGTATATCTAGGGCCGCGGATCCGTTGTAATGTTTTTGAGGTTATCAAGGGATATTCACAAATGCGCACTACGCTAGGAATGCTGTGATTGGCTAGCAGCAACCTGACCAGAAAGTTACATTCACTATTTTAGGTAATGGGACACGGTCCATGGGGCTCAAAAAAGTAAAATGAAAAGTGGCATGAGGGACAGGATGGAGGTACCCTAAACTCAGGGCTGTGATATATGGATCTTTGAGGGTGAACTTATGAGCATAATTTTTTTTTCACAACGCGATACATTCGCAAATGTGCCTTGAGACTCAGCCAGACCCATGTGTAACATGCCAACAAAATTGTAAATATCGGGAAAACAAAATCACAGTCATTCATACACTCATTCACTCACAGACCCATTCACAGACCCACTCAGACACTCATGTACCTACTCACACCCTCATTCACTCATTCACACACCCACTCAGACACTAACGCACCCACTCACTGACCCACTCAGACACTCCCCTACCCACTCCTTGACCCATTCAGATCAAACCAAATCAAATCAGGATTTATAATGAGTAACTACTCACCTGTAAGTGTCTCAAGGCGCTGAGGTGGTTTGTTCTCTGCGCTTCAGTTGAAGAGCCAGGTTTTAAGGCCCTTGCTGAATTGAGGTAACAATGGTGACTCCCTGAGATGAAGGGGCAAGGTGTTCCAGCTCTTTGTCGCTAAGGTAGGTGAAGGATCTTCTTCCAGCTGAGGTTTTCCGTATACGGGGTATGGTGGCTAGTGCCTGTTGAGCCAAGTGGAGAGTTCTGGTGGAGGAGTAGAAGGTGATGCAGTTGTTGAGGTAGGTGGGTCCTAGGTCGTGGAGGGCCTTGTATGAATGGATGAGGAGTCTGAAGTTGATTCCTTTCTCGAAAGGAAGCCAGTGGAATTCTCCTAGGTGATTGCTGATGTGTTTGAGGCAGGGAAAGTCCAAGATGAGTCTGGCAGAGGCATTTCAGATGTGCTGTAGTTTTTTCAGGGTCTTCTGGGTGGTGCCAGCATGGAGAGCGTTTCCAGGTAACAGGGGCATGTGTTACGGTTCTGTGGCAGTCATTTAGGATCCATTTCTAGATCTTCTGGAGAAGTTAGAGTGTGTGAAACAGGAGGTTGCGACTAAGTTGACTTGACGGGTCACAGTGAGTGATGAATGTAGGATGAAACCGAGGTTGCGTTTGTGATTTGATGGGGTGGCGGGTGCCGAGGATGGCTGACCACCAGGAGGCATCCCAGGCTGTTGTGGAGCATCCCAGGATGGGGATCTTGGTCTTGTCAGAGTTGACCTTGAGGTGGCTGTCCCTCATCCAGGTGGCAACGGCTTCAATGCCATTGTGGAAAGGTGGGAGTCTGACTCTTTATTCTGCCAGACAGGTAGGAGCGTATCCATTGTAGGACCTTTCCGTGGATGCCAGCTGTGTGGAGTCTGGACCAGACAGTATGGTGTGAAACCGTGTTGAAGTCTATGGATAGGTCTAGTATGATGAGGGCTGCTGTATGGCTGTGGTTGATGAGTGAGCGGATGTCATCAGTGGTGACAAAGAAGGCTGTCTCCATGCTATGGTTTCTCCTGAAACCTGATTGGGAGATGCACAGGATGTTGTTGTCCTTAATGTGCTTACGGATCTCCCTGTTGATAGCCTTTTCGATGACCATAGCTGGGAAAGGCAGCAGAGAGATGGGGCGGTAGTTCTTGAGGTCCAAGATGTCGGCCGTGGGTTTCTTCAGGCGCAGGCGGATCTCGGCATGCTTCAATTCCTCCGGGAAGGTACCTGTATCTATGGAACAGTTGAGTGTGTGGCTAAGCTCAGGTGCGATGGAGGTGTTGACTTTGTTGAAAATGTGGTGAGGACAGGGGTTCACAGGGGCTCCAGAGATGATGCTGCTCATGATGGAGCGGGTCTCATCCATGGAAAGAGTGGTCCAATGGTGCAGGATCTGTGATGGTTCAGAGGGTTGGAGCTGGGGGGTTGTGAGAGGGCTCGGAGTCCGAAGCTGTCGTATATGTCTTTGATTTTTCAATGGAAGAAGTTGGCTAGTCTGTCGCAGAGGACTTGAGATGGCAGGATGTTTGCCATTTCCGACTGGGGTTTGGCAAAATCTTTGACCATGGCAAAGAGCTCTTTTGTGTTGTGTGTGGTGGTGCTGATACGGTGCTGTAGGGTGGATTTCCTGGTGGCTCTGATGAGGTGGTGGTGGGATTTGATGGCAGCTTTGAAGACCTCAAAGCCTTCCAGGTACTTGCTGTTTCTCCAACTTTTCTCTAGCTGTCTGAGGCTGTCCCTGGAGTCCTGAAGTGCAGGGGGCCTTCTTGAGGTGGTGTTTAGCTGAGGTCTTTTTGGAGAGTTGCTGGGGTGTTGGTGCATTCGGAGATCCATTGTTGGAAGATCCATGCTGAGATGTTAGTGTCTGTGGTGAGGGATGGAGGAGACTTGCTGCTTGGAGCTTGAAGTGTGTGGAGGTGGATGGTCGGTGTGGTGATCGTGAATTGAATGCAGCTGTGGTCAGTCCAGTGAAGCATGGAGGTGTTATCAACAGTGATGCTGTTGCTGATGGAAAAGATGGTCTTGAGTGTGTGTCCAGCGATGTGTGTTGGGGAGGTGACCGGTTGCTTTAATCTGATTGTGGTGAGGTTCTCAAGCAGGGAAGCGGTGTTGATGTCATTGCAGTTGTCAATGTGGTAGTTAGGACGCAAGGAGGATGTAGTTCATGTAAGTGAGTGCGTGGGGTAAAATGTTGTAGACAATGGAGTTGCTGAAGGCTGGTCGGGGGCTGGGTGGCTGTAAATGAGGGTGCCACGAAAGGTACACTTGACGTGGCGTGGATCTGGAAATGGAGGTGCTCCATGAGGGGGAGTATTTTTCCACATTGGTTGTCAGGCAGATGATGGATTTGTGTATGATGGCCAGGCCGGCGCCTAGTCGAGAAGGCCGGTCTTTGCAGAGCTGTTTGTAGTTGCTGGCGATGGTGATGGCGATGTCCGGTGCTGATGCTGGGTTTGTCCATGTTTCGGTGAGAAAGATGATATCCGGGCAGGTGGAGTCTTGTAAGTCCCACAGTTCTATGGCGTGTTTGTAGAGGGAGCGAATGTTGAGGAGGGTGCAGCTGAGGCACTCCGGGTTGGTGTTCATGTCTCAGTGGTGGGAGGGTCTGGTGCTCGGTGTAGGGTGAGGGTGCAGTGACAGTAGAGGCAGGGGAATGGTCCACGGGTGTCTCTGGGTGATGCTAAATGGCAGGCAGTGGAGTGTCCTGTGTTCAGCTTGTGGAGGGTCTCTGCATTGTAGCAATGGAAGGTGGGAAGACCAGGGTTTGTGGCTCTGGGTGCGGCACAGGCACAGATGGGTGCAGATGGGCTAGCCTTTCGCGCTCCTTTAGTACGCCGGCAGTATGGACGCAGAGTGACTGCCATTAAGAAGGGGAGTGCGGCGGGAGAGTCCAGTCAACTGGGAGCCAGGAGGGCAGGAAAGCTCTTCGCAAGGCAGAAGTGGCAGGGAAAGGGAGCATGGGGAGAGTGAAAGGCTGAAGGGGAAGTGACAAAAAGAAAAAGAGAAATGATAGAAAAAAGATGACATAAAATAAGCACAAGTAAAGGTGACAGCAAGACACTCAACATATGGCCACTAGGCCACCAGGGATGAGGCGCAGGCAGGAGTCTGTAGGTGAAGGTGGGCCTCGAACTCAGAGTGAGGCTGGCTCTCAGTTAGAACACAGCAGAGGCAGTAGCAGCAACAGCAGCAACAGGTGGAGCTGTGCAGAGGAGAGTGGCCAGACGCTGACCAGAAGGTCAGCAGAGTCACCCTCTCAGTGCGCAGCAGATGCCATTAAGAAGGGGAGGGAGGCCGGAGGGTCCACCACCTGGGAGATGGTGAGGGTGAAAAAGTGCTTCACAGGTTTTGGGAGGTGTTGAAGGGGCAGCAGCAGCAGGGAAACGAAGGCTAAAGGAAAGAGAAGAAGACAAGAAAGAAAAGGAAAAATTATAGATAAAAGAAAAATAGAGATGACAGAAAATAAGCAAAAGTAAAGGTGACAGCAAGATACTTACACACAGATGTAGGCCACCAGGGATGAGGCACAGGCAGGAGTCTGCAGGTGGAGGTGGGCCTTAAACTGAGAGTCAGACAGGCTCTCAGTTTGAACGCAGCAGCAGCAGCAACAGGTGGAGCTGCACAGAGGAGAGTGAGCAAACGCTGACCAGGTCAGAGGAGTCACCCATCCACTCACAGATTCACTGAGACACTCACATACTGTTGGAGGGTGGGTGATTAGTTGTGTGGCCTGCACAACTAATGGGTCTACACTCAACCACCCCTGGGAACCAAACTTCACATATTAGTGCTTGACTCTAATAAGGTAGTGTTGCAGAGCAGTCCAAGGTCTACTTAAAGGCTTGTGTGAGCTACTAATCACTATTCACAAGCACAAAAACATAACACTCAATAAATGATTGTCCAGTCTGTGCTTTTTTTTTTTGAGAAGCAAAAGTACATTTATTACACACACACTGCTCAATACTATGCAACAATTTACAAATATACACAAGTTGATGGAATTACTTTTGGATGACATTGCATACCCATTCTTGTTTCTCCAAAGGGGAGATATAAAACCACAACCTACATGGCAGGACATTCACTGGTAGCCTACAGCAACATTTGACTGTAACTTGGGAGTGAGAGCATCTAATACTGGCAATAAAGTACATCTACTTTGATCATTGTGTCTGTCATTACTCAAATAAGCTGATGATGTACATTTGACACAGTCCCTAAAGGACATCACTTGGTTGTTAATCAGAATGCAATACCAACTTTCACCCCAAAGAGTGTGCATTTTATAACACATTTAGCATAACATGGTACCATTTAAACTATAGTCACCAAAGGACTACATTACTGTATAAACACCGTAATTACAGCATTTCATCCCTTCAGTGTGTTTACCATTATAACAATCTTGCTGTTATCACCATTCAGGCCACAAGGACTGTGGCCATGGTCTTTGACTCTAGAGGACACAGCTCCACCATCCTGAAACAAAAGTTCCAGCGGGTACTAGGCTTGGAAATTTGTTACTAGTCCCCTGAAACTGAGGGTCAGGACATTGGGTAACTCCTTGGGGAGAGGCTGAGCTACTCCTGAAGACCCCCTGTCCCTTTGTGATACGTTGGTGATGACCCAATCTTCCAGGGGCCACCGCAAGCCCAAACCACAAGGTGAGTCCATCATTGGTTAGCAACACATGGATCCCACCCCTGACCGCTCCCATCAGCTCCCTGCATGGCCAGCACCTTCCTGTGCTGCTGCGGGAGTCAGCTTAGCAGTGTTGGCCACGGTAGGCCACACTCTCCCTGCCTCCTCTGCACCGTGGGGCCCAGGCATAAGGTCCCTTGCCTCATCCAGCACCTTCATGGGGAACATGTTGACGCTCCCCAACTTCTTCTTTGTGGGGAGCGCAACAGTGCTCCTTGGTTTCTCTTCTTTGTGGTTCCCCAGGATGGGGTCTGGGTCCCTGCTGCCATCTTTGCGGGGTGTGCGATGTGTCTCCCGGCTTATCTTCTTTGCGGGCCCCAGGGATGGAGTCCAGGGCCCCTTGGGCCATCTTTGTGGGGGGCACCACTGCGTCCCTTGTCTTTACTTCCTTGTGGGGTCCCGGAATGGGGTGGGTCCCCTCACATTAGAGTTTTTTGCCGGGGGCATGTGATAGCACTCCATGGCTCCACTCTTCCTCTGGGGCAGCCACCGGGGCGTTGGCCTACTCTGTGGGCAACATTGGAAGTGGCCGAACCCCACTCACTTCGTTGTTGGTCCTCCCTGTGTATGAAAGTTCACGTACATTCCCCAGGGTATATCTCAGGCCCCCGTGGGAGAATTTCAATGATCTTGGTGTCTTTTCACTCCTGGTGGTGAGCCTTTGCCACAAGGAACACTTTCTCCAGGCCTCCTTGCCTAGAAGGTTCCCAAATTGGCAGGGAACCAGTCCCACCAGCCTTTCTCTGGGTGCCTTCCTTTCTTCTGGGCAGTGCATTTTTTTTGTGCCCAGGCCAAGTTGGTGCCCCAACTGGTCCTCAGTGGGTGTAAGGGAGCCAACTCACCGGGCCTTGCAGTGTGCGCCACTGGGTCTGGAGTCCTTCAAGGGCAAAGTCCTTGCCCCAGTGGGCAGTAAGGTGATCTCCCTTCAAGTTGTCCATGATGCCTGTATTCAGTCCAAGTGTCCTGCAGAGAAGCACAGCCAAGGGACAGAGCTCTCCCCTGTGCAAGTGGGGGCAGAAGTGTCCAGCAGGGCTGCACCTCAAGCCTATCCATATGTGCCACATCACTTCTCCGCCCCTGTCCCGACCTTCCTGCACTGTCTTCTGGGATAGCTCAAAATAGCATTTTCGAGGAGTCAGTTGCCACATGTCCTCTGAGAGGCTCACCCCCTCCTTCCTGGCATTCCTTCTAGGACCTCCCAGGCCCAATCCCTGGCACAGAATGACAGCTGGCTGATTGATGCGAGGCCCTGCTCCTGCAACTGGACAGAGCAGTAATTTGCCCTAATCCTGAGTTGAGCCAGAGTAAGAGGACATTCCTGGATGACCCATAGGCTGTACAAATATGCTTTTGCAACCTACTGCATTATTAATCTAAAAGAGGTTAAAGTGTACGTTGGTGCGACTCTGGAGTCTGTGGACCACAGGGAACTGGAGTTGCACCCTAGGCCAGCCTTTACCATTGGCATATAATGAGGTGTCAATACAGTGAAAACAGTAAAGCACTGACTAGCCCTCACATGTGTACACCCATCTCATAAGGCCTACTCCAGGTCACTACCCACTCCACATGGTACCTTTTGTACCAGGCTACCTAACCGCAGTTCTTTGGCTGTGCACACCAGGAAGCCTCCTGGAACAGCCCTCACATGAGTGCATATGCGTGTGCAATATCATCATGTGTAACCAGCCCTAGGCCTCCTATTCTTGTTGTGTCACAGCAGCTTTGCTTAACAAGGCAGCACCAGTGGTAAACACACACAATCCACTTTATCATACGTTTGCTGTGGGTGAGTCCCAAACTATGTGGCTCCCTTACTGTAAAAGGTAAAAAACCAGGTGATCAAAAAGTGAAAAATCAGGGCAGACCAGATAGTCAAAACTGTCCTCTCCCACATAACCATTCACAGGCCCACAGAGATACTCACAAGCCCACTCAGAAACCCACTCAGCCACTGATAACCCCACTCACAGATCTACTCAGACCCTCATGCATCCATTCACAGACTCAGTCAGACACTGATTTACCCAGTCACAGACCTTCTGAGATGCTCACGGTCCCACTCACAGACCCACTCAGACACTCACACCCACTCATATACACACTCGGACTCTCATACATCCACTCACAGACTGATTCAGACCCTCATGAATCCACTCACAGACCCACTTAGACATGAACGAACTCACTGACAGAGTGACTCAGAAGCTCAAACACCCACTAATAGACCCACAGAGACACTCACTTACCCACTCACACACCCACTCAGACCCTCATGCACCTACTGAGAGCAGAAGCAGCAGTTAAAAGTCTTGGCTTGGGGTTGGTGCAGAACAGAGAATGGGGACCACTTGGAAACGGAGTGCACAGGTGGATTTAAAGGTAAGTCCAGTGGGTCCCCTTGGAGTATAGAGTTGCAAGGGGTAAGGGATCACTACAGCACAGCTGGTTTTCCAATGCAAGGGCCAGGGAGGCCAGGAGCAGTGCAGATAGATCATCTAAGAGTCATGTGTCAAGGAGTCTTTGGAGCCATGTGCAGGTCACTTTGAGGGTAGATTGCAGGTCAGCAGGGCCACTCTGGGTTTGGTTCTTGGTATCCTAATATCCCTTGACTGGTGTAAGCGTTTGACCATCAGAGAGTCCTGAGAGGACTATTCTTCTTGGTGTCTGACATTGGGGGTCTAGTATCCTGGACTATGGAGCACCTCAGCCACTAGCGATTGCAGTACCACCAAACTTGGCACACTGGTATGGTTTGTCCTCTGGGTCCTTTGGGTTGAATTTGGTCAGGCTGCCTTGTCTGGTTCATTGGTCAGCAGCTGGTCAGTGAACGTGACTTAATTGATTTCTTGCTTGCAAGGTGGAGGAAGTGATGCAATCACTTAGAGAGTGGTTCCTGGTGATTATCAGAATTCTTGAGGTCCTCTGGGGTTTCTTAGAGTCTGTCTGATGTCCAGTCAACCCCTCATCATTGATTGTCAAGTCCTGGGTGCAGCAGACAGGGTTTGGCGCCTTTTACTTCTTGCAGCAGGATTTCTTTTCTCGAGCCTAGGGTCTACTTTGTTGCTGATCTTCTTGTGTCCATCAAATATGATCTGCAGGTCCAGAGATGGCCACTAAATTCTTCATTTAGTGGGTGTTAAAGGGAGTAACTGGTAGTAGCCAATGGACCACGTTCCTTAGAGTGGCTGCACCCACTATGAGACCACTATCTGTGGGAAGAGGTCACATCCCTAACCCTGGTTGGCTATTTTCCTGCCATCCAAGATGGAGGAAAATTAAACGGAGTTGTCACCTCACCTGCCACACCTGGGGGGTGATGTAGGCTGAGAGGGGGACACTCCTCCTACTCTGATTAAGTTTTCCCACTCAAAGTGGGGGGAAATCTATTAGGTGGCCATCTGCTGCTAGCAGCAAAGTGAGATGACAGATTTCAAAGGCAGTAAAGCCTTTAAAGCTAACTGCTGGGCCTGTGTGCCTCCCTGGGGGAGGAGGTGTAATACCTCCACCCAGGAAAGGCTTTGTGTTCTAGCTCCTGAAAGCAGAGAGTTTCTCACCCCAGGAGTTCAGATTTGTGTCTGGTGGTGGCAGGCTGGTAAAACCAATCAGAAGCTATGCCAGGGCTGTTAGGTTTTTCATTGGATACCTCTAAGGTGCCCTCTGGGTCATGTTATAATAAATGCAACATTGACATCAGTGTTGGGTTTATTATTCTGAGTTGTTTGATACCAAACAACCCAGTATTCAGAGGCCATCATGTAGCAGAGGAACTCGTAATGACCAGTGTCCAGCACATGTACACTTACTTTATCTTATAGTTTTGTAAAGACACAGTAGGGGCATATTTGCTCATACCAACATATGTCTTCACATGTATTACAGTGCACCCTGCCTTAGGGCTGTAAGGCCTGCCAGAGGGGTGACTTACTTATAGTGTTAGTCAACAAGGCACTCTTGGTGAGTTCAATGTTGCATTTGCAAATATTAAATAAATCTGGTCATGCACTTTCAATGGCAGTCTGCATGAGGCTGGTGCGGGGCCTCTCAGAGTGGCACAATTGGTGCTGCAGGTCTGGGGTGGGCTCTTCAGTAACCATGCCCTAGTTACCAAGGGTACCATTTACTAGGGACTTACAATGGTGGCTAAAGTCCCAATGCATAGTACAGTTTGGGGGTAAGAGATATTGCCCTGGGAACCTGTTTAGCAGGGGCCCAGGACACTTACAGTTTGAAACCACATCATTTTCCAGGCAAAAAGTGGGGGGCTACCATGTCAAAAAGAGGCCATTTCTCACACTGATGCACCCACTCACAAAACCACTGAGACCCTCATGCACATCCTCACAGACCCATTTGGACACTGACGCACCCACTCGCAGACCCACTCAGACCCTCACCCATCCACTCACAGACACAATCAGACACCATGCACACACTCACAGACCCACTCAGATCCTCCCACTCCCACTCCCACTCACAGACCCACTCATACACTGACACACCCGCTCACATAGTCACTGAGACACAGACATACCTCCTCACAGACCCTTTAAGAGAATCATGCACCCACACACACAACAAGTCAGATTCATGCATCATTTCAATGACCCACAAAACATCTCACACACTCACTGACAGACCCATACACCCACCTACCAACCTATATAAGAACCAACACAGCCATGCATATTATATTTACAAAATACAAAATACAATTTAGATTTACTCACAAAATCAAAAGTTACAGGGGGGGTTATAGATAGGAAATAGAATTTAAAAAACATAGACATTCTTTGAAAATAGCAAAGGTTCCAGGGACATTATGGTTAGGAAATAGAGGGAAAAAACCCTTAGAAATTCACTGAAAAAACAAAGATTATAGGAATGTTATAGTTAAGCTCATATTTCACTTGTACAAAACCAGTGAAATTTAGCGGTTATGGCTACTTGAGCTAACTATAACTTGTACCCCTGTAATGCACTGCTTATGAACTCACATATTGCATCCCTCATGACATGGTCCATGACATCACTGATGACATCTCAAATGACATCACTGATGACATAATCCACACAACCACTCACACCTCAATGAAAGCTGACATACATAAACTCACACACAAATTCTCACATACCCATTCACACACCCATTAAAGTACTGACACATTCCCACTCACCAACTCTCTTACACAGCCACTAACATAACCACTCACTCACCCATGCGGCAATCACTTATCTGTTCAGAGGCCCATGCAGCTACTCACACACCCACTTACAGACCCATACAGCCACTCACACACCCACTCATACACCTACACAACCACTCACATACCCACTTACAGACCCACACAGCCACTGACACACCCACTCACTTGCCAATACAACCACTACACACCCACACACTCATACAGTCACTGACACAGCCACTCACACATACAGCAACTTATACGTTCACTAATTCACCCATACATCCACTCTCACACCAACTCACACAGCCATACAACCACAGACACACTGACTCACACATACATTCACTGACACAGACACTAACTCACACATACAGCCACTCATACACCCACACACCCACCCATGCAGCCACTCACACACTCACTCACCGATACAGCTACTTACACATTGACTCACACTCCCATAGTCACTGACACAGCCAATCACTTATGCATACAGTCACTCATATCCCCACTCACTTACCCATACAGTCACTGACTCAACCCGTCACTTATCAATATAGTCACTCATACAGCCATTTACTTTCCCATAAAGCCACCTACATACCTATTTTTACACCCATACATGCACTCACACATCTATTCAGGCACTCAGACACCCACTCACTGACAGATACACAGAGTCACACAACATAATATTTGTTAGAAATAGTATCAGTCATTAGTAGTACAGAAAGTATACTATTTTAACTTTTGTAGCACATTGGTACATACTCCTAACACTCATAAACTTTCAGGAAACACTCACACTCACTGAATGATGTCATTAGTTTACACCATCACCCCGTGCCACACAAAGCTAAAGGCAGTGCTCAACGGAGGTTGGCCGCAGGGCATGGCCTACGACCAGGCACTGCCCCCGACCCTCAATAACCACCCAGCCTTATGCTGTGCATGACCGATGGTCATGCCTGGCAGGGTGGGGCTTAAGCAGCAGTTGACAAGAAAAAAAACATTTGTCACAGTCACTAACATGAGATATTGCCCTCAAAAAACATCTCTATCAAGGATTTCACATAACTTTTCAAGGTGGAAATGCAGAGAAAACACACTTACTTTACCTTTGCCATGCACACGAAGATATGACTCATTAGTACTTTACAGAAGTGCAGCTTCAACGTGGGCTCCTACTTTGTTTGTATCTGAAAGTGCTTGCTGCTGAGGTTTAGTTTCTGTAAAATGACCATCATGCCAGAATGAATCCTGCCATGCATATTTATTCAAGAAGAGGCCACCGTTTTCTGAAAAATGTCTACCCAACTGGAATAATTTCTATTGGCTAATTAGTGAGTGCTAAATCCTTGGACAATTGTATAGTGCATCTCCTATACTACAACTGTGTAAAGGATGTTACGTAAATGTCTCCAGTGACCTGGTGTGTTTGTAACCTTTCCGATGTGATTTTCCTCAAACGTCTTCATCAGATACTTTTAAAGGTGGAACTGAAAATACACAGTTCCTCTTTGAATGTTATGTTTTATTTTTATTTTTTTATTTTTTGTGGATCATGGGGGGAGCCTCAGGGCTTCTGCAGTCCCAGACAGCTCCTGACTCCTGCTTTTTATCTGTTTTCTTGCACTCATATTTGTGTGCAGGGAAACAGATGAAAACTCCACTTACAGAAAGCGGTGTTATGTTTGCTTTTGGTTGGTGGTAACTGTCAGCCACTGAGGGTGGCAGCAGGAGCCTGCCCTCGGGAGTGGTAGTCCCTATGGCCATCTATGGCTCCACAAGGTAGGCCATGCTGCCCCTCTCCATCTTTAGAATTTAGCTTCCAGGACATGGTGGTAAATGAGGCTATGGGGCTGTGATGGACCTCCTACTTTACTTTAATTTAAGCTCCGGAGAGGTGGAGGTCCCTGGGGCCCAGTGGGTCCACAGACCTCCCTATTATTTTCTAAACATTTTGCCCCTGGAGGTGGTAGTACCCAGGGCTGGGAGTCTGCCACTGACCTCCAACTTTACTTTAATTTAAGCCTTGGAGAGGTGGTGGTCCCCGGGGCCCAGGGGTTCCACAGAATACCCCTACTATTTTCTAAGCATTTTGCACCAGGGAGGCGGGGGTTCCTGAGGTGCGGAGGGGCTGTGCAAACCCACATAATATACAAATGTAGCCCCAGTGAGGTAGCAATCCCCAGAGCAGATACCTCGACTAATATAAATGTATCTTGCCTCAAGGAGATGGTGGTCCCCGGGCGTGGGGGAGCACTTAGTCCATGACCACATATTTTTGTATCTTAGCCTTGGGGAGGTGCCGGTCCCTGGAACTATTATAAGCCCTACAATGGGGTCCCATGTGCCCCCTCTTTTTTCAGTCACCAGTGCCCCCGGGACCTGGCTCAACTGGGAGCAAAATGAAAGAAAAGGGCAGGAGAGCCCTGCTCTTTTTTTTTTTAACTGCTTGTTAATAAACAATGTCAATATTGGAGGCAGCACTTGCATTGTGTTCACACTCATGATTTAGTCAAGAAGTACTTTGCAACCTATTGCAGACTTTAGGGTAAAGATTGTTTAAAGTACCCACTTTTATAATCTTACTAACTTCATTTCTCAATGTAGGTATGATGGCTGAGCAACGTTTGATACAGAAAAAGGCTGTATGTAGTAGACATAGGAAAAGGGTTTTTGCTGCTTACCCATCACTTTCTCACCCCATTTGGACTAGTAGTTGCTGGTTTTCTAACTCTGAGAGTACCCTGGAGCCTGCTAACTAGTCCCCAGTGCCAGTGCTCACTCCCTAAATTTGAAACATGAACATTGGTAATCCCAGTTGGCAAAGACTTTAACCCCTTTATAAGTCCCTAGTATATAGTACCAGTGGTACTGAAGCACCAGTTGTGCAACCCTGTGTGACCCAAGTTAACCACTGACAGAAGGCGTGCCTCTGCAGACTGCAGGAACAGTGCTAACTGCTTGAACTCGACTTTTCCCTCACCACGAGTGGCAAGGTCAAATCTTCTGATTGCCTCAGCCTTCCCGTGCTGTGGTTGGGAACCTCTGCTTGCTGCCGATGAGCAAGAATTCTGACCTACTCCCGGGAGTGAGGAACAAAGACCTGAGCAGGAAGGAAGTCACACCTCCTCCCTCCCAGGAAGGCTAGTAACGTGGTACATTAAGGCAGTGAGCTTCAAAGGCTACATCACCTCTGATATGCAGCAGGACTGACTCCCGAAGAAGGAAACAGTCCTCTCCCTGACCCAGGCACATTTGCATCTGGACAGATTGGAAATTAGATATGAGTAGGTGTACACCCCGAGAAGGCTAGCCACATCACTGGGGTGGGCTGCCAGGTCTGTATAGCTAATGAAGACTTCTGCCATCTTGAAAAGTGGCAGCTATTGTATGTTCTGAGTATAAAAGGTGGCCTACCACCCCAGATGTGGTCACCTCAGGGGCAGATTAGCTGCTGGGACTAGTAGCCCATTGGCCACTTGCACACACACCCAAAACACCTCTAAATCTAAGATTCAAGGGAACCCCAACCCAACACCAGATGAATGAGTTCTGACTCAAGTTGCATGAAAGAGGACAAAGAAAAAGGAAAAAGGATTTGTCCCCGGGGCATTATTAAGCCTTGCGAAGGGGGCCCCTGTACCACCTCCTATATTTTATGAATGTCCCCGGGACCTAGACCACCCGAGGACTAAAGGAAAGAAAGTGCAGGAGACTCTTTTTTTTTTTTTTTAAATCACAGCAAAAATTGCAAATAATAACTATATTCATTGTAAATGGAAAAAAAAGCTTTTTCGCACTGGGGCAGCCTTGGGGTACGCCTGCACAAAGGCTAGAGGTGTAGGGGTGTACGATAACCATACTCTGCCTCCTTCACTTTAAAAAAAAAATTATTTTGAGTCTTGGCTGAAGCCAAGTCTCAAAATGGCAGCTAAACCTTCCCCTTTGAAGTGCTGGCAGCCAATCAGATCTCTGCATGAGATCAGCAGTATTTGCAAATTCGTTGTAACCCTAAATGTACAAATTTGGATTTCCTTTAATTTCTCCTACACTACTCAACGGATTTACATCAAATAACAAAAAAACACTCTTTCTGGGTCAAGATCTACCTTCCTGGCAAATTTGGTGTAATTCTATCCACCAGTTCGGGATGTAGTCTTGTTCAAAATCCCTATGGAAATTAAAATGTGAAACACACTTTTTATGACCTCACCTTTTTCTCGGCCCCAGCTTGACAGATCACCCCTAAACTTTCCATACACAACACGACCTTTGGGCACATTTTTTGGGAAATTTTGTGAAGATAACATATATATACAATGTTGTAGGACTAATCAAGGTGATCAAGGCCCAGGGGAACTGAAACGCATTTGGAGCATTGGGAACCTGCTTGCTGCGTGATGAAATAAAAGACAGAAAAGTGAACCAAAGTCAGGAGTGCGACTTATTTCTCCATTTCAAAAGGAATGTAATTGTGCTACATTGTAGCAACGTGATCCCTCCGCGAGTGTCGCACCACCAACAGGAATGACCTGGCAAGAACGCCGCTGTGCTTACACAGGATCAGCTGAGGTGCTATATATATCACCTAGTGGCAGTTGTCTCTAGGTAATTATAGTTAGGACCTACTTTCTATAGACAGAGTATTTTTTGTTTTGACTATAACTTTGGAGCAGCTTGACAAAACTTCACAACATTTTCAAAACTTAACCTTCAGCTGCTGTCTTGCAAGTTTGGGGGTGATCTGTCAAGCGGGGGCCAGGAAAAAGGGGTGGTCCCAAAATGCATTTTCCCAATTAATTTTTCTTCAATGTCTTTATATACGGCTACAGCCTTAATTGCTGAAACGAATTACACCAAATTTGGCAGGAAGATTGATTCTGTTCTGCAAATTACACTTTTTGTGGTTTGGTGTAACTCATTCAGTAGATTTGGAGGCCAATAAATACAGATGTATAAGATACGGATTCTCTGAAGATCTGGCCAAAGAGATCTATATATACTTCTATATATATCTATATCTATATATCTATATATATCTACATATATCTCTCTCTCTCTATATATATATATAGATAGATAGATATGTAGATATATAAATATATATATATATGTACACACACATATCTGTGTGTGTGTGTGTACGAATATATTTATATGTATGTGTGTTATATATACATGCATATTACCTACTGGTAGTCCTCAGTTGGTAGTTATAGTTAGGATCTAGTTTCAATGGAAAAAGCGTTTCTTGACTTGACTGTATCTTTTGCACCATTTGACAAACCTTCACAAAATTTCCCCAAAAATGTGCCCAAAGGTCGTGTTGTGTATGGAAAGATTGCGATTTTCATTTTGTGGTCTGAGAATGCCTTTGATGCATTGCAGACCACGATTTTGCACTCGCAAACGGCCGATTTCGCAGATTGCGAGTGCAAAATCATTTGATACATCTGGCCCTAAAAGTTCTTGCAAAGTCTTAAACTACCTTATTTTTACATATGTCACCCTTAAGGTATGTGCACTAAGTGACCCTAGGGCTGGGTGCTATGTAACTATAAGCAGGACCTTATAAAAATTGCTTTATGAAACCTGGTGAGGTAAAATAGCCAAATTGGTTTTCCCTTACTGTAGTGAATGGACTCCATAGGCTAAAATGAAGAGACTTTGGGGGTCATTACAACATTGGCGGTAAAAGCTGCTTACCGCCGTGCAGAAGATCGCCAACACACCACCGCGGCAGCGGAATTCCACCACGGTCATTATGACCCACAGCTCGGAATCTGCCAAAATTGAGACACCCAAACAAGTCCGCCACACCAAAGGTCAGTGATAAACTGCCGAAAAAAAACCTCCACCGTCACGCCAACAGAAATACGCCCACACTATCACGACCCACGAATCCACGCAGCGGTCTTTCAACCGCGGTATTCCATTGGTGGTACACACCGCCGTGCTCAAAATACACACACTCGTACAAAACACTGCCACATTGGACAATTCAAAATACACACGCCTGATACACATACACACACCACTCCCACACACCCAATACAATAAAAAACACACACCCACATCACCCACAAACCCCTATGACCAAAATTGTGACAGAAGGCCAGAGAGAGACACTACAATCTACAACCAAGCATCCACAGGCACACAACACCATCACCCACATAACATCCACGCACCTCACACAACACACCACTAAATATCACCCCACATATCACAACACACACCACCCCACACATCACCCACACCACCCCATGGCACGGCAAAGACACCCCAGGTTCTCTGAGGAGGAGCTCAGGGTCATGGAGGAGGAAATCATCTGGGTAGAGCCACAGCTATTCGGATCACAGGTGCAGCACACCTCCATAGCTAGGAAGATGGAGCTATGGCAAAGAATAGTGGACAGGGTCAACGCAGTCGGACAGCACCCAAGAAATAGGGATAACATCAGGAAGAGGTGAAACGACCTACGGGGGAAGGTGCGTTCCGTGGTCTCAAGACACCACCTTGCGGTTGAGAGGACTGGCGGTCGACCCCCACCTCCTCCCCAACAACTAACAACATGGGAGGAGCAAGTCTTGGCTATTCTGCATCCTGAGGGCCTCGAAGGAGTAGCTGGCGGAATGGACTCTGATAAGTCAAACCTTAACTACTACATCCCCCACCCTACCTGCATGCCATCACATACCCCCACCTTCGCCCTCACCCCCATCACTCCTACTCCTCACAAATGTCCCAATATTACAAACCACACATCCCAACACCAAGCCCTGCATGCAAAAACAAAGCATAGACACCCATCACCAATGCATGGCCACTGCACATACCCTTACACCCCCCTAAACCATCTTCACACAAGGTCCCACACAGGAATGCAAGCACTGGGGTACATGGTCACCCACCCATTGCACACCATGGTCACCATGGTACACCCAGATGCAATAATTATGCTTTTACACCCCTGCAGGACCCCTACCCAACGTCACCACACAGGAGGGTCCACACATGTCCACACCACCAACAGAAGAGGCCCACAGCGATGACAGCAGCTCTGTCCAGCTGGATCTAGACGACCAGCCCGGCCCATCTGGGACCTCTGGACAGTCAGTTCCCCTCACACTGGCACAGGCCACTACAGAGCTTGCCCCCTCTGGAAACACCAGCACAGCACCCACCCAGTGGGCCCATACCTCTGTCCCCAGGACATGTCAATCAGCAGTGTGTCCACCACTACAGGGAACCCAGGCTAACCCACCACCCCAACAACAACAGGGACCTGGGGGCAGTGGCAGTGGGCAAACCGTTTAGGGAACAGAGGCCCTGGAACACAGGGGAACTGGGAGGGCTGCTGTGCGACAGGGGGAGGACAGGCCCAGGGAACCCACTCTCCACAAGGCCCTCTCCAACATCATGGGAGCGTCCCATCATTCCCAGGAGACGATGGCAACGGTACTGGCCAAGTTTCAGGAGACCCAGCGGCTGCAGGAGGAACAGTATTTGGGCTTCAGGAAGGAACTGAGATCCATCTATTCCACCCTGGGCACCATCGTAGGGGTGCTGAAGGAATTCCTCAACACCAGGAGGGACACTGTGGCACTACAATGGGCCCCTGACACTAGCCTGGACGATGAAATGACCACCACCTCCGCCGGTGCTAGTGGACAGGAGGCACCGCCACAGGACCACCACACCAGCACCCCACCCCCTGCAGAGGGAAAACCACCCCGCAAACGGTCCCTGAGATCCAGGACAACCACAGAGAACGATGCCAAGACCCCCGCCAAGAAATGAGAGCGCCCTGAATGTCATCTTTTGTCCCACCTTGTCACCCTGTCCATCCTCAAACTGCCCCAGCTCCACTTCCTATGCCCCTTTGGACAATGCACCTGTGAGACTAATAGACTGAACTCTGCCATGGACATTCCTCCACCATCACTCCTCACCATTTTACAACCCCCTCCAATATTGAGCACACAAATACTTAAATAATCACCCATAAAGCACAAAACAATCTGGAGTCTGTCTGTGATTTCGAAATAGTGTATTAGCAATTACAGTGACAAAATGCTCTTTCAATTGTAATGTCAACATACCTATGTCACACAGCTCTAGTCCATGAGGAAACAAAGCAGATGTCACACAGTGGGACCCACATCCGTGAAATCATAAGGGAAAGTGACAACTCAGTGACCATACACTGGGTGAAAAGGACAGACAGTAGAGCGGTAGTAGTGTTAAAGTACATGTAGTAGGCAGGTTTGTATTCTTACCTGTGTCTCACTGGAAGTATTGCAGGATCACAGAGTTCCTGTTGTCAATGTCCTCTTCTTCTGCTTCCTCGTCTTCGCTGTCCACAGGCTCCACAGCTGCCACAACACCTCCATCTGGACCATTCTCCTGCAGAAAAGGCACCTGTCATCGCAAAGCTAAGCTGTGAAGCATACAGAAGGCCACGATGATCTCGCACACCTTCTTTGGTGAGTAGAATAGGGAACCACCTGTCATATGAAGGCACCAGAACCTGGCCTTCAGGAGGCCGAAGGTCCGCTCTATAAACCTCCTAGTTCGCCCATGGGCCTCATTGTAGCGCTCCTCTGCCCTTGTCCTGGGATTCCTCACTGGGGTCAGAAGCCATGACAGGTTGGGGTAGCCAGAGTCACCTGCAAATGGCGAGGGACAACTGTTAGACACACACTAACCTGTAGGGATATCCCCAGACCCAGACAACTATTCCCACTGATTTGATTCCAGGTGCTCACCTAATTGCCACACACGGTGCCTCTGGAGTTGCCCCATCACATAAGGGATGCTGCTATTCTGCAGGATGTAAGCGTCATGCACTGAGCCAGGGAATTTGGCATTAACATGGGAGATGTACTGGTCGGCCAAACACACCATCTGCACATTCATCGAATGGTAACTCTTCCGGTTTCTGTACATCTGTTCACTCCTGCGGGGAGGGGGGACCAAGGCCACATGTGTCCCATCAATGGCACCTATGATGTTAGGGATATGTCCCTGGGCATAGAAGTCACCTTTCATTGTAGGCAAATCCTGCACCTGAGGGAACACGATGTAGCTCCGCATGTGTTTCAGCAGGGCAGACAACACTCTGGACAACACGTTAGAAAACATAGGCTGGGACATCCCTGATGCTATGCTATGGCCACTGTTGTTTGAAAAGACCCACTTGTTAGGAAATGGAGTACTGACAGCACCTGCACTTGAGGGGGGATTCCTGCGGGATGGCGGATAGCTAACATCAGGTCTGGCTCCAACTGGGCACACAGTTCCAGGATTGTGGCACGATCAAGCCTGTAGATGATGATTACATGTCTTTCCTCCATTGCCGACAGGTCCACCAGCGGTCTGTACACCGGAGGATGCCGCCATCTCCTCACATGTCCCAGCGGACAGTGCCTATGAAGGACAACAGCGAGCACAGAGTCAACCAACTCAGAGGTACGTAAACACAGCTTACTCAGAAAACCATTCATAACCTGAATTTGGCCTGTATGAGTGTTGAGGCAAGGCCTAGGTATGTGTGACGCAGTTAAAAATAAAGCCATGTGGGCCCCTGAAATGGCGGCTGCCTGACCTGTAAAGTGGGACAATGGGATGTAAGTTATCTGCGCTGGCGTTGTACACCGTTGCGGTAGGCGGTCGAAGACCGCGGTGCAATTCTGCATTGGTTAACATTGGACCCTATGGGTCCCAGGAGCCAATGACGATGTACGCCGGCGGTGACGGTACGCACCACCGTGGACGTGACCGCCATTTTCTATCTGTTCAATCACTCGATACCTGATCTTCGACAGGAGAGGACCTACACTGCAAGTGCTGCTGTGACCTCAGTCTGGAAGAGACAATGGCTTGGGCGTCTGGGGAAAGGGCCCCTGCCTTCACCTCGGAGGAGTTGGAGAAACTCGTAGATGGGGTCCTCCCCCAGTACACGCTACTCTACGGTCCTCCAGACAAACAGGTAAGTACACTGGGAGCATGCTGTATGGGCAATGCCTGTGTGGAGTAGTGTGGATGAAAGATGGGGGGGAGAATGATGCGTGCATGAAACGAGTGTGAGTGCATGTGCCACATGGCAAGGATAAGGATGCGGGCCAATGACTGTGACGGTGCAGTTGGTAATAACTTCTCTTTTTCCCCTGTACAATTCATGTAGGTCACCGCCCACCAGAAGAAGGATATTTGGCGTGCCATCGCCAAGGACGTCCGGACCCTGGGGGTCTATCTCAGACGGGGCACCCACTGCCGGAAAAGATGGGAGGACATTCGATGCTGGAGCAAGAAGACGGCGGAGGCCCAGCTGGGGATGGCCTCCCAATGTGGGAGGGGTGCCCGTCGCACAATGACCTCCCTGATGTTCAGGATCCTGGCGGTGGCGTACCTGGAGTTGGATGGGAGCTTGAGGGCATCACAGCAGCAAAAAGGGGGTGAGTACACTCTCATTCAGCTAATTCAGCGTGCAGTGGAGGTGTCTGGGTGGGGGAGGTAGGCTGTGGGTTTCCCTAAGTCAGGGCGAGTGTGCTAGTTAAGTCCCCCTTTTCAGATGCTGTGGCACCCCACCCCACCTGGGTACAGTGCCAACTACACCTAGTCAGGCTCCTGTGACATCCATGTGTGCAGATATCGGCCATAGCCTTGTAGGCCATGTCCCAGGGATTGAATAGTGGACCCCAAGTGCGCAGTGTAGTGCAGGGGGCTTCTTTGTCTGTCGTGTCCGCCAACGGTAGCGGTAATGCATGCACTCAACATGTCTTTCTTCTGTCTTCTCCCCCTTTTTGTGGTCTCCCTGTACATGCGTGCATTAGCATCATCAGGCGGAGGAGCAGTGGCACCAGAGCAGGAGGGAGCTGCATCCCACATGGCCCTGGAGGGAGACACAACGGAGTCTGATTTCACCAGTGGGAAGGAGGGCGAGGGGAGCTCCACGCCGGGGACTGGAGCTGACACCAGTGATACAGACTCGTCCTCTGATGGGAGCTCCCTTGTGGTGGCGGCCCCATCTGTGCTCCCCGCATTTACAGGTACAGCCGCCACCCCCCCCCAGCACCGCCCTCCCAGCAGCCCCTCAGCCTTTGCCCCGTGCCCGCTCACCCAGGATGGTGGGCATCTCCTTCGCCCCAGGCACCTCAGCCCCTGTCCCAGTCATCCCTGCTGCCCTCAGTGAGGAGGCCATTGACTTCCTCAGGTCCCTCACTGTTGGGCAGTCTACCATTTTGAATGCCATCCAGGTTGTAGAGAGACAGTTGCAACAAACCAATGCATTTCTGGAGGGCAGCCCTTCAGCGAGCTTTTCAGACTCTGGCCTCAGCCCTGATAGCAGCCATTGTCCCTGTCTCTAGCCTCCCCCCTCCAACTTCCTCAACCCAGACCCAATCCCCTGTACCTCAGCCTACCCCAATCACACCATCAGACCAGCATGCACACACCTCAACACACAAAGGAAGCTCAGGCAAACATAAGCACCACATATTCCACAGACACTCACGCAAGCATCACACATATGCAGACATAGCAACATCCACTGCCTCCACTGTGTCCCCCTCCTCCTCGTCTCCCTCCTCCCTCCCAGTCTCGTCTCCACTCACACTTGCATGCACTACATCTACAGCCACTACTTCTATCACCAGCACACCCACCACCACACCCCGCTCATGTGCAGTCACCACCCCCACTACCATTCACACAGCCCCTGTGTCCTCTCCCAGTGTGTCTGTGAGGCCACCTCCCAAGCTACACAAACACAGGCACACACCCACCCAACAGCCATCCACCTCACGACAGCCTCCAGCGCATGCACCTTCACCCAAAGTCACCAAAAGTGCACCTCCTACAACCACAACCTCTTCCTCCGCTCCCAAACCCCCTCCAGCTACCCGTCCCAGTGTTCCTAAGAAACATTTCCTGTCTACCTTTGACCTCTTTCCCTCACCTCCCCCACCCCGTCAGTCTCCTAGGGCCCGACTCTCCAGGTCCCAATCTAGCACCTCAGCCACAACATCGGCGGGACAAGCGGTGCCAGTAGTCACCGGATTCTAGAGTGCACCAGGCAGCAGGGTAGCCAATGTGGCAAGGAGCCACAGCACGGACAGTCCCCCACCTGTCAAGTATCAAAAGTTGGGCAGTGCCCTGCGGGAGAGGGGGAAGACACCAGCCAGCAAAGCCACTCCCAGGGGGTACAGGTGGGAGCGTGGAGTCAGCTGCGACACCTTCCAAGGTGGGGAAGGGGCACAAGAAACCCGGCAAGTCTGGGAAGATCAGCACAGCGGAGAAGACCGCCATCAGCCCCACTGTCCAGGAGCCGGCCAGCGTGGTGTGAAAAAAAGAGAAGACCCGCTGGCCCAGACAGGACCGCCAGCATCAGCCCCGCTGGCCCAGGCAGGACCGCCAGCATCAGCACCGCTGCCAAGGAGGCGACCACCAGCATCAGCACCGCTGCCCAGGAGGCGACCGCCAGCAGCCCCGCTGGCCCAGACAGGACCGCCAGCAGCAGCCCCGCTGCCCAAGACAGGACCGCCAGCAGCTGCAGCGCTGCCAAGGACACGGCCGCCACAATCCCCGCTGCCAAGGACACCGCCGCCACAAGCACCGCTGCCAAAGACACCGCCACCACAAGCACCGCTGCCTAAGACACCGCTGCCACAAGCACCGCTGCCAAGGACACCGCCGCCACAAGCACCGCAGGCCCATGAGCGCCACAAGCACTGACGCTACTGAGGCCGCCACAAGCAGGATGAAGCACTCTGGGCACCAAGCCCCCTCCAGAACAAGTGGAGTATCCCATCCACTACCTCAGTCCTTGGCAGGATGAAACACTCTGGGCACCAACCCCCTCCAGAACCAGTGGAGTATCACATCCACTACCTCTGTCCTTGGCAGGATGAAGCACTCTGGGCACCAAGCCCCCTCCAGAACCAGTGGAGTATCATATCCACTACCTCTGTCCTTGGCAGGATGAAGCGCTCTAGGCACCAAGCCCCCTCCAGAACCCGTGGAGACTGTTATCCACTTGAGAGCCTGTGGCTTTGCACTCCCCAGGATTGAACAGTGGACAACCCACCCACTGTAGAGACTTGTGAGACTGTGGCTTTGCACTCCCCAGGATATAGCAGTGGGTAACCCACCCACTGTGGAGACTTGTGAGACTGTGGCTTTGCACTCCCCAGGATTGAACAGTGGGCATGGGGACCCCTCGTGGATTTGGCGTTGTGCACTCAACCGGCTGAGGTGCCCCCCCTTTCTCTTCCCCCTGAGGTGCCTGTTTTATTTCTATCTGATGCCCCTGCAGTGTTCTCTCCATCATGTTCGGGCATCTTGTGTGGGCCTCGCCCATGCAGTGTGGGCCCAGTGGTCCACAGACTTTAAGGGTGGAATACCCTGGACTAATATTCTTGGTGTATTTATTTGTTAATAGTGTATGTATATTTTTTTAATACTAAATTTTAATATATTACAATCGTTCAGCTCATTTCCTTTTGTCTTTGCATTCTTCCGGGGGTTTGGGGGGTGTAACTGTAATGTATCATGCTGTATTAGTGTGTGTGTTTTCGTGGGTGAGGGTGGGGGTGGGGGTGTTGTGTGTTGCGTGTGTGTGTCACTGTTTTTTCCCTCCCCTGTGTCGTAGGTGCAGTAATCGCCGTGGTCTTCGCCGCCGGCGTTCGTGCTCCTGGTAGAGGAGCAAGAAGATAAAGGCTGGAAAAATGTGGAGCTCGAGTTTCATGGCGTCCTGGTTCCTCGTGGGGTGTGCAGAGGTGAGCGTTTTCCCTTTGAAGTCCTGTTTCTGCCGTGTTTTTGTTTGCGGTGATTCCGCCCTGGAAAAGGCGGTGGATTGGTAGGTTGTGATACCGTGGGTGGTACATTGTCTCCCGCCTGTCTGTTGGCGGCTGACCACCGCGCTGTTTGTTTTTCCCGCCGTGGCGGTCGGAGTGTTAAAGTGGCTGTCTTTGTTGGCAGTTTCCGCCACGGTCTTAATTCCATTTTTTTTACCGCCGGCCTGTTGGCGGTCTTACCGCTGCTTTGACACCAACCGCCAGGGTTAAAATGACCACCTTTATTTTAATTACTAGAGTCCCAGTAGGAGCAAGATATTTCAAGTTTGGAATCAAACTGATTGTTATAATAAATTCCACAACTTGCCATTGGATTTAATATAACTAGTTCAGGGAAAGAGTTTTAGAACTCTACCTGAAAGTTGCCAAATTCAGCTCTGTTGTGCCCTTCTCTGATTGGCCAGCCTCTGGCAGCCTGGCCAGGCAGCATTGATGAGGTGTGAAGGGCCCTGGGCTGAAGACAAACAATGTGCCTGGGCAGGGGATCTGCCTCAGCAGATGAAGTAAACAGGATGAGGGGGATAGCAGCCAAATCGGACTTAAAAGGAGGGAAGGACATTTAGAGAAGCTCAGAACACCCCATTCCCCCCAATTCCAGCAAACCCAGCAACCAGGTGCCTTCTTGATTAGATTAGGAGAGGGCAGGAGAGGGTGTGTTGAGGATTTTTAGCTACACCAGTCGGGGGCTTAACCTCCAAAATTCCGTTCCAGCCATTTTGGATTTTTAAAGAATGCTGCTCCCTGGGATTGATTTTGCCACCCTTCCCAGGAAGTAGTCATCCAAAGGAGTAGTGGTTTGCCTGTGATTGGACAGATGTCCCCCTCTACTTTTTGCCCCAAGAGCAAGGATAAACTAGGGTCCTCTGCATCAAATCCTGAAGAAACAGACCAGCTGAACACTGTCTAGTTGTCATTTGGAGTTTGAGCCAGGTGCATTCGGGGAGTTGGAGTCCTAATCCGCAGGGAGCAACTTAGAGCTTCTGGAACTGTGTGGTGAGTTGTGGACTCCTAAAAGACCTTCAAAGACCTTCTGGAAGAAGGTACAGAAGTTTGGAGAACTTTTGAAAAAAAGCTTCATAAAGGGACCGGCCCGCTGTGGTGAGTCAAACCAGTTTACCTCAAACGCGACCCAGCCTGACTTGCAGGTTCATCTTGCTATGCTATGCTCCGGAGTCCCGAACTTCCAGGATTTCACTGGTGGCTCCTCGAAACATAATCCAATGACCTTGCATCAAAATCAGCTTGCTCTGGAGGGTCAACCGCTTTCAAAAGGAAAAAGCTCCAAAAAAGTGACAAAGTCTGAACTTAAAAAGTTAACCGAGACTTCCCACACAGTGTATCAGAGGAGGGTCTAGGGAAATCGGACTCTAATTAAACTTCGGTCCGGACCAAGATTTCCATCCTGAAAATCTTCTGAGTCTCAAGGTAGAATTCTTCACTGAGGTCTCCTGTGACACGTATTCGAAAAGGGCTCCAGGGAGGTCGGATCAGTTTGGTGACTTTGTCCTGCTGAAGAAAATCTTCAAGAAAAGACTAGGGCCCAGATTTATGAAAAATGATCCACAACTACGTTTCCACAGTTGTGTGTCAAACCTTTTTAATGTGAGCTGCCGTCATTCCCAGTCGACATCCGTGCACCATATTTGAAAAATGACGTACAATGGCGCAAAGGAATGGTTAGCGTAATAGTCTAGTACTAACAGGATTTATTTCAACATATCAAAAACATCATACCCAAACATATCCTAAACACTGCTCTACAGTAAACTAACCTAAACAAACTTAACTTAACTTAAACCTACACTATCTAACCTATTCTAAACTAATCTTACACATGTAATGTCATACTCTAAACATTGCCCCCCCCACTCCCCTTAAGAGACAAGATACAAGTAGGACAACATAAACTAAGGCTACACATGTACTAACTTAACCTATATCCTAAACAAATATATACATTTTTAAAGTACTTTTTAAGTTTTACATTTTTTTGTCTTTTTTATTTATTTTATACATTCAGTCCCCAACATAATCCCCATCCAACCCCTCAAAATAAAAAATGTACTAAAACCCATCCCCCAACTATATTTGCTTCAACCTATGCCTAACCTGCACTATTTCACTAACCTAAAACTACCCATCTAAAACCCACTATAAATATCTAATAGAAGCAAAAGGGAGAGGGAAGGAACTGGGAGTTTGTGGCACTAACACTTCACAATGTTTTCACATTTTTTTTGCAGTACTTTAGAAACTTATGATTTTTGGCACTCTCTTTCTCCAACCGTTTCAATCTGAATACCATGGCATCCATGTCCCCTCTCATGTCTGATTCAAAGCTTGATGTGGCTAAAGGAGGTGGCCGTAGGAGTGCCTGACTTGAGACAGGTGTAGCAGATGTGGAGGGGGTCAGAACCGCTGAGGCCTCCTGGACCCAAGATTTGTTTCCCTATGTGGCCTGCTATGTTTGTGGTGGTTGCATAGGTCCCCCATGTGGGAGGACACACCATGCCTCAGTGTTTTTCTCCCTCCAAAATCTCTTCTTCATCCTTTGGTATCCAGGATTCACCTCCAATATGTGCATGTACCTGCCAGCCCGCTTGTGGAGAGCATCTTGTTCTGCTGGGGTCATACTGACGGCTGAAATATGAGGAAAATAAAGCATTAAATCCAGCACTGGGTGGAGGTAGAACAAATCTCTAACTATTTCCTAGAAGTCATCTACGGTATCATATACATGTCACTGGGATAACGGCTGTCCAATGTTGACCATTAGGGCCCAGAGGTGAGTGGACTACTGCATCCCTGCTCAACCTTTGTGTGAACAAGCTATTGAAGATCAAGTGGCCCAACAAATCTAGATTCCCTGTGCCATTGTATATGAGTCACTTTGTATGCAATCCACTACTTTGACACCCCTGGTGTTACATCAAGCCTTGCCCAGGCATCATGGATGCAAGGTGGGGAGGTCATCTGAAAGGGAGGCAGGAAACTTCCCACTGGCAATTCTAAGGTTAGGTAAAGCTTCATTCATGTGTCCTGGGTTAAGACCTGCTCTGAGCACACTTTGCAAGGGGGCACACGATGGCACATTATGTTCCAACATTTACAATTAATGCAAAGTTTCTATATAGTTTGGGCAAAGCCTGAACAGCACTTCAAAGTTGTCTATGGATTTCGTAACTATTGTTCCCTACCCAGTGCTATGTTGTGCAAAATGTGTAATGCAGCACACACATTGTGGCTGTATGGGTGCCCCTTAGGGCCACAGTAAGACTGGTACTGCACTGGGTGCAGCTACATTATTCTGATTTATTGAGCAACATGTGCACATGCATTTCAGACATCACCTAAGTACCAGGTACACACTCAGCATTCACATTATATGCACATGTGATGTGACCAAGATCACTCACAAATGTCATGATGGGTAGACCATGGTGGTAAATCTGCTGAGATCTAGCTTGTGACAACCCGTAGACATTTCCCACAATCACCTGGAGCTGAGTTGTATACTAATTGTGTACTCTCCTGACTGTTGGCCAGCACAATAAGGCTCCTTGCATGACTGTGGCCTCAATTTAACTCTGAAGAGTAGCGAGGCACCAGTGGTGCAAGTGCCTCCTATATAAGACCCCTAGAAATCTCAATACATTTACTTTATGTGTACTGTTTCATGAGTAATTTAAAGCTATGTGTGGGCCACAGAGCTGTAAAAAGTGATGTGACAAAGTTGTTGGCAACAGGCATGCTAATTACATGAACAGCAGCTCTGAGACCTATCATGATTGGCATCAATGTATAGGTGGGCATGCTTTCCATTTCCTAACACCCACAATTCCATAGCAGCACACGTTGCCACTTGTGCAACAATCAAGCCATTCTCAATCCTCTACATTGCATCAGACATGATGTCAACACCCTAACTCAGATGATTTCACAGCATTGGTCACACAACACTTGTAATCATTGCTTTGCACACATCGGAATGTCTCACACAAAACCCTGGATTGTCACACGTGACGCACAAGGTGACACTTACTGGCAGGATTAGAGTCTTCAAATCTGGATACCTCTCCACTGGTGTAGGGTAGAGGTCCACCTACAATACATGAAAGGAAAACATAGCTTTGTGATATTTGGACATTCCTGTGCATGGATGGCATGTTAAGCTGAGTGGTAGATCAGAACAAATGTCAAGCATCCATACTCTGTCAGTCAGGCATAGGGCCAGATAATGGAGATCCTGGCACCTACAAAGCATCACTTTCCCTGACACTCCTGTGGTGTATTCAACTGCACCATATGTACATGGAATTGTCATTCAGCTGTTTTGTTGCTTTTAGCCTCTATAACGATATGGGGCTGCATGAAACAGTATTCTGCATCTGAGGAGCATGCAACGATTGTTGTAGTGGCAATCCCATTGTGACACCCATAGCTTTTGACCCTGCCCTAGATGATAAAGACATCCAACTCATTATCACTGCTAAAAGACTGACAACTGCCCAGGGGTTGTGTGAGTATTGCAAAGTGTTAAGGAATGCATTGATACATCCTTGTTTCTTGTTTCTAATATATGTGTGCTATTACAATGCACACACACTTCACCTATTATGCCAAGGCAGTTCACTTATGTTCATTTAGTTATCCCTACCTGCACATTTGCTGAATGACATTAAAGATGTCTTGCCAATGCTGTGTGGCCAGCCATTCTTGCCATGGTATACCATTTATTCTCCAGAAAGGGATACCAACATGTGCATATACATTGCCCTCAACACAGACGCAGTTGCTCTGTGGTCCAAGGATGCCTGTGTTGGTGCAGGTTTCTGAATAATGTGCTGGCGCAGGTGCATGCCTGCCCCATACTGTCTGTAAGACGCGGCAGGCCTGTGGTACAAATTCAACACATGTGTGTGAGGTAATAGACACATTTTGTGGTGTATGTGATACACAATTAACAGGAAGAGGAAAGTGCTAATAGTCTGGACCCGGTGCAAAGACAAACTCCCTTAAATGGCATTGGCCAATGACACAAAGGGGCAGATTTAAGGAAAGTGGTGCTGCACCAAGTGCATCACTACTGTCCTTGTGGCCCTTAATGCACCCCTTTCCTTCACCATGTATGCACCTTATGAAACATAAGGTGCACCATGGTGCAGGTAGGGGGCAATTGCATCAATTTATATGGATGCAAATTATGTACTCATCGGGACTAGCAACAAAAAGATTAGCATGACTTCTGCTAAGTACATAGGGGCCCATCATATACAATTATATGCCCCCCTTTAACACCTGCACTGAGTAACCGTTCAAAGTGTGGGAAATATGGCAGTAGGAAATGTATCGTTTTTCCCAGACCGATGTACTTTAGCTCTTCATACGGGGGTAGGACCCCCCTCCTATAAATGATGCCTGGTGCAGTCCTCATGTTGTGCTGATCTAAACTGAGTGGTGCTCTGCATGCATCGCACCACTTTGTTATTAGGGTGCAGGGAAGATGGCACTTCTGCCCTGGCTCTGCTTCATTAATGAAAATCACAATGACAAACCTAAGGTGGCGCTTGGGCTCTTAATACAGACCCAAAACAGCCTGTTCAGATCCCTTGACAAAACATGCTTCACTCAACCTTATCTGTGTCTGTCATGTACAAGCCAAATAATGGTGTCACTATTCCAATGGGATACTTACCAACTGCTCCACCAATCTGAATCCCCAGGTGATCCAGCAAGTCTTGCTCTCTTGAGATCAGGTCAGCCCAACAGTGTTTCAGCTGGTGGTCATTGTGTCCTCCTCCAAAAATTCTGGTTAGTTGGTGGAGCACATTGGCCCATCGCAGCTTCCGGGCCTCTGTTTTAAGCTCTGGATAACAATGCCACCCAAAACCAGCATCATCGGAAGGTAATGCTGCACAAGCCATATAAAGCCTCCCATTTAATCAGCTGCCATCTTTGACATCCTCCAGTACAAAAACACTACAAAAGACTGAGGAAAAGACAAATATAACACAACAGCAACAGGGCACAGCACAAAACACTCCTACAACTCCAATCCACCAACAACACCAGCTCCACACACCCTCATACAGTCACAGACAAAAAGACTGTGAATTGAAAGTGAACTCACTGTACCATGTATGCAGGCAGGATATCATGTTTCATCACATCTTGGGCCTGTGCATCAGGTTTTCAGATATGCGTCTTTTTTTACGCATGATGGTCATGCGTCGATTTTTCCCCATTGTGCCTGACAATGCCTGTGGACTTGCAATTGATGCTCAAGGGACTAGGTGTCATTTTTCTGCACAGGAAAGTATGAAGTTTTGGCATTTCCATCTACATTTTTGATCCATGATGGTCATGCATGGTATTCCTTCCCATAAAGTCTGACAAGGCCTGTGGATGTGCAATTGACACGCAGGGGCCAGGTGTAATTTTTCTGGCCTTGCGGAGTATGGAATATATCCGGTTGCATCAAATGGTAAAGCTGGGGAAATATTTGGAAAGGCTCACAGTGCACCCAAATTCAAATACCACGTAATAGGGGCTAATCATGTATGCAGTGAGTATGGTATGGCTACCTGTGTGTGCATGCCCGGTCATATCTTTACAGTAACATCGGTATGTGTTACCAATATGTTTGTATATGTGTGTGCTGCTTACAATGACTGATACCGTGTGCATATGTGCATGTGTAGTTAGACTGTGCCCACATACATAGTAGCACATGTAATATGAGTGTACACATGTTTTCTAACACATATTTGTTGGTCTATCACATTATAATGTCTGAAATACAAATGACCTTATACCAACAACACAATACGTATGATGGGCTATGTCCAATACATGGTAAAACATGTGATACCCATGACAAATTATACTCAGAGGATGCAGTGGACTATGGCTGGGCTGAGACCACGTTACCCCTGGCAATGTGTATACATGTGTGTCCACTCTGTGGTGTGTAGTGAGGTTCAGCCTTCATGATGCTCTGCTATGTAGTAGTTTGACTCTCGGTGCTGGTTTCAAGGATGACAGTACTTATGTTTGTAGACGACTATGTCAGTCCTACAACAAGTCGCAACTGTCATCCCAACCCTCCCGACTCACAGGCAGCACCTCACAAAAAACCCAAACAGTAAATGGTGATTTGTGGCAGCCTTTACGCATGGACTCAACTGCGCAACATTAAAAGGAGATTACCCCGTTCTCACATGAACAACATCTCTCAATCAAACACAGGCAATGAAGGAGATGCAATAAAGTTTTCAATAGGTTTTATAAACAAAACTGCAATCTACTGTAAGTTGCATGGGCTGCAATGATAAGAATAATGAATAATGCAAGAAACAGAATTGTTAACACAAGAGTCATTAACACAAAGACCCCCACCATCTGGTAATAATATACAATGACATGAGATATGAAATATGTCCTAATACCCTAGCATGATGAACCTGATTTCTAACCTAAAGAGAGCTAGGTGTGTTAAACCTAATCTGCCACTGCCATGTCCATGAGAAGAGCCCCCCAACACTTGTTACCTTGGAATGAGGTCTCTAGATCAGGCCCCGAAGGGACACGAAGACTGGGTCAGCATCAAGGCGACGTGCAGCATGATAGCGTCAATGGCATCTGGTAGAAAATCCCTCTGACCACCTGTCTATGTGAGGTGAATTCATACAGATCTGCTCAGACCCCTGACGTAGGTATGTTCCCAAATAATAGATAACAAGACATGCTTGGGGCAGCAATTACATAAATAATTCCCTCGAAAGCACAAAGGGGGTCATTCTGACCTCGGCGGTAAAAGGCTCTTACCGCCGGTCAGAAGTCCGCCATTCTACTGCCGCGGCCACGGTAAACCGCCACGGTCATTCTGATCCACAACTGCCAAGCCGCCAAAAACCCGACATCCACGGAAGGCCGCCTCATCAGCGGGCAGCGATAAACTGGAGATGACCAAACCTCCACCGCCACGCCAACACAAACACGCCCATGCCATTACGACCCACGAATCCACGCAGCGGTCATTCAACCGCGGTATTCCATTGGCGGTACACACCGCCGCGGTCAAAGTACACACCCAGCTCCAAAACACAGCCACATTGGACAATTTGAAATACACACACCTGATACACATACAAACACCACCCCCACACATCCAAGCAACTATAAAACACACACCCACATCACCCACAAACCCCCACTAGTTGGAAATCGGAGAGAAGGCGATAGAGAGAGAGAGAGCGAGCACAGCAATCGAAAACCCCAACACACACAGGAACCCAGCATCATCAGCCACACCACATCTACGCACACATCACCACACACCACCACTCACATCACCACAAACACCACCCCACACCTCATCCACCCCACCCCATGGTACCCCAAAGACACCCCAGGTTTTCGGACCAAGAACTCAGGGTCATGGTGGAGGAAATTATAAGGGTAGAGCCCCAGCTCTTCGCCACACAGGTGCAACACACCACAATAGCCAGGAAGGCAGAGCTATGGCAGAGGATCGTCGACAGGGTCAACGCTGTGGGACAGCAACCCAGAAACCGGGAAGACATCCAAAAGCGCAGGAACGACCTACAGGGGAAGGTACGGTCGATGGTCTCACGACACAACATCGCTGTGCAGAAGACTGGCGGCGGACCACCACCCACTCCTCCCGAATTCACAGCATGGGAGCAAGAGGTCTTCAACATCCTGCATCCTGCGGGCCTCGCTGGAGTAGGCGGAGGAATGGACTCTGGTAAGTCTAGTCTCAGCTACTCCCCCCCCCAACCACCAGCATGCCAACCCACACCCCCACCCTCACCCCCAACCCCCAGCACACATCCTCCCTGCCAATGTCTCACCAGCACAACCCACCCAACCCAAAACCAAACCCTGAATGCCAACACAAACCATGGACACCCATCACCTATGCATGACCACTGCACATACCCATCCCCCCCACAAATCACCCTCACAACTCCTGCTGCAAGGGAATGCCAGCACTGGGGGACAAGGGCACCCACAAATCGCATGCAATGGAACACACAGAAGCAATAACCATACTCTTTCACCCCTGCAGGGCCCGAACGCCAACACACCGGCCAGGAGGGTCCAGATATGTCCATCCCACCCCCAGAACAGGCCCCCAGTGAGTACAGCAGCTCTGTCGACCTAGAACCTGATGACCAGCCCGGACCATCGGGGACCTCTGGACAGTCGGTTCCCCACACACAGACACAGGCCACAGCAGACCTAACCCCCTCTGTGAATATCAGCACAGCTCCCACCCAGCGGGCCCATGCCTCTGTCTCCAGGACAGGTCAATCAGCGGTGTGTCCGCCACTATAGGGCACCCAGGCTGACCCAACACCCCAACAACAACAGGGACCTAAGGGCAGTGGTAGTTAGCACACCGTCCAGGGGACAGAGGCCCGGGGAAACAGGGCAACTGGGAGGGCTGCAGTGCGACAGGGGGGGAGGACAGGCCCAGAGAACCGACTCTCCAAGAGGCCCTCACCACCATCATGGGAGCATACCACCGCTCCCAGGAGACGATGGCGACGGTACTGGCCAGGTTCCAGGAGATCCAGGCACAGCAGGAGGAACGGTACATGGGGTACACAGAGGAGCTCAGGAACATCGTCCTGGCCCTGAACCTAATAGTCACCACATTGCGGGAACATGTGGCACCCCAAAGGGCCCCTGTCACCAGCCCGGACCAGGAACAGCCTACCACCTCCGCCGGCGCTAGTGGACAGGAGGCCCCCACACAACGACGGGCCACCAGAACCCCACCTCCTGCTGAAGATCAACCACCCCGCAAGAGGAGCCTGAGATCACAAAGGAAGACAGAGTAGGATGCCAAGACCCCCGCCAACATAAGACACCCCCGGATGTCATTCCACTGTCCCACATTGTCACCCTGTCCAACCTTGAACTGCCCCTGCTCCATCCTTCCACAGGCATATGGACAATGCACCTGTGCGACCGAGAACTGGACTCTACCATGGACATCACTCCACCCCCACCCATCACCGTTTTACTATCATTGACCTATATGTAGCACTTTAAATAAATCACTAATTGCACTTAAAACACTCAGGAGTCTGCTTGTATTCTTAACAAATGTATTACACATAACGGTTCAAAAATTTTCAGTTACATTGTGATGACAACATACCAATGTCAATGTGCTTTACTCCATGGGCGAACAAACCAGAAGTCACGCAGTGGGTCATACAGCTCTGAAAAGGGAAGGGAAAGTCACAATTCAGTTGAAAGGAACTGGGGGGAAACACAGAAAGTAGAGATGCAGGAGGCCAGAGGTAAATGTAAAATGGCGTGGGGGATTCTTACCTGGGTGCTACTGAAAATACTGTTGTATGACTGTGTCCCTGTTGTCCGTGTCGTCCCCGTCGTCTTCCTCTTCTTCACTCTCCACAGGCTCCACAGCTGCAACACCACCACCATCCGGACCATCCTCCTGCAGAAAAGGCACCTGGCGTCGCAATGCAAGATTGTGAAGCATACAGCAGGCCACGATGATCTGGCACACCTTCTTGGGTGAGTACATTAGGGATCCCCCTGTCATATGCAGGCACCTAAACCTGGCCTTCAGGAGGCCGAAGGTCCTTTCTATGATCCTCCTAGATCGCCCATGGGCCTCATTGTACCGTTCCTCTGCCCTGGTCCAGGGATTCCTCACTGGGGTCAGTAGCCACGGCAGGTTGGGGTAACCAGAGTCACCTATTAGCCACACACGGTGTCTCTGTAGCTGTTCCATCACATAAGGGATGCTGCTATTTCGCATAACATACGCGTCATGCACTGACCCAGGGAACTTGGCATTTACATGGGAGATGTACTGGTCAGCCAAACAGACCACCTGGACATTCATCGAATGGTAACTTTTCCTGTTTCTGTACACCTGCTCATCGTCTTTTGGGGGTACTAAGGCCACATGGGTCCCATCAATGGCACCAATGATGTTGGGGATATGTCCAAGGGCATAGAAGTCACCCTTCACAGTGGCCAAATCACCCTCCTCAGGGAAAATAATGTAGCTCCGCATGTATTTCGTCAGGGCAGACAACACTCTGGACAAAACCTTGGAAAACATAGGCTGAGACATCCCTGATGACATGGCCACTGTTGTCTGAAAAGACCCACTTGCCAAAAAATGAAGGACTGACAGAACCTGCACCAGAGGGGGAATTCCTGTGGGTTGGCGGATGGGGGACATCAGTGCTGGCTCCAGCTGGGCACACAGTTCCTGTATAGTGTCTCGGACAAGTCGGTATCGAAGTATTATATGACGTTCCTCCATTGTCAACAGGTCCACCAGCGGTCGGTACACGGGAGGATTCATCCTTCTCCTCGCAAGTCCCAGCGGACGGTGCCTAGGAAGGACAACATGGAGTACAGAGTCAAGCAACCCACAGGTACGTAACTACAGCTTGCACAGTACACAATTCTCAATGCATTGAATGGCTTGTATGAGTGGCAATGCAAGGCCTAGGCCTGTGTGACGCAGTAGAAATTAAGCCATGTGGGCCCTTGAAATGGCGGCTGCCTGACCTGAGAAGTGTGACAGGGGGATTTGAGGTCAATGCGCTGGCGTGACACACCGTGGCGGTAGACGGTCGAAGACCGCGGCGCCAAGCCGCATTGGTTAACATCGAAACCTATGGGTTTCACGAGCCAATGACTAGGTGCGCCGGCGGTCGCGGAACGCACCGCGGCGGTACGCACCGCGGCGGTACGCACCGCCGCGGGCGTGACCGCCATTTTCTATCTGGTTAATCACTCGAGACCTGATCATCCACAGGAGAGGACCTATACTGCAAGTGCTGCTGTGACCTCGGTCTGGGAGATACAATGGCTGCTGCGACTGGGGAAAGGGCCCCTGCCTTCACTACAGAAGAGCTGGAGAAACTTGTCGATGGGGTCCTGCCCCAGTATGCGCGACTCTACGGTCCTCCAGAAGAACAGGTAAGTACACTGTGTGCACGTTGAATGGGCTATGCCTGGGTTGTGTATGTTGGATGTAAGATGGTGGGGTGGGGAGACAATGACGAGTGCAAGGCACGACAGATGAGAGCATGCGCCTCATGGCAAGGTTGGGGAGGGGGGGCCAATCGCATCTATCATGCGGAAAATGTATGATATTTCAATTTCCACCCTGTACATGTCAAATAGGTCAGTGCCCATAAGAAAGTCGACATTTGGCGTGCCATCGCCAAGGAAGTCTGGAACCTGGGGGTCCACAACAGACGGGGCACCCACTGCCGCAAGAGGTGGGAGGACATCCGCCGCGGGACCAGGAAGACCGCCGAGTCACTGCTGGGGATGCCCTCCCAACCTAGGAGGGGTGCCAGTCGTACCCTGACCCCCCTGATGTCCCGGATCCTGGCGGTGGCCTACCCCGATTTGGATGGGCGCGTGAGGACATCACAGCAGACACAAGGGGGTGAGTAGCAGCACATTCAGCTATCTTTACGCGCAGTGGAGGTGCCTGGGTGGGGGAAGAGGGCTGTGGGTGACATTAGGCCAGGGAGCTTTCTGTAGTGTAGTCCTCTCCTTTAGCCATGTCCCTGTGCCCCCGCCCCCCACCTCTGTAGGGTGACAAGTACAGCTATCCATGGTCCTGCATCACCCATGTGCGCGTTTGTTGTCCCTAGACCTGTTGGCCTAGTCACAAGTACTGAGTAGTGTACCCCGATTGCGCGGCTTAGTGCATGAGGCTCCTGTGTCTGTCCTCTCCGCCAACGGTGTTGACAATGCATGCACTCAACCTGTTTTTATGTCTCCCCCACCCTTTTTCTTTATCTTCTTGTGCATGTGTGCATTAGCATCATCAGGTGGAGGAGAATTGGCACCGGAGCACGAGGGAGCTGCAACTCACAAGGCCCCGGTGGGCCATGGCACAGACACCGAGGCCACCAGTGATACGGAGGGCGAGGGGAGCTTCACAACGGGGAGCCGTGGTGACACCAGCGACACCGACACGTCCTCGGATGGGAGGTCCCTAGCGGTGGCGGGAACATCCGTGCCCCCCGCCTCTACAGGTACAGCCGCCACCCAGCACACCAGATCCGCCCTCCCAGCAGCCCCTCTGCCTTCGCTCCGTGCCCGCTCGCCCAAGAAGGCGGGCGTCTCCTTCGCCCCAGGCACCTCAGGCCCTGCCCCTGTTACCCCTGCTGCCCTCAGTGAGGAGGTCATTGACCTCCTACAGACCATCATTGTTGGGCAGTCTACCCTTTTGAATGCCATCCAGGGGGTAGAGAGGGAGGTGCATCGTAGCAATGCATACCTGGAGGGCATTCATTCGGGTCAGGCTGCCCATCAACGATCGTTCAATGCTCTGGCCTCAGCACTGACGGCAGCCATTGTCCCTGTTTCCAGCCTCCCTCTTCTAACTGCCTCCAGCCTGTCTCTGTCTCCTGTTCCTCTGCCTATCCCACCCACACCATCAGACCAGCCTGCACACACCTCAACACCCAAGGGCAGCTCATCCAGACATAAGCACCACAGATCACACAAACATTCACCCAAGCAACACCCAGATGCAGACATGCCAACAGCCACTACCACCTCTGTGTCCCCCACCTCCTCGTCTCCCTCCTCCCTCCCTGTGACGTCTCTACTCACACCTGCATGCACACCACCAACAGCCAGTACTTCCATCACCAGCACACCCTCCAGTCCAGTCCGCACACGTGCAGTCACCACCCCCACTGCCATTTACACATCCCCTGTGTCCTCTCCCACTGTGTCTGTCACCCCCTCTTCCAAGACACACAAACGCAGGCAGCCACCCACCCAACAGCCAACCACCTCACGACAGCCTCCAGCCCATGCACCTTCACCCAAGGACAGCACACCTGACTCTCCTACAACCACCTCCTCTTCCTCCACTCCCATAACCACTACACCTACCCTTTACCCTGGTCCTAAAAAACTTTACCTCTCCAATCTTGACCTCTTTCCCTCACCTGACCCCCCCCTCCATCTGCTAAGAGTCCCAAGAGCGCCTCAGCCACCACCAGCCCGGCTTCAAGGGTCACCGTAGTGCATGGATTTTGGAGTCCCCCCTTTGCCAGCAGTGATACATCGGTCAGCAGCAAGGGGACAGCCAGCCCCCCCTGGAAAGAGGACCCGTAAAGTAAGGGGCCGCCGCGGGACGACTGACACGGCTGCCCCCAAGGACCAAAGTTCTGCCACTTCACCTGCCACAACATCCAGGGGAGGCAAGGCCCAGAGAGCCACATCGAAGGAGGGCAAGGGCAGCAGGGCGGAGAAGTCAGCCAGCAGGAGCGCGGACCAGGAGGGCCCCACAAGCCCCATCCCGGGTGTGAGGGAGGACACCCAAGGGCCCAGGACACCGTCACCGAAGGGTTCAGCAACTGCACGGTCGGAGGGCGAATGAGCAGGGAGTCGTGGCCAGGTCTGACTCCCTTCACTTACAGTACAAGCACCGCTGAACAGGGCCCCGCCGTCCAGAAAGGCACCGCTGAACAGGGCCCCGCTGTCCAGAAAGGCACCGCTGAACAGGGCCCCGCCGTGCAGAAAGGCACCGCTGAACAGGGCCCCGCCGTTCAGAAAGGCACCGCTGAATAGGGCCCCGCCGTGCAGAAAGGCACCGCTGAACAGGGCCCCGCCGTCCAGAAAGGCACCGCTGAACAGGGCCCCGCCGTCCAGAAAGGCACCGCTGAACAGGGCCCCGCCGTGCAGAAAGGCACAGCTGAACAGGACCCGCCGTCCAGAAAGGCACCGCTGAACAGGGCCCCGCCGTGCAGAAAGGCACCGCTGAACAGGGCCCCGCCGTGCAGAAAGGCACCGCTGAACAGGGCCCGCCGTCCAGAAAGGCACCGCTGAACAGGGCCCGCCGTCCAGAAAGGCACCGCTGAACAGGGCCCCGCCGTCCAGAAAGGCACCGCTGAACAGGGCCCGCCGTCCAGAAAGGCACCGCTGAACAGGCCCCCGCCGTGCAGAAAGGCACCGCTGAACAGGGCCCCGCCGGGAGGAGCACCGCTGAACAGGGGCCCTTCATCTCAAGCACCGCTCCGCTGGGCCCTTCATCTCAAGCACCGCTCCGCTGGGCCCCGCCGTCTCAAGCACCGCTCCGCTGGGCCCTTCATCTCAAGCACCGCTCCGCTGGGCCCTTCCTGTCAGGCACCGCTCCGCTGGGCCCCACCGTCTCAAGCACCGCTCCGCTGGGCCCTTCATCTCAAGCATCGCTCCGCTGGGCCCTTCCTGTCAGGCACCGCTCCGCTGGGCCCTTCATCTCAAGCACCGCTCCGCTGGGCCCCGCCGTCTCAAGCACCGCTCCGCTGGGCCCTTCATCTCAAGCACCGCTCCGCTGGGCCCTTCATCTCAAGCACCGCTCCGCTGGGCCCGCCGTCTCAAGCACCGCTCCGCTGGGCCCTTCCTGTCAGGCACCGCTCCGCTGGGCCCCGCCGTCTCAAGCACCGGTCCGCTGGGCCCGCCGTCTCAAGCACCGCTCCTCTGGGCCCTTCATCTCAAGCACTGCTCCGCTCGGCCCCGCCGTCTCAAGCACCGCTCCGCTGGGCCCTTCCTGTCAGGCACCGCTCCGCTGGGCCCCGCCGTCTCAAGCACCGCTCCGCTGGGCCCTTCATCTCAAGCACCGCTCCGCTGGGCCCTTCCTGTCAAGCACCGCTCCGCTGGGCCCTTCCTGTCAGGCACCGCTCCGCTGGGCCCTTCATCTCAAGCACCGCTCCGCTGGGCCTCGCCATCTCAAGCACCGCTCCGCTGGGCCCTTCCTGTCAGGCACCGCTCCGCTTTGCCCCGCCGTCTCAAGCACCGCTCCGCTGGGCCCTTCATCTCAAGCACCGCTCCGCTGGGCCCTTCCTGTCAAGCACCGCTCCGCTGGGCCCTTCATCTCAAACACCGCTCCGCTGGGCCCCGCCATCTCAAGCACCGCTCCGCTGGGCCCTTCATCTCAAGCACCGCTCCACTGGGCCCTTCCTGTCAGGCACCGCTCCACTGGGCCCCGCCGTCTCAAGCACCGCTCCGCTGGGCCCTTCATCTCAAGCACTGCTCCGCTGGGCCCTTCCTGTCAAGCACCGCTCCGCTGGGCCCTTCATCTCAAGCACCGCTCTGCTGGGCCCCGCCGTCTCAAGCACCGCTCCGCTGGGCCCTTCATCTCAAGCACTGCTCCACTGGGCCCTTCCTGTCAGGCACCGCTCCGCTGGGCCCTTCATCTCAAGCACCGCTCTCCTGGGCCCCGCCGTCTCAAGCACCGCTCCGCTGGGCCCTTCATCTCAAGCACCGCTCCGCTGGGCCCCGCCGTCTCAAGCACCGCTCCGCTGGGCCCTTCATCTCAAGCACCGCTTCGCTGGGCCCTTCATCTCAAGCACCGCTCCGCTGGGCCCCGCCGTCTCAGGCACCGCTGGCCCAATGACAGTGCCGTTTCTGTGTCGTGCTACTGTTCACGCTGCACTCGGGCCACCCTGCCTCCTCCATTGCCTGTGGAGACTGTTATCCACTTGATAGACTGTGGCTTTGCACTCCCCAGGATATGACAGTGGGCAATCCACCCACTGTAGAGACTTGAGAGACTGTGGCTTTGCACTCCCCAGGATTGAACAGTGGGCATGGTGGCCCCTTCTTGGATCTGGCGTCGTGGACTCATGTGGCTGTGGTGCCCCCCCTTCCCTTCCCCCTGAGGTGCCTGTAGTTTTATCATCTGATGCCCCTGCAGTGTTCTCTCCAACGGACTCAGGTCTCCTGTGTGGGCTTTGCCCATGTGTTGATACACTTTGGCCCACGGACAGTTGAAATTTCAGTGACTGTGCTGGACTTATTGCCTCCATTTATCGGTTACGCAATGTTTACACTTGGATTTTTTTGATTCATTTTCCTATTTTACCATGACTTCAATGAACCTATTTTATACATAAATTCATTTTTGCACTTTAATTATATCTTTTCGTTATTCCGGGGGGTTTGGGTGGGGTCACTTTGACTTGGTGCTCTGCATTGGTGGGTAGATAGTTGGGGGGTGGGTGTGATGCGTATGTGTGTGCCCGTAACCCTTCCTCCTCCCCCCCTCCCCTGTGTCGTAGGTGCGGTACTCACCGTTGCGCCGGAGTTCGTACTCGTTTTAGATGAGCAGGTAGACGAGAGCAGGTAGGATGTTCAATTCGGGCTCCATGCTGTCCTCCGTCCTCGTGGAGTGTATAGAGGTGAGCGTTTTCCCGTTCCTAGTCTGTTTCCGCCGTGTTTTTATCGGCGGTGCTCCCTCCCCGGAAAATGTGGCAGATTGGTGAGTTGTGATAGGGTGGGCGGTCCATTGTCTGCCACCTGCCTGTTGGTGGTGACCGCCGCGCTGTTTGTGTGTCCCGCCGTGGCGGTCGGAGTGTTAAAGTGGCGGGCTGTGTTGGCGGTTCCCGCCAAGGTCAGAATTCATTTTTGGACCGCCAGCCTGTTGGCGGGTTGGCCGCCGCTTTATCACCGACCTCCAGGGTCAGAAAGACCCCCAAAGTGAGAAAGTACCTAATGTGAATATCTTCATCTTGTCTATCTCTGGCGCTGATAGTTGCGCCTTAGCAGAGGGGCACTGATAGCACAAAACAAAAATATTGTCCTAACTAAAAACAATGTAGCCATCTTGGAAAGATATAATTAAATAATTGACTAAAATAGAGCAACCTAAGTAGGGTAAAAGTCACTGGGTGATGGGGCACATGTCTGCAAGCCAGAAGGCTGAGCTAACTCCGGCTTCCCATCAAAACAAGATAGGATTCGCTACAGCTACACATTTGACATATAGTTCCCCATGCATCTTAGGTGCTGGAGATAGAGTACACACATGTCAATGAAAGTTGGTATGTGCTGTGTGTGTGGGAAGAAATGTGTAGTGTAATTTCAGTAAAATATGACCACAACAGTGTGTTCATGGGATATGAAACCTCACATATATCTCTTCCTGCATGGACACATGTTGGACTTTGACAAATGCTTGTGTAGTCATATCAATGCCACCTCTGTTTCCATATGTCATAGCACATCTGAAGGTAATTGTATTCTGTCAATGATCTTGTGATACATATACACTTACATTTGTGGAAAGTTGCTTTTTGTGCAGACTCCAATACACATTATCAGGTGTCGAGACGGGGCCAATCACCTGAAAAGCAGGATGTCTGCAGGGACGATGGTATGCCCCCTGACCTCATGGAACACCTCTCAGCACTCCTTGGTGGACACAGAAACCCCAGCAGGTGTCCCAAAAGGAAAGGGGGAGTGGAAGAGAAAGAGACAAAACACTGCCACGTCTTGTCGGTCCAGCCAGACACCCTGTATCTTTAGGGGGGCAGGTAGTTGTTGACAGAGTGATAGTAGAGTTAGTGCACCCAACTTCCTTGAAACTGAATCTCTCTTTCTGATATGGGCACAGGTGTGGTAGAAGAACACCGGGATGCTCCAGCACTTTTCTTGGATAATAATTACTGTTGGCACAATTACTAACACTACATTACCAAAAACCCAAACTGAGAACCATAATAATAAGTACTGTGACACTAGGGCTGGCTTCACAGAGATTCACTATTGCACACTGCAATTAGAACTGTGGTTGCACTTATCATGCACAAGAAAGACAAACAAGGGCATTAATTATATCACATCTAACTTTCCTGCATGCATAGGGTTAAACTAAAAGACAATCCAAGAAATACAAATGTCCACTCTGGGTTTAAGCAGTTAGGGTGGCACAGTTTGGTTTGGTTTATACTGTGTGTGTGAAAAGCCCTTCAAAAGCAAATTCCTCAAATCTGAAACACAGGCATGAATGGCACAATTGAAATCCAAGAGTTATGATATTAGAGAAAGAAAAGTCACGTAAATGCTCTTTTAAAATCGCACTGTCACTTTTGTAGTACATGAGCTCAAGCAGAATTCCTGAAACGCATTTATGCAAGTAACTACAATAACAATGTAGAATGTTCAGAAATGCATTTGTCTCTTCAAGATAAGCACTCTGCCAAAATACGAGGTCTGAAATACACCAGCTGTTCTAGGAAAGCGCGGAGTGCTGGAGGAATGTCTGGTGTCAGCTGGTACAGGAATGAAGAAAATAATTGCCTCAAAAGTCCTGAATGCGAGGATGGCAGCAGGGGCTGGACTGCCAAATCAGATGCTGAGATCAGGAAGCAAAACAAAGCCAAGCAGGGAGGCATGCTTCACTCTGCTATTTATAGCCAATCAGGAAAGCAGTTGAGTTTCCACATGTAGATGAGTCACCACACCCAATTAGAAGCACATGTCTACACCACACCCAATTAGAAGCACATGTCTACACCTGCTCACAATAGCAAACAAGCATTTGTAAAACAAGCATTGATAAAACCAATTGTGTAACGCAGCACATTATGTTTACTTAGAAACATGAAGGTTTAACCAAGAACAGAGATATGATTTAACCATAATCCCTGGGGATGCTGACAGATAATGCAGGAGGCACCTTGGGGATTCCTTACAGTCCTCCCCACCAAGAACCCTCTCAAAGGGCAAGCTTGGAAGGGTGCAGGAGATGGAATTTTTTAGTAAGACGTGGAGCATGAACTGTGGACGCGGGTTCCCCGGAATTGTCCTCTGGCCCATAGCCTTTCCCAGGAAATTAATAGTGTAGAACACCACGGACGCGCCTGGAGTCAAGAATTTTGGCCACTTCAAATTCCCATTGCCTGTGTAATTTTACCAGGGGAGGTGGTGGGGCATCACAGGTATCAGGGAAATGTTTAGGCGCAGGTTTACGGTGCTCCACACTACTCAGCAACTGTGCACATGCATCAGGACCCTGACAATGTCAATAGTCTATGTAGCCTAAGCAGGGTGTTTTGGGCGGGGAACTAGCCTCTTCATGATTGTTCTTCAGCAGAGCAATGCGCTGTCCCCTGCAGACAGACATGCACAATTGTGATCAAAATGACTGGGCGATTATTTTCCTCTGGGCTTCTTGATGTCAGCCTTGCCCTATCATGTACTGAGGACTGGCTACTTGCATGTGTAGGACATGTCTAATCATTTGACGTGGTCTGACAGATATGATTTTATGTCCTTAGTAATTTCCACGGGCAGCTTGGTCTTGTATCTCTGTTGTAACTTGTAATTTAGGAATGAGCCAGGGGACAGATGGTGTCTTTGTCACTGCCTCCTGTCATGATGGTATGTGATCAGCAGCTAAAAGGTTATTGTAGTGGCAAACATGAGTGGGTTATGTACTGACCTAGCCATCCTCTCTGTACATATGTTGGGTGATCACATGTTGACATTGATGGGTTGCACAGTCAGTATTGGTCTATGTGTGTACCTTCTCCATCTTTTACCGCATATCTTGTTAGGAATAGATTGTGTCCTACATTGCTGCCAACCTTTTGGCTGCTTACACTTTGTACAAATCTTCTACAGCAACATTGTCCGGTCATACATGGACAGCATACAATGTGTGACTTGTGTAAATTGAAGATGTACACATCTTCTACACTTTGCCTGGCTTTGCAAGATTACATGACTTCCACACACACATGACATTACACATGCCACAGTACTTGTGTTGTCTTCAAGTGACCTCCCATGTGGTATCTCCAGGTATCTGTAAGTATCTCTCAGCAGTCCATCCATATCCTTCATTGATCATGGGTATGCATTAATTCTTGCATTCCACAACCTATGTCACTCTTACCATAGGTCTATGATGTTAGTGTGTGAAAGCATCTCAGTGCTGCTTCTGTATTAGCCACATTCAACATATCTGTCTACTTCTTATCCCATTCATTTTTGGATGGGTCTGTGTCAGGTTTAGACATTGCTGGACATACTTGCACATCCCACACCTGATTGGCATGTTGGAGACCTAGACATCATAGGGAATTTCATCACTGTTGGTAACTTTCTCTTGGTCTGGCATGTGACTGTCAATGAGTGGTGTGTATTAATATGTGCTGTGTGATTGTGTAATACAGACTATACAAGGTTACCTTGCTGACACATGTCAACCATTGTTAGTAACTGCAAACCCTTTGCTTCCTAGGCCATACACCCGTACATCATTCTTCACATGTATAACCGGATTAGCTGTAGGCATGTGTCAAGATAGTAGATTTGCGTGACAAGTATGTATAGAATGTACATAGGGAGAGGAACACAGTCTGCCTACATTTGACCCCGACATTAATTTGGTGGTGCATTGTCCCATTTTATTCTTAAATCCTGACAATGGACCATATGTTTGGAGAGTGGTTAAGCACCAATTGCTTCTTCATTTATCTGGAAACACATAGCACACTCCACAGCCAACTTGTGTGTGCCATATTTGAGGTACAGCGCACCATGTGACACGGTTGGGCCCAAAGGCAGTGCCAGGACATAAGACCATTAATTTACAGTGGAGGCTCTGGTTCTAACGTTGGTTACTAACACTGAACAGTAACTCAAGGTCCATAGTTACCAATGGGGTCCCCCCTTGTCACACATGCACAGTGCTGGCACAGCAGCGATCCGCCTGAGATGTAATGCTGTTCAGTTCCTACATTACTTAAGCACCATTTGATAACAGCCCCTACCTTATGTATGCCCCCCTTGCATACATTCTGCCAGGCGTGGGGATGATGTTGGGGAAAGGGCTAGGATTTTGTACATTGCCCACTCAACGCCACATTATATTTTGTGGTGCATGGATCTAGTCCTTAAAGAGCCACATGCTCGTGAGTTATGTGACACTGATGTGTGGCATGCAGGCACTAGACCTTCTTACATCACAAATCATGCTGCAACCATACTTTAACCGTTGTGTTTCTTTCCTGCTCTCTGAGGTATGAGTTACATTCCAATGGTATGTGTAGTGAAGCATGAGTAGAGCATGGAGATTCTGGTGCTAAGTAATTTATTGGTGATATTTACAAAGTGATAATCTATGTACAGTGACTGTGCATAGAAGCTCTGTACAATTTGTAGTCTTCTGCGAACGTCTGCAGCAGTGTTTTGTAGTTCCCCTTCCAAATGTGCTGCACCATTGTCATCCTCCTCCCCATTGGGGCCACCTACCTGTTCATCCCAGGGAAGATTGCTCTGTATACATATATTATGCAAGATTGCACATACCAGTATCATCTTACATACCAGCGGTAGAGCATACAATAGGCTTCCTCCTGTCAGGGACAGGCACCAGAACCTTGACTTCAGAAGCCCACATTTCATGTTCTTCTGTGCCCTTCATTATATGCACACTCTTCCACTGTTGTGGGATTGCCAAATGGAGTCATCACCCATGGCTTTATGCTGTAACCCTGGTTGGCTGCAAAGGAATGAGAGGAGATGTGTTGGTAATGCTTTATAGTGGTTTGGTATATACCTTGGCAGTTGTTAGTTTAAGGTGCAGTGGTGACTCATACTTGCTTCCAGTTTAGTGAATGTTCCTGTTTTGTGAAACGATTTCATGGGTCTGTATTGATGGACAAGACAATTTTGGGTTGTGGCTCAGGGACCTGGGGATTGTAATATTCAATCCAAACTGATGGTTCACCCATTACAAATATGTGTTGTGTTGTCCATATTTGTGCCAGTGTCCTATTGTTGGTGGAACCTTCCACCTCCTTGCATCACAGTGGTGTAAAATGTTGAGACACCAGGGCAGCCCTACAAAGCCAAACTCTGGCATCCATGTAAACATGTGGCACTACGCATTTAGTGCAACAAATAGTGACCCTTTGTGGCAAATGATGGCTGTGCCAGCCATCAAGTGCACTAGGGTGTGAATCACACACTTTGAGGATGAAAAAAAGTTTGTGCGGTGGAATCTCTTTACTCCCTATACATGATTTATCACAGACACTTTCAACACATAAACAGTGCAGTCGTTGTGATGGGGCACACCATTCTTTTTCATGAGTCCCTATGCATGGTGCATGAAAGGCGAGGTATGTCCTGTATACTCCTACAGAGTCCTACTATGGAATCCCTTATCTTTACAATATTGCACAAACGTTGCACCAGGGTGGGCCGTTTCTTGTATACGACACACACATGGTGGCGTTAGGGGGTGCTAAAAGGCACATGTGAGATGGCACTGTACTAGGTGCTGCACAACTTCTCTTCATTCAGCCCCATGGTCTTTCATTGCAAGTAATATTGTATTCCTATATGTGCTGCACAATGCAACAGACAGGTGAATGTGCACAATACAGGTTTGTCAGGTATATGTAGGTGATATGCCATTGGTCATGGCAACACTCGGGTGGCATTTGATATTGGTGCTGCCAGTGGCTTGAACCCCATGACAAATGTGGGGTTGTGACTATGTGTGACTTTCTTCACATTGATATTCACATTGCTGAACTATACATTATTAGATGCAATGTGTGTGTGGGATCTGTATTTAGGTGTCAACCAGTGGACACTAGTAGTGGTTTGGGCCCAGCTTCTGCAAGACAAAGGGGACATAGCTCCACCTGTCCTCGCTTGGTGTGCCAGTCAGATTGTGGCTGTTTTATGTACATTTGGGTGTATGTGTATGTGATTTGCAATGATTGCGGTGTAGTGTGGCATATGGGATATGCACATCTGCATTACCCAGCCTGTGTGTGTTTAATATGGTGTACGTCTTATTTGTCCTACATGGTTGGTGTGTTGTCTGTGTACTGATTGGTATGGTGGCTTACATACGAGTAGGCCATTGCCATATTGCCCATCCAGGAACCTCTCATTGATTGTAGAATGCTGAAATATGTCGGCATCATATATGCTGCTGAGGTATTTGGTAAGGTGTTTGAGAAGAGCCCACGGTGGTCCACAATGGTCTGCACATTTATAGAATGGGTGTGCTTAAGGTTCCTGTACAGGGGCTCCGTTGCTGCAGGTGGCACCAGTTGGACATGGGTGCAGCCAGTTGCACACATCACTGTGGGAACCCAACAATTAGATAGAAACCTTGCTTGGTCTTCTGCTGCAGTTGCTGGGTGTTGGGGAAGCAGATGTGGTGGGGTGTGAGGAGTATGATTGTGCCCAGAACCTTTGGAAGGAAGACCGAGAAGGATGGCTGGGAGATATCAGCCACTTGTGCACCCGTTGTCAGAAAAGATCCTGATGCCAGCATGTAGAGGACAGTAAGGAGTTTGATCATGGGTGGTATGCTTGTTGGAATTTCCACCCTTATAGAGATGTCTGGCTCAATAAGGTGCAGCAGGCATACAATTACTCCCGGTTAAGACGGTAATTCCTGATGGCATCTTGCTCCCTGAGCCTAAGGTTGGTTGTACAGTGCTGAACGATCCTCTACCACCTTCTGCGCTGTCTTTATGGCTGCTGTGGTAGTGTCTAGAGTTGCTGTGGTGGTGTTGGAGGGACCTGTTGTCATTGCTGACGTCTGCGACATGTGTCAAGCTGGAGCAATGACAGTTCCATGTTATTCAGGAGGTTGCCAATGGTCCTTCTGTGTGTTTTGCTGATGTGGTGGTGTGAGGGTGTGGGGTGGTCAGACCAGGTGTTAAAATTTGACACCAATCAGACTTTGCATAATTTTTTGGGACCACTTCCTTTCTGTGCATCGTTTTTGCATAGGGGTAAATATGGCGCTGGAGAGCTCGCGTCATTTTTTTTAAGGGAACGCCAACCCACCTTGCATCACAATATGATGCAAGGTGGGTTGGCGCTCCCAAAAAATGACGCTAACTCTTAAATTTTGACGCTATATGGGTCTAGTAATATGGCGGTAGGTTTGCACCGCTTTTGTGTGAACAAAATAAAAAATGATGCAAAGGCGGCACAAACTTTTCATAATTATGGGCCACAGTCCGAAGGTAAACTTTTGACCGAGGCCTCCCACTTGCTATAGCCGAGCAGGGCTCCATTGCGGTTGGCCTCAATGTTTTACTTTGCCCTGGTTGAGTGTGACCAGATGACCAGATTGGCGCTTTTAGTTTCTACGCGCTGAGAAGGCTAACCTCACCTCGAGGGTGGGCTGCCTGGTCTGTATAGCTAAGGGAACCTTCTGCCATCTTGAAATGTTGCCGAAATAGTATGCTCTGAGTGCAAAAGGTGGCCTACAGCCCCAGATGTGGTCACCTCAGGGGCAGATTAGACGCTGGGACTAGTAGCCCATTGGCCACTTGAACCCAGACCCATAACACCCGTAAATCCAAGATTTAAGGATCCCCCACCCAACACCAAATTCTCAGTTCTGACTCAAGTTGCATCAAAGACGACAAAAAAAAAAGGATTTTCTCCCGGGGAGGTGATGGGCCCTACGGTGCAGGGAACCGCGCTCCCCTGGCGTATATTATGATTAACTTGCCCCAGGAAAGTGGTCATCCCTAAGGCACTATTAAGCCCTACGAAGGGGGCCCCTGCTTCCCCCTCCTATATTATAGGCCAGAGGACTAAAGGAAAACCAAGTGCAGGAGATCATCCTTGCTTTTAAAAAAAAACGAAAAAGAATACAGCAAACGTTGTGAATATTAACAATTTTCATTATGAAATAAAAAAAATATTTTTAGTGCTGGGGCAGCCTTTGGGTACCCCTGCACCAAGGCTAGGGGTGTAGGATAACATACACTGCCTCCTTTCCTTTTTTTTCAGTCTTGGCTGAAGCTGAGTCTCAAAATGGATGCTAAGACTTCCTGTTTGAAGTCTTGGCAACCAATCAGATCTCTCCATGAGATCAGCAGTATTTGAAAATCCACTACACCTCTAGATACAAATTTGGATTTCCTTTCATTTCTCGTAAACTACTCAATGGATTTACACCAAATAAAAAAAAACACTCTGCCGCCATTGGCGGTACATACCACTTCGCTCAAAATACACACACACATACAAAACAACACTACATTGGACAATTTAAATAACACACACCTGACACCCAAACACACACCACACCCGCACCACTATAAAACACACACCCACAGTACCCACAACCCTTTACGAATACAAACAATTGCCAACAGAGAGAGATAGCAAGACCACCCACACAACAAGAGCCACATACCACCATCACCTATACACCACCCACGCACCTCACAACACACACCCCAACACATCACCCTACACACCCTCACCCACACTACTCACACAACACCCATGGCACCACAACGACACCCCAGAATCTCTGAGGAGGACCTGAGAGTCATGCTGGAGGAAATCATCCGGGTAGAGCCACAGCTATTTGGAGCACAGGTGCAGCAGATATCCATTGCTAGGAAGATGGAGCTATGGCGGAGGATCGTGGACAATGTCAACGCCATGGGACAGCACCCTAGAACAAGGGACATCATCAAGAAGAGGTGGAATGACCTACGGGGAAGGTACATTCCATTGGAGCAAGACACCAACTCGCTGTAAAGAGGACTGGCGGTAGACCCCCACCTCCTCCCCCACAACTAACAACATGGGAGGAGCAGGTCTTGGCAATCATGCATCCTGAGTGCATGGAAGGAGTAGCAGGAGGATTGAACTCTGGTAATTCAACTCTATACTACAATCACCCCCTACCTGCATGCCATCAGATACCCCCACCCTTACCCTCACTCCCATCACTTCACCACCTCACCCCCCCCCCCACCACCATCACAACTCACTCATCCCAATGCCAAGGGCTGTAAGAACCAGCAATGCATGGACACCACTCAAAAACCTGCATGGACACCTATCACTAAAGCATGCACACTAGAGAGAACTAATCATCCCAACATACACCAACATACACAAATGAAAGCTGCCAGGGCAAAAACAACCATATAAGGCAACACATCCTTGCACAATATGTCACACACAGAAACAATAACACTGCATTTACATCCTCACAGGTATCCCAGCCAATGTCACCGGAGAAGAGGTACCAGCAACATCTAGTCCCCCCACAGAAGAGGGCCACAGTGATGACAGTGACTCTGCTAGCCTGGATGTCCAACCTGGCCCATCAGGGACCTCCAGACAGTTGGTTACCCAGCCACAGTCACACACCACCACAGAGCCTCCCCCCTCAGGAAACACCAGCACAGCACCCACCCAGCGTGCCCACACCTCTGTCCCCAGGACACATCAATTAGCAGTGTGTCCACCACTACAGGGACCCCAGGGCACACCACAAACCCAAGACAATCAGGGACCTGGGGTCAGTGGCAGTGGGCACACGGTTCAGGGGACAGAGGCTCAGGACAACAGGGAAGCTGGGAGGACTGCTGTGTGCCAGGGGGGAGAACAGACCCAGGGAACCGACTCTCCAGGAGGCACTCACTAACATCCTGGGAGCATACCAACATTCCCAAGATATGCTGGGCCAGATCCTGGACAACGTGCAGGAGAACAGGTGGCTGCTGGAGGGTCAGTACCAGGGGATCAGGGAGGACTTGAAGGCCATTAACACCACCCTGGTCACCATTGCAGGGGTGTTGGCAGACATGGCCAATATTATGAGGGAGACAGTGTCACACCAGCGGGCCCCTGCCACTAGCCAAACAACTGAGCAGCCCTCCACCTCCTCTGCCGCTAGTGGACAGGAGGACCAACAGGCCACCAGCACCCCTCCCCCTGCAGAAGGAGAACCACCCCACAAACGTTCACTGAGATCTAGGCAGAAGCCAGAGACTATTGCCAAGACCCCAGCCAGGAAAAGAAACTCTCCTGATTGTCACCCTTGTGTCCCACTCTGTCACCCTGTCCACTTCGAACTGCCATTTCTCCCCTTCCTAAGCCCCCTTGGACAATGCACCTGTGCTGCAAATAGACTGGAACTATATCCTGGATTTTCCTCCATCATCACTCCAGCCCATTGGACTTCTCCCTTTTCTTCATAGCACTGCAATAAACACACTTTGAAAAAATACAAGTATGGAGTATGTCAAATGATTGAAGTATGTATTCATTGTACAAGGTTTAAACATTGCAATTCAACTGTACAGTAATGTTAACATAGGAAAGACCTGTAGTTGGCTGCAGTGACAACACCAGGAGCAATAGTGGGGCACCAACATCTGCAAAAAGAGTTGCCAAATGATCCAGTTAGTGGGCATAGAAGTGGGAAATAACAGCATGCCTGGAACTTGGCCTTCAGGAGGCCAAATGTACGTTCAATTATCTTTCTTGTTCGCCCATGTGCCTCATTGTAAAGTTCCCCAGCCCTTGTCCTGGGATTCCTCACAGGGGTCACTAGCCAAGATAGGTTGGGGTAACCTGAGTCACCTGCAAATATCGTCGGACAACTGTTAGCCACACAATATCCCTTATGGCCCACACCATACCCATATACCAACATCCACTGAGTGGGAACCAGGGCTCACCTATTAGCCACACACAGTGCCTCTGTGGAATGGGATCCCTGGGTCAGAGATCAGCCTGGGGGTGTGGGCAGCTCCTCTTCCACCAAAAAAAAACAATATTTAGGCTGGGCCCCAGGGGATGTGTCCCCGAAGCCAAGATCAGCCTGGGGAGGGGGAGCTGTGTGAGGTTTGGTTGGTATAGGGGTGGGCTGCAGGGCCATGGGCACAGACCAGGCTGTGCAGCCAAACCCGACTACGCATGGCCAACGGCCATGTGCAGCACAGAATTTGGTTTATTTAGGCGTTGACTGCAGTGCCTGGCCGCTGCCAGTGGTGGTTGGATTATTGTATAGTAATGAAAATGTCTTTACGTTAAAAACATAGAAATTCACTGAAAAAAACAAAGGTTACATGGATGTTATATTTAGTAAATTGAATTTAAAAAGCCATAGAAATTTACTTTAAAAAAAAGTTTGCAGGGATGTTACATTTAGGCTCACATTGTAAAAGTAAAAAAATATAAAAATGTACCTGTTATATTTATAGTTATAGTTATCTAGGTAACAATAACTTGTGCTCTGAGGTAATTATAACTCAAGCCCTCGCCATGCACTGCTAATTACCCCACAAATCATGGTACTCAAGATATCTTTGTTAACATCATTGATAATATCAATGTAATATCTGCTGTATCATTTTTGTCTATGAAAACTGTGCATGGTGAGGGCGTGAGTTATAGTTACCTTAGCTCATGAATTATAGTTACTTGAGATTACTCTCACGAGATTCGCCAGAGGAGGGGGGCTGCGTGACTTCCTCTGTTTAATGAAGGCTATGCCCAGGGGGATGGGGTCCCCAGGGCAGAGATCAGCCCAAGGAATGGGGCTGTGTGCCCCCCCACTGAATTGCAGTGGCCCCAGAGAATGAAGCCCCGGGGGGCTGAAATCAGCCAGGGGAGTGGGACCATGCAGGCCCAACTCCCCCACACTGGCCATTCACACAACAAGGTAGCACTTACTAACTAACCAGTACAAAGTGCTCCCTCTTACAACCACTCTCGCACCCACATAGACCCTCTCACACCCACTCTCACACCCAGACACTCTCACAACAATTGTCATACCCTGAGACACCATTTCACACCTATTCTCACATCCAGTGCGACAGGCTCTGCGGCCAACTCCTGTTGCCACATGGCCGAATGTTGTGTGCGGGGTGGGGTTGAGTGGTCATAAGGGGTTGGCAGCAGGCCCTATGGCCAAACCCAACATGTACGCACAAAGGCCAAGTGCGGCGATGGTTGGCTTAATGTATAGTAATGTAAATTATTTTCGGTTTAAAAAAAACACATTGAAATAGAACTAAAAAAACCTTAGAAATTCACTTAAAAAATCAAAGATTACAGGGACATTATAGTTAGGTCCTGGATTCATCTGCACAAAACCAGAGAAATTCAGTAGTTATAGTTACACTGATTCAAATAACTATAACTTGCAGCCTAAGGTAAGTATAACTTGTGCCAAAATGAAAAGCAATCCAACATTTTTTACCACAATCCCGCTCGACTCACATGGGATCATAAAAAAAACAAAATGGTGGACGGGGATGCATGCTTCATTTATAAGCCCTGGGGAGCCCCCCCTTGAGACCATATTTCTTAAGAGGAGGGAAACATGTGTCCTCCTCCCTGAGCCATTCTTGGCCCCAGGTAGCCCACCCTGGGCTGCATTTTTATGAGGAAAGGGGGCATGTGACCCTCCTCCCCGAGCCATTGTAGGCCCTGGGGAGCCCACCCCGGCTTGGCATATGGCGTTTGATCAGGGGAGTGGGGCACATGCCCTCCCCGAGCTTTCAAGGCCCCAGGGAGCCCACCCTTGCAGCAGATTACTTTAGTCAAGAGAGAGGACACCCCTCCAACAGTCTTCTATGGTCCCCGGAAACCCACCTCAGGGACTGGCTCACTAGCAGTGTCCTGAGTAGCCCACCCCCTGGACGCCACATTTTTTTTGCATGCACCGGTGTGGGCAGGAAAACCTGTGTTTGCTCCCACCTGGATGGAGCATTTTCAAAACTCCTGCCAAACGTGAGCAAACACTGAGGCCCTCATTACAAACCTGGTGGGAAATGCCACTGACCGCCGTGCAGACGGCCACCAACATACCGTATCCGCGGCAGAAATCCACTACGGGTATTATGATCCACACTCAGAAATCCTCCACAATAAAGACACCCACACAAGTCCGCCATACCAAAGGTGAGTGATAAAATGGCGATACCAAAACCCACACCATCAACCCTACAGAACTACGCCCACACTATCACGACCCATGAATCAACGCAGCGGTCATTCAACCCCGCTAATCCACTGGCAGTACACACTGCCGCGCTCAAAATACACACACATTCACAAAACACAACCACACTGGACAATTCAAAACACACACACCTGACACACATACACACCACCTCCACACAGTCACAACACTATAAAACACACACCCACATTACCCACAACACCTCACAATGACAATGTTGAAAGAAGCAGAGAGACAGAAAAGCAAAGACAAAACCAGTATCTAGAGGCACACAACACCATCACTCATACACCATCCACGCACCTCAACAAACACACCCCAACACATCACCCCACACATCACATCAACCATCATCTCACACATCACCCACACCACATCATGGCACCTCAAAGACATCCCAGGTTCTCTGAGGAGGAGCTCAGGGTCATGATGGAGGAAATCATCCGGGTAGAGCCACAGGTATTTGGATCACAGGTGCAGCAGACGTCCATTGCAAGGAAGATGGAGCCATGGCAGAGAATTGTCAACAGGGTCAATGCAGTGGGACAGCATCCAAGAACACGGGATGACATGAGGAAGAGGTGGAACGACCATGGGGGAAGGTACGTTCCGTGGTATCCAGACACCAGGTAGCCGTACAGGGGACTGACGGTGGACCCCCGCCTCCTCCCCCACAACTAACAACATGGGAGGAGCAAGTCTTGGTGATCATGCATACTGAGGGCCTCGCAGAAGTAGCAGGAGGACTGACTCTGGTAAGTCATATCTTTACTACTATATCCCCAACCCTACCTGCATGCCATCACTAACCCCGACCCCTACCCTCTCACCCATCACCCCAACACTGCACAGATACCCCACTATCACAACCCACACATCCCAATACCAAGCCCTACACGTGACAACAATGCATGGACACCCATCACAGATTTGCATGGACACCCATCACCACCGCATGCCCAGCAGAGAGACTCACCCACACCACACAATCACCACTCACACAAGGGCCAAGGCAATAATGCAAGCACAGTAATAGAGGGAAACACACCCATTGCACAAGATGGCACACACAGATACAATAACAATGCATTTACACCCCAACAGGACCCCTACACAATGTAACCGGACAGGAGGTACCAGCCATATCCAGTCCACCAACAGAAGAGGCCCACAGTGATGACTGCAGCTCTGCACGCCTGGATGAAGATGACCAGCCCGGCCCATCAGGGACCTCTGGACAGTCGGTTCCCCTGCCACAGACCCAACACACCACTGAACCTCCCCCTCAGGCAACACCAGCACAGCACCAACCCAGCGGGCCCATGGCACTTTCCCCAGGACACGTCAATCAGCAGTGTGTCCACCACTACAGGGACCCCAGGCAAACCCACTAACCCAGGACGATCAGGGACCTGGGGTCAGTGGCAGTGGACACACGGTTCAGGGTAAAGAGGCACAAGATAACAGGGAAGCTGAGAGGACTGCTGTGCGACAGGGGGAGGACAGGCCAAGGGAACCCACTCTCCACGAGGCCCTCTCCTCCATCATGGGAGCCTACCACCATTCCCAGGAGACAATGGGCACCGTACTGGCCAAGTTTCAGGAGACCCAGCGGCTGCAGGAGGAACTGTACCTGGGGATCAGGGAGGACTTAAAGTCCATTAACACCACCCTGATCACCATTGCAGGGGTGCTGGCAGACATGGCCAACACCATGAGGGAGAAAGTGGCATATCCCCGGGCCTCTGACACCAGCCCAAATGATGAACTGCCTTCCACATCCTCCGGCGTTAGTGGACTGGAGGTCCCGCCACAGGAACAACAGGCCACCAGCACCCCACCCCCTGCAGAAGGAGAACCACCCTGCAAACGGTCCCTGCGATCCAGGCACAACACAGAGAACATTGCCAAGACCCCCACCAGGAAATAGGACTCTCCTGATTGTCACCCTTCTGTCCCACTATGTCACCCTGTCCACCTTGAACTGACATTGCTCCACTTCCTACGCCCCATTGGACAATGCACCTGTGATACAAACAGACTGTACTCTACAATGGATATTTCTCCACCATCACCCCAGCCCATTGCACATCCCCCTCTACTTATTAGCACTTAAATAAACACCCCTGAATCACAAAACAATCAGGAGTCAGTCTGTACTTTCACAAATGTATTATTACAACCCCTTAGACACATATCAATTGAAATGTTCATTTGCACATACCAAAGTATGACAGTTGTTGGGCAGCAGAAATCATAGCAGAAGGCAGAATGTGCTACCTAGATCTGTGAAAAGGGAAGCCAAAGTGAACTGTCAGGGTCCATACACAGAGGTAAAAAGGCAGACTTATACAATGTCCTATATTACTCAGATATGAGATGAGCAGTGCCAGTCTCTTACCTGTGTCTCACTGGAAGTACTGCATGATGATGTTGTTTCGGTTGTCAATATCTTCTTCCTCTGCTTCCTCTTTCTCACTGTCCACAGGCTCAACAGCTGCCACAAGACCAACATCAGGCCCATCCTCCTGCAGCAAAGGCACCTGGCGTCACAAAGACAGGTTGTGCAACATACAGCATGCCACGATTATCTGGCACACCTTCTTAGGTGAGAAGTGTAGGGAGCCACCTGTTAGATGGAGACACTGGAATCTGGCCTTCAGGAGGCCGAATGTCCGCTCAATAACCCCCCATGTGCCTCATTGTAGCATTCCTCAGACCTTGTCCTGGGATTCCTCACTGGGATCAGTAGCCATGAGAAGTTGGGTTAACCATAGTCACCTGTAAATGTCGAGAGATATCTGTTAGACCCACACCAACCCTTAGGGACTACCCCTTAACCAGACACCTATTCATACTGTGTGGGGACCTTGGGCTCACCTATTAGCCACACCTGGTGCCTCTGGAGTTGGGTCATCACATAAGGGATGCTGCTATTCCTCAAAATGTAAGCATCATGCGCAGAGCCAGGATGCTTGGCATTCACATGGGAGATGTACTGGTCTTCCAAACACACCATCTGCACATTCATTGAATGATAGCTTTTACGATTTCTGTGCACCTGTTCATTCCTGCGGGGGGGTGGCAAATGCCACATGTGTACCATCAATGGCACCAATGATGTTGGGGATATGTCCCAGGGCATAAAAATCAGCTTTCACTGTGGGCAAATCCTCCACCTGGGGGAAAACTATGTAGCTGTGCATGTGTTTCAGCAGGGCAGATAACACTCTGGACAACACGTTAGAGAACATTGGCTGAGACATCCCTGATGCCATGGCCACTGTTGTTTGAAAGGAACCACTGGCCGGGAAATGGAGCACTGACAGGACCTGCACTAGAGGGGGGATACTTGTGTGATGGCGGATAGCTAACATCAGGTCTGGCTCCAACTGGGCACACAGTTCTTGGATTGTGGCACGATCAGGTCTGTAGGTGATAATTATGTGTCTGTCTTCCATTGTCGACAGGTCCACCAGGGGTCTGTACACCAGAGGATGACGGTAATGTACCACATAGTTTGCACAAGGGTTTTGCACTAATCTGATTAAATCGGTGTGTGGCGTTGTCTGTCCGTATTTGTGCCCAAATGTGCTGTGACGGAGTTAGGTGCCCTGCCATGTTCTACCCTGAAATGGTGGGTGCCTGACCTGTAAGGAGGGACAAGGGGAAATGAGGTAACTGCGCTGGCGTTGTGCAGCGTCGCGGTGGGCGGTTGGAGACCGCTGCAACATTCTGCATTGGTTATCAATGGGCACCATGGGTTCCAGGAGCCGATGACGATGTACGCCTGCGGTGACGGTACACACCGCTGCGGACGTGACCGCCATTTTCTAGCTGCTCACTCACTTGATACCTGACCTTCAACAGGAGAGGACCTACACTGCAAGTGCTGCTGTGACCTGTGCCTGGAAGCGACAATGGCTCAAGTGTCTGGGGAAGGAGCCCCTGCCTTCAGTGTGGAGGAGTTGGAGAGACTAGTGGATGGGGTCCTTCCCCAGTACACGCTACTCTACGGTCCTCCAGACAAACAGGTAAGTACACTGTGAGCATGATGCATGGGACATGAATGTATGGAGTGGTGTGGCTGGTAGATACATGTTTGGGGGGGCCTGAGGGCTGCATGTGAGGATGGTGAGTGTATGTGTGTCAGGGAATGGGTGGGAACTGGTGGGCAATGAGTATGATGAACCAGATGGGGGAGTAAGTTCCTTTCTTACTTTACCTTTCCTCTAGGTCAGCGCCCACCAGAAGAAGGGTATTTGGCGTGCCATCGCCAAGGAAATACAGACCCTGGGGGTCTATCATAGACGGAGTACCCACTGCTGCAAGAGATGGGAGGACCTGCACTGCTGGAGCAAGAAGGCGGCAGAGGCCCAGCTGGGGATGGTCTCCCAACGTGGAAGGGGTGTCCCTCGCACCATGACCTCCCTGATGTTCCGGATCCTGGCGGTGGCCTATCTGGATTTGGATCAGTGCTTGTGGGCATCACAGCAGCCACAAGGGGGTGAGTACAGTCTCTTCCAGATGACTCTGCTCGCTTTATGAGGTGTCTGGGTGGGGGATGTGGGCTGTGGGTTCCCCTAAGGCAGGGCGAAGTTGGTAGGGTAGGTCCATTGTTAGTCAGGCTCTGTGGCACTCCAACCCCAATAGTGGAAGTGGCCATCTACAACCAGTCAGACTCCTGTGGGTTGCAGGTGTGCGGCTAATGGGTTTAGGCATAGTCCCCCATGGGCAGGTGATTTCCCTACGAACAGTTAGTGCATGGCCTAGTGCATAGGGCTGCCCCCTGTGTGTTGTGTCCGCCAACGGTAGTGGTGTTGCTGGCATTGACCGTGTGTCTCCTCTGTCTTTCCCCCCCTTTTGTTTTGTCACCCTGTCCTTGTGTGCATTAGCATCATCTGACGGAGGAGTAGTGGCACCGGAGCAGGAGGGAGCTGCAACCCACATGGCCCAGGAGGGTGAATGTACGGAGTCTGAAGGCATCAGTGGGATGGAGGGCGAGAGGAGCTCCACGATGGGGACAGGAGGGGACACCAGCGACAGCGACAGCGACTCCTCCTCTGATGGGAGCTCCCTTGCGGTGATGGGCACTCTGTGCCCACCGCAACCACAGGTACAGCGGCCACCTCCCCTACCAGCACCGCCCTCCCAGCAACCCCTCAGCTTGTTTCCCGTGCCCGCTGACCCAGGAGGGGGGCATCTCCTTCGCCCCAGGCCCTGCCCCAGTCAGCCCTGCTGCCCTCAGTGAGGAGGCTATTGACCTCCTGAGATCCCTCACTGTTGGCCAGTCAACCATTTTGAATGCCATCCAGGGCGTCGAGAGGCATTTGCAGCAAACAAATGCAGACCTGGAGGGCATTCATTCTGGTGTGGCAGCCCAACAGAGAGCATTTCAGGCTCTGGCCTCAGCACTGATGGCAGCCATTGTCCCTGTGTCTAGCCTCCCCCTCCAACTTCCTCTACTGAGTCCCAATCCCCTCATCCCCAGCCTATCCCAACCACACCTTCAGACCAGCATGCACCCAAATCAACACACAAAAGTGGCTCAGGCAAACATAAGCACCACACATCTCACAGGCACTCACACAAGCACCACACCCATGCAGACACACCAACATCCATTGCCTCCACTGTGTCCCCCTCCTCCACGTCCTCCACCTCCCTCCCAGTCTCGTCTCCACTTACACCTGCATGCACTATATCCTCAGCGACTACCTCCATCACAAGCACGCCCATCACAACACACCGCTCAGGTGCAATCACCACCCCCACTACCATTCACACGTCCCCTGTGTCCTCTCCCAGTGTGTCTGTGAGCCCTCCTGCCAAAGTACACAAACACTGGCACACACCCACTCAACAGCCATCCACCTCACAACAGCCTCCAACTCATGCACCTTCACCCAAACTCAGCAGACGTACACCTCCTACAACCACTACCTCTTCCTCCACTCCCAAACCCCCTCCGTATTCCCGTCCCAGTGTGTTTAAAAATCTTTTCTTGGCTTCCATTGACCTCTTTCCTAAAGCTCCCCCCATCCTTCCCCTAGGGCCAGGTTGTCTAGAGCCCAGACCAGCACCTCAGTCACCAAATCAACGTCCACTGTGGTCCCTGCAAGTCCGGGAGGATCGAAGGGGGCACCCATCAGAGCTGGTAGTGTGCCACCTACTGCAGCCAAGGACCACCCAATTCTGCCACCTGCCAATGTAAAGAAGGGGCCAGAATGCAGAAGAAAAGAGCCGCACCACCCACCCAGCAAGGCCTCATCCTGAACCAAAAAGAACAGTGCCAAGGTCCCAGCAGCGACTTGCAAGTTGGGGAAGGGAGACAAGAGCAAAGCAAAGTCACCTCAGGGCCCGGAGCCTCCGGGTGAGGGACTGGTGACCCCCATTTCTCAAGACAGCCCAGCAACCTGTACCACGGTGAGCACCGCCGCATCCACCGCCACCTGTACTGCCACCTGCAACGCCATCTGCACCACCACCTGCATGGCAGCTGTGGCAACTACAGTCACCAGTATCATCCCCAGTGGGCAGCCTTCCGAGGCTGCAGGAGACGGCTTGGTGTCTCCCTCAACTACTACTGACACCTGCACTACAGGCACCACCTGCAGCATCTCTGCCACAGACACCGCCTCAGCCACCGCCACCTGCCCCGCGACATGCCCAGGCAGTGCCACTACAGCGGACATGAGCACCATCCCCAGTGAGCAGCCGTCCGAGTCTGCAGGAGACGTCCTGGACCCTGCACACACCACATGAAGCACCACCACCAGCAACGGTACTACCAGCAGTTTGCAGCCTGAGTCATCGCAATGTGGAGTGTGTCTCTGCCTCCATGGAGTATCATGCTACCTGTTGCCGGAAACTGTTGTGGCTCAGACACCCAGGTGAAGGAATGGAAACTGCCACACCCCAGGTGCAGCATCACTGGCCACAAAGCCCCCTCCATAACCAGTGGAGAAAAGCATCCACTAATCCAGTCCTTGGCAGGATGAAGCACTCTGAGCACCATGCCCCCTCCAGCACCAGTGGAGACAAGCATCCACTAACCCAGTCCTTAGCAGGATTAAGCACTCTGGGCACAAAGCCCCCTCCAGAACCAGTGGAGAAAAGCATCCACTAATCTAATCCTCGGCAGGATGAAGCGCTCTGGGCACCATGCCCCCTCCAGAACCTGTGGAGACAAGCATCCACTAACCCAGTCTTTAGCAGGATGAAACACTCTGAGCACCATGCCCCCTCCAGAACCAGTGGAGACAAGCATCCACTAACCCAGTCCTTAGCAGGATGAAGCACTCTGGGCACAAAGCCCCCTCCAGACCAGTGGAGAAAAGCATCCACTAACCCAGTCCTTGGCAGGATGAAGCACTCTGGGCACCATGCCCCCTCCAGAACCAGTGGAGACAAGCATCCACTAACCCAGTCCTGAGCAGGATGAAGCACTCTGGGCATCATGCCCCCTCCAGAACCAGTGGAGACAAGCATCCACTTGAGAGACTGTGGCCTTGCACTCCCCAGGACCAAACAGTGGGCAACCCACCCACTTGAGAGACTTGAGAGACTGTGGCTTTGCACTCCCCAGGACCAAACAGTGGGCAACCCACCCACTTGAGAGACTTGAGAGACTGTGGCTTTGCACTCCCCAGGACCAAACAGTGGGCAACCCACCCACTTGAGAGACTTGAGAGACTGTGGCTTTGCACTCCCCAGGACCAAACAGTGGGCAATCCACCCACTTCAGAAACTTGCAAGACTGTGGCTTTGCACTCCCCAGGACCAAACAGAGGGCAGCCCACCCACTTGAGAGACTTGAGAGACTGTGGCTTTGCACTCCCCAGGAGCAGGCAGTGGGCAACCCACCCACTTGAGAGACTGTGGCTTTGCACTCCCCAGGACCAGGCAGTGGGCATGGAGCCCCCTCGAGGAACAGTGGCGTCGTCCCATCATCCAGCTGAGGTGCCCCCACTTCCTTTCCCCCTGAGGTGCCTGTGTGTTTTTGATCTGATGCCCCTGCAGTGTTCTCTCCGTTTTGAGGCAGGTGTCATGTCTGGGTTTTGCCCATGCTTTTTGGGACCAATGGTCCAGGGACATTTTATGGGACTTGTGTACTTGCTGCTAATATTTGTATATACTGATGATTATAAGTTATCTTGGCCTATTTGATTGTTCAGTTATTACACTCGTTAAGCTCATTTCATTTGGTCCTTGCGTTCTTCCAGAGGGTGATGGGGTGTATCTGTGATGTGATTGGATATGTGTGTGTGTTGTTGTGGGTGGGGGGTGCGGGTGTTGCGTGTGTGTATTATTCTCTTTTCCCTCCTCCCCTCCCCGGTGTGGTAGGTGCAGTACTCACCATGGTCGTCGCTGCCACCTTTGATGTTCCTGGTAGATGAGGAGGTAGACCAGCATCAGCAGGACCTGTATTTCCGGCTCCATGGCCTCCTGGTTGTTCGTAAAGTGTCGAAAGGTGAGTGGTTTCCCTTCTGTGTTCTGTTTCTGCTGTGCTTTTGTTGGCGTTGGTATCGCCCCGGAAAAGCTGGTGGATTGGTGCTTTGTAATAGTGTGGGCAGTACATTGTGTTCCGCCTGTCTGTTGGCGGTTACCGCCACAGTGTTTGTTTCTACCGCTGTGTCGGTCGGTGTGTTAAAGTGGTTGTCTTTGTTGGGGGTTTCCGCCATGGTCGTAGTTCCAATTTTTGTTTCGCCGGTCTGTTGGCGGTATTACCGCCGCTTTATCACTGACTGCCAGGGTTGTAATGAAGGCCTGAGTCTGCTCTCAGCAGGCAGCAGCTTTGAAAATGCTCATGCCCTCTGGAAGCAGTCTTTTGACCTTTTTCTCAGCCCACTATGGTACAGGCAGGGAAACAGATTAAGAGATTGCACCAACATTGAGGGAGCAGCATGAATAGCAGCTCCCTGCAGACCAGAGCAATTCTAACTCCCACAACAAGCAGGGAGCCAGCAGTCACCACGGGGTCCCTGTGGCAACCCTCATGTCCCGCAGCATTGTGGATGGTGGGTGTCCTGGGTGGGGACCAGAGCACCCATGTTGAATTAATGGGAGCCCCAGGAGATGAGGCCCCCAGGACCTTTTTGAGGCTTGGAGATGGAAACTGTGTGGTCCACCTTCCCCTTTAATACAAAAGGGGCCTGGGGTATGGGGTTCCAGGGGCCTAATAAGGCTCAAGGACAGGGTCATGCAGCCCCCTCCTTTTTAATAAAAACAAAGGCTCTAGGGGATGGGGTTCCCATTCCTAAAGAGGCACAGGGAGGGGGTCACATGCCCCCTCCACTTTAAAATATATATAGCTGGGATGTAGTCTCCAGGGCCCTAACGGGCTCAGGGAAAGGGCTATGCATCTCCACTTCCCTTTAAAAAATACAGCCAAAGGGATGGGGTCCCAGGGCCTTTTTAAGACATTAGGAGGGGAGTCACATGGCCTCCTCTTCTAGAAAAAAATGGCCCTGGGGGATGAGATCTCAATAGCTTAGAAAAGGCCAGTGGAGGGGGCCTCATGGCCCCCTCCCCTTTAAAATACATAATGCCCTGGGATGTGGGGTCCACGGGGCCCAATGAGGATTGGGGGAGGGACACACAGCCCTTCCCCTTTTTATTGGTATTGCCCTGATGATGGGATCCCCCAGGCCTAATACGGCTTGGGGAGGGAGGCCACCTGGCCCTTCTCTCCGTTAAAAAAAAATACAACCTTGGGGATGAGGTCCCCCGGGCTTAATGATGCTAGGGGAGTGGGACACATAGCCCCCTTCTCCTTTAAAACACGTGAGGCACTGGGGTATGGTGTCTCTGGCACCTAATAAGGCTTGGGGAGGGGGGGCACACAGCCCTTCCCCTTTTTCGGTATAGCCCCAGGGATGGAATTTCCAGGGCCTAATAAGGCCTTAATAGGCTCAGGAAGGGGGTCATGCATCACCACTCACCTTTAAAAATGCAGCCTTGGAGGATGGGGTCCCAGGGCCCTTTTAAGGCATGGGGAGAGGGCCACACAGCCAAAGAATATTTTCATTAGGGGACGGGGAATGGGGTCCAGAGGGCCTAATAAGGCTTAGGTGGTGCCACGTGCTCCCCTTCCCATTTTTTATGTGTGGCAATTATTTGTTGAGTAAACAGTACATCTTGATGGAAATACGACGGTATCAAAAGAGACAGAATGACAAGAACAATCATGGGTTGTACAGGACGGGGAGAGAAGGTAAGGGAGGACAGGGGAAGAGGGGTCTGAAGGAGGGACGGTAGTGGACAGGGGAGAAGAGGCAGTGATCAATAATCAAGAGTCAGTAATTGGGAATAAAAAATCAGAACTCAGTTCTTAAAACTCAAAACTCAAAATACCCCTCTTGATAGAATATCAACCTAAATTGGAATATGAGAGCTCAAATGATCATTACTGCTGGAGATTGAGTCCTAGGGTTAAATAAATAGCTATCGATGCTGAGGGTTCTGAGGCAGTAGAAATGGGGGCTTGGGTCTCAGAGACAGCCATCAGGAGTGTGAATGGGAGGGTGATCTGCAGGATGCAGAAAGAGGAATGACGGTGGGTTGGAAGGGGGCAATCTTTTCTAAGGTAATTCCTGAAATATATAGGAGCATGTGTGTAGGTAAGTGGGGCAAGTTCTGTGTTGGTCAGAGGGTCTGAAGGAGGGGAGAAGGAGGGAAAACATGGGAAGGGGGGGCGAGAAGGAGATGGAGAAAACAATGTAGCCAATACCTCCTCTACCTGTTGGGAAGCAAGGAGTGGAAGACCCTCCCTGAGGTAAGGATTATCACCAATGAAAGGCACCCAGGTTTGCGTGAAGAGTGCCACCTGATCTTGCAAGGTATAAATGATTCGTTCATGGACCGCAATTTATATCATGTATACTGTTCATTCCTCTGGAGTCGAAGGGGTAGGGGATCTCCAAGTCTTATCAGTCACAAGAGTCGTATGTAGAAGACAGCATTGAGGTTGTGTTTGTCGCGTTCCCCTGGGAAGACATCATCCCCCATACCTGAGCAAAGGCCTGTAGTCTGCATTAGCATCTGTAGCGAAGCATTCAGCAATCATCATACAGTCGTGGTTCTCTGGCTGGAATCTCCCTCCAGATAACAACCAAAATTTGCTGTAGGTGCTTTACACGCTCCATGCAAGGACAGCTGTTTACAAACCATTGAATGGCTGACTGAAGTCTTGCATTCACTATCGCTAAGAAGGACTTCTTTCATGCCACTAAGACTTTTTTTGTACGAGAAGGGTAGCTTCCACACCTCATGGATGTAACTATCTTCCAGCCTTTCATATCTGCCTACCGGAATGTGTTTTAAACAGGAGGTGAATTGAAGTGTCGAAATAGGCAGATTAATGACCCCGTTTATCAGCCACTCAGCAGATGGTATTTTCAGCCACAGTAAAAGGCAACTTTTCTAATTTCTCGATGTTCAGCAAGACGTAAGTCACTTCTTTCTTAGTCATTAGTTGTTGTTGTCGTGTTAAATTAACCCCTTCTGTGCCGCGGACGTAGTGGTTACGTCCTGCGGCACAGTGCTGCTGTGCCGAGGACGTAACCACTACGTCCTCGCACACAGCCCAGAGGGAGCGCTCTCGCTCCCTCTGTGTGCTTCCCCCCACCCCCCCAAAGTCAGGGATGGAAGGGGAAGCCCTTCCCCTCCCAACCCGGCCCCCCAACCCCCCCTGTGACGTCAGCACGCGAGCGCGCGCTGATTAGTCACAGGGTCTCCCCCATCGCGCTGGATTGAAAGAGAAATGCTTTTGCATTTCTCTTTCAATCCCATGGGGGAGGCCCCGAGAGGCTTCAAAGGGAAGGAAATGTATTTCCTTCCCTTTGAAGTCTCTCACAGGGTTTCAAAAGCCGGATTGCTTGCAATCCGGCTTTTGAAACCCCACTAGACACCAGGGATTTTATTTTTTTGGGATGAAACTGTCAAAAGGGAGAGACCCCTTGGGCAAGGGTCGCTCCCAGGGGGGGCACTTTTTTAGGAAGGCCTTTTCTGCCCCCCCTGGGGGCAGAAACCTCTAGGCACCAGGGAGCTTTATTTTTTTGCTTTTTTTTTTGTGATGTTTTCTTTTTTTTTAGGTGGGGAGGCACCCCTTAGGCAAGGGTCGCTCCCCTAGGGGGCAATATATATTTAGGCCATTTCTGCCCCCCCTGGGGGCAGATTGGCCTATTTTGATGAGGCCAATCTGCCCCCAAGGGGGGCAGAAACCATTAGACACCAGGGAGTTTTTTTTTCCGCAAATTTTACGCAACGGGAACGACCCCTTGGGCAAGGGTCGCTCCCAGGGGGGGCATTTTTTTGGGAAGACCTTTTCTGCCCCCCCTGGGGGCAGATCGGCCTATTATTAGGCCGCTGTGCCCCCAGGGGGGGCAGAAACCTCTAGGCACCAGGGATCATTTCTTTTTTTTTTTCTTTTTGTTATGTTTTCTTTTTTTTTTAGGTGGGGAGCGACCCCTTAGGCAAGGGTCGCTCCCCTAGGGGGCAAATTATATTTAGGCCATTTCTGCCCCCCATGGGGGCAGATTGGCCTATTTTGATGAGGCCAATCTGCCCCCTAGACGCCAGGGAGTTTTTTTTTGGCGTGAATTTCACGCAAGGTGAGTGACCCCTTAGGCAAGGGTCGCTCCCTGGGGGGGGATTATTTTAGGCCATTTCTGCCCCCCTGGGGGGTAGATCAGCCTATTTTGATTCAGCTGATCTGCCCCCAAGGGGGCAGAAACCACTAGGCACCAGGGATTTTTTTGTTTTTTTGTTTTACAGATGGGGAGCGACCCCTTGGACAAGGGTCGCTCTCCTGGAGGGGCAAAATGTATTTAGGCCATTTCTGCCCGCTTTGGGGGCAGATCGGCCGATTTTAGGTCAATCTGCCCCCAAGGGGGGCAGAAACCACTAGGCACCAGGGATCTTTTTTTTCCGCCGTCACGCAAGGGGAGCGACCTTGTAGGCAAGGGTCGCTCCCTGGGGGGGGGGAGGTAGGGGGTGCAAAATTATTTTAGGCCATCTCTGCCCCCCCTGGGGGCAGATCGGCCTATTGGTATTAGGCCGATCTACCCCCGGGGGGGCAGAAACCTCTAGGCGCCGGGCAATTTTTTTTTTTTGTGTTTTTGTTTTTGTTTGTTTGTTTTTTTCGAGATGGGGAGCGACCCATCAGACAAGGGTCGCTCCCCTAGGGGGCAAACTGTGTTTAGACCATTTCTGCCCCCCTTGGGGGCAGATTGGTCGATTTTAGGTCAATCTGCCCCCAAGGGGGCAGAAACCACTAGGCACCGGGGATTTGTTTTTTTGGCGCCAATGTCACGCAGGGGGAGCAACCCCATAGGCGAGGGTCGCTCCTGGTGGGGGGCTGGGGGTTGGGGATGCAAATTTATTTTAGGCCATTTCTGCCCCACCTGGGGGCAGAAACCTGTAGGCGCCAGGGCAGATTTTTTTTGTGTGTTTTTTTTGTTTGTTTGTTTTTTTTTTTTTAGATGGGGAGAGACCCATCAGACAAGGGTCGCTCCCTTGGGGGGCAAACTGTATTTAGAGCAATTCTGCCCCCCTTGGGGGCAGATTAGTCGATTTTAGGTCAATCTGCCCCCAAGGGGGCAGAAACCACTAGGCACCGGGGATTTGTTTTGTGGCGCCAATGTCACGCAGGGGGAGCGACCCCGTAGGCAAGGGTCGTTCCTGGTGGGGGGGTGGGGGTTGGGGATGCAAATTTATTTTAGGCCATTTCTGCCCCCCTGGGGGAAGATCGGCCTATTATTAGGCCGATCTGCCACCAGGGGGGGGCAGAAACCTCTAGGCGCCAGGGCAAAATTTTTTTGTGTGTATTTTTTTTGTATGTTTGTTTTTTTAGAGATGGGGAGCGACTCATCAGGCAAGGGTCGCTCCCCTGGGGGGCAAACTGTATTTAGACCATTTCTGCCCCCCCTTGGGGGCAGATTGGTCGATTTTAGGTCAATCTGCCCCAAGGGGGCAGAAACCACTAGGCACCGGGGATTTGTTTTTTGGCGCCAATGTCACGCAGGGGGAGCGACCCCGTAGGCAAGGGTTGCTCCCGGAGGGGCTGGGGGTTCGGGGGGCAAATTTATTTTAGGCCATTTCTGCCCCCCCTGGGGGCAGATCGGCCTATTATTAGGCCGATCTGCCCCCAGGGGGGGCAGAAACCTGTAGGCGCCAGGGCAAATTTGTTTTGTGTGTTTTTTTTTTGTTTGTTTGTTTTTTCAGAGATGGGGAGCGACCCATCAGACAAGGGTCGCTCCCATGGGGGTCAAACTGTATTTAGAGCATTTCTGCCCCCCTTGGGGGCAGATTGGTCGATTTTAGGTCAATCTGCCCCAAGGGGGCAGAAACCACTAGGTACCGGGGATTTGTTTTTTGGCGCCAATGTCACGCAGGGGGAGCGACCCCGTAGGCAAGGGTCGCTCCTTGTGGGGGGGGTGGGGGTTGGGGATGCAAATTTATTTTAGGCCATTTCTGCCCCCCCTGGGGGCAGATCGGCCTATTATTAGGCCGATCTGCCACCGGGGGGGGCAGAAACCTCTAGGCGCCAGGGCAAATTTGTTTAGTGTTTTTATTTTTGTATGTTTGTTTTTTTAGAGATGGGGAGCGACCCATCAGGCAAGGGTCGCTCCCCTGGGGGGCAAACTGTATTTAGACCATTTCTGCCCCCCTTGGGGGCAGATTGGTCGATTTTAGGTCAATCTGCCCCAAGGGGGCAGAAACCACTAGGCACCGGGGATTTGTTTTTTGGCGCCAATGTCACGCAGGGGGAGCGACCCCGTAGGCAAGGGTTGCTCCCGGAGGGGCTGGGGGTTCGGGGGGCAAATTTATTTTAGGCCATTTCTGCCCCCCCTGGGGGCAGATCGGCCTATTATTAGGCCGATCTGCCCCCAGGGGGGGCAGAAACCTGTAGGCGCCAGGGCAAATTTGTTTTGTGTGTTTTTTTTTTGTTTGTTTGTTTTTTCAGAGATGGGGAGCGACCCATCAGACAAGGGTCGCTCCCATGGGGGTCAAACTGTATTTAGAGCATTTCTGCCCCCCTTGGGGGCAGATTGGTCGATTTTAGGTCAATCTGCCCCAAGGGGGCAGAAACCACTAGGTACCGGGGATTTGTTTTTTGGCGCCAATGTCACGCAGGGGGAGCGACCCCGTAGGCAAGGGTCGCTCCTTGTGGGGGGGGTGGGGGTTGGGGATGCAAATTTATTTTAGGCCATTTCTGCCCCCCCTGGGGGCAGATCGGCCTATTATTAGGCCGATCTGCCACCGGGGGGGCAGAAACCTCTAGGCGCCAGGGCAAATTTGTTTAGTGTTTTTATTTTTGTATGTTTGTTTTTTTAGAGATGGGGAGCGACCCATCAGGCAAGGGTCGCTCCCCTGGGGGGCAAACTGTATTTAGACCATTTCTGCCCCCCTTGGGGGCAGATTGGTCGATTTTAGGTCAATCTGCCCCAAGGGGGCAGAAACCACTAGGCACCGGGGATTTGTTTTTTGGCGCCAATGTCACGCAGGGGGAGCGACCCCGTAGGCAAGGGTCGCTCCTGGTGGGGGGGTGGGGGTTGGGGATGCATATTTATTTTAGGCCATTTCTGCCCCCCCTGGGGGCAGATCGGCCTATTATTAGGCCGATCTGCCACCAGGGGGGGGCAGAAACCTCTAGGTGCCAGGGCAAATTTTTTTTGTGTGTTTTTTTTTTTGTATGTTTGTTTTTTTAGAGATGGGGAGCGACCCATCAGGCAAGGGTCGCTCCCCTGGGGGGCAAACTGTATTTAGACCATTTCTGCCCCCCTTGGGGGCAGATTGGTCGATTTTAGGTCAATCTGCCCCAAGGGGGCAGAAACCACTAGGCACCGGGGATTTGTTTTTTGGCGCCAATGTCACGCAGGGGGAGCGACCCCGTAGGCAAGGGTCGCTCCTGGTGGTGGGGTGGGGGTTGGGGATGCATATTTATTTTAGGCCATTTCTGCCCCCCCTGGGGGAAGATCGGCCTATTATTAGGCCGATCTGCCACCAGGGGGGGGCAGAAACCTCTAGGCGCCAGGGCAAATTTTTTTTGTATGTTTGTTTTTTTAGAGATGGGGAGCGACTCATCAGGCAAGGGTCGCTCCCCTGGGGGGCAAACTGTATTTAGACCATTTCTGCCCCCCCTTGGGGGCAGATTGGTCGATTTTAGGTCAATCTGCCCCAAAGGGGGCAGAAACCACTAGGCACCGGGGATTTGTTTTTTGGCGCCAATGTCACGCAGGGGGAGCGACCCCGTAGGCAAGGGTCGCTCCTGGGCAGGGGGGGTTTGGGGGGGTCAAATTTATTTTAGGGCATTTCCCCCCCCCCGGGGCCGGCTGAGCTAGAGGCCAAAATCCACAGGTAGGCACTTTGCAAAAAACACCTCTGTTTTTTGTGAAAAAATATGTTGTGTCCACGTTGTGTTTTGGGCCATTTCCTTTCGTGGGCGCTAGGCCTACCCACACAAGTGAGGTACCATTTTTATGGAGAGACTTAGGGGAACGCTGGGTGGAAGGAAATTTGTGGCTCCTCCCAGATTCCAGAACTTTCTGTCACCGAAATTAGAGGAAAAAGTGTTTTTTGGCCAAATTTTTATGTTTGCAAAGGATTCTGGGTAACAGAACCTGGTCAGAGCCCCGCAAATCACCCCATCTTGGATTCCCCTAGGTCTCTAGTTTTCAGAAATGCACAGGTTTGGTAGGTTTCCCCAGGTGTCGGCTGAGCTAGAGGCCAAAATCCACAGGTAGGCACTGTTTTCTTTGAAAAAATGTGATGTGTCCACGTTGTGTTTTGGGCCATTTCCTGTCGCGGGCGCTAGGCCTACCCACACAAGTGAGGTATCATTTTTATCAGGAGACATGGGGGAACGCTGGGTGGAAGGAAATTTGTGGCTCCTCTCAGATTCCAGAACTTTCTGCCACAGAAATTTGAGGAACATGTGATTTTTTAGCCAAATTTTGAGGTTTGCAAAGGATTCTGGGAAACAGAACCTGGTCCGAGCCACACAAGTCACCCCATCTTGGATTCCCCTAGGTCTCTAGTTTTCAGAAATGCACAGGTTTGGTAGGTTTCCCTAGGTGGCGGCTGAGCTACAGGCCAAAATCTACAGGTAGGCACTTTGCAAAAAACACCTCTGTTTTCCTTCAAAAATTTGGCTGTGTCCACGTTGCGCTTTGGGGCGTTTCCTGTCGCGGGCGCTAGGCCTACCCACACAAGTGAGGTATCATTTTTATCGGGAGACGTGGGGGAACGCTGGGTGGAAGGAAATTTGTGGCTCCTCTCAGATTCCAGAACTTTCTGCCACAGAAATGTGAGGAACATGTGTTTTTTTAGCCAAATTTTGAGGTTTGCAAAGGATTCTGGGTAACAGAACCTGGTCCGAGCCACACAAGTCACCCCATCTTGGATTCCCCTAGGTCTCTAGTTTTCAGAAATGCACAGGTTTGGTAGGTTTCCCTAGGTGGCGGCTGAGCTACAGGCCAAAATCTACAGGTAGGCACTTTGCAAAAAACACCTCTGTTTTCCTTCAAAAATTTGGCTGTGTCCACGTTGCGCTTTGGGGCGTTTCCTGTCGCGGGCGCTAGGCCTACCCACACAAGTGAGGTATAATTTTTATCGGGAGACGTGGGGGAACGCTGGGTGGAAGGAAATTTGTGGCTCCTCTCAGATTCCAGAACTTTCTGCCACAGAAATGTGAGGAACATGTGTTTTTTTTGCCAAATGTTGAGGTTTGCAAAGGATTCTGGGTAACAGAACCTGGTCCGAGCCACACAAGTCACCCCATCTTGGATTCCCCTAGGTCTCTAGTTTTCAGAAATGCACAGGTTTGGTAGGTTTCCCTAGGTGGCGGGAGCTACAGGCCAAAATCTACAGGTAGGCACTTTGCAAAAAACACCTCTGTTTTCCTTCAAAAATTTGGCTGTGTCCACGTTGCGCTTTGGGGCGTTTCCTGTCGCGGGCGCTAGGCCTACTCACACAAGTGAGGTATCATTTTTATCGGGAGACATGGGGGAACGCTGGGTGGAAGGAAATTTGTGGCTCCTCTCAGATTCCAGAACTTTCTGCCACAGAAATTTGAGGAACATGTGTTTTTTTAGCCAAATTTTGAGGTTTGCAAAGTATTCTGGGAAACAGAACCTGGTCCGAGCCACACAAGTCACCCCATCTTGGATTCCCCTAGGTCTCTAGTTTTCAGAAATGCACAGGTTTGGTAGGTTTCCCTAGGTGGCGGCTGAGCTACAGGCCAAAATCTACAGGTAGGCACTTTGCAAAAAACACCTCTGATTTCCTTCAAAAATTTGGCTGTGTCCACGTTGCGCTTTGGGGCGTTTCCTGTCGCGGGCGCTAGGCCTACCCACACAAGTGAGGTATCATTTTTATCGGGAGACGTGGGGGAACGCTGGGTGGAAGGAAATTTGTGGCTCCTCTCAGATTCCAGAACTTTCTGCCACAGAAATGTGAGGAACATGTGTTTTTTTAGCCAAATTTTGAGGTTTGCAAAGGATTCTGGGTAACAGAACCTGGTCCGAGCCACACAAGTCACCCCATCTTGGATTCCCCTAGGTCTCTAGTTTTCAGAAATGCACAGGTTTGGTAGGTTTCCCTAGGTGGCGGCTGAGCTACAGGCCAAAATCTACAGGTAGGCACTTTGCAAAAAACACCTCTGTTTTCCTTCAAAAATTTGGCTGTGTCCACGTTGCGCTTTGGGGCGTTTCCTGTCGCGGGCGCTAGGCCTACCCACACAAGTGAGGTATAATTTTTATCGGGAGACGTGGGGGAACGCTGGGTGGAAGGAAATTTGTGGCTCCTCTCAGATTCCAGAACTTTCTGCCACAGAAATGTGAGGAACATGTGTTTTTTTAGCCAAATGTTGAGGTTTGCAAAGGATTCTGGGTAACAGAACCTGGTCCCAGCCACACAAGTCACCCCATCTTGGATTCCCCTAGGTCTCTAGTTTTCAGAAATGCACAGGTTTGGTAGGTTTCCCTAGGTGTCGGCTGAGCTAGAGGCCAAAATCCACAGGTAGGCACTGTTTTCTTTGAAAAAATGTGATGTGTCCACGTTGTGTTTTGGGCCATTTCCTGTCGCGGGCGCTAGGCCTACCCACACAAGTGAGGTATCATTTTTATCGGGAGACGTGGGGGAACGCTGGGTAGAAGGAAATTTGTGGCTCCTCTCAGATTCCAGAACTTTCTGCCACAGAAATGTGAGGAACATGTGTTTTTTTAGCCAAATTTTGAGGTTTGCAAAGGATTCTGGGTAACAGAACCTGGTCCGAGCCACACAAGTCACCCCGTCTTGGATTCCCCTAGGTCTCTAGTTTTCAGAAATGCACAGGTTTGGTAGGTTTCCCTAGGTGGCGGCTGAGCTACAGGCCAAAATCTACAGGTAGGCACTTTGCAAAAAACACCTCTGTTTTCCTTAAAAAATTTGGCTGTGTCCACGTTGCGCTTTGGGGCGTTTCCTGTCGCGGGCGCTAGGCCTACCCACACAAGTGAGGTATCATTTTTATCGGGAGACGTGGGGGAACGCTGGGTGGAAGGAAATTTGTGGCTCCTCTCAGATTCCAGAACTTTCTGCCACAGAAATGTGAGGAACATGTGTTTTTTTAGCCAAATTTTGAGGTTTGCAAAGGATTCTGGGTAACAGAACCTGGTCCGAGCCACACAAGTCACCCCATCTTGGATTCCCCTAGGTCTCTAGTTTTCAGAAATGCACAGGTTTGGTAGGTTTCCCTAGGTGGCGGCTGAGCTACAGGCCAAAATCTACAGGTAGGCACTTTGCAAAAAACACCTCTGTTTTCCTTCAAAAATTTGGCTGTGTCCACGTTGCGCTTTGGGGCGTTTCCTGTCGCGGGCGCTAGGCCTACCCACACAAGTGAGGTATAATTTTTATCGGGAGACGTGGGGGAACGCTGGGTGGAAGGAAATTTGTGGCTCCTCTCAGATTCCAGAACTTTCTGCCACAGAAATGTGAGGAACATGTGTTTTTTTAGCCAAATGTTGTGGTTTGCAAAGGATTCTGGGTAACAGAACCTGGTCCCAGCCACACAAGTCACCCCATCTTGGATTCCCCTAGGTCTCTAGTTTTCAGAAATGCACAGGTTTGGTAGGTTTCCCCAGGTGTCGGCTGAGCTAGAGGCCAAAATCCACAGGTAGGCACTGTTTTCTTTGAAAAAATGTGATGTGTCCACGTTGTGTTTTGGGCCATTTCCTGTCGCGGGCGCTAGGCCTACCCACACAAGTGAGGTATCATTTTTATCGGGAGACGTGGGGGAACGCTGGGTAGAAGGAAATTTGTGGCTCCTCTCAGATTCCAGAACTTTCTGCCACAGAAATGTGAGGAACATGTGTTTTTTCAGCCAAATTTTGAGGTTTGCAAAGGATTCTGGGTAACAGAACCTGGTCCGAGCCACACAAGTCACCCCATCTTGGATTCCCCTAGGTCTCTAGTTTTCAGAAATTCACAGGTTTGGTAGGTTTCCCTAGGTGGCGGCTGAGCTACAGGCCAAAATCTACAGGTAGGCACTTTGCAAAAAACACCTCTGTTTTCCTTCAAAAATGTGGCTGTGTCCACGTTGCGCTTTGGGGCGTTTCCTGTCGCGGGCGCTAGGCCTACCCACACAAGTGAGGTATCATTTTTATCGGGAGACATGGGGGAACGCTGGGTGGAAGGAAATTTGTGGCTCCTCTCAGATTCCAGAACTTTCTGCCACAGAAATGTGAGGAACATGTGTTTTTTTAGCCAAATTTTGAGGTTTGCAAAGGATTCTGGGTAACAGAACCTGGTCCGAGCCACACAAGTCACCCCATCTTGGATTCCCCTAGGTCTCTAGTTTTCAGAAATGCACAGGTTTGGTAGGTTTCCCTAGGTGGCGGCTGAGCTACAGGCCAAAATCTACAGGTAGGCACTTTGCAAAAAACACCTCTGTTTTCCTTCAAAAATTTGGCTGTGTCCACGTTGCGCTTTGGGGCGTTTCCTGTCGCGGGCGCTAGGCCTACCCACACAAGTGAGGTATCATTTTTATCGGGAGTCATGGGGGAACGCTGGGTGGAAGGAAATTTGTGGCTCCTCTCAGATTCCAGAACTTTCTGCCACAGAAATTTGAGGAACATGTGTTTTTTTAGCCAAATTTTGAGGTTTGCAAAGGATTCTGGGTAACAGAACCTGGTCCGAGCCACACAAGTCACCCCATCTTGGATTTCCCTAGGTCTCTAGTTTTCAGAAATGCACAGGTTTGGTAGGTTTCCCTAGGTGGCGGCTGAGCTACAGGCCAAAATCTACAGGTAGGCACTTTGCAAAAAACACCTCTGTTTTCCTTCAAAAATTTGGCTGTGTCCACGTTGCGCTTTGGGGCGTTTCCTGTCGCGGGCGCTAGGCCTACCCACACAAGTGAGGTATCATTTTTATCGGGAGACGTGGGGGAACGCTGGGTGGAAGGAAATTTGTGGCTCCACTCAGATTCCAGAACTTTCTGCCACAGAAATGTGAGGAACATGTGTTTTCTTAGCCAAATTTTGAGGTTTGCAAAGGATTCTGGGTAACAGAACCTGGTCCGAGCCACACAAGTCACCCCATCTTGGATTCCCCTAGGTCTCTAGTTTTCAGAAATGCACAGGTTTGGTAGGTTTCCCTAGGTGGCGGCTGAGCTACTGGCCAAAATCTACAGGTAGGCACTTTGCAAAAAACACCTCTGTTTTCCTTCAAAAATTTGGCTGTGTCCACGTTGCGCTTTGGGGCGTTTCCTGTCGCGGGCGCTAGGCCTACCCACACAAGTGAGGTATCATTTTTATCGGGAGACGTGGGGGAACGCTGGGTGGAAGGAAATTTGTGGCTCCTCTCAGATTCCAGAACTTTCTGCCACAGAAATGTGAGGAACATGTGTTTTTTTAGCCAAATTTTGAGGTTTGCAAAGGATTCTGGGTAACAGAACCTGGTCCGAGCCACACAAGTCACCCCATCTTGGATTCCCCTAGGTCTCTAGTTTTCAGAAATGCACAGGTTTGGTAGGTTTCCCTAGGTGGCGGCTGAGCTACAGGCCAAAATCTACAGGTAGGCACTTTGCAAAAAACACCTCTGTTTTCCTTCAAAAATTTGGCTGTGTCCACGTTGCGCTTTGGGGCGTTTCCTGTCGCGGGCGCTAGGCCTACCCACACAAGTGAGGTATAATTTTTATCGGGAGACGTGGGGGAACGCTGGGTGGAAGGAAATTTGTGGCTCCTCTCAGATTCCAGAACTTTCTGCCACAGAAATGTGAGGAACATGTGTTTTTTTAGCCAAATGTTGAGGTTTGCAAAGGATTCTGGGTAACAGAACCTGGTCCCAGCCACACAAGTCACCCCATCTTGGATTCCCCTAGGTCTCTAGTTTTCAGAAATGCACAGGTTTGGTAGGTTTCCCCAGATGTCGGCTGAGCTAGAGGCCAAAATCCACAGGTAGGCACTGTTTTCTTTGAAAAAATGTGATGTGTCCACGTTGTGTTTTGGGCCATTTCCTGTCGCGGGCGCTAGGCCTACCCACACAAGTGAGGTATCATTTTTATCGGGAGACGTGGGGGAACGCTGGGTAGAAGGAAATTTGTGGCTCCTCTCAGATTCCAGAACTTTCTGCCACAGAAATGTGAGGAACATGTGTTTTTTCAGCCAAATTTTGAGGTTTGCAAAGGATTCTGGGTAACAGAACCTGGTCCGAGCCACACAAGTCACCCCATCTTGGATTCCCCTAGGTCTCTAGTTTTCAGAAATTCACAGGTTTGGTAGGTTTCCCTAGGTGGCGGCTGAGCTACAGGCCAAAATCTACAGGTAGGCACTTTGCAAAAAACACCTCTGTTTTCCTTCAAAAATGTGGCTGTGTCCACGTTGCGCTTTGGGGCGTTTCCTGTCGCGGGCGCTAGGCCTACCCACACAAGTGAGGTATCATTTTTATCGGGAGACATGGGGGAACGCTGGGTGGAAGGAAATTTGTGGCTCCTCTCAGATTCCAGAACTTTCTGCCACAGAAATGTGAGGAACATGTGTTTTTTTAGCCAAATTTTGAGGTTTGCAAAGGATTCTGGGTAACAGAACCTGGTCCGAGCCACACAAGTCACCCCATCTTGGATTCCCCTAGGTCTCTAGTTTTCAGAAATGCACAGGTTTGGTAGGTTTCCCTAGGTGGCGGCTGAGCTACAGGCCAAAATCTACAGGTAGGCACTTTGCAAAAAACACCTCTGTTTTCCTTCAAAAATTTGGCTGTGTCCACGTTGCGCTTTGGGGCGTTTCCTGTCGCGGGCGCTAGGCCTACCCACACAAGTGAGGTATCATTTTTATCGGGAGTCATGGGGGAACGCTGGGTGGAAGGAAATTTGTGGCTCCTCTCAGATTCCAGAACTTTCTGCCACAGAAATTTGAGGAACATGTGTTTTTTTAGCCAAATTTTGAGGTTTGCAAAGGATTCTGGGTAACAGAACCTGGTCCGAGCCACACAAGTCACCCCATCTTGGATTTCCCTAGGTCTCTAGTTTTCAGAAATGCACAGGTTTGGTAGGTTTCCCTAGGTGGCGGCTGAGCTACAGGCCAAAATCTACAGGTAGGCACTTTGCAAAAAACACCTCTGTTTTCCTTCAAAAATTTGGCTGTGTCCACGTTGCGCTTTGGGGCGTTTCCTGTCGCGGGCGCTAGGCCTACCCACACAAGTGAGGTATCATTTTTATCGGGAGACGTGGGGGAACGCTGGGTGGAAGGAAATTTGTGGCTCCACTCAGATTCCAGAACTTTCTGCCACAGAAATGTGAGGAACATGTGTTTTCTTAGCCAAATTTTGAGGTTTGCAAAGGATTCTGGGTAACAGAACCTGGTCCGAGCCACACAAGTCACCCCATCTTGGATTCCCCTAGGTCTCTAGTTTTCAGAAATGCACAGGTTTGGTAGGTTTCCCTAGGTGGCGGCTGAGCTACTGGCCAAAATCTACAGGTAGGCACTTTGCAAAAAACACCTCTGTTTTCCTTCAAAAATTTGGCTGTGTCCACGTTGCGCTTTGGGGCGTTTCCTGTCGCGGGTGCTAGGCCTACCCACACAAGTGAGGTATAATTTTTATCGGGAGACGTGGGGGAACGCTGGGTGGAAGGAAATTTGTGGCTCCTCTCAGATTCCAGAACTTTCTGCCACAGAAATGTGAGGAACATGTGTTTTTTTAGCCAAATGTTGAGGTTTGCAAAGGATTCTGGGTAACAGAACCTGGTCCCAGCCACACAAGTCACCCCATCTTGGATTCCCCTAGGTCTCTAGTTTTCAGAAATGCACAGGTTTGGTAGGTTTCCCTAGGTGTCGGCTGAGCTAGAGGCCAAAATCCACAGGTAGGCACTGTTTTCTTTGAAAAAATGTGATGTGTCCACGTTATGTTTTGGTCCATTTCCCGTCGCGGGCGCTAGGCCTACCCACACAAGTGAGGTATCATTTTTATCGGGAGACGTGGGGGAACGCTGGGTAGAAGGAAATTTGTGGCTCCTCTCAGATTCCAGAACTTGCTGCCACAGAAATGTGAGGAACATGTGTTTTTTCAGCCAAATTTTGAGGTTTGCAAAGGATTCTGGGTAACAGAACCTGGTCCGAGCCACACAAGTCACCCCATCTTGGATTCCCCTAGGTCTCTAGTTTTCAGAAATTCACAGGTTTGGTAGGTTTCCCTAGGTGGCGGCTGAGCTACTGGCCAAAATCTACAGGTAGGCACTTTGCAAAAAACACCTCTGTTTTCCTTCAAAAATTTGGCTGTGTCCACGTTGCGCTTTGGGGCGTTTCCTGTCGCGGGCGCTAGGCCTACCCACACAAGTGAGGTATAATTTTTATCGGGAGACGTGGGGGAACGCTGGGTGGAAGGAAATTTGTGGCTCCTCTCAGATTCCAGAACTTTCTGCCACAGAAATGTGAGGAACATGTGTTTTTTTAGCCAAATGTTGAGGTTTGCAAAGGATTCTGGGTAACAGAACCTGGTCCCAGCCACACAAGTCACCCCATCTTGGATTCCCCTAGGTCTCTAGTTTTCAGAAATGCACAGGTTTGGTAGGTTTCCCTAGGTGTCGGCTGAGCTAGAGGCCAAAATCCACAGGTAGGCACTGTTTTCTTTGAAAAAATGTGATGTGTCCACGTTATGTTTTGGTCCATTTCCCGTCGCGGGCGCTAGGCCTACCCACACAAGTGAGGTATCATTTTTATCGGGAGACGTGGGGGAATGCTGGGTAGAAGGAAATTTGTGGCTCCTCTCAGATTCCAGAACTTGCTGCCACAGAAATGTGAGGAACATGTGTTTTTTCAGCCAAATTTTGAGGTTTGCAAAGGATTCTGGGTAACAGAACCTGGTCCGAGCCACACAAGTCACCCCATCTTGGATTCCCCTAGGTCTCTAGTTTTCAGAAATTCACAGGTTTGGTAGGTTTCCCTAGGTGGCGGCTGAGCTACAGGCCAAAATCTACAGGTAGGCACTTTGCAAAAAACACCTCTGTTTTCCTTCAAAAATTTGGCTGTGTCCACGTTGCGCTTTGGGGCGTTTCCTGTCGCGGGCGCTAGGCCTACCCACACAAGTGAGGTATCATTTTTATCGGGAGACGTGGGGGAACGCTGGGTGGAAGGAAATTCGTGGCTCCTGTCAGATTCCAGAACTTTCTGCCACAGAAATGTGAGGAACATGTGTTTTTTTAGCCAAATTTTGAGGTTTGCAAAGGATTCTGGGTAACAGAACCTGGTCCGAGCCACACAAGTCACCCCATCTTGGATTCCCCTAGGTCTCTAGTTTTCAGAAATGCACAGGTTTGGTAGGTTTCCCTAGGTGGCGGCTGAGCTACAGGCCAAAATCTACAGGTAGGCACTTTGCAAAAAACACCTCTGTTTTCCTTAAAAAATTTGGCTGTGTCCACGTTGCGCTTTGGGGCGTTTCCTGTCGCGGGCGCTAGGCCTACCCACACAAGTGAGGTATCATTTTTATCGGGAGTCATGGGGGAACGCTGGGTGGAAGGAAATTTGTGGCTCCTCTCAGATTCCAGAACTTTCTGCCACAGAAATTTGAGGAACATGTGTTTTTTTAGCCAAATGTTGAGGTTTGCAAAGGATTCTGGGTAACAGAACCTGGTCCCAGCCACACAAGTCACCCCATCTTGGATTCCCCTAGGTCTCTAGTTTTCAGAAATGCACAGGTTTGGTAGGTTTCCCCAGGTGTCGGCTGAGCTAGAGGCCAAAATCCACAGGTAGGCACTGTTTTCTTTGAAAAAATGTGATGTGTCCACGTTGTGTTTTGGGCCATTTCCTGTCGCGGGCGCTAGGCCTACCCACACAAGTGAGGTATCATTTTTATCGGGAGACGTGGGGGAACGCTGGGTAGAAGGAAATTTGTGGCTCCTCTCAGATTCCAGAACTTTCTGCCACAGAAATGTGAGGAACATGTGTTTTTTCAGCCAAATTTTGAGGTTTGCAAAGGATTCTGGGTAACAGAACCTGGTCCGAGCCACACAAGTCACCCCATCTTGGATTCCCCTAGGTCTCTAGTTTTCAGAAATTCACAGGTTTGGTAGGTTTCCCTAGGTGGCGGCTGAGCTACAGGCCAAAATCTACAGGTAGGCACTTTGCAAAAAACACCTCTGTTTTCCTTCAAAAATGTGGCTGTGTCCACGTTGCGCTTTGGGGCGTTTCCTGTCGCGGGCGCTAGGCCTACCCACACAAGTGAGGTATCATTTTTATCGGGAGACATGGGGGAACGCTGGGTGGAAGGAAATTTGTGGCTCCTCTCAGATTCCAGAACTTTCTGCCACAGAAATGTGAGGAACATGTGTTTTTTTAGCCAAATTTTGAGGTTTGCAAAGGATTCTGGGTAACAGAACCTGGTCCGAGCCACACAAGTCACCCCATCTTGGATTCCCCTAGGTCTCTAGTTTTCAGAAATGCACAGGTTTGGTAGGTTTCCCTAGGTGGCGGCTGAGCTACAGGCCAAAATCTACAGGTAGGCACTTTGCAAAAAACACCTCTGTTTTCCTTCAAAAATTTGGCTGTGTCCACGTTGCGCTTTGGGGCGTTTCCTGTCGCGGGCGCTAGGCCTACCCACACAAGTGAGGTATCATTTTTATCGGGAGTCATGGGGGAACGCTGGGTGGAAGGAAATTTGTGGCTCCTCTCAGATTCCAGAACTTTCTGCCACAGAAATTTGAGGAACATGTGTTTTTTTAGCCAAATTTTGAGGTTTGCAAAGGATTCTGGGTAACAGAACCTGGTCCGAGCCACACAAGTCACCCCATCTTGGATTTCCCTAGGTCTCTAGTTTTCAGAAATGCACAGGTTTGGTAGGTTTCCCTAGGTGGCGGCTGAGCTACAGGCCAAAATCTACAGGTAGGCACTTTGCAAAAAACACCTCTGTTTTCCTTCAAAAATTTGGCTGTGTCCACGTTGCGCTTTGGGGCGTTTCCTGTCGCGGGCGCTAGGCCTACCCACACAAGTGAGGTATCATTTTTATCGGGAGACGTGGGGGAACGCTGGGTGGAAGGAAATTTGTGGCTCCACTCAGATTCCAGAACTTTCTGCCACAGAAATGTGAGGAACATGTGTTTTCTTAGCCAAATTTTGAGGTTTGCAAAGGATTCTGGGTAACAGAACCTGGTCCGAGCCACACAAGTCACCCCATCTTGGATTCCCCTAGGTCTCTAGTTTTCAGAAATGCACAGGTTTGGTAGGTTTCCCTAGGTGGCGGCTGAGCTACTGGCCAAAATCTACAGGTAGGCACTTTGCAAAAAACACCTCTGTTTTCCTTCAAAAATTTGGCTGTGTCCACGTTGCGCTTTGGGGCGTTTCCTGTCGCGGGTGCTAGGCCTACCCACACAAGTGAGGTATAATTTTTATCGGGAGACGTGGGGGAACGCTGGGTGGAAGGAAATTTGTGGCTCCTCTCAGATTCCAGAACTTTCTGCCACAGAAATGTGAGGAACATGTGTTTTTTTAGCCAAATGTTGAGGTTTGCAAAGGATTCTGGGTAACAGAACCTGGTCCCAGCCACACAAGTCACCCCATCTTGGATTCCCCTAGGTCTCTAGTTTTCAGAAATGCACAGGTTTGGTAGGTTTCCCTAGGTGTCGGCTGAGCTAGAGGCCAAAATCCACAGGTAGGCACTGTTTTCTTTGAAAAAATGTGATGTGTCCACGTTATGTTTTGGTCCATTTCCCGTCGCGGGCGCTAGGCCTACCCACACAAGTGAGGTATCATTTTTATCGGGAGACGTGGGGGAACGCTGGGTAGAAGGAAATTTGTGGCTCCTCTCAGATTCCAGAACTTGCTGCCACAGAAATGTGAGGAACATGTGTTTTTTCAGCCAAATTTTGAGGTTTGCAAAGGATTCTGGGTAACAGAACCTGGTCCGAGCCACACAAGTCACCCCATCTTGGATTCCCCTAGGTCTCTAGTTTTCAGAAATTCACAGGTTTGGTAGGTTTCCCTAGGTGGCGGCTGAGCTACTGGCCAAAATCTACAGGTAGGCACTTTGCAAAAAACACCTCTGTTTTCCTTCAAAAATTTGGCTGTGTCCACGTTGCGCTTTGGGGCGTTTCCTGTCGCGGGCGCTAGGCCTACCCACACAAGTGAGGTATAATTTTTATCGGGAGACGTGGGGGAACGCTGGGTGGAAGGAAATTTGTGGCTCCTCTCAGATTCCAGAACTTTCTGCCACAGAAATGTGAGGAACATGTGTTTTTTTAGCCAAATGTTGAGGTTTGCAAAGGATTCTGGGTAACAGAACCTGGTCCCAGCCACACAAGTCACCCCATCTTGGATTCCCCTAGGTCTCTAGTTTTCAGAAATGCACAGGTTTGGTAGGTTTCCCTAGGTGTCGGCTGAGCTAGAGGCCAAAATCCACAGGTAGGCACTGTTTTCTTTGAAAAAATGTGATGTGTCCACGTTATGTTTTGGTCCATTTCCCGTCGCGGGCGCTAGGCCTACCCACACAAGTGAGGTATCATTTTTATCGGGAGACGTGGGGGAACGCTGGGTAGAAGGAAATTTGTGGCTCCTCTCAGATTCCAGAACTTGCTGCCACAGAAATGTGAGGAACATGTGTTTTTTCAGCCAAATTTTGAGGTTTGCAAAGGATTCTGGGTAACAGAACCTGGTCCGAGCCACACAAGTCACCCCATCTTGGATTCCCCTAGGTCTCTAGTTTTCAGAAATTCACAGGTTTGGTAGGTTTCCCTAGGTGGCGGCTGAGCTACAGGCCAAAATCTACAGGTAGGCACTTTGCAAAAAACACCTCTGTTTTCCTTCAAAAATTTGGCTGTGTCCACGTTGCGCTTTGGGGCGTTTCCTGTCGCGGGCGCTAGGCCTACCCACACAAGTGAGGTATCATTTTTATCGGGAGACGTGGGGGAACGCTGGGTGGAAGGAAATTCGTGGCTCCTGTCAGATTCCAGAACTTTCTGCCACAGAAATGTGAGGAACATGTGTTTTTTTAGCCAAATTTTGAGGTTTGCAAAGGATTCTGGGTAACAGAACCTGGTCCGAGCCACACAAGTCACCCCATCTTGGATTCCCCTAGGTCTCTAGTTTTCAGAAATGCACAGGTTTGGTAGGTTTCCCTAGGTGGCGGCTGAGCTACAGGCCAAAATCTACAGGTAGGCACTTTGCAAAAAACACCTCTGTTTTCCTTAAAAAATTTGGCTGTGTCCACGTTGCGCTTTGGGGCGTTTCCTGTCGCGGGCGCTAGGCCTACCCACACAAGTGAGGTATCATTTTTATCGGGAGTCATGGGGGAACGCTGGGTGGAAGGAAATTTGTGGCTCCTCTCAGATTCCAGAACTTTCTGCCACAGAAATTTGAGGAACATGTGTTTTTTTAGCCAAATTTTGAGGTTTGCAAAGGATTCTGGGTAACAGAACCTGGTCCGAGCCACACAAGTCACCCCATCTTGGATTTCCCTAGGTCTCTAGTTTTCAGAAATGCACAGGTTTGGTAGGTTTCCCTAGGTGGCGGCTGAGCTACAGGCCAAAATCTACAGGTAGGCACTTTGCAAAAAACACCTCTGTTTTCCTTCAAAAATTTGGCTGTGTCCACGTTGCGCTTTGGGGCGTTTCCTGTCGCGGGCGCTAGGCCTACCCACACAAGTGAGGTATCATTTTTATCGGGAGACGTGGGGGAACGCTGGGTGGAAGGAAATTTGTGGCTCCACTCAGATTCCAGAACTTTCTGCCACAGAAATGTGAGGAACATGTGTTTTCTTAGCCAAATTTTGAGGTTTGCAAAGGATTCTGGGTAACAGAACCTGGTCCGAGCCACACAAGTCACCCCATCTTGGATTCCCCTAGGTCTCTAGTTTTCAGAAATGCACAGGTTTGGTAGGTTTCCCTAGGTGGCGGCTGAGCTACTGGCCAAAATCTACAGGTAGGCACTTTGCAAAAAACACCTCTGTTTTCCTTCAAAAATTTGGCTGTGTCCACGTTGCGCTTTGGGGCGTTTCCTGTCGCGGGTGCTAGGCCTACCCACACAAGTGAGGTATAATTTTTATCGGGAGACGTGGGGGAACGCTGGGTGGAAGGAAATTTGTGGCTCCTCTCAGATTCCAGAACTTTCTGCCACAGAAATGTGAGGAACATGTGTTTTTTTAGCCAAATGTTGAGGTTTGCAAAGGATTCTGGGTAACAGAACCTGGTCCCAGCCACACAAGTCACCCCATCTTGGATTCCCCTAGGTCTCTAGTTTTCAGAAATGCACAGGTTTGGTAGGTTTCCCTAGGTGTCGGCTGAGCTAGAGGCCAAAATCCACAGGTAGGCACTGTTTTCTTTGAAAAAATGTGATGTGTCCACGTTATGTTTTGGTCCATTTCCCGTCGCGGGCGCTAGGCCTACCCACACAAGTGAGGTATCATTTTTATCGGGAGACGTGGGGGAACGCTGGGTAGAAGGAAATTTGTGGCTCCTCTCAGATTCCAGAACTTGCTGCCACAGAAATGTGAGGAACATGTGTTTTTTCAGCCAAATTTTGAGGTTTGCAAAGGATTCTGGGTAACAGAACCTGGTCCGAGCCACACAAGTCACCCCATCTTGGATTCCCCTAGGTCTCTAGTTTTCAGAAATTCACAGGTTTGGTAGGTTTCCCTAGGTGGCGGCTGAGCTACTGGCCAAAATCTACAGGTAGGCACTTTGCAAAAAACACCTCTGTTTTCCTTCAAAAATTTGGCTGTGTCCACGTTGCGCTTTGGGGCGTTTCCTGTCGCGGGCGCTAGGCCTACCCACACAAGTGAGGTATAATTTTTATCGGGAGACGTGGGGGAACGCTGGGTGGAAGGAAATTTGTGGCTCCTCTCAGATTCCAGAACTTTCTGCCACAGAAATGTGAGGAACATGTGTTTTTTTAGCCAAATGTTGAGGTTTGCAAAGGATTCTGGGTAACAGAACCTGGTCCCAGCCACACAAGTCACCCCATCTTGGATTCCCCTAGGTCTCTAGTTTTCAGAAATGCACAGGTTTGGTAGGTTTCCCTAGGTGTCGGCTGAGCTAGAGGCCAAAATCCACAGGTAGGCACTGTTTTCTTTGAAAAAATGTGATGTGTCCACGTTATGTTTTGGTCCATTTCCCGTCGCGGGCGCTAGGCCTACCCACACAAGTGAGGTATCATTTTTATCGGGAGACGTGGGGGAACGCTGGGTAGAAGGAAATTTGTGGCTCCTCTCAGATTCCAGAACTTGCTGCCACAGAAATGTGAGGAACATGTGTTTTTTCAGCCAAATTTTGAGGTTTGCAAAGGATTCTGGGTAACAGAACCTGGTCCGAGCCACACAAGTCACCCCATCTTGGATTCCCCTAGGTCTCTAGTTTTCAGAAATTCACAGGTTTGGTAGGTTTCCCTAGGTGGCGGCTGAGCTACAGGCCAAAATCTACAGGTAGGCACTTTGCAAAAAACACCTCTGTTTTCCTTCAAAAATTTGGCTGTGTCCACGTTGCGCTTTGGGGCGTTTCCTGTCGCGGGCGCTAGGCCTACCCACACAAGTGAGGTATCATTTTTATCGGGAGTCATGGGGGAACGCTGGGTGGAAGGAAATTTGTGGCTCCTCTCAGATTCCAGAACTTTCTGCCACAGAAATTTGAGGAACATGTGTTTTTTTAGCCAAATTTTGAGGTTTGCAAAGGATTCTGGGTAACAGAACCTGGTCCGAGCCACACAAGTCACCCCATCTTGGATTTCCCTAGGTCTCTAGTTTTCAGAAATGCACAGGTTTGGTAGGTTTCCCTAGGTGGCGGCTGAGCTACAGGCCAAAATCTACAGGTAGGCACTTTGCAAAAAACACCTCTGTTTTCCTTCAAAAATTTGGCTGTGTCCACGTTGCGCTTTGGGGCGTTTCCTGTCGCGGGCGCTAGGCCTACCCACACAAGTGAGGTATAATTTTTATCGGGAGACGTGGGGGAACGCTGGGTGGAAGGAAATTTGTGGCTCCTCTCAGATTCCAGAACTTTCTGCCACAGAAATGTGAGGAACATGTGTTTTTTTAGCCAAATGTTGAGGTTTGCAAAGGATTCTGGGTAACAGAACCTGGTCCCAGCCACACAAGTCACCCCATCTTGGATTCCCCTAGGTCTCTAGTTTTCAGAAATGCACAGGTTTGGTAGGTTTCCCTAGGTGTCGGCTGAGCTAGAGGCCAAAATCCACAGGTAGGCACTGTTTTCTTTGAAAAAATGTGATGTGTCCACGTTATGTTTTGGTCCATTTCCCGTCGCGGGCGCTAGGCCTACCCACACAAGTGAGGTATCATTTTTATCGGGAGACGTGGGGGAACGCTGGGTAGAAGGAAATTTGTGGCTCCTCTCAGATTCCAGAACTTGCTGCCACAGAAATGTGAGGAACATGTGTTTTTTCAGCCAAATTTTGAGGTTTGCAAAGGATTCTGGGTAACAGAACCTGGTCCGAGCCACACAAGTCACCCCATCTTGGATTCCCCTAGGTCTCTAGTTTTCAGAAATTCACAGGTTTGGTAGGTTTCCCTAGGTGGCGGCTGAGCTACAGGCCAAAATCTACAGGTAGGCACTTTGCAAAAAACACCTCTGTTTTCCTTCAAAAATTTGGCTGTGTCCACGTTGCGCTTTGGGGCGTTTCCTGTCGCGGGCGCTAGGCCTACCCACACAAGTGAGGTATCATTTTTATCGGGAGACGTGGGGGAACGCTGGGTGGAAGGAAATTTGTGGCTCCTCTCAGATTCCAGAACTTTCTGCCACAGAAATTTGAGGAACATGTGTTTTTTTAGCCAAATTTTGAGGTTTGCAAAGGATTCTGGGTAACAGAACCTGGTCCGAGCCACACAAGTCACCCCATCTTGGATTTCCCTAGGTCTCTAGTTTTCAGAAATGCACAGGTTTGGTAGGTTTCCCTAGGTGGCGGCTGAGCTACAGGCCAAAATCTACAGGTAGGCACTTTGCAAAAAACACCTCTGTTTTCCTTCAAAAATTTGGCTGTGTCCACGTTGCGCTTTGGGGCGTTTCCTGTCGCGGGCGCTAGGCCTACCCACACAAGTGAGGTATCATTTTTATCGGGAGACGTGGGGGAACGCTGGGTGGTAGGAAATTTGTGGCTCCTCTCAGATTCCAGAACTTTCTGCCACAGAAATGTGAGGAACATGTGTTTTTTTAGCCACATTTTGAGGTTTGCAAAGGATTCTGGGTAACAGAACCTGGTCCGAGCCACACAAGTCACCCCATCTTGGATTCCCCTAGGTCTCTAGTTTTCAGAAATGCACAGGTTTGGTAGGTTTCCCTAGGTGGCGGCTGAGCTACAGGCCAAAATCTACAGGTAGGCACTTTGCAAAAAACACCTCTGTTTTCCTTAAAAAATTTGGCTGTGTCCACGTTGCGCTTTGGGGCGTTTCCTGTCGTGGGCGCTAGGCCTACCCACACAAGTGAGGTATCATTTTTATCGGGAGACGTGGGGGAACGCTGGGTGGAAGGAAATTTGTGGCTCCTCTCAGATTCCAGAACTTTCTGCCACAGAAATGTGAGGAACATGTGTTTTTTTAGCCAAATTTTGAGGTTTGCAAAGGATTCTGGGTAACAGAACCTGGTCCGAGCCACACAAGTCACCCCATCTTGGATTCCCCTAGGTCTCTAGTTTTCAGAAATGCACAGGTTTGGTAGGTTTCCCTAGGTGGCGGCTGAGCTACAGGCCAAAATCTACAGGTAGGCACTTTGCAAAAAACACCTCTGTTTTCCTTCAAAAATTTGGCTGTGTCCACGTTGCGCTTTGGGGCGTTTCCTGTCGCGGGCGCTAGGCCTACCCACACAAGTGAGGTATCATTTTTATCGGGAGACGTGGGGGAACGCTGGGTGGAAGGAAATTTGTGGCTCCTCTCAGATTCCAGAACTTTCTGCCACAGAAATGTGAGGAACATGTGTTTTTTTTGCCAAATGTTGAGGTTTGCAAAGGATTCTGGGTAACAGAACTTGGGTCCCAGCCACACAAGTCACCCCATCTTGGATTCCCCTAGGTCTCTAGTTTTCAGAAATGCACAGGTTTGGTAGGTTTCCCTATGTGGTGGCTGAGCTAGAGGCCAAAATCTACAGGTAGGCACTTTGCTAAAAACAGGTCTGTTTTCTGTGATGTGTCCACGTTGTGTTTTGGGGCATATCCTGTCGCGGGCGCTAGGCCTACCCACACAAGTGAGGTATCATTTTTATCAGGAGACTTGGGGGAACATAGAATAGCAAAACAAGTGTTATTGCCCCTTGTCTTTCTCTACATTTTTCCCTTCCAAATGTAAGACAGTGAGTAAAAAAGCTGTCTATTTGAGAAATGCCCTGTAATTCACATGCTAGTATGGGCACTCTGGAATTCAGAGATGTGCAAATAACCACTGCTTCTCAACACCTTATCTTGTGCCCATTTTGGAAATACAAAGGTTTTCTTGATAGCTATTTTTTACTCTTTATATTTCAGCAAATGAATTGCTGTATACCCGGCATAGAATGAAAACCCACTGCAGGATGCAGGTCATTTATTGGCTCTGGGTACCTAGAGTTCTTGATGAACCTACAAGCCCTATATATCCCCGCAACCAGAAGAGTCCAGCAGACGTAACGGTATATTGCTTTCGAAAATCTGACATTGCAGGAAAAAGTTACAGAGTAAAACTTAGAGAAAAATTTATGTTTTTTTCACCTAAATTTCAATATGTTTCTTTTTCAGTTGTTATTTTCTGTAGGAAACCCTTGTAGGATCTACACAAATTACCCCTTGCTGAATTCAGAATTTTTTCTACTTTTCAGAAATGTTGCGGTTTCTGGGATCCAGCGTTGGTTTCATGCCCATTTCTGTCACTGACTGGAAGGAGGCTGAAAGCACGAAAAATCGTAAAAATGGGGTATGTCCCAGTAAAATGCCAAAATTGAGTTGAAAAATTGGGTTTTCTGATTCAAGTCTGTCTGTTCCTGAAAGCTGGGATGCTGGTGATTTTATCACCACAAACCCTTTGTTGATGCCTGTGCGAGGATGGCAAATTTATGACGCTGAATAGCAATATCGTGGTTTCAAAGAACTGTCTTTTATTGGTTCTTGAAACAGTTTATACGATGAGTAATATGTACAAAGTTTATGGAATAGTAGTAGGTCCTCTTGGCTCGTCCTTCTTCTTCCTTCCCAGGCCTCGCGGGGAGCATGGAAACAAGAAAATAAATAGATATGGTAAGTGGGGAGGTTTGTTAAGGCTTAACTGTTCTCGTCTTTCCCTTTTCTCTCTCACTCTCTTTGTCCCTGCCTCCACTGTCTTCTTATTGTCTTACTTCTTTTCGCCTGTGTTGTCCCTCTGCCGACTCTCCTGCCAGACTTCCTTCCTGCCTGTTTCCTTGCGTCCTGCGTTTCTTGCTTATGTACTGTTTTCCGTCTTTCTCCTTCTTTTCTCTCTCTCTCTCTTCCTCTCGTTTATTCGTTTAGTGTACTTAATTGTAAATCTCTTCCTGTGTATGCTCTATCTTCTTGGTATCGTATTTCCTATATTTCTCTTCCCTTTCTTTTCTGTATCTGAATGACTGCTATTGTTTTCTTGCCCGTCCCCTTTTCCCCGCGGTGCTCCCCATCCCAAGTGCCCGTTCACCCTCTCCTTTTTTCCCTCTCCCTTCTGTCCCCTCCTCTTCCCCGCTCCTCACTTCCCGCCTCCCTTCCCCGTTTCCGTCTCCGTACCTGGAGATGCCACACTTCTCCGGAAGCGTGGCGGCGTATAAGCGGGCTCCCCGGGCCAGCTGTCTCCAAATCTCCGCTGTGATACTCCAGCTCCCGTCGGCTCCGTCTTCCGGCCGTCCTCCTCCTCGATGGTGGTTTCCTCGTCCTCTTGTTCCTCCTTTGTCACTCGTATGTCTCCACTCCCTCTCGCCTCCTCCTGCGATCTCTCTGACCCTCCGCTTTTAACCCGCAGTTGGTCCCGCGGTTGCCATAAGTGACCAATCAAATCGCCGGGGTCTACAGTATGCACCAGGTCGTGTGTGGCAGAGTCAGCACAAGTAAGAGAACTGTGTGGGTCGGAATGGAGCGACCCATCACAGACACACCCCCTAGAGAGCGTCTGTAGACGACGCTCATCCGAAGGACATCTGGAGAGAAAGTCAACATTGGCCATGAGACGTCCCGGAGAATGAAACACCTGAAACGAAAAGGGTTGTAAGGAAAGAAACCATCTCAGGACTCTAGGATTCGTATCCTTATGACGAGACAGCCACGTGAGTGGGGCATGATCAGTCAGGAGGGTGAAAGGACGGCCACTGAGATAATACCGGAGAGACTCAATGGCCCACTTAATGGCGAGACATTCTTTCTCAATAGTGGGATATGGACGCTCACGGGGAAGAAGCTTCCTACTGATAAACAGAACCGGGTGAACCGACCCATCAGTTTGGGTTTGTGATAACACGGCCCCTAGACCAACATCAGAAGCGTCGGTTTGTAAGATAAAAGGACGACCAAAATCCGGGCAGCACAACACAGGGTTGGTAGCCAAGGCCTCCTTAAGCCTCAAAAAACTGTGCATACCTGCTTCTGGTAAGGAGGAGAATGTTTTAGGAGACCCATTCTTCAGCAGATTTGTAAGAGGCTCAGCTATGGTCGAAAACCCAGGAATAAACCGCCTGTAGTAGCCGACGAGCCCAAGGAACGAGCGTATTTCTTTTTTTGACTTAGGTGCTGGAATCTGTTTTATGGCTGCAATTTTTTCAATTTGAGGGTAGACTTTTCCTTGTCCTAAGACATACCCCAGGTATTTGATTGATGTACAGCCTAACATACATTTTTCAGGATTGGCAGTTAAGTGAGCTTCCCTCAATGTCTGTAGTACTGTTGATAAATGTTGGAGGTGGTCAGTCCATGAGTCGCTAAATATTACAATGTCATCTAAGTAGGCTGAGGCATAGGAGCGATGGGGTCTTAAAATCATATCCATTAGCCGTTGAAAGGTAGCAGGAGCTCCGTGTAGTCCAAAAGGGAGAACTGTAAACTGATATAACCCAGAGGGTGCTGAAAATGCGGTCTTTTCCCTGTCTGTTTCTTTTAAGGGGATCTGCCAATATCCTTTTGTGAGATCTAAAGTAGACATGAACTTGGCATGCCCTATTCTCTCCAACAGTTCGTCGATGCGAGGCATAGGGTAAGCGTCAAAATAGGTGAGCTCATTCACCTTCCGATAATCTACACAGAAGCGCGTGGTTCCATCTGGCTTGGGTACTAACACTATAGGGGAACACCAGGGACTACTGGATGGTTCAATAATCCCGGATTGTAACATTTTAGTAACTTCCTGTTCGATTACAGCTTTCTTGGCTTCCGGAATCCTATAGGGTCTTTGTCTTACAACTGCCTCGCTCTTGGTTCTGATACTATGTTCGGTTAAATTAGTGTGGCCAGGGTGTCGGGAGAATATATCTGCATAGGTGGTAAGTATTCGATAGAGAGAGGTTTGATAACTGTCAGCAAGAGAGGTATTGATCCGGGGTTTATCATCTCCTTCATTGGGGAAAAAGGAAAGAGCGGGATAAGGAATGTCTTCTATCTGCTCTGTCACGATATGTTGGATTTTATGGCTATGCTCAGTTCCTTGCCATTTTTTTAACAAGTTTATATGATAGATTTGTTCTTTTTGGGGTCGATGGGGAAGAGCCAACCGGTAGGTTGTTGGGTTGATTTGTTCTAACACTTCATATGGTCCTTGCCATCGGGCTAACAATTTATTCTCACTACTGGGGAGAAGGATTAGAGCCTTATCTCCCACCTTAAGAGTACGAAACACACTTTTAGCATCATAATTCTTCTTTTGCCTGTCTTGGGCTTCTCTTAAATTCTCATGGGCTCTATCCCATACAGCCTGTAGATTCTCTTTTAAGTCTTTAGTATAGGTCAGTAGATCCTTTATGTCCTCATCTCTTTCCTCCCATTGTTCTACCAACATATCAAGGACGGTTCGAGGAGGTCTACCAAATAACATCTCAAAAGGACTATGTCCAAGGGAAGCCTGGATATGTGTACGTATGGCATATAATACGAGTGGTAGTTTTTTTTCCCAGTCTCTTCCGTCCTCTGCTACGCTCTTCCTAAGTAACGACTTAATGGTCCGATTATATCGTTCCACAAGTCCATCAGTTTGGGGATGGTAAACCGAGGTTCGGATTTGTTTTATCCCCAACGTGTCACTGACCTCCCTCATTAATCTAGACATGAAAGGAGTACCCTGATCAGTCAGAATTTCTTTAGGGAACCCGACCCTTGAAAAGAACTCGATCATAGCTTGGGCCACTACCTTTGTATGCATACTAGGAAGTGGGATTGCCTCGGGATACCTTGTGGCGTAGTCTACCAGGACTAATATATACTGTCTTCCTTTAGTAGATGGGGTGAGGGGACCAATAAGATCCATTCCTACACGAGAAAAAGGGGTTTCTATAATCGGGAGGGGTTGTAAAGGGGCAGGGGGTTGCATTCCTGGGTTATAGAACTGACATTTCTGACAGGTTTGACAATACCGCCGTATATCCCCATATACCCCAGGCCAATAGAATCGTTGGAGGACCGCTGCCTCAGTCTTATCTCTTCCGAGGTGCCCTTCCCCTGTCTCCCCATGGGCTAGTTGTAAGACCTGCTCTCGGTACCTCCCAGGGACTAATAATTGTCTCCGGTCCATATTACCTGACTGGGGTAGTCTATATAACAGTTCATTATGTATGTGAAATGTGGGTCCTACCCCTCCTTCCTCCCGATTAAGGGCCTTTTCCCAGGCATTCTTTAAGGATGGATCCTCTCTCTGTGTTTGTCTAAAATCCCCGGCAACGGTATATACCTTTCCGGTGCTTTTTTGTGAGTTCTTGTTTTCTGGATTCTCCTCCCAATATTGCTGTCTCTGGACTCTTTTCTGTCTTTTGCTTACGTGGGGTTTTAGAGGGCGAGTCTCAGCTATTTCAATATCATAGGGTACTTCCTCCCACCATTTTTTCATCAGATGTTCTTCTCCGGCTTTGTGCAATAATTGTGGAAAAGCTACATAGTCTGTCCCAATAATAATATCTTCTTCAAGATGTGGCAATACTCCAACCCTGAGGATTTCTTCTTCACCCCTCCACTGAAAGCGAATGCTAGCTACTGGGTAATATGACTGATCACCATGGACACAAGCTATCAATACCTGGGTATGGGGTATGGTGTGCCTTGCTTCTACTAGGTTTTGTCTAATGACGCTCTGACTGCAGCCAGAGTCAATTAAAGCTACTTTCTCTTGTCCATTTAGACATATGGGAAGCGTATAGGTAGGCCTAGCCTCCCCAGCCCAGAAAACCCTGCCTTTAGTGACGCCAACTTCCATGGGTTCTTCTATGTCTTTTTTCTGTGGACAAAAGCGGGCGATATGACCCCATTCAGAACAATTATAACATTGAGGACCGCTAGACGTATAAGAGGCTGGAGGTGGATGGGGACTACGAATTCTCTCTGGCTCAGGGGAACTTAGTGGTCGTGAAGGTGCTATTTTCCCTATATTTGGCCGTGCAGGAGATGGTCCAGGGTTCCGATAAGGGGTGGTTTTGAAATCTGGGCTCCTGTGGAAGGCACAGGCTAAGTCAATTGCTGTTTCGTTAGTTAATCCGGGGTGTTGCCGAACCCAATTTCTTGTGGTTGAGGGTAGTGCATCCAGGAATTGTTCTAATACAATCACATCAAACATTTCTTCCCGAGTCTTTTCGGTGGGCCTTAACCAACGTCCCGCCGCGTTTTGGACCCGGTAGTATAAGGCACGAGGATTTTCTTGTAATCCCCATTTCATATGCCGGAACTTGCTCCGATAACTTTTGTGGTCTAGTCCTATCCTTTCTAGGACAGTCTTTTTGATCTCCTTGTAGGGGAGGGTGCCCATGGGATTGATGGCTTGATATGTGGCCTGCAATTGTCCAGTCAATAATGGGGCTATATATTGGCCCCATTTGTCTTCGGGCCAGTTGGCTGTACTGGCCACCCTTTCAAAATTAAGAAAAAATGAATCCGGATCTTCCTGATCCTGGTATTTTTGTAGAACACTGCTCGGCACATTCGGATGTACTTTGGTATGTGCAATGGTCTCTGTTAATTTACTCATGGCAGTTTCATGGACTAGTTGATTGTTGGCCATAATTGTGGCCTGACTTTTAAGGGCCGTCTGTAACGCTTCTCTCTCCTCTTTGGCGTCTTTCATTTGCTGCTCCCACATCAACTGTAGATGTCGTTGTCCTTCTGCGAGCTGAGCAATTACATCCGCCATGGTGGGTTTTTCTTCCATCGTCTTCTCCGTGTGTGTGTGGGGTTCAAATCCCACTTCTGACACCACTTGTGCGAGGATGGCAAATTTATGACGCTGAATAGCAATATCGTGGTTTCAAAGAACTGTCTTTTATTGGTTCTTGAAACAGTTTATACGATGAGTAATATGTACAAAGTTTATGGAATAGTAGTAGGTCCTCTTGGCTCGTCCTTCTTCTTCCTTCCCAGGCCTCGCGGGGAGCATGGAAACAAGAAAATAAATAGATATGGTAAGTGGGGAGGTTTGTTAAGGCTTAACTGTTCTCGTCTTTCCCTTTTCTCTCTCACTCTCTTTGTCCCTGCCTCCACTGTCTTCTTATTGTCTTATTTCTTTTCGCCTGTGTTGTCCCTCTGCCGACTCTCCTGCCAGACTTCCTTCCTGCCTGTTTCCTTGCGTCCTGCGTTTCTTGCTTATGTACTGTTTTCCGTCTTTCTCCTTCTTTTCTCTCTCTCTCTCTTCCTCTCGTTTATTCGTTTAGTGTACTTAATCGTAAATCTCTTCCTGTGTATGCTCTATCTTCTTGGTATCGTATTTCCTATATTTCTCTTCCCTTTCTTTTCTGTATCTGAATGACTGCTATTGTTTTCTTGCCCCGTCCCCTTTTCCCCGCGGTGCTCCCCATCCCAAGTGCCCGTTCACCCTCTCCTTTTTTCCCTCTCCCTTCTGTCCCCTCCTCTTCCCCGCTCCTCACTTCCCGCCTCCCTTCCCCGTTTCCGTCTCCGTACCTGGAGATGCCACACTTCTCCGGAAGCGTGGCGGCGTATAAGCGGGCTCCCCGGGCCAGCTGTCTCCAAATCTCCGCTGTGATACTCCAGCTCCCGTCGGCTCCGTCTTCCGGCCGTCCTCCTCCTCGATGGTGGTTTCCTCGTCCTCTTGTTCCTCCTTTGTCACTCGTATGTCTCCACTCCCTCTCGCCTCCTCCTGCGATCTCTCTGACGCTCCGCTTTTAACCCGCAGTTGGTCCCGCGGTTGCCATAAGTGACCAATCAAATCGCCGGGGTCTACAGTATGCACCAGGTCGTGTGTGGCAGAGTCAGCACAAGTAAGAGAACTGTGTGGGTCGGAATGGAGCGACCCATCACAATGCCCTTTTTTAGGGAAAAAAACACAAGCCTTCTTCTGCAGCCCATTTTTCCAATTGTTTTAAAAAAAACGAAATTTTCACTGTTTTTTGGCTAATTTCTTGGCCTCCTTCTGGGGAACCCACAAAGTCTGGGTACCTCTAGAATCCCTAGGATGTTGGAAAAAAAGGACGCAAATTTGGCGTGGGTAGCTTACGTGAACAAAAAGTTATGAGGGCCTAAGCGCGAACTGCTCCAAATAGCCAAAAAAAGGCTCGGCACAGGAGGGGGAAAAGGCCTGGCAGCGAAGGGGTTAAAGGAAGAAAATATTACCCTTGCACTGACCTGTTGCCAGGGAACACAACCCGCCTTCAGTGTTTGAAGTGTCCAACCCAACTGCATAATGGACCTTAGCTGACTCTGTCCATGGTGTAATGAAGACATATCTGTTTGTATAATGTCTATAGCAGAAGAGACAATGTTATTTAAAGTGTATATCCAGTCGGACAGGGTATTAATCCCATTATCCACAACAGCTAATGCCTTTTTTAGATTTTCCTGATCTATTTGCCTAAATCAAGCAGCTGCTTCTTGTTGAGAAAGCTTCCAAATTTCATTATATACTTCATATAAGAAACGCTTTCTGCTGTGTTTTCTGTGGCCTAACAGGAAATCCTGTAAGTCAGTATTATTAGACAGGAGACTGAGGTGTTCTGTAACCACATCTAGTGAGGAAGTTCTTAAGCACTGCTGGCATTGTTTCCCTACACTGTAGGTTGTAACTATACCCGCATGTTCGGATGATATCTAGCGAGGGTCTGGCCTATTAATTCTAGAATCCCGAGGAGTTGATAAAACGTTGGTGACACCATTGGTATCTACCGGCCACAATAATCACCCGCCAGGTCGTGTCAGTGAAACATTAAGGGGGTCATTCCAACCCTGGCGGTCGGTGATAAAGCGGCGGCCAACCCGCCAACAGGCAGGCGGTCAAAAAAATGGAATTCTGACCCTGGCGGGAACCGCCAGCACAGCCCGCCACTTTAATACTCCGACTGCCACGGCGGGACAGACAAACAGCGTGGCGGTCACCGCCAACAGGCAGGCGGCAGACAATGTACCGCCCACCCTATCACAACTCACCAATCCGCCACCTTTTCCGGGGCGGGAACCCCGCCGATAAAAACACGGCGGAAACAGACTACGAACGGGAAAACGCTCACCTCTACACACTCCACGAGGAAGGAGGACAGCATGGAACCCGAATTAAACATCCTATCAGCTATTGTCTACCTGCTCATCTACCACAAGTACGAACGCCGGTGCAGACGACAACGGGGAGTACTGCACCTACGACACAGGGGAGGGGGGAGGGGGGAGGAGGAAAGCTTACGGGCACACACATACGACATACACCCACCCCCCCACCCCAAATACCTACACCCCAATGCAGAGCAACAAGTCAAAGTGACACCCCCCAAACCCACCGAAATAATGCAAAGACACAATTAAAATGATCTATAAAATATATGTATAAATAGCTCCATTGAAGTTATGGGAAATCTGCAATATGAAAGATACAAAATAAGGAATGAACATAGTTGAAAATATATACATAGGCAATAAGTCCTGCCCATTCTGTCAAAGTTCCATAGTCCGTGGGCCAATGTGCACAAACACATGGGCAAAGCCCACACACGAGACCAGATACCATTGGAGAGAACACTGCTGGGGCATCAGATGATAAAACTACAGGCACCTCAGGGGGAAGGGAAGAGGGGCACCTCAGCCACATGAGTCCACGACGCCAGATCCACGAGGGGCCTCCATGCCCACTGTCCCATCCTGGGGAGTGCAAAGCCACAGTCACACAAGTCTCTACAGTGGGTGGCTTGCCCACTGTGCCATCCTGGGGAGTGCAAAGCCACAGTCCATCAGATGGATTACCGACTCCACTGTTAATGGAGGAGGCATGGTTCCCAGAGTGCTTCGTGAAGCCCTGCTCGACACAGAACCGGCACTGTCAATGGGCCAGCGGTGCTTGAGACGGCGGTGCCCAGCGGAGCGGTGGTTGAGATGAAGGGCCCAGCGGAGCGGGCCTTGACAGGAAGGGCCCAGCGGAGCGGTGCTTGAGACGGCGGTGCCCAGCGGAGCGTTGCTTGAGACGGCGGTTCCCAGCAGAGCGGTGCTTGACAGGAAGGGCCCAGCGGAGCGGTGCTTGACAGGAAGGGCCCAGCGGAGCGCGCCTTGACAGGAAGGGCCCAGCGGAGCGGTGCTTGAGACGGCGGTGCCCAGCGGAGCGGTGCTTGACAGGAAGGGCCCAGCGGAGCGGTGCTTGAGATGAAGGGCCCAGCGGAGCGGTGCTTGTCACGGCGGTGCCCAGCGGAGCGGTGCTTGAGATGAAGGGCCCAGCAGAGCGGTGCTTGAGATGAAGGGCCCAGCGGAGCGGTGCTTGAGATGAAGGGCCCAGCGGAGCGGTGCTTGTCACGGCGGTGCCCAGCGGAGCGGTGCTTGAGATGAAGGGCCCAGCGGAGCGGTGCTTGTCACGGCGGTGCCCAGCGGAGCGGTGCTTGAGACGACAGTGCCCAGCGGAGCGGTGCTTGAGATGAAGGGCCCAGCGGAGCGGTGCTTGTCACGGCGGGCCCCTGTTCAGCGGTTCTTGTCACGGCGGGCCCCTGTTCATCGGTTCTTCTCACGGCGGGCCCCTGTTCAGCGGTTCTTCTCACAGCGGGGTCCTGTTCAGCGATTCTTCTCACGGCGGCCTGTTCAGCGGTTCTTGTCACGGCGGGCCCCTGTTCAGCAGTGCTTCTGACGGCGGGGTCCTGTTCAGCGGTTCTTCTCACGGCGGGCCCCTGTTCAGCGGTTCTTGTCACGGCGGGCCCCTGTTCAGCGGTTCGTGTCACGGCGGGCCCCTGTTCAGCAGTGCTTCTCACGGCGGGGTCCTGTTCAGCGGTTCTTCTCACGGCGGGCCCCTGTTCAGCGGTGCTTCTCACGGTGGGCCCCTGTTCAGTGGTTCTTCTCACGGCGGGCCCCGGTTCAGCGGTTCTTGTCACGGTGGGCCCCTGTTCAGCGGTTCTTGTCACGGCGGGCCCCTGTTCAGCAGTGCTTCTCACGGCGGGGTCCTGTTCAGCGGTTCTTCTCACGGCGGGGTCCTGTTCAGTGGTTCTTGTCACGGCGGGGTCCTGTTCAGCGGTGCTTCTCACGGCGGGGTCCTGTTCAGCGGTTCTTCTCGCCGCGGGCCCCTGTTCAGCGGTGCTTCTCACGGCGGGCCCCTGTTCAGCGGTTCTTCTCACGGCGGGCCCCTGTTCAGCGGTGCTTGTCCTGTGTTTCTAGGGAGCCAGACCTGGCCAAGACTTCCCACTCAGTCGCCATCCGACCTTGCAGTCGCGGGGCCCTCCTGTGATGGAGTCCTGGGCCCGTGGGTGTCGTCCGTCACAACCGGAATGGGGCTGGTGGGGCCCTCCTGGGCAGCTCGCCTGCTGCCTGACTTCTCCGCCCTGCTGCCCTTGCCCTCCTTCGCTGAAGCTCTGTGGCCCTTGCCTCCCTTTGATGATGTGGCAGGTGACGGGGCAAGGCTACTGTCCTTGGTGGCAGCCGTCTCAGGCTTGTCGTGCCGGCCCTTAGTTTTTTTTGTCCTCTTCCCAGGGGGTGGGCTGGCTGTCCCCTTGCTGCTGGCCGATGTTCCTGCCCCAGGAGCTGGTGGACTCCAATAGCCCTGCACTATGGTCATAGTAGATGCTAGGCTGGTGGTGGCTGAGGTGCTTTTTTTACTCTTACCAGATGGAGGGGGTGGGTCAGTGATTGGAACGAGCTCAAGGTTGGAAAAGAACTGCACTTGGGAAGGACAGGGACGGGTAGGTGTAGTGGGTATGGGAGTGGAGGAAGAGGATGTGGTTGTAGGCGAGTCAAGTGTGCTGTCTTTGGGTGCAGGTGTTTGTGACGGAGGCTGTCGTGAGGTGGATGGCTGTTGGGTGGGTGGCTGCCTGCGTTTGTGTGTTTTGGAAGAGGGGGTGACAGACACACTGGGAGAGGACACAGGGGACGTGTAAATGGCAGTGGGGGTGGTGACTGTACGTGTGCGGACTGTAATGGAGGGTGTGCTGGTGATGGAAGTACTGGCTGATGGTGGTGTGCATGCAGGTGTGAGTGGAGACGTCACAGGGAGGGAGGAGGGAGATGAGGAAGTGGGGGACACAGAGGTAGTAGTGACTGTTGGCATGTCTGCATCTGGATGTTGCTTGGGTGACTGCTTGTGGGATCTGTGGTGCTTATGTCTGGATGAGCTGCCCTTGGGTGTAGAGGTGTGTGCAGGCTGGTCTGATGCTGTGGATGGGATAGGCAGAGGAACAGGAGACTGGGACTGGGTGGAGGGAGTCAGAAAAGCGAGGCTGGAGACAGGGACAATGGCTGCCGTCAGTGCTGAGGCCAGAGCGTTGAACGATCACTGATGGGCAGCCTGAGCCGAATGAATGCCCTCCAGGTATGCATTGCTCCGATGCACCTCCCTTTCTACACCCTGGATGGCATTCAAAAGGGTAGACTGCCCAACAATGAGCGTCCGCAGGAGGTCAATGACCTCCTCACTGAGGGCAGCAGGGGTAACTGGGGCAGGGCTTGAGGTGCCTGGGGCGAAGGAGATGCCCGGCTTCCTGGGCGAGCGGGCACGGGGCGAAGGCTGAGGGGCTGCTGGGAGGGCGTGGCTGGTGCGCTGGGTGGCGGCTGTACCTGTTGTGGCGGTGGGCACGGATGTTGCCGCCACCGCAAGGGAGCTCCCTTCCGAGGACGTGTCGGTGTCGCTGACGTCTCCACGGGTCCCCGTTGTGGAGCTCCACTCGCCCTCCGTCTCACTGGTGTACTCGGAGTCGGTTGCATGGCCCTCTGGGGCCATGTGAGATGCAGCTCCCTCGTGCGCCGATGCCACTTCTCCTCCGCCTGATGATGCTATTGCACACATGAACAGGAAGACAAAGAAAATGGGTGGGGGGGGAGAAATGAAGACAGGTTGAGTGCATCCATTGGCAACACCGTTGTCGGAGAGGACAGACACAGAAGCCCCCTGCACTAGGCCGCGCAATCGGGGTACACTACTCAGTTATTGTGACTAGGCCTACAGGTCTATGGACGACAAATGCACACATAGATGACACAGGGCCATGAATAGCTGTACTTCGCACCCTACAGAGGTGGGGGGCGGGGGCACAGGGCCATGCCTAACGGAGGGGCCTAGCCTACAGAATGTGCCCTGGCCTAGAGATAGCCACAGCCCTCCTCCCCCACCCAGACACCTTCACTGCGCGCAAAGATAGCGGAATGTGCTGATACTCACCCCCTTGTGTCTGCTGTGATGTCCTCACGCGCCCATCCAAATCGGGGTAGGCCACCGCCAGGATCCGGGACATCAGGGGGGTCAATTGGCGGCTGGCACCCCTCCTACGTTGGGAGGCCATCCCCAGCAGAGACTCGGCGGTCTTTTTGGTCCCGCGGCGGATGTCCTCCCACCTCTTTCGGCAGTGGTTGCCCCGTCTGTTGTGGACCCCCAGGGCCCGGACGTCCTTGGCGATGGCACGCCAAATATCGATCTTCTGATGGGCGCTGACCTATGTGACATGTACAGGGTGGTAAAGGAAATCTCATTACTTTTCTGCCTGGTCAATGTGAGTGGCCCCCCCTCCCCAACCTTGCCATGTGGCACATGCTCTCATCTTTCGTGCATTGCACTCCTCATTCGCTCCCCTCCCCACCATCTTACATACACCCCACTCAACACAGGCATAGCCCATTCAACGTGCACCCTGTGTACTAACCTGTTGGTCTGGAGGACCGTAGAGTAGCGCATACTGGGGGAGGACCCCATCAACAAGTTTCTCCAATTCTTCGGAATTGAAGGCAGGGGCCCTTTCCCCAGTCGCAGCAGCCATTGTATCTCCCAGACAGAGGTCACAGCAGCACTTGCAGTATAGGTCCTCTCCTGTGGATGATCAGGTCTCGAGTGATTAATCAGATAGAAAATGGCGGTCACGCCCGCGGCGGTGCGTACCGCCGCAGTGCGTACCACGACCGCAGGCGCACATCCTCATTGGCTACTGAAGCCCATAGGGTGCAATGTTAACCAATGCGGCTTAGCACCGCGGTCTTCGGCCGCCTACCACCACGGTGTGCCACGCCAGCGCATTGACCTCACATCCCACTGTCACACTTCACAGGTCAGGCAGCCGCCATTTCAAGGGCCCACATGGCATAATTTCTACTGCGTCACACAGGCCTAGGCCTTGCATTGCCACTCATACAAGCCTTTCAATGCATGCAATTCGTGTACGGTGCAAGCTGTGTGAACGAACCTGTGGGTTGCTTGACTCTGTGCTCCATGTGGTCCTTCCTAGGCACTGTCCGCTGGGACTTGCGAGGAGAAGGGTGAATCCTCCCGTGTACCGACCGCTGGTGGACCTGTCGACAATGGAAGAACGACATATCATACTTACATACAGGCTTGACAGAGCAACTATACATGAACTATGTGCCCAGCTGGAGCCAGACCTGATGTCCCCCATCCGCCAACCCACAGGGATTCCCCCTCTGGTGCAAGTTCTGTCAGTACTCCATTTTTTGGCAAGTGGGTCTTTTCAGACAACAGTGGCCATATCATCTGGGATGTCTCAGCCTATGTTTTCTAAGGTTTTGTCCAGAGTGTTGTCTGCCCTGATGAAATACATGCGGAGCTACATTATTTTCCCTGAGGTGGGCGATGTGGCTACAGTGAAGGGTGATTTCTATGCCCTTGGACATATCCCCAACATCATTGGTGCCATTGATGGGACCCATGTGGCTTGGGTTCCCCCCAAAGAAAGTGAGCAGGTGTACAGAAACAGAAAAAGTTATCATTCGATGAATGTCCAGGTGGTCTGCTTGGCTGACCAGTACATCTCCCATGTAAATGCCAAGTTCCCTAGGTCAGTGCATGACGCGTATGTCATGCGAAATAGCAGCATCCCTTATGTGATGGAACAGCTACAGAGACACCGTGTGTGGCTAATTGGTGACTCTGGTTACCCCAACCTGTTGTGGCTACTGACCCCAGTGAAGAATCCCCGGACCAGTGCTCAGGAACAGTACAATGAGGCCCATGGGCGAACTAGGAGGATCATAGAAAGGACCTTCGGGGTCCTGAAGGCCAGATTTAGGTGCCTGCATATGACAGGGGGATCCCTAATGTACTCACCAAAGAAGGTGTGCCAGATCATCGTGGCCTGCTGTATGCTTCACAATCTTGCTTTGCGACGCCAGGTGCCTTTTCTGCAGGAGGATGGTCCAGATGGTGGTGTTGTAGCAGCTGTGGAGCCTGTGAAGAGTGAAGAGGAGGAAGACGACGGGGACGACACGGACAACAGGGATACAGTCATACAACAATATTTTCAGTAGCACACAGGTAAGAATCACCCACGCCATTTTACATTTACTTAAGGCCTCATGCGTCTCCACTGTCTGTGTTTCCCCCCAGTTCCTGTTAACTGATTTGTAACTTTCCCTTCCCTTTTCAGAGCTGTATGACCCACTGCGTGGCTTCTGCTTTGTTTGCCCATGGACTAAAGCTTATTGAAATTGGTATGTTGTCATCACAAAGTAACTGGACATTATTGCACCGTTATGTGTAATACATTTGTTAAGAATACAAGCAGACTCCTGTTATTTTATGTGCAATAAGTGATTTATTTTAAGTGCTACATATAGGTACATGATTGCAAAACGGTGATGGGTGGGGGTGGAGTAATGTCCATGGCAGAGTCCAGTTCTCAGTCGCACAGGTGCATTGTCCATATGCCTGTGGAAGGATGGACCAGGGGCAGTTAAAGGTTGGACAGGGTGACAATGTCGGACAGTGGGATGACATCAGGGGGTATCTTAGGCTGGCGGGGGTCTTGCAATCCTACTCTGTCTTCTTGTGAGATCTCAGGTTCCGCTTGCGGGGTGGTTCTTCTTCTGCAGGAGGTGGGGTTCTGGTGGCCTGTTGTTGTGTGGGGGCCCCCTGTCCACTAGCGCCGGCGGAGGTGGTAGGCTGTTCCTGGCCTGGGCTAGTGACAGGGGCCCTTTGGGGTGCCACATGGTCCCGCAATGTGGTGACTATCTGGTTAAGGGCCACGACGATGGTCCCCATTGCGGAACCGATGTTCCTCAGTTCCTCTCTGAACCCCATGTACCGTTCCTCCTGCAGTGCCTGGATCTCCTGGAACCTGGCCAGTACCGTCGCCATCGTCTCCTGGGAGTGGTGGTAAGCTCCCATGATGGAGGAGAGGGCCTCTTGGAGAGTCGGTTCCCTGGGCCTGTCCCCCCCCTGTCGCACAGCAGCCCTCCCAGTTCCCCTGTGTTCTTGGGCCTCTGTCCCCTGGACGGTGTGCCCACTACCACTGCCCCCAGGTCCCTGTTGTTGTTGGGGTGGTGGGTCAACCTGGGTGCCCTGTAGTGGTGGACACACCGCTGATCGACGTGTCCTGGAGACAGAGGCATGGGCCTGCTGGGTGGGAGCTGTGCTGGTGTTCCCAGAGGGGGTTGGGTCTGGTGTAGCCTGTGGCTGTCTGTGGGGAACCGACTGTCCAGAGGTCCCCGATGGGCCGGGCTGGTCATCTGGGTCCAGGGAGACAGAGCTGCTGTCATCGCTGGGGGCCTCTTCTGGGGGTGGGATGGACATCTCTGTACCCTCCGTGGCGGTGTGGTGGCGTTCGGGTCCTGCAGGGGTATAAAGGTATGGTTATTGCTTCTGTGTGTGGCATTTCGTGTGATGGGTGGGTGTCCGTGTACCCAAGTGCAGGCATTCCCTTGTGGGGGCTTTTGTGACGGTGGCTTGTGGGGGTGATGTGTGTGTGCAGTGGGCATGCTTTGGTGATGGGTGTCCATGCTTTGTGGTTGCATGCAGGGCTTGGTGTTGGGATGGGTGGGTTGTGATGGTGAGCCATTTGCAAGGAGTTGGTGTGATGGGCAGGGGGTATGATTTGGCATGCAGGTGGGGTGGGGGTGGGAAGCAGTAGTGGAGATTTGACTTACCAGAGTCCATTCCTCCGCCTACTCCTGCGAGGCCCTCAGGATGCAGGATGTGCAAGACTTCCTCCTCCCATGCTGTGAATTCTGGGGGAGTAGGTGGGGGTCCGCCGCCAGTCTTCTGCACCGCAATGTTGTGCCTTGATACCATGGAACGCACCTTCCCCCGTAGGTCTTTCCAGCGCTTCCTTATGTCATCCCGATTGCGTGGATGCTGTCCCACCGCGTTGACCCTGTCCACTATCCTTTGCCATAGCTCCATCTTCCTGGCAATTGTGGTGTGCTGCACCTGTGCCCCGAAGAGCTGGGGCTCTACACGGACTATTTCCTCCACCATGACCCTGAGTTCTGCGTCAGTGAACCTGGGGTGTCTTTGGGGTGCCATGGGGTGGTGTGGATGAGGTGTGGGGTGGCGTTTATGGTGATGAGTGTGGTGCGTGTGGTGGTGTGTGGTGTTTGGTGCGTGGATTCTGTGTGGGTGATGGTGTAGTGTGCCTCTGTGTTGTGGGATTGTCTATTCTGTGCTCTCTCTCTAGCCTTCGTCAATAATTTCGGGTCGTAGGGGTTTGTGGGTGATGTGGGTGTGTGTTTTATATTGTGTTGGGTGTGTGGGAGTGGTTTTAGTATGTGTATCAGGTGTGTGTGTTTCAAACTGACCAATGTGGCAGTGTTTTGTAAGTGTGTGTGTATTTTGACCGCGGCGGTGTGTACCGCCAATGGAATACCGCGGTTGAAAGACCGCTGCAGGATTTGTGGGTCGGAATGGAATGGGCGTATTTCTGTTGGCGTGACGGTGGAGGTTTGGTCATCGCCATTTTTTCGCTGACCTTTGGTGTGGTGGACTTTTGTGGATGTTGGGTTTTTGGCGGTTTGCCAGTTGCGGGTCAGAATGACCGTGGCGGTTTACCGCGGCGGTGTTCTGGCGGTCTTCTGACCGGCGGTAAGCGCCTTTTACCGCCGAGGTCAGAATGACCCCGTAATGTACCATTCTGGACCCATTAATCGAGCTGATCTTCCGTTGCGTTTGTATATTTTTGCCATTTATAAAATTTAGCAGGAGCAGGTACACTGGGTGTGTATAATTCTTTGATCTTTGCTTAGCCTAGACAACTTGTTTGTTGTACTGTTTCATTTAAGAATATCATTTGTACAGGTATCAGGCATGCTCTGAATAAAGCTTCCTTCCCCCTTCTTTGCTCGTACCCCACACACTTCAGCCAATTTTCATTGCCTTCTAAAGTCAACCGTGAAACAAAGGATTCTGAATATACAAATTTCATATTTCTCAATAATATACGTATGTTTTCAGTAGGTGGTAATTTAAAATAATCCGACTCAGCATTTTTAACATCATGCCCAGAAAAATATGTAAACTTTTCAGTATACGTTTTGGAACTCCTTTGTGGTGGAGTCGAACAACGTTCCCATTGTGTATGATTAAAAACAGTCTTGGGGCTGCTTGCTCTGTGTATGAAATGGTGCCCATAATAATTACAGCAAAATATATCACCAACATTTTCTTTAGATCGATAAACATCTTAGTTTTCAAATACAGTATAATACTGCAATTCAGTCATCATAGAATCAACTTTTTTCACATCCCAATCATCAGAAACAATCCCTGGTATTATTAATCATGGAAAGTTTGAACACATATGGTATTTGAATAGCCTCCGTGGGACCGTATATATCAAATGTTACTTTATCCCAAACAATCCCATCAGGAATTGGTATCGTGGAAATGTTCAAAAAAAGACAAGTCTCTTCGGACCTTGTGTGATGAAAAATGTGGTTTTAGAACCTTATCCACCAAGTGAACTGTTGATCTTTCAGGAAGAAAATGACCATGTATTAACAAGTAGAACGTGATGACAAAACCAATCCAAAGTAGGAAAGCTAGTACAGTCAAGGAAAGCCACAGATAAGTCCAAGTAAAAAAAAGTATGTTGTTTTAAGTCAGTTCATTAGCTTACATGTTCTTGACAGTTCAGGTGTCGAAGAGGCGAATGAGTCTGAGACATCATCATTGATGTCAGCAAAATATCCAGAAGCAGTTCGTCCAAAAACTGGAGCTGTGCTGGTAGGTGGAGTTGGTGTTTCTCGTGGTGGCACAGAATAAATAGCACCATCCATTTGTGTTGAAACTGTATCGAATCGATCAACTATCTCTGTACTATTTGATGTTTGTTGAAACCAATGCAAGATCATTTTCCACCCTCCACAAGCTCGGAGAGGTGTCGGTGTTAGTGCTTACAACTTGTAGAGGAACTTTTTGACCAGTAGTGAGAGGGATTCGGGAACTACTGGTTGTTCCTCTTGGTCTGCTGTGCAGGATCGGCCACATGGTGCAGTTTGACATTGTCGATGGAGACAAAACGATTTTGTTTAGCACCTGCCAACGGTGGTAGAATTACAGTTCTGGTACCATGTATTCCGAAGACTGGGACTGGTGCACGATAAGAAGGACCAAATTCCTTTTTCACAGCCACCTTCTCACATACTAGATCCTCCACTCTAGGAATCCAGCCGGTAGGCATTACAAATACCTCCTTAATTCCCATGGAGACAGCACTGGCAGAAGAGTTGTCATCACGGAACTGTTGTAATTCCTGTAAGACAGTGACACGTTCATTTACGTCAAAGGGTGTTTCTGCCGCCTCCACACCAGGACCATCAAGATCTGGAACACACATTTGAGTTCTGAACAGATTGTTAAGTGCTCTCTGAACTCCATACAGGTGATTAAGCCAACTGGGACCCGTACATAAGACTCTGGCTGTTATGGATTGCTTTAAATCACGGTTTAATCTCTACACAACACTATTTCCCTCGGGATTAAATGAGTACTGGAGTTGGACCCCCAACTAAGCCATAGCTTCCCTGAAAGCCCTTGAGGCGAAAAGCAGGGCCCTGGTCCGACTGAAAAGCCGCAACTGCATATGTACCGATAATAACTTGCAAATCTTTAATAACAGTCCGAGCGTCAGCCGAGCGTTGTGGCCACACCCATAGAAATCTGGAGCAAGAGTCAACAGCGATCAAAAGATACTTGTATAGGGGACCGCAATGGTCCAAGTACACACATTGTAAAGGTTGGTTGTAAATTAGGAGCGGTGTCTGCGGTGGGCGCTTAGAGGAGGAAACTTTAATTTGTTGGCAGATGTCACAACAAAGGTGTCCTTGTAGAGGCCTGGCCACCAATAGCGGGCTAGTAAGATAGATATCATAGCCACCACCCCAGCATGGGCAGACACCACATCTTAATGCGCTGCTTTAATCAACTCTGGTGTTATGTCGTTGTTGGGAATGTCTTGCACGCCTACACCTGGTATCTTAGCCTCAGCGTTCAGGCGGCCTCCCATTCTGTAGGAATATTTAGCAGGAATGTTTTAGGATAGGGCGTACCATCAGCCATAGCTTTCATGGCAGCCCATATGTCTGCTCCTCGTTTTATACTTAAACATCTTACTGCAGCGACAGCAGCCGCAGCTACTGCTGACTTTGTGGCTTCATCAGCCAGTGTATTTTCAGCCACATGTATTCCAGCGCGCTGGTGTCCAAGTGTGTGTACAACATGGACATTTGGTAGCGTTTCTTTTAGATCTGCTACTTTCCCCCGAGTAATCTGTGTTTAATGGTGTTCCCTTTAGAATCTCTGAACCCATTCTGGCACCTGTAATCCAGGTATTCATTGAAGGACTGGACACAATAGTGCGAATCACAAACAAGAAGCGTCCGCTCTGCAGGATCCGTATGTTCCAGTGCCATCAACCGAGCTTTGAGCTCTGCCAATTGTGCTGTGCAATCCCCTAGGGTTTGCGTGAATGTATGTAGGGGACAAAATGTATTTTCCTCCATATAGCTGCTGACGACTGCGCAAGCAGCAGAATATTGGTGCTTTGTGCCAATTGCAGGTTGTGCAGAGCCATCGGTGTACATGACCCTATGATATTGTTCGATAGGCAGTGTGTTTGCTGGAACTGGGTGCTCTAGTTCATACTGCAAAAATTCTTGAGTTTGTAATTTTGGGTCAAAAATGTAGTCTACATCAATGGCTGTCAAAGACGTGGCCCATTGTATCCAACGTGGGTGTAATGCTTTCGCGTTTAGAACACTGGCTTTTGTGACAGCCTCTAAGGCTGGGATTGGGGAAACAATAATTGTGCGTTTGCCCTGGGCTAGAGGTCTTTCTTTAATAACAGCCATCTGTACAGCAGTGAGAATTTTCTCAGTAGGGGCAAAGTGTTGTTCTACTACTGAGTACAAGTGTGATTTATATGCAATCGGGACTGTCTCACCTTCATTAAATGTCACAAAGGTGAACCGCTGGCACCAGCAATTACTCTGATTACCAAATGTGTTTTGTTGTCCTTCGTGTGTAGATGTTGTGCTGCAAGCATATCTGTCTGCAGAACTCTGAGAATGCGTGTATGTTTAATTGTCCAAAATTTACTTGAAAAGCCAGGAAGTATAAAGTCATATAAAGGTTTTATGTGTGAAGCATAATCTAGAATGTAAGTTATGCCAAAATTTAGAAAACCCAATAGAGATTGGAGTTTTTTAATTGTGTTGGGAGATTGTAGTTGTGCGCATTTTTCTAAGAATTGTGGCGCTAGGCTCTTTCCTTCACCTGACAGCTCAAATCCCAGAAACAGCACGCTGAGGAAGGCAATTTTTGTTTTTTTATAGTTGAATTTGTAGCCACATTCAGCAACCCGACAACAATGCGGGCTACCGGTCTTAAATGTTGCAGCAATTCATCACCCGTGAGATAAATATCATCTAAATAGGACAATGCTTCAGGATCAATCTCGTGCAAAATTGCAGTGACACGAGCTGCGAACAGTCCTGGGCTGTTCTTATACCCCTGAGGTAAACTACAGAATTTTTTCTGGGAGCCTAGTGCACTGAAACTTGCTAAGTCTCTACTCTCAGGCGCTATATTCTGGCAGAAGAAACCAATGGAAATGTCCAGCGTTGTTTTTTTTTTTTTACGCACTGTTATTCATTAGTGCTGCGCTATGTGAGTTTTGTATAGCATACGTACGTGTATAACTCTTTAAGTGTCTGTAGTCTAAGACTATTCTGTATGAATGGTCCGGTTTGGCTACTGGGAATAACAGATTGTTCCTTGGGGAGACACAGGGTTCAATTATGTCCTGGCACTTTAGTAGTATGAGTATTTCTCTCACAGGTGCTTTTGCTTCATTTTTTATTGGGTACTGAGGTTAGGGTTGAGGTTCATTTTGAATAGGAATTACATGGTAGGGGGATTCTTTATCCCATCTAACGTGATTGCGATAAAACGCAGGTGCCTGTGCTAAAGCCCAATCAATGGCATAGGATTCGGCGAGTTCCTCTGGAACAAGTGGCGAGAAAGAATGTTTAATAATATCTTCTCCATATGGGCAGGTACGGACAAATTCAGGTGGCCAAACTTGTTCAGCCAACATCATATATGTTTACTACGCGATCCCAAAAGATGATGGTGGTCATTCTGACCCTGGCGGTCTTTGACCGCCAGGGCGGAGGACCGCGGGAGCACGGCCGGCGGTGCTCCAATGGGGATTCCGACCGCGGCGGTAAAGCCGCGGTCGGACCGGCACCACTGGCGGGGTCCCGCCAGTGTACCGCGGCCCCATTGAATCCTCCGCGGCGGCGCAGCTTGCTGCACCGCCGCGGGGATTCCGACCCCCCCTACCGCCATCCAGATCCCGGCGGTCGGACCGCCGAGATCCGGATGGCGGTAGGGGGGGTTGCGGGGCCCCTGGGGGCCCCTGCAGTGCCCATGCCACTGGCATGGGCATTGCAGGGGCCCCCGTAAGAGGGCCCCTACATGTATTTCACTGTCTGCTGCGCAGACAGTGAAATACGCGACGGGTGCAACTGCACCCGTCGCACAGCTTCCACTCCGCCGGCTCGATTCCGACCGGCTTCATCGTGGAAGCCTCTTTCCCGCTGGGCTGGCTGGCGGTCTGAAGGAGACCGCCCGCCAGCCCAGCGGGAAAGTCAGAATTACCGCCGCGGTCTTTCGACCGCGGAACGGTAACCTGACGGCGGGACTTTGGCGGGCGGCCTCCGCCGCCCGCCAAGGTCAGAATGAGGGCCTATGTCTATAATGCATTCAATGTCTCCTTCTAACTGTAACATTACTTTATACACCCTATCAGGCGTGTAGAAACGCATGTCTGCTGTTTCTACTTGTAGAAAGTCATCTGTTTCTTTCACCTTCTGATGCTCTAGAAGACTCAGGTGAATTATTGTGACCTCTGCCGTGCTCTCTAGTAGTGCCAGTGCCCACTTCCTGTTCTTCAAGAGGACCCTCTTCTTGAGTGGCATGTCGAACTGCGACTGCTGCCACTTTTTTCTTTAGGAATTGGGGTTTATGTTGGACAGGTTTCTCTTCCTTTTTAACAGAAACCTCAGATGAGCATTGTGATTCCAGTCTCAGTTTCACGTACTCTGTTCTTCGCTCTGATCGCCCACCTCTCTCATTTCGTTTTCCCGATGAGTCCTGAACGGAACGAGATTGGCGTGTATCAGTATATTGATATCTATCAGGCGTTTTTATATTATCTCTATTTCTGAGATTATATCTATTTTGTGGGGTCTCCGCACACGGAGATTCTCACCTCTCTTTTTTAGGAGTCTGTTGTTTTTTATCCCAGCGTTTCTTCTTACCCTCAGGAGCTTTCTTAGAAAAATCTTTATTAGACTTGCCTTGAAATTGTGGTTTAGTTGGTCTGGCCCCTAGGCTATCTCGACCAATACTAAAATAGGTCTCTGAGATAATCTTAGGCAGCTCGCGTTCTTGGTCCTGTTGAGGAACATCACGGAGCTGCATTCGCACCGCTAATGTGACTGCTTCCCCCCTTACGATTAATTAAGATAATTTAGGATACCGTGGCAAAATTGCCCGTTAATTGCATCCCCAAATCCAGGGCCGGGGCAGCCCCATATTCATCCTGAATTTGTTTCAACACTTCCGGCAAATTGGCAAGTGTTGGTGTACCGTGTGCAGTTGTACAGAGCGCGGCAAATACTGTGCCTCAGGTATTACAATTATCTACTGTAGGGACCATCCCAAATGGCAAGCACATTGTTAGAATTCTATGTTTATCCTGAGGACACATATGGGGAAATGCTGCTTCTAGCGCATTTGTTTTTTCTGCTAACCAAAATGGAGTTTCCTCCTGTTTGGAGGGTACTTTACACATAATCTAATGTACAGTTGCAGGGTTTATACCTGGTGTCACTGCATGTGGTTGTGTGGAGCAGCACGTGCTGGGTTTGTATTTAATGTTTGCATTACAAACTATACTAATCGTCTATATGTCTCTTTTAATTCAGTATATAAGCGACAAACCTCAGCTACTGCTAAGGTCTCTACTGCAGGGTGTGGTGTATAGGTGGCCAATAAAGGCCAGGTAGGACCATCATTATTAGAGGACCTAACCTGACTGGTAAAATTGTGTGGAGTAGGGCACCATCAAGCCAATTATTATGTTCTTGTTATTTCTAAATATGCATATGCCCTGTATTGTCCAGGTATGTCTGCAAGTGTATTGTGATAAAATGTGTTTGTGTTCCCATCAACTGCCGGAAATGTGACCCAAGAATAGAAAAGTTCTGTTCTATAAGCTGGATGGGCATCCACCACAAATGTGAGTGGACCCCTATGGGCCGTTAGGCCATTTTCTAATAAATGCTCAGTCAGAGGTTGTCTCATATTGACTGCTGTTGCTACCTGCTGCGGATTCGCCATACTAGACAGAAAATATGTTCAGAGAAGGCACACCAAAATAGGGTTCTTCCTTTTAGAGCTCAAGCTTGAACTACCTCCAGCACCAGATAGGATAACCTACGTAGCTGGGGCGGAAATCCTCAGTACCACGGACGTCTCCGTATATAGTAAAATTAGAACCTGACCAAACGTTGGCGGCACCATGTCACGTAGGCTCTCATTATTCTAATGAGACTACTGGATTTTGAGCAGCAGAATCGCCTGCGGTGTGGGAAGACTGAGTCTGACCCACTGCAGGTGACACCTGTCGGTCCAATCCGAGTTCTGCTCCGGCCAACTAGCAGTGCCTCATCGCTACCCAGGGATGACTGGGCAGCCGAGCACATGACATAATTGGTTTCTCAAGGAATCCGTGGTCACTCAGGTCTCATCCGTTTCTCTCGGTTACCTTAGTCTCATATATAAAATGACGAACAGAGGCAGTATATGTTTCAATAATGATTTTAATAAAACAACTGCATCTTAGATAGCAAAGTGTGAGCTGCAATAACCAGAATGACACATCATGACAGTATTAATATTGTGACAAGGAGAGTGAAGCATAACAATAACACTATCATATTGTCACTACGGTCAATAGACTAACTCCTTCCAAGGCTGTGATAGAGCACAACGTGTTAAGCTTGAATTCTGCCCTTCAGGTTCCCATGGGAAGACATCATACCCCATACCTGAGCAAAATAAAGCCAAATAAACTATATCTATTTTAGAGTGCACAGTGGCTTGGCCTAGTGTTTTAAAATGACGTGCGTGGAGCTATAGCTAAAATGGCTACACAACATGTTAACTCAGGGGTGTCTCCAGGGTCAAGGAACTGAATGAGTGGAGGCGCTAAAGAGGTCTGTATGGGCATCACAGACCTTAGCGTGGTCCGGACTTCCTCCCAGAGGGGCTGAACAGAGGGGTATTTTGCAAAGGTCGTGTGCGATGTCACAGTGAGTAGCAGTGCACGCCAGCAATTTTCATGCGCCCACAGTCCCGCCCTATGGAGCTTCACTGGTGTCCAGTGCCAGTCTTGTTATGTTCAATTGCGCTTCCCAAATGCCTTTGTCCAGCACCTAAAGGAGGTCCGTTTAGTCCTCTTCCTCTGTGTCTATCTGTAGTTGGGTGAGCCACTTAGTGCCAAGGCTGTCGAGGAGGGGTTTTGAAGAAAGATGGCTAGTGCGAACTCCGTAAAGACCAAACATCACTTACTTGGAGCAGCCCCAAGTCATAAGGTAGGACACCACTGGCCATGAAGCAAGATTCCCAGTGTCAGCCCCAAGGCAGTGATGCAGTAGCTATAGGTATGCCCATTTTAGTTGAGGATGGAGACCATATTCCTCCTGCAAGTGCTCAAAGGTCTTGAACCTGTTCTCAGTTAGAAGTTGATCGAGAGTATAAAGACCAGCCGTATTCCACTGTGGACAGTTGAGGACCTAAATACCAAAGCATGGACCAGAATTACCTCAGAGCAGAGCTCACTTTTGAAGGAAGGGGTGGGTCTCTTGAAGTTGGTGCACCCTATGCCAAACTTTTTGCATGGCTTGGACCATGGGGTTAATGTGTCGAGGCCGGGGTGGTCTCCCCTTTCCATTTTTTATTATCACCTGGGGATAGGATCCCCAGGGCCCAATAATGCTTGGGTGGGGGATCATGTAGCCACTATCCCCTTTTTTCTTGATTTTGCCTAGATGGGGCTCCAGGGACCCCAAGGCCAATGTTATGCTATGCACAGGAAAGGTCGTATGTCCTAAGGGGTTGGCCATCCTCCTGTCCACATGGCTGAAAGGCCGTGAGCAGAGGTGGGTTTGCTTTACTTATGGAAATGAAATATCACTATACAATAAAAAAAAACTAGAAATTCACTGAAAAAGGTTAAAGTAACAGAATAGTGAGGTGTGATAAAAAGACCTGTTTTTACTAAAAAAAGAAACCTTAGAAATTTACTGAGCACACCAAAGGTTAAAGTAACACTAGGGTTAATTGAACATGAAAATGACAACATGAACATTTTAAACTAAAAACACCCTCACCATGCACTGCTTCTGACCTCACATATTACATCACTCATGACATGTTTTATGACATCATAGATGCCATCTCAAATGACTCTATTGATGACACCACTGATGACATCAATGATTACATCAACATAGCTTCTTTTGCACAGATTGCTCTATAAAATAGTACGGCATTAGAGGCCTGAAAGTAAGCACAAAATAGATGAGAATAATATGAATCATCATTAATGCCATTACAGAAACAACTCCCTAGGGTGTTGCAAGCATGGGTTATGTGCAGCATTGTCCTTATATCATACACTTCACTGGTAGCCTATTTTCACATTAGCAGTCAACCACCAGATAAATAGCAAACCCTTGTTGCACAGTGTTCAGTCTGTATAAAAGTGCTCAGAGAAAGCTGAAAGATACTCAACTTATCTTCCAAAAGTAATAACCTACTGTGGGAAGGTGGGGTATTTTGTGGTGATGCTAGTTAGGCCTCACCATGCAATACAATCACACACCCCAACGATGGTCATTGGATTCGCACTAATAAATCCTTAGCTCATTCCTTGTAGAGTGGCACTCAAAAGAAATCTGACATCAATTTATAAAAATAGAGCAGATTTTCTATGCTAATGTAGACACCCAAAAACTTGGTCAGATACATATAACCAGAGTTATGTATTTTAGAAGAAAGCATAAATCACAGCAATTCAAAACAGCAGGACTTTTGCATTGCAGTCAATGGGAACAAGTGATAGTGACAATCAGTCACTTACATGTCGAGTTGCATGAGACACATGGAGGGTAGAGGTGAGACAGGTCCCAGGACCAAGCCTCAATATTCAATTCAATTATATCTGGCCTGTTGAGCCCGGGTGCAAAGTTGTCCTGGCTGTCCCTGATGCTGAACAGGAGCCGCTGTAGAGCTGTGTTTACCAGCTACTCTGTGCTGCCAGGAACCAGTTGTAAAACCCCAACAACGGAGCCACACTGCTGATCTCAGATGCAGGTTGAGTGGATTCCCCTCTAGGTGCAGCATCGATTGTGGGGATCAGTTTCTTGATTGGTAATCAACAAGCCTTTGTAGCGGTCAATACAGCGTGAAGACGATTCGCTGTCCAGAGGTCCAGGAGAACATGGTAGTGTCCTGAAATTTTGTGGAGGGCTGGGCTATAGTTTCCACAATGCACTGTACTATCTGGATTTGGGAGATCCCTCAGTGGTCAGATGGGCAGCAATTGTTTGGTTTCAAAGTATTGTTTTATCTGCAGTTTGCAGTGGAATAGTGCCACTAGTCCAGAGGTGTCTGAGGGTTCCACAGGGGTCCTCTGTCTGGTGCAACTGAGATTTAGTCTAAGACGAGTCTCGAACCAGAAGTTCCAGAAGCATTGCCACAGGGACCGAGTGTCCCTCTTTTAGTTTGTGTTGTCTAGTGAGTGTGAATGTTTTCTAAATGCTTATGTACGTTAGGTATATATAGCAAGGTACTACACAATTTAAAATAGTATACTTTCTGTACTACTAATGAGTGAAACTATTTCTAACATATATTATGTGAGTGGCTGTGTGACTTTGTGTATCCCTGTGTGAGTTGGTATATGAGTGCCTGTATGAGTGTGTGAGTGGGTGAATGAGTACCTGTATGGGTGTATAAGTAGGTATGAGAGTAGTTGTGTGGGTGAGTGAGTGGCTGTGTGAGTGACTATATTGGTGAGTGAGTGGGTGTGTCAGTGACTGTATGGGAGATTGAGTGGCTATATGAGTGAATGACTGGCTGCGTAAGTGACTGTATGGTCAAGTGAGTGGCTATTTGGTTAATTTGAGATGACATCATTGATGTCATCAGTGTTGTCACTGACCGTGTCATGAGGGATGTAATATGTGAGGTCATAAGCAGTGCATTCTGGGGCGTAAGTTATAGCTAGCTCAGGTAACTATAACTGCTGAATATCACTGGTTTTGTACAAGTGAAATGTGAGCCGAATTAGAACATCCCTGTAACCTATGTTTTTTTTCAGTGAATTTCTAAGTTTAAAAAAATGTCTATTTCCTATCTATAATGCATCTGTAACCTTTGTTTTTTTTCAGTGAATTTCAAAGTTTTTTTTTAAATATTGTTTCCTGACTATAACTTCCATGTAACCTTGGGTTGTTTAAGTGAATTTCTAAGGTTTTTTGAATTTTATTTCCTAACTGTTACCACTAACCTTTGACAGTGAGTTCATGAGTGAGTGCATAAGTGCCTCAGTAGGTTTATGAGTGGGTGTGAGAGTGTCTGAATGGGTCCGTCAGTGGGTGTGTGAGTGTCTAACTCGATCTGTCAGTGGGTGCATGAGTTTCTAAGTGGGTCTGTGAGTGGATGCATGAGTCTCTGAGTGAGTGGGTTGGTTAGTGGATGCATGAGCCTAAGTGGGTCTATGAGTGGGTGGTGAGTGTCTGAGTGGGTCTGTGAGTGAGTACATGAGTCTCTGAGTGGATCTATGAGAGGGTGCGTGAGTGTCTGAGTGCATCCATGAGTGGGTGTGGGAATGTCTGTGTGGGTATGTCAGTAGATGCATGAGTGACTCAGCCACATATGAACCACTCTTGTTTGTTTAGCCAACAAGAGTGCACAGTTTTGCACAAAATGTCTACCCAACTGAAGTACTTTCTACTGGTTAGTTAGTAAATGGTACCTCGTTGGTAAATGTCTGGCATGTCTTATAAACTACAGCTGCGCAATGGAAAACGAGGAATGTCTCCAGTGACCTTGTGTGCATTTGGCATTGTGATTGTTCCTTGTGAGTCCTTCTCCAGAATTCTGTGATAACATGAATCCTCCTATAGAGAGGTCGACGAGCTTCCAGGTGATTTATACATTTGCATACTCGTAGCTATTTAAAGAGTGAATCATGGGCTCTGCTCTGACCAGGAGAGGACACAAATTAACCCACTCATCACAGTCGCATACCTATTGCGCTCAAATAGATCAAAAATGCATTCACCTCCACAAAGGATTTCAGATCGTTTTGCAGTATAGAATCCCTGAGTAAACACATTTGCTGTGCCTTTGCTAAGCCCAGGAGTTAGGATAAGTTCTTCTTTCCAGAAGCAGAGTTTCAACTGGGGCACCTGCTTAGTTTATATTTATAAGTGCTTCCTGTTGAGGTTGAATTTCTGTGAAATTAGTGTTATGTCCAGAACGGAAGCTCACCAGCTTGTTTAGCCAACAAAGGTCCACAGTTTTGCACAAAATGCCTACCAAACTAGAGTATTTTCTACTGGTTAGTTAGTAAGTGCTACCAGGTTGGGCAAATGTCTAGTGTGTATTCTACACTTCAGCTGCCTAATGGACCATGAGGAAATGTCTCCAATGACCTTGTGTGCATTTAGATATGTGAATGTTCCTTGTGCCTCTTTCTCCAGAATTCTGTGATAACATGAATCCTCCTCTAGAGAGGCCAACAAAACTACAAAGATGTAAATCACCACCAAACCAGGGTCCTCCCTCTTACCTATTTGACGTAAGTGCTTCTTTGTTTGATGGGGATGTCCTCATATTCCTCTGCATCAAGAACATGCCACCAAAACCATCAGGAAATGCACAGGGGCCCTTTGGTAAGCTGTCCACCCTCCTGGTAAAAGGCAGGAAGCCCTATACATACTACAAGGTGGACGGTGTGGGGACTTTCAATGTGAGAAGGGGGCTGTGTCCCCCCTGGCAAATTTAGCCCATTGGACCCCATAACAAGGGCCCACCACAATCCAATAGGGGAGGGGGCCCCCTTCCCCAGCCGATTTCAGCCCTAGGGACCAAATCCCCCAGGTCCCACCACAATTCAGTGGGGGAGAGGGGCCCAGTAGACCCCTCCACCAGGCCGATTTTGGTCCTGGGGTCCCCATCCCCCCAGGGCCCAACACAATTCAATGGGGAGGGGAACTGCGTGTCCCCCTCCCCCAGCCAATTTCAGCCCCAGGGATACCATCCCCGGGGGCCAGGCCATGTCTGCTGGATGCCCCCCCAGGGCACCCAGTCAGCAGGTTTGGGGACCACGGGGGAGCCTGACTGCCCCTGCTGTCCCAGCCACCTCCTGCGGGAGATGACAGTGCTCTTGCACACACGGAGCTGCTAAACATGCAACTTCCTGTGTGCAACAGCAATCGTTTCATCTCTTTCACTGCCTGCATCTCTGCAGCCAGGGAAAGAGATGAAACCTCTGCTTCCAGCAGTTGAGAGCACTTTGACAGCTCTCATCCACTGGTAGCAGAGTGTTTGCTCTGACTCGGCAGGAGCTATCAAAGCTCCCACCAAGTCCGAGCAAACAGCTATGTCTCGGCGGGCAGTAGGCCCCCCTGACATAGCAGGAGCTGGCCTTGGGTTTGGCTCCTTTAGGGAGGGCCCTCTAGTGTTTCTATTTGGCCCTTGGAGGTGGTGGCCTTTGGGGCCAGGGATCAGTGAAGGACCCCCTATCTTATTGTATTTTATCCCAGGGGAGATGCCAGTCCCTGGGGCTGTGGGGGAGGCAATACAAGCCTTCCCCATCAAAAATACATGGTTGTTCCTGGGGAGGTGGTGGTCCCATGGGTGTGGGGGTCCATGTGGTCCTCCACCATTAATTTCATATTCATCTCCAGACAGGCGGTGATCTCTGGGGCTGCGAGCGAGGTCCTATGAGCTGCCCCCATTAAAAAGAAATGTGTTGCCTTTGAGAGTTTTGCTCTCTGGTGCGGGGGCGCACATCCCTCTGAATACTTATTTTACAGTGCCTCAGGGAGATGGTGGTCCCCGGGTCATTGAAAAGCCCTAAGCGGGGGGCCCGAGCTCCCCCCTCCTTTTTTCACCCACCCCCAATGTCCCAAGGACCTGGCCCATCCAGAGGCAAAAATAAAAGCAAGCGCAGGAGACAGCACTTGCTTCTCTTTTTAATTACAGCAAAATTTGTGAATCTGCCACAATTTTCACTGTGGCAAAAACAACATTTAAGCCTGAAGGGATCCCTGGGGGACCCCTACACCAAGGTCAGAGGGTTAGGGTAGCAGTACTCTCCTCCCTTTTCATTTGTTTTCATTTTTTCTTTTGAGTTGGGTGAAGCCGAGACTTCAAATGACTGCCAGCATTTCCTGGTTGAAGTTTTGGCAGCCAATTAGATCTTTGCAAGACATCAGGACTAATCGCAAACCCTTCGTGCTGACAGATATACATATTTAGTTTTCTTTTTTTTTTTTTACCCCCCCCTTTTCTCGGCCCCCCCTTGACAGGTCACCCCGGAGCTTCCCATGTACAACAAGATTCTTGAAAACACTTTTTTGGGAAAATTTCATGAAGATTTAACAAATGGCAAGCCAAAAAATGCTTTTACTATGGAAACATGGTCCTAACTATAACAACGACTGCCAGTAGGTTTTATATATATATATATATATATATATAAATATATACATATATATATATTTTTTTTTTATGTATATCTATTAACCAAAGTTGCCTTTCTCCCCAGACTCCATACAGGAGTGGCAGATGTTATCAGGTGGGCTACCAATACCTAATTCACCAACCATCTCCAAGAAGACAGGACATGCGCACTTAAAGTAAATTTTAATAACTTATTTCACAAGTTCCAGTCTTGTTCACACTCAGTGCCGAAACTCATCCCAGGGGCTGGATTTTCTGAAATAAATTATTGGAATTTACTTCGAATGTGCATGCCCTGTCTCGCACTCAGGAATTTAGAATTGCAGAAGATTTATGGCAGCTCAGTATTTGCGTATGTGTGTATATACATTCACTGAAAAAAAAAGGTTAAGGTGATGTTATATTTCGAAATTGTGACAATATTTTTCTTTATACTTCCCTGGGGCTCAACCATATTTGGAAAGGGGGGGCATGTAGCCCCTGTCCCCAAAGCAGAAGGGACCTCATGATCCCATACCCCAGGGCCTTTAGGGGGAGGAAATTCACCACCCCTCCACCTCTGAAACAATAGTTGCCCAGGGGGTCCCATCCTTTGGGACCAGACCATATATGTTAGGGAGAGGGGGGTCACACAGCCCCCTCCTAAGCCAATAGTGGTCCCAAGGACTCCATCACTGGGGCAAAAGCATATATATTGTGGGGAAGAAGAAGCAGATCCAGCAGAGAGCAGGTCCCCGGATGCCAATGTCGTTCAGGTGCCTGATGAGGATGGAGTGTGAGACTGAGATATCCAGAACAATGAGGGCTGCTGTGTCTCCTCTGTCAAGGATCATGCAATGTCATCTGTGACAGTGATGAGCAATGTTTCTATCCTGTGGCTGGGCCTGAATCCTGACAGTGTGACATTGAGGAATTGGTGGTTGCTGAGGTGATAGGTGAGACACTGGTTGATTAGTTTGCCTAGGATCTTTACTGCATATGGTAGGAGGTAGATGGGTCTGTAGTTGGAAATTGTGGCTGGGTCAGAGGTTGGTTTCTTATACAGGGGCATGACAGTGCAAGTTTCCAGGTGTCCAGCAATGTGGCTGAGTCGATGAAGGCATTGAGGGCGGGTGTTGATACTTCACTGATCAGTAGGAGTCCTTTGGAGAAGGCATGGTAGAGACAAGGGCCAGATGGGTCAGACAAGTAGATGGTTTTCATTGCAGAAGAGATTTCTATGGTAGTGTTGGTGGGCCAACTGTTCAGCGTTCCTTCCTCTGCAGTGATGTGAAGTTGAGTTGTAACGGTGATGGGTCTCATTGAAGACACTTAGAGGGTCATTACGACCCCAACGGTCGGTGCAATAGTGGAGGTATTACCGCCTACAGGCTGGTGGTACATACCTCTACTATTATGACATTGGCGGTCTGGCCAAAGCCAAACCGCCAAGTCAACACACCGACCGTCACGGCGCTAATGACCGCCGGGCTGGAGATAACAGTCTCCAGGCCGGCAGCCGTCACTAGGCCACCCGTGGCATTTTGACCCCGTCCACTGCCATGGTTTCTGTACCGCCACGGAAACCATGGTGGTAGGCACTATCAGTGCCAGGGAATTCCTTCCCTGGCACTGATAGGGGTCTCCCCTACCCCCCTTCCCCTCCCCAGAGCCCACCTCCCCTTCCCCTCCTAAACCCCCACCTCACATATACACACATACATGCACACACATACACACCCATCACACATGCATACACACATTAACCCACGCATGCATACATTCATACATACACACACAGCAACGCTCACTAGCACACACGCAATCACACCACACAACATATATGAACACTCACACACATTCATGCACACAAGCATTACACATGCATGCACACATTCAAACACAGTCACACACAACCCACACATGCACACAACACCCCCCACCCCCTCTCCTGTCGGAGAACCCGACTTACCCGTTTGCAGGGGGTCCTCCGGCAGGAGACGGGATGCGGCGCTGCTGCCAGCAGCAGGGTCTGCCAGCAAAGCACCGCCAGGCCATATCATGGAACAAGATACGGTAGGCAGTGTTTTTCTGGCACGGTGCCGCTACCGCTGTCCTCCGCCGCCATGAGCGTAGACGGGATTCCACCAGCTTTCTGGCGGAATTCTGTCTACGGTCATAATTAGGTGGATGGTAGGTAGCCACGGCGACGGTATGTTGGCGGCCGTCACTGTGGCGGTAGGTGGCTTTTGCCGCCAATGTCATAATGAGGCCCTTAATGTTTATGACTGCAGTTACCTTTGTGAATAGGAACCAAAGAGTTGAGTCACAGAATGCAAAATCGGCTGCACCTTACATTAGAGAAATATGCTTGATTAGAATGATCATTGTTTCATAGGAACTTGTTAATGTGCCTGCCAACTGAAACAATGCAGTTGTGTTGAGGAGTCTACTTCAAAGGACAGAGAAAACACGGACACTTAGGGAGGGTTTTAATTTTCTGTGTGCTTATAAAACTGATAAGTTCAAGAATTGTTGCATTATAATGCTACCCAGAGAACTCTAGAGACATTGGATCAAGTATTTCTATGAATCAAATTCTTGTTAGCTCACTAGGTTACAGTGTCTGCTGCAGAGGAATATGAGAAACATATAAAGCAAGATTTTATTCTGGCCTGGCTAACTTAGCCTTTTATCATTCCAAGACAGATACAAGGATTTCCACCGAGAGGGATAATCTAACATCTGTTATCTGCTCTTTCAAACGTTGCCAAGTTTTTGGAATATCAATTATGTCTTCATTATTATGAGAGAAGCTTTGTGAGTTGTCTTGACCATACATTTTATTATGGTTAAACTACTTTAATTATGGTCAACAAGCAAGACCCTTTGAATTGTCGTCGTGATCATTGGTTCAATGCATCTGTGTTCTATTTTTCCCTACTATACTGAATTAAACCAGGGAGGAATCCAGGACTTGAAGCTATGATGCACATATGTTTACTATTTAAAAAGCAGAAACAGCGGAAGAACCGAGGTCATTAGTAGGCGCACGCTCTAAACAATACTGAAAACTACATAGATAACACGGGACTGACAACTTCATTAGAAGGGTAACTTGATCAGGCCAAGTGAAAAAACCTCACAGTAATTATATTGTTATTTGCATTTATATAGCGCTTTCCAAGCACCTTGCAAGGCCTAATGTGCTTTCTGGCTCTGTGACTAAGTTACTACTCCATATCAATCATTTGTAAAAACCCTTCCTAGCCCTGATGAGGTCACAAAAGTGCTGTAGTTGTCATAGGATTTCTGGGTTGGTAGCCACGCAAAGATCAGCATCTCCCCAGAGAAAATCACTGAGAATGAAAAGTTCATTTGAAGTTTCTAAAGTCACTCTCTACCCAAATCTGGGAAAAGGAAGGTGGACATGTGTTCCAAAACTTGGAGCCTTCCCGTGCAGTTGCCGTGACTAGAAGAAAAATCTATGCACAGAATTTAGGCTTAATACAGTGAGCTTGAGCCACCCATGAGCTTTTTGCAGTAATAAGTGCTTGTCCATCTCGGTGCACCCGCTCCTAGTTGCATACCAAAGTCTCTCCTCAAATGATACATGTACTGCTTTTGTGCTTCTAATCTCCAATTCGATAACCAGAATGCCTGGATAATGGTTGCATCAGGCTCGCGGCTGGTTGACACAATAGTCAGTCTATTCACAATTGGTTATATTATATTCTAAGAGCCCACCGCAGCGGACTATACTGGCCATTAAAGGCCCCCTCCAGCGTTAAAGGCCCGAGGGAGCAGGACTTTAATTGCTGGTATAGCCCAGCTGCAGTGGGCTATAAGGCTATAAGAACATTCTGCCACTAGAAGGCAAAATATTCTAATAAACAAAGAGCCTGATTTAAGAAAAGTGGTGTTGCCCCCAGTGCTGGGCCACTTTTCTCACGCCCCTTAGCGCCTCCCTAATGCCACCATGTGTGTACCATATCTAAGATAGCTAGGGTAGTTAGGGGAACTAGCATTAAAGATTTTTTGTGCTTGTTAGGAGCTTTGCAGGATTAGCGTCACAAACATTGACGCTAATCCTAAAAAGCCCATTAAGGCCCATTGTAATCAATGGTGTGGCTGCTTTAAACACCTGCTCTAAGCAGGCATAAAAAGTGCAGAATAAAAAGTGTTCTTTTTTCAGCCCCCCTAATGGGGCAACACCCCCTTTGCCTTTTGCATTCATTATGCCTGGTGCAGACATAGGGGGTTATTACAACTTTGGAGGAGGTGTTAATCCGTCCCAAAAGTGACGGTAAAGTGACGGATATACCACCAGCCGTATTACAAGTCCATTATATCCTATGGAACTCGTAATACGGCTGGTGGTATATCCGTCACTTTACCGTCACTTTTGGGACGGATTAACACCTCATCCAAAGTTGTAATAACCCCCATAATGTACCACAAAGGGTTGTAAAGTGGTGCAATGTATGCATTGCACCACTTTGTAAGTTGGGTGCAGTGATTTTAGCCTCGTTGGGCCACATTGGCGTAAAAATAAAAATGATGCTAATGTGGCGCAAGGAGGCACTAGGGGCTCTTAAATCTGCCCCAAAGTCCTCACAGAGCCCGAGGGGATAAAAATCCCCTTGGGTTCTGTGCTGTGAACAAAGAACATTGGAATGTTGACGCTCCAGGCTTTTACCAGCCAGTAAAAGCCCAGAGCACTCCATTGTCTCCAATGGAGCTCCCAACATTCCAATGTTCTAATATTGTTTTCTACCCAAAACGTGGAATTGTTTGAGAAATCATCAACGCAGAACTTGAGGTCAGTGGCAGGAGCAGCAAGCCAAGCGAGTATGACCTGACCACCCAGGTGCAAGATGGTGGTGGGGTAAATGTACCTCAGAAACAGCCTCATTTTTGAAACTCATAGATACCACAAGAACAAAAGCAGAGTAGAGGGAGTAAGGTTGCGTCTAATCTTCAGAGCATTTGCACTCCTGCTGTGGAGGAAGCAGTACAAACGGACAATTAGCATTCTCGAGTGAATGCTGGGATAGCCAATCAGCATGTTTGAAATGTTGCCGATTCTACATACAGTGGCCCAATTTTAAGAAGGCCTAGCGCCACATTAGTTTAATTTCTTTGTTGTTAATGTGGCTTTAAGCTTGCAAAATTGCCGCACCATATTTACAAAGTGGCCCAATGCATGCATTGGGCCACTTTGTATCCCTTTCCTCCAAATTATGCTTGCACCATGCATAATGTATGCAAAAGGGGCATTCTGGTGCATGGAGGCCCACAAAAATGCTGCAATGAAATCTACAAGCTTTCATTGCACCATTTTTGGCATCATTTTTAATGCCTGCTCAAAGCAGGCGTTAAAAGGACGCACCCATTGAAATCAGTGGGCCTCCTTGCACTTTGCTCCACTAGCCTCAACATTTTTTATGCTAGTGGAGCAAGGCACTTAGGCAAAATTGGATAGTTCATCTGCTTGTTTTTTCTGTCTGTTCTCGGTGTGATTAGGGAGAGTGCCTTATTGCTCCATGCTGTCAGGTGATGACAGCTGTTAATTGACCTTCCCTTGATTATGCACTCTTGCTTGCAGCTCGTCTACATAATTGAAAGACAGGCAATTAACAGTGGCTAACTCTCATCGCCGAGGTCATTACCTTTATTGCAAAACTAACAGCTGTACACCACCAAATAGTTGAATTTTGATTGGTTCCTTGCCCGTCGATATCTACCTAGTACATTCATAGCTAATATTTATATCAGACCTAATTACAGTATCAAATGACTTATCAGTATGTTTTCTTCCCTTAAATGTTGCCTGTAAAATCGCAGACATCTAATAAAGAGCCAAAGTTTAATCTAGCTCACAAAATGTGCCAGTAATGGTTGACATGATGGTGGAGAAAGCAGCTTTAGAACCATCTACTTTCCTGTGAAGAAGGCAGAATATGTGCCTACAAATGGTTCTCAGCTCTGCTGCTACAAGCTTCTAAAATAAACATCCCTTCCTTTATCATTTTCTTATGAAATAATTGTTTTGTTTGCCTGTCCAATGTCAATTAGTGAAGAATATATTTTAATGAATTACCTTTGAGTATAGTCATTTATAGGGCACGTGTGTGTATCTATATCCATAAATCTATATTGCCTAATGGTAGTTATGACCTAGTTTTCATAAGAAAAGCATTTTTTGCTTTGCTAATAACTTTGGTGCAGTTTGACGAATTTTCACAAAATTTTCAAAAGTAGTTTGCTACTCATTTTTTCTGCTCTTTGGAAAGTTTTCGTATGATTTTTTAATTGGGGGCTGAGAAAAAGGTGGGGTCATAAAACATGTTTTCTCCATGTAATTTCCATGGGGATTTTAGATATGAATACAGCCTGAATGGCTGGACTGAATTACAACACATTTGGCAGAAAGCTAGATATTGGTCAAGAAAGTGTGCGTTTTGGAATTTGTTGTAAATTCATTCAGTAGTTTAGGGGTTACTAAATTAAAAAGTAATATAGATATCTAGGTATGTGGATCCTTTGCGGATCCATTCACGGAGGATCTGCGGATCCTGGGAGAAAGTAAGGCTTTGATTGGCTGGCTGCAACCTGACAGGAAAGTTGCAGCAGACATTTTCCTTCTCACTAGGGTCGGGAAGGGAATAAATAGTGAAAAACACATAAGGGGTCAGGGTACATGGAGGATTCCCACAGGAACCCCTCATGGTTTCTATGGTAACATCAACCTAACAAAAATGTCCTTGTAACCTTTGGTTTTCTAAGAAAATATAAATATGACATTATGTTTTCCAGGGAGAGGCGCATGAAATAAAAATGAAATAACAGAAATAATTTTTGGCCAGTGGCTGCCTTTATACTAAACAAATGGTGCTGTGAATTGGCACTCGGGTGCAGCTGAGTGGTGAGCGGACCTCAGCAATATAAAAGATATATATATATATATATATATATATATATATATATATATATAGATATGTATATATAGATAGATAGATAGATATAGATGTAGATATATATATATATATATATATACAAACATATATATAGATATAGATATAAGTATAGAAATAGGTATACATTCAAAAGGTATGGTTCTTGTAACTTTCCATTTACATAGTACCATGAAAAAACAGACAATCCACTAATCAGTTTTCCGAATTTCCCCCATAATTTGAAGTGTATAATTTAAAACATCAGTATTACCAGAGGGTGAGGACATTCCCAGTTAGTTTTTGCCTGGGTTGGAGTAGGGTCCTGTAACCGGGCGTCTATTGCCACGGTTACGAGTCGTAACCCTGGGCCGATAATCTCATACCCCGGGGTACAGGAGAGCGAATCATTAAACCGGAAGTGGCGTCGGAGGAGGAGTTCCGAGTCGCAGAGACTGAAATAGAGAGAGACGTAGGACAACGTTGTTGGAGGTCCGACAAGCCGGAAGGAGACTTGTGGACAGAGACCGGAGAGAAGGAGACGCCCGGAATCCCAGGAGAACAGCGAGACGGGGAAACGGGAGAGAGGAAAACCACCAACAAGGACCGACGGAGACTGGAGACAGGGGAACAGCTGCGGGAGGAGCCGAAGATCCCCAGAGAGACGCCGAGGAAAAACGAAGGAAGCCGCCACGTCGCAGGAGGGGCGTGGCATACTCAGGTATGATCGTACCACACAGTTAAACTTCTACCCGAATGGCTGAAGGGTGGGAAAAGCCTTGAGGGAGTGGAGGGAGGATTGGGGGAGAGGTGTTTTAAAGAAGGCGATCACATTTAACCCACGGACAGGGTGGTGAAAATAACCACCCACCTATAGAAAATTACTAAAAGAGAGAGAGAGAGAGAGAGAGAGAGAGAGAGACTATACACGGGAAGGTGAAACCACTATAAGTCTAGTTCCCACGCGAAACCCTGCACCCCTACCCTCCCACAACTGCACTAACCATATACAAACCCTAAAGCCAACATCTACACTTACCTTTTGTCCCGTTGTTTCTATTTGTTTTGGGGAAACCGGTCCACCTCTACTGGGACGAGTTCCAGACCCTACTCCACCATCAGACGGACGGGTTCAGTCATTCACCGGAAACGCCCTGAAGGAAAGCAAATACATCACATCACACTTATGAACTAAAAGGAAGATGAAAAGATTTCCCAAGAAAGAGTCTGGAATAAGAATACAAATAAAGGAAATATCAACCAAGCTTGGTGCCTATAGAGTTATTTCAATACCCATCACGTGTAGACCCAGAACCCATTACAGGTCCCCAGCCTTACTTTGCTTAAGGCCTGGTTTATATTTAATGCACCCCTCCTCCCAAGTGATAATGCGTTGGTAAACGTCTAAGAATTGAGAAACAGTTAAGTATTGCTTTACTCTAGATCTCCTGATTGTAGATGTTGAAGAACAGTCAATAGGCCACATTATTTCCGAATCCAAAAGAAAGGTGTGTGATCCTGTAAAGAAGAGTGAGAGAGGGATAAAATAAACCAAAACACTGTATACATACGGCTATAGTTAGCTATCAATAAATTAAATACAATAAAGTACACAAGTAAGCACCTTAATCCTGTGTGTAATAATGTATGATTTGCATTTCATTATTTCATGTTCATCTACTTCGTGTTTACACAAAATCTCCTCCTTGTTGATACATACAACTTAAAACTTAAACAATCCATACTACAAAAATACACAAATACTAAATAGTCACAAAGGGGCATATTTATACTCTGTCTGCGCCGAATGTGCGTCAAAGATTTTGACGCACATTCAGCGCAAACCGTGCCCCATATTTAAACTTTGACGCCCGAGCCCGCGGACGTCAAACTCCCGCCATGTGCGTAATTATGGGGATGAGGCAACCCGCCTTGCGTTAATCATATGCAAGGTAGGCGTTCCCGTACAAAAAATGACTTAAACGGCCGTGCGTCTTATTTATGCTTTCGGGCAAAAGTGCTGCACGGTCGGGAGGCGGAGCCGGAAAATGACACACAGCCCGATTTGCATCAAAATTGAACACCTGGGTCAGGGCAGGCATTAAAATGGGGCAAACACACTTGAATTTAATCAGAACACACAGAAGCAACAGCAGAGCAGCAGAGCAGCAAAAGGGAGACATGGAGGTGCTTCTCATCCAGCGTGCACACAGACGCAGAGCCCAGCAACAACAACAGCAGCTACCACAACACCAGCAGGGACCCCAAAGGCAGCGCAGAGGGCAGGAGAGGATATTCCGCACCAGAACAACCCTTCGTGGACTCAGGGAACATGACATCATCCAGAGGTACACGTTGAACTGGCAGGCCATTCAGCAGCTGCTATGCAACATTGAGCCACAGTTGGCATCCACCTTGCTGACACCCGCACCATCCCAACAGAAACCAAGCTGCTTGCAGTACTTCACATGCTGACAAGTGGCTCTTTTCAAACAACTGGTGCCCTGGTTGCCGGAATATCACAGCCATCATTCTCTGCCTTTTTGCCCAAAGTACTGGATGCCATCATTGGACTCACACCCCACCACATCTGCTTCCCTAACACACTGCAGAAGCAGCAGGAAACAAAACAGGGGTTTTACCTCATTAGTGGCTTACCACACGTCCTTGGTGCAATCGACTGCACACATGTACGTCTTGTGCCACCTGCTGCAACTGAACACCTCTACCGCAACAGGAAGCACACACATTCCATCAATGTGCAGGCCATTGTCGATCACCAAGAATTGATCACCAACATCGTGGCAAAATATCCTGGGAGTGTCCATGACTCATTTATCTTCCGTCATACACCATCAATCCAGGATGGACGGTAAGTCAATGGACTACTTGTTGATAAGTACAGAAACCTACTTATATACACAGTGCACAGCAACCCTCTAGGACACACAACACATACACCACAACAGCAACATGTCGACAGGAACACACTGAAGTCGTCACATCGCTCGCCATGTTTCATAGGTCACCATTGAACCTATCTGAAATTAGTGTACAGTCTAATGTTAAGACGTCAATGATCACAAAGTTTGGAGTGGTTTGCCTAATTGTCACCTTGCAAAATGTAGGCGTCTCAATTATGTTTAAATTAATCCATCGCATAAGTCTAAAGGTATGGGATGTCCAGGGTACATTGATATGAACATATTAACAACACTGTCAATTTGAACCTGTGTCTGGAACCATCATCTCACCCCTAATGAAGACACAGGCACACCTGTATCACAAGTCACAATGCTAGAGAGTGCACACTGTACTGCAAATCCCAAAACATACTGCTGACAACCAGTCAGAAGCCAAACACTCGTTCAGCCAAGGAAACAACACAATGCAGATGGTACATCCTACAAGCCTAGGATGCAACACAATAACACAAAAGAGTCACAGACCACACAAGACAACTGCTGCAATGCAAGGTGATATCAATGGGGCAAGCTACATCAACATGATCCCATTCATTTTCTCTTTCAGCTGATCAGGGGTATGGGATCCAGCCATGGATAATGACACCATTTGGCAACCAGAGCACTGCAGCAGAGCGTGCCTACAATGACGCACATAGAAGGACACGCACCATAGTGGAGAGGACCTTCAGCATCCTCAAGTCGAGATTCAGGTGCCTCGACATCACTGGTGGTAGCCTCCTATATTCCCCTGAAATGGTCTGTAAGATCATTCTAACATGTGCCATCCTGCACAACATTTGCATAAGAAGGAACATTCCCCTCTTGGAACCACACATGCCTGAAGAGGAGGAAGAGGAGGATGGTGGCCTGCAACATGAGGGGGAACAACAAAACACGGCTGCTGGATTGCATAGGTGCCAACATATCGTGAACAATTTCTTTTGAAAATAATCACCATCACCACTGTATGAACTAATGTAAATAAACACCAATAATAATCACCATAGCATGGTCTGGCTAATTTTGCTCACCTTTATCTCTAACTATCAGAATAAGAGAGTAGCCTCATGGAGCACTGCTGATATACCGATCAGGACACAGAAAATCCCAGAGCAATTGTGATGCTTATCATACAATGGTCACATACACAAACACTGTAAATGACATAAATCCTGTGCATTTCACCTTTGAAGGGCAATAGCAGAGGACCACACCTATTTCACATATACATGTTGGAAACATGGTTCATCGCAGCATATGGCACACAACTAAGACACCATCACTCAATAAGGGGAAAACAAGCCTCATACATGAGGCAGTTGATGTGCTATTGCATTGGTAACAGGAATGTATGACCAGACCCTTGACAGCAGTAAGTCCAACTGCATTCAATCTTTGCAAGGACTAGCTGTGACTAGAGTTCCATATAAGCAGAACATAGACAGCACAAGTACCACACATATGACAAGCATTGCGCACATGGCATTCCATTTACATGTCAGCCCATTTCCTAACTCCTGACACACGCATGCACCTGGTCACAAACCGCCTGTCTGATGAGGTCCCTAGAAAAGTAATATGTGTACCCTGATATTCCCTCCTCTACACACACAGACAAACAATAGTAATCCAGTGTGCTACACCCTTTCCTATGGTATACCATTGTCATAGTACATCTGACTGCATGGACGTCAGGTCGCTTAATACACTGGCTTGTAGTTACTAAGCCCTGTTAGCACCTGTAGATTGCTTCCCATGTGAAAGGTACTGTTGGTCATTTGAATGCAAATCTCACATACAGGACTTGTGAGAAACAGATGAGGCACACACCTGTGATCACCTCCATGCACACCACCCATCGGAACATGCACTGCCCCTGCTGATGACTGCATAGAAGTTGCCATTTTGTCAAATACACCGTTATGCATTGTTAGTAATTAGGCCGTGTAACACAGCCCTTGGATTCATGTGTCACCTTGAAAAACACAGGACATACCCAGTTTTCCATGTCAACTGTCTTGTTCTTCCTACGACCAGTCTTAGTCAGACCACTGATTATGTAACTTGTGAAATAGCAGGATCCTGATTGACCCTATATCCTTTCAGCCTGACTGGCACCTGTCTGTGCGTTACCCTAAAGATTCCTTGTGGCTACATATGTACCACAGTTGCTTTACCAAACCTCTCATTCCTCAGAGGGTATTGTGTCATGTACTTCATCAATGCATACCCAAATACATTGTATAGCATCATCTGCCTTTTAATTGTACCATAATTGTTAATTTGTCTTTGAATACCAAAATCATGGGCCATCCCTTGTCTGGGTCTCATGTATGCATGAACGACAAAGAGTGACAGTATACCAGGGCCGTATGCAGGGATTGGGCACGGTGCGTCCAGCAGTACCAGCTACCTCTGATAATGTCCATGAAAAGTCCACCACATGTTAGGACCCTGACAGTTCACACGCTGAATCACATTGCTCACAACATATTGATGGGCCGTGCATGGTGAAAATCTGCGAGAATAATCAGCACAGAGGCTATGATGTTCCCAGATGCAGTGGGAATTTTAGAGGCCAACCTGTGTACAAATGTTGTCATGACACCTGCCGGAACATGACACCTGAGACATAATCTCACTCAGCACACCAAGGTTGCCCTTTTGACAGTCTCATAACACGTCTTCAGTGACAGGGTGGGACCATCCCCATGTAGGTTCTTATGTCCTCATTGGGTTTACTCACATTGATCTCCGAAGGATACTCAGTAGATACAGGAATAGCTGCCACTGACTCATGATGAGACCTGGACGTAAATGTGACAACATACACCCCTAAAAATATACAGGATCAACATTGAACCACACACATGAACAAGACACCTCTGTGCAATTGATCACTGGAAAAATGTGGACACGTGCTACCTCATCTGCTGGTCCACCACACCCACTGGAGAGTTGTGGCTCAGTTATATGACCTCAACTGTGGCGTCATATTACATTTGTGGTTCACCTTAGGCTGTCTGGGCCAATTACATGGTACCCACTTCGTCTATGCATGTGCCTGACTCACTGTGGGATTCACCAATAAGTGCCTAGGAAGCAGTTACCAAAAATCTAGGACATGGGATGGTCAACTTGTGGACCATTGACATGAACAAGCGTCTGCCATCTATCTGGTGCATGCTTTGTCATTTGTGGTGTCTACGTTACCCAAAATCTTGGAAGTGCACACAACGGATGTTGCTACATGTATGACTAACACACGTCCTCTCTCATTACCACAATGACTTACATCTAAGGTTTGGACACATTGACTTCACATTCATACAAGCATATTTGCAATAATGCATCTTGTGATGCACACACACTGGGTTGACTAATACAATAGTAGCCACTGCACACACATTGAGCCATAGGCATTGAGGTACTGTACTCATGTGCGTCACCTTGCTATCCTCTCCTGATGCCAAACATGCCCAAATTGTGCAATACATATATGTAGGCCACACATATGGCCATCTAGTGCGTCAGCCAAGCGTCAAAATCCTGTTAAGGATGTAGCGGGTCATGGTCCGTTGCAGTATGATGTCTCACATGTGAACATACACCATCAACACCAAAGTGGGTGCAATCAGCCTATCTCAGTTGTGTCCCAAATGTAACATAACATTAAAATGTAAAAAATCCCCAAAAACACTTCATGCACTGAAATTTCGACGTTTTTATCGTTATGCGTCATATTTTTTCATGCATACAGATTGTGCGTCATATTTTTCGACGCACAGGAGTGAAAATTGGGCTGCATCCAAATAATTATAAAGACTATTTTACTATTATTTGGATGCGGCCTAATTTTCATTCCTGTGCGTCTAAAAATATGACGCACAATCTGTATGCAGGAAAAAATATGACGCATAACGATAAAAATGGCGCCCATTTTATGCAGGAATTGATGTAATAGGCTATCCTGTTTACAGAATATGTACAGTGGGTGTACTTTCACTTTCACTTTGCAGTCTGTGAATCTTCCACACTGTGTGGCTGTGTTCAGAGTGTTGTCCAGTGATTTTGTGCTTTTGTGTCCTGTGTGCTGTCTTACTTGTTACTTTGTGAAATAAATATTGCTGTTCTATACTGTCTGAGTGTGTTTAATTTACAATTGTCCGGTATTGTATTGTATTTGTTGTTTGTGGGAGTCTGTTGCGGGTAGTGCTAGTTTGGGGATAGTTGGGCTCTTTTAGTTGTTAAGTTTACTCATTTTCTGTACTTCTACTTTCCCCCTTTTCTTCTTCTTTATCCCCTATTCCCCTTTTCAGTGCTGAGATGTTGGGTAGGCCACGTCTTGGCAGGATGGGTGAGGAGGAGCTTGGGGGGTTTATATGGCTGGTGTGCCATTTCTTCCCACTCATGATCGAGGCAAAGGGCAGGGTGATACAGGGGTATCACACTGAGGCACGACGAATCCGGTGGGGTAAGGTGCTGTATCACTTGCAGCGCGTGTATGGGAGCCAGAGGAATGACCAACAGCTGAAGCACCGCTGGGCTGACATCATCACCATGGAGCAAGATCTGCTGGACCACCTGGGAATAGTGATTGGTGGCACTGTTGGTGAGCACAAATCATGTAAATCTGCACAATTAAAAGCTCTGTAGTGACATCATATGATTTGTACAATATCTGCCGGCTAAGTTGCTGACTGTGTGGAATGCTTCGGAAACATACAGGGCAATTGATGGACTATGTGAAGGACCACAATTGCTAGCTGTCATGAAGCACGTGCTCTGCAAACTTAGCAAATACTTTGGCTTAATGTAATTTGGTGCCGCCTTTGTGTCTGACAGCAACACAAAATAGGAGCCAATCATGTTTATATAGGTCACATTTGACAGTAAAGTATAGATTTACTAAAATATTGGCAACCTTTGTTGACGCAATAGCTAGACTGACTTTAGAAACACTACATGATGCACAAAATGAGTGCTGGCTTCATGTCAATTGATGACAGCAATGTGGCCCAGACATATGTCTCATGTGTGTCCGGTGAGTGTGTAAGGAAAGCATTTTTGGAAGTTCTATGAATGTAAGGGATTCTTGTGGTCCTTCATCTTTTTGGATACATGTCAGATCTGGATTAGAAAACATCGGGAAAAGGTGTAAGGTGCCCTCAGCTAACATCTTACACTGGTATTTGGAGTTTGTTGTGCCACACTCCAATTAGGGATGGCAGTCCATAGGTTTGCACGTGGGTTCATATCTCTATGTTTGGTGCAAATCACCATTGCTGGGCCACATCAAATGAAGAAACTTTAACAACATGAGGGCTTCCAAAAGTCCCTGCCCCTCTGTACATTGTACCTATGTGTCATTAATGTGTCATGGCCACATAGGCTGTTTGACTGGTAATGCAGTCCTCAAGTAACCAGGCTTTGGATGTCTCTCTTGGATGCACATGATGAGACGATTACACACCATTATCATTTCTGCTCACTAATGAAGGAGCATGTTTGCCACCACATGATAGCTAGGGCCACTGCATGTGTGCAGATATGTGTGTAATTGTCACAGGAGACCGATGCTATGTACATATTAGCCGTGCTATATCAGATGCAGTATCATCATGTCTGAATGGCTTTCATTACTTATGTCATCTTACACATTGTTTTTGTCTTTGGAATTGTTGGTCAGTGCACAGATTTTTAGCACATTTCTTCCTTCCATGTCTTACAGGTGGACCGGCACCCTACACTGTCGAAGAGGTGGCTTCATTTGAGGACCCCGACCACTCCAGTAAGTGTTGATATGTCTGTTATGTGTTGTGTTTGCTGGTGATGTGTGATGGACTCCTGTGTGTTGAACACATAGCAAAGTGTGATGCGCTGGCCAATCATTTGTCTTGTTCCATGAGTGGGATTTCAGTTTCGCACCATTTTTGAGTTGGCCAATGCTTATCCTATTGTATTATCTAGGGATTGTAGGACATTCCTTTAGGCTCCTCAATGAGAACTGGGGTGAATCATGTGGATAACATTTGTATCAACAAGAGTCACACTGGAACTCATCTCAGATTTAGTCTGCCTGTCAGACCCACATTCTCCCAGATTGGGACTGCAAATCGCTTTCCAACAGACTTCTGCTTCCCTATTCACCAAACTACTTATTAAAATGTAGGTTGAACTTCTTAGCAGCATGTAGTTCCACAGGTAGTGCTACAAGTATGTGGCACTTGAGTGCAATGGCCTAGGTGTCCATGATGTTTGGAATTGTTAGTTGTTTCTCCACCCCGCCCACCCTCAAACACAGGCATGGGTTTGTGAATAGGGTACCTAGGACTGATGCTACCAGTATGTTACACAGACATGTGAATAAGTGATTGTTTGGTTGAAACCTAGTGTACACACTCAGGTATGGCACATGAGTACTATACTAGCAAGTCCAATTACAACTTGCAGATCATGTGGCTTCAGATTTCTATCCCGTACACTGACATCTGTAGCCCTGGCATTGGCGGAGGATGTGCTGCATGATTGTTAGCTGACAACTGGCAGAACTATGATGCCAAAATCATGCCAGTTGTTTCCCATCTTGTAGGGTTTGGATGTGCTATGTGTGATATGACCTTTGTAGGCTGCCCTGCCATGTACTTCCTCAGGGACATTCAATGATCTGTATGATGATATGAGCTGTTACAAGTACAGTAGATGTACTCTATGATTTACTTCTTGTGCCATTTCACACAATGCAGTTCCTAATGTAAGTTGTTTGCCTTTGTCTTCACAGCTGCGAACATGACACCCATCCAGGTCCGTGAGTTCCAGCGGCGTGCTATGAGGTACCAGCATATCCTGCTGGTAGAGTCGGGGTTCAGACGGATGGCCCGAAGATACCGGAATGAACGGGCCTCCGGAGCATGGAGGGCTTTCCCACAGGGTAGCCCTACTTTGCCCACCACAGCCACCACCAGCACAACCACCACTTCCACCCAGGTGGCACCACCCACAGCTGGGACTGTTGTCCCAACGTCTGCAGTTGCTCCAGGCCCCAGCAGTGGAACACCTTCAGGGCAGCCCACAGGCATTGACTCTACACGCCCACACACATCCCCCGCCGGTACCCAGACTGCCCCAGCTGCTACAGTTGACCCTGCAGCTTTTCAGGCAAAGGAAAGAAAAATGGACTGTGTGCTATGGAAAATCAGTCACCTGCAGCGGGATGTTCGACATATGAACAGGCGTGTGCGGTCCATAAAGTGGACCCTCCGGAGGGCCAACCTCTAGACTTTTAATATGGACATGATTCCCTCCCCTCCCTCCTCTTTCCTTGTTCTTATACTTAGTGGGCTTAGGGGGCTTAGTGTTAGGTTAGTATAGGCTGTTAGTTTAGTTAGTGTTAGTGGGTGGGGGGTCCTGATTTTTTCTATTTTTACTTTTTGTGTGTGTTGGCTATGTTGGGGTTCTTGTGTGTTTACAAAAAAAAAACATTAAAAAATATTTAAAAAAATACAAAAAATACAAAAAATATATATTTGTTTAGGATAGTATAGTATGTGTTTAGGTTTTTTTTTTGTGTCTTTTTTTTTGTATTATGACCATGGCGGTTACCGCCATGGTCATCCGCCGGTTCTCCGTTCCGTCCACCAGGGCGGAGACGACCGCCAGGCTGGAAACCTGGGTCTCTAGCCCGGCGGCTGTCACTATACCGCCAGCAGTATTTTGACACGGCTGACCGCCATGGATTTCATGCGGTTTGAAACCACCATGAAATCCATGGCGGTAAGCACTATCAGTGCCAGGGAATTCCTTCCCTGGCACTGATAGGGGTTTCCCCCACCCCCCACCCTGACTCCCTCCCCTACACCACCCACCACCCCTGCTACCCCCCAAAGGTGGCAGGCCCCCCTCCCCACCACGACCCCCAACATCACAGAACTCACACACACACGACACGCACGCAGGCACCACCAACACACACACACCGACATACATGCCTACATCCACACACACAGTCAGACACGCACACCTACATACAAACAGACATGCACACATCCATACAGACATATCCACAGACATACACGCACTCATTCCCAAAATACGCAACACCCCTGCAAGCATACACACACTCACACACCCCCTCTACATACACAGACGCACAACTACAAATACTGTCACTCTGCTGGACTCCCGCTTAGCTGTGCTGAAGGACTGGACCCACATTACATAAACCCAATACACAGAGTAACCCTAAGGGCCAGTTGACTGGTCTCCTGTTTTCTGAAGTCCAAGGGACTCAAAATACTTCAACTCACCTTCTACAACACCCGGACTCCGCCAGCCTGTGAGTCTTGCCCTGCCAACTAATTCCAATCCAGTCCTTGGGCCTTTGCGATTGGGTATAAAGTGCTGCTCCAACTAAATTAACACAGTCGCCGCTGCAAGGATCAGTACCGCCTCATTTCCCCTGTGGTGTGGTTTGGAACCGGGGCATTGGCTCCATTGCATGGTTGTGAGTCAAAGCATCACCTCTCCAGAGTGTATAGACCTTGGCACAGTGCCTTCGGAACTGCTGAATCACAGACCCAAAGCATCGCCGCGGCTGTCTTGAGAAAATTTAGGCGTCTTTGCTACTTTCCTTGAGAACTGTAATCCCATTGCACACTTTTTTCACAATAAAGTGGCACATATCTATCAGATGTTCCCTTAATCAGTGAAAGATCTAGGGTGCCAAGAGGCTTGGTTGAAAGCCTCCACCTCCTTTGAGGGTCTCTCTAGCTTCATCTGTCCCTCTCTGGAGAAACTACGGGCTCTGGTGACCAGTGTAAAATCGGGATCCCCAGTGGACCCTGCCCCCACAAGAATCTTTAGGCAAGTCATGGAATCCATTCTGCCTGGTCTGGGCAATCTTTTGAGATTAGAACCTGTGGAGGCAACTTTTAGGAAAAAATTAAAAAGCTGGCTTTTTAGACAGTGTTAAATCCCCTTAGTCCTCACAGTTTTTGGCACTGGTCTTATGCCTTGGATGCCTTTATCTTTCAGGGTCTCTGCTACTTTCTTGCATTGTTCTTTTCTTGTTCCTATAGGGTAGCAATCCTAGCTCAGGAGTACTCCAGCTGGAGTAATCTGAACACTTAAAAAAAACTGCTAACATAACATAAGTATTTGGAAAGGTTGACGCTTCGCCTCCAATGATGGGGTCGACAGCAATGCATCACTTCAGTCTGCTCCCTGCATCTTTGACGTTGATGCAACCGCCATTAAGGTACTTTTGTTCAGTGGGCCACACTGGTTCGCTAAAGTTGGCCTGCGCTCTATCATGGTCGGCCTGAACCCTTGACTTTGTCCAGGTCTGGTGTGACCTGCAAGCCCCTGTTGGTGCTTCCTGTTTCTAAGCACTATTTCCCAGTTTATTCTTTAAAAATTAATTTCTCAAGCTCTACTGATTGGATTTTTATTGTTTTGGTCTTGTTTTATTTATTACATTTAGTTCTATTTTCTAACCAGGTGTGGCATGTTTTTGTGTGAGCTTTTCACTGTTTTACTGCTTGAACTATTGCCCAAATACTTAACACATTGGGCCTCATTATGACCCTGGCGGGCGGCGGAGGCCGCCCGCCAGGATCCCGCCCTCCATTATACCGCTCCGCGGTCAGAAGACCGCGGAGGGTATTATGAGTTTTTCCCTGGGCTGGCGGGCGGTCTCCAAAAGACCGCCCGCCAGCCCAGGGAAAAACTCCCTTCCCACGAGGATGCCGGCTCGTAATCGAGCCGGCGGAGTGGGAAGGTGCGACGGGTGCAGTGGCACCCGTCGCGTATTTCAGTGTCTGCAAGGCAGACACTGAAATACTTTGCGGGGCCCTCTTACGGGGGCCCCTGCCGTGCCCATGCCATTGGCATGGGCACGGCAGGGGCCCCCAGGGGCCCCGCGACCCCCCCTACCGCCATCCTGTTCATGGCGGCTTTCCCGCCATGAACAGGATGGCGGTAGGGGGGGTCAGAATCCCCTCGGCGGCGGAGCGAGCTGCGCCGCCTTGGAGGATTCTAAGGGGCAGTGGAAAACCGGCGGGAGACCGCCGGTTTTCCCGTTCTGACCGCGGCCAATGCGCCGCGGTCAGAATGACCAAGGGAGCACCGCCGGCCTGTCGGCGGTGCTCCCGCCCCCGTTGGCCCTGGCGGTAGAGAACCGCCAGGGTCAGAATGAGGGCCATTGTCTCTTAGGTTAAGCCTGACTGCCCTCTGCCATGGGTGAGCACAGGTTAATTTAGGGTGTGTTTGTGATTTACCCTGATTGGGACTGTGGGTCCTGCTTAAGCAAGGTGCATACCTCTGCCAACCAGAAAGCCAGTTTCTAACAGATAGTTTGGGCTGAGACTCTATGCTAAGCTTTACCTTTCTTCTACGACAATGTTTAGGTGAATTACAGAGGGGCAGTATGGAATACAGATTGTGTAAATGGTGTCAGCAGTACGAGTTTGCAACACTTGAATTTTGTCAGTGACGTTTTGCGCAGGTTGTAAATGTTAACATTTCACAAAGTTGAGAAATGTGAGACTTTATCCGAAATTCAATGTCAGAGGGAACACTTACCCTGATGTGATTACCCATATTACGTGACTTCTATGGATTTGTTGTATCTCAGTATATCACTGTGCAGTGTCTCAAAGCACCTTGAAGCAGCCAAAGTGGCATGGTAGTTAATGTAAAACATTCCGAAGTATCCACTTATGTGGCTTTGCTAACTGTCCTAACCATTTTGTTAGTGTTAAATAATCATATATGTAACATAAACTATTAGGGAATCCCCGATTTTCGCACAAAGCAGAGTGACAAAGCTATCCACAGATCCTCAATAAGGTTGCAAAAAGCGTTTGTAGCTCGGTGTGCCCAGGTAATAGGTGTACACCTAAAAAGGGCCCCTTCTCAAACTTCTCCCTCTCTTCATGTTCTCCTCCTATAAGTGCACAATATTGAACGATTCATTATACTCGAATGCTATCTAGAGAGATTTGCATTTTTGCATGTTTCTACATATGTTTGTATATTTCAATACATGCCTACAGCGATCACTAACTTGGAGATTGTGAAGTATCCTAGCCCATGACCAAAAAGGTGTCATCTTTTAGTGCAAAAAATTGTGTAAATAAAAATGATTGAACATATTGGACTGAAAAAGCAGGTGAGATTCACATTTACTACAAAATTAAGAGAAGTCCTTCATCTTTGGAGGATGTTTTCAACATCTCTGCTTGAAGTTAAAGCCCCATTTTGTCAAGGTAGGTCTGTGCAGGCTTGCTGTGAGATTTTGCAACGTATAAAAATATTTTGATGAAATGCGTGGGCTTGATTAAGATAAGTGAGCTCATCTTTGACTCGCTCCCTTGCATGTCTTCCTACAATTCAATCTTTTATGAGTAATTTATCTTCGCAGATATCTAGGTGGAAAGTGATGGAGTGCTCCTCTCGTTAATTAGCTGATTAAGGATGTTCTTGCCTGCAGGGAGGTGCGGATTATGTGCCGCCATCTCTGTGTAGCTACTTTAAGGCCTGATAATAAACAGTGGCGAAATTAATTTGATAGGTCTTTACCATCCACAGCTATACACAGACATCAAAAAATACCCGGCTGGTTTTCCAGACTGACATATTTGCATGTCATTCTGCCTTGCAGTATTGTTTTGAACAACAGTCTACCATGTAAAATAGTGCCAACAGTTCTAACATGTCTCCAGAGAATATCTGTACACAGTTCCCAGCTTTGGTGGATGTAAATACTGTGAACATTGTGCAGAGCAAAATTTAGCACGGGTGAAACAGAAGGTGAACTGGGAAAATTTCCACACTTTTCAAAGATCAAAGGACTAAATTATATCACTCCCAAATACTTTGACTGACTAATGTAGTGAACATTTTTTAGCTGGGTAAAGCTCTTTCCAGTTATTGCAAGACATATTTGCTCTGAGTGGGCAGTACAAAAGTACTCAAAAAGACAATACATCAGACACTAACATACTGACCTGAAAACTTAATCACTTGTGGTCATGCAAAAAAAAAAATTGTGATCTTTCCTATTAGTCCAGTGCCTTGGAAAAGCTGGTCGAACTGAAACAGGGTTGACCACAAGTCACATCAATTCTTTTATTTCTTTTTGTAGATATGGCAGAACTATTTTTCCGTTTCTAAAGATTAAAAAAAGTCATAACACTTGCATAAATGAGATGGAAGGTGGCAGAGGATGTCTGGATAGAGAGGATTATAGACGTTTTCCTATATAAAGTTCAGAGAAAACCCTCCCCCCACCAATAAAACCCCTCCACCTTTCCGAGACACTTTGCATCACTCAGAATAAACAGATTATTTAGAGCAACTATACTAACACATGCACAGTCACACATATATGAGTACAATACAACGAAACTGACATGACAAAACCACTATTTATTTCCTCACAGAGTGCTTGTTGCTTTGCCTTCATAAAGGGAAAGTCTTTGATTTTACCTCAGTTTACTTAAGCAAAATCTTCAATCCTGTTTTAGTTAAATATATTTTTTTATATAACAAATACACCGGAAACAACTCCATGGCATTACCTGTGTATGCAGATCTGCAGAGTGAAACATTATGCATTACCTTTTTTGACGGGGGAAATCAGAACCAATTCAAGGCTTTGCCCCCTGCGAGTCATGGTCGCTCCACATCCTCTCACACCCACCCAAACACACCCAAACGAGATACATAACTTGTAACTGTAATAGAGTCCAATGTTGCCACAGATACAACCAACAGTCCGTAGCTTTCCCGAGTCAGGAATAACCAGGGGCACATTCTCATGATTTTCACTAGGCCTAGGCCAAAATTTAATAAAGGCACCGAAATTCACAAAATTCCAGAATTATGCTGTTATGCAAAACTTTCATAATTTCTTTAAATTACATGACTGAGTGATTTTTCATTTTTTTCAAAGCGCTCACCATGCATAAAAAAGTCTAGCAAGATACCAGAGAAAACTGGTTTTGACAAAAAAGTTGTCTCACCAGTAAACAGTTGTAGGGGTGTGCGAAAATCCCCTAATTTGCTTTTGTATCATTATGAAAAATGTTGGCAACATTATGTGAAATTAAACATAATAATGTGAAGCGCAAACCACTTATTTTACACTGTACATTAAAGTAAGCAAATAACAAAGCACTATGAAAACAGCCGGTCGTGTTCTGTTGTTCATGTCGATTCGCACACAATTTTTACTGTGAATGGTGCGCTTCCTGGCGATTTTTTGCTGATAATGCTGCGTAAGTAGTGTAATGGCATAATTTTGAGAATTTTGCGTAACAAGCAAAACATTGAATTCCCACATTTACTTGAATTACACTGGTGTGAGTTAAATTTCACCAAGGCCTAGGCATTTGCTTCTTGGACAGTTTCTTATGCAAGTATCTCACGAGACTTTTCATGCGAGTTGCGAGTTCACTCAGAAAAAGTCCCGAAAGATACTGGCAAACTACATTTCATTATGAAAGATTCATTTCACATTCTTTTCATTATATTTTTACAAGAAACACTATGCGATTTCCTAGGCCAATTTATTTATAACTTGTGATTAATAGAGCAATTCTATATTCTAGGAAAACATTGGTATTCAGAGTTTCCTTTTTGTCACAATGCGTCTTCTGTCACCATCCATATCTTAACTTAAATTGGTAAATTGTTTTTAGAAGCAAAGCAGGAAGTAATCTGAGCACCAGCCATCTTTTTGCTTCTTGTTATTGACACTTTGGGCACGGTTTAGAGTCTGACAGACAGGTTGGTCTGCCACAAACATGACGACTACCCCATCAATCAAATTCTCAGTTTGCTCGCCCTGTTATGTCAGATGGACCATCGCCTTTCTGGCTGTAGGTCCGCACTGACTCCGCTGCCAGAAAGCTTACTTTAACAGGGTGATGAAGTAGGAGCTGCAGAAAAATGGTCATCAGACCGTCTGCCTTATTTAGATGGTACATCAGATGTATTTTTCCCTCCATCACCTCCAGGAAAAGCTTGGTGGTCTCAAACAGAAAAAAACGAGACATGAACCAACACACCTTTTGAGAAAACTCCCAGGATGTGAGGGTAATTAGTTTTTTGGTTTTCAATTAAAACAACCTCCAGTTTTGAGAGTTTGTTTATGAGAAACAAAAATGTTTGCTGTGTGGAAGTCTGAAAGGGGGCAGCCATGCACCAAACTTACAGTGCCTTCAGAGGAATCACTGTATTGGCAATCCCTCTCAAGACACAGAGATCATTGTTGGGGCAGCACTGATCTCTAAATAGGATGGTCTTCTGTCCATCAGGAAGGCAGATGTAATGCCCTCTTCCACCCTGATGGACAGAGTAAAGACCACCACACTTTAATTTAGGCCCTTTGTTTCTTCCTCTCCTTTCTACCTCTCATTCCATTCCAGGTTCTCTTCCTATCACTCTAGCTCATTTGGGCCCATATTTATACTTTTTGACGAAAAACTGCGCTGGCGCAGTTTTGAGTCAAAAATATTACCGCCCGCTAACACCATTTCTGTGCACTGTGTGGGCGTCAAATTGATACTTTGACGCACGGCGGCGCAAGCCACAGGTGTAAGTCATTTTTTTTAACGCACACCGCAGCGTCACGTCGTAAAGGAAAACAACGTTAACGCGGCGGAAATGACTGTGGGTCGATTTACGACACCGCAAACTGGATATGCAGCGTTTTTTGACGCAATAGTGTCAACATTCCCTGCAAGCACAGCCATTTCAGCAGAGGAGAGCCAAAATGGAGTCCAGATGCCAGTACAGACCCCAGGAAGATGACAACAGACCAGGAACCAGCCAGAAGGACCCACACAAGAGCCAGGACAGGGAGAAGAAGAAAAGAAAGTGTCGCTTCAGTGCAAAGGAGCAGGAAATCCTGGTAAAAAAGGTGACGGAACACCAGCACCAACTGTTTGTCACCTCAAAGTTGCCAATCAGTAGGAGAGAGGCAATATGGCAACAAATTGTTGACAAGATTAACAGTGTGGCAGAAGTACGCAGAACAGTCATCGAGTGCAAGAAACGCTGGCATGACTGCAACCGCAGGACAAAGGAAAAGATGGCCAGGAACAGGAAGGCATCACTGCAGACTGGAGGTGGGAGTCCAGCACACCAGGAGCCCCTGGACCACATGGAGGAGATGGTTGCAGCCGTCATCCCTGAGGAGATCGTCACAGGGGTTCAAGGACAGGACAGCGCAGACTACAAGGAGACAACACACATGCGGGGTAAGTTGCATGGGGAATTAAAATGCACTAATGTTAACTACAACCGCAGGGGGATACCGACTACAAAATGCATGGATGTCATCATACACATGGATTGGCATGGGTAAAGGGGTACTGCATGGGGGCATGGCCTGTACAGAGAGACGCTGGGGCACACCATAACACAACACCAACAACAGTTACATGGGGGTATGCTGCCATTTCAACGATGTAGCAAAGGTAAAGCCACACCAGGAGGGAAGGGCACAATGTCAAACTGACATCCTGTCACACGTCAGCCACTATACCACCTACATTAACTAGGGCCCAATTAACAACCTCTAGCCATACCGACAACTGGAATGTAACAGTGACAACAGTTGCCACTACCACCTCCGCTGTGTGTGCAGCTCAAGTAGCCAATGGCAGTAACGTCCCCATGGATCATACACACCGAAATTAGTGGGTTGAGGATGACAACTTTAACAATCCCCTGAAACAAGACAAATGTTCGAGTCCTGTCAATTGTGAATGCCCATAGTTGCCGCAAACCTCAGCCAATGTCATCAACATTAGGAGCTACACAGCACTAATGTCACACCCATGCAGCATATGCCAGGGTCCATCCTGTGCCTGGGTCACAATGCAACATCCCAAATGTCATACTGCTCAGACAACAGCATTGAGGGGGAGGACACATGTAATTGGTCACTGAAATACACCTGCACAGTCAGAGGAGGAAATAGGACACTGCTGTGACTATCAGGGCAATCCAATGTCCACACATTCCCCAACATCAGCTGTACACATTACCAATGCGAACATCCATATCGTGCAATAACAATGCTATGCATAGGATACACTACATTTAAACTTCATATAAGTGGATGTGAAAGATCAGAGACTGGGGCAGGTCCAGATTGTTAAGTGTGCTGCTAGTGCCATCAGAGTACCCACAGCCAGTGAAAGGTCTCACCATGAGAATGGATGTAGACAGAGGGTTGAGTAGGACAAGAAGATGGCAAATCACAATTTGGCCTAAACCAACACCTAGAGGAGATGATGCTGACAAGTCAAAAAACTTACAACAATACATGTGACGTGCAGGTGGGACATAGGCCTGGGAGAATGCCCATCTGAAAGACTGGAGCAATGAACAGGAAACAAGATCACAATGTGAAATCATCACAAGGCAGGCATGTCATATCACCAATGCCACAACACAGATACACTAATTGTACCCTATTTCATTGCAGAGGATGATGGATCTCCTGCGGATATGCCTGTCCAGGACTACCCTGATGACATGGATGACGAGCTGACAAACATCAGCCACCAGACCCTCCAAGATGTCCTTGGAGCCCTCCAGACCCCACCTTCAGTCACAAGGAGGAGCACAGAACAAGCAGCCATCACAGAGGACCCACCCACAACCCCAATTGTAAGACCTGCCAGCTCCAATACAGCTGAGGACTCTGACGACACAGGCACCAGCTTTGAGAGAACTGTAGTCGGAGTACAGCGGGAGCTGGTCAAGGAGGTGCGGGTGGGGATGAAAACTATGGCAGCCAGCCTAAAGGGGGTGCATTCGTGCATGATGTCATCTGCAGATCAGGCAGCAGCCATGCAAGCCCTAACATCCATCCTGCAAGGACTACAACAAACTGTCAAATAAGTCACCACTGCAGTAAGGGAGTTGCCACAACTCCTCGCACCCCAAACCTTCCACTGCATGCACAAATGCAATTATGACCCCCTCAGGGCCGACCTGGCTGCCTACCATTGTGATGTGGCTGCTATTATTAAGAATCGGCAGATACTCCTTGCAGCAGTACTGCCCTTAAGACCTTCACAGGTAGCAGCGACAGGGATGTCTGGCTCCACGTCTTCTAACACTGAGGTGTGTGTTGCCCCTTCACAACCAACACCACCAAGGACAGAGGAGACAACACACACATCAGAAGAAGAAGACATGGAACAGATCACCTTCACACGGAAAGGTACCCAGAAGCACTAGTCCCTGCCACATGGCCAACTATTACCAAGGTCCAGCGCTTTGTAACATGCCAGTCTTACAACAACTGTACTCAATGACTGTTCTGCAAACCACTGTACATCTTTTCATCCTGCCCAGTGATTGTCTCTCACTTACTCATTGGCAAATCCTGTCCCTCTGCACTGTCTGACACATCACCCCAGCATGTCAAATGCATTTTCCTTTAGCACTTTTGTAGGATCACAATGGAAGATGTCACTATAATGGACCCACAATCATGGACAATGTACATATAGCACTACAGCACTTTTCAATAAATAGCACTTACACAACCACTTTGTCTCTGTGTAATGTGACACATCAACCGTGCAGTAGATCACTGAATTTTGCCTCTTGTCAAATATCATAGCTTTTCAATACAACTGTCCTGAAATAATGTGGGCTGATAACTATGCACAGTGGCCTGGATTCTACCATACTCTGCCTTTCCTGAGGGTAATATCTGATGAAAAGAGAAACCATACACCATAATGCTGTGTTGAACAGAATAATGCTTCCTCAGTGGATATCTAAGCCATTAAATAGTGCCAGCAAAATGTTGCCTCCATGCAAAACTAACACGTATAACATTGCCCACAAATCTAAGCAAACAGTCAACAAACTGCTTGAATGGAGGTGTCTGAGTTTACATCCAAATAAGTAATCATGCTGAACAGTGTCACAAATGATCTATGTGAGTCATGAACACGATACTACAAGAGTGCTTGCTACCACTCAGCTTATAAGAGTTTCCTTGAACATCACACTGCAGTCAGACATAACACAGTGTCCCCAATACCAAATCTGGAAGCCATGTATGTGACATTGAAAACATACTTATTGAAAAAAACACGTTGGGATCCATAGTAACTGTGATTGGTGGTTGCAATGAATGGTCTAATCTTTGCAAGGTAGCTTTGGGGTAGCTGCCAATGTTACAGCTAATTTGGGATTTTGTGTAGCATAGGACACAAATTGTAACACAAAAGAAATCATGTACACTCATGCCAAGGCCCTGATCTACAAGCATTTCACACATACTGTAAAGGGTTTACTACATATTTATTAAACTGTAAAAACAGAAGAGAAAACTCGGGGAAAAGCCTTACCTACCCTAATCGACCCTAACTACTCATTACCCACAACTGTCCCTAACTATCCTAAGCTAAACTTACTTATCACATGTAACGAAACGTTGTAAACTTCAACCCCCCACCCCCCTCCTCATGAGACGGGACACATGGAGGACAACAGATACTAACCTAAACACATACTATCCTATACTAAACAAATATATATTTCTTTGTAATTTTTTATTTTAATATTTTTTTAAAACATTTTTTTTTTTTTTTAAACACACAAACACCCCAACATTGCCCAACACCCACCCACCCACACACTCAAAAAGAAACAGTAGAAATAATCAGGACCCCCCTCCCCCCACCCACTAACACTAACTAAACTAACAGTCTATACTAACCTAACACTAAGCCCCCTAAACCCACAAAGTATCAGAATAAGGAAAGAGGAGGGAGGGGAGGGAATCATGTCCATCCAAATGTCTATAAGTTGGCCCTCCAGAGGGTCCACTTAATGGACCGCACCCGCCGGTTAATATTTCCTCAGGACACGGTCCATTTTACACTGCATGTCCACAAAAGCAGCAGGGTCAATAGATGCAGCTGGGGTGGTCTGTGTGCCAGCTGAAGAAGTGTGGGGCCGTGTAGGGTCAATGTCTGTGGGCTGCCCTGCAGGTGGTCCTGTGCTAGGGCCTGAAGCACTTGCTGATGTTGTTGCCACAACGGTCACAGCTGTTGGTGGTGCCACCTGGGTGGTAGTGGTGGTGGTGCTGGTGGTGGCTGTGGTGGGCAAAGAAGGGCCACCCTGTGGGAATGCCCTCCAGGCTCTAGAGGCCCGTTCGTTTCTATATCTGTGGGCCATTCTTCGGTACCCCGACTCTACCTGCAGTATATGCTGGTACCGCATTGCCCACCTTTGGCATTCCCGCACCTGGATGGGTGTCATATTTGCTGCTGTGAAGACAAAGGAAAAAAATTACATTAGGAACTGCATTGTGTGAAATGGCACAAGAAGTAAATCAGACAATACATCTACTGTACATGTACCAGCTCATATCATCAAACAGATCATTGAATGTCCCTGAGGAAGTACATGGCAGGCCAGCCTACAAAGGTCGTATCACACATAGCACATCCAAACCCTACAAGATGGGTAACAACTGCCATGTTTTGGCATCATAGTTCTGCCAGTTGTCAGCTAAAAATCATGCAGCACATCCTCCACCAATGCCAGGGCTACAAATGTCATTGTACGGGATAGAAACCTAGGGCCACAGTGTGGAGAAGTGTGGCTCAATGGTTAGAGCAGCAGACCCTGATGCAGAAATCTGGCCCGGGACCAGGGTTCAATTCCTCCCTCGGTGGGTCTTGGGCTCAATTTCCTCAGACCTGATAATTGGTGCCTAATCTAATTCATGGGTCCCACTCTGGTCAATAGCTTGCTTAATCTCCACAGTGGCCCCAACAGCACTGGGATGCTTGGCTTCACCTTGGAGGTTACCCAGGAGTGGGCACCTCACAGGGAAAAGCCAGGAGGGGTTCCACAGCAATATGTGTACGGTGCCTTGAGACCCTAACGGGTGAGTAGTGTGCTATACAAGTATGAAGTTTACAGTTTTTACATGATCTGAAAGTTGTAAATGGACTTGCTAGTATAGTACTCATGTGCTAAACATGAGTGTGTATACTAGGTTCAGACAAAAGATTCACTGATTTACATGTCTGTGTACCAAACATGTATTATTAGTTCTTGGTACACCATTCACAAACCCATGCCTGTGTTTGAGGGTGGGGGTTGTAAAAACAACTAACAATTTCAAACAACAAGGACACCCAGGAAGCTTATGAAAGCTGGACATGTGTTTGGCTCTACACACACACCACAGGTAAGGTGTACCTACAAATAGGAGACAGCAAATCCTAGACCAATCCCAGCGCCACACATGTCTGGTTATGCAGACCTTTGTCCACATCATATACTTCCAGTAAGCCATGACTTACAACTAACACAGAGATGCAAGAACACCCCTGGCCATGATTTGCATGCACACCTAGGCCATTGCACTCAAGTGCCACATACTCGTAGCACTACATGTGGAGCTACATGCTGCTAGGAAGTTCAACCTACAGTTTAATAAGTACATTAGTGAAAAGTGAAGCAGAAGTCTGTGGGTAAGCATTTTGCAGCCCCATTCTGGGAGAATGTGGGTCTGACAGGCTGACTAAATCACAGATTAGTTCCAGTGCGACTCTTGCTGATACAAGTATTATCCACATGACACATCCCCATTCACATTGTGGGGCCTACAGGACTGACCTAGAATCCCTAAATTAGACAATAGGATAAGGGTTGGCCAACTCTAAAATGGTTAGAAAATGAAATCCCACTCATGGAACAAGACAAATGATGGGCCAGCGCATCACACCTTGCTATGTGTTCAACACACAGGAGTCCATCACACATCATCAGCAAACACAACACATAACAGACATACCAACACTTACTGAAGTTGTCGGGGTCCTCGAATGAAGCCACCTCGCCCACAGTGTAGGGTGCGGGTCCACCTTTAAGGCATGGAAGGGAGAAATGTGCTCATATTCTGTGCACTGTCCAACAATTCCAAAGACAAATACTATGTGTAAGATTACCTAAGTAAGTAAAGCCACTCAGACATGATGATACTGCATCCGATATAGCACGGCTAACATGTGCATACCATGGGTCTCCTGTGAAATTTACACACATATCTGCACACATGCAGTGGCCCTAACTATCATGTGGTGGCAAACATGCTCCTTCATTAGTGAACAAACATAATAATGGAGTGTATTTGTCTCATCATGTGTATCCAAGAGAGACATCCAAAGCCACTTTCCTCGAGGAGTGCATTACCATTCAACCAGACATTGTGGCCATGACAAATTTATGACACACAGTTACAATGTACAGAGGGGCAGGGACAGTTGTAAGCCCTCATGTTGTTACAGTTTCTTCATTTGATGTGGCCCAGCTATGATGAGTTGCACCAACCATAGAGATATGAACCCATGTGCATACCTTTGGCCAGCCATCCCTAAACGAAAGGTGGAACAACAAACACCAAATACCAGTCTAAGATGTTAGCTGAGGGCACCTTGCACTTTTTCCCTATGTCTCCAAATCGAGATCTGACATGTATCTGAAATGACGAAGGACCACAATAATCCCTAAGATTTATAGAACTTCCGTGATCGCTTGCCTTACACACTCACCAGACACACATGAGACATATGTTTGGACCACATTGCTATCATCAATTGACGTGAAGCCTGCACTCATTTTCCGCATCATGTAGTGTTCCGAAAGTCAGTCTAGCTGTTGTGTCAACAAATGTTGGTAATGATTTTGAAAATCTTTACCTCGCAGGCAAATGTGACCTATATATACTTAAATTGGCTCCTGATTTGTGTTGCTGTTTGGCACAAAGGCTGCACCAACTTACATTAAGCAAAAGTATTCAGTAAGTTTGCAGAGCACTTGCTTCCTGACAGCTAGCAATTGTGGTCCTTAACATAGTCCATCAATGACCCTGTATGTTTCAGTAGCATTCCACACACTCAACAACATTGCTGGCAGATATTGTACAAATCATCTGATGTCACTACAGAGCATTTAATTGTGCACATTTACATGATTTTTACTCACCAACAGGGCCACCAATCACAGTTCCCAGGTGGTACAGCAGATCTTGCTCCCTGGAGATGAGGTCAGCCCAGCGGTGCTTCAGTTGGTGGTCATTCCTCTGGCTCTGATAGACGTGTTTCAAGTGATGCAAAACCATTCCCCACCGGAGCCTCCGTGCCTCGGTGTGATACCCCTGTATCACCCGCCCACCTGCCTCAATCATAAGGGGGAGGAAATGGCACACCAGCCATATAAAACCCCCAAGCTCCTCCTCACCCATCTTGCCAAGACATGGCCTACCCAACATCTTAGCACAAAAAAGGGTAGTAGGGGAAAAGGAGAACAAAGGAGAATGGGGGGAAAGTAGAATAAGAAAAACATAAACTAAACAACTAAAAGAGCCCAACTATCCCCAAACTATCACTACCCACAATAGACTCCAAAAACAACAAAAACAATACAATACTAGAAAATAGTACACACTAAACACTCAGACAGGATACAACAACAATATTTTATTAACAAACTGACAAGTAATGGACCACACAGGAGACAAAAGCACAATTTGACTAGACAAAACTCAATTCACAGCCACACAGTCTAGAAGACTGCAAAGTGAAAGTGAATGTACATCCACTGTACATAATCTGTAAACAGGATATCCTATTACATCACTTCCTGCATAAAATGGCCGCAGTTTTTATCATTATGCGTAAAAAAAAAATTACGCATACAGTCTGGGCGTTATTTTTTTCGACGCACAGGAGTAAAAATGAGGCGAACACTTAACCAACTTTCAGGGCATAATGTGTCATTTTTCGGGTATAAGCATCATTTTTTTATGCTTGTGCGTCATTTTTTTACTCGCATGCATCAACATTTCAGGGCATTAACTGGATTTGGGTCATTTTACCATTTTAATGTAATGTTACATTTGTGACACAACAGAGATAGGCTGATTGCACCCACTTTGGTCTTGTGGGTGTATGGGCAGATGTGAGACATCATACTGCTGCGGACCATAATCCACTACTTCCTTAACATGATTTTTACTCTTGGCTGACGCACTAGATGGCCATATGTGTGGCCTACATATGTGTATTGCACAAATTGGGCATGTTTGGTGTCAGGAGAGGATAGCAATGTGACGCACATAAGTACAATACCTCAATGCCTATGGCTCAATGTGTGTGCATTTGCTACTAATGTAGTTGTTGACCCAGTGTGTGTGCATCACAAGATGCATTATTGAAAATATGTTTGTATGACTGTGAAGTCAATGTGTCCTAACCTTAGATGCAAGTCAGTGTGGAAATGAGAGAGGACATGTGTTAGTCATACATGTAGCAACATTTGTTGTGTGCACTTCCAAGATTTTGGGTAACGTAGACACCACAAATGTCAAAGCATGCACCGGATAGATGGCAGACGCTTGTTCATGTCAATGGTCCAAAAGTTGCCCATAATATGCCCTGGAAATTTGGAAACTGCTTCCTAGGCACTTGTTGGTGAACCCACCGTGAGTCAGGCACATGTACAGACTGAGTGGGCACCATGTTATTGACACGGAAAGCCAAAGGTGACCCACAACTGTAATTTCACCCCACAGTTATGGTCATATGACTGAGCCACAACTCTCCTGTGGAAGTGGTGGACCAGCAGACGAGGCAGCACGTGGCCACATATTTCCAGTGATCAATTGCACAGAGGTGTCTAGTTCATGTGTGTGGTCCAATGTTGATCCTGTATATTTTTAGGGGTCTATGTTGTCACAGTTACGTTCAGGTCTCATCATGAGTCAGTGGCGGCTATTCCTGTATCTACTGAGTATCCTTCGGAGATCAATGGAAGTATAGCCAATGAAGACATGAGAACCTAAATGGGGATGGTCCCACCCTGTCACTGCAGAAGTGTTATGACGTTGTCAACAGGGCAACCTGGGTGTGCTGAGTGAGATCATATCTCAGGAGTCAGGTTCCGGCAGGTGTCATTACAACATTTGGACACAGGTTGGTCTGCAAAGTTCCCACTGCATGTGGGAACATCATAGCCTCTTTGTTGATTAATCTTGCAGCTATTCAGCATGCACAGGCCATCAATATGTTGTGAGCAATCTGATTCAGTGTGTGAACTGTCAGGGTCCTAACATGTGTGGAATTTTTATGCACATTATCAGAGGTTGCTGGTTCTGCTGGAGGCACCATACCCAATACCTGCATACGGCCCTGGTACACTGTCACACTTTGTCGTTCATGCATACATGAGACCCAGACAAGGGATAGGCCATGATTTTTGTATTTTAAGACAATTTTACAATTATGGTACAATTAAAAGGCAGATGATGCTATACAATGTATTTGGGTATGCATTCAGGAAGCACCTGACAAAATACCCCCTGAGGAATGTGAGGTTTGGGAAAGCAAGTGTGGTACATATGTAGCCACAAGGAACCTTTAGGGTAACACACAGACACGTGCCAGTCAGGCTGACAGGATGCAGGGTCAATCAGGATCCAGCAATTTCACAAGGTACATACTCAGTGGTCTGACTTACACTGGTCGGAGGAAGAACAACACAGTTGACATGGGAAACTGTGTTTGTCCTGTGTTTTGGAAGGTGGCACATAAACCCAAGGGCTGTGTTACAAGGCTTATTTTCTAGCAATGCATTACAGTGTATTCCACTAAATGGCAACTTCTATGCTGTTGCAAGCATCTGCAAGGGCAGTGCATGTACAAGTGGGTGGTCTGCATGGAGGTGCTCACAGGTGTGTGCTGCATCAGTTTATCACAAGTCCTGTATGTGAGATTTGAGTTCAAATGGCCAACAGTACCTTTCACATGGGAAGCAATCTACAGGTGATAACAGGGCTTAGAAACTACAAGACAGTGTATTAATTAACCTGACGTCCATGCAGTCAGATGTACTATGACAATGGCATACCATAGGAAAGGGGGAAGCACACTGGATTACTATTGTTAGTCTGTGTATGGAGAGGAGGGAATATCTGGGTACACATATTACCATTTCAGGGACGTCTTCAGACATGTGGGGTGAGACCAGGAGCACAGGTGTGTCAGGAGTTAGGAAATGGGCTGACATGTACATGGAATGTCATGTGTGCAATGCTTGTCATAGGTGTGGCACTTGTGCTGTCTATGTTCTGCTTATATGGAACTCTAGTCACAGATAGTCCTTGCAAAGATAGGTGCTGTACGACTTACTGCTGTCAAGGGTCTGGTCATACATTCCTGTTACCAATGCAATAGCACATCCACTGCCTCATGTATGAGGCATTTTTTTCCCTTATAGACTGATGGTGTCTTAGTTGTGTGCCGTATGCTGTGATGAACCATGATGCCAACATGTAAGTGTGAAATAGGTGTGGTCCTCTGCTATTGCCCTTCAAAGGTGAAATGTACAGGATGTATGTCATTTACAGTGTGTGTGTATGTGACTGTTGTGTAATACGCATCACAATTGCTTTGGAATGTTCTGTGTCCTGATCGGTATATCAGCAATGCTCCATGAGGCTACACTGTTATTCTGATAGTTAGAGATAAAGGTGAGCGAAAATGATTACCCAGACCATGAAATGGTGATTATTATCGGTGTTTATTTACATATGTTGCTTCAGTGGTGATGGTGAGTTGTTTTAAAAGAAATTGTTCACAATATGTTGGCGCCTACGCAATCCAGCAACTGTTTTTTGTTGTTCCCCCTCATGTTGCAGGCCAGCATCCTCCTCTTCCTCCTCTTCAGGCATTTGTGGCTCTGGTTCTAATAGGGGAATGTTCCTTTGTATGCAAATGTTGTGCAGGATGGCACATGTTAAAATGATCTTACAGACCATTTCTGGTGAATATAGGAGGCTGCCACCAATGATGTCAAGGCACCTGAATCTCGACTTGAGGATGCTGAAGGTCCTCTCCACTATGGTGCGTGTCCTCCTATGAGCCTCATTGTAGGCACGCTCTGCTGCAGTGCTTGGGTTGCCAAATGGTGTCATAATCCATGGCTGGATCCCATACCCTTGATCAGCTGAAAAAGAAAATGATTGGGATCAGGTTGATGTAGCTTGCCCCATTAATATCACCTTGCATGGCAGTAGTTGTCTTGTGTTGTCTGTGACTCTTTAGTGTTATTGTGTTCATACCCTTCTAGGATGTACCATCTGCATTGGGTTGTTTCCTTGGCTGAACGAGTGTTTGCCTGCTGACCAGTTGTCAGCAGTATGTTTTGGGATTTGCAGTACAGTGTGCACTCCCTAGCATTGTGGCTTGTGATACAGGTGTCCATGTGTCTTCACTGGGGGTGAGATGATAGTTCCATACACAGATTCAAATTGACAGTGGTGGTAACACGTTAGCATCTATGTACCCTGGACATCCCATACCTTTAGACATATGCAATGGATTAATTTAAACATCAGTGAGACGCTTACATTTTTCAAGGTGACAATTAGTCAAACCTCTCCAGACGTTGTGATCACTGACATATTGACATTAGAATGTACACTCATTTCAGATGTGTGTCAGGTTCACTGCAGACCTATCAAACATGGCTAGCGGTGTCACGACCTCAGTGTGTTCCTGTCCACATGTTGCTGTCGTGGTGTATGTGTTGTGTGTCCTAAAAGGTTGCTGTGCAGTGTGTATATAAGTAGGTTTCTGTACTTACCAACAAGTGGTCCATTGCCATATCGTCCATCCTGGAAGTGTTGATTGATGGTAGAGTGACGGAAGATGAATGAGTCATGGACACTCCCAGGATACTTTGCCACAATGTTGGTGATCAATCCTTGGTTATCGACAATGGCCTGCACATTGATGGAGTGTGTGTGCTTCCTGTTGCGGTAGAGGTGTTCAGTTGCAGCAGGTGGCACAAGGCGTACATGTATGCAGTCAATGGCACCAAGGATATGTGGGAATCCATTAATGAGGTAAAACCCCTGTTTTGTCTCCTGCTGCTTCTGCTGTGTGTTTGGGAAGCAGATGTGGCGGGGTGTGAGTCCAATGATGGCATCCAGTACTCTGGGCAAGAAGGCAGAGAATGATGGCTGTGATATTCCGGCAACCAGGGCGCCAGTGCTTTGAAAGGAGCCACTTGCCAACATGTGAAGTACAGCTAGCAGCTTGGTTTCTGTTGGGATGGTGCGGGGTGTCTGCAAAGTGGGTGCCAACTGTAGCTCTATGTTGCGCAGCAGCTGCTGAATGGCTTGCCAATTCAACCTGTACCTCTGGATGATGTCATGTTCCCTGAGGCCATGAAGGGTTGTCCTGGTGCGGAATATCCTCTCCTGCCTTCTGCGCTGCCTTTGGGGTCGCTGCTGGTGTTGTGGTAGCTGCTGTTGTTGTTGCTGGGCTCTGCGTCTGCGTGCACGCTGGATGAGAAGCACCTCCATGCCTCCCTTTTGCTGCTCTGCTGTTGCTTCTGTGTGTTCTGATTAAATACAGGTGTGTTTGCCCCATTTTAACGCCTGCCCTGACCCAGGCGTTAATTTTTTACGCAAATTGGGTTGTGCGTCATTTTCCGACTCTGCCTCCCGGCCGTGCAGGATTTTTGCACAGAAGCATAAATATGACGCACAGCTGTTTACATCTATTTTGGACAGGAACGCCTACCTTGTATATGATTAAAGCAAGGCGGTTTCCCGCATCCGGAAAATGATGCACAAGGCGGGATTTTGTCATCCGCGGGCATCAAAGTTTAAATATGGGGCTTGGTTTGCGCCGATTGTGCTTCTAAATTTTTGACGCATATTCTGTGCAGACAGACTATAAATATGACCCTTGGTTCTTCTCCAGGGCTTTAACTGGGCCGGGTCCCTCTGAGTCTCAGACCCAACAGTAATTTGAAACAGACATTGTCACAGGTGCCTTTCGGACCCTTTATTCATGTCCTTAACTTTCAATGCAAAAATACTAATCAATTTCTGAACAATGAGAGTAAAAAAGTTAAGGTACTCCATACTGTTCCTGTTTATATTTCACATGCTATATTACTCTTGTTTAGTGTATAATTTTCATTGATTCACATCCAGGTTTTTATAACAGAGTACAATTAAGTTGTGGCTGAAGGCAGTGCAAGTTTCTCACAGTGCTTGTCAGTGGGAGAAAAAAGTGTCAAGCACACAGAGCACTGGTCATGTATGCCAGTTGCAGTTTGGATTCCATGCACATGTGTAAGTAGGTTGGCACTCTAAGGGAATTTCAAAGTATATGTATAAGCCACACCCTTAACTATGTAGGCCCCACCTCTTTCAGGGATCCCTGCATGTTTTTCATTTAACTTAAAGTCACTTTCTCTTCTATTTTTATCTTTCTCTTTAGCTCTCCTTTTTAAATATTTTCCCTCTCACACGCTTGCTGTCTTTTTCACTTTCTCTTCCTCTCTATCACTCTCTCTTCTTTCTCGCTCTCTCTGTGTCTCTCTCTCCCCTTTCTGTTACTCCTCCCTCCTTACATTTCTCTCTCTCTCTCCTGGCTTGTAAAAAATAAGAATGTGGGCAGTAAACATAGTCCAGTCTACAGAGTTTCTACAGAATAGATCATGCAAGGTAGCCAGAATGATCATCTAGGAATTCCTCAGCGAAAATTGGCAAAAGTAGATTGCAAAAATTTAACCAAAGCATTAAGAACTGAAGAACTGAAATAGAAATGAAAAGCATTGACAATCCCCTAGAAAATATTTTGGAGATAATAATCCATTATTCCTTTACATGAAAGGTGAAAAGATTGATTGATTAATGAGAAGACTTATTAAGAACAGTCTTTTCAATGCTTCATGTTTATCACCCCAGGAGAGTGGTATGTATATTTAGTGAGGAAGTTCCATTACTTGCCACCTTTGTGGTGACCAGCAAGCGGTGCTATATGCCAGGAAAGGACCCAGAGAGAATGCGTCACTGTGAGAGATGACAGTTGTGTTCTGAGAGGATTCTGATGTCATCAAAGTGCCCACAGCCCAATCCAAAATGGCTGCTGTTCTGGTGATCGAACATTGGAGGCCACCAACAAAAGGTCTGCAGCAGACAGGGGATAGAGTAGGTGGCACTTAGCTGGAAGAGTAGTTGGCTGGCCGAAAGATGGGTGTAGAAGTCCCAGATTTTCTGCGAAAGATCATGCAGCTTGTCAGGGGCCAATGCGGGAGGGGGATCCAGGCACCACAGCAGCATCAGCAGTTACTGCTGAGCACAAAGATGGATGGAGCCACATTGGAGTGCTCCATTTGATAGCTTCAAGCCTGCATCACTTTTTTGTTTTGCAGTTTTATATAGCACAAACTTGACCCAAAGGTATTGGAGCACTTTACATTAGTGCTAGTTACATTACACAAGGTTAAATTATTTTTTTAGGCACAGGGAGATTAAGTGACTTGCCTAGAATTACAGGATGTTGAGCTGATGTCGAGGCTCAAACTTGGTTCCCCAGTTCCAAAGTCAGCAGCTCTGACTCGAACACCACATCCTCTTGTGGAAGGGAATGTAGCCTAAGAAGGACAAGTGCTCATGGTGCCAACAGCTCTCTGGAGAGCAAGGTGGTGAATAAACATGTGGAAGCAGATTGTCTCCATCATAACACTTGTAAGCAGTTGAAGGCTAGTTATGGGGGAGCAAATTTAAAGAGCAGCCAAACTTCACCCCTTCACTTAAATCTTTTTTTTAAATCTTATCTGTGGCTCCCTTTCTTGGACTTTTGTTGTCATTTTGTTTATTACAGTTCTCTCTCATTTTATAAATTGGAGTGGGATTTTTACTGTGCTGTCGTTAGCTTTTTACATGTTTTGTGACGTCTACACATTCTCTTTATTCTAAGCCTGTCTGCTGTGTCCCACAGTAACGAGGGGTTGAGCTCAGGTTTAAATTACTGAAACCCTTTCTGCACCTAACAAGATAGTGACTTTATTACTTGTGGTGGACAACAATTCGCCTTAACTAATAAACCACTTTCTCACACTTACATCATAAATATGGCCACAAATCACATATGCAGCAACATTTCAAGCCAATAAAGCACCAAATGCTTTTAGAATTCCTTTAACAAACAGCCACATACTGCTGTCAAAGGTGGTAAAATACAACTGCTGTAGCTCTTCAACTATTTTTGACAGCCCAAAGCTGTAGCAGAAACTGTATCTTACAGCAGCACCTGTAGTGATCAGGTTATTTGACACAGCTCAATAGGCATGCACCACACATGCAACAAAATGCAAACCTCCCACCCTGACATATGAAAGAGGTTAAAGCACAGACACCAGGCTGTGATCCCCTCACGGTACAGATAGCAACAGTGCAAACCTTCCTACAGAGAAATGGTATATCATGCGTCATGGAACAGCAAACCTCATTCACAGGCAGCGAACGGCTTCAACACAGGCAGAGACAGCACATGAACCACACATATGGAAAAGTAGTAGAGGTAGCAATATTGCAACCTTTTCTTATGTAGCAATGGCATCAACAATAATGTTTTTACTTGTAGATGGAACGGAGATACAGCTCTGACTATAAAAGTGCAAGCTTTCTTCAACACTGCATATATTTATTTGTTTATTTAATGATCACCCCTGAGGGCATCTCGGCATTAGGAAAATCCAGGGGAGATAAGAGAAGAAAGTAGTAACAATTGCCAAGGCATTAACAAAGTGAATGGGTTTCTAGAACTCATTTGAAGTGAACAGGATTAGAAAGTGACGAATTGCTAGAGGGAGGTCATTCCAAAATTAGGGATCTAATTTAATTTAGTGGTCACATCAAACTGTGGAGGTCTCTCAAGTCACTGCTCTCTTGACAGCATTGAGATTGAGGAAACATGCTACAGACGCTGAGAAAAGGATGTCGTTCATTCATGGGTCAAAAAGCAAATGACACATGGGTGGTCTCTGAATTGCAATCACAGAAAAGAATCCAAGAATATCAAGGCTATTTGTCTGAAAATCGTTGTCAGAAATATCACCTTAGATACATATTTTGTGTAGATTTTTGATTATTACCTCCAGGTGCGGCACCTCCACTAGGGCAGAGGAGTGTCACCCTCCCGCAAGCAGCAGCAAACCATTTACTAAAAAACGATGATAAACTATGTTTATTATTATTTTTTTTAAATGGGTCGGGGTCACGGACTGTGATGTGCACTGAGTGGGAGTGCCCAGCACTCACCCTCCTTTCGCATGCATGTTTGGCCGACCATCTTGGGCCGGCCAAACACACATGCGTAGTAGGCTCTCTCCAGTCCTGCACTTTGTTGCCAGGCTGGAGAAAGAAGGCACAGGCTCCCAGTCTGCCTGGGAGCACCCTGGCTGGGTGCTCAGAGCCAATCCTAATGCTGACTGAGAAGCATCAGGATTGGCCAAAGGGAGCGGCACGGTGGCAGGTACGATGATACAGGTGCATTTTTTAAATGAATCCCAAACCCCCCACCCCCGCCTGCGCTGCCCCGCCGCCACTAAACACCGTGATCCACTCCTGATGAACTCATATTGGAAATTATTTTTATAAAAAATATTTAAGACTCAGTATTCACTTCTGGCAATATTGTGACAGTAATATTGTGGTGCCATGTCTACAGACAATCGGAGGATTAATGTCAGCCACTTGGTGACCCAAAACATGAGTATCACTCCACCTTACCCCCTCCTACATCCTCCCCTTGGTCCCAAGTCTTCCAATGTCTTTCCTACCAGGCCACAGTGGAGGTCTGGCTGTGTTTCTCAGCCCTCAGGGCCAGGGAAGCTCTCAAAGAAGAGGGCATAGTGAGCGCAGGTTAAGTGCACAAGTGCTCTAGGATGTCGGGTTGGGGTGGACAGTAAGATAATGCAGGTAGGGGATGACTTATCAGGGTTTGTTTGCTGGTGTGAGAGAAGTGCTTGGGAAAATATATTGTTTGGGTAAGGTGGAAGTTAGGCCAGAGCCACTAGGGGATGAGTTAGTAATAGAGCATCACTGTCTCACTATACTCTAAGATAAATATTTGGTCCTAACTCGTCTACAAAAAAAGCCAAATTGCACTTAGTAACAGTAAATCTACACCTGATGGGTTCATAGTTTTATAACTGACATTTAGGACACAATGTTTGAGTGAGAAGACATTTATGTATGTGACATCCTGACCTACAGCCACTCCTTGTAGTTGGGAATGGGTAGGACAGAGGTTCTATGGCTATGGTCCCTTCATGAGCCAAGTGCACACTCAATTAAATCACTTCTTAATGTGTGCTTTAGTGTATGTTTGTTACTGCGCAGTGGGAAGTTGTCCAAAAGGCACCATGAAAACATGACCTCATTTTTTATACGGTTTCCAATGAAAAATAGGGACACGGGAAAGTGTGAAAAGGAATGTGGAAGACACAAATGCACAATTATGTGTTTGCACATGAAAAAAATAACAAACATGTGTGGTTTGGTTTTGGCTATTTAGAACTTTTAACACTTCACAGCACGATATTCTAAGAAGTTCCACCTTTTGAAATGGTGTTTGTTTTAGTTTTTTTCTTAGTTACAAATATATGCCCAGACTGTGTTAGCAAATGTAAATATGACAAAATACTGAAGTAACATTATCACAAAATGAGCTGCATTACCCCACATAATTTCTCTGTTGTAAAGTCTGTCTGTACAATGCTGGCTCTCTTTGTAGTGTGCAAAACCAGGCAGACACTGCAGAGAGTCCGGGCAACCACTGGTTGGGTTACAGAGGTAAAAACTAGACCACCTAATGCTCTAATTTGTATGGTAGCCTGGTCAAGCATTTAGGCCAATCTTGGAGAAGTGCAAAGCATTTGTTGTACACACAGTATCAATAATGAAAGACACACAATCAAAGGAACAACTGGAGACTCCAGATTTTTATAACATTTTTAAGACCAAGATTATAAAATCCAAGATCATAGGTACTTTTTAAATTATGATTTTTCAAAGTTTAGCAAAAATTGTTTTTTATGCATAATTACACACCATGGGAAGAAATGGAAGAATTCTTTAAATATACATATAAAATCAGGCAATGTGTTTACCAATGTCTCCTTTTGCAAATAGGTTAAGGTCATCAGTAAGTCCTGTGGACCAGCCAAAGGAGTTCAAGCATTCCTGGTTTTGGTGGGAAGAGTGGCTGAAAATTTCATGGAGCTGGTGCAGGACCACTGTGGGGGACCAACTGGAAAGGCAATGCACAGGTGGAATTCAAGGTGAGTCCAGTGGGTCCCCTTGGAGTATGGAGGTCACAAGGGGTGGGGAACCCTTACAGCACAGCTGGTTCTCTGGTGCAGGGCTTAGGGTGGCCCGGTGCAGCTCAGATAGGTGAGCCAGGAGCTGTGTACAAAGGTGCCTTTGGAAGCAGGAGGTAGGACAGTTTGAGGGTCTCTTGCAGGTCAGCACGGTCATTCTGATAAGTGGTTCTGGTGGTTTCTGATGTCCCTCAACTGGGGCTTTCTCCTGGTCCTTTTGGGGTCTGGAGTAGACTTTACTTCTTGGTGTCTGATGTTGAGTGACCAGTAAAGGGGGCTACTGAACGTTTCTGCCACTGGAGGACGCAGTGCCATCAAATTTGGTACACTTTCAGATTTTGTCCTCATGGTTTGTCTTGTTTGAAATCGTGGTCACTCAGATCTCATCCTTTACTCTCAGTTACATTAGTCTCACATATACAAGGACAAGCAGAGGCAGTATATGTTTCGATAAGGTTTTAATAAACAACTGCATCTTAGACAATGAAACATGTACTGCAATAACCAGGATGATAAGGCATGACAGGATTAAAATTGTGACAAGGAGAGTGAAGCATAGAAATAATGCTACCATATTGTCATTATAGTCAGTAGACCAATTCCTACCTAGGCTATATTAGAGCTCAGCATGTTAAACTTAAATTCTGCCCTTCAGGTTGCCCCGGGAAGACATCATCCCCCATACCTGAGCAAAGGCATGAAGTCTGCATAAGCAGCTGTAGCAAAGCATTCAGCAATCAGCATACAATTGTGGTCATCTGGCTGGAATCTCCTTCTAACGTGTATGGGACAGGGAAGTGTTTTTATAATAAAACAGCTGATGTTCTGAGAAAATGTCCCTGCTTAAGGATGTGTAAGTTTCTATGAACACCATAAACAAAATGTTACCATGTTTACCGGCAACCTATCTTACTGCAGCCTTGAGAGAAGCACAGAGTGAACGAAATATCTTGTTTAAGAACACAGTGCTGGCCTAGGCAAAGAACAGCTAGATAGAGAGAAATAAACAAGACCGCAAATGTGGCTATTGTTAAAATAATAAATGAAGCTGAATAAAATCTATCTAGGTTAAAGTGCACAGTGGCAGGCCTAGTGTGCTAAAATAATGTGCAAAGAGCTATAACTAAAATGGCTCCACAACACACTCCCCTTGCCGGTTTAAAGGTGGTTCAAAAGCCTAATTATGTATACAAGCTACTAAAATTCAAACTAAGATATATATATATAAAAATGTCAATAATGACAAGTTAAAAGACACTTGAGCCTATAAAAAAGGCCAATTTAAAATGCTAAATTGTGGCATAAAAAAGGCCGAATTTCAAGAGTCAGAGTCATTTTGGAAGTTGCCAATCGAATCCAGGATAATTGAAGATAGGAAATCTTCCACTTTGGCAGGTGGTAAAGTAGAAAAGTCATCGCCAGAAAGAACGAAGGAGCATTCGTGTTCCAAAGCCTGAGCTTCAGCCAAGGCAGCAGCATTCCGGGATGGGCCCAATAAGGAGTTCAGAGCCGCATCCTCCATGAAGGGAAACTCATAAGCAGCTTCCCTTAGCAAACGTACCCTTAACGCATGTCTGGTATTGAGCCCTCAGCAAGAACATCAACAGATCAGGGTCCAATGAAAGCAAGTGCTGCGTAGAAAGACACACATTCACTGCATGTTCGAATGAGCACCAGAGGCATCGAAACATGGACTGCACACAATGCAAAACCGGTCTGAATGACAGAGACCAGTCACACTTCAATTGCTCCAGAAGTGTTGCCCCGAAGTACTGAATCATGTGTTCACGACACAGCTGCGCTGGTGGGAGCGCTTTCATTCCTCCTTGTTGTGGCGGGACAGCCCTTGCGCAGAAAAAGTAGCAATAGGAAAATGCCACCGAATACAGACAGAGTTATTACAAATCCCCTAAAATGCTAGAGAATATTGAGTGGATGGCTGATGGTATTAAAACGAATATAGAGGAGAAGGTGTGAATGAAACCAGAACCAACAGCTTTAAAGAAATTTGCGATTCCAGTAGTACTGGATGCATTAAATATTCATCCCATGAGCTCACCAAAATGTCTTGGAAAGTTGGTACTTAAAAGGGACTGTATCTCTGCTATTGACCTTGCCGCCTGTAGTGCATAGGTTTCACGTGCAGATGTGAGCACCACATATTTTTGGAACAATAAAGCCTTGAGTCTGCTCAGCTTGTCAAAATTTACATTAGAAGTAGCAATATGGGGCAAAATCTCAGCTACTTCCCTATGCCTTCAACCCAACTGCATAATGGACTTTAGTTGACTCTAGCCATGGTGTAAGGAAGACATATCACTTTGTATTATGTCTATTGCAGAAGAGACAATGGTATTTAAGGTATATATCCAGTCAGACAAGGTATTAATCCCATTCTCTCCAGCAGCTGATGCCTTCTGTAAGTTTTCCTGGTCTATTTGCCTTAACCAGGCAGCAGCTTCTTATTAGGAAAGCTTCCCAATTTCATTATATACTGCATATAAGAAGTGTTTTCTGCGTTGTTTTCTGGGGCCTACCAGGAAGTCCTGTAAGTCAGTGTTATTAGACAGGAGACTGAGGTGTTCTCTAACAGCATTTAGTGAGGAACACTTCAACCATTGCTGGCATAGTTTCCCTAAATTGTATGTTGTTACTATACCCGCATGTTCGGATGATTCATAGCCAGGGTCCGGCCTACTAGTTCTAAAACCCCCATGGAGTTTATAAAATGTTTATGACACCCATTGGTATCTATCGGTGGCAATAACCACCTGCCAGGACATGACAGTGAAGCATTAAACGTGCCATTCTCGACCCATTCATCGAGCTGATCTTCTGTTATATTTACATATTTTTGTAATTTGTGAAATTTTGCAGGGGCAGAATATGGGGCACATTCAAAGCCTTAATCTTTGCTAAGCCTAAACAACTTGTTTGTTGTACAGTTTTATTTAAAAATATAATTTGAACAAGTATCAGGCATGCTCTAAACAAAGCTTCCTTCCCCTTGATTTGCCACTTTCGTGTTCCCCACACACTTTTTAAGTCAATCGACTTTAATCAATATTCATAGCCTTCTATAGCGTACCGGGAAACAAAGTAATCTGAATATATGGATTTCGTATCTGTCAATAATATATGTACATTTTCCATTGATGACAATTTAAAATAATTTGACTCAGCATTTGTAACATTGTGCCCAGAAAAATATGCAAACTTTTCAGAATATGTTTTAGAACTCCCTTGTGGTGGAATTGGACAATGTTCCCATTGTGTGAAATTAAAAATAGTGTTTGGGGTGCTTATTCTATGAATGAAATGGTGCCCATAATAATTATAGCAAAACATATCACCATCATTTTCTTTAGATTGAAAAACATCTTCACTTTCAAATACAGTATAATGCTGCATTAAGTCATCACAGAATCAACTGTTTTCACAATCCAGTCATCAGAAGCAACTCCGGGTATTATTACATTGTTCATTGAAAGTTTAAACACTTAGGGTATTTGAATAACCTCTGTCGGGCCGTATATATCAGATGTGACTTTATCCCAAACAATCCCATCTGGAATTGGTATAGCAGAAATTTCACAAAAGACAAGTCTCTGCAGACCTTGTGAGAAGAAAAATGGGGTTTTAGGACCTCATCCACCAGTTCAACTGGTGATCTTTCAGAAAGAAAATGACCATGTATTAATAAAAAGAATGTTATGACAAAACCGATTCAAAGGAGGAAAGCTAGTACAGTCAAAGAAAGCCATAGGTAGTTCCATGGGAAAATAAGGTAATTCGTTTTAAGACAGTTTATCAGATTACGTGTTTTTGACATTTCAGATGTAGAAGAGGCGAATGAGTCCGAGAAGGTGTCATTGATGTCGGTGAAGTATCTAGAAGCTGTTTGTACAAAAGCTGGAGCTGTATTTGTGGGTGGAGAACCCGTGGGGGTCTCCCACGGTGGTTCAAAATAAATAACGTCATCTGTGTTGAGGTTTTGTCAAATCGATCAGTTATTTCTGTATTGTTTGTTGAAACAGATGTTAGTGGAAGTAATGCAAGATCATTTTCCATCCACCCAAGCTCGGAGAGGTGTCTGCGTTGCTGCTCACAACTTGTAGATGGACTTCTTAACCAGTAGTGAGAGGGATTCAGGAATGACTGGCTGTTCCTCTTGGTCTGCTATGCAGGATCGGCCACATGGTGGAATTTGACATTGTCGATGGAGACAAATCGTTTTTCTTTAGCACCAGCCAACAGTGGTAGAATGAGAGTTGTGGTACTGTGTATTCCCAAGACTGGGACCTCTGCACAATAAGAAGAACAGAACTCCTTTTTCACAGCAACCTTTTCACATACTAGATTCCCAACTTTAGGAATCCAGCCGGCAGGTGTTATTGGTACATCCTTAATTCCTGTGGAGGCATCACTGGCAGAAGCGTTGTCGTCACGGAACTGTTGTAATTCCTGCAAGACAGTGACACGTTCATTTATGTCAAAAGGTGTTTCTGCCACCTCTAAACCAGGGCCATCAAGATCTGGAACAAACCTTCGAGTTCCGAACAGGCACTCATATGAAGTACGACCCCCCCCAGGGACCATCTAGGCAGATTGGTAAGTGCTCTCTGGACTCCATACAGGTGATTAAGCCAACTATGACCCGTACCTGAGACTCTGGCTGTTAAGGACTGATTTAAATCACAGTTGTGGTGCTCCAAGACACTATTTCCCTCTGGATGAAATGGAGACGAGTAATGGAGTTGGACCCCTAACGAAGCCATGGCATCCCTGAATGGCCTTGAGGCGAAAGCAGGGCCATGGTCTGAGTGGAAAGCCGCAACTGCATATGTACCGATAAAGACTTGCAAATCTTTAATAACAGTCCGAGTGACAGCTGAGCATTGTGGCCACACCCATAGAAATCTGGAGCAGGAGTCGACAGAGACTAAAATATATTTGTATGCACTATCCTGTGTTAGGGGACCACAATGGTCCAAGTACACACATTGCAATGGTTTGTTGGAAATTAGGAGGGGTGCCTGCGGTGGGCATTTGACTGTGAAATCCTTAATTTGTTGGCAGATGTCACAACGAAGGACATACTGCTTGGGCTGTTTGTATAGACCTGGTTACCAATAACGTCCTTGCAACAATTATATTGTAGCCACCACACCAGCATGGGCAGATGCTACCACCTCATGCGCTGCTTTAATCAACTTGAACTTATATCTTTGTTGAGAATTATTCGAAACCCCACGCCTGGTATCTTTACTTCGGCGTCTATGAACACTCCCATTCGGTAGGAATATTTAGCAGGAAATGATTTTGGATAAGGCGTGCCTTCAGACATAACTTTCACAGCAGCCCATATGTCATCGTCCGGTTTAGTTCCAGAACGGGTTACTGCAGCAACAGTAGCCATAGCTACAGCTGATTTTGCGGCTTTATCAGCCAGTGTATTACCAGCAATGTGTATTCCAACATGCTGGTATCGAAGTGTATGTACAACATGGACGTTTGGTACCATTTCCTTCAGATCCGCTACTTTCCCCCACAGAAGTCTGTGTTTAATGGTGTTGCCTTTAGAATCTCTGAACCCATTCTAGTGCCAGCAATGCAGGTATTCATTGAAGGACTGGACACAGTTGTATGACTCACAAACAATCAGTGTTAGCTGTGCCTGATCTGTGCATCCCAGTGCCATCACCAGAGCCTTTAGCTCTGCTAATTGTGCTGTGCAATCTCCTAGGGTTTGCGTGAATGTGTGTTGGGGACCTAATTTATTATCTTCCATATAGCCGGTTATGACTACGCAAGCAGCGGAGTATTGATGTTTTGTAGGTTGCGCTGAGCCATTGGTACACATGACTCGTTGATACTGATCAATAGGCAGTGTATTTGCTAGAACTGGGTATTCTAGTTCATATTGCAAAAATTCTTGAGTTTGTAATTTTGGGTAAAAAATATAGTACATCAGTGGCTGTTAAAGATGTTGCCCATTGAATCCAACATGGATATAATGCTTTAGCATTTGGAACACTGGCTTTGGTAACAGCCTCAAGTGCTGGGATTAGAGAGATGACAATAATGTTTTTCCCTCTGGTCTAGTGGTCTTTCTTTAATGACAGCCATCTGAACAGCAGTGAGAACTTTCTCAGTGGGAGCAAAACCTTGCTCTGCTGCTGAACATAAATGTGATTTGTATGCACTCCGGACTGTCTCACCCTCACTGAAAGTTACATAGGTGAAACCAATGGCACCAGCAATTACTCTCATGACTAAATGTGTTTTGTTGTCCCTTGTTTGTAGGTGTTGTGCTGCAAGCATGTCTGTTTACAAAGCTCTGAGAATGTGTGTGTTTGACTGTCCAAAATTTACTTGAAAAGTCAGGGCGTATTAAGTCATATAAACATTTTATGCGTGACACATAATCAGGAATGTAAGTTCTGCCAAAATGTAGGAAACCCCATAGGGATTGAAGTTCTCTAAACCAGGGCCATCAAGAACCCAATAGGGATTGAAGTTTTTTTAATTGTATTTGGAGATTGTAATTGTGCGCATTTTTCCAAGAATTGTGGTGCTAGGCTCTTTCCTTCACTTGATAGCTCATATCCCAGAAACAGGACTCTAAGGATGGCTATTTTAGGTTTTTTTAAATTGAATTTGTAGTCGAATTCAGTAAATCTCACAACAATGCGGGCTACCCGTCTTAAATGTTGCAGCAATTCATCATCCGTGAGAGAGATATCATCTACGTAGGACAATGCTTCAGGATCAATGTTGTGCAATATTGAAGTCACACGAGCTGCGAACAATCCTGGACTGTTCTTGTACACCTGGGATAAACAACAGAACTTTTTTCTGGAAGCCTAGTGCACTGAAACTGGTTAAGTCTCTACTCCCGGGTGCTATATTTTGCAAGAAGAAACCATTGGAAATGTCCAGTGTTGTTTTTTTTTTTTGCGCACTATCTTGTTCATGAGTGCTGTGCTATGTGGGTTTTTTATATAGCATGTGTGCATGTATGACTGTTTAATTGTCTGTAGTCTAAGACTAATATGTATGAATGGTCTGGTTTGGCTACTGGGAATAATGGATTATTCATTGGTGAGACGGAGTGTTCAATTACACCCTGGTACTCTAGTTGTGTGAGGATTTCCCTCATGGGTGCTTTAGCATCATGTTTTATTGGATTTTGGGGTTGAGGTTGGGGTTGATTTTTAATAGGGATTACATGATAGGGGGAATCTTTATCCCATCCTACATGGTTGCGAAATAACGCGGGTGCCTCCAACAATGCCCAATTGATGGCGTAGGATTCTGTGAGCTCCTCGGGAACAAGGGGCGAGAAAGAAGGTTCAACAACATAACCCCCATATGGGCATGTACGGACAAATTCAGGTAGCCTTTCCTTTTCGGCCAGAAGAATCTCATGTGTATTTATTACACGGTCCCAAAAGATTGCGTCTATTGTGCCCCTGGGGTAAACAACAACAAAAAAAAAATTCTGGGAGCCTAGTGCACTGAAACTGGTTAAGTCTCTACTCCCAGGCGCTATATTTTAGCAGAAGAAACCATGGCAAATGTCCAGTGTTTTTTTGTATTTTTTGCGCAGGGCATGAATATTTTGTTGTTCATGAGTGCTGTGGTATGTGAGTTTTGTATAGCATATGTGCGTGTATGACTGTTTAAATGTCTTTAGTCTAAGACTATTCTGTATGAATGGTCTAGTTTGGCTACTGGGAATAATCGATTATTCATTAGTGAGACGCAGGGGTTGATTACACCCTGGTGCTCTAGTTGTGTGAGAATTTCCCTCAAGGGTACTTTAGCATCATGTTTTATTTGATATTGGGGTTGAGGTTGGGGTTGATTTTTAATAGGGATTACATGATAGGGGGAATATTTATCTCATCCTACGTGGTTGCAATATAACGTGGGTCCCTGTGCCAATGCCCAATCGATAGAGTAGGATTCTGTAAGCTCCTGGGGAACAAGGGACGAGTAAGAAGGTTTAATAACATTTTCCCCATATGGGCATGTATGGACAAATTCAGGTGGCCAATCCTTTTCGGCCAGTAGAATATCATACATATTTATGATGCGGTCCCAAAAGATTGCGTCTATTGTGTGCTGTATGTCTCCATCTAACTGTAGTGTTACTTTGTATACCCTATCAGGCGTGGAGACACGCAGGTCCGCAGTTTCTATTTGGAGGAACTCATCAGTTGCTTTCACCTCCAGATGCTCTAGAAGATTCCAGAGAACTATTGTGACCCCTGCTGCGCTGTCTGATAGCACTAGTGCCCACTTCTTGTTCTTCAAGAGATCCCTCTTCTTGAGTGGCATGTCGAACTGCAACTGCTGCCACCTTTTTCTTTTTGAATTGTGTTTTTTGTTGGGGACGTTTCTCTCCTTTTTTAACAGAAACTTCTGTTGAGCGTTGTGATTCCTGTCTTGGTCTCGCATACTCAGTTCTTCACTCTTACCACCCACCTCTTTCACTGCATTTTTCCGGTGAGTCCTGAAAGGAAGGAGATTGGCCTGTATCAGTATATTGATATCTGTCAGGTATTTTTATATTATCTCTATTTCTGAGATTATATCTATTCTGTGGGGTCTCCGGATGGGGAGATTCTCCCCTTTCTTTTTTGGGTGCTTGTTGCTTTTTATCCCAGCATTTCTTAATACCCTAAGGAGCTTTTTTGGTAGAATCTTTATTAGAATTACCTTGGAATTGTGGTTTTGTTGGTCTGCCCCCCAGACTTTCTCGACCAATGCTTGAGTAGGTCTCTGCGATAATCTTTGCAAGCTCATGTTCTTGATCCTGTGGAGGAACATCCCAGAGCTGCATGCGCACCGCTAGTGCGACCACTTCCCCTTTAAAGTTACTTAATATAATTGAGGATACTGTGGCCCATTAATTGCATTCCCAAGTCCAGGGCTTTGGGCAGCCCCATTTTCCTCTTGAATTTGTTTCAACACTTCCAGTAAATTGGCAAGTGTCGGCATACTGTGTGTGGTAGTTTAGAGCGTGGAAAATACTGTGCCCCATGTATTACAGTTATCTATAGTGGGAACCATCTCAAATGGCAAGCACATACTTAATATTCTATTTTTATCCTCAGGTCCCCTATAGGGAAATACTGCTTCCAATGCGTTTATTTTTTGAGCTAACCAAAACGGAATTTCTTATTGTTTGGCGGGTACCTTACCATGATCGAATGTACAGTCGCAGGATTAATGCCTGGCATTAATGCATTTGGTTGGGCTGGTGCAGCACGTGCTGGGTTTGTGTTTAATGTTTACATTACAAACTGTACTAATCAAAAGGATATTGCCGTCAGATCAGCATATAAGAGTCAGACTCCAGCTACCGTTAAGTTCACTGCAGCAGAATGTGGTGTATAGGTGGCCAATAAAGGCCAGGTAGGACCATCAATAGTTAGAGGACCTAACGTGTAAAATTGTGTGGGGTAGGGTGCCATCATACCAATCATTATGTTCTTGATTAGATAGAGGTATTTCTAGATGTGCATATGTTCCGTATTGTGCATGTACATTTGCAGGTGTATAGTGATGAAATGTACTAGTGTTCCAATCAACTGCTGGAAATGTGACCCAAGAATAACAAAGTTCTGTTCTACATGCTGGATGTGCATCAACAACAAACGTGACTGAACCCCCCTTGGCTGTTAGGCCATGTGCCAGTAAATGTGCTGTAAGAGGTGGTTGCATATTGACTGCAATTGCTACCTGTTGTGGATTCGCCATAATGAATGGTGAATTTGTTCAGAGATAAGCACACCAATTGGGGATTATCCTTTTAATGGTTCAAGCTTGAACAACCTACAGTGTTAGTTTGGTACTCCCTACTTAGCTGAAGAGGAAATACTCAATACCACGGACGTCTCCGTATATAGTACTGAGGTGTCTTTGTATGTAGTGAGACAGAGATACTCAGGAGGACCCGAAAATTAGAGCCTGACCAAACGTTGACGGTGCCATGTCGGGTACACTCTCATTATTTTAATGAGAATACTGGATTTGAGTGGCAGAATCGCCTGTGGTGTGGGGGAGTGAGTGACACCTGTCAGCCTAATCCGGGTTTTGCTCCTGCTAACTAGCCGTGCCTCATCTCCACCCAAGAGCAGGGATGATTGGGCAGTCGAGAGCATGACACAATTGACTCCTCAGGGAAATCGTGGTCACTCGGATCTCATATATTTCTTTCAGTTACATTAGTCTCACATATACAACGATAAGCAGAGGCAGTATGACCCTCATTATGACATTGGCGGTCAGTGCCGCTTACCGCCATGCTGACTGCCGCCAACATACAGCGACCGCGGCGGTATACCGCTAAGCGTATTATGACCCACACATAGAAATCCGCCACTATGCAGACACACACACAAGTCCCCCACACCAAAGGTCAGTGATAAAATGGCGGTACCAAAACCCACACCGTTATGCCAACAGAAATACGCCCACAGCATCATGAACCACGAATCACTGCGGCGAACTTTCAACCGCGGTAAACCATTGGCGGTACAGACCGCCAAGCTCAAAATACACATACACTTACAAAACAACACCACATTGGACAATTCAAACTACACACACCTGACACACATACACACACCACACTCACACACCCACACCAATATAAAACACACACACACTACTCAAAACCCTTTACGGAAAAAAAAATTGACAACTGAGATAGAGACACGCCAGGAGCACCCACTCAATCAGAGCCACAGAACACCATCACCCATACACCATTGACGCACCTCACAGCACACACCACAACACAATACCCACACACACTCACACACACCACACACACTACACCCATGGCACCACAAAGACACCCCAGATTTTCTGAGGAGGAGGTAAGGGTCATGGTGGAGGAAATCATCCGGGTAGAGCCACAGCTATTCGGATCACAGGTGCAGCAGATGTCCATTGCTAGGAAGATGAAGTTATGGCGGAGAGTGGGGACAGGGTTAACACCGTGGAACAGCACCCCAGAACCAGGGATGACATCAGGAAGAGGTGGAACGACCTAGGGGGAAGGTGCGTTCCGTGGTTGCAAGACACCAGATAGCCGCACAGAGAACTGGCGGTCGACCTCCACCTCCTCCCCCACAACTAACAACATGGGAGGAGCAAGTCTTGGTGATCATGCATCCTGAGGGACTGACAGGAGTAGCAGGAGGACTGGACTCTGGTAAGTCAAAACTTTACTACTTTCACCTCCTACCTGCATTCCATCACAAATACCTACCCCTACCCTCACCCCCATCACTCCACCATCTCACATATACCCCACCATCACAACCCACCCATCCCAATACCAAGCCCTGCATGCAACAACAATGCATGTACCCCCATCACAGACCTGCATGGACACCCATCACCACAGCATGCACACTAGTGACAATCACTTAGCCAAACAAATCACAAGTCACACAAGCCAAAGCTGCCTTGGTAATAACAACCATAGAGGGAAACATACCCATGCACAAGATGTCACATGCAGAAACAATAACACTGCATTTACATCCACACAGGACACCCACACAATGTCACCAGAGAGGAGGTGCCGGCAACATCCATTTTCCCCCAGAAGAGGCCCACAGTGATGACAGCAGCTCTGCACGCTTGGATCAGGATGACCAACCTAGCCCATCAGGGACCTCTGGACAGTCAGTGACCCAGCGACAGACCCAAACCACCACAGAGCCTCCCCCCTCAGGAAACACCAGCACAGCACCCACTCAGCGGGCCCATCCCTCTGTCCCCAGGACACGTCAATCAGCAGTTTGTCCACCACTAAAGGGACCCCAGGCAACCCCACAAACACAGGACGATCAGGGACCTGGGGTCAGTGGCAGTGGGCACACTGTTCAGGGGACAGAGGCACAGGACAACAGGGAAGCTGGGAGGACTTCTGTGTGACAGGGGGAGGACAGGCCAAGGGAACCGACTCTCCACGAGGCACTCACCAACATCCTGGGAGCTTACCACTATTCCCAGGAGATCATGGGCCAGATACTGGCCGAGCTACAGGAGACCCAGCGGCCGTAGGTGGGACAGTACCTGGGGATCAGGGAGGACCTGAGAGACATCCACACCACCCTGGTCACCATTGCAGGGGTGCTGGAAGACATGGCCAACACCATGAGGGAGGCAGTGGCACACCAACGGGCCCTTGACACTAGCCACACTGAAGAACAGCCCTCCACCTCCACCGACGCTAGTGGGCAGGAGGCCCCACCACAGGCCACCAGCATCCCTCCCCTACAGAAGGAGAACACCACACAAAAGGTCCCAGCAATGCAGGCAGAAGCCAGAGAACATTGCCAAGACCCCCGCCAGGAAATAAGACTCCCCTGAATGTCACCCTTGTGTCCCACTGTGTCACCCTGTCCACCTGTCCACCTTGAACTGCCATTGTCCCACTCCCTATGCCCCCGTGGACAATGCATCTGTGATACCAATAGACTGGACTCTATCCTGAACAATCCTCCACCATCAACCCAGCCCATTGCAATACCCCCTACACTTATTATCACAGAAATAAACACCCTTGGAACTAATACAAGTATAGAGTCTATCAATTGATTGAAATATGTATTATGTTGACAAGATGTAAACATTGCAATTTAAATGTACAGTTATATTTACATAGCTATGACCTGTAGTGGGCAGCAGTAAACACAACAGAAGCCAGAGTGGGGCACCGATATCTGAAGATAGAGATGCCAAACGGTACAGTAAGTGGCCATAGAAAAAGGAATATCAGGCTGCAATTTACAATGTCCAACACAAAACTGCAATGGAAGGTGAAGTTACAGTGTCTTACCTGTGTGTCACTGGAAGTACTATTGAATTATAGTAGTTCTGTTGTCCATATCCTCTTCCTCTGCTTCCTCTTCGTCACTGTCCACAGGCTCCAACGCTGCCACACGACCATCTCCAGGCTCATCCTCCTGCAGAAAAGGCACCTGGCGTCTCAAGGCCAGCTTGTGCAACATGCAACATGCAACGATGATCTGGCAGACCTTCTTGGGTGAGTACTACAGGGATCCACCTGACAGATGGAGGCACCAGAATCTGGCCTTCAGTAGGCTAAATGTGCATTCAATGATCCTCCTTGTTCGCCCATGTGCCTCATTGTAACGTTCCCCTGCTCTTGTCCTGGCATTCCTCACTGGGGTCAGTAGCCATGAGAGGTTGGGGTAACCAGAGTCACCTTTAAATATCGAGGGATACCTGTTAGCCAGACACTCACCCTTAGGGCCAACCCCACACCCATATACCTACATCAACTGGGTGGGGACCATGGGCTCACCTATTAGCCACACCCAGTGCCTCTGGAGTTGAGACATCACATATGGGATACTGCTATTCCTCAAGATAAAAGCATCATGCACAGAGCCAGGATACTTTGCGTTGACATGGGAGATATACTGGTCTACCAAACACACCATCTGCACATTCAGAGAGTGAAAGCTCTTTCGATTTCTGAACACCTGTTCATTTCTCCGGGGTGGGACGAAGGCAATGTGTGTACCATCAATGGCACCAATGATGTTGGGGATATGTCCCATTGCATAGAAGTCAGCCTTCACTGTGGCCAAATCATCCACCTGGGGGAATACGATGTAGCTGCGCTTGTCAGGGCAGCCAACACTCTGGTCAGCACATTTGAGAACATAGACTGTGACATCCCTGATGCCATGGCCACTGTCACTTGAAAGGAACCTCTTGCCAAGAAATGGAGCACTGACAGGACCTGCACTCGAGGGGGGATACCTGTGGGGTGGCGGATATCTGAAATCAGGTCTGGCTCCAATTGGGCACACAGCTCTTGGATTGTGGGCCTATCAAGTCTGTAGGTTAGGATAATGTGCCTGCCCTCCATTGTCACCAGGTCCATTAGGGGTCTGTACATGGGGGTATGTCTCCATCTCCTATTCATCCTCAGCGGTTGAACTCTAGGGTGAAATACTGTAAGCAGATGGTCATATTCAAAGATATACTCAGATTAATATGCCTTTCTTTTTTTACAGAAACAGCATGTGAACGTGTAGGTCCGTTGATGTGCCTATGTCTGCTGTGACGCAGTTAGGTGTCATGGCCAGTGCCCCCCTGAAATGGCAGCCTCCTGAGCTGTGAGGAGGACAAGTCGAAATGAGGTAATTACTCTGGCGTTGTGCGCTGTTGCGATAGGCGGTCGATGACAGCCGTGCAACACATCATTGGTTATCATTGGGGCCTACAGGTTCCAGGAGCCAATGGTGATGTACGCCGGCGGTGATGGTACGCACCGCCGCGGACGTGACCGCTATTTTCTATCTGTTCACTCACTTGCTACCTGACCTTCAACAGGAGAGGACCTACACTGCAAGTGCTGCTGTGACCTGTGTCTGGAAGCGACCATGACTCGAGTGTCTGGGGAAAGGGCCCCTGCCCTTACTTCAGAGAAGTTGGAGAGACTAGTGGATGGGGTCCTACCTACTTTATGGTCTTCCAGACAAACAGGTGAATACACTGTAAGCACGATGCGTGGGGCATGAATGTATGGAGTGCTGTGTGTGTAAGCCTCGTGTACGGGGGGGCTGAGGGGTCCTGAGCAGAGTGCTGCATGTTCGGTGGGTAAGGGGATGGGAGGGATTTGGTTGGCCCTGATTTTAACAGTCCGGATGGTATGAATAATACCTTTTCTGCTGTATCTTTTTCTGCAGGTCAATGCCCATCAGAAAAAGGGTATTTGGCGTGCCATTGTCAAAGAGGTGTGGACCCTGGGGGTCTTTGAAAGGTGGAGCACCCACTGTCGCAAACGGTGGGAGGACCTGCGCCGCTGGGCAAGGAAGACGGCGGAGCCCAGCTGGGGCTGGCCTCCCAACGAGGAAGGGGTGTCTGTCGTACCCTGACCCCCCTGATGTTCCGCATCCTGGCGGTGGCCTATCTGGAGTTGGATGGGCACATGAAGGCATCACAGCAGCCACAAGGGGGTGAGTACAGATTCAGAATCATGACTTTGCGCCCATTTAGGGGTTACCTGGGTGGGGGATGTGGGTCAGTGTGGGCCCCTAGGCCAGGGCGAACATGGCAGAGTAGGTTCCATTATGAGCAAGCTCAGATGCACTCCAACCCCAATAATGCTAAAGGGCATCTACTACTGTGGGTTTCAGGTGTGCAGGTAATGGTGTTAGGCATTGTTCTTCATGGCCTGGTGACTAGCATTGTAACTGGTAGTGCATGGACTAGTGCATAGGGCTGTTCCCTGTGAGTTGTGTACGCCAACAGTAGTGTTGTTGCTGGCATTGACCAAGTGTATCCTATGTCTCTTTCCCCCTTTTTGTTTTGTCACCCTGTCCTTGTGTGCATTAGCATCATCTGGCAGAGGAGCAGAGGTGCACATGGGCCTGGAGGCTGAATCCACTGACAGTGAAGGCACCAGTGGGATGGAGGTCGAGGGGAGCACCACGACGGAGACAGGAGGGGACAGTTCTGTCAGCAACACCTCCTCCGATGGAAGCTCCCTGGCGGTGGCAGACACCTCTGTGCCCACCCCAACTACAGGTACAGCCACCACCCACCGTACCAGCACCACCCTCCCAGCAGCCCCTCAGCGTGTTTCCCGTGCCCGCTTACCCAGGAGGGTGGGCGTCTCCTTCGCCCTAGGCACCTCTGGCTCTGCCCCAGTCAGACCTGCTGCCCTCAGTGAGGAGGATATTGACCTCCTGAGATCCCTCTCTGTTGGGCAGTCAACCATACTGAATGCCATCCAGGGTCTTGCAGGGCATTTGCAAAAAACAACGGCAAACCTGGAGGGCATTCACTCTGGCGTGCAGGCCCAACAGAGAGCATTCCAGGCTCTGGCAAACTCACTGATGGCAGCCATTGTCCCTGTCTCTAGGCTCTTCCCTCCATCTTCCTCTACCCAGTCCCATTCCCCTCAACCCAGCCTATCCCAAGCACACCTTCAGACCAGGATACACCAAAATCAACACACAGAAGTGGCTCAGGCAAACACAAGCACCACACTTTATCCCACAGGCCCTCACACAAGCACCATCCAGATGCAGACACACCAATATCCACTGCCTCCACTGTGTCGCTCTCCTCCTCATCTTCCATCTCCCTCCCAGTTGCATCTACACTCACATCTGCATGCACTACATCCTCATCCACTACCTCCATCACCAGCACACCTATCACAACACGCCCCTCACTGGCAGTCACCACCCCCACATCCTTGCACACGTACCCTGTGTCCTCTCCCACTGTGTCTGTGACCCCTCCTCCCAAAGTACACAAACGCAAGCATTCAGACACACAACACCATCCACCTCACAACAGCATCCAGCCCATGCACCTGCACCCAAACACACCAGACTGACACCACCTAAAACCACTCCCTCTTCCTCCACTTCCACCACTCCCAGCCCCAGTGTCCGTAAAAGGCTTTTCCTCTCCAACCTTGACCTATTCCCTTCCCCTCCCCCACCCCCCCCGTCCTTCACCTCAGGCCAAGGTGGGCAGAACTCAGACCAGCACCTCAGCCACCCAGTCCACGGCCACTGTAGTTCTTGCAGCTACTGCATGTGTGAGAGGCTCCAAGGAGGCACCCGTCAGCACAGCCAGTGTGCCTGCACCACCTGCCAAGGGCAAGAAAGGTCTGCCAGCTAGCAAGGTTAAGAAGGGGACACCAGCCAGCAAAATGAAGGAGGCTACTCCAGCGAGCAAGGGGAAGGAGGGAACACCAGCCAGCAAGGGGAAGGAGGGAACACCAGCCAGCAAGGGGAAGGAGGGAACACCAGCCAGCAAGGGCAGGAAGGCAAAACCAGCTGGCAGAAGCAAGGAGGCACCACCATCTGCCAAGGGCAGGAAGGGGCCAACAGCTGCCAAGGCCAATGTAAAGGGAACTGACACTGCAGGCAGGATGGATCTGGTGCCTGGGCTGGAGCAGCATCTGGGCAGACACCAGCCATGGCACTTCAGCCACCGCCACTGACAGCACCGTCAGCTGCACAGCCGGCAGCACCACCACCTGCACCTCCAGCAGCACCACTGCCAGCAGCAGCAGCCCCAGTGGGCAGCCGTCCGAGACTGCAAGGGAAGGGCTGGAGCCTCCCCCCCCCACTGACACCACTGCCACCTGCAGTGCAACTGCCATACACTGAGCAGCCGTCACCACTGGCGAGCAGTGTGTAGTTGTGCCTACATGGGCTGTAGTGTGTCCTAGCCCCTGCAACACCTGTAGGTGTGACACCCAGGTGAGAGACTGTGACCTTGCACCATCCAGGATCTACATCACTGGGCACAATACCCCCTCCAGAACCAGTGGAAGTAGGCATCCACTCACCCCCTCCTTGGCAGGATGAAGCACACTGGGCACAGAGCCCCCTCCAGAACCAGTGGAAGAAGGCATCCACTCACCCCCTCCTTGGCAGGATGAAGCACACTGGGCACCGAGCTTCCTCCAGAACTAGTGGAAGAAGGCATGAACTCACCCCCTCCTTGGCAGGATGAAGCACACTGGGCACAGAACCCCCTCCAAGACCAATGGAAAAAGGCATCCACTCACCCCCTCCTTGGCAGGATAAGGCACACTGGACAAAAGGCCCCCTCCAGCACCAGTGGAGAAGCCATCCACTAGAGAGACTGTGGCCTTTCACTCCCCAGGACCAAGCAGTGGGCAAACCACCCACTTGAGAGACTGTGGCTATGAACTCTCCAGGACCAAGCAGTTGGCAAACCACCCACTTGAGAGACTGTGGCTTTGCACCCCCCAAGAACAAGCAGTGGGCAAACCACCCATTCGAGAGACTGTGGCTTTGCACTCCCCAGGACCAAGCAGTGGGCAAACCACCCACTTGAGAGACTGTGGCCTTGCATTCCTCAGGACATCGCAGAGGGCATCTAGCCCTCTTCAGGAGAAATGGCATTGTACCATCTTCCGGGTGAGGTGCCCCCCATTCCCTGTCACCCTGAGGTGCCTGTGTGTTTTCCACCTGATGCCCCTGCAGTGTTCTCTCTGTATTGAAGCAGGAGTCAAGTGTGGCCTTGGTCTATGTGTTATGGCCCTATGGGCCACGGACATTTTGGAGTGGGCATTGTCCCTCCATCTGTAAATATTGTAGATACTGTTTATTGTTTTAAGGATGTATTTATCTAAATGTTTTATATTACACTCACTTTAATAAGTTCCTTTTGTCCTTGCGTTATTCCTGAGGGGTGGGGGGGCTGAATATGTGATGTTATTGCATCTGCTTGTGTGCATCTTGTTGGGGGTGGGGGTGTTGAGTGTTGCATGTGTGTGTCACTCTCTTTTTCCTCCCCCTCCCTTGCTGGGTGCAGTACTCACTGTGGTTGTCTTCGCTGTCGTTCGTGTTCCTGGTGTAGGAGGAGGTAGACCAGCAATGGAAATATGTGCAGTTTGGGCTCCATGGTGGTGAGGTTCTTCCTTGTGTGTCGAAAGAGGTGAGTTGATTCCCTTCTGTGTACTGTTTCCACCGTCCTTTTGATGGTGTTGGTACCACCCCGTAAAAGCTGGCAGATTGGTGTGTCATAACAGAGTGGGTGGAACATTGTCTTCCGCCTGGCTGTTGGCGGTTAACGCCGTGGTGTTTGTTGCTACCGCCGTGGCAGTAGGAGTGTTAAAGTGGCTGTCAGTGTTGGCAGTTTCCGCTGTGGTCATAATTCAATTTTTCTTACCGCCGGCCTATTGGCAGTATTACCGCCGCTTATCACTGACGGCCAGGCTTGTAATGAGGGCCTATATGTTTCAATAAGGTTTTAATGAAGCAACTGCATCTTGGACAATAAAACATGTACTGCAATAACCAGGACGATAAGGCATGACAGGATTAAAATTGTGACAAGGAGAGTGAAGCATAGAAATAACGCTACCATATTGTCACTAGAGTCAATAGACCAATTCCTACCTAGGCTATATTAGAGCACAGCATGTTAAACTCTAGTTCTGCCCTTCAGGTTCCCCTGGGAAGACATCATTCCCCCATACCTGAGCAAAGGCCTGAAGTCTGCATAAGCAGCTGTAGCAAAGCATTCAGCAATCTGAATAGAGTCGTGGTCATCTGGCTGGAGTCTCCCTTTAACGTGTATGGGACAGGGAAGTGTTTTTATAATAAAACAGCTGATGTTCTGAGAAAATGTCCCTTCATAAGGATGTGTACGTTTCTATGAATACCTGAGATAAAATGTTACCACGTTTACCGGCAACCTATCTTACTGCAGCCTTGAGAGAAGCACAGAGTGAAAGAAATGTCCTGTTTAAGAACACCGTGCTGGCCTAGGCAAAGAACAGCTAGATAGAGAGAAATAAACAAGACTGCAAAAGTGGCTATTGTTAAAATAATAAACGAAGCTGAATAAAAATCTAGGTTAAAGTGCACAGCGGCAGGCCTAGTGTGCTAAAATAATGTGCAAGGAGCTATAATTAAAATGGCTACACAACACCACTAAATATTGCATTTAGTGGGCATTGAGAGGAGTACCTAGTAGTGTTTAATGGGCAATATACTTTATGGTGACTACACCCACTGTGTGACCACTTTCTGTGGGCAGAGGTCACTATCCTATCCCTGATAGGTACTTTTCCTACCATGTAAGATGGTAGAAAATAAAAATGTAGAGGTCACCTCACATGCAACACATTAGGGGTGATGAAAGCTGGGGGTGGACACTCCTCCTGTCCTTTATGTGTTTTTCCACTGTTGCTTCCGCCAAAAGTTGGAGTTCGCAATGAGGGTGGCCATCTGATACTAGCAGCAGGGCTGGAGGTGGAGTTTCAAGTGTAGTAAGCCCTTAGAAGCTCATAGGCAGGTCTGTGCACATTCCTATGGGAGGAGGTGAAACACCTCTGCCCAGGAAGGGCTATGTTCTCTGGACCCAGAGAGCACAGGCTTTCGCTCCATGGTTCCAGAATCCTGTCTGGTGGTGGCAGGCTGGTTGTGACCAGCCAGCAACCATGCCAGAGTAGTTAGCTTTTAAAGGGGGCACCTCTAAGGGGACCCTGGGCACATTTTGTAATAAATACAATACTGGTTCCAGTTTGGATTTAGCATTCTGAGTTCTTTGATACCAAACAACCCAGGGTGCAGAGTGGCCATCATGTAGATTTGAAACTCATACTTACCAGTGTCCAGCACATGCATGTAAAATGGCTGCTCTTTTTACTTACCATGTCCTAGGTTTGGGGGTGCACAGTAGGGGCATACTGCCTAGGGCTGGAAGTCCTGCAACACGGGTAATTTACCTATAGTGCATAAAGTGTGCAGTGGACAGGGCACACATACTTGTGCCATGTAAATTTTTATTTTAGGTTTGCACCAGGGCACTCAGCCTACAATTGCAGTGCTGGGTGAACTTGGATGCGTGGTCCCTGAGGGTGGCACAATCTGTGCTGCTGCCCTCAGGGGACTACCCTTAGTACCTTATGCATTGGATATCTTAGTACATTTACTAGGGACTTACAGTGGCACCTAAAGGTGTTTCAAATAGTGCCAATGCATCACAAACGTTTTCGGAAAGAGATCTGGCCCAGGGAACCTGATTTGCAGGGGCACTAATAATTTGAAGCCACATCTAATACCAGGCAAAATGGGGGGCTATCATTGTCAAAAGAAGCCCTTTCTAACACTGTCCACTGTAGGGAACTAGCCAAAGGAGGCCTTATAGACTGACAATGTTCTATGAACACTGCCCTTCCTGTTCAGAGCCTTGCCACCTCTCACTTCTGCCTTAACTGGCTTACCTTGTGCATTGTTTGTGGGTGAGTCACCACATGGTGCCTGTGTGTCCAGTGTGAACTAGTTACAATGAGAATGCACATGGCACAGGCCTGCTAGTGCACTGCATGGTTACCACAAAGCTTCCACTGGTTATTTTAAGACTACAAAATATTGTATTTTCCTTCCACCAATAAAACAGAAACATGTATAATTTTCAAGGCAGAGGTTCCTAGGTACAAAGAATAGACACTAACCCCACTATCCACAGAAACAGGCCAGGAATCATTGCTCTGAGGCAGGGTACTCGAGTCCAGGGATACTTTGGTAGTTTCACTTCATTTCCATGTTAACAAACATGCACACATTTACAATCATGAGAAGATAAGATTCTGTGAAAAGATCTGGTGCATCAGCTGAATCAATGCATATTTAAGTGAACACTTTGGCCCATCAATGAATCTAGATAACCATATTAATTTCATGACGGACAAGAGGTGCTCCTCTGGTACACAGCATAATTGAAAGGGTAAGAAGACTGACGCAGACTTAACACCCACAGGATGCAGCAAAAGTCAATGCGATAGAGAAGAAATCCCTAATAATCAGTCTTGGTTCCGAGCTCATGGTTGGGAGGAACCTGAGAGAACTGAGTAGCACACACAGCATCTGTAGTTGGACTCTCAGCTAAAATATGCCCTGGAAAAAGTTTTAATACAAGCCCCATTGTGTATCTAGTGAGAAAATGTGAACTTGTGCTAGCGGTTTTGGGGGTCCTGTCACCAAGATTTTTTTTTTTATTGTGTATTACAATTAATTTGCTCAACACAATGTAATAAATATACTGGCTTAAAATCCAGGTGATAGACGCAGAAATGGATCCCTTGAAATATTCCAATACTTCCGGGTCCTGGACAGTGCCTATAAGCACTATAATCCCCAGCAGCAGTAAAGCAAGGATCTTGCACCACTGTTGCATCATTTTTTTTAATGCAGCGGCGGCACATTCAGTGCTCCATTTTTACAAAGTGATGCATCAGGCGTAATGTTTCACTTTTCTCTGCCCTGCATTATTTTTTACCTATGCTACAACTAGCTATGTTAATCATATGCACGATAGTCCTTACCTCTTAAAATCCCATGCAGAACTGACAAATCCACATTTACAAGTTTTTTTGGAAAGTGACGCATCATTGGCAAATGACGCTGTGTATGCATTTTTCGCCCTTCACAGGAATCAAATGAGCAATGAGGTCGACTGACCTTTGGACCCAGAAAGATGTGTGGTGAACATCAACAATGGTTCAACACAACCTCAACAATTTAGACACCGTGACCAATGTGGCGACAGAAAGAAAACTCCAATCAGGAATAAAGTTAAAAGATTTATTATAAACACAAGCTCACATTCATGTAGACAATGCACAAAACCAAGTTATAAAGATACATTATTACCAAGGGTTGCCCAAGCGTCAAAATGAATTTAGATGAACTAGGATTAATAAAACTAAGCATTCCAGAAGAATAATACATAAAATCAATAGGAATATCTGAGACACAGATATCACACAATGCTCAGAATTTACAATCATTAGTCAATTCAAATTCAGCAGTCAGTAATCTTTGGCCGGCGACAGGTCAATCCTACAGCTAACCAAATTAGGGAAATACATGTGTGAGGGAGGAACAAATGCGGTCAAAATACAAAGAGGACAAAAATAATTTTGAAAAAGATAATCTTGGATGGCAGGTCACTAAGTTTGGCAAAAGATAAGTGAATAGAGAAAGGATTAGCATATGAAGTTCAGTCACGAGTCTTCTAGCAGGGTAAAATAAAGGGTCACTAAATCTAAAAAAGGCATGTCAGGGGTAAGGGCAAATAGCAGAGAGGAAGATACCTACCCAAGAGATACAGCATTCAAGGGATCTTCATCAGCAAGACATCAGGATCAGCAAGCATAAGGATAACCTCTGCAGGACGCAAGGGTCTGCTCAGGACGGCTTACGAAAATGCTACAGACTGATTAAAGTTAAAATGTACATTGACATTTCAATTTACAAAAAATGTTCTGATTTGCCAAAGGTCCCCGTTCATACACGTTGAATAAGCATCATCCAATTCTAATTCATCACCAGACTCTAGATTGCAACAGTTCGACAGTTTCTCAAGTATGTCATGGGAACATCTCCTTTACGTGTGGCTCCAAACAGGTTTGAAACAAATGTACATGATCTCAGTCTATGTTCCTGCAATGTAATGTTTCCAAGGACAAATGGGTACATCTGTCCGTGTTTAAATAACTTGTTACAAAATAACTTTGCTTCTCATGGGAACAAAATCTGAAAGAAGACTTCACATTATAAAAAAATAATTCAACACTTGTACGTGACTACAAAATGCAAGCTCTCTAGGCCTAACTTAGGCTAACACAAAAAAAATATCAGAAAATATATCAGATGAATTCAATTAATTTGTTTTATTAAAGCACATATAATATGCAAGCTTGTAAATTCATCATTAATAATATTTCATCAGTATAAGTAAAACATTTTATATAAATGGAAAAAACTGTTACTGCATTTCATTAAGTATAACAGAGAATTCCACTTCTCTTATTGTGCACGCATTTTCAAACTTATTAGTCATTTATTAATGACAAGAAGTTCAATATTGTTTCTATATATGCTGTTAGTTTAGAGTATAAGCTACATTTTAACATCAGATTTAACCTTTAAACATATGATTTAATTCAAAAGGCAACTAGAGCAAACTGTGAAATACAATAAATTTCACATTTAAAATGTGTGTCATTGCTGCTTTCTACATTGGTTTTTCCACTCTTTTACTTTCACGAACAAAACTTAGCACATCCTGATGACTTTAGTGACACAAGTGACAGCACTAAGGTTTACGCTCTAGCAATGCACAGAGTCCAAAATGCATCAAAATTATTACACCTTCTTAACCCAGGTGTAGAAATGATGCAATGGCTTTTCAATAGGAATCTGACCAGCTGAGGTCACTTTACACACTGGAATATATTTGTATTTTACTTCCCCTCTAATAGTAAGGGAATCATGTTGTAGGACCCCTGACCAAGCTGGCACCATGGCACCCATGATTTCATCATCCACTGCAGCAAGGCAATGTAATGTGGTGTACTTTTTGTAAGGGATAGGCCAGCATTGTCGCTTCTCTATGGAAGAAGGGGTTTCCAAGTCTAGGCCTGCGTACCACAAAGGACAATAGGGAAATACACACATAAGTTAAGTTAAACATGTATTGCCACTTCACATTCCAACATATACTTGTATTCTCGTACAATACGCTGTCACCCAATGTGTCACACATACTCAGTATGTACATACACATAAAAAGACTATTCCCACTGTAATGTGACACATAAACATGCTCCATACATAACCTTTTACATCCAGGGCCAATGTAAAAGCATAGAAGGTGATATTCCACCATTTTGCCGTTTTTTACATTGTTCCTAAAACACTAGGCTACTTGCGTCAATTCAAACTGATGCAGCACCTCTAAATTTTGACACATCACTGGAGTTGCTTCAGTTGTGCGGTCATCTTCAACGATGTGCCACTTTTAGGGTTGATTATTTAAGTAAAAGTCAGAATTTCTGATGCATCTTGGGTCCTTCTGCCATGGCCTCGTATTGTAAATATGGCACATCTATGGCATCATAATGGATTCCTGCAAACCGTAAATAATTGTGATGCATCCCGGCACCAATTAAGCAATACATCATTTCTTGTGAATATGTCCCATGGTGTGCCCCTCTCTTGCCACTACATTGAAGCCCCATTAGCCGGGGATCCCATCAACCTTCCAGCTTTAAATGCAGCCCTTTGTCTTCCAGTCCACTGCAGGGCATTGTGCAGGGGTTAATCCGTCCAGTCAGCTCTACCAGCAACCAAGTGCCCAACGGAGAAGGGCTGAAGGGCAATGAGCTGTGAAGAAGGTTCTTTGTAAAGTGGGTCAAGTGCAGTGAGCTTTCAGCAGTAGAAGGTTGCAGACATGTTGCAATTTCTTGGGAGAAGTATACCAGATACTTACACAGGGCTTGGATTTCTAAGTTGCTTAATTCTGCATTATAGAAAAATATAAAATTCGAAAAGCAGCAGACAACTCCATATTAGAAAATCATTTCCAGGTATGTTTCCAGCCTACTTCATCAAAATCATCCCTCCTTTACTCATTAATGTTCTCATTGTATCATCCTCTCAGTAATTTGTCTGACGTGCATTAGACTTTAAATATCTCCTCTTTCCAATCTCCAAACCCGTTCTTAATTAATAAGCCTTGATGTGGGTAAATTATCAAGGAGATCTTACTTCCTAATCATTTATTTTGCTTTTTTACAAGTGCATGGGCATCAGCGTTAATCAATGACAGGCCGGTGGCTGAGACAATCAGGTGGGGGGCAGAAGCGAGACCGGTCATATCTCAAACCAGTCAGACACTATACCATTCTACACCCACACATCCATGACTGATTCTGCAAGGACACAATAAAAAATGCCATTATTGCACTAGAGAATAAAACGTTCTCCGTCCATATTCATTACATCTCATAAACACAGCAAATGTTTTCTTTCTCATGTTAAGTTACAGTATGTACAGAATAGCATTGTGATTATCACATGTACATAGCTAATACATGAAATTCGTAGAAAATATTCAGTACTAATACATGAACAATTTCTAGCAAATACCAAGGCCCGTATTTATACTTTTTTTGCGCCGCATTTGCGTCGTTATTTGACGCAAAAACGGCGCAAACTTGCAAAATACCATTGTATTTTGTAGGTTTGCGCCGTTTTGCGTCAAAAAGCGGCGCAAATGCGGCGCTAAAAAAAGTATAAATACGGGCCCAAATGTATGAGAGAAGTCATGCTTGACCACTACCTAGGGCCCTTGTGGCATTGACTGATTGCATTGACTTGAACCCATGATAAAACACTGCAGGTCCCTCAATAAGCAGTCCTTTACAAGGAAAACTCACTTGTCCCCTCAAGACAGAGGGAGCTTGGGCCACCATGACAGTCCCACTCTGTAACTCTGGGCAATAGCTTGCTTAATCTCCACAACGGCCCTGACAGCACTTGGAAGCCTGGATTCACCCTGGGGGTTGCCCAGGAGTGGGCGCCTCACGGGGAAAAGCCAGAAGGGGTTCCACAGCGGTATGCATACAGCGTCTTGAGACCCAAATGGGTAAGTAGTGCGCTATACAAGTGTGAGGTTTACGTCAACCGGGCCATACCTTAGTCCATCGGTGCAGCCTACCATCCCCCAGTCTCCCCAGGGCTGCATAATGGAGTACGCTGGGCAGCTATGGACAATCCCGGTAGCAGAAGTCCTCAGCCTTTCAATAAAGACCCCAGTACCCCTGCCCTGGTTTCAGTTAAAGGCTTAAAAACGGATTCCATCCTAAATTCGCCTGAACGTATATCCTTGATGCCAAGGATGTCTACCTGTTTTTGAGGCCAAACATGATTCCTCCTCCTCCACCGGCCTGGGTGGTTTCCCAACCAGCCGGGCCTCCCACAAATTCCTGTATATTGCTGTATATTTTGAACAATGCCAAACATATAAATTGCCACTGATTTCTTCACAGACCACTTGTCACCCTATCTACGTGAAGAAAAACTTACCTGAAGGCACCCCACAGAACCGTCTTTTACAACCCGTGTTTTAGCAGCTGTAGGCACCCTACGGAACTGTCTTTAACAACCCGTGTTTTAGCAACTGTTGCTTGGTCAAGATGCCTGACCAATTAAATTCATTCAGGATCTTCAGAACATCAGTCCTACCTCCAGGCTATCCTTGAGGGTGACATGAGTCCCCACAAAGGTCAAGTCCAGACACCTTTTAGCGCATCATGGCATTCTCCTCAAAATCTCAACCAAGATTCTCCTGACAGCATCGCCAGTCGCTGCCACCAATACTGGGATGATGACTGCAGGCAGTTGCACCCCTTGCCTGCGACCTCTTTCACGAACTGGTATAGATCATCCAAGAAGCTACTGCCCCTTTCCGCCTTGGCTGAATCGAAGACTTGCTTTTAGTTGCCTATGTGATGAACTGGTACTGATCATGTAGACCTTGCACTCCCAATGAACTGAAGACTGAGGATTCAAGCACTGGCATAAGCCACATGACCAATTAAGAAAAACTGAGAGAGACAGGCCATCTTCAACGATGAGCCACTTTTAGGGTTGATTAGTTAAGTCAAAGTCCCCACAGATGCTTCAGAATTTCCAATGCACCCTGGGTCCTTCTACCATGGCCCCGTTTTGTAAATATGGTGCATCCATGGCATCGTAATGGATTCCTGTGGATCGTAAATAATTTTGATGCATCCCTGCACCAATGCAGCAATGCAACATTTCTTCTAAATATGCCCCAGGGTGTGCCCTCTCTTAGCACCACACTGAAGCCCCATTAGCCAGGGATCCCATTAACCTTCCAGCTTTAAATGCAGCCCCTTGTCATCCAGCCCAATACATGGGATGGGGCAGGGGTTAATTGGTCCAGTCAGCCATACCTGCAACCAAGTGCCCAACGGAGTAGGGCTGAAGAGTAATGAGCTGTGAAGAAGGTTCTTTGTAAAGCTGGCCAAGTGAAGTGAGTTTTCAGCAGTAGAAAGTTGCAGACATGTCGCAATTTCTTGGGAGCAGTGTACCAGGTACTTGCATGAGGCTTGGATTTCTAAGTTGCTTAATTCTGCTTTATTGAAAAATAAAAGAAATGTTTTCCAAAAGCAGCAGACGAACTCCAGATGAGAAAATCATTGGCAGGTATGTTTCCAGACTACTTCATCAAAAGCATCCCTGCTTTACTCTCTAATGTTGGCATAGTTTCGTCCTCTTAGTAATTTGTCTGACGTGCATTAGGCTTTAACTGTCTCCACTTTCCAGTCTCCAAACCCGTTCTCAATTAATAAGCCTCGATTTGGATAAATTATCAAGGAGATCTTACTTCCTAATCATTTATTTAGCTTTTTTACAAGTGCATGGGCATCAGCGTTATCAATGAGAGGCCAGGCTGAGACATTCAGGTGGGAGACTGAGGCTAGACTGGTCATATCTCAAACCACTCAGACATTATACCATTATACACCCACACATCCATGACTGATTCTGCAAGGACAAAATAAAAGATGCCATTATTGCGTTAGAGAATAAAACGTTCTACATCTGTATTTATTACATCTCATAAACACATCACGTTTTTTCTTTCTCATATTAAGTTACAATATGTATAGAATAGCACTGTGATTATCACATGCACAAAACCAATACATGACATTCCTACAAATATTCAAAACTAATACATGAACAATTTCTAACAAATATCAAGTTCATGAGAGAAGTCATAGTTGACCACTCCCCTGACCCCTTGTGGCAACGACTGATTGCATTGACTTGGACCCGGGATAAAACCCTGCACGTCCCCCAATAAGCTGTCGTTTGCAAGGTGAACTCACTTGTCCCCTCAAGACAGAGGGTGCTTGGGCCAGCATGACAGCTGGTCCCCCAAACAACCACGTCAGAGCAACCCAATACATGGGATTCCCCCGGCACCCATTGGGAGATGGGCCTTGTCAACCGGGCCATACCTTGGTCCCCTGGTGCAGCCCACCATCCCCCAGTATGCCCAGGGCTGTGTAATGGAGTACACTGGTCAGCTATGGACAATTGCGGTAGCAGACGTCCTCTGCCTTTAAATAAGGACCCCAGTGCCTCTGCCCTGGCATTAGTTAAAGGCTTCAAACCTGATTCCATCCTGAATTCGCCTGCACTTATATCCTTGATGCCAAGGTTGTTTACCTATTTTTGTGGCCAAACATGACTCCTCCTTCGTCGACTCCTTCTCCCTCCTCTGCTAGAACTGATAATTAACAAAGGCACTTCCCCCAGTAAATCTAACACAGGGATGGGAGGTTGTGAAAAGAAGAAATGCAGCCTGAAAGGGCAGGGGATGAGTCTGCAGTCACCAGGGGCAGCCAGCAGTGAAAAGGGGCAAACAGGTAGCCTTACCCATTATTTTACTGGTGTGGCTGTCCTGAACCTGCCCAGATGCCACCGCCAATCACCTAGCAACCAATGGCTGCCAACTGTAGATGACCGCCCAAACTGAAAGCCAGGGCCACCATTGGCCGCTGCTCCTACCCAGTCCAATCTGACCCGCACCTGCCTCCGGGGCCCTCAAACTCCCTCCATGTCCCCTTGTCCACAGGTGGGGACCACAGTGAGACCGGTCATATCTCAGACCACTCAGACATTATACACCCACACATCCATGACTGATTCAGCAAGGACACAATAGAAGATGCCATTATTGCTTTAGAGATTAAACATTCTACTGACATATTTATTACATCCTACAAACACGACAAATCTTTTCTTTCTCATGTTAAGTTACAATATACACAGAATAGCATTGTGATCATCACATGTACATAACTAATACATAAAATCCCTAGCAAATATTCAATACTAATACATGAACAATTTATAGCAAATACCAGATACATGAGAGGAGTCATGGTTGACCACTCCCCAGGCCCCTTGTGGCATCGAATGATTACTTTGACTTGGACTCATGATGAAACCCTGCTGGTCCCTTAATAAGCTGGCCTTTACAAGACAAACTTACTTGTCCCCTCAAGAAAGAAGGAACTTGGGCCAGCATGACAGCTGGTCCCCCAAACAACCATGCCGGGGCAATCCAATACATGGAATTCGCCCTGGCACCCACTGGGAGGTGGGCATTGTCAAGCAGGCCATACCTTGGTCCCCTGGCGCAGCCCACCGTCCTGAGTAGCCACAGGGCCATGTAATGGAGTACCCTGGCTAGCTATGGACAATCGCGGTAGTGGACATCCTCAGCCTTTCAATAAAGACCACAGTACCCCTGCCCTGGCTTCAGTTAAAGGCTTAAAAACTGATTCCATCCTAAATTATCCTGCACGTATATCCTTGATGCCAAGGATGTCTACCTGTTTTTGAGGCCAAACATGATTCCGCCTCCGCCCTGGGTGGTTTCCCAACCAGCCGGGCCTCCCCGAAATTCCTGTATATTTCTGTATATTATGAACAATGTCAAACCTAAAAATTGTTACTCATTTCTTCACGGACCACTTGTCACCTTATCTATGTGAAGAACAACTCACCTGGAGGCACCCCACAGAAGCGTCTTTAACAACCCGTGTTTTAGCAACTGTTGCTTGGTCAAGGTGCCTCACCAATTCAATTCATTCAGGCTCTTCAGAAGATCAGTCCCACCTCCAGACTATCCTTCAGGGTGACATGAGCCCCCACAAAGGTCAAGCCCAGACACCTTTTAGCCCATTGTGGCATTCTCCACAAAATTTCAACTAAGATTCTCCTGACAACATTGCCAGTCGCTGCCACCAATGCAGGAATGATGACTGCAGGCATTTGTACCCCTTGCCTGTGACCTCTTTAACAAACTGGTATAGATCATCCAAGAAGCGGCTGCCCCTTGCCGCCTTGGCTGAAACAAAGACTTGCTTTTTGTTGCCAGTCTGATGAACTGGAACTGAGCATGCAGACCTTGCAGTTCCAATGAACTAAAGACCGAGGATCCAAGCACTGGCGTAAGCCATGTGACCTAATGGAAAAAATGTATAGAGACAGGACATCTTCAACAATGCGCCACTTTTAGGGTTGATTAATTAAGTCAAAGTTCCCAAAGATGATTCAGAATTTCCGATGCACCTTGGGTCCTTCTGCCATGGCCCTGTATTGTAAATATGGCACATCCATGGCATCGTAATGGTTCCTGTGCACCGTAAATAAGTTTGATGCATCCCTGCACCAATGCAGCAATGCATAATTTCTTGTGAATATGCCCCTTGGTGTGCTCCTCTCTTGGCACTACACTGAAGCCCAATGAGCCGGGGATCCCATCAACCTTCCAGCTTTAAATGCAGCCCTTTGTCTTCCAGTCCACTGCAGGGGATTGGGCAGGGTTTAATCCGTCCAGTCAGCCCTATCCGCAATTAAGTGCCCAATGTAGTAGGGCTGAAGGGCAATGAGCTTTGAAGAAGGTTCTTTGTAAAGTGGGTCAAGTGCAGTGAGCTTTCAGCAGTAGAAGGTTGCAGACATGTTGCAATTTCTTGGGAGCAGTGTACCAGGTACTTGCACGGGGCTTGGATCACTAAGTTGCTTAATTGTGCATTATTGAAAAATAAAATAAATTTTCCAAAAGCAGCAGACAACTCAAGATGAGAAAATCATTTCCAGGTATGTTTCCAGCCTACTTCATCAAAAGCATCCCTACTTTACTCGCTAAAGTTGGCATAGTATCATCCTCTCAGTAACTTGTCTGACGTGCATTAGTCTTTAACGGTCTCCTCTTTCCAGTCTCCAAACCTGTTCTTAATTAATAAGCCTCAATGTGGGTATCAAGGAGATCTTACTTCCTAATCATTTATTTAGCTTTTTACAAGTGCATGGGCATCAGCGTTAGTCAAGGACAGGCCGGTGGCTGAGACATTCAGGTGGGGGACCACAGTGAGACAGGTCATATCTCAAACCACTCAGACATTATACCATTATACACCCGCACATCCATAACTGATTCTACAAGGACACAATAAAGGATGCCAATATTGTGTTAGAGAATAAAACATTCTCCGTCAGTATTTATTACATCTCATAAACACAACAAATGTCTTCTTTCTCATGTCAATTTACAATCTGTACAGAATAGCACCGTGATTATCACATGTACATAACTAATACATGAAATTCCTAGCAAATATTCAATACTAATACATGGACAATTTCTAGCAAATACCAAATACATGAGAGAAGTCATGGTTGACCACTCCCCAGGCCCCTTCTGGCATCGACTGATTGTGCTGACTTGGATTCTGGATAGAAACCTGCAGGTCCCTCAATAAGTTGTACTTTACAAGGTGAACTCACTTGTCCCCTCAAGACAGAGGGAGCTTGGGCCAGCATGACAGCTGGTCCCCCAAACATGGGATTCCCCCTGCACCCATTGGGAGATGGGCTTTGTCAACCAGGCCATACCTTGGTCCCCGGGCGCCGCCCACCTGCCCCACTATTCCCAGGGCTCTGTAATGGAGTACTCTAGCCAGCTATGGACAATCGCGGTAGCGGATGTCCTCAGCCTTTCAATGAAGACCCCAGTACCCCTACCCCAGCTTTAGTTAAAGGCTTAAAACATAATTCCATCCTGAATTCACCTGCACTTATATCCTTGATGTCAAGACCTGTTTTTGTGGCCAAACATGACTCCTCCTTCGCCGACTCCTTCTCCCTCCTCTGCTACAACTGATAATTAACAAAGGCACTTCCCACAGTGAATTTAACACAGGGATGGGAGGGTGTGAAAAGAAAAAATCCAGTCTGAAAGAGTGGGGTGCCTCCACAGTCACCAGGGGCAGCCAGCAGTGAAAAGCGGCAAACAGGTAGCCTTGCTCATTATTTAACTGGTGTGGCTGTCCTAAACCTGCCTAGACACCCCCGTCAATCACCTAGCAACCAATGGCTGCCAACTGCGGGTGACCGCCCAAATTCAAAACCAGGGCCACCATTGGACACTGCCCCTAACAAGTCCGATCCGGCCTGCACCTGCCACCGGGGCCCGCAAACTCCCTCCTTGTCCCCTTGTCCACAAGTGGGGACCACAGTGAGACCGGTCATATCTCGGTCCACTCAGACATTATACACCCACACATCCATGATTGATTCTGCGAGGACACAATACAAGATGCCATTATTGCATTAGATATAACACATCCTACTGATGTATTTATTACATCTCATAAGCACAACAAATGTTTTCTTTCTGTGCATATGTTAAGTTACAATATGCACAGAATAGCATTGTGATTATCACATGTACATAACTAATACATGAAATCCCTAGCAAATATTCAATACTAATACATGAACAATTTCTAGCAAATACCAGATACATTAGAGGAGTCATGGTTGACCACTCCCTAGGCCCCTTGTGGCATCGACTGATTGCATTGATTTGGACCCATGATGAAACCCTGCTGGTCCCTTAATAAGCTGTCCTTTACAAGACAAACTTACTTGTCCCCTCAAGAAAGATGGAACTTGGGCCAGCATGACAGCTGGTCCCCCAAACAACCATGCCGGGGCAATCCAATACATGGGATTCGCCCTGGCACCCACTGGGAGGTGGGCCTTGTCAAGCAGGCCATACCTTGGTCCCCTGGTGCAGCCCACCGTCCTGAGTAGCCACAGGGCCATGTAATGGAGTACCCTGGCTAGCTATGGACAATCGCGGTAGCGGACATCCTCAGCCTTTCAATAAAGACCACAGTACCCTTGACCCTGGCTTCAGTCAAAGGCTTAAAAACTGATTCCATCCTGAATTTGCCTGCATGTATATCCTTGATGCCAAGGATGTCTACCTGTTTTTGAGGCCAAACATGATTCCTCCTCCACCACCGGCCTGGGTGGTTTCCCAACCAGCCAGGCCTCCCCCAAATTCCTGTATATTGCGGTATATTGTGAACAATGACAAACATAAAAATTGCCACCGATTTCTTCACGGACCACATGTCACCCTATCTATGTGAAGAAAAACTTACCTGAAGGCACCCCACAGAACCGTCTTTTACAACCTGTGTTTTAGCAGCTGTAGCTTGGACAAGATGCCTGACTAATTCAATTCATTCAGGCTCTTCAGGAGATCAGTCGCATCTCCAGACTATTCTTCAGGATAACATGAGTCCCCACAAAGTTCAAGCCCAGACACCTTTTAGCCCATTGTGGCTTTCTCCTCAAAATTTCACTTAATATTCTCCTGACAACATCGCCAGTCGCTGCCACCAATACTGGGATGATGACTGCAGGCATTTGTACCCCTTGCCTGCGACCTCTTTGACAAACTGGTATAGATCATCCAAGAAGAGGCTGCCTCTTGCCGCCTTGGCTGAATCGAAGACTTGCTTTTTGTTGCCTGTCTGATGAACTGGTACTGAGCATGTTGACCTTGCACTGCCAATGAACTAAAGACCGAGGATCCAAGCACTAGCGTAAGTAAAGTGACCTAATGGAAAAAACTGATAGAGACAGGCCATCTTCAACGATGCGCCACTTTTAGTTCCCACAGATGCTTCAGAATGTCTGATGCACCTTGGCTCCTTCTGCTATGGCCCCGTATTGTAAATATGGCACATCCATGGCATCGTAATGGATTCCTGCGCATTATAAATAATTTTGACGCATCCCTGCACCAATGCAGCGATGCATCATTTCTCGTGAATATGCCCCATGGTGTGCCCCTCTCTTGACACTACACTGTGAAGCCCCATTGGCCAGGGATCCCATCAACATTCCAGCTTTCAATGCAGCCCTTTGTCATCCAGCCCACTACAGGGGATGGGGCATGGGTTAATCTGTCCAGTCAGTCCAACCGGCAACCATGTGCCCAATGGAGTAGGGCTGAAGGGCAATGATTTATGAAGAAGTTTCTTTGTAAAGCGGGTCAAGTGCAGTGAGCTTTGTGCAGTAGAAGGATTCAGACATGTTAATGAGTGAACTGGGGTGTAATAACAGGGGACTAATGGCGCTCAGGAAACTAATTGGCCACAATACATATTAGGGGTTGCCTGCACAAGGGAAAACACCCATCCCTTCAGGGTTCAAAATGAACCCAACATTAATTAACATAACATGCGGCCCCCCTTACCCAAAGTAATCCTATCACAAATCAAGTAAGTCAAAAACTCAAGTGAGTAAAGTTCAAAAGAAACGCAATCTGTAATTCCACGCCAATCTTATATAAAGTCCAATCCAGTCCAGAAGTTTATTGGATCATATCTTCACATTTACAGCATTCTTCATGGAAATACACTCCGAGCCAACACGTGTTTAGTCATGGGAAAGTTCTCAAGTCCCAACGACTTCTTCAGGGCTCAAGTCAAAAGTCCACTGCAATGTCAGTAAAAAAATTTTTTAGTAGACATTTTAAATTAATTCCAACGGTATATCCTATTTTCCATATGGCTTGTCAATGCACCAACATATATCAAACTCCTTGGTTTCCATGTGCTCTGTATTAACAAGCTGTGTATTTCAAATCTGCATATCTCATAAACGAACCAAGAAACAACGTACTCGCAACGAAGCGTTTCCGTAGCTTGGAAACGTTGTTTCTTGGTTGGTGCATTGACAAGCCATATGGAAAATAGGACATACCGTTGGAATTAATTTAAAATGTCTACTAAAAAAAAAATTTCCTGACATTGCAGTGGACTTTTGACTTGAGCCCTGAAGAAGTCGTTGGGACTTGAGAACTTTCCCATGACGAAACACGTGTTGGCTCGGAGTGTATTTCCATGAAGAATGCTGTAAATGTGAAGATATGATCCAATAAACTTCTGGACTGGATTGGACTTTATATAAGATTGGCGTGGAATTACAGATTGCGTTTCTTTTGAACTTTACTCACTTGAGTTTTTGACTTACTTGATTTGTGATAGGATTACTTAGGATGCAGACATGTTGCAATATCTTTGGAGCAGTGTACCAGGTGTTTGCAATGGACTTGGATTTCTAAGTTGCTTAATTGTGCATTATTGAAAAATGAAAGAAATGTTTTCCAAAAGCAGCAGACCAACTCCAGATGAGAAAATCATTTCCAGGTATGTTTCCAGCCTACTTCATCAAAAGCATCCCTACTTTACTCGCTAATGTTGGCATTGTATCATCCTCTCAGTAATTTGTCTGACGTGCATTAGGCTTTAACTGTCTCCTCTTTCCAGTCTCCAAGGCCGTTCTTAATTAATAAGCCTCGATTTGGGTAAATTATCAAGGAGATCTTACTTCCTAATCATTTATTTATCTTTTTTACAAGTGCATGGGTATCGGAGTTAATCAAAGACACGTCGGTGGCTGAGACATTGTCTTGGAGTGCGGCCAGGACCAACATGATGGCTATCAAGACGGCTCGAACATAGGGGAACAGCTTATTGGAATTGACTCTCCGATGCATTCTGCCAGGGTGCTTTTTACATATTTTATTTTTTGGGCAATGCATGTCACGCGCCTTTGATAATACCTCATTACTTGGTGGGGCGCCATTTTGTGAGGGACTTGATTGCCCCTTGACGAACGCCCCGCCCTGCTTATTTTTGTCCTCTAGGAATTGTTTGTCACCTTTTGATGAATGAGGTGAATTGCATGCGTGTAGGGGAACAACATCTTCTGATTGGGCATCTCTTGGGGGCTTATCTGCTGTGTACCGCGAGGTGTAGCGTTCTCTGATAGCCACTAATGTATTTATTTGCTATAAGTAGGCACGTATTAGGGGCGCTCATAATATCTGCAATTGTGTTAATAGCACTTGCCGTTTGCCATCCCTTTACCCGTAAACCGCGCAGATGCTGTACAGTGTTCGCATTGCCTGTTTAGAATATAGCGCATTAATTTCATGTGGCGTCAATTTCTGTCGACGCTCTGGCCTTCGCAGACGAGCATATTTCATTTCTGAAGTTTTCTCTCCTACGCTGCTGATTAAATGTTGTATCTCCGAGTCAAACAGTAATTAATGAGCATCCCTCCCCCCAGGAAATGCCTTCAGCGCTTCCTGTAATGCACGCACACATCTGTTACTTTACCTGTACTCTCTTCCTGGAAGAATATCACGTCCACTTCTAAGAAAGGTTGACATTTTTAGCGCTCATTGTAAAGACAGATTTATTGACCAAATGTTAATAGGATTTGGAATGAGTCACATTTGGCCAGTTATACATAGGTCTTAATGATCCCCTGTGTCAGTGTTAGACGTGTATCGGATTATTGATCGAAAGAATTGTGCGGTCTATTTACTCTGGTATTCCGTGTTTCCGCTATATATTGGGTCCTGCGTCCCCACTCAGTGACCTGCTGCATAATTATGAGCAAATCACTTTATTTTTGCTATTGGTGTGTGGTCTAGCTGCACATTGGGACCACCAAGAGGTTCCCTGCACCACATTTATTTAAGCATACGATTTCTGACATGCCGTACTTGTCCATTATTCTAAACAAACCGCGACAAAAGGTTACATTGGGCAGACCAGACTTACCTGGTCAAAAATACTGACATCATATCAGGAGGACTTCAATCAATAGGAAATCCCAAATCTATATACAAATTGTGTCTGGACTTCCCGAAGCACTAACACTCAGGTGGATACTTTATAAAAGTTGCTAAAAGATCTTTACATAAATATGTTAATTTCCTTGGGTATAAGAATCGAACCTTAGAATTTCTCATCAATAGGACCCCATTTTATATCAATAGCTCAGTATTTTTTACACACCCTGTGTTGTGACTTTGCCTAAAAAGGAATTCTGACCTGGAAACATGAAAAAATGGTAACTTGCAAATAATTGAAGCTAGTTGGATAGCAAATGACAGATCATCATGAAGGCAGTGAATGTTAGCATGCCTAACTCAGCCATGGACAGCCCCAAGAGCACCATTCTGAGATTCAAGTGATCAATTTTTGATGCAAAGGTAAAGCCTGGGTCATCTGTGCCGGATCTTGTTAGCGTCATTTAATTTCATGGCATTTTTTGAAATCAGATACCCGTGTATCTGCGTCTAACTATTCATCTGCAACACCCATGTTTCTGTTCTTCTTAAGCAATATGACAAATGATCATTAGAAATGTTAAGGAATGTCAGTAGTAATACATTTGTCATGCTTTGCTCTAATAAGAAACTATTACCTTGAATCACTGGAGTGTTAACTCAGTATTTCATTGCTCTGATGTAGCAACAGTGGATAACAGAACTTGCTAACCATTGTTGCTGCATCATAAAAGTAATTCCAGCCTGCTCTTGCAGGGCCCGCTCAGATCTGCTCTGGAAAGCAAAGAACAGGGCTTCTGGAGAGAAGTGAAGAGATGGCACATAGAATGATAGGGGTTCAGAGTGACATCGTAGACAACTTGAACTTCACTCTGATTATCTGTTTGATGTTACTCAGAACCCCATTGATTAAAATATCCCCTTTGTTCCTCCTTACCCATCTATAATTTCATATATTAACCACCCCAACCTACTGATATTGCTAAAGCAATAAATCATGATCCTTTGACTTTGATGACATTGGTGGTAAATGCTGCTTACCGCTGCGGTGAAAGTCACCAACATACCGCTGTTGTGGCGAATATCCGTTCGCGATCTTATGATACACACCAAACCGACAGAATACTGCCACATACACAAATCCGCCAGCCCAAAGGTCAGTGGTAAAGTGTTGGTACGAACATCCATACCATTACGCCAACAAAACAACGCCCACCACATTATGACCCACAAATCACCATGGCTGACAATCAATGGCGGTAAACCATTGGCGGTACACACGCTCAGAATGGCCATCCAAATGCAAAATACCACAACATTGGCCAATACCAAAAACACACACATGACACTGATACACACACCATACACACCCACCAACAGCTTTATAAAACACAAACCCACGTTAACCAAAACCCTTTATTAAAATCCAATAATCTCCACTAGACTAACACAAAGACCACTGAGACAACTCCACACACACCACAAACACGCATCCATCCATCACACACCCCACATCCCACACCCCACCACATCACTCAATACCCTCTGCACAACACACACACACCACACAACATCCATGTCCCCACTAAGGCACCCCCTTTTCACTGATGAGGATTTGTGGGTCATGGTGGAGGAAATACTCAGGGTAGAGCCACAGCTGTTTGGAGCACAGGTACAGCAAATATCCATTGCCAGGAAGATGGAGCTATGTCAGAGAATTGTGGACAGTGTGAACGCCGTGGGACAGCATCCAAGAACAAAGGACGACATCAGGAAGAGATGGAATGACCTACGGGGGATGGTATGCTCCGTAGCAGCAAGGCACCAGCTTGCCATCCAGAGGACTGGCAGTGGACCCCCACCTCCTCCCCCACAGCTCACAACATGGGAGGATCAAGTCTTGGCAATCCTGTATCCTGAGGGACTCACTGGAGTAGCCAGAGGACTGGACACCTGTGAGTCAATGTTTACTACTTATCACCCCACATACCTGCATGCCCTCACACCCCATCACCCTCACTCACATCACTCCACTCCATCCCACACACTGCACCTACACATCAGACTAACCCCAATGCCAAGCCCTGCATGCTATATCAATGCATGGACAGCCCTTCCAACCCTGCATGTACACCCATCACCAAAGCATGCACAGCATAGAGAACTAACAACCACACAATACATCACCATACACAGACAAATGTGGCAGGGCAACAGCAACAATAGAGGGGAAGCTAGGGACATACAAAATGTTTCAGACATGAAGCATAATATATCACCAACATCCCCGCAGGTGCCCCAGCCAATGTCAGCGGCAAGGAGGTGCCACGACTATCCAGTCCCCCAACAGAAGGTGCCACCAGTGATGACAGTAACTCTGGACTTCAGGATCTGGATGAACTATCTGGCCCATCAGGGACTACTGGTCAGTCGGCCACCCCAGTCCACTCACAGTCCACCACAGAGCCTCCCCCATCAGTATCCAAAACCACAGCACTGACCCAATGTCCCCACACCTCTGTCCCCAGGGCATGTCAATCAGCAGTGTCCCACCTGTACATGGACCCCAGTCCACACCTCACCCCCAACACAATCTGGCACTTGGGGTCAGTGGCAGTGGGCATACCGTTCAGGGGGCACAGGGACACTGGGAGGACCACTGTGTGGCAGGGGAAAAGACATTCCCTGGGAACCAACTCTTTAGGATGCACTCACTAATGTCCTGGGGGCTTATCAATAATCCCAGGACAAGATGGGACAGATCCTTACCAACATGCAAGAGAACAAGCGGCTGCAGGAGGAACACCATCAGGAGATCAGGGAGGATTTGCAGGCCCTCATCACCACCATGGTCTCCATAGCAGGGGTGCTGGCAGATATGGCCAACATCATGAGGGAATGGACAGCACACCAGTGGGCCCCTACCACTAGCCAGTCTACTGACCAGCCCACCACCTCCACTGCAGCTAGTGGGCAGGAGGCCCTCCCACAGGGACCCAGAGGCCACCGGCACCCAACCACCCTGCAAATGTTCCCTGTGACCCCGACAGAAGCCAGAGACACTTGCCAAGACCAAGACCACTGCCAGGAAATGAGACCCTCCTGAATGTCCCCCTTGTGTCCCATCCTGTCACCTTGTCCACTTTGAGCTGCCTTTGCTCCCCTTCCTATGGCCCCTTGGACACTGGACCTGTGCTACAAACAGACTGGAACAATACTTTGAACTTTCCTCTACCATCACCCCAGTCCATTGCACTTTTCCATCAATTAGTTGCACTACAATAAACACCCTTGAACACAACTTGAGTGATAGTGTTTTATGTGATGAAAATGTGCATTTATGGAAACAGTCACATCTTGTGAAAATGATCTGAACACTGTGATAGCATACAATTAATGACCCGTAGCTATCTGTAGTCATCACATCAGTACACAGTTGTTATATCACCAACATCTGCAAAATGAGAAGCCATACGTGACAGTAAGTTGAGATGCAAAGGAAGAGAATGCCATCCTGCTACAGCCACACAGAAAATATAAATGGTCAGTTCCACTGTCTCACCTGTGTGTCACTGGAAGTATTGATGTGTAACCGATGTTCTGTTGTCCACATCCTCATCCTCTGCCTCCTCATCCTCACTGTCCTCAGGGTCAACTGCTGCCACAGGGGCATTTCCAGTCTACTACTCCTGCAGATAAGGCACATGTCGTCAGAGGGCCAGGTTGTGCAACATGTAGCATGCCACTACTATCTGGCAGACCTCCTCGGGTGAGCAGCACAGGGATCCATCTGTTAGATGGAGGCATCTGAACCTGGCCTTCAGGAGGCCGAAGGTCCTTTCAAGAATTCTCCTGGTTTGCCCATGTGTATCATTATAATGATTCTCAGCCTCTGTCCTGTCTTTCCTCACAGGGGTCAGGAGCCACAATAGGTTTGGGTAGCCAGAGTCACCTGCAAGTATTGAGGAACAAACATTAGCCTTACACAATGGTATGGGGTTAACACCAGAAGGCATACACTGACATACATTGGGCGGGGAGTCACGCTCACCTATTACTCACACCCTGTGCCTCTGTAGTTGTGCCATTACATTTGGGATGCTGCTATTCCTCAGGAAGAAGGCATCATGCACCAACCCAGTATGCTTGGCAATGACGTGGGAGATGTACTGGTCTGGCAGGCACACCATTTGCACAGTGAGTGAGTGGAAACTCTTCCAATTCCTGAACACCTGTTCATTCTGGCAGGGGTGACAAACGCAATATGTGTACCATCAATCGCCCCAATAATATTGGATATATGTCCCATTGTATAGAATCCTGCCTTCACTGTGGCCAAATCTTCCACCTGGGGGAAGCAATGTATCTGCATATGTGATTGACCAAGGCAGACAAAACCTTTGCCAGCACGATTGAGAACATTGGCTGTGACATTCCTGCTGCCAAGACCACTCTCACTTGAAAAGAACCAGTTGCCAGGAAATGGAGTAGTGATAGAACCTACACATGAGGGGGGGATCCCAGTGGGATGGCAGGTAGCTGATATTAGATCAGGCTCCAATTGGCTACACAGCTCTGTGATTGTGGCCCTCTCTAGTCTATAGGTCAGTATTATGTGCCTGTCCTCCAGTGTAGCCAAGTCCACAAAGGGTCTGTACACAAGGACTTGTCTCCTCTTCCTATTTATCTGCAGTGGTAGGTATCTAAGGGACACAAGAGTGAGTAGGCTGTCACAATTTGAACAATGGAACCACAACCTCAGCTTACATTGAGCATTGATGTGATGGGACAATGGGAATGTCAATGTATGTGCAAATTGTAGCAATGACACAGTTATGGATTATCTGAATGTAGTCCGCCACCATTAAATGGTAACTGTCCTGTATCTAGGGACAGGTGGAAGTGAGGTAACTCCGCCGAAATTGGGCGTCATAGTGGAAGGCAGTCTTGCACCACCATGCAATTCCTCATTGGCTAATATGGGGCTCTATGGAGTACAGTGGCCAATGGGGATCAGCGGTGATGGTGTAGACAGCCACGGATGTGACTGCCATTTTCTATCTAAATCCTCACTTGATTCCTGACTTTCCACAGGACAATACCTAAACTGTGTGTGCTGCTGTGACCTGTGTTCGGATCCTGCCATGGCCCATGTGACTGGGGAAAGAGCCCCTGCCTTCTCTTTGGAGGAGTTGGAGTGTTTGGTTGAAGGGGTCCTACCCCAGTATGGACAGCTGTATGGGCCTCCAGATCAACAGGTGACTACACCTTTGGGCACAATGCATGTGACAAGTTTGCATGGAGATGTGTATGCAAGCATCGTATCATTTGGGGGGGTATGTCTTGTGGTAGTGTACATGGTGGGCGCTGGGTGATGTGTGTGCCAATGGAGATCGAAATGGGATTTGTGGGCAATAAGTGTGACAGGCTGGATTGTATGTGTAATGTTGTCCTCCTATCTGAGTTTCCTCTGAAGGTCAGTGCGCATCATAAGAAGAGATTGTGGCGTCCCATCGCCAAGGACGTGCGGACCCTGGGGTCTACAGCAGGTGGAGCACCACTGTAGGAAAATGTGTGAGGACCTGAGATGCTGGGCCCGGAAGACCGCGGAGGCCCTGCTGGGGATGGCCTCCCAATGAAGGCAGGGTGGCTATCGGAACCTGACCCCGGTGGCCCACAAACTGGCGGTGGCCTACCCAGAGCTGGATGGACGTTTGAGGGCATCACAGCAGCCACAAGGGAGAGAGTACAGTGGGCATTACAACTATAATTGGTAGGTGGCATGGGATCCTGGTGGTGGGTGTCAGTTAGTGGGTGCCCCTTAAAGCCATCTCAGACATTGCAGCATGATCCAGCTCAAGTCTAATGGGTGTATTGCAAAATCTGGTAACCTAGCTAGGTTGCATTTCAGGTCAGACAGGGCTTAGTGGGTTTTCGGAGCGGTGCAGTTGGCGGTGGTTGTCTCTCAGCTTGCTATGGTACTTAGCCAATGGATTGCCAGTACGATGCATGGTGCTCAATCCTGATCCCGTTGTGTGGCGGTAATATGTATGCCATCCATGGTGTTGGTGCTGTAACTGACCCAGTGCTCCCTTTCTCTCTCTCCCCTTTTTTCTTCTGTCATCCTGTCCATGTGTGCATTAGCATCATCTGGCGGAGGAGCAGGGACACCGGCAACGGAGGGAGCTGCATCCCACACATCACCCAGGAGGCAGAGTCCACCAATGTCAAGGGAACCAGTGGGACGGAGAGCGAGGGGAGCACCACAGTGGAGACAGGAGGTGACAACACTGATTCTGATTCCTCCTCCACTGGAAGTTCCCTGGTGGTGGCGGACACCTCTGGGACCAATCCAGCTACAGGTACATCCGCCACCCCCTGTACCAGCACCGTCCTCCCAGTAGCCCCTCACTAAGTTGCCTGTGCCCGCTCACCCAGGAAAGTGGGCATCTCCTTCACCCTAGGCACCTCATGCCCTGCCCCAGTGAGCCCTGCTGCCCTCAGTGAGGAGGCTATTGACCTCCTGAGACCCATCTCTCTATGGCAGTCAACCACTGTTAATGCCATCCAGGAGCGGGCATCCCAGATGCAGCAATGCAATGCATTCCTGGAGGGCATTCACGGTGGATTGGCAGCCCAACAGAGATAGTTCCAGGCTCTGGCCTCCACTCTGATGGCAGCCATTGTCCCTGTTCCTACTGTACCCCCTCCAACTACCCCTTCCCAAGCCCAGTCTCCGCAACCCAAACTCTTCCCATTCACACATACAGACAAGCATGCACACAAAACATCACACAAGAGTGGCACAGAGAAACACAGGCAACACACATTAGGCCACAGGCACTGAAACAAACAACAGACAGTTGCACACACAACAACATCCACTGCCTCCACTGTCCCCCCTCCTCCTCCTACTCCCTCATTGTCACATCCGCACTCACACCTGCATGCACTGCATCAACAGCCACCACCACCATCACCACACCAAACAGCACACACCTCACTTGCAGACACCTCCACAACATCCATCCATGCGTCCCCTGTGCCCTCTCCCACCCTGCCTGCCCCCCTCCCAAGAGACACAAATGTATGCATTCAGACTCCCAACAGCCATCCACCTCTCATCAGCACACTGCCCATGCAGAAGGAAGCAAAGGAGAGTAGGTTGAAAGACGAAGGCCAGGGGGCAGCAGAGTAAGAGGGCAATAGAAGACACAGAGATGTATTTGTAATAGAGAACCCCAAGATATTGATAGGAATTCCTACTGACCATGCAGCTTCAATAGAACCTCCTTTTCAGTTAAGGCAGGAGAACAATTAGACTTTCCACTCCATAAGATAAGTATCATGTAAGATCATCTGAAATTCAGGAAAGCAGTAAACATCTGGCAGTTACTGAACAGATAAAAGCACTCCCCCAAAGGCAGTGACTGACCATATCCTACTCATAAAGTGAAATCAGTCACGCACTCAAAGATAACCGGTGTTTGGATTTGCAAAATGTTTTGCCAGTTGAAAAAAATAAATATATATATATATATATATATATATATATTTTTTTTTTTCTTTTTTTTCCCCACTTCCTCTTTATTATATAAAAGAGGACAACACTCCAAATGGCAGCTCATACTCCTTTAATGTGCGAACAACCCGAACGTGTTTCAGCACCTCGTGCCTTTGTCAACCTAAGAGGCGCCATTTTGCTTCCTGCTATTTACAACCCCACGTGATTTCCTTTCCACCAATCACCTTATTGAATCCTTGGTTACAAACATACACAAGACTATTACAGTGCAAATTTTCAAAACACTACATGAAAAGGCTCACGAGAAAGTATGCATTAACTAAGGAGAACACAAGTTCACAATATATCTCTTTTTATATCTAACAAAAATGTGTGCTAAACAATTTCAGGTTGATTTTGAGAAAATTTCTCCAAATCTGCTGTTTTCCATACAATAATGCTTTTCACCTTTATAAGAAATTCATAAATATGCACATCGGCCATAACTATTTTTAAATGAGATTGTATAGGGGAAAAAAGAGAAAATAGTACCTAAGTGGGCAATCACTTTCCTCAGATTATTTGAAAGCCCAAGTGGGCGAGATATCATACCTTTTTCATTCCTTCAAAACACTTTTCTGTTCTTTATTATCTGGAAACAACAAAGATATCAATAAACCATTAAAAACAGTAAAAAAAAACCTTATAGGTCACACTAAACATTATTCTTCATCACTCCCTAAACAATTACTCACTGAAACCTTTTGCAATGCAACTATAAATTAAAATATGTATATGCATCTCCTCTCCTGCATTCAGACCCACAGGTTCCTTGCTGTCAAACAATATAATATACCTAGATTCCATAGACCTGAGGATCATCTCTCTATTACCCCCTCATAACTTTCTTTACTCCATCACTGATAAAGTATTTTAGATCTTCCACTCTTCCTTCATGTTTTTCATTAATGTTTATCGCAACCAGGTATGTAGTGTCCTTATTTTTAATGGCTCGGAGATGTTGTTACACTCTCTTATGTACTTCTGAAGTTGTACTCCAAATATATATTTTCAGACAAGTACATTTCAATATATATACTACATGATCACTTTCGCTTTCGAAAGTGCCCTTTATTCCGTGAGCAACTTTCCCATCAAACAATATTTGTTTTGCATTCTCTCCATTTCTACAAGCCTAACATTGGTTGCACTTCTCAAAGCCATTCCCTTGACTGAACCCCATCTCTCTCCTACCTGATCTTATGTCACTTTTAGCTAGTTTATCTCTCATAGATGACTCTCTTCTAAAGGTAATCAGTGGCCTTCATGTTATCTCATTTCCTATTACTGAATCATTTGAAAGAAAAGTGTTTTTGACTTGCCTATATCTTTGACACCGTTTGACGAATCTTCACAAAATATATCCAGAAAAGTGCCCTGGTGATTTTTGTTGCACAAGGAAAGTTTCAGAGTGATCTGTCAAGCGGGACCCGAGAAAAAGGGTGGGTAAGAATGTTGTGTTTCCCATGTTAATTCTCACAGGACCTTTGAACAAGCCTGCAGCCCGAACCACTTGAAGGAATTGCACAAAATGTGGCAGAAAGTTAGCTGTGCTTTTGGGGGATTGTTGTAAATCCATTTAGTAGTTTTTAAGCTACTAAAGGGAATATAAATTTGTATATCTGAGGTCACAAACAATTTGCGAATATTCACACATTTTTGTGAATGCGCTCGTGAATATAAACACTGTAATTGTCTGGCGCCAACCTGAGCAGAAAGTTGTGCCCGCCACTTTAAGGTCTTGGGACATGATCCCAAGGGCTGAAAAACAAAAAGGAAAAGTAGCATAAGGGGTCAGGGGGGTGGAAGTACCCTTACCCCAAGAGTGTGATATGAGGGTATTTGAGGTCAAATTATGAGTTTAAAATTATTGATCTACACCATGGATACTCAAAGTACGGCCCGCGGGCCTCATGCGGCCCCTCTGACCTTTACATGCGGCCCATTTGGCAACAGGAGCACTGGCAGCTGTTTGCTCGATTCTGCACGAACAACAAAAATATTAAATACACACACAATCATTTATTTCAAACTTAATTGGTGTTAAAGAAAGGAAGTAACTAGGGACTCCTTCACTTAACTTTAGAAACGTCTTCATTTTTAAAGACATCTTGCAGCACAAGTGTAGAACTAAGACAGTCTCTTCAAAATTAAAAAGTGTATTTAGTTAACATGCAGAACCTTTTTGCCTTAGTACAATTTATTTTGAAACATTAATTATTTCCCTTATCCTGAGAACACAACCAATAGTAAATTGAAGAGGCCAGTCACTTGGGATGTGCACTTTATGGGTGGCCTGGGTTCCTATCATACATTAACAACAATATAGTTTATTAAATCAAACCTAGAAGCAGGTTTTGTGCGGCGCACACCATGAATCATGTATTTCGAGGTCATCTTAAATGCACCCACTCAGACCCACTCACAGGCTCCCACACCTGATTTCAGACCCACTTAGACACTCGTGCACCCACTCACAAACCCAATCAGACCCTCATGCACCCACTCACAAGCCCACTCACACACTGACGCATCCGTACCCAGACCCACCCAGACACTGACACACCCACTCACAGACCCACTCAGATCCCCACACACCCACTCACAGACCCACTCAGAAACTCATGCACCCACTCACAAACCCACTCAGACCCTCATGCACCCACTTACAGACCCACTCAAACACACACACCCACTCACAGACCGCCTCAGACACTGACACACCAATTCACAATCCCACTCAAACCCTCACGCACACAGTCACAGACCCATTCAGACACTGATGCACCCACTCACAGACTCACTCAGACCCTCATTCACCCAATCACAGACCCACTTAGACACAGATGCACCCACTCACAGACCCACTCAGACTCTGATGCACTGACTCACAAACCCACTCAAACCCTTATGCACCCACTCACAAACCACTCAGACCCTCACACACCCACTTTCACACCCAGAGAGACACTCTCACACCCAGAGACACCCTCGTACACCTATTCTCACAGGAAGAAAGACAGACTGTTCGGCTGTGCATGGTGCAGGGTTGGGTGGTTATGTTAGGTGTTGGTCCCTAGGGGTTGAGGGGGACATATGGCCCACCACATCTTATTAGTTAAAGGCCCCGGGTAGGTGGCGGCCCCCAGGTCTGTGGGGGCCATGAAGCCCCTGCATTATATTATTTAAAAGTCCTGGGGGAGGTGGTGGTACCCAGGGCTGCGGGGAGGCTATGAGACCCTGCACATATTACTTAAAAGCCTAGAGGAAGTGGTGGTCCTCGGGCTGTGGGGGAGGCCAGCAGCCCCCACCACACATAAAAATCATTTTGCCCCAGGGAAGATGTGGTCCCTGGGAAATGGGGGCTGGCGAGGCCAAGAACCCCATCGCACACCTAAAAAGCCAAAAGTTACTGGGACATTATCGCTAGGTTCTGAATTCACTCTTACAAAACCTTAGAAATTCATGAGTTATCGTTATTTCAAGTAACTATAACTCGTTCCCTAAGGTTACTATGACTCGAGCCTCTTCCGTGCAGTTTTTCATCAAAAATGTTACTGCAAACATTACATTGATATTATCAATGATATTATCAGAGATATCATGAGTGCCATAATTTGTGGGGTTTCATTATTCTATAGCCTGGGGGGTGTGGCGATCCCCAGGGCTGCAGGGGGTTGGACGGCCCTCCTGCATTTAAATACTTGTTAGCATGTTTGCACCTAGTTTCCATTGAAAAAGCATTTTTGACTTGGTTATATCTTTGGCATCATTTGACAAATCTTCATAAAATTTGCCAAAACAAAGTGCGCCAAAGGATTGTTGTGCATGGAAAGTTTCAGGGTGATTCATTATGTGGAGGACGATATAAAGGAGTAGGTCAAAACACGTGTGTTTCCCCTTTTAATTCCCCTTTTAATTCCCATAGGGGTTTTGAACCTCGACTACTGCCTGAATTCTGGGATGGAATTACACCAAGTTTGGCAGGAAGGTAGCTTTTAGGTCCCCAGATCACTCTTTTTCTTATTTGGTGTAAATACATTTAGTAGTTTTTGAGATTTTAATGAAAAATAAATTTGTATATCCGGGCGGAGCCTAAACACAGATTTCATGGTGAAAGCAAAGACCTCATGGTGAGATCTGATTTGCTGTTAGCACTTCAACCACAAGTTGATGGCAGACATCGTGGGCCTGGAGCACTGTTTGTACCACCCAGGAAAAGCCATGCATACAAGTCTCAGGCCTGCCATTGTGTATGCAGTTTTAAACTGCCATTTCGACCTGGAAAATGGACCCTCTTGCCAGGACCAAACTTCCCTTTCACTATATATAAGTCACCCGTAAAGTGGGCCCAAGGCACCCCATGGCCAGGGTGCATTGTGTTTAAAAGGTAGGACATGCACTGGTGTGTTTTACATGTCCTGATAGTGAAAATCTGCTAAGTTCTTTTTTCAGTACTGGAAGAACTATCTCTCCCATAGTTTAACATGGCTATTAATTTGAAATATCTTTTAAGTTTAATTTCCCATTTGTGGCAGATAGAGATTTGGAGTTTGGGGTCTTTGAACTCACAATTTAAAAACACATATTTTGGTGAAATTGTTTTTTGAATTGTCAGTTTGAAAGTGCCACTTTTAGAAAGTGGGCATTTTCTTGCTTAACCATTCTGTGCCTCTGCCTGTCTGCTGAATACACATCTGGGTCATGATGAAAGTTGGGCTGTTTGTGCATTCACTCTAGACAGTCACACAAAGGTAGCTGAGGTGTGCTCTGCATATCCTGATGGCCCATCACCAGGCTGAAGGGTCTTTCTGAGCTAGAGTGGTGGAAGAAACTGACACTTGCACCTGAATAGGGCTGTGTCTGTCTTCACACAAAGCAGACTCCAACCCCCTGCAGTGTGTATGGGGCAAGGGGAGGGAAAGACAGGGTCTTGGGTACTACAAAGACTTCTCTTTGAAGTTTGCCTACTTCAAAGATGGAAATGTGTATAAATACTGGACCTCTGACATCACCTAGTTGTATTCCTTCTGGACTGAAGAAATTCTGCCAGGAAGAAGAGCTGGGTGCTGCAGGAGGGACTACCACTCTGCCTGTTGCTTTGATGTGCTGGCCTGCTGCTTGCTGCTTCTGTCCTGGGAGTGAAAGGACAGAATGACTTGCTTTTCTACATTCTGCTTCCAAAGGTTCTACAGCAGCTTGGACTGAGCTTGCCCCCTGTTAGGAAGTATCAGGGATATCAAAGACTTCATATGCCAGTACCTGGGTTCTTCTGCTGCTTCTCAAGTGATGTCAACTCCAGTCCCTGGGCCTTTGGAAGCGCAAACTGGTGATCTGAAGGAGAAAATCCATGCATCAATGTACAGTGCTAGAAAAATGGCCATAGCTCCTGGCTGAAAAATTGACTCAACATCTGCTTCGTGGCTGGAAAATAGAAGCAACTCCAGGCTTGTGGCTGTAGAATCGACGTAGCGCCTGCACCACAGCTGGAGGATCGATGCAGCACCTGTCTTATGGCTGCAGAAACGACACAGCACCTGTTTCACTGAAGTCCCATAAGTCGCATCTGGATTTTCCATTCACCATCACAAGTGCCTTTTTTTCATTGAGCCCTCACCACAGAAAGGTACCAAAGGGGAGTGTCTGAAAATCAACTCATTACCTTTACTGCGAGGAAAGAATTGATGCATCACCTCCCCTGTGCAGTAAGGAACCAACACAGCTCTTTGCTTTTCCAGCACCGCAACTCCCCTGTGGCTTGCATTATCTTCATTTTTGATGCATACCAGGTACTTTGGGCTAGAGATACATCCATTGATTCCAATGGATTAAGACTGCTTAAAGTTTTATCATGACATGCATGTTGGATTTTTGTTGTTTTGATCTTGTTTTATTCAGATTAATATTGCCTATTTTTCTAAACTGGTGTGGAGTCATTTTGTAGTGTTTTCACTGTGTTATTGTGTGTGTGTGTGTGTGTATACAATTACTTTACACACTACCTCTGAGATAAGCCAGACTGCTCGTACCAAGCTACCAGGGGAGTAAGCAGGGTTATCTTAGCTGTGTGACTCCCTTACCCGGTCTAGAGTGAGTGTCCTTCCTTGGACAGGGTGCAAACCTCTGCCAACCAAAAGACCCAATTTCTAACACAGACTCACACGTCCACAATTCAAATTAAGTCATATTTCTATATACTAATCCACCACTAATCCTTTTGGGTTTCTGAAGTAGTGTGCTACTTGACAAAAAGCATTTTATTGCTTTATCGGGGGTAGTAAGCAGTATATAAATAAAATTACAATTACAGTACAATATATATTATCACTCCTCACCAAACCTAATTGTAGTTACATATAACAGAATAAGATCACTTCCCTGGTTGTGCACAGAAACAAATACTACCCACTACGGCCCAGATTTTTCACAGGCTTGCATTGATCTTGTGTCACACAAGATAATGCAAACCCTTCAGTAAGACATACTATGCCCGGTAGAGCCACCTTGGGTTGCTTTGCGTGTAATACTCAATCTGGAGTAACGCATGGCAGCGTAAATTGCTGCTTTGCATTAGTCAGCATAGGGGGTGGTCCATGGTTAGAACGTAGGTGTTCATACACATCCACCCATGGCTTTTGGTGCATTCCCAGATTTATTAAGACTAGTTAACTGAGAATGTGTCAAAATGCTACGTCTTCCTAGGCGAGGCATGATGAGGAGAAATATGTTTATTTTTGTTCATTATTTCCTTTTTCAATGTGTGCTGCATTCTTAAAGAAAATGCCTCTGGGGATTGTTTTGTGTAGGAGGGTATCCCTTCCTTCCCAAAAACAATCCTGGTCGTAAAGCAGGCCCCTTGTACCATGGCACTAGGTGCCTTTAATGGCGCTTGACAGTCACAAGTGCTCCACGCAGAGAGACAGCTGGAATGTGCCATATGTTTGCAATTATGGTACATTCCTGCTCTATCCATTTGATACAGAGCAACATGTTGTCTTGCTGTGTTGCACCACATTTTGATAAATCTGACCCATAGTTCACATTACAAATCCACTATCTTCTAACCAAGCACAAGCAATGAGTCTGCACGCTCCTTGTTGAGCTAAATGCAATTTAAAGCCTCTTCAGGGATTTGAGGCACTATACAAATGCAATTGCAATATATAAATGTAAGGAAAGATGCACAGTACAAAACAGCACATCCTGTTAGATATACTTACTTTTTACTTTGAGCATATCTTTGTAGATTGAACGAAGGGTGATAAAGAAAGCATTAGAAAAAAGTGAATGGTAGGAGGCAGGGATGACTGAAGTGCAAAATGGCACTGGGGGAGTGAGAAGGATGCTAATGAGGAAAGTTCACAGAGTCTTCCTTTTTCCTAACCCATCTATTTGTGCAAAATGTTACACTGCTCCTTCTGAGATGGGAAGCAGAGCAAGGCTTAGAAGGGATTGGTTAGGGAACAATTGGCCACGAATAAGAGAGGGGATTTGCAACACTGTGTCAGCAGTCTATGTTGATGTCTCTAAACCAAATGGCACAATTCAATTAAGGGCACCACACTTTCCTAATTCTATTGCCAGCAGTTGCTGACATACAGAGAACACATCCTCAATCCTGGTAATGGTGGAGTCCCACAAATCTCTCCACCTTTATTTGAGGCACTTGAGACCGCCTGCCTCTGTGGTGCCCACTCACATTCTTAGGTTTACATCGTAACTGAAGAGAGCTGCCAGATGCTTCTGGTCAGTGGATGGCTTTATTGTGGTCCACCACTGCAGGTCCTAACAGACTACATACTACGCTTCTTGACATCTTACAGTGACACTGAGATATGGGATGATATTAACAAAGTCCACTATTTCTGCCTCCAACCTTTACCTGCTGAGGACCATAAACTTTAATCAAAATATCTTAGAATGAACAACCCAGTGTAGTAACCAACTAAGTGGACTGTGATCATACGATTAAGGGAGTTGTGAAGAAAAGGGGGGAAAATTATAGGGATAGGCGCTAACAGAATATCACCAAAACATTTCTTTAGCAATCGAAAGTAAATACGGTGCTCCCGAACGGAGGGTCCTCCCAGCACCTCCACTGTTTCTCCAATAGGAAAAACCAAACTGATTCAAAAGGCCAGGGCACTCGTATGAAATAAGATAAGAGTCTGTACAGTTAGGCTCTTGGTCTTCGGAAAATCAATATATAATCCAAACAGAGTTAAAGTTCAGTGTCTTTATTCTTGTGCAAGGTTTTCATACATGTTCATCACATCAGAAAGATTCCATATGTGGTCATCACAACAACATCCAACAGCCAACACGTGTTTCGTCTCCGAGAATTTAATCTCATTGACTTCCTCAGGGGAAAATATAAGTAAGGTGTTTACATTAATAGATGGCTTATCCTAATCAAGTAAAACTCTTCAAGACAATGTACGATCAATAGAGATAGAGTAGTGGGAATCACGTGACGGGGGCAAAACACTATTACCACCGAGTTTTCGTGAGGGAGTACTCATTAATCAGCACGTATGGATCTAAAATCTTTTACGGTGCGATCTATAAACAAAACAGTTCTTTTGGGTAAATTCTTGTGTTGGGCGCTGTGTCTTGCTCCTCGATAATTAAGCTGGCGTGTATGTAGAGAAAAAGGACATGTAAGCCCTCCGTCTCATCTAGAGGTATCAGGTATAGAAGAGACACAGAGTAAGGTCTCAGGAGTATGTGTGAAACTCCTTAGATAGAGCTAGTAAGTGCTATATAAATTTTGCAAAACTGTGCAATTCAATGTTTTGTATTTTGAAAGTCACTCTGTATTAGAGATGAATAGATTAATATTTTTCCTAGTGCATAAACACAACAGAAGAAATTAATGATAATGTGGATAAAATCTTCACACTTCTATTTAAAGTCTACGTGGCCAGTTTTTCCTTGTGCCACAAAATAAAGTCTACTTTGTGGGCACTGTATTGACAACAAGAACAAAACCCAGCAAGTAACAAGGCGGCCAATGTATTTTGGCCAACTAGATGATTCAGTCAGTTTCAGTGCACACTGCTAACAACTGACAGTGATAAGCGGCTCACAAGTTAAAATTCTGACAAGGGCTCATTCTTCTGTGGTCAAACATTGACTGCCATTCAATAAGAAAACTTGTATTTACAGAACTATAAAACGGCCATGGCAAGCAACAGTACTGGAATTACAATAGTTATTTTTGTTAAAGATGTTGCCGTTGAATATAAATAGGACTCCTGGTTTTATGGTATTTTTTAAACATTTCTGTCTGTATTTATACATATTTAATTTTTGGCCATCTTATCAGTATTTGTCCCTATTTATTTTGTGGTTTGTAAAAACGTGGAAACAAAAATGTTGCATTTCCACATTCATTTAACTGATAAACACACACTCATACTTTGATCATGTTTTAGCAAATTCAGCAGCCAAATATAGCAAAACAGGACACCTACAGGTAAATAGTAGCAATTTACTACTAAATTATTTTAACATATGCCTGTATTTAAAGATATCTTAACCTGATTTTTTTTAACTCCCCATGCTATCTGTCTGCTCAGCTGTTGTCTTGGAATTCACAACAGGCAGCATGAAGGTTACTCATTAGAAGCACAATTTTCAGTATTTTTCTACTTTTAAAAATAGATACTGACAGGAAACACATTGTTTTCTGTCTGTATTTATTTGTCAAATTCAGTAAAAACTGAAAATTGGGAGCCTTAGATATAAAACAAAGTTGCTTTATATGCAACACGTTTATTCAACTAAGAATGAAATAAAAATCTAGAACACTGTTCAAAGTGATTATAGACTCTTAAATGAGAATCCCTCATCTGTACAGCCTGAAGTAAAACATTACACTTCAAACATTATTTGGAAAACTCATATGTTACATGAAATCGGAAACAAGTTAAGAACACAAGTATTTAAAAGGTCTGAAAAATCAATAAATGGAGGCATTATTAAAGTAGGTTGAGCAATAATCTCCTGGGAGTTTGAGGTATAACAAAGATCCATGAGAGCAGAAATGCAGCAGCAACAATATCCAGCTTTAGGGGGTTTGCTAAATTCTTAAACCCTGGGACTCTATTTGCAAAGAAAAGTAGAAATTCTCCGTAAGTAGTAGCACTACTGTGAACAGTTGTAGATTTACTACCTTTGAAAAATCACAGGCATTCCTAGCAGTAATCTTAGAAAGCTAGGCCAGGCATTGCTTTCTAGTAGGGGTGGGCAGAGCTCATGGAGTTCTACTCTGCGGAATTCCTCAGAGCTAGCTAAGAACTCAGTGAAATTCCATGGAGTTCCACCTTTAGCAGAATGCTACCTTCCCTACCTTCCTATCATGAATGCACCCGATCGCTGAAGTGCTAAGCAGGGTCGGGTGACCTCACCCTGCTTAGCGCTTCAGAGATTGGGCACATTCAGGCCAGGGTGGTATGCCTTAGGCAGCAAAAGCTGCCATTTCAGGCCTCTTGTGCTGACACATCGCACTGGCCTGGAGCCTGCTGCTCTCAACCACACCTGCACACTTCCCTTCACCAACTGCCTTCCTTCACAAACTTGCTACAGAGGGCCAAGCACACCCCCTGTCTTTCACTAGCCATGCAATCGCTTCCTCTGCACTTACACACAGCCTCAGCTATCCCTTTCTTTAGGGCCCAGCATTAGCAGAAGCAAACCAGCTCACCACCAGCAGCCTGGTATTTTTACAAAGTACCTAGCCTTGCTTGCGACTGGGATCTAAGGCACTCTCTCAGTCCACACATATTGCTGTCTAGCGGGGACTTACAGACAACCACTCAGAAGCTGATGCTCCCCCGGTCTCCAGCTCTCCCTGCTGGCCTCAGTACCGTTTTACATAACACCACTCTCTTTCTCAGGGACTCTGGGGAGACAGGTTCTTTTCAAGTGGAGCTCTGACTGCAAGTTTCCTTTGTTCCAAGCACATGCACCTCTTATAAGTAAATACTTTCCATGCCCAGTGCCGGACCCCATGTCCACATAGAAGAGAAAATGAAATGAGGGTCTTACCTGAATGCTGGGTCCAGGGTCCCCTTTGCCACCAGCCTGACTCTCTGCCACCTACTCCCCGGATACTGAGGACAGTGAAAGGAGGGAGGCCTGAATCCAGATCCGGTGTCGGTGCAGCCCCTCAGCAGCAGCTTGCAGCAGCACCATTCAGCCGACCAGCAAAAGGAAAGCCTTAGCTAGGGGTCTCCTTGCCAGGCGTATGGCAAATGTTGTCTCCATTTTGGGCCGAGTGTAAAGAGCAGCCCAGTTAAGGGCCATACAGCGCAAGCACAGACTGCACTTGTGCTGTGTGGCCCATAACTGGGCTGCAGTGCGCACGCATGCCAGTGAGCTCTGCTTTGCTGCTGGGCTAGCGGAGTTTTGGGCCAAACTCTACACTCCAACTGGAGCGCAGAGTGCCAAAAACTCAGTTAACTCCGCCAGCAGAGCAAAGCTCACCGCCCACCCCTACTTTCCAGATGCACTTCTGCAAATGTCATTGACATATTCCCCATGCTCCCACTTTTCCACTGTGCAAGTTTACAAAGTGTTAAAACTTTGCCCTGGGAAAAAGCAGGCTGATGTGCAAATTCCATTGTTTCCTTTTTTGGCCTTTTATTTATGGTGAAAAGAGTTTTCACCATGGAATAAACCATTATTTCTACACCCCAACCAAGTCTTGCGGTAATCCATTCTCCTTTCCACTCTGAAAGGGGAGTTACTCTGAACCTTTACTGGATAAAATGGGTTTACAACCTTTAACCATTTACAAGGTGAAAAGAGTTGAATGTGGGTATGTGAAAGGCCACAAACTCACAAGTTTCTCATTCTCAAACTTTAAAGGCAATACATTCCTTGGTCTACCAGCTCACCACCCTTTGCCTGGAATTTAAGACGTTGTATATCTGCACACTTGTGGCACACAATTCCCATGTAGTACCATTATTTACACCTGCCAGTAATTCTGTGGATTGCTTAAAGGCGTAAATGAAGCAATGTTTTACTGTAAACATATATTTAAGGCTGAAATTAGCTTTATGAATTGGAACGATAATGAGAGGTGCATGGATTTGATTGTACAAGAAAGTTTCTTGATAGGCTTGTGCCTATCACACTTTTACAATGGGTTTATGTTCCTGCTATTTTTGCATAAGAAATTCAGGTACTACACAGGAAAGGAGGAGTAATGGGCAGGATTACACAAATAACTCACAGAAAAGAGCTAGACTGCCTAGAAGGAACATCTTTTTAAGGTTAGTGGTTGTGGAACTCGCAAAGTTTCACTACGTGGAATTCTGCAGGATTACATAAACATTCTTTCAGATTCTGCTGAGTTCTGTAAGTGGCAGAATTCAGGTTGTCATGCTGTTTGTGCTAATTCTTAGCACCGGGAGCTTGTCCCACACTGTACAATCAGCATGACCAGCACCATCCGGCAGGCCAGAGGGCGCTACTTTCTGCTGCTCAAGTAGATTTTCTACTTGAGTGGCAGCTTTTTCAACATGAGCAGTAGTGACCTACTGCTGTGTTGAGAAATCTCACTGGGAGGTAGCCTAGCACTCGATTTTCTGGCTTGAGCTCTTCCAAGTTAGAAAAACTCCACCACATGGGGGTTGGTGGAGTTTTTCTGGAACTCCGTGCTCCAAGTGGAGCAGGGAGTGGGCAAAAATCTGTGAACTCTGCTGGTGGAGTGGAGATTACCGTCCATTCCTACTGAAGAGTCCCTTCATAAGGACTTGAGAGCTTCCGGATAATTGTTTCAGAGTTTCATGATCTTAGGAGCAGGGATAAAAGCTCATCCCTTTTACCTATCCATAGCTGCCACACAAGGAGGTAAAAGAAATCAAGTATTTATACTTTTAATACCTGTGGTAGATACTTGGAATAACAAGGATAAAATGTAAGTACTGAGATCTGCAGAAGGCTCCATTCAATATTTATAGAAAAAAATAAGGCCTGTAATCCTGTCCAGTAATTGTGTAGCTGCAAAGCTGCTGGTGCATAATGTGTATTATGCTCATATAATCTTGTATAGACCTTGATTATTGGGCTATTGTAGGTCATCCATTTTAATTGTGTCAATGGCAGCTGCATTCCTTTCTTTCACAGGAGAGTTGGAAAAAGCAGAAATGACTTATGAGAACTGTGAAAGCAGATGTGTTCGACTATGGTGCTCTAGGAATCTTCACAGCAGGCCTTATAGAAACTGGACAGTAGACAGTCAAGAGGTAACGGTAAACAAGATCACCTAGTCTGAACCAATGATGAAAATGGTGCCATGTGATGAAAAGCATTGATGCACCTGCAGAAGACCACCCTTGAGTGGTATGCATAAAATCCATAGGTTCACAAAAGAACTATGGTGGTCATTACAACCCTGAGCGGCGGTAAGACCGCCAACAGGCCGGCGGTAAAAAAATTTGAATGATGACCGCGGCGGAAACCTCCAACAAAGACAGCCACTTTAACACTCCAACCACCACGGCGGTACAGACAAACAGGTTGGCGGTCACCGCCAACAGACAGGCGGACTCAAAGTACCGCCAACAGTATCACAACCTACCAATCCGCCACCTTTTCCGGGGCGGATTCACCGCGGACAAACACACGGCGGAAACAGGACTTCGAAGGGAAAACACTCACCTCTACGCACCCCATGAGGAATCCGGATTCCATGGAACCAGAGCTGCACATCCTGCCAGCCCTCATCTTCTTGCTCCTTGCTCCTCTACCACGAGCATGAATGCCGGCGGCGAAGACCACAGTGAGTACTGCACCTACGACACAGGGGAGGGGGAGGGAAAAAACAGGGACACACACATGAGGGTAACCATTGTAATATATTAAAATGCAGTACGCAAAAATATGTGTATACACCATAAACAAATTATACACCAAGCTTAGTAGTCCAGGTTGTGCTCCAATGAAGTCCGTGGAACACTGGGCCCACACGGTATGGGCGAGGCCCACACAAGATCCCCGACCATGACGGAGAGAACACTGTAGGGGCATCGGAGGGCAAGAAAACGGGCACCTCAGGGGGAGGGAAAGGGGGGGCACCTCAGCCGGTTGAGTGCATGACGCCAAATCCACGAGAGGGCCACATGCCCACTGTTCAATCCTGGGAAGTGCAAAGCCACAGTCTCTCAAGTCTCTACAGTGGGTTGGTTTCCCACCGTTCAATCCTGGGGAGTTCAAAGCCACAGTCTCTCAAGTCTCTACAGTGGGTGGGTTGCCCACTGCCATATCCTGGGGAGTGCAAAGCCACAGTCTCTCAAGTCTCTACAGTGGGTGGGTTGCCCACTGCCATATCCTGGGGAGTGCAAAGCCACAGTCTCTCAAGTCTCTACAGTGGGTGGGTTGCCCACTGTTCCATCCTGGGGAGTGCAAACCCACAGTCTATCAAGTGGATGTATCTCTCCACTAGTTCTGGAGGGGGCCTTGTGCCCAGAGTGCTTCATCCTGCTAAGGACAGAGGTAGGGATGACAGTCTCCACTGGTTCTGGAGGGGGCATGGTGCCCAGAGTGCTTCATCCTGCTAAGGACAGAGGTAGTGGATGACAGTCTCCACTGGTTCTGGAGGGGGCATGGTGCCCAGAGTGCTTCATCCTGCTAAGGACAGAGGTAGTGGATGACAGTCTCCACTGGTTCTGGAGGGGGCTCTGTGCCCAGAGTGCTTCATCCAGCTCGTGACGGACTCAGTAGCGTCAGTGCCCTTGGCGCTCATGGGCCAGTGGTGCTTGGAACGGCGGTGCCCTGTTCAGCGGTGCTTGGAGCAGCGGTGCCCTGTTCAGCAGTACTTGAGGTGGCGGTGCCCTGTTCAGCGGTGCTTGAGGTGGCGGGCTCCTTTGCAGTGACTCAGCTGCTGGCGGTCCTCTCTGTCCCAGCGGGGCTTGTGCTGGCGGTCCTTTCTGTCCCAGTGGGGTTTGTGCTGGTGGTCCTCTCTGTCCCAGCGGGGCTTGTGCTGGCGGTCCTCTCTGTCCCAGCGGGTCTTGTGCTGGCGGTCCTCTCTGTCCAATCCCAATCCCTACCCTTGCCATGTGGCACATGCATTCACCGTTGTTTCATGCATGCCGCACTCTCCCCCCTTCCTTCTTACATCCAGCCCTCTCCACACAGGCATAACCCATACATCATGCTCCCAGTGTACTTACCTGTTTGTCTGGAGGACCGTAGAGTAGCGTGTACTGGGGGAGGACCCCATCCACGAGTTTCTCCAACTCCTCCGATGTGAAGGAAGGGGCCCTTTCCCTAGACACTCGAGCCATTGTCTCTTCCAGACCGAGGTCACAGCAGCACTTGCAGTGTAGGTCCTCTCCTGTCGAAGATCAAGTATCGAGTGATTGAACAGATTGAAAATGGCAGTCACGTCCCGCGGCGGTGCGTACCGTCACTGCCGGCGTACATCGTCATTGGCTCCTGGGACCCATAGGGTCCAACGTTAACCAATGCAGCATTGCGCTGCGGTCTTTGACCGGCTACCGCGACGGTGTACAACGCCAGCGCAGTTACCTCACATCCCATTGTCCCACTTTAGAGGTCAGGCAGCCGCTATTTCAGGGGCACACATGGCTTCATTTTCAACTGCGTCACACATACCTAGGCCTAGACTCAACACACATACAGGCCACTTTTTGTGTATGAATGGTGTTCTGTGGAAACTGTGTGTACGTACCCCTGAGTTGTTTGACTCTGTGCTGGCTGTTGTCCTTCATAGGCACCGTCCGCTGGGACATGTGAGGAGATGGCGGCATCCTCCGGTGTACCGACCATTGGTGGACCTGTCGACAATGGAGGAAAGACATGTGATAATCACATACAGGCTTGACCGTGCCACAATCCAGGAACTGTGTACCCAGTTGGAGCCAGACCTGATGTCAGCTATCCGCCATCCCACAGGAATCCCCCCTCAAGTGCAGGTGCTGTCAGTGCTCCATTTCCTTGCAAGTGGGTCATTTCAAACAACAGTGGCCATAGCATCAGGGATGTCCCAGCCTATGTTTTCGAACGTGTTGTCCAGAGTTGCCTACAGTGAAAGGTGATTTCTATGCCCTGGGACATATCCCCAACATCATAGGTGCCATTGATGGGACCCATGTGGCTTTGGTCACCCCCCACAGGAATGTACAGGTGTACAGAAACCGGAAGAGCTATCATTCGATGAATGTACAGATGGTATGTTTGGCAGACCAGTACATCTCCCATGTGAATGCCATGTTAGCTGGCTCAGTGCATGACGCCTACATCCTGCGGAATAGCAGCATCCCTTATGTGATGGGTCAACTCCAGAGGCACCTTGTGTGGCTATTAGGTGAGCACCTGGAAGCTAGTCAGTGGGAATGGTTGTCTGGGTCTGGGGATATCCCTACAGGTTAGTGTGTGTCTAACAGTTGTCCCTCGCCATTTGCAGGTGACTCTGGTTACCCCAACCTGTCATGGCTACTGACCCCAGTGAGGAATCCCAGGACAAGGGCAGAGGAACGCTACAATGAGGTCCATGGGCGAACTAGGAGGGTGATCGAGCAGGCCTTCGGCCTCCTGAAGGCCAGGTTCTGGTGCCTCCATATGACAGGTGGATCCCTATTCTACTCACCAAAGAAGGTGTGCCAGATCATCGTGGCCTGCTGTATGCTTCACAACTTGGCTTTGCAACGACAGGTGCCTTTTCTGCAGGAGGTTGGTCCAAATGGCGGTGTTGTGGCAGCTGTGGCGCCTGTGGACAGTGAAGACGAGGAAGCAGAGGAAGAAGACATGAACAACAGGGACTCAGTGATCCAGCAATATTTCCAGTGAGACATAGGTAAGAGTACAGACCTGCGTACTACATTTACTTAAACACTACTGCCTCTCTACTGTCTGTCGTTTTCACCCAGTGTATGGTCACTGAGTTGTCACTTTCCCTTACGATTTCACAGATGAGGTTCCCACTGTGTGACATCTGCTTTGATTCCTCATGGACTAGAGCTGTGTGACATAGGTATGTTGACATTACATTTGAATGAACATTTTGCCACTGTAATTGCTAATACACTATTTCAAAATCACAGACAGACTCCAGATTGTTTTGTGCTTTAAGTGTGTTTATTTCAGTGCTCAATATTGGAGGGGGTAGTAAAATGGTGAGGGGTGATGGTGGAGGAATGTCCATGGCAGAGTCCAGTCTATTAGTCTCACAGGTGCATTGTCCAAAGGGACATAGGAAGTGGAGCTGGGCAGTTTAAGTATGGACAGGGTGACAAAGTGGGACAGTAGGATGACAATCAGGGTGGTCTTATTTCTTGGCGGAGGTCTTGGTATCGTGCTCTGTCTTGTTCCTGGATCTCAGGGACCGTTTGCGAGGTGGTTCTCCCTCTGCAGGGGGTGGGGTGCTGGTGTGGTGGTCCTGTGGCGGGGCGTCCTGTCCACTAGCGCCGGCGAAGGTGGTGGGCAGTTCATCGTCCATGCTAGTGTCAGAGGCCCCTTGTAGTGCCACAGTGTCCCTCCTGGTGTTGAGTACTTCCTTCAGCACCCCTACGATGTGCCCGGGGTGGAGATTATGGTTCTGAGTTCCTCCCTGATGCCCATATACTGTTCCTCCTGCAGGCGCTGGGTCTCCTGAAACTTGGCCAGTACCGTTGCCATCGTCTCCTGGGAGTGGTGGTAGGCTCCCATGATGGAGGAGAGGGCCTCGTGGAGAGTGGGTTCCCTTGGCCTGTCCGCCCCCTGTCGCACAGCAGCCCTCCCAGTTCCCCTGTGTTCCTGGGCCTCCGTCCCCTGGACCGTGTGCCCACTGCCACTACTCCCAGGTCCCTGTTGTTGTTGGGGTGGTGGGTTAGCCTGGGTTCCCTGTAGTGGTGGACACACAGCTGATTGACGTGTCCTGGGGACGGAGGGATGGGCCCGCTGGGTGGGTGCTGTGCTGGTGTTTCCAGAGGGGGGAAGCTCTGTAGTGGCCTGTGACTGTGTGAGGGGAACCGACTGTCCAGAGGTCCCCGATGGGCCGGGCTGGTCATCTAGATCCAGTTGGACAGAGGTGCTGTCATCACTGTGGGCCTCTTCTGTTGGTGGTGTGGACATGTGTGGACCCTCCTGTCCGGTGACATTGGGTAGGGGTCCTGCAGGGGTATAAAAGAATGTTTATTACATCTGTGTGTGTCATGGTGTGCAATGAGTGGGTGACCGTGTACCCCAGCGCTTGCATTCCTGTGTAGGACCTTGTGTGATAATGGTTTAGTGGGGTGCATGGGTATGTGCAGTGGCCATGCTTTGGTGATGGGTGTCCATGCTTTGGTGTTGAATGCAGGGCTTGGGTTTGGGATGTGTGGTTTGTGATGTTGGGACATTTGTGAGGTGATGGAGTGCTGGGGGTGAGGGTGGGGGTATATGCTGGCATGCAGGTAGGGTGGGGGATGTAATAGTTAAGATTTGTCTTACCAGAGTCCATTCCTCGACCTACTCAGGCGAGGCCCTCAGGATGCAGAATCGCCAAGACCTGCTCCTCCCATGTTGTTAGTTGTGGGGGAGGAGGTGGGGGTCCGCCGCCAGTGCTCTGTACCGCGATGTGGTGTCTTGAGACCACGGAACACACCTTCCCCCATAGGTCGTTCCACCTCTTCCTGATGTCATCCCTAGTTCTTGGGTGCTGCCCCACTGCGTTGACCCTGTTCACGATTCTTCGCCATAGCTCCATCTTCCTAGCTATGGAGGTGTGCTGCACCTGTGATCCGAATAGCTGTGGCTCTACCCGGATGATTTCCTCTACCATGACCCTGAGCTCCTCCTCAGAGAACCTGGGGTGTCTTTGCGGTGCCATGGGGTGATGTGAGTGATGTGTGGGGTGGTGTGTGTTGTGATGTGTGGGGTGATATTTAGAGGTGTGTTGTGTGAGGTGCATGGATTTTATGTGAGTGATGGTGTTGAGTGCCTGTGGATGCTCGTTTGTAGATGGCGGTGTCTCTCTCTGTGCTTCTTTCTCAATTTTTGTTTTAGGGGTTTGTGGGTGATGTGGGTGTGTGTTTTATAGTGGTGTGAGTGTGTGGGAGTGGTGTGTGTATGTGTATCAGGTATGTGTATTTCGAATTGTCCAATGTGGCTGTGTTTTGTAAATGTGTGTGTATTTTGAGCACGGCGGTGTGTACCGCCAATGGAATTCCGCGGTTGAAAGACCGCCGCGTGGATTCGTGGGTCGTGATAGTGTGGGCGTATTCCTGTTGGCATGACGGTGGAGGTTTTGTTATCGCCAGTTTATCACTGACCTTTGGTGTGGCGAACTTGTGTGGGTGTCTAGATTTTGGCGGATTCCCGGCTTTGGGTCACAATGACCGTGGCGGAATTCCGCGGCCGCGGTGGTGTGTTGGCAGTCTTCTGCACGGCGGTAAGCGGCTTTTACCGCCAATGATGTAATGACCCCCTCAGTCTTGGTCCTCAGGTAATCAGTCGATCAGCAACACATCAGGCTCTCAGTCAGAGAATATGAGCCCAATGACAGAATCTCAGATTCTTCTTCTCAATATCGCATCACAAATTCAGAATAAGGTCTAACATTACATATAGTATGATGCAATTTAAGAATACTGTCTCCTGTTAGTTGGTTCTCATGGAAAGCTTCTGCTAAGCATTTTTTTTTTTAAAATGAGCATTTCACAGCTAATTCACTCTGTCAGCATTTTCTATTGGATGCTAAGAAATACAGCTTCTGTCGGAGGCCTGGCAAAACTAGGCTAAGACCCTCGCTAAGTTAAGGCCTACAACTAATAAGCTGGAACATACTTTACAACCTTTAATATGATATATTGCTATATTCATCTAATACATTTTTAATATTTCATACATATTAATCATTTAATTAGTACATTCTGTGAACACTGGTGGCCATTCTCCGAGGTCACAATTTCAAATGAGCGCATTATTTTTCTACGTTACTCATTTTCGACAAAATTCATTATTCAAAATACATAAACATTAAACATTTCTAATTAAGACATCTGCATCAGCAATCCCTCCTCTGATTACTAAATGTGTCATCACACCAAATTTACCACCCGCTATTTTTACAACTCAATTTCTTCAATATTTTGTCTTCTGCTGGAATTTTCTCTATAAATTCTTTCCATTTTCTTTTCTTCCCTCCTAGGATTCTTTTTAGATGTTTTCAATTTAATTATTTTGCACAATTTACATAATTCCCATATACCTAATAGACAACCCATGACAATTAGTATTCCCTGCATAATTTCCAACAGTGCCCCATTCCAAATACTACTAAGCCAATTTCCCACTGAAGCAAACCCTTTACCAACCTTTTCCCAAACACCTGAGGCCAGATGTACAAACCTTTTTGCATGTCGCAAACAGTGAATTTCGCTGTTTGTGACATGCAAAAAGCACATCGCGATGCCCAATCCCCTTTTTGCGAGTTGGTAACTTGGTTACCGACTCGCAAAACGTGACTGCGAGTCGCAATTAGGAAGGGATGTTCCCCTTCCTAATTGCGAGTCGACCACGGTGGTGTATTGTTTTGTGACCGCGAACACGGTCGCAAAGCAATCGCAGTTACCACCAGTGTCACACTGGTGGTAACCCAGTCGCAAAAGGGAAGGGGTCCCCATGGGACCCCTTCCCCTTTGTGAATGGCATGAAAAACATTTTTTCAGAGCAGGCAGTGGTCCCATGGACCACTGCCTGCACTGAAAAAATGAAACAAAAACGTTTCATTTTTTAGTTTTGTAATGCATCTCGTTTTCCCTTAAGGAAAACGGGCTGCATTACAAAAAAAAAACTGCTTTATTTAAAAGCAGTCACAGACATGGTGGTCTGCTGTCTCCAGCAGGCCACCATCACTGTGAGTGCCGCCACTCGCAAATTGCGACACACCTCATGAATATTAATGAGGTGGGCCTTTGCGACCCCCTTGCAAGTCGTAGATGGTGTCAGGGACACCACCCTACATTCTGGATTGTGACTCACAAATTGCGAGTCGGTCTGACTCGCAATTTGCGAGTCACAATCCAGATTTTTGCTACATCTGGCCCCGGGTTCTTTTAACTCCTTCAATCCACTACTTGCATTAGTTAGATTAGTAAGTAAGTCTCTTATCTCTTTACTATTGTTAGGAATGTAAGAGCAGCAATGACTAGAGTTAATCATTTTACAGACTCCACCATCCTTCGCTAAAAGAATGTCTAAAGCAAGATGATTTTGAAGAGCCATAGCTCTATCAGCAGCTAATTCAGTATCCAACAGGAGTATTACCCCTGTAAAATTCATCAGCATGTTATTCACTATAACAGACAACTTTCGAATCTTGATTGAGTTTAAGATGACTCCCATTGAAGGAATCACTGCACCAAATATATCTCCCACTACAGCAGAAGAGGACTCCCTCCTCTGTCTCTTATGATGTAATTCAGTCACTTTTGGAAACTTTTTCATATCCTCTATTTGATAAATCTTTGGGAATACTATCCCCAAATAACAAATCCCATACTATCCTCCTGGAAGACAGTAATAAGCATTAAGTCCACAAATGTAATTAGATCCCGGAATGGCATGGTCCTGCCCATTCAACTTAAAAGTCCATTTACTCTGAAAAACAAAAACACATACCTGCATTCACTCATACCCACAAATAAAGTGCCTGTGCGTGACCTTAGTCTATACATACAAAGCTTCCCTAAGTGTAATGCATCTAAAGCTAATTTCCCTTGCACTATAACCATAATTATTCTTGTAAGTCTTTTTCTCTAAGCCTTTTTCTAATTTCTCCTTCAGCACCATTCTCCTGTCATCAGGATGATCTAAGAAACTTTTCTCTAAAGGTATAAACAAGCATGTGAGATTAGTTTTGCGAGCATAAACTATCCCAAATGTTAGTGTAGGTTCAAAGAATCCTCTAACCAATACTATGTCATGATCCTTAGCTATTCTTCTCAATTACCTCATAATAGTAACAAACTAAAACACGAGGTTATGATTGGAGTAAAAATACTGAATGTACTCCTGATTATAAAACCTTGTTAGTAGTAAGCTACAACTTATCCCATATGTTAATGGAAGACTATGATAAGTGGCTCCTTCCTCGACTGATACGGAATCTGCGTACACACAAGACAATCCGTTGCATCCATTGTCTCAACATACTAACTCAACAAGCGATAGAAAACGTTAGAAAAAAGTTCCCCTTGTGCATTAGTATAATCATGCAAATACTTCTCATCTAACTTAAACCTCTCTAAATCTGTTAAGGTGGCAGTCTCAAAAGCAGAAGTATGGTTGGCTCCTCTCGCATCAAGAACAGACAGTCTCACAATCAACACTATAAACAATATCCCACACATAATTGCCAAACTAATGCTCATATATTTACAGCACCTAGCATCTCTAACCTCCTTATCAAAATCAGCCATGATCTGTAAAGAATCAGAAAGCAGAAGTAACTTAGAAAACGTACAGGAAAAATAAAAAATAGACAATTCTTCCTTCAGCAGTTCAGTTTTACTTCCAAGAACCCTTCTCCTTGTCAAGATCAGTTAGCAGCTTGTCACATCAGGTTTCAAAAAGTCAAATCAGGTTATCAATGTTCTTTCCAGTTACTTTCAACAGTTTCTTTCTCAAAAATATTTCTTAGATTGTTTTAACAGTTTAGCTCATTGATCTTCAGGTCACCTCGAAATATATTGGCTTGGAACTTCCCTATCAAAACAAAAAGGCATAAACTCTTGTTGCCATTCATTTGTAGTTACATAGGCCCATTCAGGACCTGCACATCTTCGACTTGCTGTTCTCTTTCTTTTCAACTTCCGATCACCATTCAACTCTCCTTCACTGAGTTCTTCTTTTCTCGTAGTATCTACTTCTTCCTCTATTGTTTGATCAACAATCGCCTCTTTCCTTTTCTCTACTTGTGATTCAGGCCACTTGTCTCCTTTTCTTGAACCTTCTGTCAATATTCTCTTCAGGATTGAACTTGAATCCTTTTCTTTCTCTGTGGTGTTTTCTCTTGACAGACCTGCACAGGCTCAGTAGGAGTCGGATCACCTTGAGTTTGATCCAGCTCAACTCTTTCCCCTTCTGGGTTTGGCACTTGCTCTGTTTGTCTCTCGGTATCGTCTGTTTCTGGGAGAACCCCCTCTGTACTAGGCTCTCCTGCTGTGTCGGTTGAGATAGGTTCCCCAGCAGCCTCCTGGAGGTCTCCACCCTCGTCTCTCACAGGAGTGATGGTGCCATCCTCAACGAGCTCAGGTTCAGATTCAGTTCCTCCTTGTTCCTTTTCCTGTTCTAATGCTGTAGTTTGTCTCACGGTTGTTGGTACTTTCAACAACGAATCTTCATGATCCAGTGGACATGCCACTTTCTTCGTATGACTCACATGAATCCAGTTCGGGATCCCTGCACATTTCACAGCTGTCGTAGTCGTTACGTTCACTTGGTAAGTTCCCCTCCAACAAGGCTCAAAACACGTCTTGCGCACATGCTTCTGGACAACAACCCAGTCACCGGCTCTCAGGTTGGGCCCTGGATCATGAATTGGTGGCAGTATGGTGGCCTCCACCTGCTGAGAGAAAGAGCGGACTACATCAGCCAGACCCTTGCAGTAATCCAACACCATCCCATCTGTAATGTTGACAAGTGCATTGGCTGGAACTGCTGGCTACCTCATTGCTCGGCCTATGAGGATCTCATGGGGCCTCAATCCTGTCTTCCTGTCAGGTGTATTTCTCATTGACATCAACACCAAAGGCAATGCATCAGGCCATTTCAGATTTGTTGCTGCGCACATCTTTGCAGTCCTTGACTTTAGAGTACCAGTCACCCGCTCCACTAGTCCTGATGCTTCAATGCTACAATGCAACTTCTGATCAATGTTCAAAGCTGCACACAATTGTTTGATCACCTCATTATTAAAGTGTGTTCCCCTATCTGATTCTAAAGAGATCGGAAATCCGTTCCCTAGGAAACAATTATGCTACTGTGAAGCTATCATTTCTCCGTGTAGGGTACGCTTCAATCCAGTGACTAAAGATGCACACAATCTCCAACATATATATTGCATTCTGCTGAATGGACCTCCTGCTGTTCCAATGTGGCTCAAATTAAGCACAGTCCCTTTCCCCACATTTAATTGCTGACAAACGACACAATGATGGCAAACTGCTTCAGCTGCTTGACTAAACTTGGGGTTAAACCAATCAATTTTGAACAAACGAACCAGGGCATTCCTCCCTATGTGTGCCTGACCATGAGAGTACCTCGCCATCTGAGATAACAGACTATTTGGCTAAACCATCTGACCCTCCTCAGATACCCACAACTCATCCTGTCTTTGAACACATTTCATTTTGCTCCGTTTCGTTTTGTTGACCGTTTCTCTTCCTTGTCAACATTGCTCTGCAGAGTTTTTAATTCTTCTAGTGTATCAATAACTTTTAATGCAAAACTTGAACATGTTGTATCTTCTTCAGGTAACAATTCCCACTTGTCCTTGAATGATATGCAGTTCAATGCGCAAAACCTTGAGACTTGATCCACATATTCATTTCCCAGTGGCACGTAGCCTGTGACTTTAGATGTGCACTGCACTGCACCATGGCAATTTCTTCAGGAAATTGGATTGCATACAACAATTCCTTTGTTCTCTCACCATTTCTCACTGGTGAACCAGTAGAGGTCAGGAAACCTCTCCGCGACCACTATTGACCAAAATCATGAACTATTCCACATCTGTATTGGCTATCTGTACAGATAGTGATTCTCAATCGAGCAGAAACATGGCACGTCCTAGTAAGAGCTACCAATTCCGCTACTTGAGCAGAATACACCCTTCGAAGCCAGGGAGCTTCTAAGGTACCTGTAATTGTGCACACAGCATATCCTGCTCTCAGTGTCCCTGTGTTGTCTCTCAGACAAGAGCCATCAACAAAAACATTTTGGTAATTTTCTTCCAATCGAGTATCTCTAATGTCAGGTCTCAGTTTTGTGCACAACTCAGTTACTTCAAGACAATCATGTTCAACATCTTCCTCTTTTTCAATTTCAGTAGTATCACTTGGAAGTAAAGTTACCGGGTTCAGCACTGTACATCTTTTCAGTGTCACATTTGGTGCTCCCAAAATGCTTGCCTCATTCCTAGTCAACCTCCCACCAGTCAAGTATTGGGTTTTCGTCCTTTTCAGCAAAATCTCCATCGAGTGAGGGACCATTACAGTCAGGGGACATCCCATCACTACTCTTCACACTGTGAAAGGCTCTGACCAGCTGCGGCAACTGCACGCAAACAACATGGTAAGGTTGCTGCAACTGGGTCCAAAGTAGCTGAAAAATATGCTACTGGGCGATGAGCACCTCCATGGACCTGTGTCAAGACAGACAATGAACATGATTTGCTCTCATGACAAAACAATGTGAATGGTTTTGTGTAGTCATGCATACCCAATGCTGGAGCCCTGCACAAACTCTCTCTCAACTCAGTGAACGCTTTCATTTGTTCCTAATCTAGCGCTATGGGATCGGTGACATCCTTATGAGTCAGCTTTTGCAAAGGTTTTGAAATCTCAGAAAAATTCGGCATCCACTGGCGACAATAGCCCACCATCCCTGAGAACATCCTGACATCTCTGTGAAGTCGAAGAACTTATCTGCAGTATCATTGTGATCCTTTCTCTTGATATTTTCCTCTACCCTTTCTCAATCTGGTGACCCAAATACTTTACTACCTTCTGACAGTACTGCAATTTTAGTGGTGACACTTTATGACCATACGTTCCCAAATGATTCAACAAGGCAATCGATTCATATTTACACTCGTCCCTTGTCTTGGACGCAATCAATAAATCATCAATGTATTGCACCTGAGTCAATTGAAAAGGTATGACTCCAAATTATTTTTCGAGATCTGGTTAAACAAGGAAGGTGACTCTGTGTACCCTTGAGGAAGTCTGCACCAGCAGTAGACTCGATCTAGGAATTTGAAACTGAAGAGAAATTTACTATCCTCATGAAGAGGCACAGAAAAGAACGCTTGTGACAAATCAACTAGTATGAACCATTCTGCATTACATGGAATCTGGAACATTATTACAGCTGGATTGGGTACTACAGGACAACACTTAACCACAATGTAATTTATTTTCCTCAAATCCTGAACAATTCGAACTTTCCCACATGGTTTCTTTTAGAAAGTGAGCATTTTCTTGCTTATACCATTTCTGTGACTCTGCCTGTTTGTGGATTCCCTGTCTGGGTCAGTTTGACAGTTGGGGTGGTTGCACCTCACACTAGACAGTGACACAAAGGGAGCTGGGTGTAGTTCGAATTTCCTGATGAGCCATCTGTGCTAGGAGGGAGGGGGGGAGTGGTCACTCACACCTGAAAGGTCTGTGCCTGCCCTCACACAATGCAGTCTCCAACCCCCTGGTGAGTGTCTGGGGCCTGGCCTGGGCAAGGCAGGATTTCACACTCAAGAGAGACTTTGCTTTGAAGTAGGCCTACTTCAAAGGGGCAATTGGGTATAAGAAGGGCAGCCAAAACCACAGACGTTAGAACACTTCTGGAAACCAAGAGGAACCTCTGCCTGAAGAAGAGCTGAAGAGCTGAGGATGAAGAACTGCCCTGCCTGTGACTGTGCTTTGTAGAGCTATCCTGCAGTTTTTGCTTCTGCCAGAGTAAGAGGGCAAAGACTGGATTTGTTGTGCCTTTCATCTTGTGAAGATCTCCATGGGCTTGATTTAGTGCTTGCCTCCTGTTGTTTGAAGTCTCAGAGACAGCAAAGACTTCTCGCATCCATCACCTGGAGTCTCTGGAGAGACTCCTACTCTGCCAAGTGGTGCCCATCCAGTTTCTGGGACCCTGAAAGGTGAAGCTGGCTGCCTAAGAGGAGGAATTCCATGCACAGGATGCCGTGTGGGGAAAGGATCGATGCAACTCCGATCTGCGGCTGAAAAATTGATGCGCCGGCGGCTTTGCGGCTGAAAATCGACGCTCGCCTGCAACGCGACCTGTCCCATGGCTCCACAAATGTGACATGGCAATAGCTTCTTCATCCCCTGCACATCATTCTGAACCACAACAATATTCAAATCTGGACCACGATTCATATTGCCTCCACGACCCCTGCCTCTCATCTGAGGCTGAAGCATGACATTTCCCTGCTTCTGCGGTATCTGTTGCACATATGTTCCCTGCACTCCTTTTTCAGCTGCCTTAATCTGCATCACCATCGCTTTCTCTTTCAACTTTTTCTGCTTCAACTCAATCTCATCACTACAGTATTTCGCATACTGCAACACCTCATCAATTGGCTTTGCTTGCCAACAAATCAAATGACTCTTAATCGTCTGACCTATCTCAGGATGAAGGCTCTCGTGAGGTGGATGGGCGCTTGAGGGCATCACAGCAGTCACAAGGGGGTGAGTACCGTCACATCCATCTGACTCTGCGCGCATTGGAGGTGTCTGGGTAGGGGAGCTGGGCAGTGGGTTTCCCTAGACTAGGGTGAGCTTTGTAGGCAAGGACCCTTTGTGAGGCAGGCTAAGTGGCACCCCAACCCCACCAGTGGTAAGAGCCATCAACACCTAGTCAGGCTCCTGTGACTTCAAGGTGTGCAGCAATCGGGCATAGGCCATGTACCCCATGTCCCTGTGATTAATTAGGGAACTCTAAGTGCATGGCGTAGTGCAGAGGGCTGTGTATTGCATGCACTGAACGTGTCTTTCTTCTTTCTCCCCCCCCCCCTTTTGTGGTCTCCCTGTTCTTGTGTGTATTAGCATCATCAGGCAGAGGAGCTGTGCCACCGGAGCAGGAGGGAGCTGCATCCCACATGGCCCTGGAGGCCGAGACAACGGAGTCAGAAGTCACCAGTGGGACGGAGGGCGAGGGGAGCTCCACAGCAGGGACAGGAGCAGAGACCAGCGACACCGACTCCTCCTTTGATGGTGGCGGGCCCCTCTGTGCCCCCCGCATCAACAGGTACAGCCGCCCTCTCAGCAGCCCCTCAGCGTGTGTCCCGTGGCCTCTCACCCAGAAGGGCGGTCGTCTCCTTCGCCCCAGGCACCTCAGGCCCTGCCCCAGTCAGCCCTGCTGCTCTCAGTGAGGAGGCTATTGACCTCCTGAGATCCCTCACTGTTGGGCCGTCTACCATTCTGAATGCCATCCAGGGTGTGGAGAGGCAGTTGCAACAGACCAATGCATTCTTGGAGGGCATTCATTCTGGCCAGGCAGACCAACAGAGAGCATCTCAGGCTCTGGCCTCTGCACTGATGGCAGCCATTGTCCCCGTGTCCAGCCTCCCCTCTCCAACTTCCTCCACCCAGACCCAATCCCCAGTACCTCAGCCTTTCCCAAGCGCACCATCAGACTAGCATGCACACACCTCAACACACAAGGGTGGCTCTGGCAAACATAAGCACCATACATCCCACAGGCACTCACACAAGCATCATACCCATGCAGACATGCCAACATCCACTGCCTCCACTGTGTCCCCCTCCTCCACGTCTCCCTCCTCCCTCCCTGTCATGTCTCCACTCACACCTGCATGCACTACATCTTCAGCCACTACCTCCATCACCAGCCCACCCATCACCACACACCGCTCATGTGCACTCACCACCCCCACTACCATTCACACATCCCCTGTGTCCTCTCCCATTGTGTCTGTGAGCCCTCCTACCAAACTACACAAATGCAGCCACACACCCACCCAATAGCCATCCACCTCACAACAGCCTCCAGCCCATGCACCTTCACCCAAAGTCAGCATACGAACACCTCCTACAACCACTACCTCTTCCTCCACTCCCAAACCCCCTCCATCTACCCATCCCACTGTGTCAAAAAAGCTTTTCCTCTCAACTGTCCCAACCCAGCACCTCAGCCACCACATCACCGGGCACAGTGCTGCAAGAAATATCCGGATTATGGAGTTCGCCAAGCAACAGGGCTGCCAGTGTCCCAAGGAGCGAGTCCAAGGACATTCCCCCACCTCCAAAACAGAAGAAGTTGCCCACATCCCGGAGGGACAAGGCCAAAACACCTGCCACCAAGGGCTCAGCCAAGACAACAGTTGGGAGTGGCAAGACAGCTGCACCAGCATCCAAGGTGGGGGAGGGCCTGAAAAAGAAAGGCAAGTCAACGTCGCCGCCAACCTGCACGGCGGACAAGACCGCCACGGCACTGCCACAAGCACCGCCGCCACGGGCACCGCTGCCAGCAACCAAGATACTGAGCCCTTCACCAGCACAGCAGACACTGTGCCCATCAGCAGCACCGCGGTCAGTGAGCCCGCCACCAGCACAGCCGCTCATGACACCACTGCCAGCACCGAGGTCAGTGAGCCCGCCACCAGCACAGCCGCTCATGACACCGCCGCCAGCACCGAGGTCAGTGAGCCCGCCACCAGCATCGCCGCTCATGACACCGCTGCTAGCACCGAGGTCAGTGAGCCCGCCACCAGCACTGCCGCTCATGACACCGCCACCAGCATCGAGGTCAATGAGCCCCCCACCAGCACCGCCTCTCATGACACCGCCGCCAGCACCGAGGTCAGTGAGCCCCCCACCAGCACCACCGCTCATGATACCGCCGCCAGAACTGAAGTCAGTGAGCCCGCCACCAGCACCGCTACCCAATGACCGCCGCAAGCACCACCGCTACTGATCCCGCCGCCAGCACCACCAGCGGCCACGCCACATCCTGAGCCAGTGGCACCACCGCAGACAAGGCTGCCATCCCCAGTGGTCATTCATACGAGGCTGGTGGTCAGTTACAGGGGCCTGGACAGCTTCCATGTTGCCCCACCGTCAGTGGACTGTCACATCCACTACCTCAGTCCTTGGCAGGATGAAGCACTCTGGGCACAAAGCCCCCTCCAGAACCAGTGGAGAAAGGCATCCACTACCTCTGTCCTTTGCAGGATGAAGCACTCTGGGCACAAAGCCCCCTCCAGAACCAGTGGAGACTGTTATCCACTTGAGAGACTGTGGCTTTGCACTCCCCTTGCTTGAATTAGTTAAATTAGTAACGAAGTCTCTTATCTCTTTATCATTCTCAGGTATGTACAAGCAACAATGCCTAGCATTAATCATTTTACAGACTCTGCCATCTTTTGCCAAAATGATGTCTAAAGCAAGCCTATTTTGAAGCGTCATAGCTCTATCCGCAGCCAATTCAGTATTTAACAGGAGTATTGCCCCTGTAAAGTTTGTCAGCATATTATCCACAATAGTAGACAATTTTCTTATCTTGTTTGCATTCAAAATAACTCCCACGGAAGGAATCCCTCCTCTGTGGTTTATTATGTAATTCAATCACTTTCTGTATCTTTTTTAGGTCATTTATCTGATATATCTTAGGGAAAACTATCCCTACATAGCATGTTCCATACCATCCTCTAGGACGACAGTAATAAGCATTAAGTCCACAGATATTATAAATTCCAGGAATCACAGGGTCCGCACCATTCAGCACAAAAGCCCGTTTACTCTGAAACAAAAACACATCCCTACATTCACTCGTTCCCACAAACAGAGTGTCAGTGCGTTATTTTGGCCTATATATACAAAGCTTGCCTATGTGTAATGCATCTAAGGCTAATCTCCCCTGTGTTTTAATAGCAGTGTAAGCATAATCAATTTTATAAGCCCTTCTCTCCAGCCCGTCCTCTAATTTCTCCTTCAATGCCTTCCTTCTTCTTTTTTCTAGTGTAGTTAATAAGCAAGTTAAATTGTTACGGTGAGCATAAGCAGTTTCAAAGGTTAGTGTTGGCTCAAAGAATCCTCTAACTAATACTATATCATGCTCCTTAGCTATTTTACTCAAATATCTAATAATAGGAACAAAGGAAAACACAACGTCATGATTTGAGTAGAAATATTGAATATACTCTTGATTATTGAATCTGGTTAATAGCAGACTACAAGTTATGCCATACGTCAGAGGTAGACTGTGGTATGTAACCCCTTCTTCCACAGAGGAAGGGATTTGCGTACACACAAGACAATTCCATGCATCCATTGTCCCCACATATTCACTCAAGATCCAAAAGAAAACGTTAGAAGAAAGCTCTCCTTGTGCATTAGTATAGTCATGCAAAAATTGTTCATCTAGCTTGAACCTTTCTAAAGCTGTTAGTGTAGTAGTCTCATGAACAGGAGTAATAGCAGCTTCTTTCATCTCATTAATAGACATACCCACAAACATTATTATAAACATTATTCCACACATAATTGCCACTCCGACACTCAAATATCTGCAATATCTAATATTTCTAACACAATTATTTAACTCAACCATGATCTGTAAAGAATCAGAAAGTAGAAATAACTCTTAGATAAGGTGCAACAGAAAAAATCAAAAATATGCTTCTTTCTCGCAATTCAGTTTCACACACAGGAACCCTTTTCTCCTTTGTCAGATCGGTTAGTAGCTTGTCACATCAGGTTTTCAAATGTCATATCAGGTTATCAATGTCTTTTCCGGGTTATTTCAACAGTCTCTATTTAATCTTCTTCTGATTAGCTCAACAACTCAGTCTATTGATTCCCTTCAGGTTGCATCAAAGTACTGATTCGGAACTTCTCTGTCAAAGCAAAAGGACATAAACTCGTTTTGCCATTCACTTGTTGCTGCATATGCCCATTCAGGACCTGCATGTCTTTGACTTGCTACTCTCTTTCTTTTCAACTTTTGTTCTCCACCTAGTTCTCCTTCACTTAGTTTGTCTTTTCTTGTAGTATCTACTTCTTCCTCTATTGGCTCATTTATGACCAATTCCTTCTTCTTGCCTATTTGCGATTCAGGCCAATTGTTCTTGATCCTTCTGTCAATATTCTTTTCAAGACTGGACTCTTGTCTTTTCCTCTTTCTATGGGGTTTTCTCTTGATGGACCCGCAACGAGTTCAGGAGGATTCGGATCACTTTGGCTTTGATCCGTCTCAACTCTATCCCCCTCTTGATCTGGCACTTGCTCTGTTTGTGCTTCAGCACTGTCTACTTCTGGGAGAACCCCTCCTGTGCTTGGTTCTCCAGTTGTCTCCGTTGAGTTAGACTCTTGCTCACCATCTTGTATTTCTGCACCTTTGTCTCTTGCTGGTGTGATTGACCCTTCTTCCACCAGCTCTGGGTCAATTTCATGTTCAACTTGTTCCAGTTCTGGCTCAGAAAGAGCAACTTGTTTTGCTGCTGTTGGTGCTCTCAACAACACTTCTTCGTGATCTTGCGGACTCACCACTCTCTTGGTATCGTTCGCATGTATCCAGTTAGGTAGTCCTGCACACTGCACAGCTGTCATAGTTGTCAGCACCACCTGATATGGGCCTTTCCAACGCGGCTCTAGACAAGTCTTTCAAACATGCCTTTTGATGATGACCCAATCTCCAGCTCTTAGATTGTGACCTGTGTCATGGATGGGTGGCAGGGTAACAGCCTGACCCTGCTGAGAGAAAGATCAAACCACATCAGCCAGACCTTTGCAGTAGTCCAACACCACATCATCTGTAATATTGACAAGAGCATTTGCTGGTATTGCTGGCAACCTCAATGCTCTGCCCATGAGAATCTCGTGGGGTGACAGTCCTGACTTTCTGTTGGGTATATTTCGCATTGACATCAACACCAAAGGTAATGCACCTGGCCATTTCAGATTTGTTGCAGCACACATTTTGGCAATTCTTGATTTCAGTGTACCATTAATTTGCGCTACAAGTCCTGATGCTTCTGGGCGGTAACTGCAATGCAGCTTCTGCTCAATGTTTAATGCTGCATATAAGAGTTTGATCACTTTGTTATTGAAGTGTGTTCTCCTATCAGATTCTAAAGAGATTGGAAATCCGAACCTTGGTATTAACTCTCTAAGCAACAGCTTAGCTACTGTGAGACTATCATTCCTACGTGTGGGGTATGCTTCAATCCAATGGCTGAACACACACACAATCACCAACGCGTACTTCAATCTACCACAGTCAGGCATCTCAATGAAATCCAATTGCATTCTGCTGAATGGTCCTCCTGCTCTTCCAATGTAGCTCAAATTCACTACTGTCCCTTTTCCCACATTTAGGACATATTACACATCTTTGACATACTACCTCTGCTGCTTGTCTGAACTTTGGATTAAACCAATCAACTTTGAATAATCTAACCATAGCATCCCTTCCAATATGTGCTTGGCCATGATAATATCTGGCCATCTGAGTCAACAAACTATTTGACAACACCATCTGGCCCTCCTCAGAAACCCAATTCTCATCTGGTCTTTGAATACAGTTAAGCTTTACCCAAAGCTTTTTCTCTTCCTTGTCAGCATTTTCATGCAACATTTTCAATTCCTCTAAAGTGTCATTATTTTCAAAGTGAAACTTGCACAATTGGTTTCTTCTTCAGACATTAGTTCCCACTTGTCTTTAAACGATATGCAGTTCAAAGCGCAAAACCTTGCGACTTGATCCGCATATCCATTTCCCAAGGAAATGCAATCCTGTGTCTTTTGGTGTGCACCTCATTTTACCACAGCAATTTCTTCAGGTAACTGAATTACATACAACAACTCTTTTATCCAGTCACCATTTCTTACTGGAGTTCCAGTCAAGCTTATAAAACCTCCCTGTGGCCACAAATGGCCAAAATCATAAACAATTCCAAATCCATATTGACTATCAGTATAGATTGTGACTCTTAACCTTGCAGAGACGTAGCAAGCCCTAGTAAGAGTTACTAGTTCTGCCACTTGTGCAAAATACACGCCTGGAAGCCAAGAAGCTTCTAATGTGCCTGTAATTGTGCATACAGCATATCCTGCTCTCAATGTGCCTGCTCCATCTCAGACATGAACCATCAACAAAGAAAATTTGGTCATTTTCCTCTAACCGCTTCTCTCTAATGTCAGTCCTCGGTTTTGTACACAGCTCAGTTACCTCAAGGAAATCATGATGAATATCTTCAATTTCAACAGTGTCACTTTGAAGAGATGTTGCTGAATTTAGCACTGTGCATCTTTTCAATGTTACATTTGGAGCACCCAATATGCTCGTCTCATACCTTGTCAGTCTGTCTTCCGTCAACTATTCTGTTTTTGTCCTTGTCAGTAAAATCTCAACAGAATGTGGTACCATTACGGTCAAAGGGTATCCCATGGCTACCCCCTCAAATTGGGAAAGACTTTGACCAACTGCGGCTATTGCACGCAGACAACCTGGTAAAGCTGCTGAAACCGGGTCCAAGGTAGCTAAAAAATAAGCTACTGGGTGATTAGCACCTCCATGGACCTGTGTCAAGACAGACAAAGAACAAGCATCAGGTCATGACAAAACAATGTGAAAGGCTTTGTGTAATCAGGCATTCCCAACGCTGGAGCTCTGCACAAACTCTCTCTCAATTCGGTGAATGCTTTCACCTGGTCCTCATCTAGGGTAATGGGATCTGTAACTCCCTTATGTGTCAACTGCTGTAAGGGTTTGGCAATTTCAGCAAAATTTGGAAAACACTGTCTACAATACCCAACCATACCTAGAAACATTCTGACATCTCTCTGTGAAGTCAGGGTATTTCTCTGCAGGATCATGGTAATTCTTTCCCTGGAAATTATCCTCAATCCCTTCTCAATCTGGTGTCCCAGATATTTCACTAACTTTTGGCAATATTGTAATTTCACAGGTGAGACTTTGGGCCTGATTACAACTTTGGAGGAGGTGTTAATCCGTCCCAAATGTGAAGGATATACCACCAGCCGTATTACCAGTTCCATAGGATATAATGGACTCGTAATACGGCTGGTGGTAATCCGTCACTTTACCGTCACTTTTGGGATAGGATTAACACCTCCTCCAAAGTTGTAATCAGGCCCTTTATGTCCAAACTCTCCCAAATGATTCAACAGGGCAATCGAGTCATGTTTACACTCGTCTCTTGTTCTGGATGCAATTAGCAAGTCATCAATGTATTGCACCAGAGTCAATTGGCATGGCAATTCCAACGACTCCAGATTCTTTTTCAGGATCTGATTAAACAGTGATGGTAGCTCTGTATACCCTTGTGGAAGCCTGCACCAGCTCTAGATTCTGTCTAAGAATTTGCAACTAAAAAGAAACTGACTATCCTCATGAAGAGGCACAGAAAAGAAAGCTTGTGACAGATCTACCACTGTGAACTATTCTGCAGTGCAAGGAATCTGAAACAGTATCACTGCTGGATTGGGCACTATCGGACAACACTTAACCACTATGTAATTTACTTTTCGCAAGTCCTGCACAACTCGTACTTTCCCTCATGGCTTTTTCAAACCCATTATCGGTGAATAACATGGGCTACTCAACACTTCTTTCAAAACTCCTTGTTTTAAAAAGTCTCCAATTATTTGTGCCACTTTCATTAAAACATCTTGTGGCATGTTATACTGTGGAAGCAGAGGGAACACTGCATTTGGTTTCAAAGTGATTTTAATAGGCTCCACTCCCTTAATCAGACCTACTTCCTTTCCTGTCAGATTCCACACTTCTTCCTTCACAGTTCCCTGTAAATCTGCATGCAGTTCTTACACAGTAAACATTGGGAAAAAGTCAATCAATGGGTATTCTTCATAGGCATTGTTAACTATCATTGCAGTTGCCTGCTCTTCTTCATCATCACTATTTGTCTGGACTTCTATCCCTGTGTCTGAACAAGAGATGGAACATTTGATCTTGCACAGTAAGCCCCATATTTATACTATTTTTAGCGCTGCATTTGCGCCACTTTTTGACGCAAAAACTGCACAAATTTACTAAATACAATTGCATTTTGCAAGTTTGTGCCACTTTTGTGTCAAAAAATGACGCAAATGCGGTGCTAAAAAAGTATAAACATGGGCCTAAGTCTCTACCCAGAAGGATACGCGACTTGAGTCGCACACCACAAATCTATGCATTCCCAAATAATTTCCTATTCCAACCTGCACTGGCTCCGTGATTACATTTGTCAACTGTCTGTTTTCCACTCCCACGACTAGAACTGTCCTGCCTGAAAGAGGTGAATTTGGGACTTCTATGCTTCTTACTGTAGAGCATGTAGCTCCCGTATCAACCAAGAATGAGACCTTGTAACCCATCACTTTTCCCTTTACAAAAGGCCCTCTCTGATCCACTTCTAAGGATGCGGCAAGCATACAGGCTCCTTCATCCGAACTATCACTCATCCATTCTTTGTTTATTTCATCCTCACTGTAAAATGGAAACTGGTGCACTGTGGTATTACTATTGCCTTGTCTTTGATCTGTGACCTGCTGAGTACGCATCACCTGTCGCTGTTCCATCGGGGCTTGAGGTATTTGCATTTGCTGTCTAGGTACCACGCGGTAATGGAGCAAATTGTGCACGCTGCACCTGCATTTGCTGCACTGGTAGGAATTTCTGTCCTCGATTCTGAGCATTAGGAATAAATCCTTTCATTCTTGGGACTTTCACAGTTTGAAATGTACTGACGTCACCTTGCTGAACCACATCATCCTGCACCATCAACAGACACTCCTGCTTCCAGTGTCCCACGTTTCCGCACAAATGACACAGTAACATCTTTTTCATTCCCTGCATGTCATTCTGAGCAACCATACTCCCTAAATCTGGACCATGCATCATATCCGTTCCACGCCCTCTACCCCTCACTTGAGGTTGGAACATAACAGTTCTCTGTTGCGGCAGTAAAGGCGTTACTAAAGCTCCCTTCACTCCTGTTTGAGCTGCCTTGATTTGCATCACCATCGCTTTTTCTGTCAACTTTTTCTGTTTCAATTCAATTTCATCACTACAGTACTTTGCATATTGCAACACTTCATCAATTGGCTTTGCTTGCCAGCAAATCAAATGATTTTTAATCATCTGCCCTACTTCTGGGCTCAGACTTTCGACAAACCTGAACACAAAATGTAACATGTTTTTCGAGTCAATTGCTTCCTTACCACTGTACTCCTTGAATGCTTTCAACAATCTTTCATAGTAGGTATGTATTGATTTTTTAGACTCTTGGACCGTTCTATCAATCCGCTGCCAATCAATATTTTTGGAAGAAATCAAATTCAATCACTTTATATTCATTTTTTATTACCTCAGTTGAAGGTGCCCCTGTTATTTTAGCCCTTTCCAGTTCACTTGTTGTCCAATCTAATGCCCTCTTACATTCAACCCATAAATCTGCTGGCACCACTATTTCCAATAGCGTGTTCAAGTCTTCCCACAAACATTTGGAAAGCTTCACAAATCTCTCTGTCTGTTGATACCACTCGACCAGCTTCTCTCTCAATTTTGGATAATCATTTGTAAATGACAATATGTCACTCCTGTGCCACGGGACATGAACAAACTTCCCTCCTGGGATTTCTCTCATGGGAAGCATCTTGACTGATTCCCCTTTGTCAACACCTTCAGCCCCATCTTGTGAATCCCTTTTTCATTTATCTTTTTTCTTTGTCCATCTACCTTCCCACTTCTCTAATGCTCCCCAAATCTGTGCACTCTGCAGCAGATCTCTGAGGTGTGCCTTAATTCCTGCTGATCTCATGTGTTCAAAATCCTTTGCTTCAAAATCTAATCTGCATCTGTGTTTCAAACGCTTCGTCTTCTCGATGTCAATGTCATGTTTTTCTGAGAACTCTGCTAGCTTGTGATGTATTTTACTCACTTCTCTTGTAATCTTTGGGCATAAATACCTCAGCTCTTCCTCTGTGTAAGATTCTAATCTGTTCACACCCTTTGTTCCCTCAACTAATTCAGTGGCTTGTATATTCATCCGAACACGATTTATCTGATCCTCTCCTTTGGATGCATTCTGAGGAGTGTTTAGACTGTCTAACCATTCACTTAATTGCTGTGCTGACAATCCCTGTAATGAAATGTTATTTGCATTTGGCACTGCTAGCTGTTGCACCACTGCACCTGAAGTTTGCAGTGTCAGAAGTCTCAAACTCTGACTCGCATTCGGGCCATTCACTGCATCTTGAAGTGCTACAAGTGGACTAAGATCCATTAGAGGTCTAGATCTATTGAAAGTCTGTCCTGCAGATGACATTAGTCAACAGTAATAGGTAACAATATTGCATCTGGAGCTGCTCTAGCACTTGCACCTTGCGGAAATGTTACCCCCATTGCCTGATTCATAACTGGTGTAATATCTGACTGCGTTCCTGTCAGTGGTGTAAACTTCGGTAGATCCTGTGCTTGGGCTGAAGGCAACAACATTGGTGTCGGATCTGTCTGAATCATCATTGGCCTCGGAAGCACCTGAACCCTCGGCACCATGATGTTCGAGACTGTCTCAAGAACAGGCATATCTGGATAAATTCTCTGCACTGAAGGTGGATGTATCAGCGCTTGAACTACAGTAGTAGTACCTGCATTGGGTGTACTCTGTACTACCCCTGGTATCTGTCCGCCTTCTGCCTGTACAGCTCCATTGGCTCCCTGGGTTTGTGCCGGGTCAGCTGTAGGGGCAGTAGCATTAGTGCCTGGACCCCCCCACATAGGTTGTTGAAGTTGGAGGTCTATCTCTCAACAACTGTGTAATGAGATCCTCAACATCAGAATCATTATCATCTACATAGGAGTTTCTCTTTTTCCCTCCACTCTCGTCCTCTTTGGCACTATCTTCCTTCTCTGCCTCATCCTCCTCCGCAATAGCAGGGAACAATTTAACATCCTGTAGTGTCGCCTTTATCCATCTCTTTTGCTCCCAAACCCATCTAGCTTCAGCTAAAGCCTTTTCTACTCGCTTCATCCTCCTCTTGAACTTCATCTCTTGTTGCTGTCGTACAATGACATTCGCAATTGATCCAATAGTCTCAAGTTAAACATTCCATGCTCCAGAAACGCTAAAGACCCTTGATTTTTAGTTAACTTGCACCATTGCTTCAACCATAGACACAGTGCTACACCTCGCTCCGCCATCACAATATAAGCCAGAGAATCCTCTGGTGAAGTTGGCTCTCCCACTGATGCCTTAATATAAGTATTGCCCTTTATCGCTCTCTTAAATGCCTTGAAAAACTTCATTTTGCCTGCTTTTAATTCAATAATAAAATGACTTTTACTCCCAAGATTCCCTTCACCTGCTTACTCAACCAATTGCCTCTTACGGACGCCTGCCAATCCAGTCGCGGCTCTTCTTACTAACCAACCTATCCCAGCGCAGCACACTCTGACGTCACACTCACACACAGCAGCCGACAAAGTCTTGCATCTCGTCCTCCTTAACTCGATTCACACAACTAATGCAAATTATTGCGAGCACTTACCAAAACCCAATAACTAAAACAAACCTGCTGGTTTAATATAGGCAGGGATACAATCATTTTAGAGACCTTACGAATTTTCACCAATGGCTCTTTTGGCTCATATAGCTATTCCTCTTTCTCAGTCTCCCACATTCGCAAGCAAAATTTGACCTGCAAATTTTACTCTCAACTGATCAATGGGTCTGTTCTGCTGCACACAGAACTCACCAAATCTCAGTCGAAATCTCTATTACCCAATTATCACACACACCGACTTGTTGACCATGCCTGATCAACCTACTAAACCAGGCAGGTTACAACATATAACCGAGTGTCTCCTACAGTTGTTAATATCCTCCGGAGTCTTAGACGACGCAGGGTCCGCACATAACCAACAATCACCTAGACATTTTTTTTAGCAGAAAGCGCCACACACATGTGACGTTCGATGACTTTCCTACTCTCATACTATGGAGTAGGCACACTCCTACTAACCTCACCTGGAGTACCCAGACTCCATACTAGACCTCACATACCTCACAATTCACCTGCAATTTGCTTAAGCCTGTGCAAGCGCAACCTAGCACTTCACACTATCTCAAATACACACCGAGAACATACCCAACTTTACTAGCAGGATCCAGGATCTGGGAAAGTCATTTCTGGGCTTAAGGGGACATCATCCTTGCTACAATTGCCATTTCAAAAAAACAAAATTCAAACCTCATAAAAATACGAACAACTAACCCTAACTTAAACTACCACCATAACTAGTAATCACCACATAACTAGGTCCCCAAGGAAACTAATCATCAAGCTGCTACCAAAAACTTAGTGCGCCCAGTCCTTAGTAAGTAAACTTACAAGGGGACGCGTATAGGTCGATTAACCTTTTGAATTGCATGGCGTATCCTAGTCATGCAGTGGTCACTGAACCAATAATCAACAACAATAAATCAATATCAAACACTTAAGAAACCAAAAAGGAAACCATATTAGTCAGAAATAACCATCACTCATGGAAAAGGTTAACAAGTTTTATTCCCTCTTGATTACAATTCTAAGTCATCAGTTAGTTAAAAGTTTATTGAATTAATTCTTTATTAATTCATCAGTTAGAAGACATTGGTCCTCATTACGACCCTGGCGGTTGGCAGAGAAGTGGTGGGCTTACCGCCAACAGGCTGGCGGTAAAAAAATTGGAATTATGACCATGCGGTTACCGCCATGGTCATCCACCACTTCTCCAATCCGACCGCCAGGGCGGAGACGACCGCTGGGCTGGAGACTTGGGTCTCCAGCCCGGTGACCATTACAAGACCGCTGGTGGTATCACGACCCGACTGACCGCCATGGATTTCATGGGGTTGGGAACCGCCATGAAATCCATGGCGGTAAGCAATATCAGTGCCAGAGAATTCCTTCCCTGGCACTGATAGGGGTCTCCCCCACCCCACACCCCCGCTTCTTTCCCCACCCCTATCCTCCTGCCACCCCCCAAAGGTGGCAGGACCCCCCTCCCCACCCCTGCCCCCAACATCATAACCCAGACACACATGCATGCATCCACCACCAACACACATACCCGCACACATATCACCAAACATGCCTACAGACACACACACAGTCATACACGCACACCCACATACAGACATAGACGCACACATCCATTCAGACATACAGACAGACAGACACGCACACATTTCCAAACACAACACACCCCCGCACGCATACATGCACTCGCACACCCTCTCCACATACCCACACACACACCTTGATTCACACACACAACACACAACACCCCAACCCCCCTCCCCTAACGGACGATCAACTTACCTGGTCCGTTGATCCTCCAGGAGGGGACGGGATCCATGGGGGCTGCTCTGTCGCCAGCACCCCGCCAACAGAACACCGTCATGCCGAATCACGGAACGTGATTCGGTGGGCGGTGTTCTGTTGCCGGGAGGTGGAGGTGGCACAACCTCCACTTCCCCGCTGGCCGCCAGTATGGCTGCTGGCGGCTCTCTGTCCGGAAAAGGATGGAGGGCTGCCAGCAGTCATAATTCGCTGAGCGGAAAACCGCCTGCACTGGCGGTCTTCAGCCCGGCGGTCCCTCGGCGGTCTTGCAAAAAGACGGCCGAGGTTGTAATGACCACCATTATCGCTTGGAAAAATAAAACATATGCGACCAAGCAACAACATAAGCTATGAATATCAGAATTAACAATGTAATTAAGCAATAAAGTACGTCAGTCATTTGTCACTGTCCACGTCACCCCTAACAGCCTACCTAACTAAGATTAGCATTAGCATGGGGGTCTTCATGCGAAAACAATTTAGGGAAAAACATCAATTTGGCAAAATCTACTAAGAGAGAATTTCTATAAAAACAGCGCAGTTGGTACCTAGAAGAAAAGGCACAAAATTAGTTAGTCACATTTTCATAGCTACCTATCCAGAATGGATCAGCAACAAGTCAGTCTTCGTCCCCAGGTCATCAATGGTCAGCTACGGATCAGGCTCACAGAGTATAAGCCCAATTGTCAGCACCTCGGACAGCGTCTCCTGACGTCATCAACTTTCTCCTCGCAGTTCTGATTTTACACCCCTTGTCATGACATTTTATTAGGGTCTCCCAGTCCAACCCACTAATTGCTAATTGGTCAGTCCGTCAGAAGTTATGACTCTAACCTATAGTTTTTGTTTACCAAATCTCTAATTTTGCATATGCTTTATGTCCTATAAAACTGATTGGTTCTTCTTGCGATGAGAACATCATCCGGCTCTTCAGGTAACAAAATTGTTTCATACGAGTCTTTAGTTAGTGCCCCTATTGTTCAAGTCCTGGGAAAGGATATTTAGCCTACACTACACATAATTGTATCAAATTGTCTTCATCATCTCCTGCCGTTGGTACATTGCAGAATGTTCTAGCTGAGCCGTCTGAACTCTGAACAGTTCAAGGTTTCTCATTCCAGTTACCAGCCCTCGCAAAGTTTTCCGAAGTCTCCACGTTATGAGCAAGCAAGGCCCAGAGAAACCAGGCCTTTAGTCCAGCAAATTTAAGGATATGACTTAACAAAAAACATATAAGTACATTTTGTCATTCCTTTTTTGTTATTTTGCATCTATTAATACACATGGTGACCATTCTCTGAGGGCACATTTTCAATTATACACATTATTTTCTAATATTTATTTCTCTATGCATTTTTCTCATTAATAAACACACATTAATCATTAGCAATTTATTTAATTAACATATATGCTCCATCAAGCGTGTATAACCCCACTCAAGCAGCAACCATTATTCTTGTTAGGGTGAAGTCACAAGCAATCCTAACTGTGCTTAACCCTCTGGTAGCTTGGCATAAAAGGAGTCAGGCTTAACTTGGAGACAATGTGTAAAGTATTTATACAGCACTTCAAGCAGCATTAAGGTGATAATACAACAAACTCCTGCACCAATTTAGAGAAATACAGTAAAGTATAATAAATTAATTGAGACCAAAACAACCAAATTCCAATCAGTAGAACCAGAGATATGCAATTTTAAAGATTTAAGGGAAAATGGTGCCTAAAAGTGCAAAGAGCCAACTGTGGTTATCTGGCCGTGCCGACCGCGCCAAAGTCACAAGTCCAAGCCGATTGCGATGGAGTGTGGGTCAGATACAAGGACCAAGTTAGTCCTGCTGAACAAAGTACCTTAAATCCTGGTTGTGATGTGTTGCAAGATCCAGCGCCCAGGATGCCTCGCACACTGGAGGTTCAGAGGAGCTGAAGCACTGCGATGTGAAGTTCATCAAGGATGCCATAGATGAGAAGCTTGTGAGCCTGGTACTTTTATTAACCTCTTCTGTGCCTTGGACGAGATGATCTCGTCCAAGGCTACAGTTCCCCTGTGCCTTGGACGAGATCATCTCGTCCTAGGCACAGGGGAACTTGGGGGCGCGCTAGCGTGCCCCCCGTGCACCCCCCCCTCCCCCCCCAGGCGGGGATGGAAGGGGAAGACCTTCCCCTTCCACCCCCGCCCCCCCCCCACGGCAATCTGATGACGTCAGCGCGCGCACAGCGCGCTGACGTCATCTAGTGTTGCCGGGCGCGCTGGAAGCCATTTGCTTCCAGCGCGTCTACCGAGGAGGACACGGAAGGTGAGTCCTCTTCGTTTTTGGGGGTCGGGGGTGGTGGAAACAGACACGGGGGGAAAGGAAAGGGTTTTTCCTCTCCCCCGGTGCCTGTTTTCATTAGATTCCTGCTCCACGATCGCGGGCAGAGCCCGCGATCGTGGAGCAGGAATCTCCACTAGCCACCAGGGATTTATTTTTGTCAATATTTTGGGGGCGACCCCTTGGACAAGGGTCGCCCCCCCCGGGGGCAATTATTTTTAGTATTTCGCCCCCCCCTGGGGGCAGATCCGCCGTTTTTTCGGCGGATCTGCCCCCAGGGGGGGGCGAAAACCACTAGACACCAGGGATACTGTTATTTTGTCAATATTTTGGGGGCGACCCCTTGGGCAAGGGTCGCCCCCCCCCGGGGGCAATTATTTTTAGTATTTCGCCCCCCCCGGGGGCAGATCCGCCGTTTTTTCGGCGGATCTGCCCCCAGGGGGGGGCGAAAACCACTAGACACCAGGGAAAATGTATTTTATTTATTATTTTGGGGGCGACCCCTTGGGCAAGGGTCGCCCTCCCCCGGGGGCATTTTTTTATTGTATTTCGCCCCCCCTGGGGGCAGATCTGCCGATTTTTCGGCGGATCTGCCCCCAGGGGGGGGCGAAAACCACTAGACACCAGGGATATAGTATTTTATGTTTATTTTGGGGACGACCCCCTTGGGCAAGGGTCGCCCCACCCCGGGGGCAATTTTTTTTTGTATTTCGCCCCCCCCCCTGGGGCAGATCTGCCGAATTTTCGGCGGATCTGCCCCCGGGGGGGGGGGGCGAAAACCACTAGACACCAGGGATTTTATATTTTGGGGGCGACCCCTTGGGCCAGGGTGGCCCCCCCGGGGAATTTTTATTTGTATTTAGCCCCCCCCCCGGGGGGCAGATCCGCTGATTTTTTGGCAGATCTGCCCCCGAGGGGGGTTGAAAACCACTAGACACCAGGGATTTATTTTTATTGTAAAGTTTTTTTTGGGGGGCGACCCTTTGGGCAAGGGGCGTCCCACTGGGGGACACATTTTTTAGTATTTGCCCCCCCCTCCCCACCCGGGGGCAGATTGCCAATTTTTGGGCTGATCTGCCGCCGGGGGGGGGGGGCGGGGGGGCAAAATCCACTAGACACCAGGGATTTTGTTTTTGTTGTTTATTTTGAGGGCAACCCCTTGGGCAAGGGTCTCTCCCCTGGGGAGTTTTTTTTTTCTGTTTCGGCCCCCCGATGGCAGACCAGTCATTTTTTGGACGATCTGGCCCCGGGGGGGTGGAAGCACACTAGGCGCCAGGGATTGTGTGGTGTGTGTGTAATTTTGTAGGCCCATCTGCCCCCAAGGAGGGCAGAAACCACCAATACGGCAGGGATTTTTTTGTTTTGTGCTGGGGGTGCCCCCTTTGGGAAGGGTTGCCCCCTAAAAGGGGGCACAGAGGTGTTGCCCATTTCGGCTAATTTTTTTACGCCCATCTACCCCCGAGGGGGGGCAGGATCCACTTAGGTACCAGGGACAACTTCTAAGTTCTTGGTGGTGGGGTGTTTGTCAACAGGCAAAGTATTTGTATTTGTGATTATAACAATTTATTTCTTCTTTTTCTTCTAGTTCAACGCTTTTGCTTCCTTTGCTGTGGATCTTAGCGGTTTTGGCAGTAGTTGTCCAGTGGTTTACATAGCTGCATGTTTTAGGTAAGTGAAAGCAATTTACTCCAAAGGAGTATTGTTGACATGCATGAATGACATGTTTGTAGGTGGTGTACTAAATGCAGTATTGTGTGTTTGACATTGTCCTTAGATTTGAGCACAGTGATGTTTGTGTTGTCATATGTCTAATTTGCTTTTTTCTTTTTTCTTTTTAGTGGGATATCATTGGTGATTGCTGTGTCTGTGCAGAGTAGTTGCTTGGTGAGTAGCTATTTCAGGTAACTGAGTGGTATAGTTTTTTGTAGTACATAACTCTTTGTGATAAAGCTACACTTTGTTTATTACTTATTTTAGTGCTAGTTGTTGTTGGCAATCCATTTGTTGTTAGGATCATGGCTAGCCGCAAAGTGACCGCTCAGCAGGTTGTTCGCATGCTCTTTGAGTCGTCTTCAGACCATGATTACGACACTGACTCTGCATCTGAGGCAGAGGAGGAAGCAGGAGATTCTGGAAGTGAGTTTTCTGTCCAAGAGTATTCTTCTGATGAGGAAGCTACTCTCAGTGCAGATGAAGGGCCTGAGTTAGAGGAGGACATTGATGTGCCAAGAGTGCAGCAGCCTGGGGCTGAAGGGTTTCCCATTAGAAGACCTGACACCTGGATTGCCCCAAACATGGAGCAGCCACAGTTACCTGCATTTACTAGTCTCCCAGGGTGTAGAGTTAATATGGAAAACTTTCTGCCTGTCCATTTCTTTCACTTGTTTATGGACGATGTATTTTTGGAAGAGATTGTGGAGCAGACAAATGTGTATGCAGAGCAATTTTTGCGGGACAACGCTGCCAGACTTAAGCCTCAGTCTAGAGCTACTCATTGGGTTCCCACATATCTGGAAGAGATGAAAAGGTTTTTAGGTTTGTCTTTTTTGATGGGGTTGATCAGGAAGCCGTCACTGGCTTCTTATTGGTCTACTAGTCCCTTGATGGCAACTGCTATATTTCCTGCAACTATGACACGTAATCGGTATTTGCTTCTTCTTCGTATGCTGCATTTTGTAGACAATGCTTTAGCCTTGCCACGAGATCACCCTGATTGTGACCGCCTTTTTAAGATTAGGCCTGTCCTTGATCATTTTGTGGATCGGTTTTCAGAGGTCTATGTTCCAGGCAAAGAGATAAGTGTGGACGAGTCTTTGGTCCTTTTCAAGGGGCGTTTAGTTTTTAAGCAGTACATCCCTAGTAAGAGGGCACGGTATGGGATTAAATTGTATCTGCTGTCAGAAAGCAGTACAGGATATGTTTATAATTTCCGGGTCTACACTGGTAGGGATTCCAGTATTGACCCTCCTGGTTGTCCGGCCACTTTTGGAGTTAGCGAAAAAATTGTGTGGGAACTTGCTAGACGGCTGTTTAACAAAGGTCACCATTTGTACGTAGATAATTTCTACACTGGAGTGCAGTTGTTCAAGGAGTTGTTTAGGGTGGACACTGTTGCTTGTGGCACAATCCGTTCTAACCGCAAAGGCTATCCAAGGGAGCTTGTCTGTAAAAAACTTGAGAGGGGACAGTGCAGTGCCTTGCGGAATAATGAGCTGTTAGCTATGAAATTTTCAGACAGGAGGGATGTGTACATGCTATCGACCATCCATGATGAGAGTACTTCCCCTGTGGCTGTTTGGGGTCAGGTTGCGGAAGTGCGCAAACCTGCGTGCATTTTGGACTACAATAGGCACATGGGTGGTGTTGATAGAGTAGATCAGAGGTTGGAACCTTACACTGCTCTTCGTAAGTCGTATGTGTGGTATAAAAAGTTGGCCCTACATTTATTTCATTTGGCAACTTTTAATGCCTTTATTGTATACAAGGATTGTTCACCTGAGTCAATGATGACTTTTGTTAAATTTCAGGAGTCGGTGATAGAAAGCCTTATTGTGGTGGAACCGGCAAGAGTTCCTAGAGTAGAAGTGGTGGAGGATGTGGCTAGATTGAAAGATCGGCACTTTCCAGATCACATTCCTCCCACTCCCAAAAAAGACATGCCCACAAAGAAATGTAGAGTATGTGCCCGGAGATCAATCCGGAGGGAGAGCCGGATGTACTGCCCCGAATGCCCTTCAAAGCCTGGGCTGTGTGTGCCCAGCTGTTTTAGAAGTTACCACACAAGGAAAAACGTTTGGGAAATACCGTGAGCGTAAGCTGTCTGTTTTATATTTTCATATGTTTCACGGTTGGCATCTGTCGTGTATTTAGTTTGAGGTTTTGTGTTTGTAGTTTTGTGCCTATTTTATAATTAGTAGTTTATTTGTTGTTTATAAATAAAAAAAAGTGATTGCGGTGTGCGTGGGGTGGCGCTTGGCTGGCGGTGTGCGTGGGGTGGCGCTTGGCTGGCGGTGTGCGTGGGGTGGCGCTTGGCTGGCGGTGTGCGTGGGGTGGCGCTTGGCTGGCGGTGTCAGCCAAACGGCAGTCCACACTCCCATCAGCTGGTGTGATTCTTGTATCAGGCATGTGGCGTATGTAAGTGATGGGCCCTTGAGTGGCGCGGTCTGTCGATGTGAGTGTTGTAATGTGCTGGGCCCGTGGCTGGCGGTGTGAATGGTCTTGTGCGTGTCATGTATGAAAGGTGTGTGAATGGACTGTAAAGCGGTTGGTGCCTTGTCGCGGCTTTACAGCTCACGAGCTGTGAGTCATTGGTTCACTTTTTTGCCTTTCAGTTATTAGCAGTGCATTTCATTTTTGTGAAATCTCTTGTTAATAAAATTTGATCCACTGAACCATCACTCACCCTCGTGCCAAATCCAACCAGTATGTGTTGTAAAAAATGACAAAACCTGCTCCGCTGTAATCAGGCGTCGCAGCACACCTGTGACACGCTAGGTGCCTCAGGTGGGACCCCGATGATGAAGCATGCCACCAACTTGGTTGGTGGGTGAGGGGTCTTCTTCACATAACCTAAGTGTTTCTTTTCACTATTTTAGTGTTTGGCACATCACGGACGTATGTGCACACATCAAAATGATATATTGCAAAAATACCTATCCCTTCTATCTCTTCAGATTTTGGGCCTTATTCTGTTGCAGGCACCTGGCCCACCCACACAAGTGAGGTATCATTTTTATCGGGAGACTTGGGGGTATGCTGGGTGGAAGGAAATTTGTGGCTCCTCTCAGATTCCAGAACTTTCTGCCACAGAAATGAGAGGAAAAAGTGTTTTTTTGGCCAAATTTAGAGGTTTGCAAAGGATTCTGGGTAACAGAACCTGGTCCGAGCCCCGCAAGTCACCCCTCCTTGGATTCCCCTAGGTCTCTAGTTTTCAGAAATGCACAGGTTTGGTAGGTTTCCCTAGGTGCCCGCTGAGCTACAGGCCAAAATCCACAGGTAGGCACTGTTTTCTTCCAAAATTTTGGTTGTGTCCACGTTGTGCTTTGGGGCGTTTCCTGTCGCGGCCGCTAGGCCTACCCACGCAAGTGAGGTATCATTTTTATCGGGAGACGTGGGGGAACGCTGGGTGGAAGGAAATTTGTGGCTCCTCTCAGATTCCAGAACTTTCTGCCACAGAAATGTGAGGAACATGTGTTTTTTTAGCCAAATTTTGAGGTTTGCAAAGGATTCTGGGTAACAGAACCTGGTCCGAGCCACACAAGTCACCCCTCCTTGGATTCCCCTAGGTCTCTAGTTTTCAGAAATGCACAGGTTTGGTAGGTTTCCCTAGGTGGCGGCTGAGCTAGAGGCCAAAATCTACAGGTAGTCACTTTGCTAAAAACAGCTCTGTTTTCTGTGATATGTCCACGTTGTGTTTTGGGGCATATCCTGTCGCGGGCGCTAGGCCTACCCACACAAGTGAGGTATCATTTTTATCGGGAGACCTGGGGGAACGCTGCGTGGAAGGAAATTTGTGGCTCCTCTCAGATTCCAGAACTTTCTGCCACAGAAATGTGAGGAACATGTGTTTTTTTAGCCAAATTTTGAGGTTTGCAAAGGATTCTGGGTAACAGAACCTGGTCCGAGCCACACAAGTCACCCCTCCTTGGATTCCCCTAGGTCTCTAGTTTTCAGAAATGCACAGGTTTGGTAGGTTTCCCTAGGTGGCGGCTGAGCTAGAGACCAAAATCTACAGGTAGTCACTTTGCTAAAAACAGCTCTGTTTTCTGTGATATGTCCACGTTGTGTTTTGGGGCATATCCTGTCGCGGGCGCTAGGCCTACCCACACAAGTGAGGTATCATTTTTATCGGGAGACGTGGGGGAACGCTGGGTGGAAGGAAATTTGTGGCTCCTCTCAGATTCCAGAACTTTCTGCCACAGAAATGAGTGGAACATGTGTTTTTTTAGCCAAATTTTGAGGTTTGCAAAGGATTCTGGGTAACAGAACCTGGTCCGAGCCACACAAGTCACCCCTCCTTGGATTCCCCTAGGTCTCTAGTTTTCAGAAATGCACAGGTTTGGTAGGTTTCCCTAGGTGGCGGCTGAGCTAGAGGCCAAAATCTACAGGTAGTCACTTTGCTAAAAACAGCTCTGTTTTCTGTGATATGTCCACGTTGTGTTTTGGGGCATATCCTGTCGCGGGCGCTAGGCCTACCCACACAAGTGAGGTATCATTTTTATCGGGAGACCTGGGGGAACGCTGGGTGGAAGGAAATTTGTGGCTCCTCTCAGATTCCAGAACTTTCTGCCACAGAAATGTGAGGAACATGTGTTTTTTTAGCCAAATTTTGAGGTTTGCAAAGGATTCTGGGTAAAAGAACCTGGTCCGAGCCACACAAGTCACCCCTCCTTGGATTCCCCTAGGTCTCTAGTTTTCAGAAATGCACAGGTTTGGTAGGTTTCCCTAGGTGGCGGCTGAGCTAGAGGCCAAAATCTACAGGTAGTCACTTTACTAAAAACAGCTCTGTTTTCTGTGATGTGTCCACGTTGTGTTTTGGGGCATATCCTGTCGCGGGCGCTAGGCCTACCCACACAAGTGAGGTATCATTTTTATCGGGAGACCTGGGGGAACGCTGGGTGGAAGGAAATTTGTGGCTCCTCTCAGATTCCAGAACTTTCTGCCACAGAAATATGAGGAACATGTGTTTTTTTAGCCAAATTTTGAGGTTTGCAAAGGATTCTGGGTAACAGAACCTGGTCCAAGCCACACAAGTCACCCCTCCTTGGATTCCCCTAGGTCTCTAGTTTTCAGAAATGCACAGGTTTGGTAGGTTTCCCTAGGTGGCGGCTGAGCTAGAGGCCAAAATCTACAGGTAGTCACTTTGCTAAAAACAGCTCTGTTTTCTGTGATGTGTCCACGTTGTGTTTTAGGGCATATCCTGTCGCGGGCGCTAGGCCTACCCACACAAGTGAGGTATCATTTTTATCGGGAGACGTGGGGGAACGCTGGGTGGAAGGAAATTTATGGCTCCTCTCAGATTCCAGAACTTTCTGCCACAGAAATGTGAGGAACATGTGTTTTCTTTAGCCAAATTTTGAGGTTTGCAAAGGATTCTGGGTAACAGAACCTGGTCCGAGCCACACAACTCACCCCTCCTTGGATTCCCCTAGGTCTCTAGTTTTCAGAAATGCACAGGTTTGGTAGGTTTCCCTAGGTGGCGGCTGAGCTAGAGGCCAAAATCTACAGGTAGTCACTTTGCTAAAAACAGCTCTGTTTTCTGTGATATGTCCACGTTGTGTTTTGGGGCATATCCTGTCGCGGGCGCTAGGCGTACCCACACAAGTGAGGTATCATTTTTATCGGGAGACGTGGGGGAACGCTGGGTGGAAGGAAATTTGTGGCTCCTCTCAGATTCCAGAACTTTCTGCCACAGAAATGTGTGGAACATGTGTTTTTTTAGCCAAATTTTGAGGTTTGCAAAGGATTCTGGGTAACAGAACCTGGTCCGAGCCACACAAGTCACCCCTCCTTGGATTCCCCTAGGTCTCTAGTTTTCAGAAATGCACAGGTTTGGTAGGTTTCCCTAGGTGGCGGCTGAGCTAGAGGCCAAAATCTACAGGTAGTCACTTTGCTAAAAACAGCTCTGTTTTCTGTGATATGTCCACGTTGTGTTTTGGGGCATATCCTGTCGCGGGCGCTAGGCCTACCCACACAAGTGAGGTATCATTTTTATCGGGAGACCTGGGGGAACGCTGGGTGGAAGGAAATTTGTGGCTCCTCTCAGATTCCAGAACTTTCTGCCACAGAAATGTGAGGAACATGTGTTTTTTTAGCCAAATTTTGAGGTTTGCAAAGGATTCTGGGTAAAAGAACCTGGTCCGAGCCACACAAGTCACCCCTCCTTGGATTCCCCTAGGTCTCTAGTTTTCAGAAATGCACAGGTTTGGTAGGTTTCCCTAGGTGGCGGCTGAGCTAGAGGCCAAAATCTACAGGTAGTCACTTTACTAAAAACAGCTCTGTTTTCTGTGATGTGTCCACGTTGTGTTTTGGGGCATATCCTGTCGCGGGCGCTAGGCCTACCCACACAAGTGAGGTATCATTTTTATCGGGAGACCTGGGGGAACGCTGGGTGGAAGGAAATTTGTGGCTCCTCTCAGATTCCAGAACTTTCTGCCACAGAAATATGAGGAACATGTGTTTTTTTAGCCAAATTTTGAGGTTTGCAAAGGATTCTGGGTAACAGAACCTGGTCCAAGCCACACAAGTCACCCCTCCTTGGATTCCCCTAGGTCTCTAGTTTTCAGAAATGCACAGGTTTGGTAGGTTTCCCTAGGTGGCGGCTGAGCTAGAGGCCAAAATCTACAGGTAGTCACTTTGCTAAAAACAGCTCTGTTTTCTGTGATGTGTCCACGTTGTGTTTTAGGGCATATCCTGTCGCGGGCGCTAGGCCTACCCACACAAGTGAGGTATCATTTTTATCGGGAGACGTGGGGGAACGCTGGGTGGAAGGAAATTTATGGCTCCTCTCAGATTCCAGAACTTTCTGCCACAGAAATGTGAGGAACATGTGTTTTCTTTAGCCAAATTTTGAGGTTTGCAAAGGATTCTGGGTAACAGAACCTGGTCCGAGCCACACAACTCACCCCTCCTTGGATTCCCCTAGGTCTCTAGTTTTCAGAAATGCACAGGTTTGGTAGGTTTCCCTAGGTGGCGGCTGAGCTAGAGGCCAAAATCTACAGGTAGTCACTTTGCTAAAAACAGCTCTGTTTTCTGTGATATGTCCACGTTGTGTTTTGGGGCATATCATGTCGCGGGCGCTAGGCCTACCCACACAAGTGAGGTATCATTTTTATCGGGAGACCTGGGGGAACGCTGGGTGGAAGGAAATTTGTGGCTCCTCTCAGATTATAGAACTTTCTGCCACAGAAATGTGAGGAACATGTGTTTTTTTAGCCAAATTTTGAGGTTTGCAAAGGATTCTGGGTAACAGAACCTGGTCCGAGCCCCGCAAGTCACCCCTCCTTGGATCCCCCTAGGTCTCTAGTTTTCAGAAATGCACAGGTTTGGTAGGTTTCCCTAGGTGGCGGCTGAGCTAGAGGCCAAAATCTACAGGTAGTCACTTTGCTAAAAACAGCTCTGTTTTCTGTGATATGTCCACGTTGTGTTTTGGGGCATATCCTGTCGCGGGCGCTAGGCCTACCCACACAAGTGAGGTATCATTTTTATCGGGAGACCTGGGGGAACGCTGGGTGGAAGGAAATTTGTGGCTCCTCTCAGATTCCAGAACTTTCTGCCACAGAAATGTGAGGAACATGTGTTTTTTTAGCCAAATTTTGAGGTTTGCAAAGGATTCTGGGTAAAAGAACCTGGTCCGAGCCACACAAGTCACCCCTCCTTGGATTCCCCTAGGTCTCTAGTTTTCAGAAATGCACAGGTTTGGTAGGTTTCCCTAGGTGGCGGCTGAGCTAGAGGCCAAAATCTACAGGTAGTCACTTTGCTAAAAACAGCTCTGTTTTCTGTGAGGTGTCCACGTTGTGTTTTGGGGCATATCCTGTCGCGGGCGCTAGGCCTACCCACACAAGTGAGGTATCATTTTTATCGGGAGACCTGGGGGAACGCTGGGTGGAAGGAAATTTGTGGCTCCTCTCAGATTCCAGAACTTTCTGCCACAGAAATGTGAGGAACATGTGTTTTTTTAGCCAAATTTTGAGGTTTGCAAAGGATTCTGGGTAACAGAACCTGGTCCGAGCCACACAAGTCACCCCTCCTTGGATTCCCCTAGGTCTCTAGTTTTCAGAAATGCACAGGTTTGGTAGGTTTCCCTTGGTGGCGGCTGAGCTAGAGGCCAAAATCTACAGGTAGTCACTTTGCTAAAAACAGCTCTGTTTTCTGTGATGTGTCCACGTTGTGTTTTAGGGCATATCCTGTCGCGGGCGCTAGGCCTACCCACACAAGTGAGGTATCATTTTTATCGGGAGACGTGGGGGAACACTGGGTGGAAGGAAATTTATGGCTCCTCTCAGATTCCAGAACTTTCTGCCACAGAAATGTGAGGAACATGTGTTTTCTTTAGCCAAATTTTGAGGTTTGCAAAGGATTCTGGGTAACAGAACCTGGTCCGAGCCACACAACTCACCCCTCCTTGGATTCCCCTAGGTCTCTAGTTTTCAGAAATGCACAGGTTTGGTAGGTTTCCCTAGGTGGCGGCTGAGCTAGAGGCCAAAATCTACAGGTAGTCACTTTGCTAAAAACAGCTCTGTTTTCTGTGATATGTCCACGTTGTGTTTTGGGGCATATCATGTCGCGGGCGCTAGGCCTACCCACACAAGTGAGGCATCATTTTTATCGGGAGACCTGGGGGAACGCTGGGTGGAAGGAAATTTGTGGCTCCTCTCAGATTATAGAACTTTCTGCCACAGAAATGTGAGGAACATGTGTTTTTTTAGCCAAATTTTGAGGTTTGCAAAGGATTCTGGGTAACAGAACCTGGTCCGAGCCCCGCAAGTCACCCCTCCTTGGATCACCCTAGGTCTCTAGTTTTCAGAAATGCACAGGTTTGGTAGGTTTCCCTAGGTGGCGGCTGAGCTAGAGGCCAAAATCTACAGGTAGTCACTTTGCTAAAAACAGCTCTGTTTTCTGTGATATGTCCACGTTGTGTTTTGGGGCATATCCTGTCGCGGGCGCTAGGCCTACCCACACAAGTGAGGTATCATTTTTATCGGGAGACGTGGGGGAACGCTAGGTGGAAGGAAATTTGTGGCTCCTCTCAGATTCCAGAACTTTCTGCCACAGAAATGTGAGGAACATGTGTTTTTTTAGCCAAATTTTGAGGTTTGCAAAGGATTCTGGGTAACCGAACCTGGTCCGAGCCCCACATGTCACCCCTCCTTGGATTCCCCTAGGTCTCTAGTTTTCAGAAATGCACAGGTTTGGTAGGTTTCCCTAGGTGGCGGCTGAGCTAGAGGCCAAAATCTACAGGTAGTCACTTTGCTAAAAACATCTCTGTTTTCTGTGATGTGTCCAGGTTGTGTTTTGGGCCATATCCTGTCGCGGGCGCTAGGCCTACCCACACAAGTGAGGTATCATTTTTATCGGGAGACGTGGGGAAATGCTGGGTGGAAGGAAATTAGTGGCTCCTCTCAGATTCCAGAACTTTCTGCCACAGAAATGTGAGGAACATGTGTTTTTTTAGCCAAATTTTGAGGTTTGCAAAGGATTCTGGGTAACAGAACCTGCTCCGAGCCACACAAGTCACCCCTCCTTGGATTCCCCTAGGTCTCTAGTTTTCAGAAATGCATAGGTTTGGTAGGTTTCCCTAGGTGGCGGCTGAGCTAGAGGCCAAAATCTACAGGTAGTCACTTTGCTAAAAACAGCTCTGTTTTCTGTGATATGTCCACGTTGTGTTTTGGGGCATATCCTGTCGCGGGCGCTAGGCCTACCCACACAAGTGAGGTATCATTTTTATCGGGAGACGTGGGGGAACGCTAGGTGGAAGGAAATTTGAGGCTCCTCTCAGATTCCAGAACTTTCTGCCACAGAAATGTGAGGAACATGTGTTTTTTTAGCCAAATTTTGAGGTTTGCAAAGGATTCTGGGTAACAGAACCTGGTCCGAGCCACACAAGTCACCCCTCCTTGGATTCCCCTAGGTCTCTAGTTTTCAGAAATGCATAGGTTTGGTAGGTTTCCCTAGGTGGCGGCTGAGCTAGAGGCCAAAATCTACAGGTAGTCACTTTGCTAAAAACAGCTCTGTTTTCTGTGATATGTCCACGTTGTGTTTTGGGGCATATCCCGTTGCGGGCGCTAGGCCTACCCACACAAGTGAGGTATCATTTTTATCGGGAGACGTGGGGGAACGCTGGGTGGAAGGAAATTTGTGGCTCCTCTCAGATTCCAGAACTTTCTGCCACAGAAATGTGAGGAACATGTGTTTTTTTAGCCAAATTTTGAGGTTTGCAAAGGATTCTGGGTAACAGAACCTGGTCCGAGCCCCGCAAGTCACCCCTCCTTGGATCCCCCTAGGTCTCTAGTTTTCAGAAATGCACAGGTTTGGTAGGTTTCCCTAGGTGGCGGCTGAGCTAGAGGCCAAAATCTACAGGTAGTCACTTTGCTAAAAACAGCTCTGTTTTCTCTGATATGTCCACGTTGTGTTTTGGGGCATATCCTGTCGCGGGCGCTAGGCCTACCCACACAAGTGAGGTATCATTTTTATCGGGAGACGTGGGGGAACGCTGGGTGGAAGGAAATTTGTGGCTCCTCTCAGATTCCAGAACTTTCTGCCACAGAAATGTGAGGAACATGTGTTTTTTTAGCCAAATTTTGAGGTTTGCAAAGGATTCTGGGTGTTAATGCCCCTTGTCTTTCTCTACATTTATTCCTTCCAAATATAGGGGTGTGTGTAAAAAAGACATCTATTTGAGAAATTCCATGTAATTCACGTGCTACTATGGTCACCCCGGAATTCAGAGATGTGCAAATAACCACTGCTCCTCAACACCTTATCTTGTGCCCTTTTTGGAAATGCAAAGGTTTTCTTGATAGCTATTTTTTACTCCTTATATTTCAGCAAATGAATTACTGTATACCCGGTATAGAATGAAAACGCACTGCAGGGTGCAGCTCATTTATTGGCTCTGGGTTCCTCGGGTTCTTGATGAACCTACAAACCCTATATATCCCCGCAACCAGAGGAGTCCAGCAGACGTAACGGTATATTGCTTTCGATAATCTGACATTGCAGGGAAAAGTTACAGAGTAAAAAGTAGAGAAAAATTAGATGTTTTTTTCACCTCAATTTCAATATTTTTCTTTTTCAGCTGTTATTTTCTGTAGGAAACCCTTGTAGGATCTACACAAATGACCCCTTGCTGAATTCAGAATTTTGTCTACTTTTCAGAAATGTTTAGGTTTCTGGGATCCAGCATTGGTTTCATGACCATTCCTGTCACTGACTGGAAGGAGGCTGAAAGCACAAAAAATTGCACAAATGGGGTATGCCCCAGTAAAATGCCAAAATTGTGTTGAAAAATTGGGTTTTCGGATTCAAGTCTGCCTGTTCCTGAAAGCTGGGAAGCTGCTGAGTTTAGCACCGCAGACCCTTTGTTGATGCCATTTTCAGGGGAAAAACCACAAGCCTTCTTCTGCAGCCCCTTTTCCAATTTTTTTGAAAAAAACGAAATTTTCACTGTATTTTGGCCAATTTCTTGGCCTCCTTCAGGGAAACCCACAAAGTCTGGGTACCTTTAGAATCCCTAGGATGTTGGAAAAAAAGGATGCAAATTTGGCTTGGTTAGCTTATGTGGACAAAAAGTTATGAGGGCCTAAGCGCGAACTGCCCCAAATAGGCAAAAAAAGGCCGGGCACAGGAGGGGGAAAAGGCCTGGCAGCGAAGGGGTTAATCAGATTTATTCATCTTTCTTTAGAAAAGTATAAATTGTGGCTGCAAATTTATTTTTGCTACTGGAGACAGCAAAGTGTAAGGGTAAGTGATGCGAGATCGGTTTGTTCAATGTCATAATTTGATTAACATAGAGCGAACTGTTGCTAGCACTAGGACGTTGTACCGCGCTGCGAGACAAGAATGAGAAAACATAAGAGATATCGAGTATACCTCAGTTTGTTATGATAGTTTGTAAAATAACCCTGGTACTTTTAATCAGAACTGTATTAACTGTTAATAGAAAAGCATAAAATGTAGCTGCAATTATTTTTTTGCACGTGAAAACGGTAATGTGTAAGGGTAATGGTGTGAGATCAGCGTGTTTAAAACTGTAATTGGATTACCATAATGATAGTGTTTCTTCAAGGAAAGACTTACTTGATTGAATACGCAGTGAGGAATATTAAAATTTGGGTTGGACATAGCTTCAAAATACCTGGCGCGTTATGGAGATTCATTGTGTCAGTTCCAGTAACAATAGCTAACCCTTTTTGCCAGTGTGCAAACTATGAGAGTAAGAAACGAGCTATGCGGTTCAGATGTTCTATTGTGGTTTTTAAAGACGAGATACAAGGCATGCGAAGGTCTTCGTATGGAAAATCCTTTGCTACTAGCTGGAGAGTGAGGGCAGTGGCTGTGGTATATAATTGTAATGTATGCTCTAATACGAGTATCTTTAAGAAATGTTCCTTGTGATTTAAAAGCGGAGCGTTTATTAAGTGGAAACCTCTAAGAGGACATACTAGAAATGAAGACGTGTTTTGCGATGATGGTGAGATAATTGCAGGGTGAGCTAGTCCCTTTAATTTATAGAAGAATCGTTGTGAGGACCGTAGTTGAGGTTGGAAATAGAATACTGCTCTTAGGTGTGAGGATTTAGCTCCCTTCAACTTTCGAAATCTTAAAGGAGAAAATGTGTTTTTTCCTGTTTGCTTAGATTCTAACAAACCCTAGATAACTAATTGACAAAACTTCCGAAAGGGAGGTACAACATAATGATTTAATCAAAGAATTTCAACTGGAAGTAACCGGTAAGCTCTCAGGAAAGCGGATTATTCAATATGATCCACATTGGATAGTGTGATTAAATTAGTTAATAATGGGTTAATAAATTGGAGTAATTTTGAACTGGATTATGTTTACATACAGGAAAACTAATGTTCTGGTAATAGGAAAAGTCTCAATGACCGGAGAACATATGATCCTAGCAACTGAGAAACACTATTAACACCTTCACTATCACTAGCAGATGACCACGGACTGCAAATTTCAATTAATTACCTAGAATAAGGCGAGCAGGCGCTGGAGAAGAAATTATTACCTGCAAATTTGAGGGATCCATTATCAAATACAAGATCAGCATTTTAGCAGTTTAATTATTTTAGTACCCCACTGATGGTCAGTGTTTTATGTGTAAATTTGTCAGAATAAACCAGTGGAAATACAGCACAATATAGTATTTCACAAGAATGATCTACAATACTCTGGCTATTTATAATTAAAAAAAAATGTTTACTTTTTATAGAGCATTGAAGTGATGCATGAACTTACCATGATATGTTGATGGAACAACTATTATGACAGTCGTAGTTGAGTCCTCAATTGGTAATTAACCATAAGAACTTTACGTTTTGAGTCTCTGGAATCATTTAGTGAAGGTATATCAATGCTTATAAACAATGTTAATAAATCTATTGTTATCTCTATAATTTTCAGCCCTGCAAAGGTGGCATGTCGCTGCAAAACACATGTTGGTTGAAATAGGACATCTGTGGTTTGAACTCAAGTGACTGAAAATGTTGTGTTTGAAATTATTGTAATTGTGTATTCAAATGTATTTAAGCATTGTGTTAGACTTTTCATCCTTTGCTGGTCTCCCTTAAATTTTTGCCTCTGTTTCCCAGGTTGTTGATGTGTGCTGGACTCTGATTTTGCTGTTTTTGTTACTCTGGGCACTTTACCACTGCTAACCAGTGCTAAAGTGCAAGTGCTCCTTTACAAAATGTGTATGTAATTGGCTTATCCATGATTGGCATATTTGATTTATTAGTAAGTCCCTAGTACAATGCACTAGAGGTGCCCAGGGCCTGTAAATCAAATGCTACTAGTGGGTCTGCAGCACTGGTTGTGCCACCCACATAAGTAGCTCTGTAATCATGTCTCAGACCTGCCATTGCAGTGTCTGTGTGTGCAGTTTTAACTGTAAATTCGACTTGGCAAGTGTACCCACTTGCCAGGCCTAAACCTTCCCTTTTCTTACATGTAAGGCACCCCTAAGGTAGGCCCTAGGTAGCCCCAAGGGCCGGGTGCAGTGGATGGTTAAGGTAGGACATACAGTAATGTGTTTGATACGTCCTGACAGTGAAATATTGATAAAATTCATTTTTCACTGTTGCAAGGCCTGTCCCTCTCATAGGTTAACATGGGGGCTACCTTTAAATATGATTAAAGTGTAGATTCCCTTTGGGAGCGGATAGACATGTGGAGTTTGGGGTCTCAGAGCTCACAATTTAAAAATACATCTTTTAGTAAAGTTGATTTTAAGACTGTGTGTTTGAAAATGCCACTTTTAGAAAGTGAGCTTTTTCTTGCTTATACCATTTCTGTGACTCTGCCTGTGTGTGGATTCCCTGTCTGGGTCAGTTTGACAGTTGGGCTGGTTGCACCTCGCACTAGACAGTGACACAAAGGGAGCTGGGGTGTAGTCTACATTTCCTGATGAACCATCTGTGCTAGGAGGGAGGGGAAGAGTGGTCACTCACACCTGAAAGGGCTGTGCCTGCCCTCACACAATGCAGTCTCCAACCCCATTGTGAGTGTCTGGGGCCTGGGCAAGGCAGGATTTTACATTCAAAAGAGACTTTGGTTTGAAGTAGGCCTACTTCAAAGGAGAAATTGAGTATAAGAAGGGAACCCACAACCACAGACTTTAGAACACTTCTGGAAACCAAGAGGAACCTCTGCCTGGAGAAGAGCTGAAGAGCTGAGAAAGAAAAGCTGCTCTGCCTGTGACTGTGCTTTGTGGAGCTATCCTGCAGTTGCTGCTTCTGTCAGAGTAAGAAGGCAAAGACTGGACTTTGAGTGCCTTCCATCTTGAGAAGAAATCTCCAAGGGCTTGATTTAGAGCTTGCCTCCTGTTGTTTGAAGTCTCAGGGACAGTAAATACTTCTCTCTGCCAGCACCTAGAATCTCTGGAGAGACCCCTACTCTGCCCTGTGGTGCCCATCCAGTTCCTCTGACCCTCAAAGGAGAAGCTGGCAGCCTAAGAGGAGGAAATCCATGCACAGAGCGCTGTGCGGGGAAAAGATTGACGCAACTCCGATCTGCGACTGAAGAAACGATGCGCCGCTGGCTCCGCAGCTGAAAATTGATGCTCACCGGAAACGCGACTGAAGAATCGATGCAAGGAGCTGGAGAAATTATGTGCAGCATCGCTGGTGGAGACTTGGAGATCGAAACCAGCGCTGCGTGGTTTTTGAATCATCGTGTGGCTGGATTTTCGACGCAAGTACCACTGGGCGTGTAAAAACAATGCAAGGCCTTCCCGGACCCAAGAGTGCTGACCGGATTGATGCTTCGCTCTCCTGCAGAGAGAAGAAACAATGCGCCCGACCTGACGAAAAGAGAAACGACGCAAGGTCTCGCTCATGAGTGAAATCGACGCATCGCAAGTCCCTTATGACACACACTCACCTGTGCGGGGTTATTTTTGATGCACTCAAGGTACATTTTCAGGCTAACAGTGTTAGTGTATGTTTTAAACTACATAAAGACTCCTTTTGCTTTTTAAATGATAACTTGACTTGTGTGTTGTGGATTTTTGTCGTTTTGGTCTTGTTTTGTTTAGATAACTATTTCCTATTTTTCTAAACCTGTGTTGTGTCATTTTTTAGTGTTTTCATTAAGTTACTGTGTGTATTGGGACAAATACTTTCCACCTAGCACTCTGAAGTTAAGCCTACTGCTCTGCCAAGCTACCAAGGGGGTAGGCAGGGGTTAGCTAAAGGTGATTCTCTTTTACCCTGACTAGAGTGAGGGTCCTTGCCTGAACAGGGGGCAACCTGACTGTCAACCAAATACCCCATTTCTAACACACTGACACGCTGGGACATGGAACAGAACCGTGATGCTAAGATTTTTGATTTGAACGTTTTTTAACAATAAATTGCAATGAAACACAATATGTGGACAAAGTACATCTATTTGCAATATTGAGGTTATTAAATAGCTCCCAACGAGTACGTTTATATTATACCCTCAATTTGTGACCTGTTTTGAGAAGAAGACTGTATGCTATTTAAGAAAGAGGGATGACATTGCTATTTCTGAGCCACCTGATTGCCTATTATCAGCCCAGTAGAGGCCTCCAATGTTAAATTTGATACGAAGGGTACCACGAATGGGTTCAATGTTTCGCTCCTTGATCATACCATTGGCACAGATTTACCAAGTACCCTTCGACATGCTTGAGCGACCATTTCTGTTGCTTTGGTGCAGGGTACTCAATCTGTATACTCAATGAAGATTTGATTTGAGATTCCTGTTTCATCTAAAAAAAAAAAAAAAATCTGCCCCTGTTTTTTTTGTCAAGATCCAGTGCTTACACACCTGCATTTTCTTCTTTCTTTATATTTCCTAGGAGTTGATCAGTTCAGTTTGATTCCTGTGCTGGGGTCTCACCCTTTAATAGATTTGTAAAAGTATTTTCAAGATTTAAACAATCTTTTTTCTGTTGTGCAAATATTCGATAGAAGGGAAATTGGAAGGCAACATTGTTTCGATTTCATCCTTGTCAGTGACAGGGGTCATTAGGGAAAAGAGGTTCCTGAGGGGATACATTTGACAATTAGATAGCTGTTTTGTCTTTTTTAGCACATTTGCTGAGAGACTGTTTTCCGACTTGGACTTCTTTGTGGTTGTTACTTCTGACTTTTTTTTCGTTGAGAATTTATAGGTGGCTCCCAGCAAAATCAACAATGGAAAGACGTTTTTTAAATTACCTGTTTTATCAGTGTTACTAGATATTGCCAAAAGGATTGCTGATAGAGATTCAAAGACATGATCAAACTTTAAAGTAATTTTTTCCAGTAATTTTAAAATAGATTCAAATTGAATGCTAAGCTAGGCTTCTGAAATATGAATATAACCCCTCCAGCAACTGACTGCTCCCATTTAAAAAAAGGTCTGGCATGCTCGATAGGTCTTCAATTGGCAAAGGGCTATGTTCGAAAAGGGCAAGAATCTCTCTTGGAGAAGGAGTGTTTTTTTATATCTTTTGAGCCTCAGTATAATGTGTTGCAATGCACTGCTGTGAATGGAAAACTGCTTCAACATCTGGGACAGTATAGTCCAAGAGTAGTTGATCCAGCGCAAGAAATGTCCTCAATTAAATCTTCAATTAAATCACACTCCATATCGGTTATACTCTTAACACCTTCCTTTTTACCTAAAGTGGGAGCAGCAATTGACTGCCCATAGGATACACAGGTAGCTATAAAATAATTATGCTGGAGTGCGATGTTCTCCGATTCGGAAACTAATACAGTAGAAATTGTGGGTGATTTTTCTGAGGATAAAACAAGGAGAAGAAAATGAGGATATTTAGGGCAAGCCAGCCAATTTTCTGACAGGAGATGCTCTTCTACCATCCTGCTTAGAACTTTTAAGGTCGATTGATGTTCATGAAGTACGAAGGATTATGTTTATTATGTCCTATTAGCACTAACAGTAAGTAAAAGGCCTCTCTGCTAGAACAACAAGATTAAATAAGAATTCCCCTTGGTTACTCCAAGAAATACAGAGTCACTCTGATTCATTTGCTGCAGTCCCTCTCCTGGTTCTCTCATTATCTTCCAGTGTTAGCTCAGCTTTACCGCCAGGGGGCCACAAGTTGCACTGGTGGCCACCTTCCCACTGTATTAACACAGATTTGACACAGACTTGAGGATCCCAGGTGAGCTCACCCCTCTCCTGCTTTGCACAGACCAACCCCCCACACCCTGTCTCTAGCTCCAGCTCCCTACTCTGGGTCCCCCTTATCCTCACAGCACTCACTGCAAGCCTCCACTAATGAAAAGCGGCCAATAGGGAAAACTGTTGTAGAAGCACAAAGCCGAAAAATAGATACGGCTCACAGGCAAACAAAGTGGTGTAGAGTGGCCAAGCTGTGTGTCCTCTCCTTCCTTGCACAAATCTCTGCATGGATGACACACGCCTGTTGAGAAGACCAACCAGTTAATTCCCTTGCCCTCTCAATGCTCACAGCTGTAGTCAGCCTGTTGGTCAGTGCCCATTTTGAATTGAACCCATTTCTGGGCTTCAACATCTGATTGAGCATGCAACGACCCTTGTGGATTGTGGCAGGGCAAAAGTATATAGTTATGCCTTCTTTTCTCCATCCCTTGTACCTCTCTCTTCCAGTGGTAATTCCGCAAGCTGCAGTGGAGTTTCCTTTTTTACAATCCAGCCGGTTCCACTATCCTCTGGCTCCTTCTCAGTGTGGCTGACACGGTTCCTGCAGTCTGTGATGCTCCCCACAGGGGTGGTCTCCCGTCCGGTATGCAGTTTGCTGGTCAACATTCACGTTAACCCTCCATCTTCCTTGTTGTCCCCAGGTTCTCCTCACGGTGGAGTCTACATCCCAACTTACTGTTCGCTGCATGTACAGCCAGTGGTAACTGTTACAAATTCCGACCTGCAGATATATGGTGATCATAATATCAATTACCAAAATATCATCAAGGTAAGTACATATTTACCATTCTTTTGACCCTGATATTGTGATAGAACCACCTGCCCATTACTGTTTAATTAATCCTCCTTGTCAACCTTTTTCTGAAACTAGCCGGCTCTCTACCAGCGTTCATTAAATTTCTATTCATTTTATAAACATAAGTGAAAAACATTAAGAAATGTGACATCTTCCAGTGTGGGCGATTCAAACATGGAACAGGACTGATGATATGTGGGTACGAGGATTCAGTAAAAAACATAGGCACAAGGCGGAAAGGCGGTGTTCTTCAGCTCTCAGCATCACCCAGCTGCATAACAAAGTCAAACATATCATTAAAGAGACTAACTAAAGTAAAACAAGCTGAAGAGAACAAATCCTCCTTACATATCACGATTTCACACCTCAATTGCTCTGTGATTTGCTACTGATTCTTTTACCAATAGTGGTGTTTATGGCTTAGTAAAGTTCATCTGCAAAGAAATGTTGGGTGTTTCTGCTTGTCTCCTTCTGGCTCCTTCTTGTCTGACATGTCTCTTTCGGCCTAAGTCACTATATTTTGCAGCTGTTGGGTATTTTGTAAACTGTCAGAATATTCAAGTTCCTATATGCGCATAAATGTCACAGATCTTAGCCTTTCTTTATACTTTACTTCATCTATTCATTTTCTCCCTCTCTCTCCTTCTCTATGTACTCTTTGTTGATTATCTAGAATCCATCCTCTTAAAGCAATTGCCTAGGCGATCGTGTTTTGCAGACAATACATTTAATACTGTCCTAGGATGATCGTGGGGGCGTGGGGCTACTATAAGGATCTCCCATGTCTGACTTTATGTGTTATGGAGTGAAATGGATCAAGTTCTGCCTCTATTCTCCTAAGATCAAATTTCTAATTTGATTCGTCCATTTCAATAGAGGACAGATAGAACATGAGTTATAATTCAAACGTACACGTACACCGAGAGGCAAACGCATTCTTATAGCAGATCCTGAGAATTCTACTTGTTGCTGTACTGTGGGATAAGGTGTCAGGTCTTTTTTCCTGGTCCTGGGACACCAGGTGGCTCATGGCTCACCTGGAGAGTAACGTATTTTAGATTACAGGACTTCGGGGACTTTCACACTTCTCAGAAGAAGACAAGTACTCATATTTTGGTCTTGACCCTTGAGCGGTCAAGCAGTCAAAGTCTCACTAGAAAAGTGGAAAGTGACAAAGGTTTAGAACTAACATATAGCAGGACCCCAATTAGTTACCCTTAGCAAAGGCCAGTGTCGAATCAGAGCTACATCCCTTAAATTGCAAAGGATTTTCTTTACCGCTGCAAAAGACTGAACAGTGAAAATTAAGAAATGCACAGCATTCCATAAGAAACTAGGGAACTGTGTAGCCAAGAATCAGCCTCACATTCATTATTAGTTCGTACACATTGCAGCACTATAAAACAGCTAGCATTGTGGTTTAGGCAATGTAAGTCTTTATGAATCATTTACAATGGACGTAACTCAGATATATTTGTCCGTGGGCAGTCTCTGATTCGCACGCTCTAGACAGTGAAACTGTGATGCTCAACGTTATGTTACTAATGACCCATTAGGGAGATGACATTTCTGTCCTTTTTCATAGTTTTCATAAAGCCTTTGTTTCAAGGACGATATCACAGCAGGACTCAGTCAGTAATGTTGCTGTGCTGCCCAGTCCCATTAAACCCACCAGCCACAAATGAACAGTGGTCCTAACAAAACTGAAGAAGGGAACACTTGAAGGGACTGGAGGAGAATAGCATACATCCTATAGTTTGTAGGTATATGCAGTACTTGGGCATCCAGACCATTGGGGATTTGGATTGAGGCAACTGGAAACTATTAGGGGACTAGCCTGGGAGCAAAGTGGGTACTGATGGCCTCATTTATCATCGTTTGGCTTCACTCTTATGCCTCACAATGTGGTGCAAGGAGACACAAAACCTCGATTCAGATTTGCCAAGCCATGCAAGACCGCCCTGTGTGTCTTAGTAAATCTGGTGTATCGCAACGCAGCAAAAGTTGATGCCTTACGTTACACTGCATGGTGTGGGGCGTCACATGGGTGGACCGTGAGTGTTCCTCTGTATCCACCCATGAATTCTGATGCATTCCCAGATTTAAAAAAAGATTGGTAGACCTGGGACTGTGTCAGAATCGTATGGCTTCCCACCAGAGGCACAACAAGGAGAAATATCTTAATTTCTCCTCCCCGTTTTCCCTTTCTGTGTGTGCTGCATAGGATTGTTTGAGGGTTATTTTTGTGCAGGAAGGGGCCCACAGATTTATCATACTTTCACGCAATCCAATGCAGCATGACAACTTGCTGTGATATGTGGAAAAGATAGGAGGAGAATGTGCCCTATTTGACAATATATGATGCATTCCTGATGTCCACCTGCACTGGCGCACAATGTGCTGCCTTGCGCCAATGCAGGCACCCATGCACCATGGTGCAAGGGTGCCTGCATTGTAGGCAGGATTGTTTATATGTAAAAAAGGACCCCTTCCTGCAAGGGTGCCTGCATTGTAGGCAGGGTTGTTTATGTGTAGGCCCTTCCCTTCCTGCACATAAACAACCCTGCCTACAATGCAGGCATCCTTGCACCACAGGGCAAGGGTGCCTGCATTGGCACAAGGCAGCATATTCTGTGCCAGTGCAGGTAGACAGCAGGAATACACCATATAATGTTAAATAGGGCACATTCTCCTTCTATCTTTTTCACACAGCACAGCAAGTTGTCATGCTGCATTGCATGGAAGTATGATAAATCTGTCCTTCAGTGTCGAGGGTTTTTAGAAAAGAGGGGGAAACTTTGCGTTTTAAGAGAACTGGCTTGCCTAAAGTACTATCATACTTCACTAAGGGTTCACAGTTGTGTGTTATTTGTGTTTTGTTTCAATTACTCTTCTAAAAATGTTTTTATCTGTTGTGTGTGTTTAAGACAGATGATAGGCGATATTCTGCTGCCTTGAGTGGTAATTTATTTGTGAGATGTGGGGAAGCATCATAGCGATGCTTATGTGTTCTGAGAATGTTGTGGTTTAGACTGGGGTTCCAGTAGTGACAGTAGCTCTTTTGCTCACCAGTGGCTGGGGTGCTGATATTGAAGATGATTTTTTTTGTGGTGTTAGCTGGACCTGGCCCTTTTTGCAGGGTCATCCCAAAACTGTTTGCCTCCTGCCTCCTGTTCTTCCTGACTAGTTTTTGTTGGCTTTAGGACTTTGGGCACTTTACCACTGCTAACCAGTGCTAAAGTTCATATGCTCTCTCTCTAAATTGTATTGGTGATTAGTTTATCCATGATTGGCATATTTGATTTACATGTAAGTCCCTAGTAAAGCGCACTATGTGTGCCCAGTGCCTGTAAATCAAATGCTACCAAAGGACCTGAAGCATTGATTGTGCCACTCACATGAGTAGCCCTGTAAACATCTCAGACCTGCCACTGCAGTGTATGTGTGTGCAGTTTTAAACTGCCAGTTTGACCTGGCAAGTGTACCCACTTGCCAGGCCCAAACCTTCATTTTTACTACATGTAAGTCACCCCTACGGTGGGCCCTAGTTAGCCCCATGGGCAGGGTGCAGTGTATTCAAGAGGTAGGACATGTACTGGTGTGTTTTACCTTTCCTGATAGTGAAATACTGTCAAATTCTTTTTTCACTATTAAAAGGCCTTTCTTTCCCATAGGTTAACATGGGGACTGCCTTTAAATATCTTTTAAGTTAAGTTTCCCAATGGGAGCAGATAGAGATGAGGTGTTTGGGGTCTCTAAACTCACAATTTAAAAAATACATCTTTTGGTAAAGTTGTTTTTTAGATTGTCAGTTTGAAATTGCCACTTTTAGAAAGTAGGTATTTTCTTGCTTAACCATTCTGTGCCTCTGCCTGCCTGTGGAATCCATGACTGGGTCAGACTGACAGTTTAAATGTTTTTGAACTCTCTCTAGACAGTGACACAAAGGGAGTTCCTGGGCTAGAGTAGGTAGGGAGGAGCTGACAGCTGCACCTGAAAGGGTTGTGCCTGTCCTCACACAATGCAGTCTTCAACCTCCTGGTATGTGTCTGGGGCCAGGCCTGGGCAAGGCAGGATCTTGTGAACAACAGAGACTTTCCTTTGAAGTTTACCTACTTCAAAGGCAGAAATGAGTATAAGTATTGGACCCAAAACCCCAGATTTTTAGAACACTTGTGGATCAAGAGGGACCTCTGCCAAGGAGAAGAGCTGAAGAGCTGGAGGAGGACTATTGCCCCTTTGCTGTGTGTGCTTTGCTTGGTTGGCCTGCAGTTCGTGCTTTTGCCTTAAAGAGGACAAAGACTGGACTTTGCTATGTACCCTGCTCATGAAGTTTCTCCAAGGGCTCGAAGTGAGCTTGCCTCCTGTTAAGAAGTCTCAGGGTCATCAAAGACTTCATCTGCCAGCACCTGGGCTCTTTTGCAGAGATCCCCTGACTTGCCAAGTGATGCCACATCCAGTCCCTGGGCCCCTGGAAGGAGAAGCTGGCAGAACCATAGTGAAAATCCAAGCACCGGAGCTGAGTGGCAGAAAAATCGACACAGCGCCAGCACCACAGCTGAAAAATCAATGCATCGCCAGCTCAGCACGGATTCATCACTGCCGTGGATCTGGATTTTCCACGCATTGTCCCTGGGTGTCAAAATCTTCAACATCACTGCACGGACCTGAGGCTGGTAGTCCAGAAACTGACCATTGCTTGCCGGCAGAGAAAGAATCTACACATGGCCTCACTCGCCAGTAAAGAGTTGATGCATTGCTTGCTTTTCCGAAGCACGCTCACCTATGTTGCATTATTTTTCACACATAGCAGGTGCTTTGTGTAAAAACAGCCCATGCCTTTATTTCTTTGGATTAACACTCTTTTTACTTTAAACATTTATATCTTTGCTTTTGTATGTTGTATTTTTGTTGTTTTGGTCTTGTTAGATTTAGATAAATATTGGCTATTTTTCTAAACTGGTGTGGAGTTTTTTTGTTGTGTTTTCACTGTGTTACAGTGCATGTTGATACAAATACTTTTACACATTGCCTCTGAGATAAGCCTGACTGCTTGTGCCAAGCTACCAAGGGTGTGAGCAGGGGTTATCTGAGCCATGTATCTCCCTTGCCCTGACTAAAGGGAGGGCCCCTACTTGTCGACAATATTGCAGTTTTGAAAGGGACACTTTGTGATGTAAATCAGACAAATGACTCAACAACAACAAGGTGGCTTCTTTACAAATCTCTTCAGTATCTGTAGCGACTAGCAAATCATCAATGTACTGAATAAGGGTAGCGCCGTCAGGTAAAACAATTGCATCAAGCTGTGTTTTTAAAGCCTGACTATATATTGATGGACTTTCACAGTAGCCTTGAGGAGCGCGTTTGAAGCGGAAACTTCGGCCTCCTAAACTGAATCCAAAAATATCCCTGCTCTCCTCTGCAATCGGGATGCTGAAGAAAGCATTCTTTAAGTCAATCACCGAGAACCAGGTGGCGGAAGCTGGAATCATAGTCAATATGGCAGTGATATCAGGAACAACTGGAAACTGTGGCACAACTATTTTATTTACCTCTCTAAGATCAATCACGAGCCTGTAAACAGGTGGCTTAGAGGGGTCAGTACGTTTCAAAACAGGCAAAACAGGACTATTACAAACGTTGCCTCTTGTCTCTTCAATTACATCTTTTTCAATTAAATCTTAAATGATCGCTAGTAACGCCTTTTCACCTTCACTAGAGATCTTGTATTGTTGAATGCGTGGTAATTTAACATTGGCTTTCAATGTCACAACATAAGGCGGTATTTCCAACAGACCCACGTCTTTAGGACCAGTAGCCCAAATGGTATCAGGAAGAAACGACAATTCGGTCGGAAGTTTATCCTTCGACAAATACATTGGAGAGACCACTTTCCTACCCAGTGTAAGTTGTACTCACGAAGGAGAACAATATAATGTTGCATACAATCTTTTCAACAAATCCAATCCTAACAAGTTTTCACCACAACCTGTCGTCAGAATAAGGGGTGCTTCCAATTCACAAGGTCCAACAGAAAGGGACATAGGACTAGAAATCGGGTTTCTAACCGGGGCGCCAGAAAAACCTACTGAAACATTCATCTCGCCAGACAAAGGTGCGCCAGGGAGTTTTGAGTGCATAATAGAAGTCTTTGTAGCACCAGTATCCAACAGAAAAGGCTCCGACACACCTGATGTAATCACCTTAACATAAGGTCCATTCTGATTCACTGGAACTAAAAAAACTCCCTCCCTTCGTCTATGGCTGTCCTAGCAATTATTACCTTCCAGATTCTCATCTTCTGCATAGTAGTCGTCAGCATAGTACTGAGCCGTCCTACCAGACGCGTTATATTGCTGGTCAAAACTATTCATTGAGTTTTGAGACGGAAAGGAACGTGTGTTCTGGGGGAAACTTCCACGTCCTCTACCTCTAGGAGCTTGTTGAACACCTCGACCTCTTGGGCCAGAAGCACCATTCGTACGCTGTAACAAAATAGGACAACTATACTTGAAATGACCCTGTTCTTTACAATATGAACTCTGATTGGGACCTACAGGAACACGTGGTTGAGAAAACTCGAACCTTTGAGAGTTTCTCTGGAACTGTTGAGGTTGCTGATAGTTACTCTGACCACCACGTGGCGGATACGCCTGTTGTAAAAGAACCTTCGTCTTTAATTCTTTAGTTTTCTTGTCTGCTCTATCCTTCTCATCTTTATCCCTATTTTCGTAGTACTGTGCAGTAGCCAATATTTGTGCTGAAGAGGAAACGGCCCAAGAACTCTCTGAATCCTTCAATTTCTTACACAGCTCGGCAAGCAAATTGTGCACAAACTTGTCGACGAACAACCGTTGACCACCTTCTGTACTCATATCTTGACCACTGTGGTCGATAAACGTTTCCTCAAACCTGGTGAAGAAATCAGACACTGTTTCATCTTTCTTCTGCTTACACGCAGACAATTTATCCCAATTCACACGCATCGAAGGCATTAAAGTCTTCATGTAAGTAATGATCCTAGCAGGCAGTTCTGCTACCAAAGGCTCAGGCTTGGCACCACCAACTTGTCTATCATTTGCAGCACTAATATTAGCCCATGAGTCACCTAACTCTTGTGCATGATCTGTATGGCGAATCAATCCCCACAAAGGCTGTGGAACAACATTCCCAAATAACATGTCTATGTCGGCTAAATTCATAATGCATGAGTCTGCAGTCTGTGATAATTCCTTATAATACCCTGCAGGGTTTTTACGGGGATCAGGCAAAGTCTGCTTAAGGGCTAAAACTTCAGCTCGCTTCCACGGAACATGTACCCAAACACGCTGAAAATGAGCTGGGACAGCATCAATGTGATTAGCATCATCAGCCTCGACAGCGTCCTTCCATACCGGAGGGACTTCTCTCATTGGGTACTGTTGCACCTTTTTTTTAACAGAGGAGTTATGCTGGAACAATGACTGAGAAGGATCCTTTTTCCTAAAGGACAACAATGTCGCAACTGCTGTCTCAACATCGGGACCCACAATCGTGCCCTTTGCAAACTCAAACCGTACACGGCACAAATCAGGCGGATTTGTTTCCAAATCATTATCTTCGAATTCCTCACAAAGGAAAGCATACATTTTCTCAAAAACGTATCTTTGTTTTGGTGCTCCCCATTGACGGAAGACATCCATAACAGACTCTGCATCGTATCTTAAAGGGTAAACAATCCATTTACGCGCCATACGGTCCAACATTTCTCTCTCTTGAGAATTAGGCAGTTGACTACGCGACTTCTTACGCTCCGAATCTGGGGTCACACCAGACGACCCAAAGAGAGGAAATATAAGGCTGGCAACAGTATCTGTCATTCTCTGTCGGACAGAAGGAGAAGTTGATGAAAGAACAGGAGGAAAAACAGAGGGAGGCAAGGCAGACGCAGAAGCAGACGCAGAGGCAGTATCAGGAAGAACACCAGAAGAGGCAGTCGATGTAGTACATAAAGTCGTAGGAGGTACAGATGGAGCAGGTAGCGAAGTCGGCGGCCCTTGAAGGGGCTGCGCCATAGTAGTAGGAGCCAACTGAAAAGGAGCTGGCGGCTGTGGAAGAACCTGAGGCACAATAACCGGAGGTTGAACAGCTAAAGGTTGCGGAGGTGCTGTAGCATTCTGCGCATAAGGGGGTGGCGACCTCAACAAGTGTGACATTAAAGGATCTTTCTCAAGTTCTTTTGCTGCATCTTGCTGAAGAAGCGGAAGAACTGGATAACATTTATCGGTCACCATTTTACGTTGCCTGTGCAACTGCTCATTCATCTGTTCTTCTTCATCATCTTTAAACTGCATGGCAGCTTGCATTATCGAGATAAGCTCTTCCCTCTTATTTCTCTTTGCTAATGTAATTTCCTTCTGTTTGGCTTCCTTGCGCCATAGGCGGAAAGAGTCAAACATCGCCGGCCGGGCTTTCTTCTTAAAAAGTTTAACCTCCAGATTATTCAGAATCTCTGTGTCAAAACTACCATATTGGGGCCATTTTAAAACACCATCTTTCCTGGTGTATCGGATCCATACTTCATTATATGTGAGGGGGCCTATGCCATGTTTCACATATAGTTCATAAGTTGGAGTTCCAATCGGAGGAACCGGACACGAGTCCTCCAATCGGAAATCCCTATTATAACCAAGACAAAACAAATTTCCATATCTGCTAAGACCAGGCATCTTCGCTCTCTAGTCTAGCTTCAAACTTCAAAGGATTATCGAATACGATAGTCTCGTGAATACACGAATCCCTCGGCTTTGGTAGTTGCAAGTTCCAAATCAAAGATCCCAAGGGGATACCAAACTAAGAACCAAACTAAGGACTGGGAGACGCTCCACTTATACTTAACTGAGGTATCGATGACGTCACCAGAAGACTCGTTTATCGTTTCGCTCTACCAAATCATCAAGGGTCCAAAACAGGGCGATAGTCAGGGCAGCAGTCCTTCGTAGCCGTCGGAAAGCGGGGAACCTCGCTGCAAAGACTTTCGGACCACGTCGACATACAGGGGTCGATGAAGTGGCGGCCTTCCTCCAGAATTTTCACACGAAGCTCCTCACGAACCTCTGGCTTGGACCGGTACCGCTGAAATCGCCACACGTTGGGCGCCAACTGAAGTACTGGGTTTTTCAGAACCCAGCGGTGCCAGGGAACACACCCTAAGACTTCGAGTCCTTCCTGTTTCAGACTACAGAAACACAGAGTCTTCTTGGTGAAGTCAAAGATCTTGTTTATTGGCTGCAGCCAGCAACAGGTATCCTAGAAGTACAACACGGTGTATATTCTCAGGAGACTGCTCCTTTGCAAAGCTAACCTTCTCTTTTATACAAAATATTATGCTTTAGGCAAACATTCCTTATTTTACAGTTGACCATTCACATATTTTCACTACAAAGAAATAGCAGGTTTATGATGACAAGCCCATATTTCAGTTTGTCCAGCCCTCAATCAATTACCTGGAAAGGCTTAGTACTTTCATCAGATATCCCCCCAATATAAACGGGCACCTCCTCCTTGTAAAGCAAGTCATAAAGAAAGAAACAGGGACAGGTGTGTGTAAGATTAGGCATGGTTTGTGTGTGATGAAAGGTTTATGATGTGTTGTACCTTGATACTAATCTCATTCGGCCACTGGGAAAGAAACTGGCCGAACAGGTTTGGCTTCAGGCAGTGGAGTCAGCTTGCCCAGGCCACAGAGGAGTCAGCAAAGGAGTACGTGTCCTTCAGACTCGTTTTCAGCATTAGACATTGGCCTATGTGAGGGCAATCACAAAAGGGCTGTTGTTTAAATGGAACACGAGGGTTCAGGACGGAAACTCTGATATTCGGGTGATTTTGTTACCCGAATATGAATACAATGCTTGTGCATACTATTCTGATCATTCTTGGTCTGCTGATACCAAAATCGTTGTGATACGACGACGTTTATAACAGGGGTCCAGAATTTTCAGTACCACAGAGGCCAGTTTCGAAAATTTTTGAACTGTGCTTATACCACTCTGAAACTTTGGTGCATCTCTTATGCACCCTCCCATGTTTATTTACAGGGCGCAAACTTCTATTACGGCACATTTCCATTCAATCTGCACATGCCGTCATGCCATCATGAGTTGGGTTTGAGGCAATCATCCTCAGGCTATGACCAGATTTGTTAATTATATGGGTGTCACAGACATGCTGTTAGCGAGCATCTGATTCGAACTTTTCTTATTGCACCAGTAACATTTACCTTATTCCCTACATGGATAAGTGTCAGCCATCTCATCAAATCTAACGCGTGACCATCACTATCCTGTCTGTTGAATATCAGAATACACATTGGACGGAAATGTTGCTCAATTAAGAACTGCACTTTTCATCATGCACTTTAGAGAATTTTAAAACATAACATTTTAGCTGCTACACCCGACGCCTAACTATGAATCATGAACCAACCTTTCTCTCACTACACTCTTCCACTGCATCAGTAACATTTACCTTATCCCCTGCATAGCTACGTTATTTCGGCCCTCATTACAACCCTGGCGGTAAATGCCGGTCACCGCCATGCAGAAGACCACCAACATACCGCTGCGGCCGCTGAATTCCACTACAGCTATTACGACCCATAGCTCGGAATCCGCCATAATACAGACACCCACACAAGTCCGCCACACCAAAGGTCAGTGATAAACTGGCGATAACAAAACTGACACCATCACGCCAACAGGAATACGCCCACACTATCACGACCCACGAATCCACGCGGCGGTCTTTCAACCGCGGTATTCCATTGGCAGTACACACCGCCGCGTTCAAAATACACACACATTTACAAAACACAACCACATTGGACAATTCAAAATACACACACCTGACACACATACACACACCACACCCACACACCCAATCCAATATAAAACACACACCCACATCACCCACAAACCCTTACTACCAGAATTCTGAAACAACGCCAGAGAGAGACACCATCATACACAACTCCAGCATCCACAGACACACAACACCATCACTTACACAACATCCACGCACCTCTAACAACACACAACAACACATCCCCTCACACATCACAACAGACACCACCTCACACATCACCCCCACCACATCATGGCACCTCAATGACACCCCAGGTTCTCTGAGGAGGTGCTCAGGGTCATGGTGGAAGAAATCGTCCGGGTAGAGCCACAGCTATTTGGATCACAGGTGCAGCAGACATCTATTGCAAGGAAGATGGAGCTATGGCGAAGAATTATCGACAGGGTCAATGCAGTGGGACAGCATCCAAGAACAAGGGATGACAGGAAGAGGTGGAACGGCCTACGGGGGAAGGTGCGTTCTCTGGTCTCCAGACACCAGATTGCTGTACAGTGGACTGGCGGTGGACCCCCACCTCATCCCCCACAACTAACAACATGGGAGGAGCAGGTCTTTTCACTACTGCATCCTGAGGGCCTCGCAGGAGTAGCAGGAGGACTGGACTCTGGTAAGTCAAAGCTTTACTACTATATCCCCCACCCTACCTGCATGCCATCACATACTCCCACCCTCACCCCCATCACTCCAACACCTCACATATGCCCCACTATCACAACCCACCCATCCCAATACCAAGCCCTGCATGCAACACCAAAGCATGGACACCCATCACAAAAGCATGTCCACTACAGATACCCACACAGACCCCAAACCAAATATCACACAAGGACCAAGACAAGAATGCAAGCACTGGAGTACAGGGTCACTCACCCATTGCACACGATGGCACACACAGATAAAATAATCATGCCTTTACACCCCTGCAGGACCCCAACCCAACGTCACCGGACAGGAGGTACCAGACATATCCAGTCCCCCCACAGAAGAGACCCACAGTGATGACAGCAGCTCTGCACAACTGGATCAATATGACCAGCCCGGCCCATCAGGGACCTCGGGACAGTCGGTTCTCCTGACACTGGCACAAGCCACCACAGAGCCTCGCCCCTCAGGAAACACCAGCACAGCACCCACCCAGCGGGCCTATCCCTCTGTCCCCAGGACACGTCAAGCAGCAGTGTGTCCACCACTACAGGGAACCCAGGCAAACCCACCAACCCAAGAACATCAGGGACCTGGGGGCAGTGGGCACACGGTTCAAGGGACAGACTTTCAGGAAAACAGGGAAACTGGGAGGACTGCTGTGCAACAGGGGGAGGACAGGCCCAGGGAACCCACTCTCCACGAGACCCTCTCCAACATCATGGCAGCTTACCATCATTCCCAGGAGACGATGGCAACGGTACTGGCCAAGTTTCAGGAGACCCAGCGGCTGCAGGAGGAACACTATTTGGGCATCAGGGAGGACCTGAAGTCCATAAACAACACCCTGGTCACCATTGCAGGGGTGCTGCAAGACCTTGTCAACACCAGGAGGGACACTGTGGAACAACAAGGGGCCCCTGACACTAGCCTGGACGATGAACAGCCCTCCACCTCCGCCGGCGCTAGTGGACAGGAGGCACCGATACAGGAACACAACACCAGCACCCCACCCCCTGCAGATGGAGAACCACCCTGCAAACGGTCCCTGAGATCCAGGAACAAGACAGAGAACATTGCCAAGACCCCTGCCAGGAAATAAGACACCCCTGAATGTCACCCTTCTGTCCCCATTTGTCACCCTGTCCATCCTTAAACTGCCATTGCTCCACTTCCTATACCCCCTTGAACAATGCACCTGTGAAACAAATAGACTGGACTCTGCCATGGACATTCCTCCACCATCACCCCTGCCCATTTTACAACCCCTTCACTTATTTGCACAGAAATAAACACACTTCAATCACAAAACAATCTGGAGTCAGTCTGTGCTTTCACAAACGTGTAATTGCAATAACCATGGAATATAGCAATGTCAATTTAATTGTTCACATACCGATGTAACACAGCTGTAGGGTTGGAGGAAATTTAGCAGAGGACACAAAGTGGGACCCACATCTGTGAAATGGAAATGCAAAGTGACAAGTCAGGGTCCATACACTGAGTGAAAATGACAGACTTATGCTAGCTCCAACAATAGTATGAGATGTGGGAGGCAGTGACATCTTCTTACCTGTGTCTCACTGGAAGTATTGCATGATTATGTTGTTTCTGTTGTCAATATCCTCTTCTTCTGCCTCCTCTTCTTCACTGTCCACAGGTTCCACAGCTGCCACAAGACCACCAGCTGGACCCTCCTCCTGCAGAAAAGGCACCTGCCGTCGCAAAGCCAGGTTGTGCAGCATACAGAAGGCCACGATGATCTGGTACACCTTCTTTGGTGAGTAGTAGAGAGAACCATCTGTCATATGGAGGCACAGGAACCTGGCCTTCAGGAGGCCAAAGTTCCTTTCAATCACCCTCCTATTTCGCCCATGTGCCTCATTGTTGCGTTCCTCTGCCCTTGTCCTGGGATTTCTCACTGGGGTCAGTAGCCATGACAGGTTGGGGTAACCAGAGTCACCTGCAAATGTCGAGGGACAAATGTTAGACACACACTAACCCGTAGGGACAACCCCATACCCAGACACCTATTCACACTGTATAGGGTCCTTGTCCTCACCTATTAGCCAACACGGTGCCTCTGGAGTTGCCCCATCACATAAGGGATGCTGCTATTCCTCAGAATGTAAGCGTCATGCACTGAGCCAGGAAATTTGGCATTCACATGGGAGATGTACTGGTCGGCCAAACACACCACCTGCACATTCATCGAATGGTAGCTCTTCCGGTTTCTGTACACCTGTTCACTCCTGCGGGGGGTACCAAGGCCAAATGTGTCCCATCAATGGCACCTATGATGTTGGGGATATGTCCCAGGGCATAGAAGTCACCTTTCACTGTAGGCAAATCCTCCACCTGAGGGAACACGATGTAGCTGCATATGTGTTTCAGCAGGGCAGACAACACTCTGGACAACACTTTAGAGAACATTGGCTGGGACATCCCTGATGCAATGGCCACTATTGTTTGAAAAGAACCACTTGCCAGGAAATGGAGCACTGACAGGACCTGCACTAGAGGGGGGATTCCTGTGGGATGGGGGATAGCTGACATAAGGTCTGGCTCCAACTGGGCACACAGTTCCTGGATTGTTGCACAATCAAGTCTGTAGGTGACTATTACGTGTCTCTTTTCCATTGTCGACAGGTCCACCAGTGGTCTGTACACCGGAGGATGGCGCCATCTCATCACCTTCCCCAGCATGTGTGTCCTATGGACGAGAACAGCGAGCACAGAGTCAGCCAACACTGAGGTATCACAAAATGTAATTTGCACACATTTATTAATCCGCAATGTCCAGTTATTGTTTGTATTCAAGGCCTACATTGGTGTGACGCAGTTAATATTAATGTCATGTGGCCCCCTGAAATGGCGGCTGCCTGACCTGTAAGGTGGGACAAGGGGATATGAGGTAAGTGAGCTGGCGTTGTACACCGTCGCGGTAGGCAGTCGAAGACCGCGGCGCAATCCTGCATTGGTTAACATTGGACCCTATGGGTCTGAGGAGCCAGTGACGATGTACGCCGGCGGTGACGGTTCGCATCGCTGCGGACGTGACCCCCATTTTCTGTCTGTTCACTCACTTGATACCTGACCTTCAACAGGAGAGGACCTACACTGCAAGTGGTGCTGTGACCTCAGTCTGGAAGCGACGATGGCTTATGTGTCTGGGGAAAGGGCCCCTGCCTTCACTTCGGAGGAGTTGGTGAAACTAGTGGATGGGGTCCTCCCCCTGTACACACAACTGTACGGTCCTCCAGACAAACAGGTGAGTACACTGTGAGCATGCTGCATGGGCAATGCGTGTTTGGAGTGGTGTGGATGGAAGATACATGGGGGGGACTGAGGCCTGCATGTGCGGACGGTGAGTGTATGTGCGTTAGGGCAAGGGTGGGAACGTGGGCCAATGAGTATGACGGTCCGGACGGGTAAAGATTTTCCTTTTCCCCTGTACTATTCCTCTAGGTCAGCGCCCACCAGAAGAAGGATATTTGGCATGCCATCGCCAAGGATGTCCAGACCCTGGGGGTCCACCACAGACGGAGCACCCACTGCTGTAAAAGATGGGAGGACCTTGCCGCTGGAGCAAGAAGACGGCAGAGGCCCAGTTGGGGATGGCCTCCCAATGTGGGAGGGGTGCCCATCGCACCATGACCCCCCTGATGTTCCGGATCCTGGCGGTGGCGTATCCGGAATTGGATGGGCGCTTGAGGGCATCACAGCAGCCACAAGGGGGTGAGTACACTCTCATTCAGCTGACTCTGCACGCATTACGAGGTGTCTGGGTGGGGGAGGTGGGCAGTGGGTTCCCCTAGGCCAGGGTGATCGTGCTCGGCAAGATCCCTTGTGAGGCAGGCTCAGTGGCACCCCAACCCCACTAGTGGTTAGTGCCATCTACACCTAGTCAGGCTCCTGTGACTTCCATGTGTGCAGCAATCAGGCTTAGGCCTTGCACCCCATGGGCATGTGATTAATCTAGGAACTATAAGTGCATGGCGAAGTGCAGAGGGCTGCTGTGTCTGTAGTGTCCGCCAACGGTAGTGGTGTTGCATGCACTGAACACATCTTACTTCTGTTTTTCCCCCCTTTTTGTTGTCTCCCTGTTCTTGTGTGCAATAGCATCATCAGGCAGAGGAGCAGTGGCACCGGAGCAGGAGGGAGCTGCATCCCACTTGGCCTTGGAGGGTGAAACAACGGAGTCTGAAGCCATCAGTGGGACGGAGTGCGAGGGCAGCTCCACGGCAGGGACAGGAGCTGACAGCAGTGACAGCGACTCCTCCTCTGATGGGAGCTCCCTTGCGGTGGCAGGCCCCTCTGTGCCCCCCGCATCAACAGGTACAGCCGCCACCCCCCCTACCGGCACTGCCCTCCCAGAAATACCTAAGCGTGTGTCCCGTGCCAGCTCACCCAGGAGGTTGGGCATCTCTTTTGCCCCAAGCACCTCAGGCCCTGCCCCAGTCAGCCCTGCTGCCCTCAGGGAGGAGGCTATTGACCTCCTGAGATCCCTCACTGTTGGGCAGTCTACCATTCTGAATGCCATCCAGGGTGTTGAGAGGCATTTGCAACAAACAAATGCATACCTGGAGGGCATTCATTCTGGCCAGGGAGCCCAACAGAGAGCATTTCAGGCTCTGGCCTCAGCACTGATGGCAGCCATTGTCCCTGTGTCCAGCCTCCCCCCCCAACTTCCTCCACCCAGACCCAATCCCCTGTACCTCAGCCTATCCCAAACACACCATCAGACCAGCATGCACACACATCGACACACAAGAGTGGCTCAGGCAAACATAAGCACCACACATCCCACAGGCACTCAACCAAGCATCATACACATGCACACATACCAACATCCACTGCCTCCACTGTATCCCCCTCCTCAACATCTCCCTCCTCCCTCCCAGTCATGTCTCCACTCACACCTGCATGCACTACATCTTCAGCCACTACCTCCATCACCAGCACGCCCATCACCACACACCGCTCACATGCAATCACCACCCCCAATACCATTCACACATCCCCAGTGTCCTCTCCCAGTGTGTCTGTGAGCCCTCCTCCCAAAGTGCACAAACGCAGGCACACACCCACCCAGCAGCAATCCACCTCACAACAGCCTCCAGCCCATGCACCTTCACCCAAATTCAGCAAACGTACGCCTCCTGCAACCACTACCTCTACCTCCACTCCCAAACCCCCTCCATCTACCTGTCCCAGTGTGTCTAAAATTCTTTTCCTGGCTAATATTGACCTCTTCCCTACACCTCCCCCCGTCCTTCCCTTAGGGCCAAGCTTTCCAGCTCCCAGCCCAGAACCTCAGCCACCACATCCCCAGGCACAGTAGTGCCAGCAACTTCGGGGTATTGGAGTGCTCCAACCATCAGGGCCACCAGTGTGCCACGGAGCGAGGGCAAGGACATTTCGCCACCTGCCAAAGTAAAAAAGGTGTCCACATCCCAGAGGGAGAAGCCGAAAACACCTGCCACCAAGGGGTCAGGGAAAACGAAAGAGGATAGTGGAAAGACAGCTGCGCCACCATCAAAGGTGGGGAAGGGCCAAAAACTGAAGGACTGGTCAGCAGAGGGCATGGTGGCACCGACTGAGGGACCAGTGTCACACCTTCTATCCACATCGACGCCAACCTGTACGGCAGAGAACACCGCCACCTGCACCGCCGCAGACGCCGCCGCCAGCACCGCCGCCACAGAGCCCGCAGCCAGCACTGGCGCCACTGAGCCCACAGCCAGCACCGCCACCACAGACCCCGCCACCAGCACCGCTGCCACAGAGCCCGCAGCCAGCACCGCCGCCAATGAGCACGCAGCCAGCACCGCCACCACAGACCCCGCCACCATCACCCCAACACCGCTGTCACAGAGCCCGCAGCCAGCACCGCTGCCACTGAGCCCGCAGTCAGCACTGCCACCACAGACCCCGCCGCCAGCACCGCCGCCACAGAGCCCGCAGCCAACACTGCCGCCACTGAGCCCGCAGCCAGCACCTCCACTACAGACCCCGCCGCCAGCACCATCGCCACAGAGCCCGCAGCCAGCACCGCCGCCACTGAGCCAGCAGGCAGCACCACCACCACCACAGACCCCGCTGCCAGCACCGCCGCCACAGAGCCCGCAGCCAGCACTGCCACCACAGACCCCGCCGCCAATGAGCCCACAGCCAGCACCGCCGCCACTGAGCCCGCAGCCAGCACCGCCACCACTGAGCCCGCAGGCAGCACCACCCGCCACTGACACCGCCGCAAGCACCGCCGCGACTGACACCGCCGCAAGCACCGCCGCAACTGAGACCACCGCTAGCACCACCAGCGGCCCGCAACATCCTCAGACAGTGGCACCACCGCAGACAGGGCTACCATCCTCAGTGGTCAGTCGTCTGAGGCTGGTGGTGAATTCGTGGACCCTGGGCAGCTTCCATGAAGCATCACTGTCATCACAGTTGTCACCTGCATATGGAATGCGAAGCCGCAGCAGTGTGGGGTATGTCTCTGCCTCCATGGAGTATCATCCTACCTGTACCTCGGCAATCTCATGGCACACACACCCAGGCGAGTATTTTGTTCCAGCCACAATGCACGTGGAGCACTCTGGGCACAAAGCCCCCTCCAGAACCAGTGGAGTATCACATCCACTACCTCAGTCCTTGGCAGGATGAAGCACTCTGAGCACAAAGCCCCCTCCAGAACCAGTGGAGAGATACATCCACTACCTTAGTCCTTGGCAGGATGAAGCACTCTGGGCACAAAGCCCCCTCCAGAACCAGTGGAGTATCACATCCACTACCTCAGTCCTTGGCAGGATGAAGCACTCTGGGCACAAAGCCCCCTCTAGAACCAGTGGAGTATCTCATCCACTACCTCAATCCTTGGCAGGATGAAGCACTCTGGGCACAAAGCCCCCTCCAGAACCAGTGGAGTATCACATCCACTACCTCAGTCCTTGGCAGGATGAAGCACTCTGGGCACAAAGCCCCCTCCAGAACCAGCGGAGACTGACATCCACTTGAGAGACTGTGGCTTTGCACTCCCCAGGATGCAGCAGTGGGCAAACCACACACTGAAAATACTTGAGAGACTGTGGCTTCGCACTCCCCAGGATGCAGCAGTGGGCAAACCACCCACTGTAAAGACTTGAGAGACTGTGGCTTTGCACTCCCCAGGATGCAGCAGTGGGCAAACCACCCACTGTAAAGACTTGAGAGACTGTGGCTTTGCACTCCCCAGGATACATCAATGGGCAATGAGCCCCATCGTGGAGCAGTGGCGTTGTGCGTTCATCAGGCTGAGGTGCTCCCTCTCCCCCCCCCCCTGAGGTGCCTGTATATTTTCTATGTGATGCCCCTCCAGTGTTCTCTCCGTTTGGAGACAGGTATCTAGTGTGGGCCTCGCCCATGCATTTTGGGCCCAGTGGTCCACAGACAATGATTTGTGCACTGTCCGGACTTGTGTAGTTGGTGTACATAATTGTATATACTGGATTTGGACTTTTGACTTATGTATCAGTATTGATTACAATCGTGACAATCATTTCCTTTTGTCCTTGTGTTATTCAAGTGGAGGTGGGGGGTGTATATGTAATGTTGCAGCATGTATTTGTGTGTATGGTGTTGTGGGTGAGGGTGGGGGTGTTGCATGTGTGTGTCACTCTCTTTTCCCTTCCCACTCCCCTGTGTTGTAGGTGCAGTACTCACCGTGGTCGTCACTGCCGTCGTTGGAGCTCCTAAAAGAGGAGAAGGAAGACCATCGCCGGCAGTATCTATAACTCGGGCTCCATGGCGTCCTGGTTCCTCGTGGGGTGTGGAGAGGTGAGTGTTTTCCCTTCTGTGTACTGTTTCCACCGTGTTTTTATTCGCGTTGGTTCCACCCCCGAAAAGGTGGCGGATAGGCGTGTTGTGATAGGGTGGGCGGTACTTTGTCTCCCGCCTGTCTGTTGGCGGTGACCGCCGAGCTGTTTGTTTGTACCGCCGTGGCGGTCGGCGTGTTAAAGTGGCTGTCTATGTTGCCGGTTTCCGCCACGGTCGTAATCCCATTTTCTTTCCGCCGGCCTGTTGGCGGTATTACCGCCGCTTTAACACCAACCGCCAGGGTTGTAATGAGGGCCTTAGTCTTGTGCTCTTCTACCTGTCTTAATCACAGTCTTTGCTTCGGTCCCTGTGGCTGCCCTTCAGTCTTTTGCCAGTCCTCCAGTCTAATGGCAAGTGAATCAGTTTGAAAGCAAGTAAAAATTCCCATACATTGCTGTTTAATATCACAGTGTGATCTTCACTCTTATTGTGTGTCCCCAGTTTTATTGCTTATTGTCCTAATACATGGCCACTCCTTTAGTTTAATTGCTGATCCTTCAGTCTCTTGCCATGCCTTTGTACCATATACCCCTTACACCAGTCCCATCCAATCCATATATCGTTGACCTGCCCCGTATCAGTGCCTGTTGGTGAGAAACATGGCATGTTTCTCTGTGCTATGCAGGTGTGCCTTTTGTCTCATGGCAAGTCCTTCTCTCTCGTAGCCTATCTTTCTGTCCTCTCTTTCACAGGGTCTGTCGCTAGATCGCATGGCGTGTCTTATCACTGGGAATTACTTTCTGACAAATAGGTTTGTCCAGGGGCGCTTCCAGACCTGAACTTTAGTGGGTGTGGCGGGGCTAACACTTTGAAGTGAGTGGGGCAAAAATCCAAGCAAGGGGTGTGGCTAACACTTCAAGCAATGGGGCAGAGCTACCTCACAGCCAGTATGACAAAATAGGGTAAGAAACTGTAAGTACGGTGAACAAACAAGCTTGTTTTTGTTAAACTGATTTTGAAGGGGATCGAGTGCATGGAAGATTAAAAATAACTTTCTTTTGTTTTCAAGAATAATCTTAGTGATTCCGAAGGGAGCATTCATGTTTACGATCAATCTCTCAAATGCTTTCCTTTATATTCCATAGCTGTATGTCACCAGAGGTACAGGTTCTTGCCACCTAGACTTTGCTTTGTTTTAAGAGTCGTCACTAAGATATTCGTTCCCAATGTGGGTCTTTCCCATCTTCAGAGTTGGAATATGTTGCGTTATCGGGATGGCTCGCTTATAAATCTTCCTTTTCCAGAAGAGACTTTAAAAGGGATATAAGTACATTCCTCTTGCCTGACGCTGGAAGGATTTTTCTTGAATCTGCAAATATTATAGATAGACTTCCATCTAAAAACAGAACTTTCATTGGAGTCAGCTTCTGCTGACCTAGGTATGCTTCACATGCCTGCATTCAGAGCAAAAAGATTAAGGACCACACTAACATCTTCACTGTCTCTCAGTCAAAATCTAGCCTGTTCTTGAAAGTCAAGTGACATGGTCATATGCATATTTAAAGTTCTTTGAACACATCTGCATCTTCACTCTCTTCTACTTAAATTTCTACATCATTGGAATCCAGAGTTTCAGAACTTCGATCTGCTGATTCCGGTGTCAAGTTCACTACATACTCAGTTGCACTGGTGGTTGATCCCAAAATCCTTAATGAGAGGGTGGAATGAAGGCCAAATATATATGTCTGTGCCAAATCTTCAACGTCAAGTTGCTTTTGTATGTTTTTCTATGAGCTGCAGGTGTCAGGATCCGAGGTCGAATTTATGAGGAGTCCAGTGCGCTTGAGATATAAGATGTGCAAGAAGTGCCACAAAGACGAAAGGAATAGCCTAGGATGAGGGTTGTAACATTTCTGAAATTCCTGAGAGTGCAAAGGCGTACAAGGTCAATGCAGAAGGCTTCAGAAGGATTCAAAAATGTAAATGCTAATTAATATAGATTTAGAGACTTGTTTTTCAATAAGGATGTTTTTGCAATGATGTAATCCTTTTGAAGGATTGAGATTTACAGTGTGGTTTAGCTAGTAGAAGAGCCACATTCCCCTTGTCCTTTGCTGAGAGCGGATCCTGCTGAGATACATCCTTTAGACTTAGATTCTCATGTGGCTTCATGCTGCTGCACTGCTCTTAACAGAACCTTCTACAGAAGCTCTGTTTGTTGACCATTTTCTCTGAAATCTTTAGTATTAGAATAGTTAAGAACTTACATTCAATGGTTAGGCACGGGAATTTAGTTTTGGAATGTGAACATCAGTCTTTGTTTCAGATTTTCTGCATTATCACTGTTAAGGTCCTTGTCTTTCATATGCTTGTGAAGTTGAATAACTTACAATGTTTTAACTCACCTTTAGTGATTTTGTTCGTCTATACTATGGTTTTGAAACGCATTCATGTAAGTTTGACTTTAGAAGACAAACCTCCAAATATCCTGCAACCTCCACCCACCGCCAGGGCCAACGACGGTGGAAAGGCAGTACACCTCACTCCGCCACTGCCATGCAGACAAATCCCCTGCCCACCAAATAATGATGCACAAATCAGCTCGTCGGAAAGTGAATATCGAATCACCATTGGCGGTACCGACCACCACAGCCATCAATGTGACCCCCCAACAACAAATGCACACATTGGCAAGTTTGAAAAGCACACACCTGACACACATCCACAACACTTTAAAACACACACATACACCCCCCCACTCCTTTCCAACACAATATCAGGACAGGTATTGACACCACAACACTCATACACTGAACTAACCATCACACAAGTCACACACTCAAAAACACCACCAAAACTCATACATTGCACACCCACCATCACAAGACACACACCCAACCACACAACAGCACCCTCACCAACACACCTACAGGACACCACCCACAACACACACCATGGCACCCCCTAAGCACCCGCTTCACCGAGAGGGAGCTAAGGACCATGGTGGATGAAATACCCAGGGTCCAGCCACACCTATTCGGGGCACAGGTGCAGCAGACACCCTTGGCCAGGAAGATGGAGCTATTGCAGAGGATAGTCAACAAGGTCAACACCGTGGGAAACCATCCAAGCACAAGGGATGACATCAGGAAGAGATGGAATGACCTGTGTGGGAAGATGCGTTCCATGGCATCCAGGCACAACATCGCCGTACAGAAGACTGGTGGTGGTGCCCCACCTCCTCCCCCCGAATACACCGACTGGGAGGAGAAGGTCCTGGCTATCCTGCACCCAGAGGGCCTCACTGGACTCACTGGAGGACTGGACTCGGGCAAGTCAACTTCAATTCCTTAACAGTCACCACACCTCTAATGCATGAATCACCCCATCTCTCTCACTACCACCATACACCCATTCCCTACCCAGCCCACAACACCCACACACTCATATCCATGTCACCTGCATGTCCACAATCCCCTGTACAAATCACCATCCAGCCCCCTGTGCACAGTCACCAACCCATGCATGTAATCTCAGGAGCATTACAACACCCATAATGCATCACCACCCCCTCAATAAATGCATCAAAATGAACACAAAGGGACCCTGCACGCCACTACATGGGAATTAAACCACCAATTACTGCTGACCAGTGCTGCAATTGACAAGAAAGTGCAGGACACCCACATCTCTATTCTCTCACACACAGGCACCACCACCCATGCCACCTGGATGGAGACGTCAAGGAGTGCCATTCCTCCACCTGAAGATGAAGGTCTCGTTCAGGAGTGTGCAGAGGGATGTCTGGACACAGAGGAAATCCCTGGCCCATCCCACACCCCTGGACAGCCACCCTCCAGAAGCCCCACCCAGGACACCACTGACACCCCTACCACTCAGCCACCACCAAAATGTAGGCCGGAGTCTCCACCCGCGACCAGGCAGGATGATGAAGACCTGTGCAGGGGACACAGGCACACGGGGCTAGGGCCAGTGTGAGGGTATGAGTGGCCCGGGGGGTCAAGAGGGATGCTGCTGCCCAGGAGGTCATTGGTCCTGGGAGCATACCACCATTCCCAGGACAAGATGGGCCCGATCCTGGCCAGATTGGAGCAGAATCAGATGCTGCAGGTAGCACACCACCAGGAGGCCATGGAGCAATGGAAACAGCTCAATGCTACCATGGCCTCCATTGCATGGGTGCTGCAGTGCCAGACAAACATCCAGCCTGAGTCCTCCACCCACCTGCAGGCCCCTTACACTAGCCAGGACCCTGCCCTGCCATCTGCAGCAGCTACTGGACTGGTGGCACTGCCAGAGGACTCACAGGACACCAGCACCCCTACCCCAGCATCCCAGCTTCACCCTAGCAAACGTGCCCTCAGATCCAGACATCCCACCGAAACACCAGTCAAGACCAAGCCCACAGCCAGGAAGTGACTCTGCCCTGAACTGTCTCCCTTGTGTGCTACTGAGCTACCTTGTTGACATGCCTGCCCATGCCCACTGTCACTTGGAATGAGCCTGTGGCCAAATAATGGACCACAGATAGTACCTTCACAGTTGTAGGTATGACATGGTGATTCCTATTAGCTGGCTTCAGAACAGACTCCATTTCTGCACAGAGTTCAAGGATTGTAGCTCAATTCAGGTGGTAAGTTATGAATTTGTGACGTTCCTCCATGGTGGCCAGATCTACCAGGGGTTTGTAAACAGATGGGGCTCTCCCTCACCACATGGGTCTGTTCCTTGAATACATTGAGTTGGAACATACACTTGCATCATATGGTAACAGAATTTATGTTTTACATGTGACACAAATGTACCACACAAAGACACAAAGAAGGAGGTAATCCTTTCAGCCTAATATATGGTGAGGTGTCTCAATCATAATGGCATCACAGTGTAGACACACTTCCCACCATGATTACATGTGGGGGACCAGTACTCATGTCAGTACTGGACAAAGGGGAGAGGGAATGGAGCCATGGATGAGGCCCCCAGCCAGGCTATGGAGACGTGTTGGATGCAAAATGGCAGCCTCTTACCATACAGGTAATGTAGTGTGGAAGTGACTTCATTCTGCTGGAATTACTCATCATGGCAGTAGGCGGTGTTCACCGCCGTGCACCTGATCATTGGTTAACATGGTTGTCAATAGGGAAGCTGGGCCAATCATGATCCCCGCTGGCAGTGACGGTGCACACCGCTGCGGTATCTACCACCATTTTGGCAGGCCCTTAACACTTGACTCCTGCACTACAAGAAGGGAAGAACTCCACTGCATGTGCTGCTGTGTCCTGACTCTGATCCATGAGATGATACGTGTCACAGGGAATCGGGCCACAGCCTTCACCGCAGAGGAGCTGGAGAAGCTGGGGGACGGGGTCCTACCCCTGTAAGCAAAGCTGTATGGGCGACTACAGGAGCAGGTGAATTGCTATTTGTCCTTACATGTGTGTGAATGTGGCGGATGCCTGAATGCATTTTTGTTGGCTTTGTGAATGCTCACCTGTAGTGTGTCTGGCAGTTTTTGGCTTGAAAATTGTCTATATGTATGTCTCCATGGGCCATGTCAGTTTGAACGGGCATGACATTTGTGTTTGGGGCACCCACACTGACGTCTGTGTGTCCCATGCAGATCAGCGCCCATCAGAAGAGGGGACTGTGGCAAGCCATCACCAAGGTGCGGACCCTGGGGTCTACAACTGGTGGAGCACAAACTGCAGGAAGCGGTGGTGGGACCTGAGGTACTGGGCCAAGAAGACCAGAGAGGCTCAGCTGGGGAAGGCCTCCCAATGAGGGAGGGGTGCCCATCGGACCCTGACCCTGACCCCCGTAATGGACCGCATTCTGGCAGTGGCCTATCCATATTTCGATGGGTGCTTGAAGGCAGCAGCCACAAAGGGGTGAGTACCAACACTGTTGTGATGTCACTATGATGAGTGTAGTTAGATGCTAAGGGGAGCATGCATAGTAGTGCCAGGCACATAGACAGGTGTGTCCCTGCAGTCCTGCCCCCCTCCAAGTCAATGGGATAGTTTACTAGGTAGTTTTGGCTGGGTCTGGTGGCCTGTGAAGGGTCCCCTGTTTGGGCCATTGTATTCAATGTAGCCTCATGGTCTTGCAGATGTGTTGGCTTGGCATCGTCTCTCATTGGTTCACTTTACAAAGTGTTTCAGAGTAGTGGGGCAGGATGGGAATGTTGTGTACTGTGGGGTCATGCCTACCAGTCAGGGCCACATTCATAACATGTGTTGTGTCTGCTGAGGGTTAGTGCCTGAGCTGGGTGTAAGTGTATGTGTCCCAACATATACATATTTCCTGGAATTGACATACTTCTTTCTTGCTTTATTTCCCCCCCATGTTCTTGTGTCCCTGTGTACATTAGCATCATCTGGCAAGGGAGCTGAGGCATCGGCGAGTGGCGATGCTGCAGCCCACGAGACCCATGTGGCAGAGCCCTCCGACGCCAAGGGGACCAGTGGGTTGGCCGGCAAGGGGAGTACCACGGGGGAGACAACTACCACTGGAGGTAGTAACTCAAATACCTCTTCCGATGGCAGCTGGTAGCAGACCCTACTTGGCCCACCCATTCTTTGCCATCTTCCAGCACCCCCATACCATCACTGCCCTCCCAGTAGATTCCCACAGAGGTACACATGCCTGATCACCCAGAAGGGTTGGCGTCTCCTTCGCCCCAGGCACCTCATCCCCTGCCCCACTCGGCCCTGCTGCCCTCATGAAGGAGGCTATTGACCTCCTGAGAACCATCTCTGTAGGGCAGACAACCATCGTGAATGCCATCCAGGGGCTGGCATCCCAGATGCAGCAATGCAATGCATACCTGGAAGGCATTCACGGTGCCATGCCTGGCCTACAGAGATCTTTTCAGGCTCTGGCCTCCTCTTTGATGGCATCTAGTGTCCATGGTCTTACTGTCCCCCTCCCACCACCTCTACCCCTTGCAGCACCCCACTCCCTTCACCCATCCCAAGCACACATACAGACAGCCATGCACACAGATCAACACACAAGAAGCACACAGAGAAACACAAGCACCACACTTCCCACCACAGGCAGGCACACACCCAACATACCAAAGCACGCACAACAACATCCACCTCCCCCACTGTGTCAACCTCCCCGCCTCCCTGTCTGTCACCTCACCATGCACACCCACATGAACTGCACACTCAGTCACTGCTGCTGCCCCCATTCTTGCAGTCAACACAGCAGCTAACATGGTCATGCACCCCAGACACCACACCTGCACTCACCATGACTACATTCACAGACACTTGCAACACACTCACCAGACCTGTAGACACCCACACAACATCCATGTACACTGGCAGCATGTCTTCTCCCACTGTGTCCACCCCTCTTCATCCCAAAACACTCAAACGCTCACACTCATCCACACCACACACATCCACCATACATAAGCAGACTAAACAGGCACCTGCATCCATGTCCAGCACATCTACACCTCATACCACCACTCCCTCAACCTCCACTCCCAGACCTGGCTCCAAATCACCTCCAACTGCACCTTAGAAGCTTTCCCTCTCCTGTGTTGACCTGTTTGAACCCACTGGCCCAACCCGTCTTGCCCCTAAACATTCCCATGCCCTAGCATAGTCCACCCCTTCTTCTTCAAAGTCCTCAACAGTCCACCCTTCCCATTTCTGTGCCACTTTTCCAGGGAGGAAGAAGCCCTGTGTTGCCCCAGGTCCCTCTGCCACCCCCCCGGTCCTGGCCCACTCCCCCTCCTTTCAAGGGCAAGCCCCCTCTCCACCTCCACCTCCTAAACCTAAGCCCAAGACCCCCCCTTCAAAACCTGACTCACCACCTCCGCCACCCCTTGCCCCTGATCCCTGAGGTGCCTGGATGCCCCATAGATGCCCCTTCTCAGTGGAGTTTCCTTTCCATCGTAGGGGTCATGTGTAGCCTATATTTGCTCTTCCGGGACTTGTGTGACATATGGACTGGTCTGCGGCCTTGTTTGTACATTTGTTTTTAATGCCGTTAAAGTAAATTTTAGGGCCCAGCAGTCCTATTGGCACAATATTGAGCTGTTGTGCAGCGTTTCACTGTGGGGGTGTGGTGTGCACAGGTTTTTGCATTGGTGCAGGTATTTGTTGGCTTGTGTCTGGTAAGTACATCTTGTTATGGTATGTATGGCTTGGGATGGTGGGAGGGGTTGGGAGTGCGTTGCAGTTTTGTGTAACCGTGCCCTTTCCTCCCATGTGTACTAGGCTGCAGTACTTACCATTGTGGTCTTCGTCGCCGGTCACGGTCCTGGATAAATATGGCAAGGAGAAGCACTGGGATTATTTCCAACTCTTGCTTCTTGTCTGCGTCGGCGTGTTCTGTGTGCCTCAGGTGAGTGTTTCCCTTTATATAGGTTGTTTCTGCCACTCTTTGCGTGGCGGTGGTTCCCGCCTAGGAACTGAAGGCGGTGTGGTGTTTCGTTATTTGGTGGGCCGGTAGGGCCTTTCCGCTGGGCTGAGGGTGGCCTCCCTCGTCGTCGGCGGGACTAACAAAATGGCAGTGGGTGGATGGCACACTGCCTGTTTCTCATGTGCTTCATTATTTGGCGGTGCGGACCACCAGCTTGCAGTGCGGTGTTTACCGCTATGTTCATAATGACCACCTAAGTGTATGGCTAACTGAGTTACATTGTAATTACTCTGAATAATTTTAAGGATTGTTGAAAAGTCATCATCTTGCCCAGTTCACCCTCATTTTTTTGTTGTGGACTGGTACTGATAGTAACTGACTCTGACTATGGGGGTCATTACGACCGCCAGGGGTAATGTAGCGTCCGTACCGCCAACAGGCTGGCGGTACGGAGGCCCTTATTACGACCGCGGTGGTAGCGCCGCGGTCGCACCGCCGGGGCCGGCGTTTTCCCGCCGTTTTAGCCCGGCGGTGATAATCCAGGAAGAGGCTGGCGGTAAGGGGTGTCCTGGGGTCCTTGGGGGCCCCTGCACTGCCCATGCCGCTGGCATGGTCAGTGCAGGGGCCCCCTAACAGGGCCCTGGCCAGCTTTTCACTGTCTGCTTAGCAGACAGTGAAAAGCGCGACGGGTGCAACTGCACCCGTCGCGCGGCCGCAACACCGCCGGCTCCATTAGGAGCCAGCTCCTATGTTGCGGCCTCATCCCCGCTGGGCCGCGGGCATGTTGTGATGGGGGCCGCGGGAGTGCGGCCGCATTGGCGGCCGCACGGCGGTTACCGCTTGGCGGGCTGCTGTAGCCGCCCGCCAATGCCGTAATGACCCCCTATGTCCTGGACTCTGCTAGCCAGACCCAGGCTAGTCCTATGTTGAAACACACATGTAGTAGAGTACACTATGTAATAGGGTACTCTTACACTTGCATGACAGCCCCTTTAAGTCTCTAGTAGATAATAGGGCATGGAAGTTAGAGGCCCAGCAGATTTGCTGCCCTTTGCATGTTGGCACTTCTGGAGGTTTTCTGTCATTTTTAAATGCAGCCTGACTATGCAGACTGCATTTAAATGGAACTGGTGTCCCAATTCGACTTTGGTGCTATGGGCACTTCAAAAGTGATAATCTACATTATTGTCACATATTAGGTACACCCAGGGTTTCCCTTGGGTGTCCCTAAGCAGGAACCTTGTAAAATATACTTTATAAATCCTCATGAGGGAAAACTGTTCATTTCATTTTTCCACCTTTGTAGATACTGGGCTTCATAGGCTAACATTGCAATATTGTACTTGATTGTAAATATTGTTAGTAAAGGTGTAGAAATACCATTCTAGGACTTAACTTTGTTTTGATAAATCCAGCAATTTGCCATTGGTGAATTTAGTATAACTTGTACAGAAAAAAAGTTCGGAGTCTTTTCTGTAAGCCAAAATCCAGTTTTCTGGTGGTGCCCCCTGATTCGTCATTGCTAACAGGATTAGCAAAGCTGCTTATATTAGGTGATAAGTGGCTGTCCAGTGGAGAGGCTATCTGTGGACGGAAGCACTGCAACTGCACAGGAATGCCAGAGCAAGGGGAGGAGTAATAAAGCATCCAGCCTCAAAGGAGAGCAGGACAGGCAGGGAATGCCAGGCCACCTACCCGCACATTCTGTACCCCGCAGCCAGGTGGCAGGCTTAAGCAAGGAATCTGCAGATGTTAGGAGGGGGATAGATATTCAGCTACATTGTGATTTGGTTTAGTTAGCTCTGACTGCTCTGCTGAAATTTCAGACATCATGGATTTTGAAAGAATGGCGGTTTCTGGGACAGGAATATACCATACGCTGGAGAAAGTGGTCATGCACCTGAGTGTCACCTTGCATTCTATTGGTCAATGGTGAACCCCTTCCTGATGCCCAGGAGCTCTGAATAAATATTTGAGTGGTGCATATCCTCTCCGTTCTGCTGCCTGAAATTACTAGAGAAAGAAGGACTGTCTTGCTGGAATCTGGATCTGCACCCTTATCCTGCACTTTTGAGTGAACTGCAGCACCTGCACAATCTGGTGACTGTGCCTTGCTTCAAGAAGGACTCCCTGCAGCTACAGGTTAACAGAGCTTCACCTGCATCATCTACAGCAAAAGTATCCAGCCTAGAGGGCATCCAGTGGACCTTTAAGGATTTGACTAGGTGCATTGTGGGAATTGTGGCCCCAACTTTCCAAGACAATCCAGGAGGTTCCAGACCCTTGGATTTGTGTTTTGGGCCCTTTGAACTTGCAAGGAGGACTTCAGGAAACACCTCCTGAAGTTTGGAGATTTTGGTAAAAAAGCTCCAGGATGTGATCGAGGTGACTCGGTAAGTCAAGCTGGCGAACCCTCACCGTGACCTTACCTGCATTTCAAGTTTGTCCCACTGAAAAGCTCCAGAAGCCTGACTTCCAGGATTTGACCAGGAGCTCCCTGAAAATTAAGCCGGCGAACCCTTACTGAATCCAGAAACGTTTTTAAGTGTGAAGATAAAGTTTTGACCGAGACCTCCCGCTTAGTGTATCTGACCAGGGCTCTACCACAGTCAGCCTCAAACTTTGACTTTTGCCTGATCTACAGCAACCAGATCCTTGATTTATCGCTTTGTGTTTCTAAGCACTACAATTTTTTTAGTTTTTTTAATTCATCTCTCTAGTTCCTTACATTGGATTTCTGTCATATTTGTGTCTATTTACCCATAAAAATATAACCTATTTTCATAAATTGACGTGGAGTTTTTATTGTGTGCTGTGTCTTCATTCTTTACTGTATTGGTGTTTTTGAATACTTTACACTCTTATCTCCTAAGTTAGGCTGGCCTGCTCAGTTACAGTTACAGAGGGCAGAGTAAGAACTAATTTACTGAGATCTTTACTGACCCTGCACTGTGTTAGTGGCTTTATTGCCAGTGGTAGGTGCATACTTACCACACCAACAACCCACTTTCCAACATGAATGTTCTCCTCATCCCTCGGAACTGAGAAGAAACAATTAATCGGACTACAGATTTAAAGATAGGACCCAGTGATGGCTCAGATGGTAGGAGAAACAAATGGTTCTCTTTCGGAAAAGGAGAGAACTAGAACCGTATTTTAGAGTAGTTAGCCCTCAGAGCCAAACCTTAGTGCCCATGTCCAGAGTTGGGGAATCAGTGAAGTCTTGGAGAATTGGAAGTAAGTTGTACTGGTAGCGAGAATGTAAGTATTAAAAGGGTTGTGCATTGCAGCAGTTCATGCTTAGCTTGCGGTGGCTGTGAATTTGGATTTTTTGTGTGAATGTGGAGATTTTTTAAGTAGTTGAAAAGGTTATCGGGTCCGACGTGGCCTAAGATCCCGGGATAGTTAAAAGGTGTAGAAACACCATATTATATTGTCTGCTCAGAGGTTGTGTTCAATATGGGGCGCCGTCAATGACACGGTTAAGATAGTGGTTTACTTTATGTGAATGTGAGACCATTAGTAAAGCAGATCTTAATGTGCACAGAGAAGCTGTATTGATCAAGGTGATACCCTGCAGGTGGAGGTTTCATCAGAAGTGCTTGGAACTTTCTTGTGTGCTTGAAACTGTTCATACTTCAGTGATGCAGACGAAAGGTTGTTGTATTGCATTCTGTACATGTGTGATATTGGGGAGCAAGTGTGAAGATTGTATAGAAGGGGAGCTGCTGAAAGGAGTGAGTTTAATATCACAGTGTGCTGCGCTTGTATAGGTTGGTTGGTATGATACCGTGTCGTTATTGGTTGACAATATCATCAGGAGCCGTGCTGCGATTGGCTGTTGTCTTGGAGTGAAGGATTGTCGATGTGGCACTGTTTTGAGTTGGAATTTCACTGTAATTATTGACATTTAACTGTGAAAAATGAAATGCTTTAAAGATTTGTTTCAAGGCAATGTTCATATCTCCAGTAGACAGGGTGCAGTGACACCTGCGGAAGGTACTCCAGGTCAATACATGGTGATAAATGTAGGGCTCCACTCATGTCTGGCTTGGTGGAATGGTACAAGATCACTGAAAGGAAGGTCCATTGTGATTCCCACAATATGGCACATTTAATTTGAGGATTATTAAAAATTTGAGTAGGATACTGTATGAAATGAAACCGCATCCTAGATCTGCACAATACGAAGCACTTAATGTTTGGGAACAGCTGCCCATGCGAGGGATCAAGAAAATTATCAGGGTAGAGCAAAGAAAGCCATGTGAGCTTATGTGGATGCTAGATGAGATGCTAAGCAGAGGAGGATTAGAATGGACATGGTAGAAGGGGTTAAGCTTTAATTTAGATGGGACCGAGAATGAAGCAGAACAGAAAACAATTTAAAAACTGAAAAAGAAGAAACAAAAAAGAGCCCGGTGACATGACTATAAACAGAGACGATTCTGGAGATAGTCTTCTGGATGTGTTACTATCTGAACATCCCCCCTTACAATGAAGCTGGAAGTGAGGGGGGGGAATAGTAATGGAAGTAGTGGCGTATTTTTTTTTCCTACTGCACCGACAAGAACAGCTTTCAGTCCAGTGTGACCTATTCCCAATAGTATACCTTGTTTACCAGGAAGCGAGGGTTTGAGAGGATGTGTCCAACTAAACCCAATGTGAGCACTGTTGATGCCCTTACAGTCCCAGTAACTATTGATCTGGTAGTCTCTATGTATAAATCAGAAGGTCCAGTGAGAAATGCATACAATTTGACTGTACCCAACAATGTTGGAGGACCGACTGGGCTATTGAACAGTCTGCATCCTAGGGAGTTTGTTCCTTTAATTTCAATGCATATAAGTACTCCATGTGGAGCAAGTGCAGACACGACACTGAATATGTCAGGATTCACCTCAATAGGTACTTATCAGAATATGACCACACATACTACTCCCACATGGAGACCACCTCTAAATTTGGGGAATGGTGCACAAGGAAGTGATTTCACACCAGGATTCCTGCAGTAATTAGAACCATTTGTGTGAAGGAAATAGACAAATGTGTGCAAGTACAGAAGTGAGTCAGGGAACGAACAATTCCATCGGCACCGAGAGAAAAGACTCTAGATGTAGAAAAGCTAACTGTAGACTTAGATGCAATGATTGTTGGAAACCTTGGTCAAGAACAATTAGAGACTTACCATAAACATGAGCTTGCATTTATATGTATGGACATCACTAAGCAAGCGGGCCAAGTTCATGATAGGTTGACTAAATTTGCTCCGAAGTATGATTTAAATAAGACCAGGGCTCTGCGGAGAAGCTATTGAGTGTGCTTCAGTTAAAAAGATATTGCTGAAATAAGAACTCCAGGATTGAAAACTCAGATTAAAGAACTCATTCAGAATATTAGGAAAGGAATGAATTAGATAATTGGGAGGTTAAATGGGCGAAAAAGGTAGAAATAAAGAAACCTTCAGGTGAACCACTTCCAAATGGAGCAGAGGAAGGTGTTACAAACTTCCTCCTGAGAGAAATGCCTGGTAGAGGCTATGTACATGTGCCATGGAGTATATGTGACCGTGCATCATTTACCAGTGATTTCCCAAAATTACGAGAAAAGCAAATGGAATGGTATAAACAGATCAAACGTTTTTTAAAAAGTTTGCATGTGTTATGGGTCAATTTGAACACGTTGTTTGACATTGTTGCTCCGAGTGACTTGTGGACAGAATGTAAGATAGCTGTTTAGTGGCCTGAAATGTAACAGACTAGAAATGTGACAACTAAAGGTCCTTCACCGCTACTTATGAAGAAATATCAGGAGGTCATAACATTCCTAAAAGCGAAAATGCCTCCTCAGAATGTTGATTGGTTGAAGATTGATGAAACGACTCAAGAATCAAAGGAATCAATTATACTTACTATGAGAGATTGTTGGCTTTCAAACAGTACAGTGATTTGGAGGCATTAAAAACAAAGGATAATGGACATTTTGTGTCAGGGTTTGTGACAGGATTAAGGCCAGAAATTAGCTTGATGATTCAACAGCATTTGATTAGTTGGAAGAACAAGTCGATTGATAAGATTTTGCTAAGTACTGTCATGATGAAATAGGGATGAAGCAGAAAAAAATAAAGGAAAAGCCCAGATGAAAGCACCCCAGAGAACTAGCCTGATGTCCATAGCTGTAAGTAATGTAGGTACAATGGAAGGTGTGTCAGCAGTCACAGAATACGATGCAAGGCAGAGGTAGAGGAGCCCCAATAGATCCTGGTAAAGGTATGGATGCAAATAGACTAAAAATATTAACTCCTTGCCACTTGGGCAATAAAATGCAACATTGGAAGCAGGATTGTTGTTTAAATCCAGCTAATCAGTTCCAAAATGCAGGATTTGAGCCTTCTCAGAATAATAATTCTAAACAGATACACAGTGTGCAAAGACCCAGGAGTTAAAATTTTAATGTGCCTCATTCTCCAATAGTGTAAGATCCTCAACCTCCGATGCCACAGCAAAATACTGTTGGACTTCGATAAAATATGAATCAGGGTTTGAGAATGAATGTGAATCATGCACAAGATAGTAATATGTTTCAACAGTTTCCCTTGTTTGATTCCTTTGAGAGAAATGGCTCTGAATATTCAGCCTGACGGTGCCGGAAAAGGGAGGAAGACTGAGAACTTGGCACAGCCTTAGAGGTAGACCCGAGCAGAGCATTCATACATAGTGACGTGGATGGCCATTCCCTGTCATTTCTGGTTGATACTGGTGCCACGCATTCTACTCTGAGAACAGTAGAAGTCCCAAACCTACCCCTCTCAGGAAAGATTATCAAAGTTGTTGGTGTAGAGAATAAACAAATGTCAGCCCAAGAAACTGCCCCGGTGTCAGAGAAAATAGGATCTTTTGAGGATAACCACAAGTTCATAGTATGTGTTCGCAGCCCAGTGAATCTCTTGGGAAGAAATTAGCTTTCCAAGATGAATTGTGTTATCTTCTGTACTCCAGATGGAATAGAAGTGTAAACCCAAGATGAGAATGCTGCCTTTAAATTAATGAAACTCAAATCATGTTGCATATTACTGGTCTTGTTAAAAGTGGAAGATTTGCCCTAAGATTTGAGAGAGATTGTCAAACATGAAGTTTGGGATTTTTCGGGACAAGACATTGGACTGAACAAAGGTGTAGAACCTATTTGAATCACTCTTAAACCTAATATTGAATTCCTGAGAACTCCACAATATTACCTGACACTGCCCCAATATAACCTGATTGCTGGAATAACTTCTGTAATCGAGTTCATGATGCATCAGGGAATTCTGAAGGATTTAATAGAAAGTCCCTGTAACTCTCCTATTATGAATCTGCAGAAACCAAGTGGGAAATACATAATTGCAGAAAATCTTGGAAAAATTAAAACCTTGTTGATCATTGTTGCCCTGTGGTACCTAATCCACCTGTAATATTGTTTCAGATTCCATGTGATGCTGAGTGGTTCACTGTCATTGACTTGTGTCAGGCCTTCTTTTCGACACCATTGCATGAGGACAGGCAGTTCTTTTTTGTGTTTCAGCTCAGAAACAGGATCTTAACATGGCGTAGTGTTCCACTAGGGTATAGTGAATCACCATCGATCTTTAATCAGAGTCTAAAGAAAAATCAGGAATCTTTGGTCATGTCTCGCAATTCAGTACTGATCCACTATATAGACGACCTGATAGCGTTGAATACTCAAGAAGCTTGCAAACAGGATACCTTTGCATCACTGAACCACCTAGCTGAGAATGGACATAAGGTGTCCCCAGGAAAGTTACAATACTGTCAAAAAAAAGTCCAATACCTTGAATATCACATTGAAAAAGGAGCAAGAACGGTGCTACAAGAGAGAATCTCAGCTATACTGAAAAAGAATCTGCCAACTACACAGAGAGAAGTCAGGATGTTTTTGGGAAAGATAGGCTACTGTAGACAGTGAATACCCAACTTTCCCCGGTGGCTAATCCTTTTCAGAGGCTGATACACAAGGATGTGTCTGCTCCGTTACCATGGGATAACGATTGTCTTGTCGCATTTCTAGAGCTGAAAGAACTGCTCTATCATGCCCGTCTATATGGATGCCCGATTATAATGAATTTTTTGCACTTTTCTGCAGTGAGAGGGAGGGCAGTGTTCTCTCAGTGCTGACTCAACACATGGAAATTCTAAGAGACAGTGGCATATTTTTCAGCTACATTAGATCCTGTTGCTTCTGCTTTACCTGCTGCATAAATCTATAGCTACAGTTAGATCAAGAGGTGCCAGAATATTGCTATGGGTCACCAATTAATTGTATTTGTTCATCATTGAGCTTTTAATTTCCAGAACTAGGACGTAATACCTTACTAGCAGCCAACTTACAGCCACCTTACTAAGTACGAGCAGATAGTGTTAGCTGCAGAGAATGTGATGATTAAATACTGTGGAATTCTGAGTCATGCCACTCTGTTGCCAATACTGAATCAGGAAAATGTTGAAGATTGTGAATGGAAGCACAATTGTTTAGATGTGACTGAGCTATGCACCAAGCCGAGACCAGATATATGAGATGAACCATTTCCTGAATCTGATTATGTCCTTTATAATGATGGTTCATGTTTTAGAGATGATGGGGGAAGTCTGAGAGCAGCATATGCTGTATGTACTCTTTCTGGAGTGGTTGAAGCTCTCTGACTTCAAGGAATATTCTCAGCTCAAGTTGCTGAACTGATTGCTCTTAATAGGACATGGTATGTCTCTGATCAATTGAAAGTGACAATCTTTACTGTTAGTCGGTACAGCTTTAGCGATGTTCATGACTTTGGACAACTGTAGTCTCTAAGGGGATTTATGATGTTCTCTAGATCTCCGAACCTGAACGAACAAGAAAAAAACCTCCTTGATTCATTATAATTGCTTGAACAAGTCACAGTGGTTAAATGCCCTGCACATCGTTCTAGAGATGATCATGTGACTTTGGGCAATAGATACGTAGACAAGGTTGAAAAATATTGTGCTTACAATGTTTGTACCTTTAATGGTGAATTCACAATTGAGGGAATGGTTGAGACTAACTTTAACCTCTTGTTGACAACAGTTGATAAGGGATGAAGTGAAAAGCCTTATAGAGGAAGTGTCTGAGGAAGAACAGCAGAGTTGGGTCAGAGCAGGTTGTGTTAAAAGAGATGAGGACATCTGGGTTTCCATGGATGGATGACCAGTGTTGCCAAATAGTCTGTTACCTCCTATGGTTAGGCATTTCCCTGGTCCACCCCATGTTGGTGGGGGCGCTATGGTGAGACTATTAGGCAGACTTGGTCTAATTCAAGATTCAGATTGATGGCTGAAGCATTGTGTCACAGATGTATTGTGTAACAAAAGAACAATGTTGGAAAGAGAACTGCAGTCACACATTGAGTCACATAGGAAGGTCAGACGGGCCTTTTAGCAGAATTCAGATGGATTTCATTGAGATGTCTGTGTGACTGAGGTATTTTTTGGACATTGTATGCATCTTTTCTCAATGGGTTGAAGCATACCCGACTAGGCGAAAGGATAGCCTCAATGTGGTTAAACTGTTGTTGAGGGAACTCATCACCAGATTTGGTATACCAATCTCTTTGGAATCAGATTGAGAAACTAATTTTAACAATGAGGTTCTAAAATTGTTGTGCGCAGTACTGCCAATGGAACAGCGATTGCATTGCAGCAATAGTCTCTGGTATCGTCGAGCAGGTGAATGGTACGGTGAAATCCAGATTGGCTAAAGTGTATGCTTCAACATCATTGAAATGGCCTAATGCTTTACCTCTTGTGTTGATGTGTCTTCAGAGTGTACCTGATCGAAAGACTGGTCTGTCCCCCAGTGAGATCATAATAGGGAGGGCAATGAGGCTGTTAGTGATTCCTACGAATACGCTTGTGAACATTACTGATAACATGGACATAGACTACTGCAAAGGACTAGCTGATGTGGTGTGTTCTATGTCTCATCAGACTGGAGCAGCCACAACACCTCAGAATCAGAAGCAGTGCCATGACCTAAGTCCCAAAGATTGGGTCCTGGTAAAGAAACACACCAGAAAAGTGTGAAGCACTCCCCAACTGGATCTACGCTTCCCATACTTGCAGAGTTCAATGTCCCCTCGATTAGACAGTGCCTGTTCCAGAAGAGCCAGTGTTATGAGAAAGACAACAGGGGCAAGATAGACAAGTAATTGGGGCCCAAACTGAGCCTGAAACAGCACTTGGTCATGCAGAAGGGGATTTTACACAAGTTACAACTGAGACTAAAACAGAGAGAAATGAGCGTTGTCCTCTAGGACTCAGAACAACACCCAGAAGAAGAGACTAGTGCTGGGAGAAAGCGGGTTGAAGCTGAAAACCATTTGCCCAGAAGACAAGAACGGGAAAAAGTAAGTGTGTCTTGTGAACGAGTGCCACCAACAATTGTTGAAGAAACAGAAAGTTTAGACCTGAGTGAAGTTGAAGATGAAGGTGTGGCACTGACAAGGCCAAGGAGAACAAGAGTGCCTAGTTGCAAGTATTCTTCACCTGAGTGGACCTTCTTTGCAAATGACACAGTCACAGAAAAAGAGTTCTGTGAAATTTGAGATCAACATATTTGTTTGGATGGACTGTCGTGGACTGAAGGTAATGGTTGAAATGCACATTGAATTTTCATTGTCATCGATGAGTTTGATTTGAGTAGAAGTTAAAGACATTTACATTGACTGGGATGGGAAACTGATAAGACTGACTAGGCGGAGTAGAAGAACACAGAGTAGGGCTAGGGAGGTCTCACAAAGATTTATACATTGCTGATAAACAAACTTTGGACATTTGAACTCTGTTTGCCAGTTGCATTGGTGAAATCAACGAACCAATACACGCGGTTACTGCTGTACATATTTGAAAAGAAAAGGATCTGATTCAAAAGACGTAATGGAACCAAAGAAGAAACGTTGATGTAGATACATGTAAGGTGCTTTACCACTTATTTTTCTAATAGTATTAGTAGTGTTGCTAAAAGGAGTGTTTCCCTCTACATGTCCTGTAAGGAGAAGCTATCCCCTTGTCTTACCCCACAAACTATTAGTCCTCAAGACAAAGGTAATTATATGTTAAATGAGAAAGCATTACACTTAGATGAGTCTAGAGGAGATTATTCAGCAAATGTATATTTCAAATTGTTATATAAGTACTTTGATACAAATTACCCAAGGGACTGCGACATCTGACACAGTTATCTGCTTCTGTGTCAGAAGGTATCACATATCGTCATATTCTGTTGGCCTATGGTATTTCTTTCAGTCTATTGTTAAGCATATTTTACAATGAGAGAGGTTTTCAATATTGTTTCTCAAATTATGACCTTGTGTTGCCAGAGTATCATTTGTTTAAGCATCTAAATAAGAATCCTTATTCTAAAGGAGCAGAACTTGCAGGGAAATATTTCTTTCCACTGAAACCGTTAGACACTGCGTATACACACAGGCATCATTTGACCTATTAAATAGGCCTGGGTGGAGCACATAGAGTTCGACTCCTTAGAATTCTGTGAAGTTGGTTAAAAACAGTGGAATTCCGTGGAGTTCCACGTGCAGGAGAGTGCCACTTAGTGGCTAGCTACACATGGCTTAGTCGCCTGATCTCGGAAGCGCTTAGCAGGGTCGGGCTGCCCGACCTGGCTTAGTGCTTCTGAGATTGGGTGGAAGTCTCCAGACTTCCTTTCACCAGTTGCCCTTCTTCACAAACTGGCTACAGAGGGCCAAGCACACCCCCTGTCTTGCACCAACTCAGTGAAATTCCATGGAGTTCTGTGGTCGGGTGGCCTCACCCTGCTTAGTGCTTCTGAGATTGGGCGCATTCAGGCCAGGGTGGGATGCCGTATGCAGCGAAAGCAGCCGTTTCAGGCCTCTTGCGCTGACCCCACAGGCCTGGAGCCTGATGGTCTCAAACACACCTACACACTTCTCTTCCTCAACTGTCCTCCTTCACAAACTTGCTACAGAGGGCCAATCACACCCTGTCTTGCACTAGCCTTGCAATGACTTCCTTTACACTTACACACAGCCTTAGACCGCTATTTCTTGAGGGCCCGCCACTGGTCAGCAGCAAACCAGCTCACCATAAGCAGCCTGGTATTTTTACAAAATGCTTAACTTTGCATTCCACTGGGCTCTAAGGCACTCTCTCAGGCCACACCCACCTGGCGGGAGCTGCTGGACTACCACTCAGCAGCTGATGCTCTCCCTGGTGGCTTCAGCATCCCATAACACCACTTCCTTTCTCAGGGACGTTGGGGTGAGAGGTTCTCTTTAGGTAGAACTCTGACTGCAAGTTTCCTTTTTTATAGGTATGGACACCCTATATGCAAATCCTACCATCTCCAGTGCCAGACCCAATGTGCACACAGAAGAGAAAGGGAAACAATGGTCTTACCTGCTGGGTCCAGACAGGCTAGCCGCCTGGCTCTCTGCATCCCTCTGCCCCAAGGCTGCTGAGGACAGTGAAAAGAGGGTGGCCTGGATACAGATCTGGCACCAGTACATCCCCTCAGCAGCAGCTCCACGTCGATGCTCACAATAACGTGCAGCACAGTCATGGTTCACACAGTGCAAGCACAGATTGTTTGCACTTTGTAGCCCATAACAACTAGTGTGGTGAGCTTTGCTCCACTCCAGGGCTAGCAGCCTTTTCAGCCAAACTCCACCCACTAAGCAGAGTGCGGAGTGCTACAAACTCTGTTAGGTCTGCCAGCGGAGAGGAGCTCACTACCTGCCCTTACTGTTAAATGACTGAGATTGAGAAGATATTCTGGAATTAAGGTGAGGATCAATGGAAGAAATGAGAAACCAAATCCAAAACAGATAAAGATCTTAAATCACAACATCAATGGAAGAAGGAGGAAACAGAACAACAAGTGCAAGGGAATTTACCAGCTTTACCTTCAGACTGGCAGCACAAGGGGAGGGTGTGCATACACATTGCTCAGAGCTATGTAGATCCTTGGTTCATAGGAAGGAGTGATTGTGAGCATGTTTTTGATGTCAGAGGAAAAAGGGAATTCTTTTTTAATGGAAAGGGTCCTGTGATCCCTGGAATGTGTTTTAACTGTGGACGGTATGCATATTTTAAGTTGCTGAAAGGAGGCATGGTGCATGTTATCTAGCAATAGTATTTCCAAAGATCTGTCATGTGGACCATCTTGAAGATCCTGTGTGGGAGAAGAAACATGGATCTAAGCAAGGAGCTAGTGTCTCAAAAATAGTGGGATATATTTTTGTGTATTGATTCCATCAGTGGGAGGGATTTTAAATGACCTGGAGATTAAAACACTGTCTACGATAGTGGATAAGTTAGCTACTAGCACAGCAAATTCATTGTTGAAAAACACAGAGATGATAGTGATAAGATCAATTGTTTTGCAGAATCGCCTTGCTCTAAATTTGTTGCTTGCTAAAGAGGGCAGAGTCTCTCAGATTTTGAAGGTTCAACAATGTTGCTCTTATATTCCGGACAACAATAAGCATTTGCAGAAGTATCCAGAATATTTCAGGGTTGATGAAGGATTTGAAAGAGTTAAAAGCATCAGGTGCACGGAAAGCTATTGGAGATGGATTTTGTGCTATAGGCAGATGGTTTGGAAACTTGGGAAGTGGAGTTGTAAGTTTTGTGTTGACGCCTTTGTTGGTCATTTCCATTGTGGCAGTAGTTTTGTGGGTTGGACACAAAATCTTCCGGAAGAGAAGAAAAATTCAGAAGGGTCAGAAGAGCAGAGGTTGAGCTGGAAGAAAGTCAGTGTAAATGTTATGATGATATGATGCCCTTGGAGGATTAAAGGCAAAAACTGTTCAAAACTGCCAGGTTTTAGAGAGTCTCATTCAAAAATGGAAGAGGGATTTGTGATGACTCTAAAAGTCATTAGACAGAGGGTTGAGAGAGCATAATTTGGCTGTGCCACTATGCCTCTCAAACATGAATGCGAACAGTGGTTATTTTTCTAAATAACATGAAGAGACATTTCCATTTAAATGATGCACTGCAATATATACGAATAAAGTGCACAGTTGGACGTAATGTTTTAAGAAAGCTACATTTAATCATTGCTTTGAAGCATGTTCTGTTATAATGTTTTAGAAGTATTATTGTATATAATCATTTTGTGTTTCATCATAAGTAATAGAATTCATTTAATCTGAAAGTATATTCATGTTTTGTTCGCTTGGCAGGAGTGATGGCCTCATATATTTTTCTATACCTAATCTTCAGTGTGAAGTTGCTTTTGCATGTTTTTCTATGAGCTGCAGGTGTCAGAATCCTATGATTGAGAGATAAAAAGATTTGCAAGAGGCACCACAAGGATGAAAGGAGTAACCTTGGATGATGGTGGTAACTTTTATGAAATTCCTGAGAGTGCAAGGGCATACAAGGTCAATGCAGAAGGTTTCAGAAGGCTTAAAAAAGTTAAATACCAATTAATTTGGTTTTAGAGACTTCTTTTTCAGTAAGGATGTTTTTGCAATGATGTAAACCTTTTGAAGGAGTGAGATTTAAAGTGTGGTTTAACTTTTAGAAGAGCCAGATTTCCCTTGTCTTTTACTGAGAGCGTACCCTGCTGAGATATAGCCGTTAGACATAGGGGGTTATTACAACTTTGGAGGAGGTGTTAATCTGTCCCAAAAGTGACGGTAAAGTGACGGATATACCACCAGCCGTATTACGAGTCCATTATATCCTATGGAACTCGTAATACGGCTGGTGGTATATCCGTCACATTTGGGACGGATCAACACCTCCTACAAAGTTGTAATAACCCCCTTAGATTCTTATGTGGCTTCATGGTGCTGCACCTCTCTTGATGTAATAGAAACTTCTACAGAAGTTCTATTTGTTGAACCTTTTCTCTGAAATTTTTAGTATTAAAATAGTTGAGAACTTAGATTCAATGGTTAGGCAGGAGAATGTAATTTTAGAATTTAAACATCAGTCTTTGTTTCTGATTTTCTGCATTATCACTATTGAGATATTTGTCATTCATATTCTTGTGAAGCTTAATATATTGCAACATTTTAACTCACCTTTGGTGATTTTGTAGCTCTATACTATGGTTTTGAAACTTTGAGACAGTCTTTGTGACTTAGGGGGTCATTACAACCTCGGCGGTCTGCATGGCAGATCGCCGAGGTTGCGAGAGCCAGAATACCGCCATTGCTGGAGGTATGGCTGGGTCCCTATTATGAATTTTCTGCTGGGCCAGCGGATGGTAACAGAGCTACCGTCCGCTGGCCCAGCGGAAAAGTCACATCAACATTGCCGCCGGGATGTTTATTGAGCCGGCAGCAATGCTGATGTGCAGTGGGTGCAGTAGCACCCGTCGCGCATTTCGGGCAGTGAAATGCGCGACGGGGCTCTGTCTGGGGGCCCCTGCACTGCCCATGCCAAGTGCATGGGCAGTGCAGGGGCCCCCAGGGGCCCCCTGAGTCCCCTTACCGCCAGCCTCTTCCTGGCGGTGCAAACCGCCAGAAACAGGCTGGTGGTAGGGGAGTCATAATCCCCAGGGCAGCGCTGCCCTGGCGGATTATCACCGCCGGGGCTGAAATGGCGGTATACCGCCAGCCCCGGCGGTGCGACCGCGGCGCTACCACCGCGGTCCAAATACGCCGGGAGGCACCGCCAGCCTTTTGGCGGTGCTCCCGTCATTTTGACCGCCAGGGTCATAATGACCACCAAAGTGTATGGCTCACTGAGTTACACTGTAATTGCTCTGAATAATTTGATGCATGTTCTCTTCATCTTTCGGAACTGAGAAGACAGGGCCCAGTGCTGGCTCCATACAATGCAGATGTTGTTTAGTACTTCCATTCCAGCAATGCAGATTCCGTTTACCCTTTTTTGCCCACCTCTGTTCTCTCAGTTTTAAATGTCCCTGTTTCCCTTTCTCCTCAGCTCCTGGGTATGTTTTCCAGTAGGGTGTCTATCTCTCCCTCTCAGTGTGAAGGTTGAAAGAATCAATTTGCAGAACAGTAGACTCACAAGACATCTTGAAAGGGCAATTACAATCAGGAATCCAGATGGCCCTTCACCTTAAAATCCTAGTCAAGGGACTGGAAATCTTTCCAACATTGGTGTACTACTCACTCCCCTCTCCTCACTATAAAGTCATTTCTGTTTTAATATTTCGCTTGGGGGATTTTCAGAAGAATCTTGCTAGCTTATGAACACACTGGGCAGCATTTAGAGCATTTCATGATCCTCGGGTCAGTTTGGGTGACCCAAGATTTCCCATGTTGTGAAATGTTTTTTCTTCTTTTGTACTAAGTCTAGGCTTTCTTCTCCTCTTTGGGACTTGACTCTGGTCTTAGAATCTCTTTCAATCTCTCCTTTAGAACCTTTACTTTCTGTTAATCTTACATTCCTGGCAAATACCTTTTCTTCTGGGTTGCAGTCTCCTCAGCTTGCCAGATCGGTGAAATACCTTTTTATTGTACAGTCCCCTGTTCCTGAAAATGTCACGCCGCGGCCGCAAGCACGGGCCGCCGCGGCGCGGCACTCTCTGAATACCGCAGTTCTCAGGCAAGCCGCGGGGGAAGCCGCGGCTTGCATGCGGATCGCGGGAGAAGCCGCGACGCAGGTCAGGGATCACGGCACTCGCCGCGCTCCCTTCTTTTGCCTCGCACATCAAGGGCAGACGCGGCAGGGGAAGAGACTCAGAGTCGGGTCTCGAACCTGCCGCGTACAGCGCATTTAGTGCGCTGAACATAATTATGGTGCATTACATAATCCTTTACATACAGAAACCATCTTGGCACCTACTTACCGGTTACAAGGGCAAAAGCCGATTGCATGCACATGATTTCTTTTTATGCATGCTTCCTCCTTTCCCAGCATGCTGTTCACATCCTCTCTTCCCTGCATGCATTGCTTTCCTTTTTCTAGGCACATATTTCCTATCATTTAACATGACCTGTTCCCCAATCCAAGATGGTGGTATTTCTACTTCCTGTTTTTTCACTTCCTGTCTATGGGTGTATAAGGGGACTTTAATCTCTTTCTCATTGCGTTGCAACACTCCTTGGTGGTAGTCACGCTCTGACTGGTTTCTTCCTGCGAATCCAGTATTTTCCTGACCTGTCTTCGTTTCCAGTCCTCCTGTACTCCGGATCTTCAACTCTAACGTCTTGGTGTCCTCCTTTTGTTTCAGGGAGTTCCCGTTGGAGGTTTTTTACCCTACTGGGGTTTTTCCTCTGGGACTCCTTCTGGAGGGCACGGACTGTAGTGGCTTGCTATTGTCAAACAGCACCGTGGCTACCGGAAGGGGTCGCCCCTACCTCGGCCAGAGCAGAACCTGCCGGAACAGGGGTCGTTCCCCAACTCTTCTCAACTTCGACGGTAAGCCCATTGAAAACCGTGACAGATTGCAATGCCAACAAATCCAGTTGCAGTCCGGAACCATGGATAATCCAGTGGCAAATACGGAACCTACGAGCCAGACCCTGCTTATGACGATACAACAACAGGCTCAAGAACTCCAACAGCTACGTACTGAAAATACTGTCTATCGACAAGCCTTTGCATCCAGGACCACAGATGTACCCTCAGTAGCTGCCACTACACCTCGTTTCTCCGGGGATCCTAACAGATTAAAAGAATTCCTGGATGCCTTAACGGTTTATTTTGCCTTTCGCCCCTCGCAATTTGTTCAAGACAAGACCAAGGTCGGGTATTTGATTAGCGCCTTATCGGGGCCAGCATTGGCTTGGGCCACTCCTTTAGTGACAAGAAATGATCCTTGCCTATCTAATTATTCCACCTTTATCACTACTTTTAAACAGATGTTTGAACGCCCTGGACTCGAGGCATCTGCAGAAGAAGCTCTTTGCGAAATCCAACAAGGGAATCAAGATGTATTACAATACATCACCCGTTTCAGACAATTAGCAGCAGAAACATCCTGGGTGGAACGTACCTTGGTGACACTGTTCCGTAGAGGTCTCAGAGAGGACATTAAGGACGAATTGGTGCACTCTGCTAGAATAGAGAACCTTAAAGGATTGATGGATCAGACTCTGACGATAGAATATCGGTTGAACGAACGAAGAATGGAGAAAAAGAAGAGTCGTTTGCCATCTCACTCAGTGACGTCTCGCACCTTCTCTCATCGTACCGAGGAAGTCCGTCCTGAACCTAAGGGGAATACCGAGGAAGAGCCAATGCAAATTGACACGGCTCGAGGACCTTTATCAGCTAGTGAAAGAGAACATAGACGAAGAAAGGGGCTTTGTCTATATTGTGGTGCAGCTGGTCACCTAATTCGCACCTGCCCCATTCGCCCAACCAAGCCCTTGGGAAACGCCAACTCCCGTCCTCAGTGAGAAGGGTGAGGACGGGATATCGTGAAATACCTTCCATTTGTTCTTCCAGGGAGGAAGGAACTGCTCTTTTTCTTTTACCAGTTATCCTTCATTTAACTGATGGCCAGGAAGAAAGAACCTTGGCCTTATTGGACTGCGGAGCCAGTGGCATCTATTTAGATGAAGCCTGGGCCAAAAAACGACAGATAGCACAAATACCTAAGGAAGTACCAGAACAGGTACACACAGTGGATGGATCACTCTTGGCCTAAGGACCCGTACAATATACCACCCCTACCTTCTGTCTACAGTTTGGGAAACACCAAGAAAATCTTTCGTTTGATTTAATTTCATCACCACACCACGTCATGATCCTGGGAATTCCATGGCTCACACGGCACAACCCTTACATCAACTGGGAAACAAGAACTATTTCCTTATCCTCTCACTTTTGCCAACACCACTGCTATCCCGCAGTGGATTATTGGTCTCCAAAAAGTCTCTTAGCAGCACCCCCTAAGGTGGGATGCTCTATTAACGTCCTACAGGGAGTCCCCAGGCATTATCAGGAATATGCCGATGTATTCCAGAAGCCAGAAAAACCTGAACTGCCACCCCATAGAGAATACGATTGCGCCATCCCTTTAGAACCAGATACTGTGGTTCCTTTCGGGCGAATGTACTCTCTCACAGAACCGGAGAAGCAGATTCTTAAAGAATACCTTGATGAGAACCTACAAAGCGGGTTGATTACTCCCTCTTCTTCACCTGCGGGGGCTCCTCTCTTCTTTGTGCCTAAGAAAACTAAAGATTTGCGTCTCTGTATTGATTTCAGAGGATTAAACAAGATCACTATTAAAGATCGGTACCCGCTACCCCTCATAAAGGACATCCTAGAAGCAGTCAGAGGGGCAAAGAGATTCACCAAGCTGGATCTTCGAGGAGCCTACCATCTTCTAAGAATTAAAGAGGGTGATGAGTGGAAAACCGCTTTTAGAACACCCTTTGGTCACTATGAATATAGAGTAATGCCATTCGGACTCACCAATGCCCCTTCCATTTTTCAAAGATTCATGGATTCTATCTTTTCTGATCTTTTGCAACAAACAGTAGTGGTGTATCTCGACGACATTTTAATCTTTTCTGTTCATCCAGAGGAACACTCTAAGCATGTTCCCAAGTTTTAGAGGGACTCCGACAACACCATTTATTCTGCAAACCTGAAAAGTGCGAGTTTGATCAGTCGGAAGTAAAATACTTGGGGTATTGCATAAACCAAACTGGAGTAGCCATGGATTCAGACAAGGTGCAAGCTACATTGAATTGGCCATCTCCTTCTTCCATCAAGGAGACTCAGTGTTTTTTGGGATTAGCCAACTTCTATCGACAATTCATAGCAGACTTTGCCCAGAGAACCAGCCACATTACTCAAACCCTTAAAAAAGAACATCTAAAGAAGGGCTTTTGTTGGACACAAGACGCAGAGTCAGCCTTTCAGGATTTAAAGAAAGCCTTTATTCAAGCCCCTATTCTACGACACCCAGACACCAGCAAACAGTTCATTGTTGTCGCCGACGCCTCAGAAAGAGCCATTGGGGCTGCCTTATTGCAAAGACAAGACGATGATGATTTAGAACGCCCTGTATTCTACCTGTCACACATTTTATCCGATTCTGAGCGGAACTATTCCGTGTTAGAACGTGAATTACTCGCCTTAAAAACCGCTTGCACAGAATGGAGACACTTTTTGATGGGCTCAAAAGAACCTTCTGAAGCCCAGACGGACCACAGAAATCTACAGTGCAAAAGAAACTTTCAGTGTCAAAATAGCAGGCAGGCTCGATGGGCTTTCTTTTTCAGCCAATACGACTTCTATATCACTTACATCCCTGGTTCTCAGAACATCCTGGCGGATGCCTTGTCCCGACGTTACCCTGAGTGCAGCGATTCTACTGTACAGAACCTATTTGATAATAACAAGATCATTGGAGTAGTACAGACTTTTCTAGACCAAGTCAAATCCGAATATGCCCGTCTAGAAGAGACAGAGCTGAATAAGTTGCGGCCGCAACTTCATAGAGATCAAGAATATTACTATCATGATAAGGCCCTGTTTTTACCCACTAAAGTAGTACAGACCGAAGCCTTATGTATGTGCCATGACTCCCCCATCGCAGGTCATCGAGGAATGAAAGCTACTCAAGAACTTCTGCTTCGCTCCTTCTGGTGGCCAACTCGCAAGACAGATACGGAAGAATATGTATCATCCTGTCCTATCTGTGCTCAATCTAAGACACCCCTTACTAAACCAGTAGGTTTACTTCGCCCACTACCAGTTCCTCCAGGACCATGGCACACCATCTCCACAGATTTTATGTGCTCCTTACCCTCTTCGAATGGAAATCACGTAATAATGGTAACTGTGGACTCCTTCACTAAAATGTCGCACTTCACGGCCTTAAGAAAGTTGCCAACGGCAAGAGACTTAGGTCAAATCTTTACACAAGAAATCTTTCGACTTCATGGATTACCTCAGGTCATTATATCAGATAGGGGTCCTCAGTATATCTCCCGATTCTGGAAACAATTCTGTAAGACCCTAGGAATTGAAGTAGCTTTATCATCAGGGTTCCATCCTCAAACTAATGGTCAGACGGAACGACTCAATCAAGGCCTCGAACAATATTTACGTAGCTTCTGCAATGCTACTCAGAGTAATTGGGCTACCTATTTACCGATTGCAGAATTCTCCTTTAACAACTCCATACACAGTGCCTCAAAGGTTTCCCCTTTTTATGGCTCCTACGGTTTCCATCCAAAGGCCTTTCCGACTCCCCTGAAAGATACTTCCAATCTTCCTGCCATCTCCTCCTATGTCCGACAACTACGGGGTGTCCAACTTGTTCTCCATTCCAACCTTGTGGCCACTAAGTCTCGCATGAAAAGAATAGCTGATAAGAGACGTTGTGAGGCTCCTCACTATCGGGTCCATGATAAAGTTTTGCTCTCCTCTAGATTCCTACCTCTCCGACTCTCTCAGAACAAATTAAAACCCCGCTTTTATGGTCCCTTCCTAATTCTCAAAAAGATTAACCCTGTGTCTATGCATCTTCGCCTGCCCCGGACGTGGAAAATTGACCCTGTGTTCCATGTCTCTCAACTTAAACCTTACCTTCCTGATCCTTTTCACAGGCAATTCTCCTGCCCCCCTCCTCTGTTGGTTGATAATGTGCCTGAGTACGAGGTCCAGGAAATCTGTGACTCTCGGTTTTTCCATGGGCGCCTCCAATATCTTATTCATTGGAAGGGCTATCCTATGAGTGAGTGTTCCTGGGAGGATGCTCCTTCAGTTCATGCCCCTCTTTTGGTCCGTCGCTTTTTTCAACTCTTCCCTCACAAACCTGGGGCCTCGGGGAGGGGACCTACTGTCACGCCGCGGCCGCAAGCACGGGCCGCCGTAGCGCAGCACTCTCTGAATACCGCGGTTCTCAGGCAAGCCTCGGGGGAAGCCGCGACTTGCAGGCGGATCGCGGGAGAAGCCGCGACGCAGGTCAGGGGTCGCGCCACTCGCCGCGCTCCCTTCTTTTGCCTCGCACATCAAGGGCAGACGCGGCAGGGGAAGAGACTCAGAGTCGGGTCTCGAACCTGCCGCGTACAGCGCATTTAGTGCGCTGAACATAATTATGGTGCATTACATAATCCTTTACATACAGAAACCATCTTGGCACCTACTTACCGGTTACAAGGGGAAAAGCCGATTGCATGCACATGATTTCTTTTTATGCATGCTTCCTCCTTTCCCAGCATGCTGTTCACATCCTCTCTTCCCTGCATGCATTGCTTTCCTTTTTCTAGGCACATATTTCCTATCATTTAACATGACCTGTTCCCCAATCCAAGATGGTGGTATTTCTACTTCCTGTTTTTTCACTTCCTGTCTATGGGTATATAAGGGGACTTTAATCTCTTTCTCATTGCGTTGCAACACTCCTTGGTGGTAGTCACGCTCTGACTGGTTTCTTCCTGCGAATCCAGTATTTTCCTGACCTGTCTTCGTTTCCAGTCTTCCTGTACTCCGGATCTTCAACTCTAACGCCTTGGTGTCCTCCTCTTGTTTCAGGGAGTTCCCGTTGGAGGTTTTTTACCCTACTGGGGTTTTCCCTCTGGGACTCCTTCTGGAGGGCACGGACTGTAGTGGCTTGCTATTGTCAAACAGCACCGTGGCTACCGGAAAGGGTCGCCCCTACCTCGGCCAGAGCAGAACCTGCCGGAACCGGGGTCGTTCCCCAACTCTTCTCAACTTCGACGGTAAGCCCATTGAAAACCGTGACAGAAAATCCTTGAGAATAGAATGGTGTTTTATATAGATCTTGAAGTTCTCTCCAAGGCAGCAACCTTTACTCATATGGATAAGGAAAATGTTTTGTCCGTCTTTTTCCCTTCCCAGCTTCTCTACATGGGAAACATTACATTCAAAGTAAAGAGGACACATTTGATTTAATTGGAATGTTTTAAAACTTCTAAAAGTTTTTTTTGTCTGATCCTTTTTTTGTGAAATGATTCTTCATTAGAAATTAGTTCTTGGATTTGTTCCAAATTGCTTTAGACTGCTCCTTGGCTTGTCTGAGCATCTCCAGGATAGATACACAAAGGCAGGGCTCCCTTCTGGGTGGAACTTCAGGGTTTTTCCTTAATCCGAACTCTGAAGAGTGGCTGGCCTTATCCCAAACCTTTGTCCAACTGTACCGGCTGCAAAATCGATTGTCTGAAGGCAGTTTTTGGACAGGGTGTACTTAGGTGTACTTAGGTCTGTACTGAATTAAAGTTTGCATGTCACCAATAAATTATTCATGGGGCGTTACATTAGCAAGTGACATACTGTATTCATATTTTCTTATGTTGTGGGTTAAAGGCTGATTTTGACTTTGGTTTTCCTCCTATAAAAACAAAGATGAGGGATGAAGAGCTAATTTTTTGATTACTTAGCAGTACACTTACTACTCATCCTCATCACAGACATTGCAAAAAGCCCACCATGAGTGGCAGTCTTTTATCAGAAAAAAAGTAACTGCAGCCCTATAGTGTGAAAATAGAATTGACTGCACACTCTAATGCTAGGTCAGGTGTGGAAACATTGCTGGAATCACCAGAATAAAGGAGGGACACATTTAACTGTAAGAGGTACGTTACCACACTTTTTGTAGTGTAGTTGCACCACTGTATGGTCTCATAGTGCTTTCAAATTGTGATCTGAGTGCACACATCAAAGTTTGTGAATTGCTGACTGCAACATTGTATAGGTTTTGAACTCAACGGTGGAGGGACTTCAGCTCTGGCTCTTTACTGCTGACCTCTATTTGATGCCCCTGAACTACACCCATCCTACCCTGCTCACTAAAAACCCTCCTTTGCTGTTCAGCAGATACCTTGTGAGAAGGCAGGCTAAGAAACACCAGAGTGCTGAATTGCAGGAGAGGAGCGGTGTGCAGAAAAACTATGCACAGGTCCACAACAACCATAATACACATTGCTCATGCCCACAATTACACAGAAGGCCCACTATCTGGGTTCAATGGAAAAGACGAGCTGGGAGTGCTAAGGCAGTGTAGGTAACAAGCTGTAACCCCTTATGAGGCTGATCTGAAGATGGTGCACATGAGGAACAGAGGATAGGATAGAGAAAAGGTGGAAGAGTCAGAATCAATTAAAACCTAGCAGTGTAGGCAGCAATAAGGCCAGCAAGTTCACTCAATCATCTCCAAACCTGTTCTGTAAAATTAAAAAAAAACATATGCATGGCACAATACAACAGGGGCAACAGAATCCAAAACACACATTCCTTAAGCCAGCGTTTACATGGGATGAGAGGATCACTCAGGCTGAGAAGAATGCAGCATGAATTAGAGTCATCAGTGGAACCTCTGGGCAAATTCAAATTCACTATTATTTCACACAATGCAGAAAGCATAGTTACTGTGGAGTGTTGCACAGTGAGTAGGAATGAGTAGGACAGCACCATGGCTATAAAGATATGGCACTGCTATGACCTTTTCAAGGTCTAGTGCACACTCAGGCTGCCTACAGCCACAGACACACTATAATATAGTGGTGCAAGCGCAAGCCAAGCTTTGTTTTTGTGCTGAAAGGATACCCTTCTAGTGCAAAACTCTATGGCCCAAATTTACTAAACATTCATGCAATGCAGAAAAGAAACTTGATGCACTGCATTGCATGAAAGTGAAAGAGCAACATTGTGCTATACTCACTAACATATGGCCCACTTCTGATCTCTTGTGGCAGCCTAGCGCCTATCCAATCAATCAATCAATCATTCATTTTTAGATCCCGCTACTCACCCAGGAGGGTCTCAAGGCACTGAGGGGGGCGGGGGAGATGCTACTGCTCGAACAGCCAGGTCTTGAGGCATTTCCTGAAGGTCAGCAGGTCCTGGGTCTGTCGTAGGTAGACGGAGAGGGAGTTCCAGGTCTTGGCGGCGAGGTGGGAGAACGATCTGCCGCCGGCTGTAGTTCGGTGCGTGCGAGGAACGGTGGCGAGGACGAGGTTGGCGGAGCGAAGTTGACGATTGGGAGTGTAGAAGTTGAGTCGCTCGTTGAGGTAAGCAGGGCCGGCGTTGTGGAGTGCTTTGTGGGCCTGGGTGAGGAGCTTGAAGGTGATCCTCTTGTTGACAGGGAGCCAGTGTAGGTCTCTCAGGTGGACTGAGATGTGGTTGCGGCGTGGGATGTCGAGGATGAGGCATGCGGAGGCGTTCTGTATACGTTGCAGTCTGTTCTGGAGCTTGGCCGTGGTTCCAGCGTAGAGAACATTGCCATAGTCCAGTCTCCAGATGATGACGGCCTGGGTGACCATCCTTCTGATTTTGGTGGTTGGTGGTTTTGGGGGTAATGGCACAGTCATCTATCCATTGTCTGATGTTGCGGGCGGCTGTGTTGAGGTTGGTGGTGATGGGTGACGGGCTCGGGTGAGGGTGGAGATCAGTTGGTCTTCAGTGACCTTGTTCCAGCTGCGGTGGGGGATATCTTGTGGGTGGTGGTGCGTGGTGGGTTTCTTGAAGATGAAGTGGCCACAACGGTGGTGGGTCCAGTGGAGTTCGGTGGTGTGGCTGAAGGTGACTTGGCTGCTGGCGGATAAGACGGGGTCGACCGTGTGGCCAGCAAAGTGGGTGGGTGTTGGGACGAGTTGTTTGAGACTGAGGTTGGCGAGGTTGTCGAGCAGGGTGGTGGAGTTGCTGTTATTGGCATTCTCGAGGTGAAAGTTCAGGTCTTCGAGGAGGATGTAGTCCATAGAAGCAAGGGCGTGAGCGCTGGTAACGTCGGCGATGGAGTCACTGAACTGTGGCTGGGGGCCGGGTGGGTCTGTAGACGAGTGTTCCTCTGAGGGTGGTGTTGGCGTTGATGTGAATCTGGAAATTTATGTGTTCGGCGGCGTTGAGGGCGTCTTCGGTGTTGGTCGAGATTCTGATGGTGTTCTTCTGGACTATGGCGATCCCTCCTCCCGGTCTGTTGGTGTGGTCTCTGCGGGTGATCTTATAGCTGGGATGGCTATGGCGATGTCGGGTTCCAAGGAGGGGTTCATCCAGGTTTCGGTTAGGAAGGCAACGTCCGGGAAGGATGAGATGAGTAGGTCCCAAAGTTCGACGGTGTGCTTGTGGACGGAGCGGGTGTTGAGGAGGATGCAACTGAGGTGGTTGTTTTCAGTTCTGGCGGGATGGTCGGCGGCTCGGGGGCTGGTGAAGCTTCAGTTCTGGCAGGAGAAGGGTCTGTGGGTGAGTCTTGAGTGGCTTGGAAGCAGGTGGCTGACCGGCCGGTGTTGAGGGCGTTGGCACTTTAGCAGCGTCAGGAGGCGTGGGAATTGCGCGGCCAGGGGTTCTGGCGCTGGGCGCGGTTCAGGCACAGACAAATGCAAACAGGCTTGCCTCTCGCGCTCCTGCAGCTGCGCAGCAGCCAGCCTTTAAGAAGGGGAGGTGGGAGGGAGGAGCAGCTAGGAGGCGGAAGCGGTGGGCGAATAGGGGCGCGAGGAGGGCAGGGCCGCAGGGGACGCAGCGGCGGGAGAAGGCAACTGAGGTAAAAAATGGCTAAAAAAGGAGAAAACGGATAAGATGAAGGAAAAAAGGCTTAAAAAATAAGGAGTAAAAGGCAGAAAAAGGGAAACAAAGAGCAATGGAAAATTCAAAAGAAACAGACAGTCACAGGACAGACACACAATACTTACGGCAACCACTAGACACCAGGGATGAGGCGCAGGCGGGAGCCTGTGGGTGGTGGAGGGCCTAGAACTCGCAGCAGCAGCGAGGGCGGGGTGAAGGGACACCTTTGTGCCATGACGCAAGAGTGCCTGTGTTTTGGTCAGAATAGTTTTTATGCAGCAAGGGATATCTTCCTGCAAAAATCTATTGTGAGAGGCTTCTTTCTCTTTGTATGTGTGCTATAGATTTCAGCATAAATGCAAAGAGAAGTTACATTTAGAAATAAAGATTTTCCTCCTCACTACGGCAACCTAAGATAGGAGCACTATTTTGGCACATACCAAGGTTGACATACTTTAGTAAATCTGAGTTTGTGTCAAAATACAAGGATCGATGCAGAGGAACACCCATGTCCCACCCACATAACGCCTCCGCAAAGCAAAGTATATGCGCTGCCTTGAGTAGATTTTTTGTATTTTTTTTTCTTTTTACAAAGCCATGGAAAGTCACACAATTTGTATTTTGCATGGCTTTGAAATCCCGAAATATATTCCACATTGTGGGCGCACCAAAAAAGTGGTGCAAAATGTTAGTAAATCAGGGCCTATGTTTAGACTAACTTTAGAGATTTTACCACTTTGTATGTGTGCCAAATGGTACTACACAAATGCTAAGTTTGTAAAGTTTAGAGAAATAAAAACGTTTTCCTCACTTTGTGCTGGTCTTGAGGAGGTGTTTTTTTTTGGCGCGAGAGGGCTTTGTGTAAAAAAACATTGATGTCAGAGTGGGAACGCCCATGTGGAACAATCCTTTGACGGAAACTAATGCAAAGCAGCACAAAGCCCTTCTTTGCATTACTTTTAGGGATCTTTCCAGTTAAAACAAGTTGTGCAAGGAAAAGTAAGGTGCAGGTTTACCAATATTTCATGCAGTGCAGCACAGCAATGAAACTAAGATATGCCCCTGCTGCTTTCTTCCACAGCGCTGGCACACAGTCAAGTTCTCTAAAGCATACAGTTTTGTGTAAAAGCCATGGATGGTAGCATAGGAACACCCATGGACCATTGATGAAATGGCCGATTGACACCAAATTAGTGCATAAGCATATTTGTCTTACTTTTTTTAAACCTTTCTAACGAAAAAAAAAAATGTGCTGGAAAGTATATAGTTTATTAACAATTTGTGTCACTTTTATGACTTTGCATCTGGTGCAGAGTTGTTAAATCTGGTCACTAGTGTCAGAATGCAACTTTTCTTATTTTCCCTTTCTGTTTAATTAGTATCTGTATTGTGAATTGCTTCAAAGCACTAACATCAAAACCGCTATTAACAATTAGGTTCTAATTTTAGACACATATTTTTAGGCAAACCCCTTCTCATATTCTGTCCCTCGATTTGCGTTCTCTGCCTCTTGCTGTAAAGAATGGCTGCGGAAAACTACTTTGTATTTGTAGATTCGACTGATAGTGCCAACAGCGGCTAATACCCCTGCTGTTCTTTCCTAAGACATTTCAAGAAGCCTTCATGGATACCTTTGAAGGGACTGAAGAGAAAGGGAGAGCGAGGATTCCATGTCACTAAAAGAAAAACAGAAAAACAATACAAAGCCCATAAGTCAGTCAATGGTTTTTGAAAGGCCGACAAAACACTTTCGAGCCATGCAGAACTGGCACAGTGAAATCTAAAAGATTTCACTGCGCCATTCTGCGCCTTCAAAGCATCAAGTTTTTAATTCCTGCTCAGGGCAGGCGTTAAAGTGATGCTAAACTTTTTTTACATTGGACCCCCCCCCCCTAGCATTCCTGGAGTAGCGTCATTTTTCTTCACACTAGCCCAGCACTACAATTAGAAAATTCAAGTTAGTTAAAAAACATTTTCCCTTTTATGAAGGGAAAGAAACAGGATAAACAAAATACATTGCAAAATATTCCAACTTGTCAATTAACAATAGTAAAAAGTGCTTCAGTGTTCCGAAGAGTACATGTACCTAAGATCTGAAAGGGGTGAGGAGATTATTATGTAAGATAATCATTATGCCAAATAAGTTGTTTCTTGGTCCTATCTGAGGTTATGACACTGAAGTATTTCCCCTTGTCATCAACCTGTGTTGTTTCTCATAGGTGTTCTGTAACTGTGTCAGGATACTTTGACAGTCTGTCCATGCTCCGTATTTTTCCATCATCTAACATCACAACATTTTTCCTTACTGGCGTTATTTTTTTGGGATCGGAGTAACGGCTGTTCTTACTTGTGGGGATAGTAGGGAGCTGTACCACTATTCTGTCTCCCACTTTCCAAATATTTTTTAGATAGTCTGTGCCTGCCATCATAATGAGCTTTGTAGTTTTCTTAATGCAGTTCAATGTCTGTGCCTATTTCCTCTCTCTGTACCCATACAGGTTTATCTCTTCGCAACCAATTAGGAAATAGTTTTTTACCCAGAAATCTTCCTTTGAGTGATGCAAAATCTGGATATTCCTTTGACTATATTGGGAGTCGTATGGTGTTGGAAAGTGGATTATTGGTAAGGGCAGGTAAGTACCTATACTTAGCAACAGGCCACTAACCTCCACTTAGGTCCAGTTAGGTCTCAATAAATTAAACCCAGCTCAACCCTTGGAAGCTTGGAAACAAGCGACAAGGCTTAATTTAGGAGACAGCTGTATAAAGCATTTAAAAATCACAAAACAGTAAATAAGTAAAACACTATAAAAACCCAGCACCAATTTATAACAATACATTATATGTGTTTTAGCACATAGAAAGTGGTCCACAGCACCAGCCAAGGGTTCAGAGGCTCTGGTTTGCCTCTTGGGGTCTAGGACTACAACTCTCACAATGCACCTCTTCAAATTATGTAGTTGCTCCAAAGTCTCCAAACTTCTGGATCTTCTTCCAGGGGTCCTTTTTGGGTCCTTGAAGTGTCCACAACTTGATCCAAGCTTCCAGAATGTGAGTTGCTCCTTGAGAGTTGGGACTGCAATTCCCAGAATGCACCTAGTCAGTATCCTCAAATGGCCACTGGATGCTGGTCAGCTGGGACCTGCTTGCAGGACTTGATGCAGGGGACTCTGGGCAGCTCCTTTGTACCTGTAGCAAACAGGGAGTCCCTTCTTGAAGCAGTAGAACACAGGCAAAGTCCTTTTGGTAGTGAAGCCCAAGGGCCAGATGTAGCAAACGTTTGCGACTCGCAAACGGGCCGATTCGCAATTTGCGACAGTGCAAAATCGGAAATGGGATGCAAAAAGCCTATTTCCGACTCGCAAAAAACGATGGGACCCATTTGCGACTCGCATCTGTTGCGACCCCATTTTGCGACCCGCAATTAGCAAGTCGCAATTTGCGAGTCGCAAACCTTATGCAATTGCAACTCGCAAATTGCGACTAATCGCAAAAAGCCCCGTTTGCATGTCCCATTTACCACTAACTCAGAGCAGGTGGTAACCATTACCAAAGTATAAAAGGAGACCCAGAAGCCATCTGGGTTACTCAACATGGCGGACATATACCTGATAGCAGTGAGGAGGAAAGTCTACGCAGCCCAGCAGAGGAGGAGGAGGCGCCACAGACAGGAGAAGATATATAGAACCAGGCAGACTCTTTTTCAGCAAACTGAAGAGGAGATCTATGATAAATACCGCCTTAGCAGCGCAGCCATTCTAGAATTAATAGATTTACTCAAACCACAGCTAGAACACAAGACTCTGCGTGGCTGCGCCATCCCTACGCATGTGCAAGTACTATGCGCACTGCACCTCTTGGCCTCAGGGAGCTATCAGGGGGTCATTGCTGTGGCAGGTGGGGTATCCCAAAGTGCAGTGTCAAGGTTCCTCAGGGCCTTCCTAGATGCCTTAGTCACGCACATGTCTCACTTCATATACTTACCAAGGAATGAGGCAGAAATGAACAGCACCAAGCTGGACTTTTACCGCATTGCCCACTTTCCCCATGTCATTGGATGTGTAGATGGGACACACATTCAAATATGCCCCCCTGCTAATCTGGAACATATTTTCCGCAACAGAAAGTGTACCCACTCACTCAACATACAGGTTGTTTGTGATGCCCATTACGTCATCACGGACATCGTAGCTAAGTTTCCAGGCAGTACCCATGACTCATACATTTTTAGGCATAGTGGGATACATCAACGCCTGGAACGTGGGGAATTCGGAGACGGCTACCTCCTAGGTAGAGCCACAGACACTTGCAGACATACACACAGGTAAATGTGCACGACTATCTGGACTTCCTAACAGTGTACTTTTGTGCCCAACAGGTGACAGTGCATATGCCCTAAGGCCTTGGATCATGACTCCGTTTTTAACCCCAAGAACTGAATCTGAGAGGCAATACAACAGTGCGCATAAGAGGACCAGGAACCTGATCGAGCGCACCTTCGGTCTCCTGAAGGCAAGATTCAGATGCCTCCACCGCAGTGGAGGCGCCCTCCAATACACCCCCATTACCGCTTTCAAAATAGTGGTCGCATGCGCCATCCTCCACAACATAGCCACCCGACGTGGGCTACCTCTCACCCCTGCAGACCCAGATCCGGATGATGAAAAGCAAGAACAACCACATCGCCATCATGGGGATAGGAGTGTAGCTAACCAAGGCAGACTGAGACGGGACCACATTGCAACCCAATACTTTGGACGGTACGTGTAAACTCCCACCATACTCACCCATTAACCAAACACTCCTTTTGTTAAGTGGAAGAAAAATAACTGTTTTATTAATGTAATGAATGAACTATATACAAGATTAAATTGTCCATGGGCAGGAAAATGCCAACCAGTCATGTGGCACATTAACGCCATGTGCTACATTTATTCCACCTGGCTGTTTTCTAAGATCTCCTTCCCCTCCTGCCAGCCTGGCTGGTCCCTGCTGCGTCCATGGTGCTCTGCCTACCACTCCTTAGCACCCTACTGTCAGTGGCAGAGACACTGCTCACTGTGGAGCCCTCCTCACTGTCTTGGGGTGTTTCCCCGGTGGCCCTCGACATCTCCCGTGTCTCCATTAGTTCAATAATGTGTGTGAGACGTCCCAGGCCCCTGGCAACATCCCCAGCAAAATGGCCCATCTCTATTTGCAGGCCAACTGTCCTCCTCGACAGGCCTGTTGTATTCATGGCTAGCCTGCCGATCGATGTGGCCATCCTGTCCAGTCTTAACATTATCTGGCGATCTCTGCGCCGCCCAGCCTCTGCCTGGCCCAGCAGTCCGGCCGCCAGTTCCCTGATGGCAAAGGCAATGTCCCCAGTGTTCTGGCACATCAGGTCCATGCGTCTGTTGAGGTGCTGCATGCTTGCATGGTTGTGTCTAACAAAGCGGTGCAGCACCCCACTAATCCTGCCCAATATTGTGTTCTGCAGGCGCTGACCCCGCAGCAGATGTGCCTCACTGCTGGTTGGAGGAAGTATCCGGGATCCAGATGCTCTTGCCCTGCGACGCCTGCGCAGTGGTGGCTGCCCTGTGCTCCCACCTGTATCCTCCCTGGCTGTTGCTGGGGCAGCTCCTGGCGTTGTTGTTGCAGCAGGCGTTACCACTGCAGGAATGCTGCTGACTGTGCAGGTTGGGGTGCTGGAGGGTCCTGGGGTGTCCTCCTGGGCCTGGGTGCTTGGGGTGTTGGGGGTGTCTTGCTGGAGACCTGTGGGACATGGGGAACACACTGTCAGTGTCTAGTATCTATTGCACAATTCCTAATAAACATTTGCCTATGACCTGCCTATTTGACTACATTTCCCAAAATGCATCATTCTGGCTTTTTCTACCCTGAAATGGAGCTAATTTGGTTGTGCATGCACCTGTGTACATGGTGGGTGGAGTATGACATTGATAGGGGTACAGGCTTATCACATGGTACTCACCGGTTGATGTGCTGGGCTCTGAGGTGTCCAGGTCCCCAAATCCACACACTGCCTCCACCTCAAATGTTTCCTCAATCCTTTCTTCAAGGGGTGTGGGTGGTGGCACAGATGATGGTCCCCCTCCAGTGCCTCTCATCTCCCGGAGCCTTTCTGCCACCCTCTCCTTGGTCCGGGAGCGGAGGTCATACCACCTCTTCCTTATGTCCTCAATTGTCCTGTGGCTGACACCCAGGGAATTTATTTTGTCTTGCATTTCCTGCCAGATTTTCTTTTTGGTGGCCTCAGGAACAGTAAGGGCTGCTCTCCCAAAGAGCTCATCATGGTGCTGACAACATTCCTTGGTCAGCACCTCAAGCTCCCTCTCAGAAAATTTCATTTTCCTTTTGCGTGGGGTTCCCTCCATGGCTGCTGCTGCTTGTTCAGTGTGAAGACTGGCAGTTATAAAAGGGTGTGGTCCAGCCTCCTCCCAGGTGTATTTGTAAACTTCCTGGCTGTGATGTCATCATCATGTGCCAGGAAGTGTTTCCAGAGTGTTCTGGTGTGCTTTCTGGAGTGTTCTGCTGCACCTGCAAGCAATTTTGAAGGAAGTCGCAATTTGCGACAACCACTCGCTAATTGCGAGTTCGTTTTTTGCACACTCGCAAACAGCGACCTCGCAATCTGCGGACTCGCACACAGCGTTGCGAGTCCGGCTGCGAGTCGCAAAATTGGACCGGTTAATTTCCTGGCATACCAAATTGCGACTCGCATTTTGCGAGTCGCATCGACTCGCAAAATGCGAGTCGCAATTATTATTTTTGCTACATCTGGCCCCGAGTGTGCAGCTGGTGCAGTCCTTCAGCGTGCAGTGTCCAGGTGCAGGTCATGGGTCCAGCAGGGCAGTCCTTCTTCTTCTTTGTCTTGTTCCTTGTAGGGGTCCGAGGTGTGGGTGCAGCTCTGCCATATTTATCCTTGCTCCTGGGTGGAAGGAAGGGGTGTTCTGGTTGTCCAATCACAGGCAGGCTCCTTCCCCCTTTGATGACCACTTCCTGGGAATCAATCCCAGGGAGCAACATTCTTTAAAAATCCAACATGGCTAAAAGTGATTTTTGGAGGTTAGATCTCGCTGAGCTCACCCACTGGTGTGGCTAAAAATCGTAAACACATCCCTCTCCTGACCTCTCCTAATCTAATCAAGAGGGCACCCAATTGTTCTGGGTTGCTGGAAGTGGGGGAGGTCCTGAAGTGCTCCAAATGTCCTTACCTGCCTTTGAAGACCAGTTTGGCTACTCTCCCCCATCCTGTTTCACCATCTACTGAGGCAGATCTCCTCCTCCAGGCACATCCTTTGTGTTCAGCTCAGGCCACTTCACACCTCATCAACGCAGCCTGTCCAGGCTGCCAGATGCTGGCCAATCAGAGAAGGGCACTACAGAGCTGAAGTGGCAACTTTCAGTTAGAGTTTCACAACTCTTTACCTGAACTAGTTATATTAAATCCAACAATTGTAAGTTATGGGATTTATTATAACAATTAATTTGATACCAAACTCAAGGTATCTGACACTTGAGGGGACATTGTTAATTAAAATAAAGTCTCCCTATTTTAGCCTATAGAGGCCATTCATACAGTGAGGGAAAAACAAATGTGGCTATTTTACCTCACCAGGGCTTTTAAAACTATTGTTATAAGGTCCCTGCTTATAGTTACAAGGCACCCAACCAAAGGGGCACATTGGGCACACCTTAGGGGTGACTTATATAAAGGTAGTTTAAGACTTTGGAAGTACTTTTAATTCCAAAGTCGAATTAACACATAACTTTAGTTTAAAACCTGCCAGCAAGGCAGGCCTGCCTTTAAAATGGCACTGGACACCTAAGCAGTGCACTTATGGGTGCAACACCTATGCTGGGGTCCCTAAACCTACATGCCCTACCATATACATTGGACTTATAAGTAGGTTGACATAGCCAATTATAATTAGTCTAATTTGCATACTCATTTTACACAGAGCACAGGCCCTGGGACTGGTTAGCAGCACCCACGGCACCATCAGAGTCAAGAAAACACCGGCAAAAAGTGCAAAATGGGAGCAAAAAGTTAGGGGGCCTCTGCAATCAGCCCTGTTTTCTCACGATCAACCACCTTCAAATTATTATAAGTAGAAGACATTGTTACACATGCTTTTCACCTTAGTAACCAAACAACAGTAGCTACTGCCACTCTACCATGCACTGTGTTTTTACAAGTAATGAGACCCCATAGTAAAACACTAACTACACTGTAGAAGACTCTCCGACACTGCACTGCACAACATTACACTCAAAAACACTGAACTCTATAACACTCCGTTTCACTGAACTACATTCTTTTCCACTACACTCTACAACACGCTACTACGCTCTATGCCACTCTATGACATTCCACTCCATTTCATGACATTCCATTCAATGATTCTCCACTGTATAACACACAGCTCTTCGGTTTGACACGCAACTACATTGTACAACATGCGTCCATGATACAACACACCAGGCGACTCTACTGTATCACACTTAACTCCTCTGTACGCTACATCACTCCACTCTATTCCACTCTACAATACTCCTGTCTATGATACAAGTCTCTACGACACTCTCCTTCACTGTACCATTGCAGTTTGAAATATATTTTTATAAAAAAATAAAATAAATAGAAAAACATTAACATACAAAGAAAAAAACAAATGTTAAGGATATTTCATATTTAGAAATACTTTATGTATTGTTTCTATACAAACCCAACTTAAAATACACAAATATTAAAAATTACAAAGTTAGAATTATAAGTTTGATTTGTAAATTAGGCACCATCTTCAAATTACTATAAAACGTGCAACTCTGAACACAGTCTTGGCACCTCACTCACTACACTACATTAATTATATCTCATACCTTTTCTATGCTCTGTTTATTCCCTTGGATACATACTATGGCACTTATAGCATGTGAAATCATAACATTCATAACAACACATAGCTTCTTAAATTACATTATTTTTTACAACACAGTGCATGATAGAGTTATAGTTAGTGTTGTCTGGTTAGCAAGCTGAAAAGTGTGCTTAACAATGTCTGCTGGATGAATTGTGTAAATGAAAGTTATAACTATAATTTTCAAATTTCTAAAGTTTGTGTACCTTACAATTGTTTGTATAGGGAAAATACATTTTCCTGACTATAACTAAACTTTAACCTTTGTTTTTCATTGAACATATATATTTCCTCTGCCTAACAGCGCTGGTGCTACAGGAGGGGGTGTACATCCCTCTATAAATCAGAAAAACAAGGCCCATATTTATACTTTTTTTGCACCACGTTTGCGTCATTGTTTGATGCAAAAGCTGCACAAACTCACAAAATAAATTGCATTTTGTAAGTTTGCGCTGCTTTTGCGTCAAAAAGTGACGCAAATGCGGCGCAAAAAAGGCATGAATATTGGCCCAAATATACAAAACAGAAACCCAGTGCAGTTCTCCATCTTATTTAATGTTTGAGAAAAACATGATACGCTTTGGCAAGAAGGCTTTTGTCAAGTAAATGCGCTATAACACCCATGGAAACAAATACATACAAATTGACAGATATAAAAAACAAGCATTGCAATGCATGGGTTCTTGCATTTGCTGAGTTAGAGCTATTGGCATTTTTAGACTCATAACCGGACATTTCTTGCTACATCAACTGTAAAGGAAAAGTAAAACAGTTTCAAATAAGAGACCCAATAGCCACCATGAGCGTGAAGGAGACACACAAAAGGAAACAGAAGTTCGCTTGCAGTCAAACGTATCTGCAAAAGTGCAATTATTCATGCAACCGGCAAAGTGAAATTATCAATGTAACAAGTCGATGTCATGCAAACTGCTTGACTACTGCCCAGCGAGATCCTGCTGCGTAGGAAATAAAAATAAAAAGTAATCCAGAAGCCATGCGGCAAACATGGAGCCTCGTATGTATTCAGTAGTTTACAGGTGCTCTCGAGGAGGGCTAAACGCCAGAAAAAGCATTACATATGCATGTCTTTTACTAAGGAACTCAAGCAAATTAGGCAAGCCCAGGAACCAACCAAACTGATGGGCGTGACATGGGTGTGGTTAAAAGCCCACCAAGATATTACAACAGGGGCCAGAGCGCTTGCGCGCTCAACCACAAAAACATACTGACATTGCACATAACATTAAAAAGGAATATAGTTCATCTGCTAAGTTCTCTATTCCTGTTATCTTATCACTCAGTTCAGCAATGTAAATGCTCATCATGGAATAAAAATCAAATTAATACCTGTCCTATGATTTTAGGAAAGAATCTGCTTGTATCCACTCTCATCGTTCCATCCAATAATCATATTAATCAATGCTAATGATTTGGCCTAAAATATATTGTCATGTTGAATAAATCCCATGTGAATTGTGATCAGCATAATGTGCATATTCACAGTATTCCTATCCTGCCATGTGGGCTAATTGTGAATCTATACAAATTTGAATATTCTGTTCATATGAATACATCAAACCATATTAATTGGAAGATTCCTGTGAATGAAAAGGGAAATTGACTGACAAAATTATAATTATATTCTCAGCTGCACCAATAATCAATATTATATATGCTCATTGCCTACAATTTTTATGTATTGAAATATTCAATCCTTATGACTCTGAGATGACTCAGAACCTTATTATTTATAATTCATAGCTCTTAATTTCTCTACAAGTTCCAGAAATGTCAATGAGAATGTATTTGTCAACAGATGGTCTATTAAATTAGACTAAAATCACATAATTAATCATCATCACAAACCCATTTGTCAAGTTTATAATTAATATCTAGTCAATACTGTCCTATCACATTATCCACTTTAATGCAATACAATGAAACACCATAACATCAAACAGAGGAATTTGCGACTTCAAATTCACATTTCTGCTCAAAAGTTCCACCAATGCGAGCTATGCAATATGTAGTGCCAGTTCCTTATCCTCATTCAGTCATGTACAATGTTTCTTTCTAATCTGATTCTAGATTGTATTTTGATTCCAAAATTTGTAATCTTTTCTCACGGTCACCGCATATCATAATCTGAATTCTGGGACCAAGTTGAAATTGACGTCGACCTCACTGGAGCCCAGTCAACATTTTACGTTCGGACTTAGAAACTATTTTGAAATTCATTAGTATCCCTTCCATGCTTTTCTTGCTAAAGTATATGACTTTTCTGAGTTCTTAGTTGCATGAAAGTTCTAAAAAATCCTCTTCCTCACTGGGAACTTAATTCTGCCTATCTAATGTAGTGCACAGGGGTACACCAGCACATATGTATATATGTCAGAGCCACATGAAATTAATTTTGTTATCTTCTTGGTCTTACCCCCAGGGATTATAAATTCCCTTACATTTCTACTGGTTTTACATGCCTTATATTTATTGCATATGTAGAATCCCTTTGTTTGTCAAGAAATGTAGGTCCTGTATGTGTGTCCAAATAACTATTGTAGGAAGGTCCTCCTTTTTGCCCTGGTCATCCCCAACTGGTGTTACTCACTCTGACTGGGCCATGAGTACTGGCTAACCGGTCCCAGGACCAGTGCTTTGTGTAAAATGGATTATGCAAATTAGGCTAATTCTAATTGGTTGTACCAACCTACCTATAAGTCCCTAGTATACGGTAGGGCATGTAGCTTTAGGGATCCCAGCATAGGTAGTTCATCCATAGGTGCACTGCTGTGGTGCCCAGTGCCATTTTAAAGGCAGGCTTGCCTTGCTGGCTGCTTTTGAGTTAATGGTAACCCCAAGTTCGACTTTGAGATTAAAAGTACTTCCAAAGTCCTAAGCTACATTATTGTTTACATATAAGTCACCCATAGGGTGCGCCCTAGGTGCCGCCAGGGTTGGGTGCAGTGTAACTATAAGAAGGGACTTTATAAAAGATGTTTTATAAGCCCTGATGAGGGCAAAATAGCTAAATTCATTTTTCCCCATTGCAGTCAATGGGCTCCATAGGCTAATATGTGGAGACTTTATTTTAAATTTAATAAGTCTTATTTTCTATAGGAAGGAGATAAACATGGCAAGTCTAGTATCAAATTAAAAGTTATAATAAATCCAACAACTTGCCACTCTTGAATTTAATATATCTTGTACCTAGAAAGAGTTTTATAACTCTTGCTAAAAGTTACTAACTTCTGCCCTGTTGTGTCCTTCTCTCATTGGTCAGCCTTTGGTAACCTGAGCCAGGCTGCCTTGATGAGGTGTGAAGTGGCCTGGACTGAAACAAAGGAAGCATCTGGTGGGAGGAGATCTGCCTAAATTAGATGAAATATTAGGATGGGGGTAGAGCAGCTGAACTGGACTTCAAAGGAGGCATGGACATTTGGGACAACTGTACCTCTCTCATTTCCTGCAAACCCAGAAAGCCAGGTGCACCTGATTAGATTAAGAGAGGGCTGGAAAGGGCTGTGCCAAGGGAAACTTAGCCACACCAATGGTTGGGCTCAGCCAGACCTAATCTCTGAGATTGGATTTTTGACATCTTGGATTTTTGGAGAATGTTGCTCCCTGGGATTGATTTTTTGCCACACTTTCCAGGAAGTGGTCACTCAAGAGGGTGGTGAACTGCACGTGATTGGACAGAGCACCCCCACACGCTTACCACCCCAGGAGCAAGGATAAATATGGCAGAGCTGCACCTCACCTAAGATCCCTACAGGAACAAGACAAGAAGAAGAACGACTGCCCTGCTGGACCCCTGGCCTGCACCTGTACACTACACTCAGAAGAACTGCAACAGCTGCACACTTGGGCTTCGCCAACAAAATAACTTTGCCTGGCTTCTATTGCTTCAAGAAGGGACACCCTGTTTGCTACGGGTAGGAAATAGCTGAAAAGAGTCCACTGCATCAAACGCTGAAGAAACTGAGCAGCTGACCAGTGACCTGTGGTCATATATTGATTTGAGCCAGGGGTATTCTGGGAGTTAGAGTACCAACCCTCATGGAGCAACTCAGAGCCTCTGGAACCTTGGGGTGAGTTCAGGACACCAAAAGAACCTTGGAAGAACTTGTGGAAGAAGATCCAGAATTTAGGAGAAGTTTGAAACAGCTTTGAAAAAAAGCTCCATAAGTGGAAGGACCAGACGTTGTGAGTCAAGTCCGTTTATGTCGACCGTGACCTGGCCTGACCTGCAGGTTCGTCCTGCCCAAAAGCTCCAGAGCCCCAAACTTCCCGAATTTCACCAGGGGCTCGTGGGAAGGCAGTTCGACAACGTCAAATCAAAATCGACTGGAGGTGGAGTGTCGTCCGACTTCGGAGAGAAAAAGCTCCCAAAATGTTTCTAAGTCTGAACATAAAATGTTGACTGGGCTCCAGTGAGGTCAGCTTCAATTTCAACTTGGTCCAAGATGAAGATTTCCGTCACGAAATTTAATCTAAGTCCAAACGTAGAATCCTTGTCTGAAGTCTCCTATGACGCATACCCGGAGAAGGCTGCAGGGAGATTGAATTCGATTTGTGACTTCATCCCAGTCCAGGAAATCTTCAAGAAAAAGACTTGAAGATTAAGCACCTCATTACGACTTTGGCAGTCTGACAGTAAGACCGCAGCGGTGGCGTCCGCCTAAATACCGCCATGCTGGTGGTCATACAGACCGCTTTATTACGAGTTACACAGCCTGGACTGACGAAATCCAGCCAAAATTCCAACACTGCCAAGACTGTGAAGGGCCGGAAAGAGGCGGTTCCACCAACAGGACCTCCAGCCCATCAAAAATCCACAGAACCAACTACGACCCACAAAACACGATAGCGATTCTCCCATGGCGGTAAACCAATGACGGTGCGAACCGAAGCGGTGGGAGGTCTAACCAGCAATATACCACACCAGTTCGGATAGTTTAAACTCCACACATCTGACTCATCTACACAGCTTACACACCTACAGACTGCACTATTAAACACACCCCTTCACACCCCACAATCCTTTGCACCAAAAACACCATACACTGCAAGATAGAGGCGGCACACAGAAATTAAGAACCATTGAATAGACACCCCACAGCACTCCAAATACCACTTATCACACACCTGAACATCATACATATCCCACAATATTTTCATCCACACATCAGACACCACCTGTTACCCACTCACAACATAGCACCCACACACCATCATCTGTTTTTTTTACCTTATTGTGCTGTCCACCAAAAACATCCCTGATTCAAAGATGATGAGTTGATGGTCATGGTGGATGACATCTTCATGGTAGAGCCACACCTATTTGTAGCACAGGTCCAATCAACATCGATTGCCTGGAAAATGGAGATGTGGAAAAATATAATTGACAGGTTAAATTCTGTATGCAGCTATCCATGCACAAGGGAGGTCATCAGAAAGAGGTGGAACAACCTTAGGGTAAAGGTATGTGCCATGGCTGTCAGGCACCAGCTGGCGGTCCTCAAGACTGGCAGTGGAGCCCCACCTCCTCCCCCAATGTTCACATCATAGGAGGAGAAGGTTTTGGACAGCCTCCATCCTGAGGGCTTGACAAGAATACCTGGGGGAGTGGAGTCAGGTAAGTCACAACACTGAAAATGTCACCCTAAAGTTATGTCTTGCATGCTCACTGATCACCTTTTGACGTCTTAGCAACCAACACACTCACCTCCCCTGTGTCCAACTGTCCAAATACCTCTCTCTGGCATACCACATGTCAACTAAATTCACCAGGGGCCACAGTGTCTGTGAATGGAGGGGGTAGTGCAGGGACCTACAGCAGCACTACATCTCCCAGCAGGCACTGTTCTACCATTCAGAAAAACAGAACAGTGTACCAAAATGAAAATAGCCTTCCATGCCAAATGCACAATCAACTAAACCCACCTGAATGGTCCACGATATCACTGTCTAGGGCAATGACAGCAATGCCATGGGCATCTGTCAGTACAATACCACCAACACAAGCTACAGCTGTGCCCAATGCTAAAATGGCCATTTTGCCTCCCAACACCCATTGAAAGCAACTCACCTGTGATTCTCATTGTCCTTTTTCACACAAAAAAAAAATAACTTCAATATTCTGACAAATTTGTATTTATCAATTCTCAATTCAGTTTGATCAAAATGTGTTTCCGGACAGAAGTAAATCCCTTTATTTAATACACTTAATTAATCTGCTGTTAATTCATAATCTGACAGGTTCACAACTAAATCATCATTCACTGTTGGTGCTGCTGTTTTTTCTGACGTTCCCGTAATTGGTATCAATCAATTAATCAATCAATAAATTTGTTGAGCGCGCTACTCACCTGGTAGGGTCTCAAGGTGCTGGGGTGGGGGGTGTGCTACTGCTCAAAGAGCCAGGTCTTGAGGTGCTTTTTGAAGGTCAGGAGGTCCTGGGTCTTGCGTAGGTTGGTGGGGAGGGAGTTCCAGGTTTTGGCGGTGAGGTGGGAGAAGGACCTGCCGCCGGATGTGGTGCGATGAATGCGAGGGACTGTTGCGAGGGCGAGGTCAGCGAGCGGAGCTGGCGTGTCGGGATGCAGAAGTTAAGTCAATCGTCGAGGTAGGCCGGTCCGGTGTCGTGGAGGGCTTTGTTAGCGTGGATTAGGATTTTGAAGACGATCCTTTTGTTGACAGCTAGCTAGTGTAGGGCTCTGAGGTGGGCGGAGATGTGTTCGTGGCGAGGGAGGTTGAGGATGAGACGTGCTGAGGCGTTCTGGATGCGCTGGAGTTTTCTCTGGAGCTTGGCCATTGTTCCCACATAGAGGGCGTTGCCGTAGTCCAGTCTGCTGCTGACGAGGGCGTGGGTGACCGTTCTTATGGTTTCTACGGGAATCCACCTGAAGGTCTTGTGGAGCATTCGAAGGGTGTTGAAGCATGAGGACAAGATGGCATTGACTTGCTGGGTCATGGAGAGAGAAGACTCTAGCATGTAGCCGAGATTGCGTGCGTGGGTGGTGGGTAGCAGGGGCAGCCAAAGGGTGGCCAGCCTCCAGGAGTCATCCCATGCTGACTTGTTGGGTCCGAAGATGATGATCTAGTTTTTTTCTGAGTTCAGCTTGAGCTGGCTTGCTGTCATCCAGTTAGCGATGGCGAGAAGTCCGGTGTGGAGGTTGTTCTTGGCGGTTGCGGGGTTCCTTGTGAGGGAGAGGATGAGCTGGGTGTCCTCAGCGTAGGAAATGATGTTGAGGCCATGGGGTCGGACGATGCTGATGAGCGGAGCCATGTAGATATTGAAGAGGGTGGGGCTGAGGAAGGATCCCTGGGGGACTCCGCATATGGTCTTGGTGGCCTTAGACCGGAACGGGGGGAGGCAAACTCTTTGTGTTCTTTCGGAGAGGAAGAAGGTGAGCCAGTCAAGGGCTTTGTGGCGAATTCCGGCATCGAAAAAGCGTGTGAGAAGGGTTTGGTGTCACACGGTGTCAAGGGCTGGGGAAAGGTCGAAAAGGATGAGGGCAATGGTTTCACCTTTGTCAAGCCTGGTCCTGATGTCATTGGTGCATGCGATGAGGTCGGTCTCGGTGCTGTGGTTTTTGCGGAACCCAGACTGGGAGACGTCGAGTAGGCTATTGTCCTCCAGGAAGTGGGAAAGTTGGTACTTTCTTCTTCCTATTTCCTCTTCTCCTTTCCCTATATTTGTTTTTAATGGGTGGCCTCTGCCTCGTCCTTTGTTTCTCGGGGTTCGTTGGTTGATGTAGAGCAATTTTAGCTCCTCTAAAAAAGTTGTTTTTTCTGTATTCAATTTGCTTGGTTGTTCTGTTTCATTTCCTTCCACATCTGATTCACTCATGGTATCACTAGAGGCCATTGCTATTATTAATTTCCCTGAGGCATATTGTTCTTTCAAACTGTCAAATCGTTTAGCAAATTTCAATATTGTCCCATTGATGTAATCTTGCTCATCTCTGGCAAATTTGGGTTGTTTCCTTTCCTCCAGTTCTGTTTCATATTTATCCAATCTCTTGTCCATTGCTTGTCTCAATTTCATACTTTCCTCTTCAACTGCCATTTTGCATATTTTATCTTCTATATCCTTTATTTCCTTATGTATTTCATCCAAACTCAATTTTGCATATTTTATAATTATTTAAATCATATTCTTGGAGCACTGCATGCTATTTTCACCCCATTCTTGTAACATTTCTGGTTTAGTGCCAGGGTGATTAGAAAGAGTAACAATTATCAGACCACGAGGTATTCCACCTATTTTAATATATTTCTCCAATGTAATTATCTCCTAACTTTTGGTACTTTCTTTTCTCAAAATTTTTTCTAATTGCCAAAATAATTGTTTAATTGTAAAGTCTTTTTCTTTTTTAGGGTCGAGCCTGCGTTGCATGGGCTCACGCATGCGTATTGCAGCGAGACGCTTTAGTGTTTAGAAAAGGGCTCGGAGCCCTGTCAACCTCACGTCTGTGTTTTTTATTGGTTCGTGGGCTTGCCTAATACAATCCGCTTGCTTTCATTAGTCGAAGGCATGCATATGTCATGCCTTTTCCGGTGGCTAGCCCTCCTCGAGCGCAGCGACCAAGTACAGAAAACATGCGAGGCTCGCTGTTTTCCATCGGGCTCGTGGACTTCTTTTTCTCTAATTTACGAGCGCGATCTCGCTTGGCAGAAGTCGAGCGCTTTACATAGTTAATTTCACTTTTTCAGGTTATGTACATAAATGCACTTTTGCCCGATAGGTGAAAAGTCGGGTTAGGAGTTTACAACGCGATCAGCTCTAATATGAGCAAACGCGAGACCCGTTGCATTGCAAATACTTGTTATTCGTTACTTCCATAACTGGTAATGTAACTTTCTCATTATGAAATATAGTTTCGGCTTTTTGTCTCCTTTTAGCTGCTCTTGCTTCCATTATTTCTACACACTTGTTGTACCACGACACGAAACTTCGTTTATGACAAGTGAATTCTCCTAATTCGCATGATTACCTAGTATATTATTCTCTTACAACCAGTCAACCATAACAGTTAATTCCCAAGAAATAATAAAGAGTTTGCTCTGAAAACATTTGAAGTTATCGTCTATTCCATTGTCCATCTTTTCTCAGTTCCTTTAATTATTTGAATTGTAACATTATTAAGAAGATTGCACTCCGTATCCGATTAGCTCACTCGCCCACAATGACAGAATTACTTGTCTTTATGTTGCACCGTCCCTTTAAGAAACATTCTCAACCTAACCAAAGATTCTTTCAAGAAGGCGGTGAGTTTCGATCCTGCTTTTTTGCATGACATCTGTCCTCCCCCCAAAAAATGTTTCTTAATTGTACACGTTTAAAATTACACTTTGGGGATTTAATATAACTGTCTCTTTTGTTTCCCTACGAGTAGGTTGAGAATGATCATTGCACAATGTATAGGAATGATTATAATCATCGTAGATTGTTATATGAAAAAACCTATCCTCCTAGAATTATTAAATATTCATTAATAAGTTCCCACTGAGGGATAATTTTGTTAATACAAAGCAACAAATGAATGTTAAAAATCATTAATAAAAAGATAAATAATTATAATTATGGAGTAGGGAGAGGAATTTCAAGAATATTTAACTAGTATATAAGAAAATGAGTGGTGAAATATGTGTGAATTGTCTTGTAAGGAAAATAATATAATTCACACTTGGCAGGTGGTCACATTTGTTTTTGGGACATATAATTGAAACTATCCACTTAAAAATGTTTACAACTTCATTTATTAGATCAGCAGTGGTATTTAAATATAAAAAAATACTAATATAAATATATAGAGATTTTCTTTTGAGACTGCATTATCCATAGTGCCCCAGAAACAACTGTGGTCATATGATGTTATAAAATGAACAGTAAAGGGACAATGTTATCTGTGATCAAGACCGTGTTGGTCGAAATGCGTCAGGTGGTTGTGGTGCTCACATTGTGCTGAATAAAAAAGTTAAAGAAGACATTTCCTGGAGTGCAATGGTTATTTTTCAGTTTATAAATATATACATATATACATATATATGGTCAGGTAGATTGGCTCTAAGCCGATGTACAGGTCAGTTTCCACTTCACATTCTGCAGCTGTCTGGTGTCTCAGTACTGAACTATTGCAAACTGGGAGCGCGGGCAATATTAAGCTACAGAGCAGACAAGATATGAGTCTAACAACAGACATCCAACTGTCAAACTAATCTGGTATCCTATAGCAAAGTGCATATCCCTGTATTCCATATAGCTCTACCCCAGATTTGAAAGCAGTCGTCACTGTCATATCAGGGAATCTAGGTAAGCCTTTCTGTACATGGCTCAAAACGTATCTACCTGTCAAATTTTGATACTACTTGTTGCATTACAATCTGTAACTGTCTGTTCCACTTCTTCAACAGGTTACCTGCCCATTGTGACCAGGGAATGGACACCTGAGACAGCCACTTCTCAACAGATGAAGCTCTCAGTGAGGACAACACCCATGGATGAGAGGACATTGAGGAGGACTCTGACCCATTTGGGACACCTGGTCAGTCAATAACTGTCAGCTTCACCCTGTCTACATCAACCCCTCTCTGCCCTTTTGTATCTACATCCAAAGCAGCCCTAAACCTGTGTTCCAAGAACAGTTAATCCCATCATGTGGCCCCCAGTACAGGTACCAGAGTCAGCACAAGAAAACCCTAACAATTCAGGACCTGGCACCAGAGGGAGTGGGCAAACTGTGCCAAGGGCACAGGCATGTGGGGGTAAGGTGTGTGGGAAGGATGGTATAGGGCAGCAGACTGAGGATCTTAGGGAGCCAACTGGCCAGGACACTATCTCCCTAGTCTTGGGAGCCTATCAAAGTCCTAAGACTTCCCCCCAATGTGGATGTCAACCAAAACATCCAGAGGAGCAGGAGCCAAAACTTCAACCCCTGCAGTGAAGTGATCCTCTAATGACTGGCTACCCTTGTGTGTCACAGCTGTACCCTGTTGACTGTGTTACAAACAATCTAAATTTTCCAATGGCAAAAGGACAATGGACTTGTGACTCCAAATCTTGTTGCAGCTACCCTGATGATTACAGTCATTATGACTGAACCCTTCACTGTGTGCACTTAATGATTAGATCCCATTCCTTAAATACGCATGAGCACTTGTAAATAAACACTACAAACCACATATCATGTTTTAGAGTTATTTTCCAACTATTTGTAAAAGTAAACTGTGAAATCTTTTGCTCACACATAATATTCAGATGTGTACCAAATATGTTAAGTCCCATTTCACATGTACTGTTGAATCAGGTTCAGATATATGCACATTTATACAAATGGACACACTCCTAATCCCATTTATTGCACTTTCCTGCACATAGGTTGGCAAGATGCCAAATATCACACAGTGCAGTACAGCTTCACAATTTAAAGCTTCAGCATAGGTGTGCACCCCACAGACCAATGAAGTTAGGGACATGTCAGTTTTTTTCTATACAAATAGGCAAACAGATTGGTTCTATTATTCATCAGCTAAAGCCTTATCTCATTCCCATACCATACCATACCACTCTAATGAGCATACCCCATGATACAAACAGAGGTCAGTACAACAGTCCTCAGTCATTGACCCTTCTCTTGGCTCAGTCAGGTATCAGTAGGCATGTTACCCACTTAGGTGAGTCATTACATACATGCATAGTGGCCTGCAATGAGGTTACACATTGACAGCTACAGACAAGTGAAATATCATCAACATCAAACCAGTGAGAATGTAGAGGTTATGGAGTGCACAGGATGACACTTGTCAGATACACACAATCACACATTTGACACCCTTGGACACACAGGTCGAATGTGTTGAACAGTACACTACCATCCCACTGCCCTGACAGTTTGGGTATGGAACTGATACATCACCAATATGATGACATACAGTACCTGGATCTATTCATGTTCACCTCATATGTCAGACCTGCAAATCCCACTTGTCTGTGACACAGTTCTGAACTTACCAAATGAGGATGATCTTGTAAAGAAATCTGCAAAGTAAAAATGTGATACAAAAGGTATAGGCAGGTAATGGTACATGAGACCTATTGAGACATGTCCCAAATACAATAGTAATATTGATTGTGCAGTGTGACAAACATTAACAAAGGAGATCATCACGATAATCATAACTCCAAATACCATTTTGGATGCACACCTGAGCTATGTACTGCTAGACAACTAATGAGCTGTTTGCTGGTCATAAAAAGACCCTTCTCAAACATCTCTAAGCCCACCAATAATCCACAGAGTAAAGTATGTAGCAGAACAACACATGCCGACAGTCAGGTAAAGTGCTGATTTATGAGATCTGCCCGGCTGTCTCCAGTTTCATCCTCATCACTGTCATCCTCACTTGGCTATTCTGCGATCTCACCCACTGGAACTGCTGGCTCCCCCTCATCTGGTATATGTGGGACCTGAGGGCGAGGATGTGGAGCATGCAGCAGGCAACCATGATTTGCCACACTTTGGCAGGTGAGTAGAGGAGTGCTCCACCAGACTTATCAATGCAACAAAATCTGGCCTTTAGGAGACCAAAAGTCCGCTCCATGGCACACCTTGTTCTTCCTTGGGCCTCACTAAAGCGAACTTCCCCTGGCGTGGTTGGGTACCTCACCAGTGTCAACACCCAGGGTTGGTATGGGTAGCCAGAATCCCCTGTAAGGAATCGTTACAAGTGGGAAAACATAAATCTTCCACATCCTTACATTTGGCAGCAGACATAAGAAACTGACACACATATATCACTTACCAACCAGCCAGGCCCTCTCTGTGTGCTGTTGTGTCATCAGCAGTGGGGTATTGCTGTTCCGCATGATGAAGGCATCATGAACTGAACCAGGGTACTTTGCACATACCTGGGAAATGTAGAGGTCTGCCAAACAGACTACTTTCACTTTAATTGGGTGGAAGTTCTTTCTGTTCTGATACACCTGTTCATTGCCATTTGGGGGAACCAATGCTACATGGGTACCATCAATGACTCCCACCACATGTGGGATGTGTGCCAAAGCATAAAAATCTGCCTTCACATCAACCAAATCCTCACTTTGTGGAAATCTGATGTAGCTCTCAAGGTGTTCTAACAATGCAGAGAGTATATCCTTCAAGACAAGACTGAACATAGACTGGGACATGCTTGCAGTTAAGCCCATGGTATTCTGAAAGGACCCTGTGGCTAGCAAATGCAGCACTGACATGACTTGTGCAATGGGTGGTATGCTAATTGGATGATGAATGGCCGGCATCAGATCGGGCTCCAACTGATGACACAGATCTATGATTGACTGCCTATCCAGGTGGTAAATCTGGATGACATGTCGATCCTCTATGGTCTGCAGGTCTGCTAGTAGACAGTACACTGGAGTTTGTCTGGCTCTTCTCATTCCAGGGTAACTAGATGAAGGAATACAAGAAGGTATGTCAATCAGTCATTGTGTCCATTGTAAGCGTGAATGCACATATGTAACACATGATGCATGGGCATGCCATATGACATAGTTAGACATGGTACACAGGACATACCTAGATAAATAAAGGTCTAGTGTTGCAATGTCATCCCCTTACCTCGATTCTGAGTAGTAAATGGATCCGCATGTCTTTCATGTTTCACATATGATAAACACTAATACTGTCTATCCAATTGCCATGAGGGTGCAGAACATGCCACTAATGATACATGACTCACATTTAATGTATCTTACACGATTTATATTAAATTGGATTTTAAATACATGGTTGCTCAAAGCCAGCACTGAAAACTGTGGTGTAAATATGATTCTGACCTCATGATGCATCTTTATTAGGACTTTTCAGACCATCTAAGGACCTTAAAATGGCAGCTACCTTACTTACTATACTGGACATTAGAAAATGACCTATGACTGCCGGCCAAAGTCGTCATGGCAGTAGGCGGATACTACCACAGCTGAGATCGCCATTGGAACACCTTGCTGTCTTTGGCGGCCTTGGGCCGATGGAGATGTCCACCGGCGATGACGATATTTTATGTGGCAGATGTGACCACCATTTCATACTTCATCTCTCACTTGACTCCTGATACTGCTGCCAGCAAGACCTCCATGACTTGAGCTGCTGCGTTCTAACTCTGGGAGCACTTATGCCACATCCTATGGGTGACAAGGCCCCTGCCTTCCCACCCGCAGAGCTTGAGAAGCTGGTGGAGGTGGTCCTGCCCCTGTATGAACAGCACTATTGCACATCAGAGGAGCAGGTAAGTGCACCATGTGCACAAATATTTCCTTAGCCCAACTATACTTTGTGAATCTAAACAAAGGCTGATGGGCAATGTGTCTGAATGTGTGCTTCATGTCTGGAGGGTGCCAAAGTTGTGATAGAATGGGATGAGTACCTGGTCATGTACATACATTTGGTGACAGATTGTGAGTCCTTAGACATTGTGGAGAGTGTTTGATGTATGTTCCTTGACCCACCTTGAAACTGTTGCACAAGGTTAGTGGAGTTGGTATACCCGACTCCTCCTGAAAAGGCATATTTTCAGATGTGTTTTCTGTCTGGTCGTATGTGATGACAGGACACCTGGTGCTGGAGATACATGTTGTCTGCCTGTTTCCACCTCGCATCTGGCCTACTGCACATGCTCATCTATCAGTGGAGGGGATGTTAATGACAGCTTGTCTTTGTCTTGTTGTACCAACTAGTTATAACACTGCCTGTTATAGTATGGTACATGTGGACATGACAGACGTGTTTATCTATGTCATCCATGCAAGTCAATGCCCATCAGAAAAAGGGGATTTGGCTTGCCATCCCCAAGAAAGTGCAGACCCTGGGGGTCCACAGTTGGCAGAGCGCCCACTGTCAGAAGAGGTGGGAGGACCTGAGATGCTGGGCCTGGAAGACCGCAGAGGCCCAGCTGGAGATGCCCTTCCAATAAGGATGGCGTGCTCTTCAGAGACTGACCCCCTAATGCCCTGCATTTTGGCAGTGGCCTACCCTGAGTTGGATGGGCATTTGAAGGCAGCACAGCAGCCACAAGCGTGCAAGTACAGACCTAAGTCATGTTTGTCACTTTACCAGGTGATTGAGTGAGGGAACTGGATGTTGGCTCTGACACTGTGCTACATGCAAAGTGTCACAGATTTCCTGAGTACACATTGATGTATCATAGCCATCGATGGCACACAGGTGTGCATATACAAATGTATTTAGAGGCAGGTTACTCACTTATGTGCTTCCTTCAGTACAATTGCATATAATGGTGCACATATGACTCTATCACATGTGTACCAGTATACTCCAATTTCAACTTTGGAGATTGTAGATATGCACCAACAGGTAACTCCTCCCAATGTAATGGTGGTAAGGTGTGTAGGTCCCTGAGTTCCATCATCTGCAATGTCTCAATATTACTGTTTATTTGCAACATAGAGTCGGACATATACTATTCATCTCTTGTTTTCTAATGCTTTCTGAGAAGTGACAGCAACATGTGAGGCTGTGATGTCCATCTGACATGTCACATGACCTACATGGTTAACATCTTCACACCTGTTACAAGTTAATCCCCCTTGGTAAATGAGGGGTGTACCCAGACATTTGTGATGCCTCATCAGACTAGACAACATGCATGTTGTATATCATTGATGTGTCCCAACATTTCTATGGGTATACATATATTGATATCAGAAGCTAGTGATGTTACAACCTTTCTAATGTTCTGTGAGTGGGAAGTGGCCACCCACATTGTCCTTGGGCATACTGTTGTAGGCATTACACATAGGCAATGGTCGCCTAGTAACAGGTACTTACGCTTGACAGATATGCATCAACATCATGTATCATTTGAAAGTTTCTCGGAAGATTCAACATTGCAAATAGTTATGTATAGTTGCATTTGCTATGAAGGATGTGGCAATGACTCCTGGCTGTTTGGGAGCCTAATGTTAACGTGGTGCTGGTGTGGTAGTTCACATACACATCTGAGTAGTGATGTAAGTGTATCTGGGCTTGGAGCTTGCATCATGGTAGGTGTACCTGTCATGTTAGCAACATGTGCTTTGGTCCACTGAATCCTCCACAGACAGATGTAAGCCTTGGCATGTCTTATGTGTGTGTAGTGATGTACCCAGTGAGTCAGTGGCCCCAAGATGGACTAAATGGATGATTAGGTAGATCTGATTGTCATCTTGCAGCACAAGCTATTTGTCCATATTTCTGGTACACTCTGACACCTGTAGTTGTGTGTGGGACATAGGTCAGAGCCAGCTTGCCCCTTACTTTGTTGTATAGCGATTTTAGCCATGTTTTTAGACACGTTATTTTGGCAATTAGACCTGCCGTGGTGCACTTTAGCCCAATTACATTTTACTCAGCTTCATTTTATTTTTCTAGCATAGGCTACATTTGCAGTGCTGTTTTATTTTCTTTCTCTAGTTGTTCTTTCACCTAGGAAACAATTACCTTCCTAGCAAGACATTCTTTTCACTTTGTGCTTTCCTCAAGGCTGCAGCCAGATAGAGTTGCCAGCAAAGTGATATGCTGTGTCTCCAACATTCACAAAAACATACATATCTTAGGCGGGGACATTTTCTCAGAACATAGCTATTTTATTATAAAAACACTTTTCTGTCCCATACACGTTAGAGGGAGATTCCAGCCAGATGACCACAACTGCATGCTGATTGCTGATTGTCTTCGCTACAACTGCTTGCTTAGACTACCGGAACCCTGGCCTACATGTGGATGGTGTCTTTCTAGACAACAGACTTCCTTGCTCAGGTATGGGGGATGATGTCTTCCCAGGGGCGAAACCTGAAGGACGCTGTGCTCTAACATATCTTAGGTAGGAACCACATATATTACGCATAGTGACAGAAAGGTGGGACTATTATTGTGTTTCACTCTCCTTGTCACCATTTTGCTTCTAGCATGTTTTATCATCATAGTTATTGTAATGCATGCCATATTATGCAAGATGCAGTTAATTCAATAAACCTTATTGAACCATTCTCTGCCTCTGTTTGTCTTTGCATGTGTGAGACTAATGGAACAGAGAGAAAATGATGAGAACTGATCAACCACGATTCCCCTGATGAGTCATTTCTGTCATGCGCCCGGTTGCCACAATCATCTCTGCTCTTGGGCAGAGATGAGGCGCTGCTAGTTAGCTGGAAAACCCGGATTAGGCCAACAGTTGTCATGTGGTGTGGGAATGGACCTAGTTCCCCACAATTCAGGTGATTCTGCGGCCCGAATCCAGTAGCCTCATTAGGATAATGAGAGCCTAAGTGACAACTTGACTGATGATGTTAGCTGTCTGAAGACCAATGAGCTAGATAACTTGGTCCACATTGTTTTTCCAATCCTTGATACATCATTATTGGTGCATGTGTGTGTGACGTGTTCTGACTTCTTTACCTTAACTTGCAATGTATGACAATTTGAGGTCTTACAGGTTTGCATATGTTCATTGTGTATGGTTGTAAGTATGTGCAATGAAGTAGGTTTGGCTTGTTTAAACCAGGCTTGCTTGCCTTTACTTTACAACAGGTGTCATAGCCTGGTACATGACATCAGGTTAAAATATTTGCATGTGTTGAGTATGTGTTTGTGATCAGTGTTAAGCAATTTCACTTTCCTAAACTATTGCTTCATTGATACTTGACCATGTTGTGGATAGGAAACCTGTCTAATGTGTCAAAGTCACCTTGTAATGGTATGATTAGTGTGGTGTTCTACTTCATTCATGGTGTTATATGTGTCAGTTAGGCAGCTTAGCTGGTCTATGACAATATTCATATTGTGGGACATACATCAAATTTTGTAGTGACACGATGTTGGCACTTTACTGGCACTACCTGGGTGTATTGGTGACTAGGATGTAATGTGACTTATGTGTATTGTATGATGCAAGTGTTATCTTGTGAATGTGATGACCACACCTAACTTTCTGTTTGTCAGCATTAGCACCGTCAGGCATAGGAGACAGGGCACAGGCAAGTGGGGAAGCTTCTGGCCACGGGACCTCCAATCGTGAGAACAGCAATAGCGAGGGACCCAGTGGCCTGGGAGGCGAGGGGAGTGCCATAGAGGTGACCGGATCAGTACATCTTCTTTGGAATCCTCCTCCAGTGGCCACGCCCTAGTGGTGGCAGACCCATCGGGGACCACCCCAGCACCATCTCTATCTGTCACCCCCCATTCTATCATTGCTTTCCCTGTAGCTCCCCACCCAGTTGGCCATGCCCGCCCATCCGAGAGGGTGGCCCTCTTCTTCACAGCAGGCACCTCTGCCCCAGCCCCTGTTAGCCCTCATTGAGGAGGCTATTGACCTCCTGAGGTCGATCTCTGTGGGTCAGTCGACCATTGTGAATGCCATCCAGGAACTGGCAACCCAAATCCAACAGAGCAATGCGTTCCTGGATGGCATTCACAGTGCACTGGCTGGCCTACAGAGATCATTTCAGTCTCTGGCCGCCACAATGACAGCAGTCAGTCACCCTTTGTCTACTCCCTCCCTCTACCTTCCTCTTCCCAGTCCCAATCTCCCCTTAACTGACCTAGTCAAGGCACACAGACAGAGAGGCATGATTCCACCTCAACATCCAAGGGTAGCGCAGACAAACATAAGCACCACAAGACGCACCACTGACACGCACAGAGACAACCTCTTCCTGCAGACCCAGCAACAGTCACCACCTGCTCTGACACCCCTAGCATCACAGACATAACACCTGGCACACCTGCAGACACCACACTAACATTCAGTGATCCAGCCACCACACCTATTCTACCTGTAGACATCACCCCAGCAGACCCTCAGTCATCCAGCCCAGTCACCACACCTGCAGATACCACAACCATTGACATTCCGACATACAGCTCATCCACCATAACTGCAGTCACCACCCCAATAGACAGCCACCCACCCACCACTTCATCCCCCAGTACCTCTACCCCACTCAGCCCAAGAAACATAAACGCCCACACTCACCCACCCACAGACACCCACCACCCACAAGTACACCTCCCTCAAACACCCCCAAAACATCCGCACTGACACATCATACAACCACTCCCTGACCCTCCACACCCAAACCCCCTTCAGATGACTGTTCCTGGGTGTCCATGAAAACTTTCCTTTCGAGTTTGACCTTTTCCCTACTCCTCCTCCCCCATGACACCCCAAAAGGTCTCTTTCACTCCCCAAGTCCATCCCTTCCACGGCCAAGGCCTCCCCTACCTCACTGCCAGCATCCATGCCCCTCCTCATGCCAAGAAGAAATCCACCACTCCCAAACAGATCCACCCCTCTCCCAAGCCCAAGCATAACCACCATCCCAAGCACAAGCCTAAACCCACCCTCCCAATCCTAAGCCTAAACACCCCCTACCACCTCCCAAGGATCCCTGAGGTGTCTGCCTGACCCCTGGATGTCCCTACCTGTGGAGGTTAGATGGCAGTCAGAAGTCAAGTAGGGGCACTATTCAGTGCCTTTGGTACTGTTTTTCAACAGCTATGGCCTTGCCTTGGGCATTGTTTTTTTACAAAATTATTCCACATAAAGGTTAAACCAACCAGTTGTTGGTTTTAAAATTCGATCTTTGTCCTGCATTTCCCTTCCTAGGTTTGAATTGTTCCTGGCTAAAATTGGTTGTGTGGCAGTATTTGTGTGTGTGTGCTGCTTGATTCTTCCGGGATTGTTTGAGCAGTCTTGAGATGGTGTGTTGTGCTTTTATCCCCCAGGGACTGAGTTTTCTTTGGGTGATGGGTATGTGTCTGTAGCTGATTTGTTGTTGTCCCAATGATGTCTTGTGTTAGTGTTCTTACGTGTTTGCCTGCCTGCCATAATATGGATACTGCTGGATGTCCACCACATTTAGGGTGGAAATCTGGCAGTAGCCATGCTGGTGGATGAGGCACCTGGGCATACCACCTGCACCGCCCTGCCAGTTGGATGCCGCCAGCTGTATTTTGACCATACAGACAGCCTGGCGGTGTCCTTCTGGCAGGGCGCTGCTGGCGTTAGCAGTGCGCCTTCCCTTCCAGATGACCTCCTCGCCAGACAAGGTAATTCGGGTGTCTGCCAGTGTAGGGGGGTGGGAGGGTGGGGGGTGTTGTGTGTGAGTGTGTGGTGTCTGCGTGTGTGTATAAATGTGTGTGTGTGTGAATGCGTCTGTGAGTTTTGTGGTGTGTGCGTGGTTGTATGCATGTGAGTGAATACGAGTGTGAATGTTACAGTGAGTGCTTGTCTGCATGTCAGTGTGTATGTGTATGAGTATGTGTGAGTGAATGCCTGTGTGGAAGTGGTGGTGCATGGTTGTATGTGTGGTACATGTGGGTGTGCGTGTGCATGATTGCGGAGAGGGGAGGAGGTGGGGGTTTGAGGGTGCTGTAATTCTAGGAGGGGTTGGGGGTTAGGTGATTGCTGGGGGAGGTTGAAGAGCCCTCTACCGGTGACAGGGAAGGAATTCCTTGTCACAGGTAGCCCTACCGTGATGGTTTTCGTGGGGGTGGTACCCCCGCAGAAAGCATGACGGTAGGCTGGCTCATAATGCCGCTGGCGGTCATGTGTGGGCCGCCGGGTCAGAGATGCACAGCGGTTCATAAGAGTGGAGATGTTTCGGTTTGGCTGCGGCCAACCAGCCTCACTCATAACGTGTCGGTATACACCGCCAGCCTGTTGGTCGTGATACAGCCACAATAACCCTGGTGGTCAAAAGACCGCCAGGGTCAAAATGAGGGCCTTAATCTTTAAAAAATCATATCTCTGGTTCCCTTTATTGGCTTTTTATCATTTTAGTGCCATTTTAAAGATAAAATTATGATCTATTTTTATAAATTGGTTTTGGATTTTTTGTGCTTTGTGTTTTACTTGTTTACTTTTTTTTATTTTTAAGTGCTTTACACAAGTTAAGCCTAACTGCTCGTTGCCAAGGTACCAAATGTTGAGTTGGGATTCATTCATTGAGACCCTGATTGGACCTAGTTGCTGTTTGTGGCCTACTAAGTGTAGGTACTTACATGCCCTTACCAATAATCCATCCACTTTTCAACATTTTTGGTGCACAATGGTGGGATCCAGTACTTGTGTTTGATATCAAAATACAGTTTTAACTGAAACAACTTTATAATCCTCCAAATCGTCCTAGTGCAAAAATTGTTTTTAATATTTAATTTGGACTAATTTAATTTTTTTAATTTCTTGTGATGTTTCTATATTTCTAAATCCAATTTTTGCATTTTTTTGGGTGTGACATAAAGCCTAGGGATACCATGGAGCTTGATCTGGATAGCCTATACCCTATACACATCCACAATAGTCCAGCTTAAGGGGTTGTATGCTGAGAAGGGGTTGCCTGCAACCACTAATCTCAGGAAGAATGTGCTGATTAAATCCCTGACTGTCTAGGCTGAGGCCCAAGAGGTAAGCACAGAGAAGCCTCCAGTGGGAGATGAGGGGGAGGATACTAGGTCCAATCTCTCAGAGGAGGGAGGACATCCGCACCTCATTGATGCGAAGGAAGAAAGGTATCACTCCACACAATTACCAGGGCCATGCCCAAAGCTAGTTGGGGGAGGGGGATACCTTCAGAAGTTGAGAACCTGTCCCTAAGGGAGAGAGAGCTGGAAGCCCAGCTGGCCTATACAGCTTTAGAGGGGAAAAGCTGGCCCTAGAAAAGAAAAAAGTGGGCAAGAAAAAAACAAAGAGGTGGTGGCAGTGAATAAGAAGTTGGGATGTTCAGGGGTGGTGGGTTTTGTCCCAGGTTACCCAAGGGGGTGGTTCCTGTATACCAATAGGGTGATGAAATAGAGAAATGGCTGGTCACCTTTGAAAGGGCTCTCAGAATGAGAAAAGTTAAGCCTCAGTACTGGGGTTCACTCCAATGGGAACTGATTCCAGTATCTGGGAGGGATAGGCTCCTGACCTTAGGGAGAAGAGACAGATTCCTACCCCAACATGAAAAAGTGTACCACCCAGAAGTTTGGTATGAACGCAGAGCAATACAGAATGAAGTTCAGGGACACCCAGAAGGTCACTACCCAATACTGGGTTGACTTTGTGGACATCTCACAGAAGGCACTGGAGGGCTGGATACAATATAACAAGGTAAGTACCTATGAGAGGCTATACAGTTGTATTATGAAGGAGCACATTCTAACTAATTGTGTGAAAGAGGGGTTATGCCAGTATCTAGTTGACTCTAAGTTGACCAAACCCAGGGACAAGGGGGAGGCCCCAGTTGAGTGGTTAAGAACAAGAGTAACCCAAAAACCTGCAGGGGTGATCTGAAAAAGGGAGGACAGGGCTGTTCCAGGGGAAAGCCCAGGGGAAGGAAGATACAAAGTCCAAGGAGTCCTCACAAGAGTCCCCAAAACCTGCATGGGGGGAGCCCCGAGCCATGCCACTTCTAAGAGGAAGGGGTATCAGGAGACGCATTACGATCCTGTCAAGGCAGGAACTTTCCAAGAACTTGCCAAGGCAGACAATTGTTTTGAGCGTCACAGCATGGACACAAAAGAGGGGATGCTATCAGCTCAAATAAGCCTTCCAGTGGTGGGCAGGCCCATGGGATAGCTAGTGTAGGTGTGGGGGTGGACTTTGACCCAGGGTTGGGGGAAGGGTACATGCGTCCATGGGTGGGGTGGACATTGCAGCCATGGCCACCTTACCTCCCAGCATGGAGAGGTACAGGCAGAGCCCTAAAGTCAATGGGGCTGAGGTGGACGCTCTGGGAGATATAGGAGCCAGTGTGACTATGGTTGCAGAAAAACTGATTTCTCCAGAGCTGGTCTTACTTGATGTATTCAACCAGGTGACTTTTGCAGATGGCAGCCCCAAGCTCCTTCCCATGACAATGGTGAACTTAGAATGGGGATGTGTGACTGGCCCTAAAAAGGTAGTTGTAGCTCCTGCCCTTCCAGTAAAGTGTCTGCTGGGAAAATGATCTGGAAGCATCTGAATGGTCAGAGATGGAAAGAAGGATCTATGAACAGATGCCTGACCTCCCTGAAGGGGTGTGTGCTGTGACCAGGTCACAGGCAGCACAACTGGGTTTGCTGGACACTTGGACCCTAGAACAATGGGCTAAGTCTCCAAGAAAAAGAGAAAGGGCACAGGACCTGGCCTGCCAGCCCTATAAAAGTGGAGATGTGCAGTAGGAATCCAATTCTGGGGGAGAGGATATGACCTCTGAGTGAGGGACCCCTCCCCTGCAAGCTCTGCCTGACTTGGCAGAATTGCAAGGGGCAGGAGGGCCCACCAGAGAAGAGTTGTGCCAGGGGCAATGGGAGTGTCCCACTCTTGAAAGCCTGTGCGATACTGCCTCCAGGCAAGAACAAGCGGATATCAGTGGGCCCCACAGGGTTTATTTGGAGGATTGAGTTTTCTATACTGAAGCATGGGACCACTAACCAGGGGCAACCAGGTACGTGGTGGCCCCCCAGAAGTACAGGGAATTCCTCCTCACATTAAACCATGATATTCCCTTAGCATGACATCTGGGGCAGATGAAGACCAGGCTGGCCAGCCATTTTATTGGCCATTTATGTCAGAGAAGGTGAAGGAGTTTTGTAGTTCCTGTGTCACCTATAAGGCCAGTGGCAAGACAGAGGGCAAGCCAAAGTCTCTCTTAATACCACTACCAGTGGTTGGGACCCTTTGAGAGGGTAGAGATTGACATTGTCGGTCCCCTAGACCCACTAAGCCTCAGGTAAAAGATACATTTTGGTGGTGGTGGACCATGCCACCAGGTATCCAGAGGCAATACCCCTCAGAACGCTCACTGCTCCCACAGTGGCTAGGGCCATGCTTGGTGTATTCACCAGAGTGGGCTTTCCCAAGGAGGTGGTCTCAAATGGGGGCACAAACTTTATGTCTGCCTATCTGAAAACAATGTGGGATGAATGTATGTTGCAACAATGCATGCTGGAACCACGCATGCCTAAACAACGCAGTTGGAACAACCCCCGCCCCTAAAACTAAAAATGCCCCGACCCCGCCCCTAAACCTAAACCACCCTGACCCCCCACCACCTAAAACTAAAAATACCCCGACTCCCCTCCCCGCCCCTAAACCTAAACCACCCCAACCTCCCACTCCCTAAAACAAAAAATACCCTGACCCCCACCCCGCCGCATGCGCGTGGTTAAGGCACCGAACAAGGAAGTTGTGGTTAACGAAAGCGTTGTTCAGCTTTGGTTGTCCACGACTTCGTTGTTCATGAGTCGTGGTTAAGGCTGCTTCCCATGTGGGATGAATGTGGTGTTACTTACAAGTTCACTACCCCATATCATCACCAGACTAATGGTTTGCTTACAGGGAGGTATCCCAGAAGGGGGTTGGCTTTAGCCGCTTTGAGTTCTGTTTGGGCACCCTATAAGAGGCCCATTGTGTTTGGTGAGAGAGTCTTGGGAGAAGCCTATCAAAGAGTCCAAACCAAATGTGCTTGATTATGTGCTAGGCCTGCAGTCACGTATGACAGAGTACATGAAGAAGGCAAGCAGCAACCTAGAGGCCAGCCAAGAGAGCTCATGAAGCTCTGGCATGACCAGAAGGCTTCCATGCCTCAGTATCACCCAGGTCAATAGGTGTGGGTTTTGGAGCCCTAAGCTCCTAGGGCCCTCCAGGCCAGGTAGACTGGGTCCTACCCCATTCGGGAGAAAAAGGGTGCAGTCACGTACCTGGTGGACCTCGGCACCCACTGGAATCCCCATAGGATCCTTCATGTAAACAGACTAAAACCCCACCAGTGCACAATATGGGTTAGTGGAGGGAGTCATACTCTTCCCCCAAGCTGACAACACAGTAGCAAAAAGACTGCAGACATTTGTTAGAGCAGTTTACTGGGCTGTGCTCCCTGACCACTGGACTCACCAATTGGTGTGTCCATGACAGTGGCACTGCAGACAGCTTACCTGTCAGAAATAAGTTGTACAGGTTTTCAGACCAGGTCAGAGCCAACATCAAAGCTGAGGAAGCTAAGATGTTGGAGTTAAATGTAATTGAGCCCTCTGATAGCCCTTGGGCCAACCCAGTGGTGCTGGTGCCCAAACCTAATCCCCAGGGTGGGAAAAAGGAATTAAGATTCTGCGAAGACTATAGAAGTTTGAACACAGTCACTAAAACTGATGCTCACCCCATACCTAGAGCAGATGACTTCATTGAAAGGTTGGGGCTGCTAAGTTCCTGAGCACATTTGATCTGACCTCTGGATACTGACAGATTGCTCTAAATCCAGGAGCTAAGGAGAGGTTAGCATTTTCCACCCCAGAGGCCCACTTTCATATGTGCACTGCTGAGGTGTTGTGTGTTATTTTAGAGGCAGGCCTGTCTTGCTGGCATCTTTTAAGTTAAAGTTAACACCACATTTGACTTAGGAATTAAAAGTACTTCCAAAGTCCTAAGCTACCTTATGTTTACATATAGGTCACCCCTAAGATGTGCCCTAGGTGCCCCCAGGGTTGGGTGCAGTGTACCTTTAAGCAGGGACTTTATAAAATATGTTTTATGAGCCCTGGTGAGGGAGAAATAGCTAAATGATCTTTTCTCCATTGTAGTGAATGGGCTCCATAGGCTAACATGGAGAGAGTTTATTTTAAAATAATAAGATCTTATTTTCCACAGGATGGAGCTAAATATGGCAAGTTTAGTATCAAATTCATTGTTATAATATATCCAACAAGCTGCTACTGTTGAATTTAATATAATTTGTACCTGGAAAGCGTTTTAGAACTCTTGCTAAAAGTTACCAACTTCAGCCCTGTAGTGCACTTATCTGATTGGTCAGCCTATGGCAGCCGGAGCCAGCCTGCCTTGATGAGGTGTGAAGTGGCCTGGACTGAAACAAAGGAAGTATCTGGTGGGAGGAGAGCTGCCTCAGAAGATGGTAGAACCAGATGGGGGAGAGCAGACAAACTGGACTTCAAAGGAGGGATGGACATTTGAGACAACAACTGTACCTCCTCCATTTCCTGCAAACCCAGAAAGCCAGGTGCCCCCTGATTAGATTAGGAGAGGGCTGGAAAGGGTGTGCCAATGGAAACATAGCCATACCAGTGGGTGGGCTCAGCAGACCTAACCTCTGAGATTGAATGTTTGCCATCTTGGATTTTTGAGAATGTTGCACCATGGGATTGATTTTTGCCACACTTCCCAGGAAGTGGTCACTCAAGAGGGTGGTGGCCTGCACATGATTGGACCGAGCACCGCCCCCCGACTTGCTTGCCACCCTAGGTGCAAGGGTAAATATGGCAGAGCTGCACCCAACCTAAGATCCCTACAGGAACAAGCAAAGAAGAAGAAGAACTGCCCTGCTGGACTGCTGGCCTGCACCTAGACACTGCACTGAGAAGGACTGCACCAGCTGCACACTTGGGCTTCACCACAAAAAGGACTTTGCCTGTCTTCAACTGATTCAAGGAGGTACTCCCTGTTTGCTACAAGCAGAAAATTGCTAACCAGAGTCTCCTGCATCAAGTCCTGAAGAACCTGACCAGCTGACCAGTGACCAGTGGTCATTTTTGGATTTGAGCCCGGTGCATTCTGGAAGTTGAAGTCCTAACCCTCAAGGTGCAACTCAGAGCTCCTGGATCCTTAGGGTGAGTTATGGAGACTGAAGGAACCTTGAAAGACCTTCTGGAAGAAGATCCAGAAGTTTGGAGAAGTTTGCAGCAACTTTGGAATAAAGCTCCATAAGTGGACCGGCCTGATGTCGTAAGTCAAGCTGGCTTATGTCGACCACGACCTGGCCTGACCTCCAGTTGTGTCACGCTGAAAATCTCTGGAGCCCCAGACTTCCAGGATTTCACCAGGGGCTTGTGGAAAGGCAATTCGACAACTTCGGCTTGCTGTGGAGGGCTGTCCGACATTGAAGGGAAAAAGCTCCAAAAAAGTTTCTAAGTCTGAACGTTAAAAGTTGACCAACGCGTCCCACGCAGAGGATCCGAGGAAGGCTTCATGGAGGTCGGCTTAATTTTCAACTTGGTCCTGGATGAAGATTTCCATCATGAAAAATCATATAAGTCCTAACATAGAATCCTTGTCCGAGGTCTCCTGCAACACGTATCTGAAGAGGGCTACATGGAGGTCAGATTCGACTTGTGAAAATCTTCAAGAAAAAACTAAAGTCCTCATTACGAGTCTGTCGGACCTAGGACTGCCAGACTCATAGTAACGGTCTGACCACTGCCAAAGTGGTGGTCCGACTGCCACGAAGGTCAGACTGCCACATTATGACCGCAGTGGTTCGGCCATGGTCGGACCGCCAGCACCACCAGTTTCCCCTCCACTGGACGGACTGGTGGTGCTAGCGGTCCTAATCAACCAGGGCAGCGCTGCATGCAGTGCCTCCCTGGGGATTACGACCCCCCTCTCCACCAGCTTTTACATGGCACGGGCAGTGGAGGGGCCCCCATGGACAGCCCCGTCATGCCTTTCACTGTCTGCTTAGCAGACAGTGAAAAGTGCAAAGGGTGCTTTTGCACTCTACGCACTGCCACATTGCCGCTGGCTCAATTACAAGCCAGCATCAATGCTGTGTGCTGTTTCCCACTGGGACAGTGGGCGGAAACTCTGTTTCGCAATAGGGGCTGCAGGAAGGACACCACACTGGTGGTGACCTGACCATCGGAGTTTGGTGGGTGGCCTTTTCTGCCCGCCAAACTCGTAATGAGGACCTAAGTGTGAGGGTAAAACTTTAACAAAGGCCTCTTGCTCCCTGTAGTTGAGCAGGGCTCCATTTTGGCCGGCCTCAAATGTTGACTTTGGTCAGGTTAAGTGCGACCAGATGTCCAGATTGGCACTTTCAGTTTCTATGCACTAAAAAACATTTAGGGCCTCATTCTCTGCCATGAAAAGGCTGGTGGAGAACAGGTGCAGGGGGCCACGGGGGGCCTGCACTGCCCATGCACTTGGCATGGGCAGTGCAGGGACACCCCTACCGAGCACCCTTGAAATGTTCATTGTCTGCTGTGCAGACAGTGAACATTGATTGTGAGGGTGATGGTACACCCTGCAGGCAACAGCATTTACCGCCGGCTCGATTTCGAGCCAGAGACAGCGCTGCTGCCTGTTTCCCACTAGACCTCGGTTTCCACCCATCAGCCTAGCAGGAAACGTAATAGGTCCGGTGGAGGTGGTTGCCACTACGGCGGCGGCCACCGTGTCAGGAGTTTGGCAGATGGGCTTTCCCATCCGTCAAACTCAAAATGAGGCTGTCAATCTTTAAAAATTCATATCTCCGTTTCCTTTTATTGGATTTTTGATGTTTTTGTGTCATTGTAAAGATACAAATATAATTTATTTTTACAAATTGGTGCTGAATTTTTATTGTGTTTTACTTATTTACTGTTTTGTGCTTTTTAAATGCTTTACATGCCTTTCTCCTAAGTTAAGCCTAACTGCTCGTTGCCAAGCTACCAAGGGTTGAGCTGGGATTCATTTATTGAGACCCTGACCGGACCTTGGTGGGTGTGGCCTATTGCTAAGTGTAGGTACTTACCTGCCCTTACCAATAATCCACTTTCCAACGACTATGGACTACATAGGTCCTAATGTATTTGACCTTCCTAAATGTCACAGATACATGAGTGCTTAGTTTGGGTCCTTGAGTATTGTAAAATTTTAGTGTGCTCCAATGTTTTGAGAATCATTCTTATCTTGTTTGAATGTACATTGAACCCTGTTACATATCTCTCTTGGTTATCTCCAGGTTTCCTATTGTCACCAAAAGGTAATTGGTCCCTGTATCTTGTTTGGACTTTCTGTACTACTTGGCACAAAACTTTCTAGAGTAATTCCATTCTCTAAACTTGGAGAGGATATTGCATTCCTCTAATGTCTGCTAGTAATAATCTGTTACCCACTGTTGCTTTCCTGTATAATCTCATAGATAACTGTTTACCCTCTACCTTTAAAAGGATGTCCAAATAATCCATCATGCAGTTATCTATTCTCTATGTGAGGCTTAAATTCAAATAAATATTTTGCAGTTTATTTATGTACTCCACATTATTTTCCTCCTTGCCATCCCAGATCAAAAATATTATCTATAAACCTGAGCCACATATTTATGGGGGTCATTCCGACCCCGGCGGTCAAGGACCGCCGGGGCCGGGGTTGGCGGGAGCACCGCCAACAGGCTGGCGGTGCCCCGCAGGGCATACTGACCGCAGCGGTTTGGCCGCGGTCAGAACAGGAAAACCGGCGGTGTCCCGCCGGTTTTCCGATGCCCTGAGGAATCCCCATTGGCGGCGCAGCTTGTTGCGCCGCCATGGGGGATTCCGACCCCCTCACCGCCATCCTGTTCCTGGCGGTTCCGACCGCCAGGAACAGGATGGCGATGAGGGGTGTCGTGGGGCCCCTGGGGACCCCTGCAGTGTACATGCCAATGCAGTGCCCATGCCAATGGCATGGGCACTGCAGGGGCCCCCGTAAGCGGGCCCCACATAGAATTTCAGTGTCTGCATTGCAGACACTGAAATTCGCGACGGGTGCAACTGCACCCGTCGCACCCTTCCCACTACGCCGGCGTCCTCGTGGGAAGGGGTTTCCCGCTGGGCTGGCGGGCGGCCTTCTGGCGGTCGCCCGCCAGCCCAGCGGGAAACAGAATGGCCGCTGCGGTCTTTTGACCGCGGTGCGGTCATTCGGCGGTTCCCGCCAGGCGGGCGGCTCCCGCCGCCCGCCGGGGTCTGAATGACCCCCTATATGTGATGTCCAGTGTGCATTAGTTTCTGTCCATACCACATACTCCTCCTATCAACCTAGTAACAAGTTTGCGAAACTGGGGCAAAGCAGTTACCCCAGGCAGCCCCAGAGATCTCGCTATATTACGTGCTCTTGATTACAAGTGCATTCTGTCTCATGCAGAATTCCATCACCTTCTTCAAACCCATGGTGTGGTCATCAAGGGCGATTGGCCTGCCCCTTAAAAAATGCACACATGCATGTATCCCCTATTTTTGTCTAATGCATGTAAATGAGGAATTTATATCTAGTGTAACCAATAGATAATTGGACTCCAACTTAATGTCGTAAATCTTCCTAAGAAAGTCAGCCATGTCTTTACATTATGATGGAAGTGTAGACACATATGGTGCCAAAAAGAGTTGGACTTTTGAGTGGTTATATTTTTTATTCCAACTCCAACATAAGCACAAACAGGGAAGCGTTGGACGTTGAAGTGGGTAGATTTAGTATTCCTACTTCAACTTGAGCAAAAGCAGGGAAAGTGTTTGGCTTTGGAGGGGTTAGATATACTATTTCAGTTCCTAATCATTTTTTAAACATGTAAATACCTAAGAACATACAAATATTAAAACATATTTAAAATAAATAATGTATGCAACATAATTAAAATAAATAACAATACCAAAAATTAAAATGTAAGAATAAAAAAGTAACCAATAATAAACAAAATCAATCACAATATTAAATAAAATAAATACACTTTCCTCTCAAATACCCCAAAAAACAACACCAAATAAAATACAGTTAACAATAGACTAATAAAATGAATACATTGATTAAGTGAAGAAACAAAATAAACAACAGATTTTTCAAAAACGTTTATTAAATACATTCATCAAATTAACAATTAAAGATGCAACAAATATTAGACATAACAAATAATCAATCAAAATAATTTTAATAATTAATTATCAAACACAATTTTAATTTACCTTAGAAGCAAATTTCAAACTATACATTAATAATTAAACTGTAGAAAATATAAAATACACATCAAAATGATAAAACACACTTAAATAATTAGGATAACAATTTCTCAATTATTCAATTAAACACTTTTATTAACAGTGTTTTATGTGTTTAATATTCATTAAACACACAATTATTTACCAATAAAATGTTTAATTAAATAAAAAATAATTTGAATTAAAAAATAATTTGTAATTTCATAAACTTCTCACTAAGGTCCCCTACAAACTTAACAACCCACTACTAAATTAACAAATCCTTATTGATTATAAAAAATAATTATAAATAATTACAAATAAAATCTTACAAACTGTACTAACAAATATAAAATAAATGCAATACTAATACCTAAAAATGATATAGTAACTAATTTGTATTCATTCAAATAAAACATATTTAACACAACCATATTAAAGTAAATAATATTATTTAGAACATTATTGTTTTTAAAACAGTATATTATATACCTAAAAAAGAAATATGTTTACCTTCTGGTATCTCTCCTTCCACATTTATCACTTGACTATGTTTTTGACACGATACTGTTGCACCAAAATATTTTATAACAATATTTTAATCATTCACTATCTGATCTTTATTGTATTTTTACGAGGAGTTCTATTTAATCTTTTTGGTTGCTTGTTTGTTTGTGTCATTGTTAATGTAAAAAATCATGTTGTGAACCTATTCACAGCCAACTATGTGTCACGTCTGAGCTTTGTTGAATGAATGTAAGGTGTTCTTTCTAATGTTCATGTGTATATTTATGTAAAGTGTATCTTGGTGGTTACTGATGTTGGGACCCTCATGACAATTAAAACGTTTCTAGAACAGTTCCTTGCGAGACATTAAGAATGCATGCTTTGCACTGCGATCTTTACTGAAATGACTTCCTAATGCAGTGCAACCAGTGAAATGACTGGTGCGCCGATGTGCACAGCAACTGCCCTATGCCAGTCAAAGAAGGTTGTCCTTTGAACCGTTGAGGGCAAAGTAGGAGCTAAAACACCCCTTGCAAACATGATTTGTGCCTAGTGTCTGGAGTTTTTTGACATCCCAAAAGCCTTGATCGTCAGTTGCGGGGGATAACAGGACCAGCCAGTTTCTAGGCTCAATTTGACTGTTTCATTACAGAGGCAAATGTTTTCAACCTTGAGCTGTTAGCAAATGACTGAGTAAAAAAAAAAGATAAAGTACATTTTGAGGTCAACTCCTGATGGGGGCAAGTGTTAAAATATCTGCACTCCCATTGGTTAAGCTGTTAGATTAAACTGTTAGTTGAACTATTAGATGTTAGTCAGTCCTTTAAAACAATTGAAACAGTAATGCTCATCAGTGGCGTAATATTAGCCTCCGAAGCTCCAGGAGTGTGGCAGGGCCCACTGACCTTCAGGGGGCCCCTCAGCAGAGTACACCAAAAGGTTGTGGGACGTGTAAGGGGTAGGCCGGGGGAGAAGAGGGCTCCCTCCATTTACTTTGCAGCAGGCCCCTTCAAGTTTTGTTACGCCACTGACGCTCATGCAAAACTTACTATGTAATACCTATAATGACATTTGTGTAGCACTAAGGAACATTGAGACGGAGTTTGATTCTGATGAATGATCTGCCGACTGCCAGTGTGGTCTAAGTCATCTCTTTTGCCACCCTGGCCAGACGGCCACTTTGCAAATTAAGAGATCACTTCCAGCCCTGTTGTGATCTCTGTGCTTTTACAGGAGCCACTGCCATGGAAGGCCCAGTGAAGGCTCTGAAGATTGGGAGGGCGGCCATCATCTTTTAGGCAGTCGTGAACCAACATTTTTGTTTTTTTCAGAAACAAACACCCAAAAGCAGAATTTTGATTCTGCTAAACAAAAAACTACTGCCCCCACACCCTGGGAAGTTTCTGTTTGTACAGTAAAAAAGAACAACAAGCTGTTGGCTCTAGATAGGGCATGCTGCCTGATGCCCTTACTCTGACAACCCTTACTCTGTAGGGTCACAAAAGTAAGCTTCCTGATAGTGTGTGCTGACAGTCATAACTGAGAAGGCAGAGAAAGGATTTGAGAAGGAGGACTCTACCAAACAACTAAATGAGGCTCAGTGTATCAGAGTGCTTGCACAACAGCTGTACATAGATGGTTGGGCTCCAATGAGTGTTGGGTTTAGTTTTGAGCAGGGCAAGGTCAGTTCCTCGCCTCGTGTCTAAGGGTATTTGTGCCCATAATTTTATGTTGCCAGGTGATATGGGCTATCCAACCAAACATTGACAAATGAAGAAGCAGCTGGAAGCAGGTTCGCTCACAATGTTTGCAGATGTTTAATTGAGGCGTACCAGTCAACTGTACATGTTCAATCAACGAAGTCACTTTCAGGGAGAAGATTGTATGCATGAGCAAGACAATACAGAATTCTATTATAGATAAAATGGGGAGCCACTCTAAGGCTTTAGTAGTGGAAAGCACATGGGTGAATGTAGGGGATCCATACACTGTCCTGAAACATAATTGTGTATTTTCTGGGTACTGTTTATAAATGTACATTTTGCGTGCCAATACTTGTGACTCTTGCTTTTTCATACAAGAATGGTTTCATTTTACTTAGGATGCAGATATATGACCTGATTCACAAAGAAAGTTGTGAAGCTGTATTCTTAGTTTTTCACCTACCTGCGAGTGTAGATTAACAACTTTCTGGAAATCACAAACCTTCCTAGGAGTATTCTTGGACAGCTGTCAGGCACAGGTTTCCTTGTGTACTCCAGGGAAGGTGATGTGACATTGCCAGTAGGGTCCTAATTCTGCTATGCAGATTTCTCAATAGTGATTTCCCAACATCGAGAGTAAGAAAAAGTATACTCTGTACAATGCACATTTTTCTCCATTGGGGAAATGTTTTTTTCCACACGGAAAACCTCTTTTATTCCCCAAGCGAATCTAGGGGTCATATACTCCCCTACCCACCCTGAAATGGGGTTATGCCAGCTGTTGGTGAGAATACACGTCCAACCCTTTCAGGGGTGGGAAAAGAGGAGTGTGTGAATGTTAACAAGCAGCCATGTTTCAACAAGCCCAAACTTTCAAGGCTGTACAAGCATTGCAACGCCCTATAATATATGCTGGTTAAGTGTTACAAGCTCAGATAGCTTTTATTCCGGACAGACTTTCCAGCCACCTTATAAGACATGCTTCAGCATTTTGTGGTTATGTGATGTTAGATTTTCTGTGCCTGTGACTAGCCTCGGCCACAATGTGTGCCTCCGTACTGTAACACCATGCGGGAATGCACCAATATGAGGTCCTCGTTGTGTGTGTACACGTGTCTTGTCATACTGTGGGTCTCATTTAGAGGGAAGTGAAGAAAATTCCACATATGGAGTAGAATCCTCCAGCTAAAAGTCCACCACCATAACGATTGTATTGTGCAGGAGATTCATCCGCTGAATTGTACTTCGAATTTAGTTTCTTCCAAAAATAATTGAATTGTCAATTCTGGCCAAGGTCTAAACAAATCCTAGGTAGATGTGGCGCCCCAGAAGCAGTAGTGCGTGGCACCTACGTGATGTTGTTACTAATAAGAAATACATTCACAGCCTTATGACAACGGGAACACCGAATGTGTCTTATTGATGTCTCGACGGGCAATTAATAGCGGATATCAATTCCTTCTGTCAATTCCTTTGAGTCACGGAATGAAAAACCCTCAAAACGAAACAGAGCAGAGGTGATCATATGCAGCTGAAAGTTGTGAATAATACAGAGGTGCCTCGAGTCCCAGAAGTCTGACAGAGAAAGAGGCAGTGAAGACATGGCGGGAAGTCTAGAAATTAAAAGAAAAAAAAGGAGCACATTTCGATAAAGGTTTAAGTACCAAATATTCCTGAAATTCTCAAAAAACTTGGTTGCTAGATTCCAAACTGTTTTAGTTTTTTAATCTGTCCTCTTTTATCGTGACTGTATATCAAATTCGACTGCATATAAAAAATAGTTTTTAAAAAAAAATAATGCCTTCTTGGATTTTTCCACACATTACCGGGTGCTTATGGTCGAAATATATGCAACCTATTGTTTGTGGGATTGGCACTTGTTAGCATATGTCCTTTTCTTTGGTCCCACAGAGAACGTAACTCCAGGCCAGCGTCTGCACTGATGTGAACAGACTAGTCCAAAAATAGCTTTTGCACTGATCAGTCCAAACAAATGCTGCATTTACTTGCCTGTAATAGAGAGTCCTTCTCTTGCGGTGATGACTCATTCAGTGAGGCCCCTGTGCCTCCAGTCTCAAACATTTATCAAAATATAAAATGCACATCCCCCGCCATACTTCCTGTTCCGTCCCTACCAAGCCCAAAGACCACACAGTTGGACTGGCCAAAAAGGGTGGTGTGGTGTAGTATGGCCACGCCATTAGGCGGGGAGAATAAAGACACTTGTACTCGGGTTACAGTCTTGTGGGGAACTGCGTAAGCGCAGCCCCAGCTTTATTACGTCACCTTGGTTCCACGTTTCCATCACGACACGCAGACCCAGTTACAACGTAAAGGAGAGTCCGCGTGGCTCTCTACATCCCTCCCATGTTTTACTTCTGTCACGGTTTTCAATGGTCTTACCGTCGAAGCTGAGAGGCGTAGGGGAACGATCCTTGTTCCGGTAGGTTCTGCTCTGGCCGAGGTAGGGGCGACCCCTTCCAGTAGCCACGGTGCTGTTTGGTATGAGCAAACCACTACAGTCCGTGCCCTCCAGAAGGAGTCCCAGAGGAAAAACCCCAGTAGGGTAAAAAACCTCCACAGGAACTCCCTGAAATGAAAGGAGGACACCAGGGCGTTAGGACCGAGGATCAGGAAGACTGGAAAACAAGGCAGGACAGGAACAGACAGGATTCGCAGGAGGAGATCAATCGGAGCGTGACTACCACCAAGGAGTGTTGCAACGCAATGGACAAGCAGTTGGAATCCCCTTATATAACCCTGGACAGGAAGTAGGAAACAGGAAGTAGAACACCACCATCTTGGATTGGGGAGAAGACAACAATAGTGAATGAGGTATGTGTGTTTAACAATGCATGCTGAGCAGACAGGAAGTGGTCAGCATGCTGGGAAGAAAAGAGACAAGTATAAAGTACCCCAAGTGTAAGGGTTCGGTTTGATCCAGGAACATCGGTAAGTGGTTGGCAGGTAAAGGACATGCAAGAAAAATTTTAAGCGCAAACAGCGCTGATGCGGCCATGCCTGAACCCCCTCAGGGTCTCAGGCTCTGCCGCTTCTGCCTTTACGGCAGAACTTGAAATAGGGCAAGCGGCGAGTGCCGCGACCCCTAGACCGGCTCCCTGGAGCCTCCATGGCTCCCGCCCGGGCCGCGGCAACCCCCACGACCTGAGCGTCGGCCGCGGCGCTCTCCGCGACCCGGGCGCCGGCCACGGCAGAATAAACGTGCTGCGGTAACCGGAGCCCGCGGCCGCGGGGAGCGTCGCGGCATAACAGTATGCCCCCCCCGAGGCCCCAGGTTTGTGAGGGAAGAGCCGAAAAAAGCAGCGGAGCAAAAGAGGAGCATGGACTGAAGAGGCATCCTCCCAAGAACACTCACTCAAAGGGTATCCCTTCCAATGAATAAGGTATTGGAGGCGCCCATGGAAAAACCGAGAGTCACAGACCTCCTGAACGTCGTACTCAGGTACATTGTCAACCAACAGAGGAGGGGGACAGGGCAACTGTCTATGAAAAAGATCAGGACGGTAAGGTTTCAATTGCGAGACATGAAATACCGGGTGGATCTTCCATGTCCGAGGTAGGCGAAGACGCACAGACACTGGGTTGATTTTTTTGAGAATTAGAAAGGGACCATAAAAGCGGGGTTTGAATTTGTTTTGGGTGAGTCGGAGAGTTAAGAATCTAGAGGAGAGCCAGACCTTATCATGGACCTGATATAGAGGAGCCACACAGCGTCTCCTATCTGCTATCTTCTTCATGCGGGACTTGGAGGACACAAGGTTGGAATGGATAATTCGTTGTATACCCCGTAGTTGTCGAACGTAGGAGGAGATGGCGGGAAGATTGGAGTTGTCTCTCAGGGGAGTTGGGAAGGCCCTGGGATGGAAACCGTAAGAGCCATAGAAAGGAGAGACCTTAGAGGCACTGTGTAGAGAGTTGTTATAGGAGAATTCTGCAAGCGGTAAGTAGGGAGCCCAATTACTTTGTGTAGCGTTACAGAAGCTACGTAAGTACTGTTCAAGACCCTGATTGAGTTGTTCCGTTTGTCCATTGGTTTGTGGGTGGAACCCGGATGATAAGGCCACCTGGATCCCCAAGGTCTTGCAGAATTGATTCCGGAATCGGGAGATATATTGAGGACCCCTGTCCGATATAATAACTTGGGGTAACCCATGTAGCCTGAAGATTTCTTGAGTAAAGATCTGACTTAACTCCTTTGCCGTTGGTAACTTTCTCAAGGCCGTGAAGTGGGCCATCTTGGTGAAGGAGTCCACAGTTACCATTATGACGTGGTTTCCCAATGAGGAAGGTAATGCGCACATAAAGTTGGTGGATATGGTATGCCATGGGCCTGGGGGAACAGGTAATGGGCGAAGTAACCCCACAGGTCTGGTTCGGGTGTCTTGGCTTGAGCACACGTAGGACAGGATAACACATATGCCTCAGTGTCAGCCTTGAGAGTTGGCCACCAGAAAGAGCGAAGCAAAAGATCTTGAGTGGCTTTCATTCCTCGATGACCTGCGATAGGGGAATCATGGCACATGCGTAAAGCTTCGATTTGCACTGCTTTAGTGGGTAAAAACAGGGCCTTATCACAATAATAATAGTCATGATCTGTGTGCAGCTGCGGACGTAACTTTTTTAGTTCTGTTTCGTGTAGACGGGCATATTCGGACTTGACTTGATCTAAAAAAGTCTGTGCTACCCCTATGATTTTATTGTTGTCAAATAAGTTTTGAACTGTGGAATCACCGCACCCAGGGTAACGTCGGGACAGGGCATCCGCTAGGATGTTCTGAGAACCAGGGATGTAGGTGATATAGAAGTCATATTGGCTGAAGAAGAAGGCCCATCGAGCCTGCCGGCTATTTTGGCACTGAAAATTTCTTAAGCTCTGTAGATTTCTGTGATCGGTCCGGGCTTCAAAGGGTTCTTTTGATCCCATCAAAAAGTGTCTCCATTCGGTGCACGCGACTTTTAAGGCGAGTAATTCGCGTTCTAGCACGGAATAGTTTCGCTCAGAATCAGATAGAATGTGTGATAGATAAAATACAGGGTGTTCTAGGTCATCATCGTCTTGTTTTTGTAACAAGGCAGCCCCAATGGCTCTTTCTGAGGCGTCTGTGACAACAATGAATTGTTTGCTGGTGTCTGGGTGTCGAAGAATAGGGGCTTGACTAAAGGCTTTCTTTAAGTCCTGAAAGGCTGACTCAGCGCCTGGTGTCCAACAAAACCCTTTCTTTAGATGTTCCTTTTTGAGGGTTTGAGTAATGAAACTGGTTCTCTGGGCAAAGTCTGCAGTAATCTGTCGGTAGAAGTTGGCTAGCCCCAGAAAACATTGAGTCTCCTTGATGGAAGAAGGAGATGGCCAATTCAATATAGCCTGTACTTTGTCTGAGTCCATGGCAACTCCGGTCTGGTTTATACAGTATCCCAGGTATTTTACTTCTATCTGATCAAACTCGCATTTTTCAGGCTTACAGAACAAATGATGTTGTCGGAGTCTCTCTAAGACTTGGCGAACGTGCTTGGAATGTTCCTCTGGATGAACCGAATAGATTAGGATATCGTCAAGATACACCACCACTGTTTGTTGCAAAAGATCAGAAAAGATAGAATCCATGAATCTTTGAAAGATGGAAGGGGCATTAGTGAGTCCGAATGGCATTACTCTGTATTCGTAGTGACCAAAAGGTGTTCTAAAGGCGGTCTTCCACTCATCACCTTCTCTGATTCGTAGTAGATGATAAGCTCCTTGGAGATCTAACTTGGTGAACCTCTTGGCTCCTCTGACTGCTTCTAAGAGGTCCTTTATGAGGGGTAACGGATACCGGTCTTTAATAGTGATCCTGTTTAACCCTCTGAAATCAATACAGGGACGCAAATCTTTGGTTTTCTTTGGTACAAAGAAAAGAGGAGCCCCGGCGGGTGAAGAGGAGGGAGTTATCAACCCACTTTGTAGATTCTCATCTAGGTACTCTTTCAAAATTTGTTTCTCTGGTTCTGTGAGAGAGTACATCCGCCCAAAAGGAACTACTGTGTCTGGTTCTAAAGGAATGGCACAGTCGTATTCTCTGTGGGGTGGCAATTCAGGCTTTTCTGGCTTCTGGAATACATCGATATAGTCCTGATAATGTCTGGGAACTCCCTGTAGGACATTAATGGATCCTCCCACCTGAGAAGGTGCTGTTGAGAGACTTTTTGGGGACCAATAATCCCCGGCCGGATAGCAGTGGTGTTGACAAAAATGGGAGGATAACGAAATGGTTTTCGTTTCCCAGTTGATGTAAGGATTGTGCCGTGCAAGCCATGGAATCCCCAGGATCATGACGTGGTGTGGTGATGAAATTAAGTCAAACGAGAGAATCTCCTGGTGTTTTCCAAACTGTAAACAGAAGGTAGGGGTGGTATATTGTACAGGTCCAGAGGCCAAGAGTGACCCATCAACGGTATGTACCTGTTCTGGTACTTCTTTGGGTATTTGTGTTATCTCTCGTTCTTTGGCCCAGGTTTCATCTAAATAGAGGCCACTGGCTCCGCAGTCCAATAAGGCCAAAGTCCTTTCTTCCCGGCCATCAGTTAAATGGAGGGTAACTGGTAAGAGAAAAAGAGCAGTTCCTTCCTCCCTGGAAGAGCAAATAGAAGGTATATCACGATATCCCGTCCTCACCCTTCTTACTGAGGACGGGAGTTGGCGTTTCCCAAGGGCTTGGTTGGACGAATGGGGCAAGCGCGAATTAGGTGACCAGCTGCACCACAATATAGACAAAGCCCCTTCCTTCGTCTATGTTCCTTTTCACTGGCGGATAAAGGTCCGCGAGCTGTGTCAATCTGCATGGGCTCTTCCTCGGTATTCCCTTTGGATTCAGGATGGACTTCCTCGGTACGATGGGCGAAGGGACGAGATGGTACTGAGTGAGAAGGCAAACGACTCTTCTTTTTCTCCATTCTTCGTTCATTCAACCGATATTCTATCTTTAGTGCCTGGTCCATCAATCCTTTGAGGTTTTCTATTCTGGCAGAATGCACTAGTTCATCCTTGATGTCCTCTCTGAGACCTCTACGGAAGAGTGTCACCAAGGTACGTTCCACCCAGGTTGTTTCTGCTGCTAATTGTCTGAAACGGGTGATGTATTGTAATACATCTTGACTCCCTTGTTGGACTTCGCAAAGAGCCTCTTCTGCTGACGCCTCGAGTCCAGGGCGTTCAAACATCTGTTTAAAAGTAGTGATAAAGGTGGAATAATTAGATAGACAGGGATCGTTTCTGGTTACTAGAGGTGTGGCCCAAGCCAAGGTTGGCCCTGATAAGGCACTAATCAAATACCCCACCTTGGTCTTATCTTGTACAAATTGCGAGGGGCGAAAGGCAAAGTACACCGTCAAGGCGTCCAGGAATTCTTTTAATGTGGTGGGATCCCCGGAAAATCGAGGTGTAGAGGGGCTACTGCAGGGACATCTGTGGTCCTGGAGGCAAAGGCTTGTCGATAAACAGTATTCTCAGTACGTAATTGCTGGAGTTCTTGAGCCTGTTGTTGTATCGTCGCCAGTAGGTCCTGGTTAGTAGGTTCCGTGTTTGCCACTGGGTTATCCATAGTACCGGACTGCAACTGGAATTTTTGGCGTTGCAATCTGTCACGGTTTTCAATGGTCTTACCGTCGAAGCTGAGAGGCGTAGGGGAACGATCCTTGTTCCGGTAGGTTCTGCTCTGGCCGAGATAGGGGCGACCCTTTCCAGTAGCCACGGTGCTGTTTGGTATGAGCAAACCACTACAGTCCGTGCCCTCCAGAAGGAGTCCCAGAGGAAAAACCCCAGTAGGGTAAAAAACCTCCACAGGAACTCCCTGAAATGAAAGGAGGACACCAGGGCGTTAGGACCGAGGATCAGGAAGACTGGAAAACAAGGCAGGACAGGAACAGACAGGATTCACAGGAGGAGATCAATCGGAGCGTGACTACCACCAAGGAGTGTTGCAACGCAATGGACAAGCAGTTGGAATCCCCTTGTATACCCCTGGACAGGAAGTAGGAAACAGGAAGTAGAACACCACCATCTTGGATTGGGGCGAAGACAACAATAGTGAATGAGGTATGTGTGTTTAACAATGCATGCTGGGCAGACAGGAAGTGGTCAGCATGCTGGGAAGAAGAGAGACAAGTATAAAGTACCCCAAGTGTAAGGGTTCGGTTTGATCCAGGAACATCGGTAAGTGGTTGGCAGGTAAAGGACATGCAAGAAAAATGTTAAGCGCAAACAGCGCTGATGCGGCCATGCCTGAACCCCCTCGGGGTCTCAGGCTCTGCCGCTTCTGCCTTTAAGGCAGAACTTGAAATAGGGCAAGCGGCGAGTGCCGCGACCCCTAGACCGGCTCCCTGGAGCCTCCATGGCTCCCGCCCGGGCCGCAGCAACCCCGCGACCTGAGCGTCAGCCGTGGCGCTCTTTGCGACCCGGGCGCCGGCCACGGCAGAATAAACGTGCCGCGCCGCGGTAACCGGACACCCGCGGCCGCGGGGAGCGTCGCGGCATAACAACTTCACATAGAAGAGAAAATAATTATACCAGAAAACCAACAACATGCACTAACAACAAAACAGAACAAATAAAGGATACCAAGTCCTGGGGATAACACCCCTCTGATGAGCAGGCAGCGACGCTGCTCCTTAGAGACCCATGGTACAGACAAAGGTGGTCATTCTGACCCTGGCGGTCTTTGACCGCCAGGGCGGAGGACCGCGGGAGCACCGCCGAGAGGCCGGCGGTGCTCCAATGGGGATTCCGACCGCGGCGGTAAAGCCGCGGTCGGACCGGCACCACTGGCGGGGTCCCGCCAGTGTACCGCGGCCCCATTGAATCCTCCGCGGCGGCGCAGCTTGCCGCACCGCCGCGGGGATTCCGACCCCCCCTACCGCCATCCAGATCCCGGCGGTCGGACCGCCGAGATCCGGATGGCGGTAGGGGGGGTCGCGGGGCCCCTGGGGGCCCCTGCAGTGCCCATGCCACTGGCATGGGCATTGCAGGGGCCCCCGTAAGAGGGCCCCTAAATGTATTTCACTGTCTGCTGCGCAGACAGTGAAATACGCGACGGGTGCAACTGCACCCGTCGCACAGCTTCCACTCCGCCGGCTCGATTCCGAGCCGGCTTCATCGTGGAAGCCTCTTTCCCGCTGGGCTGGCTGGCGGTCTGAAGGCGACCGCCCGCCAGCCCAGCGGGAAAGTCAGAATTACCGCCGCGGTCTTTCGACCGCGGAACGGTAACCTGACGGCGGGACTTTGGCGGTCGGCCTCCGCCGCCCGCCAAGGTCAGAATGAGGGCCAAAGTCTCTGAGCTGGCTGCTCGGCACTGTGTTTGGGCGTAGATGATAACGTCCACCTCTGGGAAGTAATTCTCCCTGGCCGGCGTTTTCACCCAGAGGGTGTAGGGCACTGGGCACCAATGCCTGAGTTCCATCAGTCTGTACTTCCTCCTCCGGGGGCACACCTATCAAGTCATCGATCTCTCCTTCTTCCTCAGACGTGACGGACACCCCTGCTCTCCGGAAGTGTGATACGTTTCTGGTTACCTTCTGCCTGCCTCGTGCGGCTGTTATCATTGGACCCGCACACTAATAACCTGCCATGGTTCAGGTTCAAATGGAGTTTGGAACTTTCCGCCTGGCCGGCGGTTCTTCACTACCACCATATCTCCTTTCTGAAAACCCCGGTATCGACCTTGCCGTCGTTCAGTGGCTTTCCGATTGGTGCGATGTCCACTGAGGACCAGACGGGATGCAATCCCGAGGTGGAACTTTAAACATCAGGGCAGCCGGGGCACACGCTGTCGTACTGTGAGGTGTCTGGCGATAAGCACCCAGAAATTGATGTAGACATTGCTCACTGTCCACTCGTTGTTCAACGCCAATTCTGAGGGCTCGGTTTAAAGTTCGCATAAACCTCTCGACGTTCCCATTAGCCTGCAGCCAGTAGGGCATGACCTTGCAGTGGTGTTTGGCTATTCCTTCTAGGTAAGTCCGAAAATCCTGACCATTGAACGGCGGGCCATTGTCTGTTCTGACCTCATCCAGAAGCCCAAACATAGCAAACACCTTTTGAAGCACTGGCCTCACATTCTCAAAAGACGTGGACGACATAACATCAACGACAGGGAACTTTGTGCAAGAGTCAATGAGGTCGACGGTCAGCCGCCCATCCGGGAAGCTCCCAAAATCCATACTAACTTTTGTCCACGGCTTTGTGCTAGCCGGCTCAGTGACTATTGGACAGCAGGGTGGTTCCCCAGATGTGATGACGCATGAATGGCATCTCCCCACCAATTCGTCCACCTGACTGTCCATACCAGGGAACCACACCTTGGCCCGCAATCTGGCCTTCGTCTTAGCAGTGCCTTGGTGGCCTTGATGTGCTAGCTCCACTACTCTGGCCCACAAGCTCTGAGGTAGCACAATCCTCCTTCCTCGAAGAACCAGCCCCTGACTATCCGTGGACAACTCACCTCGCACCCTCCACATCCCTTGCATCGCCAATTTGCACTTGTGATTGGCCCCTTTGGTCTTTTCCAGGAAAAGCTTCCACTTCTGGTAACCCAGTGCTTCTTTGACCTGGTTCAGCACTGGGTCCACTTTGGTGGCATCAATAATGTCTCTTACATCCAGAGCATTGGGACATGCCGATTGCACCATCATGTTAACAAACACCTCAGTGCTCTCTTCGTCTTTCTCTTGAGAGTCATCAGTCGTGGTTGGGGATGGGTGGCAAGATAAATAATCCGCAGGGTTGTTCACTCCTGGTCGGTACACAATGGTAAAATGATAGGGTTGCAGCAGAACAGTCCACCACTCTATTCGCGGGGGGCTAGGCGAGGGCACCCTGCAAATAGTGTAACTAGAGGCTTGTGATCAGTCACCACCTTGAATTCTTGGCCATACAGATACAGGTGAAAATGCTTACACGCCCACCGAATTGCTAAAGCTTCTCGTTCTATCTGGGCATATCGTGTTTCAACCGAAGACAATGCTCTGCTGACATACGCTACCGGAACCCACTCCAGCGGGTTCTGCTCCTGAAGAAGAACAGCGCCAAGACCTACTGGACTTGCATCCACCACCACCTCCGTAAGTCTGTGAGGGTTAAAATAAGCCATTGTTGACTTATCCAGCAATGCTGTCTTAATGTCAGCAAATGCCCTGTCTGCCATTGGGCTCCACTCCCAGCGATGCCCAACCTTGGTAAGCTGTCGTAGAGGTTCCGCCATGGTTGCAAGCTGCGGAATGAATCTCCCACAATAGGTGGCCATGCCCAGGAAGCTTCTAACTTCTGTAGGGTTCTTCGGAATCGGTGCTTGGCGAATGGCATCGACTTTACGAGGGTCCACCTGTAGACCATCTTTTGAAAACACAAACCAAAAAAAATCCACCGACGTCTGATAGAACGCGCATTTCTTCTTGTGGACTGTTAATCCTGCTTCCGACAACCTCTGCAGTGTTGCCCTGAGATGTCGATGATGTTCTTCTCTGGTTTTGGAGTAAATGAGGATGTCATCACTCACCCCTTGTAGTCCTGACAACATCTCCCTGATCATGTTCTGAAACACTTCGGCAACCGAGGATACCCCAAAACTCAGTCTCTTTTATCGCCGAAGCCCCACGTGTGTTGAAAAGGTGGTGATGTTCCTACTGTCGGGTTCCAGCTCCAGCTGATGATACCCGGCATTGAGGTCCAATTTCGAGAACCACTGTGCTCCATTCAGATCCGCTATGATGTCATCCATCGTAGGCGTTATATGCCTCTCTTTTAATGGCCTTATTGGGAAGGCGTATATCGACACAAAGACGAATAGAGCCCGGCTGCTTGGGCTTTGGTGCTATCACCAACGGTGACACCCATGGTGTAGGCCCTTCCACCTTCTCAATCACCCCTAGGTCTTCAAGGAGCTGTAGCTCCTTCTCCACAGCTGGTCGCAAATGGAACGGAACGCGTCGGTGTCGGAGGGCAATGGGCATAACACTGTGATCTATGTGTAGCTTGACACTTTTACCTTTAAGTCTCCCCAATCCTTCAAAGAGCTTCGGAAAATCATTAACCAGGCGTTCAGCATGGGAGTCATATACTTGTCACGCGAAAAACACTAGTTCTAGCTCTTCCGCTGTGTGGCACCCCAACAGAGTGCCTCGGTCTCCACTCACCACATAGAACCTTGCCTGTGCTGACACCTGCCCACTGGACACCGCCACTTCCACTGTGCCTTTTAGAGGAAGCAGCTCACGGCCCCCATAGTTGTATATTTTGGTGGTAGTTGGTACAAGTGATGGCGTTGGGGTCAACTGCTTGAATAGAGTCTCATCCATCACATTCACCGACGCTCCTGTATCTATGAGCATCGTCACGAACTTGCCATTAATCTGAATGTTGCTCATCGGTGGTGGTCGCTTCTTCTGCTGTCTTCCACCAGTAAACGAGATCACAAAGATGTCTTCATCCTCATCTTCCTCGAAAACTGGAGTTCCTTGAGCCGTGGTTTCACCAGATTCATCAGTCTCTTTGGTTACACTTCTGACCTTGGTGTCCCTTCCTTTCTGACTTCCTTGCCAGCCTCTTCCTGACCTGCACACCTTTGCAAAATGATTGTCTTTTCCACACTTATCACAAGTTTTCCCTTTCGCTGGACACGCCATTGGTGGTTTGTGTTCATACCCGCAGCTCCTCCAGGTACGCGTGCCCTGTCTGACAAAGTTTGTTCTACGCCCGACGGTTGACGAGTCTGGATAGCATCTATCTGCTCTTCTTTCACCTGGACTGGACGTGTGGTTGACGCAGCGGCCAGTGATTGTCCTCTGATTGCCGCCATGGCATCCGCCCACACCGCCGTTAGTTCGTGTGAACGTGGCAAACCAAAATGTCGTTGAGGGGCATGCCTTGCTGGCGTAGGATGAGCTTCCTTAGTGCGTTCGATCGGTATCCTTGAATAACCTGTGCTCTAATCTCCTCTTGTTGGTTGAGGCCCACGCACGAGCAGGCTAGCTTCCTTAGCCGTGCATAGAACATATCCATTGACTCAACATCCGTTTGCTGAGCCTGCCGGAGTTTGAAGCATTCAAAGTCTGAGTTCAGCTGTGGGTCAAAATGCTTGTTCAGGGCTTCCACTGCCACGTTAAAGTCTGACTTATCACCCGTGTTTGGGAGTGCATCAAACAGTTCTTGCAGCTTGTCTCCTCCCATGAGCAGCATGAGAGATCTGCGCACAGCCCCGTCTGTCTCTCTCGAGGCGCAGAAGTAGTTTTCCAATTGGTTTAACCACAGGCGCCATCTCGGCGATGCTGTAGCTGGATCAATCAGTTGGCTAAATGGGGACAGCGCCGTGACTGAGGAATAAGCACTGGCGTTTGCTTGCACAGGCAGCTGAGGGTTCTCTTGCTGTGGGGCACTCATGGTGTCTCACGTTATGTAGACTTTACTGTAGTATCGCAAATTATCTTCTTATGCTTCTCCTTTAACAATCATGCTATCTGTATGTTTCCTTTTTTTTCAGAGCAGCCTATAACTGTGGTTGTTAATAGTGAGACAACTTCCTATTGTTACTTTTCTCTTTTCCCTTGCTCCTTGTTGTTATTATTGCAGTGAATCCCTTTTCATTGGAAAATGTTCTCTTTATTTTTCTCGTTTTTTTTTTTTTTTCTGCAGTGAATCCCTTTTCATTGGAAACTGTTTCTTTATTTTTTCTCGCTTTTTTTTTTCCTTTTCCAGGGTCTTTATAAGGATTTTTATTTATTTTTTCCTTGCCCGGAGCTCCTGCCCCTCTGGCTCCTGTGCTGCGTTCCCCTCCCTGGGGAACACAGCCTGAGCGTCACATTGTCAGGCAACGAGGCGTGCACGTGTGCTTGTTTTATTTTCCAAACACGCACAGCTTCGCGTGATGTTGCCAGGCCTCCAGGGCAGAGCGCTGCATTCCCACCAGCGCTGGAGGTGAGAGCTCTATGATTTATTTATTTTTGTATTCACTGTTGGTATCACCTGCCGCGCGCTGTCCAGGCCGCGGCAGAACTCCACCGAAACACCGGCTCAGCCGGGGGACTCACCTTGACGGGAGGCGGGCTATTCCTTTTGACACCGGTCACGGCGCGCCTCTCTTTCTTCCGCCGCTAAGCGCGTCCTGGTCACACGGTCCTTGGCCTTGGAACGTAGTATGAGGGCGCCATGCCGGTCAAGTTTTTTTTTTCTTTTCTTGGTGCTCAGTCCGTTTACCTGCATGCAGGAGTGTCGGACACCCGCTCGTCGCCATTGTGGTGTAGTGGGGACACGCCATTAGGAGGGGAGAATAAAGACACATGTACTCGGGTTACAGTCTCGCGGGGAACTGCGTAAGTGCAGCCCCAGATTTATTCCGTCACCTCGGTTCCGCGTTTCCATCAGGGCACGCAGACCCGGTTACAATGTAAAGGAGAGTCCGGGTGGCTCCCTACAGGTGGGAGGGAGGGCCTGAGTCATTTTGGCAAGAGAAGAACTCAGAGTAACGCTATTACCGGAAAGTAAAGGAGCATTATCCCTTCATCCCTCTCGTCGTGGTGACTCAGTCAGTGAGATGTACCCAAGCCAAAAAACGGACCAGGACAAATGCACAGAAAATGTACGCACAAGTTCAAGCCACAGGCAGACAACTATCTACAACACGAAAACCAGTACCAAAAAATCCCAACAAAGTTGGAACCGCAGGACTCTAGACCACCCTAGAACGAGATACACATGTAGAATAAACCTCCTGAGTGAGACCCTGCAGCGATGCACCCAGCACCATAGACACGGAAGCAGACAGGCACCTAGGAGACCTCCCCTGGAGCCCCAGAGAAGAAGACAGACTGAACCGGGTATAAACAAGATGAAACACAAACACGAACTGCCAGCTGAGTGCCAGAGAAGAAGGTGTACCCGCCCAAGCGAATGGGACAAAAAACACAAAGCAGAGGAGACCCTGAAAAGGACACCTGCCAGGCAGATCAATACCACCCCCACATATCAAGGGAACAAAGAGCCACCCCGTAGGGGATGGAGTGTCAAGAAAGGACACAGGGAGAACACATTCAGCCAAAGAACAGACCAAAATGTCCCCTTGGGTACACATCCCAGACCCGACTGCTGCACAGTCTGGTCCACAAACACCAGAAAGAAAGGAGACAAATCAGATAGAGAACCCAGGTCCTCAAGGCTGCAGGCCGAACACACGGCTACTAGATAAAACACCTTCAAAGGCAAACAACGGATCCTCTCTCAATACAAGGGCACAACCGAGGACACAGAAAAGGCCGCATATCAACAGAAAATCCCAGGACGGACACATCACCTGTGAGACAGGATGCAAGTGGGAAAATCTCGAACAGAACCAGAAGGCCAGACCTGGGGAGGACACAAGACCACTCCTAGGGGATCGAAACACCTTCACAGCTGGCCTATCCCCCTGGCTGAAAAGGACATCCGATTGCCAGCAGAAGAAGACCCAGCCAACAACCAAAGGGACATCTGCACAGAAGACACAGAAGCTGAGAGACCCAGCACCATCCAACCACTCCTCGCAAACCCCAAGCAATCAGACCGAGGTGCACCAATGACTGACCCTGGAGACAAGGAAACCACAGGGGAGACGAAACCAATGGAGCCACCAGAGGAGGAGACACACGGCGCGGGCCACGCTGGTACCACCTAAACAACTAGAGCCCTCTCCTAACGAGCTTCAAACAGCAACTACAGAATCAAGGAAATAGAGGGAAAGCAAACATTATACTTTGCCAAGGACACAACAGCATAGTGTGCCATCCTCACATGGCATATGAAGAAAAGAAGACTCCTCAGCCCGAACCACCTCCCAGCCCCGCAACGGGTCATCAGGCCATGAGAGCAGATAAGGAGACTAGAGGCACCACCTTCATTACAGCAACAGACAACAACCAGGAAATCAATTGTTGTCGCCAATACCAGGACATTCGACAAACTGGACCCCGCAGGCATGGCTTCCGCCAAAGCCTCAAAATCCACCACTAAGTATGGAGCTGACAAGGTCCCATACAAGGCAGCTGAGAGCATCAGAGTACATGCAACAACAGATTGCAACTCGCCACCAACCACTGTGAGACTCACAGGAGCCAAAGACAAGCAAACAACACTATTCAAGGAGAACCCGCCAACACGAGGTGCCGACCTAGAAGCAACTGAAGGGAAAGTGGCAACAGCAGGCCCCCATCTTCCAAAGCAGAGAACTGTAGAAGAAAGTGGGAAACCTGGCTATGCTCAGGCAATCTACAAGAACTAAAGAGCACCTCTTTGAACATCCAAGACAAAGGCAAAGCGAGTGCCGCATGCATAGCAAAGTGTGGAAAAAGAGCTCCAGAAGCCGCCCAACCAGAGGTTGGCCAGAATGGCCCTGAATTGAGACAGGAAGTCCAAAAGCAAATTTCCCACCAGGCACCATATGACTTCCATGGACAGAATCAGCTGCCTGAACCCTCAGCCAGAGAGACACCACCCAGAAAGGGGCTGATAACAGAACCCAGATGAGACTAATCATGATCACCTCTGAGGCAGGTACCTACACACTATGAAAGGGCAGAAGAGCCAACAGCAGCTCCACCAGGAAACAGGGCAGAGGAAGAGAGTCCTTAGACCAAAAAGACAACCCAAGAGGGAAGACAGAATTCCCCTGCAGATAAAGAACAGTGGACAGTGGTGCCAAGACACACGTAACATCCAGGGAGGAGGCTACAGATTGAACTGCAGATCCCGTAAGTGGAAATGCCGTGACCCCACTGCGAACCCCAGAAAAGCCTGGTGAAGGGGACTAACGGAAATGTGGATCCATGCATCCAAAAGACCAAGTGCAGCCATGAAGCCACCCGAGGACCCCAGCGGAATGAGCCAGCTCTGACAATGTCACAGACCAAAGAGGCCAAGAAGCAAAAGATGAGCCAGCATCGACTACACTTGAAAACAAGCCTGGAAGAGAAACGCTACTCCGACCAAACAGATACCAAGCGAAAACAGCCACCAGGAGCGCCAATACAAAGACAGTCCTGGGAGTAAAGCACCAGAAAATGACAGGTAGGACAGTGCAGCACAACACAGCTCGACAGTGGAACCCTCACCACAGGAGGACAGGGAGCAAGACATCAAAAACCTGTGGCGAGGACAGCACAGCACAGCACAGCAGGCCATCAGAACCTACAACCAATGATCCCTGGTGACATCAGCAAAATGAGCTGCAAGGACAGCAACCTGGAAGGCAGGAATGCCCCCTAATCTGCTGAGGTGCTGGAAAATGAACCCTGGCTTGACAGTAGAGAAGTCCAGACTGTGCCGCAGAAGGCCCTGAAATCACTCACACAAGCAGCAAATAGACAATTGCAAAATAGGAGGGAAAGAGATGAATCGCCAATAGTGGCACATATGCCATTGCAGTCTTACATCCAGGCACCAACCAGGTTAGACCCAGTTGAACCTCCAAGAGCAGAAACAGTCAGGGTGGCATGGCAGAAGGCCTGCAAGAAGAAAGTAGCCAACAGCGCATGCATGCACTAACCTTCAGCCACCTGAGCACTCAGGCCCAAGTAACAAGTGAACATCCAACAGTACTGGCACAGAGAATGGTGTCACCAGGCCAAATTCACATATTTCAATGGGTTTGCTGGTACAAACAACATATCCTCATGTGTAGGAGAAAAGCCACAGAAACAGCTGTGGTCCCCACATCAGTACGTACATCAAGTAGCAAACATAAGAAGAACACACTGAAATATGTTCAGGAAGCCCAAACTCGAGCTGCAGCAAAACAACATTCGGAATAACTGAATCAGAAACAAGGGGACCGAAAACTCAAGACGGGCAAGGATGCATTTGAACACATCATAAAAATCCAAAATCAAAATCTCTACAACTATTATCCTAGTTAAGACAGCAGGGATTACCCAGGTAGGACTTGATCCCCAGTCCGGAAGGCAAAGCCAAAACCACAGACAAGCAACAGCACCATTGAGCCTAAGCTCTGGGCTGCCTGCTGACTGGCAATTCCACACACTTGTGCACTGCATTATGAAGTATACAATAGCACCCATATCACACACTGTCCAGCAAAGGTGCACACAACAAAGTCCCCTACAGCTGTTGAACCTCCCTCAGAGACATCCCACAAGCAACCACCACTGCTGCAGTCACCAGGCAGAAATTTCAGAGGCAAGGCAACGTAGGACAGGCCAGAGATCTCTGCTGATGTTGACGATCCCCACAGGCACACAGCAGCCTGTGAGACGCTTGAAAGCACATCTCCATAACTCACCACACTGCAAGCAGGAACAGGGAGGCACTTAGCAATGACTACAGGTCCACGAGGAAGCTGCTCCCATTTCTCATGCACTGCCCTGCCAACAAAACCTGAAATATACAAAGATGCAGTCGCCACTGTGAAGCATCATCATCTCCTGTCGCCAATTGCGGAGAAGTCCTCATCTCCTCGGCAACCAAGACATGGCCCAGGTGGCTGGAGACAGTCACAATAGGGTTTTGCGGGACATCCGTCTGTCAGCTGGTCTGTGCTCAATGGGTATTGGGGGGAGGTAGCACAGTCTAGATGACTGGGCTACAGTTGGGCTTCATCCATTAAAGGATGTAGCCCAATGGGTTTATAATCGGCCATTTCAAGGGGCTAGCCACCATTTTATAGGTGAGGTGCACAGTGGCAGCCCTTCAGCTAGTCAGGGGGTTAAATTTTATTCCTTTAGCTAGTCAGGAGTATCAAATTGTAGTTGACATAAGTGCTATTGGTGATCTGTCTCCCATCGGGTAGGAACATAATGCAGCATACACTTACCGCATGTGGTGTGCTGAGAAGGTTTCGCTGGTAGGTGCTGTGGGGTGTATGATGGCATCGGCAGATGAAAAAGTTAAGGAGGCCAAGAGACTGCTGGCCTCTATTTATTGGTGCGGAGGGGGTGCGCAACCTCGACCAGCAAGGCACGCCTCGAGTGGAGTGGCAACGGCGGTCTCTATTGCTCGCAAACCTCACTTACGAGGAAGTGCAGGTAGGTGGCAGAGGCCGCCCGCATGTGTGGGGTGCAGTCAAAGCCAAAGGGAGAACATGGAGCGAGGTTAGGGGCAGCCGCAGGAAATAAGCAGCATGGGAGGAGGGGTGGGGTTTCCTGCCATGGTGGGCAGGGAGGCTGAGATGGGCGGAAGACGTCATGAGAAGGCAGAGAAGGCACCGTAGTGGCTCAGCGACAAAAAGAGCGTTATGGCAGGCATCAAAGTGCCTGTACAAGGGCCATCTGAGGCTGAGGGGGAGGAGCGGCAGGAAAAACATGCAAATACGATGACACAAAGCGTGCCTGCTCCTCCCCCAAATTATGGCTAAAGAAAAAGGTAGAAAAGAATGGCAGGGTAGGCTTTGGTATACAAGGAATAGTGGGCACCAAGCAAAGGAGGGAGAATGCAGGAAGGGAGGGGTAGACAACCAAGGGTGGGGGGAGTTGGGAGGAATAATATATCTGGGTGGCCAGAGTGCGGATTGCCTAGGTTGGGAAGTGTCTGGGAACCCACTGGAGGAAGGGCCATTTGAGATGTTATGGGAAGGGCATGGGGCCCACTACATAGTTAGGGGCAGCGAGGACAGAGACAGAGTTCTGGGGAGGGTCACATCATGTAGGGAGGAGGGAAGAGTGGGGAGACAGTGCTGCAGTTTGACTCTTGCTCTATGCAAGACTGCTGGTTTAGGGATGACAGCACTTTTGTTTGTAGGTGACTATCCTACAAGTCGCAACTGTCGGCCCAACCCTCCCAGCTCACAAGCAGTACTTCACCAAAAACCCAAAATAGTAAAAGGTGATTTGTGGCAGCCTTTACGCATGGACTCAAGAGTGCAACATCTCAGGGGAGTTGTGATTAAATGGAGGTTACCCTTTTCTCACATGAGCAACAAGTCGCAGTCACGCACAGGCAATGAAGGAGATGCAGTAAAGTTTTCAATAGGTTTTATTAACAAGACTGCAATCTACTGTAAATTGCATGGGCTGCAATGATTAGGAAAATGAACAATGCAAGAAACAGAATGGCAAAAACAAGAGTCATGAACACTAAGCCCCCCACCATCTTGCAATAACATAAGCTGTAAAGCAGGTGTGAAATAAACCCTAATATCCTAGCCTGATGGGGACACGAAGGCTGGGTCTGCTTCAAGGCGACGTGTAGCATAGATAGCGTTGATGGCTTCGGGTAGGAATCCCTCTGATAATCTTGTCTGTCTGAGATGTATTTATACTGATCTTGTAGGACCCCTGATGCAGGTATGTTCCCAAACAATAGATAAGAAAGCATGCTTTGGGCGGCAATTACAGTATATCAACAATTCCCTGAAAAGGTACAATATGTTACTGTCACACGAAAATGGTAAAGTACATGACGTGAATACCTACGTATCTCATTTTATGCTAATAGTGACACCTTTACAGAGTGGCAGTGAAAACATGAAACTAAAACATCTTCCTAACTATAAACATAGCAGCCATCTTGAAAGAAATAATTTAATAAATGTGCTAAAACAGAGCAAGCTAAGTACGTTAAAAGTCACTAGGTGACGGGGGCAAAAGCCTGCAAGCCAGAAGGCTAAGTTAAACTCCTGATTCCCATTAAAACTAAACAGGATCCACTCCAACAGGCCCAGTGCCTCCATGGCAGCTCTAGTGGGTGAGCTCCCATGGAGTGATGATGAGGATGAGGCAAATATGATAGTGGGCAGTAGGTGGCCTCCCAGGCAAATATACTCAAAGAATAATGGGAGCATGGCCCAGGGGCAGGTGCTGCAGGGAGGGCGAGAAAGGAAGGGCAGACACTTTTATTGTCATGTCAGGGGCCGAGAGGGCTGCACAACGGTCTCACCAGGTTTTTTGCAGGTCACTCACGAGGAGGAAGTTGCAGAGTTTGGAGAGCATTTTTTTGCTCAATAACCCCAAGGGGAAGAGTCCGCTTGGCATAGGGTGGCCAGTCGGCAGGCAATATGGGACCCAGCAGTGAGCACCCTGCATATGCTGGCAACAGCCTCGCAGGGTGGAGTAGCGGAACATGAACGAGCGCGTTCTGCTGGAGCAGTGAGTCATGAGTAAAGCACAGCAGTGTGAGTGGGTATGGTACGGCCCCTCCAGATAAATGGATGATTACTCCCCGAGTGGACCTGGGGGTGCCACGTGGTGTGACTGGTACAAGTGGCGCAAGTTTGAAGAAACCTAAAGGGGACCGTGAAGTACTCTAAGTGGTCACTAGTGGTAGAGCTGTGGCCCAGGTGAATTGGGTGGAGTACATGGAGTTAGAGTATAATGAAGATAGTCCAGAGAGGGGGGAAATAGTGGAGGTGGAGAGTGAGAGGGAGGATGGTCAAAGGGATGTGTGGGAGCCTGGAGTTGAGAGGTGGCACCTAATGGTTCTCGCAGTAATGTTTTGCAGGATAAACAGTGGCAGCACCAGACCAAGGAGATGACCTCATCGGGGACACTGAACACTGGCAAGGCGGCAGGCTTTTGTGCAGGAGCAGACCTAAATGCAAAGTAAGCATAAACACAGTTGGACTTGGGAGGATAAAGGGGTTGAAGCTTGATGCGGTGGAAGCATGAATGAGATATGTCTCATGAAAGACTAATATGTTAAAGATGTGGGAGTTGGCCCTGAACAGGGAGACCAATGCAGTGAAATTCCACAGGTGAAGGACACGGAGGCTCAGGTCAGAATGAACGAGGAGAAAGGGACGTATCCTACGCACAGGGGCAGAGGGTAGAGGAGTCAGGAAAAGAAGAAGGGGGCAATGACAAAGTATGGGATTGTAAAGAGAGCAAGGAGCTAAAGGTCAAAAAAACATCCATACATGGGAGTTGCTAAGCCCTTGGGAGTGCATTTGATGATCATAACTAAAGAAGAGATTTGGAAAGGTGAGTACATGGAGATTATTAAATTATTACACAGAGAGCAGCGGCCAAAAGAAGAGTCAAAATAGGGGGAATATGAGCTGGCTAAATGCCCAAGGGTGCCAGCAACTACATCGGCTTCCCTAATTTACGCAAGCGTGTATTGTGAGAAATATCCAGAGCGGAGCGTGGCATTGCTTAAATATATAGATGTAATCAGAAAGGCTTGGCTTTCCTTCAGTGGTAATGGAGGAGTTTAGAGCACGCATGGCAGCAGATCCAGAAGCAGAAGGGGGGAAATAGACACCAACCTATGGCAGCAGACTATGGAATGGGCAAAGTTTAGCAAGACAGCCTTTTTCGGCCAGTGGTCTACCAATACTGTGCTAGCTCTTTCAAACATGTCCCACTCTGGGAGAGGTGGGATCAGCAACCAAAAAGCAGGGAGGGACTTTGGGAGCATGCTGGGACTTTAATAAGGAACTCTGCTTGCGGGAGTATTTTAAGTTCTGCCCAAAGTGCTCAAAATGCAGAGGACGGCACGCTTTGGTACAATGCTACAGTAACCAGAGAGGAACAGAAGGGGGGCAAGCAGGTCAGTATAATGGCGGGGGCAACAGAAACCAGGTACACAAGGGTGGCAACATGAACAGCAGGGGAATGTCAGAGAGGGGATGGGAGGATGAGGGTCTGGAGGGAAGGGATCATACACCGGTTAATGTGAACAGGCTTCTTTATTGGTTGCGGCTATATCTTTAAAAAAAAAGGATGCACCTTAGTTGGCCAGGGGTTTCACACAGGGTTTCAAGTGGAGATACGAGGGGCCAAGGCAGACGTTGGGGTGAGAATCTTAAATTGGCAAAGACATATCCATGACTGGTATGGCTTTAGTGGAATAAGCTGGCCAAGGTGCCCGCATGGCATAGTATGACATCAAGTCTGCATTTCAGTTACTACCTGTTTATCCAGATGACTTTCAGGTGCTGGGCATACAGTTTGAGGGACTTTGGTATGTCAGCAAAGCCCTACCTATGGGTTGTGCCATATTGTGTGCACTTTTGTAGTACTTCAGCTAATTTTTGGAATAGCTTTTCACATAAAGTACTGGCCATGAGCTGGTAACACATTGTTTGGATGACTTTTCTTTGTCACACCTTCCAGTTCTGTGGACTGTCAGAACTTACTGTTTCGTTTTCAGGAACTCATGAAGGGTGTGGGGGTGACTCTGGCATTGGAAAAGACAGTGGGTCCCACTACCTCGATTTCCTTTTTAGGGATTCAGCTGGACTTATTGAGCATGGGAGCCCACTTGCCAATTGAGAATAAAGTGGCAATGTGATTGTTGTTGCACAATGTGCTGACAAGACAGAAGGTCACAGTCAGAGAGGTGCAAGTCCTTTTGGGCCACCTGAATTTTAATTGTAGGATGGGGCAATCTTTTTGTACGAGTCTGGGCTTAGCACTGTCAGGACGTTTCTTGCCTCATCATCACGTAAGACTATCAGTAGGTGTGAGGGAAGACTTGCACATATGGCACGTATTCCTTGATTCATTCAATGGCATTCCTGTATGCACTCCATTACAAATGGAGTGGGGGCCCATATTTTTTTCTGACGCCGCAGAAGGATTTGACTTTGGCATTTATTGGCAAGGAAAATGATGTGCAGAGGAGTGGCCACCAGGGTGGAAGGGAAGAGGACACAGCATTGCCTTTTTCAGAGCTCTTTCCTTTAGTGGTGGCGGTATATTTGTGGAGTCACTTACTGCAACACAAAAGAGTCTTGTTTCATGTGGACAATATGTCAGTGGTACAGGTTGTTAATAGGCAATTGGCAAGAGAACCACAGGTGCATAAGCTACTGTGAGTGTTTGCGCTAGCATGTCTGTGCTACAATATCATGTTCAAAGCTCAAGACATTCCCGGTGTGAACAATTACATTGTGGATGGTTTGTCTCATTCACAGTGGGAGAGAGTCCATGTGCTTGCCAAGGAGGCCAAAGGGCAGCAGACCTCCATGCCACAACAGTTTTGGGTTGTAGGTAAAAAAGGATACTGCAGCTGGTAGTAGGATTTGTGGCGGTGTCCACAAGGAAAGCTTATGAACAAGCTTGGTTGGAATTCATTGGGTCGGACAGTCAGGAGGGTGACAGGAAGAGATAGGGTTGAAGATGTAGTTCAATTTATATTTAAGTCTTATGGCAAAGGGACAGTCAAGGGTGACAATAGCAGGTAAATTAGTGGGTGTAACATTCATGGGCAAACTATTGTGGGGCTATGCGCCATCAGTGGGAGAACTGGGTGCCCGCATATTGGACAGATGGGTAAGGGAGCAGGGCTGTTCAAAGCAGGCAAGGAAGCCAGTGACTCTGGACTTATTATTGAGAGTGCTGGCAGCACTGCCACAGATTTGTCATTCACCACAGGAGACCCTTATTTTTGTGACTTTAGTGGTGTGGATGTTTTTTTGGGAGCTTTTAGGGTGTTGGGAATGTTGGGCACCAAGCAGGGAAAGAGCTTGTCATGGGAGGATGTTTCGCTGCAGTCACAAGGGCTGTATATATATTTTTGCTTTGTTCCAAGATGGATCAGAGAGCGCAAGGAGTATATGTGTTGTTACCGGTACAGAAAGACAAGAAAAATTGGCCTTTTACACTGGGGGTTGCGATTGGAGGTGCTGCAGTTCATGAGTGCGGGTTTATTCTATTGGCACATGAATGGCAGAGTAGTCTCAGTCTTTTAGTTATTACATGTTTTGAGGAAGGCATTGACATGCCTTGGAATTGATGAACAGGATTTGTGAACTCATTCATTTAGAATAGGGGCAGCTACATAGGCAGGGCAGAGAGGGTGGTCGAGGGAGGGCATAAAGCAGCTAGAAAGGTGGTCTTCAGAGTCCTTTCAGAGATAAGTGGGGTAATATTAGGGGGGAAGGTTTTAACATTTTGAACACATTACATGGTGCTAACATCTTTTTCTTTTGTAGGTTCAGTGCCGGGTCCTTTATCAGGAAAATTAAGGCCCTCATTTCAACCCTGGCGGTCGATAATAAAGCGGCGGTAATACCGCCAACAGGCCGGCAGTAAAAAAAAATGAATAATGACCAAGGCGGAAACCGCCAACACAGACAGCCACTTTAACACTCCGATCGCCATGGCGGTAGCAACAAACACCGCGGCGGTAACCGCCAACAGCCAGGCGGAAGGCAATGTATCGTCCACACTATTACAACAAGTCAATCCGCCAGCTTTTCTGGGGCAGTACCAACGCCATCAAAAGCACGGTGGAAACAGAACACTAAAGGGAAACGACTCACCTCTCGACAATCAAAGAAGAACCACAATGCCATGGAGCCCGAACTGCAGATCTTCCCCATGCTGGCATACCTTCTCATACACCAGGAACATGTACGCTGGTGAAGACGTCCACGGTGAGTACTGCACCTAGCACACAGGGGAGGGGGGATACAGAGAGTGACATACACATGCAACAGGCAACACCACACCCCCACCCTCACCCCCAACACTATACACACAAACACATGAAACAACATTACATATACATACCGTAACCCTCAGGAATAACACAAGGACAAAAGGAATGGAGTAAAATGAGTGAAATATTAGTAATTTTGAGAAATACATTCAGAAAGAAATAAACAGTATGTACAATATATACAATATATACAAAAGGAGGGACAATGCCCACTCCAAAATGTCCGTGGCCCACTGGGCCAAAACACATAGGCCAAGGCCATACTTGACTCCTGCCTCAATACAGAGAGAACACTGCAGGGGCATCAGGTCGAAAACCCACAGGCTCCTCCAGGTGAAAAGGGAATGGGGGCACCTCAGCCGGAAGATGGTACAACGCCACTGGCTTGGAGGGGGCTCCATGCCCACTGCTTGGGTCCTGGGGAGTGCAAAGCCACAGTCTCTCAAGTGGGTGGTTTGCCCACTGCTTGGTCCTGGGGAGTCCAAAGCACAGTCTCTCAAGTGGGTGGTTTGCCCACTGCTTGGTCCTGGGAAGTGGTGCTGCTGGCGGTGGGGCAGGTGGCAGTGCTGGCCGCAGTGCAGGTGGTGGTACAGGCAGTGGTGGTGGTAGCCTCCAGGCCTTCACCTGCAGCCTCGGACGCCTGAAGTGCCGTGTTCTGTGCCCCTTCCTGCCCTTGGCAGATGGTGGTGCCTTCTTGTTTCTGCCAGCTGGAATCTTTGACTTGCCCTTGCTGGCTTCTTCTGCCTCCTTCCCTCTTACTGGCTGTTGTCCCCTTCTTGCCCTTGCCAGGTGGTGGACCCTTCTTGGCCTTGGCATGTGTTTCTGGCACACTGGCTGGGCTGACGGGTGCCTCCTTGGAGCCTCTCACAGCTGCAGAAACCACAGTGGCCATGGACTGGGTGGCTGAGGTGCTGGGTTCTGGCCACCCTGGCCCGAGGTGAAGGATGGAGGGAGGGGTAGGGAATAGGTCAATGTTGGTGAGGAAAACCTTTTTAGGGACACTGGGGTGGGAAGAGGGTGAAGGTTTGGGAGTGGAGGAAGAGGGAGTGGTTGTAGGAGGTGTCAGTCTGCTGGGTTTGGATGCAGGTGCATGGGCTGGATGCTGTTGTGAGGTGGATGGCTGTTGGGTGTGTGTGTGTGCTTGTGTTTGTGTACTTTGGGAGAAGGGGGTCACAGACACAGTGGGAGAGGACACAGGGGACAAGTGCATGGATGTGGGGGTGGTGACTGCCAGTGAGTGGCATGTAGTGATAGGCGTGCTGGGGATGGAGGTAGTGGATGAGGATGTAGTACATGCAGGTGTGAGTGGAGACGCTACTGGGAGGGAGGTGGACGAGGAGGAGGAGGAGGGGGACACAGTGGATGCAGTGGATGTTGGTGTGTCTGCATGGGGATGGTGCTTGTGTGAGTGCCTGTTAGATGAAGTGTGGTGCTTCTGTTTGCCTGAACCACTTCTGTGTGTTGATTTGGGTGATTGCTGGTCTGAAGGTGTGCTTGGGATAGGCTGGGGCTGAGGGGATTGGGACTGGGTAGAGGAAGTTGGAGGGGGGGTGCTGGAGACAGGGACAATGGCTGCCATCAGTGCGGAGGCCAGAGCCTGAAATGCACTCTGTTGGGCCCCCACACCAGAGTGCATGCCCTCCAGGTATGCATTTGTTTGTTGCAAATGTCCTGCTACACCCTGGATGGCATTCAGTATCGTTGACTGCCCAACAGACAGGGATCTCAGGAGTCAATAGCCTCCTCGCTGAGGGCAGCAGGGCTGACTGGGGCAGGGCATGAGGTGCCTGGGGCGAAGGAGATGCCCACCCTCCTGGATGAGCGGGCACTGGAAACACACTGACGGGCTGCTGGGAGGGCGGGGCTGGTACGGGGATGGTGGCTGTACCTGTTGTTGGGGTGGGCACAGAGGTGTCTGCCACCTCCAGGGAGCTTCCATCGGAGCAAGAGTCGCTGTCGGTAGTGTCCACTCCTGTCTCCGTCGTGGTACTTCCCTCGCCCTCCATCCAACTGGTGCCCTCACCGTCGGTGGATTCGGCCTCAAGGCCCATGTGGAATGCAGCTGCCTCCGTCGCCGGTGCCAGTGTGCCTCCGCCAGATGATGGTAATGAACACAAGGGCAGGGTGACAAAACAAAAAGGCGGGGAGAGACAGAGGATACACTTGGTCAATGCCAGCAACAGCACTACCGTTGGCATACACAACACACAGGGGACAGCCCTATGCACTAGGCCATGCACTACCAGTTACGATGCTAGTCACCAGCCCATGGGGTACAATGCCTAACACCATTAGCTGCACACCTGAAACCCATGGGACCCTGCCCATTAGTATATGCCCACTAACACTATTGGGGTTGGAGTGCATCCGAGCTTGCCCATCATTGAACATACCCTGCCATGTTTGTCCTGGCTTAGGGGCACCCACAGCCCACATCCCCCGCCCAGGTGAAACCTTAATGCGCGCAAAGTCATGATTCTGAATCTGTACTCACCCCCTTGTGGTTGCTGTGCTGCCTTCAAGCGCCTATCCAACTCCGGAAAGGCCACTGCCAGGATGCGGAACATCAGGGGGGTCAGGGTACGATGGGCATCCCTTCCTCGTTAAGAGGCCAGCCCCAGCTGGGCCTCCGCCATCTTCCTTGCCGAGCGGCGTAGGTCCTCCCACCGTTTGCTGCAGTGGGTGCTCCGCCTGTCAATGACCCCCAGGGTCCGCACCTCCTTGGCGATGGCACACCAAATACCCTTTTTCTGATGGGCGCTTACCTGCAGAAAAAATACAGCAGAAAAGGGATTAGTCATACCGTCCGGACTGTCACACTCATGGCCCACCATATCCCTCCCATCCCCTTACGCAAATACATTCCCCGCCATACATGCAGCACTCTGACCAGGACCCCACAGACCCCCCGACCTACATGGGGCTTACACACTCAGCATCCATAAATTCATGACCCACGCATCATGTTCACAGTGTACTCAACTGTTTGTCTGGAGGACCATAGAGTAAAGTGTACTGGGGTAGGACCCCATCCAGCAGTCTCTCCAACTCCTCCGAAGTGAAGGCGGGGGCCCATTCCCCAGACACTCGAGCCATTGTCCTTTCCAGACACAGGTCACAGCAGCACTTGCAGTTTAGGTCCTCTCCTGTTGAAGGTCAGGTTGCAAGTGAGTGAACAGATAGAAAATGGCGGTCACGTCCACGGCGGTGCATACCGTCACCACCGGCGTACATCGCCATTGGCTCCTGGAACCCATAGGGCCCAATGATAACCAATGCAATGTTGCGCAGCGGTCTCAACGGCGCACAACGCCAGTGGAATTACCTAATTTCCACTTGTCTCTCCTCATAGGTCAGGCAGCCGCCATTTCAGGGTGGCACAGGCCATGGCACCTAACTGCGTCACAGCAGATGTTGGCACATCAACTGACTCTCGAGTTCACATACTGTTTCTGCAAAGGAAGAAATGCATAATAATTTTGACATATGTGTGAATATGACCCTCTGCTCACCGTTTTTCAACCTAGAGTTTAACCGCTGAGGATGAATAGGAGATGGAGACATCCCCCGTGTACAGACCCCTGGTGGACTTGGCGACAATGGAGGACAGGCACATTATCCTGACCTACAGACTTGTTGGTCCACAATCCAAGAACTGTGTGCCCAATTGGAGCCAGACCTGATTTCAGCTATCCGCCAGCCCATAGGTATCCCCCCTCTAGTGCAGGTCCTGTCAGTGCTCCATTTCCTGGCAAGTGGTTCCTTCCAAGCGACAGTGGCCATGGCATCAGGGATGTCTCAGCCAATGTTCTCAAACGTGGTGACCAGAGTGTTGTCTGCCCTGCTGACACACATGCGCAGCTACATCGTATTCCCCCAGGTTTACGATTTGGCCACAGTGAAGGCTGACTTCTATGCACTGGGACATATCCCCAACATCATTGGTGCCATTGATGGTACACTTATTGCATTTGCCCCTCCCCTGGAGAAATGAACACGTTTCAGAAATAGGAAAAGCTTTTACTCTCTGAATGTGCAGATGGTGTGTTTGGCGGACCAGTACATCTCCCATGTCAATGCCAAGTATCCTGGCTCTGTGCATGATGCCTTTTTCTTGAGGAATAGCAGCATTCCATATGTGATGTCTGAACTCCAGAGGCACCGGGTGTGGCTAATAGGTGAGCCCAATGGTCCCCACCAAGGTGATGTAGGTATATGGGTGTGGGTTTGGCCCTAAGGGTGAGTGTGTGGCTAACAGGTATCCCTCGAATATTTGCAGATGACTCTGGTTACCCCAACCTCTCATGGTTACTGACTCCAGTGAAGAATACCAGGACAAGTGCAGAGGAACATTACAATGAGGCACATGAGCAAACAAGGAGGATCATTGAAAGAACCTTTGGCCTCCTGAAAGCCAGATTCCGGTGCCTCCATCTGACAGGTGGATCCCTGTACTACTCACCCAAGAAGGTCTGCCAGATCATTGTTGCATGTTGCATGCTGCACAACCTGGCCTTGAGACGCCAGGTGCCTTTTCTGCAGGAGGATGAGCCTGGAGATGGTCATGTGGCAGCAGTGGAGCCTGTGGACAGTGAGGAAGAGGAATGTGGACAACAGATGTACACTCATTCAACAGTACTTCCAGTGACACACAGGTAAGACACTGCAACTTCACCTTCCATTGCAGTTTTCTGTTGGACATTGAATATGGCAGCCTGATTTCCCTATTTCTATGGCGACTTACTGTACCCTTTGCCTTCTCTATTTTCAGATCTCTGTGCCCCACTCTGGCTCATGGTGTGTTTACTGCTGCCCACTACCGGTCATACCTATGTTAATATTACAGTACATTTGAATTGCAATGTTTACAGTTTGTGAAAATAATACATTTGTCATAGAATTCACAGACTTCATACTTGAATTTGTTCCAAGGGTGTTTATTTATGTGCTAATAGGTGTAGAGGGTATTGCAATGGGCTGGGTTGCTGATGGAGGAAAGTCCAGGGTAGAGTCCATTCTATTTGTATCACAGGTGCATTGTCCAAAGGGGCATAGGAAGTGGAGCAATGACAGTTCAAGGTGGAGAGGGTGACAGAGTGGGCCAGAAGGGTGACAATCAGGAGAGTCCTATTTCCTGGCAGGGTCTTGGCAATGTTCTCTGGCTTCTGCCTGGATCACAGGGACCATTTGCAGGGTCATTCTCCATCTGCAGGGGGTGGGGTTCTGGTGGCCTGTTGGTCCTGTGGCAGGGCCTACTGTCCACTAGCACCGGCAGAGGTGGAGGGCTATTCTTCGGTGTGGCTAGTGTCAGGGGCCCGTTGGTGTGCCACTGCCTCCCTCATGGTGTTGGCCATGTCAGCCAGCACCCTTGCAATGGTGACCAGGGTGGTGTGGATGTCTTTCAAGTGCTCCCTGATCCCCAAGTACTGTCCCTCCTGCAGCCGCTGGGTCTCCTGCAACTTATACAGTATCTGTCCCATGGTCTACTGGGAATGGTGGTATGTTCCCAGGATGTTGGGGAGTGCCTCGTGGAGTGTCGGTTCCCTTGGCCTGTCCTCCCCCTGTTGCACAGAAGTCCTCCCAGCTTCCCTGTTGTCCTGTGCCTCTGTCCCCTGGACCGTGTGCCCACTGCCACTGATCCCAGGTCCCTGATCGTCCTGTGTTTGTGGGTTTGCCTGGGGTCCCTGTAGTGATGGACACACTGCTGATTGACATGTCCTGGGGACATTGGTATGGGCCCACTGGGTGGGTGCTGTGGTGGTGTTTCCTGAGGGGGAGGCTCTGTGGTGGTTTGGGACTGTGGCTGGGTCACCGACTGTCCAGAGGTCCCTGATGGGCCAGGTTGGTCATTGTGATCCAGGCGTGCAGAGCTTCTGTCATCATTGTGGGCCTCTTCGGGGGGGGACTGGATGTGGCTGGTACCTCCTCTCCTGTGACGTCGAGTGGGGGTCCAATGGGGATGTAAATGCAATGTTAATGTGTCTGCGTGTGCCATCTTGTGCATGGATGTTTCCCTCTATGGTTGTTATTAGCTAGGCAGCTTTGGCTTGTGCGAGTTGTGCTTGGTTTGGCAAAGTGATTGTCACTAGTGTGCATGCTGTGGTGATGGGTGTCCATGCTGGTCTGTGATGGGGGTCCATGCATTGGTGTTGCATGCAGGGCATGGAATTGGGATGGGTGGGTTGTGATAGCGGGGTATATGTGAGATGGTGGGGTGATAGGGGTGAGGGTAGGGGTTGTTGTTTGTGATGGCATGCAGGTAGGGTGGGGGTGAAAGTAGTAAAGATTTGACTTACCAGAGTCCAGTCCTCCTGCTACTCCTGCGAGGCCCTCAGGATGTATGATCGCCAAGACTTGCTCCTCCCATGTTGTTAGTTGTGGGAGAGGAGGTGGGGGGCCACTGCAAGTCCTCTGTACAGCTACCTGGGGTCTTGCAACCACGGAACGCACCTTCCCCCATAGGTCGTTCCACCTCTTCCTAATGTCATCCCTTGTTCTTGGGTGCTGTCCACAGCGTTGACCTTGTCCACGACTCTCTGTCATAGCTCCATCTTCCTTGCAATGGACGTCTGCTGCACCTGTGATCCGAATAGCTGTGGCTCTACCCGGATGATTTCCTCCACCATGACCCTTAGCTCCTCCTTTGAGAACCTGGGGTGTGTTTGTGGTGCCCTGGGTGTAGTATGAGTGGTGTATGTGAGGGTGTGTGGGTTGATGAGTTGGGGTGTGTGCTGTGAGGTGCGTGGATGGTATATGGGTGATGGTGTTATGTGGCTCAGATTCAGTGGGTGCTCCTGGCTTGTCTCTCTCTCAGTTGGCAATATTTATTTTCATTGTAAGGGGTTGCGGGTGTTGGGGGTATGTGTTTTATATTGGGTTGCGTGTGTGGGTGCAGTGTGTGTATGTGTGTCAGGTGTGTGTAGTTTGAATTGTCCAATGTGGTCTAGTTTTGTTAGTGTGTGTGCATTTTTAGAGCAGTGGTGTGTACCGCCAATGGATTACTGCAATTGAATGTCCACTGCGGTGATTCGTGGGTCATGATGCTGTGGGCGTATTTCTGTTGGAGTAACGGTGTAGGTATTGGTACCGCCACTTTATCACTCACCTTTAGTCTGGCAGTCTTGTGTGGGTGTCTGTATAGTGGCAAGTTTCTCTGTCTGGGTCATAAAACACCTTGCGGTATACCGCCACAGTCATGGTATGTTGGTGGCCGTCAGCACGGCGGTAAGCGGCATTTACTGCCAATGTTGTAATGAGGGCCTAAATGTGTGGGTGGTGGGACACTCATTCATCAGACGGGCAGCAAAAGAAGCCAGGACATCGAATGTAGCTAATTTGGGGTTAGACAAAGCATCTGGTATGGGCTGTGGCACGGGAAAGGGGGCATGAAATGGAAAGAATTGTTGCCGTTTTGAAATAAATTGAAACAGGGTTCTTGGTGCCCAGATATATTGATCATTCATCTAGGGGAAAATGTTTTGGTGCAAGAGAAAGGTTTGGCATTAGTGAAATTTATGAAACAAGATTTGTCAGAGATTAAAGGTCAGTAGTCTGGTTCTTTTCCCGTATGGACTGAGTTTGTACCTAGGAGGGTTTGGAAGGGTGATTACAAACCAGCGGCCATAAATAGAGCTTGTAGAAAGCTCAACAGGAAAATGAGGCATTTTTGCAGGGAATGGACTATTGGTTGCATAGCGCAGACAGATCTGCATTATGATAGGGCAGAGTTATTTCCTGCAGATGGGGTGCACTTATCGAGAATTGGCACAAGGTTTTACCTACTGGAGATTAGAGATTTTGTGTCACAGACTCTTAAAGGTACAGTGTGGGGAGAGTCTGGGGGGTGAGGGAGTGTCGGACCTGCAAACCTGGATATGCTCCAGTAAAGAACTCTTAAGCCAATCATCTGCCTTTGCAGGGGCCAATGTTTGTAGTAACCCCATAAGAATGTTTTACATATACCAATACTTGTTTACAAAGACCAATGCTTGTTGAAACCAATGCTTGTTTAGGGCATGTGTTGCTCAATTCTCCAGCATCCCTATGACTCAAACTGGGTGTGGCTCCCTCTAACTCAGACTAGGTGTGCCTTTATGCAGCAGGAATTTAAACCAGACCCAGCCTGAGTGAATTGCTTGCTGTAAAGGTCACCGGCTGCAGAGAAGGAGTCTCTGCTTCTCCACGTTTGATCTTCGTGTTCAGTCCTGTATCCTGGATGCCGCTTATGAGGAGTTGAAGAGATCAAGATAGGACTACTAAAAAGGTGGTAAATGCACTTTTCACGCTTGAAAAGCATTTATTTATGAAAACGTGACACTTGCTCACTTGATATTTGAAAGTCGGATATTTTGGAGTGCGATGCACCTCGAAGGCACATCATTGGCCTTTAAGGTCATTGGGATGTTCGCCGCTAGACGCATGATAACACTTATCGTTGTTGCTTGCTATATATATCAGAAAGGAAATTCTTTCCTGCAATAATCATAAAAATTATGTATTGTGAATATGTTTGTTATTGCTAAGTTTAATATGACATTTGCATAATTGGTGCTGGCCGTACAGAACATTTTGTGAGTGGCCTGAAAAAACAATCGCTTGAGTTATTGATATTAACCCTATGTTCCCAGAATGTTATAAACATTGCACTGCGATCATTCGATATTAACCCTATGTTCCCATAGTGTTACAAACAATGTACTGTGATCTTTTGATCTTAACCCAGTGTTCCCAGAGTGGTGCAAACATTGCACTGTGATCTTTTGGTATTAACCCTATGCTTTCAGAGTGATGCAAACGTTGCACTCTAATCTTTTGATATTAACCCTATGTTTTCAGTATGATCAAAAGATATCAAATGTGTGTTCCTTGAAATTCTAAGTACAGTGCGTAAATTAACCCACGAATGCCTGCAAACATAATTACCTGAGAAATTGTTGTCATTATTTGTTACCTATTTAAATGTCTATGTAGTTGAGTGAATCAGCATGTTAGGAAATCTCAGCAAGATCATCAAACAAGATATCCATGGAACTTCACATACACTTAGGTAGGCATTAATTAAGGTGAAATGGGACCAATCTGGGGTCACAGTGGGAGTAGTCATAGATATTATAGGAGGTGCAAGGTTCTTATTTGATTACAGGTAATTCACATAATTTCCTGAAAATTCCTAGAGAGAGGGAGAGCCAGCTAAAGCAAGAAAGGTGAACATGACAGGCACACCTAGCTTGCACTTAGAAGTCGGAGACTAGAATACATGCAAGTTATGAGCTGTTCAACTGATATGTAATTTATTGTAGGAAATTGCGGCACTTCAAGGACCATCACTAGTTGTCCGGTTCCGGACGTGTGGCTCCAGTGTCTCTTTCTCTCTTTCATCCATCCCCTTTCCCCCAGGGCGTTCCGATGCCAATCATGTGCATTTAAGTGGGAGGCACATAATGTCTAGGAGGAATTGGGAATAAGCAACTTGGTCAACATTGTGTCTTCATGGGACAAAAAGGATAGTGCTTGACAGGGAAGGGGCAGGAACATTATCTGGGATGCCCGTTTTTACTGGTGACAGATGCCCAGAAGGTTGGATGGGCCTATACACAAGGTCAGTGGAATTTACAAAGGGGAACCAGGCCCTAAGAGAGGAGTTCAACAAATTCTAAACAGAAAGAGATAAGGTATTAAGGTTATTTCCACAGGAAGTTGCATTTCGTAATGTTCAAGAGTTTGACGTTAAGCAGGGAAAAGTTCAAGTATTATTAGTAATAGAAGTTAGTAGTTCATGAGGTAGTTTTGTAAGGTTAAAGTGGAGGGTGACATTTTAGGGGTTTGATAGTAGGCAGATGTTGAGTGGATAGTGAGGCCCATAGTTTTGAAAGGTGGTATACCAGTGGCAGTATTGTGATGTGCACCTGTTTCAATAAAGTAGCCTTTTTCACACACAAATTGAATTTGGTTATCTGCTTGTTCTCATTTCACCCAATAGGGCTTTTGGGTACAGCCATCCATCAGGTGGTCTGTCCTGTGGGGGTTTTGGGGGCAGTAGCATAGTCTAGATGACTGGGCTACATCCATAAGAAGATGTGGCCCAATGGGTTTATAATCTGCCATTTTAGCTAGGAACCATTTCATAAGTGACATGTACAGTGCCAGTCCTTCAGCTAGTCAGGGGTTTAAATTTTGTTCCCTTCCCCCCCATCCCCAACGTTTAAAGTTAGGAGATAAGGCTTCATTTGGTTCAAGGTGGCATTGTAGGAACAGGTGTGTAGTGGTACAAGAGGATGTATTTTGGTTTTCGCTTGAAACAGGTGTGGGGTAGGTGGATGCCCAGATCGTTTGAAGGGCCTTTACACTAGGTGAGTGGAATTTAGAAAGGGGAACCAGGCCCTAAGAGAGGAGTACCAACAAATTCTAAACAGAAAGAGAGCAGATATTAAGGTTACTGTATTTTGTAATGTTCACAAGTTTAAACTTAAGGTGGGGAAGTTCAAGTGTTATGAGTAATATAAGTTAGTAGTTCATGGGGTAGTTTTGCAAGGCTGAAGGTGATGGTGACATTTTAAGGGGGGTAGGCAGCTGCTAATGTACAGTGAGGCCTATAGTTTGTAAGGTGGTATGCCAGGGGCAGTATTGGATGAGCACCTGCTTCAATAAAGCAACCTTTTTCACACACAATTTGGAGTTGTTTGTCTGCCTGTGCTCATTTCACCCAATAAATACTGGGCCCAGGTGCACCTGAAGAGATAAGGAAGGGGGGGCAAAACCTGCCACACCCTAGGCAGACACCCCTTTCCACACCTATCAAACACTGCTAACTCCCTTATTCCTGGAAGTATGAAGGAAGGAAGGGGGAGCAGAATCTGCCACATCACAGGCAGACACCACATCCTCGACTTACCAAACACTGTACCAGCTCCTGAATACACCATATCTCAGCTGCACTGTGGGCCATATGGAACCAGTATGCCGTAACAGGTCTCTGCAGCCTCCTGACCCCACTGACACTGAACAGCAAGGAAGTAGCTGCCCATACATTGCTGGAGCATGCACACCACAGCTGTCAAGATTGAATTGGCACAAACGGAAACAGGAAATAAGAAGGGGACGGGAATAATATATTTGGGAAGTGTTGTGATATGAGACACAGTGGCCTCACTGAGTGAGTCATCACAGTGAGAGAGGCGATGGGGTAATGTTGTTTTAACTACTGTCAGCCACTCACATTTTTTACCAGAATCACTGCATGCAGTATATGTAATGAACATCTGCATTCCACCATAGCTTGCTATAAGGACCACTGAAATTATATTTCATGCTGGAGTGGGATGGGGTTAGTTCTACTCAGCTGGTATGACTTGCTACTCTTCTTTGTCTGCTACTGGAAGTCCTGCCAGCAGAATAATGGCAAAGAAAAACCCTTGCAAATGAGATGTTTGAACACACAGGGCCCTATTTACTGTAATCAACAAGGTAACGGAATACTAATTCATGTTATTTATTTTAGTTCATAAAAATCAATGTTATCAACATCAAGAGCTGAAGCACAACTGCTGTTAAAGATAGTCTTTTTTTATTAGAAGTAATACAAGGACAAGCTACATTCCACGTAGCACCAGAAACTTTAATCAATTTTTCAGTTTTCAGAAATATCAGAAGTTCCACACCACAAGAGAGTTTGATGAGCAGGACACTCTATCACAAATGTGACATTATTGTGTGGTCCAAGTGCCATATGCTTTACTGTTCTTGTAAGTTGGCGAATGTGTGTTCTGCCAAGTTTGTGAAGAAGTATCCCATCTGCCAAACTCAAGATCAGCAAATTCAGGTACATAGTGTTACCTTAAATATTTTAAATTTTGGTGAGATGAATGTTCCCTACATGGTATATACTGCTTGTCCATTCCCTGCATTCACATTTGTAATCATGTGCTCTCCCACTTTGTATTATAAGGACCTACATTGAAACAAAACCATGTGTGTGTGGGGGTGAATGCCTATCATGTGCTCAAGACAATATTCTGTTCATACACTTGCCTAGGACCTGGAGTTCCACCAAAAGTGTCCCCTGAAAAAATGGCCAAGGTATGATATCTATGTCATAGAGCAGGTCGTTTAGCATGTGTGGGTGCCTAAAGCAGTGTCAGCCTAAAAACATTTGAAAAATTGTGCTTATCAACTCGCTGTGGTATCCTCTCAATCTCTACACGTTTTTTGGCCTTTCCCTGTTGCAGGTACTTGGCCCACCCACACAATTGAGGTATCATTTTACTCTGGAGACGAGGGGAAATTGGTGCTGGCGCGGTGATCTCAGCCAGAAATGTGAGAAAAGCTTGATTCTTTTAGCTAAATTTGAGGTTTGCCGTGTTCAGAGAGCCCTGATCAGACACCGGGCCCCTGGCGAGCCTTGGGGTGGGCGCTCCCTTCCTCCAGCCAGCCGTACCCTGAGCGACCCAGGCCTCGGAGTCTGCCGGGCCTGGGGAGGCTTTCCCTTCTGGTTCGAGTTCAGGGCCTCCAGCAGGGCCCCGGGCCAAGTCTCTGGGGCCCCCCTTCCCATCCTAGGCTTTGTCCTCCAGCCTGCTGTGTGGCAAGGCACCTGGGACGGGGTCTAGGGAGGCCTCCCCTGGTTGGGCGTGTTCAGAGAGGCCCGACCCAGCCCAGGGCCGGGCCCTCCCTTCCTCCAGCCTGCCGTGCCCCGATTGGGTCGGGCCTGGGTGTCAGGCAGGCCCGGGAGGCTTCCGGTTCAGGGGAGTTCGGGTTCAGGGGCCCACCGGCTGGGCTATCATGGTCCCCCCCTCCCCAGGCTTCAGGCGTTAAGTCAGATTGCATCCAGATGGCCGTCCTCCGAGGCAGCGCGAAGGTCAAGCAGACCGGCAGCTTGTGCCCCTCCAGCGGTCTCACCAGAATGGAAGGGGGTCAGGTGGGTCCAGATCCTGAGAAGCTGCCCCAGTGGCCCAGGCACCTGCATGCTGTTCCACCCAGCGCATTTCCGCTGCAGCTCAGAATAACTGTTCCGTGGGGTGTCTCTGCTGGCCCAGGCTGGCAGGCACCCCTGTGCCCCACTCAGGCTGCACCTTGGCCCAGCTGCCTCTCTCCCGCAGACGTGGCTGGTGCCTGCCGGTGCCCGTGTGACTGTCCTGTCCGCCCCAGCAAGCCCCAAGCAGGGGCTTCCTTCCTTTCCTCCCCGGTGGGGTGTGAAGGTTGGTCCAAGACAGGCATGCGGATCCCCCCTTCCCATCCAGGTGCGGCTACCTGGTTGATCCTGCCAGAAGCATATGCTTGTCTCAAAGATTAAGCCATGCACGTGTAAGTACACACAGCCGGTACAGTGAAACTGCGAATGGCTCATTTAATCAGTTATGGTTCCTTTGATCGCTCCATCTGTTACTTGGATAACTGTGGTAATTCTAGAGCTAATACATGCCAACGAGCGCTGACCTCCAAGGATGCGTGGATTTATCAGACCAAGACCAATTCAGGCTCGCCCGGCCGCTATGGTGACTCTAGATAACCTCGGGCCGATTGCACGTCCCCGTGATGGCGACGATACATTCTGATGTCTGGCCTATCAACTTTCGATGGTATTTTTTGTGCCTACCATGGTGACCACGGGGAATCAGGGTTCGATTCCAGAGAGGGAGTCTGAGAAATGGCTACCACATCCAAGGAAGGCAGCAGGCGCGCAAATTACCCACTCCCAACTCGGGGAGGTAGTGACGAAAAATAACAATACAGGACTCCTTTGAGGCCCTGTAATTGGAATGAGTACACTTTAAATCCTTTAACGAGGATCCATGAGGCACTATTTTCCAATTTGGTGGATGGGATATTCCATCAGGAATGTGACAGTTATCCCATCTGCCATGTTACAATCGCATTATTGCCTAGGTTACTTCTAATACAGCATAATGGCATACTAATCATGTTTACAATGGAGAAACATATTCTAAAAAATAAATTAACAATATTTTATTCTTTTTAATTCATACTTGTTCGGTAGCCTACCTATTCATGTGTCAGTACACATATTAATTGCAAACAGGTTGTTAACATGCAAAGTTATAGGCAGAAAATTAGGTATGAATTGTTAGTATTGACACAGAAACCATTATCTAGACACCTTCGGCTTGATTTACTGGATTTGGTCTGGTTTACTCACTGTCTGTGCATGTAGTTCCCTTTTCCCCTTTGTGATCTCTTTTCATGCCCCTCTTCTCTTTCTTCAATGACTTTGAAGAGGAACATCACTGCACCCGTGTTTTGAATCTCTTGATTGGGGCAGGCCACACCCAGATGTTTTTCTTTTTTACAACGTCAGCAAACCACATTCATTTGGTGTTTATGTTTAACTCCTCACATTTATGCATTTATTTACATCTTTGTCATATCTTTATTTCACAATGGGAGTGCCTCCTATGCCCCTGCTCCTGATTTTCCTCTTTTTTTATCTGCTAAATTAAAATCTGTTATGCCGTTTGGCATTTGTCATGTGGAGAAAAGTATGTCTATCACATTTTTGATATACTATTCTAGACTGAAAACTGAAATGAAAGGGTATGAGCAACATTAATAATTGTTTTGTATGTGTAAGCATTGCCCCTTGTTGCTGCTCCACGGCCCTTAGCTCCCCCATCCAAGGTGGGATAGGCCACTGCCAGAATGCACCACATCATAGGGGTCAGAGATCACTGCCTATGCTTTTTCTGTTAAGAGGACCATTACTGAAGGTACTCCCAACATTTGCAGCAGTGAATGCTGCAAGGCCTGAAGGTGCACTCTCTTTGCAATGGTCCTCCAGAGCTTCATGTTTTTATGGGACTGACCTATAGGGAAGGAGATGAGAAAACAAAATAAATTGCTATTAATGAACATGTAATTGGAAACATCAAAGTGTTTTGACAAACATTATGGAGAAATGTGAAACTGGCATAACATAAATTGTTCGGATTTCACATTGGTGAAAAATATTATTTTACTTTTATTAAGATCATCACTAAGGGCTTCAATTCGAGTTTGGCGGACAGAAAAGCGCATCCACCAAACTTGTGACAGGGTGGCCGCTGCTACGTCATTACGAGCAAAGCAGACAGTGAACATTACAAAGGTGCTGGGCAAGGGGGCCATGCCAAGTGCCCCCTGCACCTGTTCCCCGCCAGCCTTTTCATGGTGGTGTTACAGCCATGAAAGGGCTGGCAGAGAATGAGATCGTAATCTGCAGGGCAGCGCTGCATGCAATGGTGCCCTGGCAGATTAGGATCTATGCCCCTGTTAAACCACTGAGATCCAAGATCCTGGCAGAGCTGGCGGTTTCCTGGTGGTTGGACCACCAGGGTTGTTATGTGATGGTTGGACCACCGCATAGGCGGCAATCCAGACTTCCACCGTGAGTGTGGCGGTCATAAGACTGCCACACTCGTAATGTGGCCCTAAGTGTTGTGTGATGTATTAAGTAACATAATCTAGGTCTGATTTTGTGGTTGGTAGACAAGTTACTCCATCACAACACAACAGATATCACATCTACCTTATTAGGTGAATTATTGTATTGTATTGTATTGTATTGTAATAGTATTTATATAGCGCTTACTACCTCTGACGAGGCGTTGAAGCGCTTTTCGGCGAGTAGCACGCTACTCCGGAACCCAACAAGAATTAGTGATGGATTAGTATCGGGAAATATGAGTACAGTTTTAGTATTATTATGAGTTAATTTGAACTGTGATATGAGAGTTTGTTAGTTAGTGGAGTAATGGCTGGGTGGAGGAGGAAAGAATCCAGAAGTGTTAATTGGGAGTATATGGTAATAGGATTTAGGCTTGGGATGGGTAAAGGAGAATGGAGGAGGGAAGAGTCTGTGGAAGGGGTTAGGGAGAACATAGTAACAGGGTGAGATAAATAAGGGCAAATTTAGTAGGGTTGTTTGGGAGGTCATGGAAGTAAGGTGAGGTTTGGTGAGTTAGATGTGGAAGCGGAGGGAAGAGCTTAGGCAGAGTTATTTAGGAGATTAAAGTAGTAGAATGGATTTGGGATGAGTCAGAGTGGGAATGGAGGATAGATTGATAGAGAAATGCTTTAATAACTGGAATTTTGAATAATGTTAAATGTCTGCAGCGAAGTGTTCCTTTTGACATGGTTACTCCCCCCGCTTACGTTTTGGCGGATATTGATGCTGACTTGACGGCTAACCAGGCCCCAGTACCAGTGTTCTTTCCCAAAACTGTACCATTGTTTCCACAATTGGCACACTTTCCTGGCACACAGCTATGTCCCTTGTAAAAGGTACCTATGATACCAAGGGCTTTGTGGCCAGGGAGGGTCCCCAAAGGCTGCAGCATGTATTGTACCGCCCTAAGGGACCCCTCCCCAAACACAAGCACACTGCAATTGGAGCTTTTGTGTGTTGTTGGGGAGAAAAAGTTATAGTGGACATGGCATCCCTCTCAGGGTACCATGTCCACAAACCACTGTCTGTGGCATAGGTAAGTCACCCCTCTAGCAGGCCTCACAGCCCTAAGGCAGGGTCCACTATACCACAGGTAAGGGCATAGCTGCATGACAATATGCCCCTACAGTGTCTGTCTATTCTTAGATATTGTACGTGCAGTGTGGCCATATTGAGTACATGCGCTGGGAGTTGGTCATTACGAACATCTAGACCCACAATGGCTTCACTGAGGTCTGGGAAGTTTGGTATCAAACTTCTCAGCACAGTAAACCCACACTGATACCAGTGTTGGATTTATTCTAAAATGCACCCAGTGGCCATCTTGGAGATGCCCACTATTTTTAAGCAACTCTTTAGTGCAAAACTGACCAGTCTGCGCCAGCCTGCTACTAACAGACAGGTTTCTGGCCTCATGGGGCGAGGGAGAGCCTTTGTCCTCTCTCAGGCCAGAAAACAAGTCTGCTCTGGGTATAGGTGCTTCAAACCTCCTTCCTGCAGGAACTGTAACACTTAGCGGTGAGCCTCAAAGGCTCAGGCCTCCTGTTACAGTGCCCCAGAGCATTCCAGCTAGTGGGTATGCCCAGACAAAGTCCCATTTTTGGCGGCAAGTTCGGTGGGAAAATTAGGTACAACAGGCCGGAGTGACCTCTCCAGGTGGGATCACCCCTAAGGTGTCCAGAGCTGAAGTGATCCCCCTCCCTTCAGAACCAACCATCTTGGTTTGGAGGACATGGACCAATAGTGTTACATTTGTGTCCCCTCCTCACAGGGAGTGGACACCAGAAGGGTGTAGTCCCCCACAGGGACAGTAGCCATTGGCTACTGCCCTCTGACCCCTGTAACACCCCTAAATCTAGCATTTAAGGGCTCCCCTGAACCTAGCTCATCAGATTCCTGGCGACCTCAAGAAAGAAGAGAGAAGAAGGACTGCTAAGTCTACCCCCCCCACCAGAGAAGACTCTAGACACCAACTGACTTGGCCCCAGCCCTACCGGCCTGTCTGCAACTTCAGAAGCCCTACTACAAAAAGGCAATGCATCCTGCAGGACCAGCAACCTCTCCAAACGCCCAGAGGACTGCCTGCCCATCAGAGGATCAAGAACTCCCAAGGATAGCGACCCTGACCACAAGAAACTCCAACAAGGACACCAGAAGTGTCCCGGATCCGCAAGTCCTGCCAACTCTGTATCCAAGCCACCACAACGAGGGTGAGAGAGGATTGTCTGAGCTTCTTCACCACAAAGGGAAAGAGAGGTGGAAAAGTGTAAGCAAATATTCCTGACCAACTCATCCATAGAGCATTGCCATTGGAGAGAGGGTATGGGGGTGACGTTTGGGCATTTTGAGTTGTTTGAGGTTGCGAACAAGACTATGTGTGGAAACCCCCCACCGATAGAAGTACTTTTGTACGACTTGAGAGTGGAGTCTCACTCGGGGACTTGTTGCCACATCCTCCTGAGTAGGTCGGTAAGATTGTTGTCCATCCCTAGGAGGTATTTTGCTAACAACTAAATTCGATGGTGAACTGGCCAATGCCAGATTGTCTGAGCTAGTCAAGACAAGTGTAGAGTGTGCCCCTCCTGTGTTTCTGTAAATAAAACGTGGCTGTTGTATTGTCCATCTGGACTCGCACCGTCTTGCCTTGGCCATTAACCAGAAAGGCTTTGAGTGCTAGTTGAATGGTTTGAAGCTCCAACTAATTTATGTGTAGAGGTTGAGGTTTGGTGTCCCACAACCCTTGTATTGAGAGATTGTGAAGATGAGCACCCCAACCTGTAAGGAATGCGCCGGCTGAGAGTGATCTGGAGAACAGGGTCTAGAAATGGCCGCACTTTTTTCAGATTTTGTGTGTTCCACCACTGCAGAGAAGAGTGTGTGCAGCTGTCTACCAAACACTAGATAGTGTAACTGACCCTGTGCTTGAGACCACTGATTTGCCAGACACTCCTGCAGCGGACGCATGTGTGGTTGTGCATATGGCACTATTGGAAAACAAGATGCCATCATCCCTAGAAGTCTATGGACTGTTTGTACTGGAATACCTTGATAGGGGAGTCCTTGACTCAACAGAGTTGTTATATTCTGAATCCCAATGGTATTGGGGTAAGATAATCCTAAGTGAGGGTTTAGAACAGCTCCTAGCAAGGGCTGTATTTGAGATGGTTGTCGGTGTGATTTTGGAATGTTGATGGTAAACCCTAACTGGTGTAGGAAATGAATGGTTATCTGTGTGTGCTGAAGACATTGCTGAAGTGAACTGGATTTGATAAGCCAATCGTCCACATATGGGAAGACATGAATGCTTTATCTGCGTAGATGCACTGAGACTACTGTGAGGCATTTTGGGAATACACAAGGTGCAGTTATTACTCCGAATGGGAGTACTTTGTCTGTCTTGTATGACGAATCTGAGATATTTGCAGAATGCTGGATATACTGGGAAGTGGAAATAAGCATCCTTTAGAGCTAGCACGCACATGAAATCTCCTTGTTCTAATAGTGCTATTACATCTTGTAGAGTGTCCATATAAAAATGTTCTGATAGGAAATATTGACTTAGTAGTCTAGAATTGAACAAAGCGACTCATCTTCTTTGGGAATGACAAATGTAGGAAAGTACCACTGTTGGCATGGTTAACCAACCCACCAACCCCCGACTTTTTGCCTCGTGTTGATGCCAACTTTGATTGAAAGTGTGCTGGAACCCTGCTAACCAGGCCCCAGCACCAGTGTTCTTTCCCAAAATCTGTACCTTTGTTCCCACAATTTGCAAACCACTGGCACACGGGTAAATCCCTTGCAAAAGGTACCCATGGTACCAAGGGCCCTGTGTCCAGGGAAGTTCACCCAGGGTTGCAGCATGTATTATGCCACCCCAGGGGACCCCTCACCAAGCACATGTACACTGCCCTTGCAGCTTGTGTGTGCTGGTGGGGATAAAAAGGCAAAGTCGACATGGCACCCCTCTCAGGGTAACATGTCCACAAACCACTACCTGTGGCATAGGTAAGTCACCTCTCTAGCAGGCCTTACAGCCCTAAGCCAGGGTGCACCATACCACAGATGAGGGCATAGCTGCATGAGCAATATGTCCCTTCGTAGACATTGTAAGTGCAGTGTACCCATATTGAGTATATGGTCTGGGAGTTTGTCAAAACGAACTCCACAGCTCCATAAGGGCTTCACTGAGTACTGGGAAGTTTGATACCAAACTTCTCAGCACAATAAACCCACACTGATGCCAGTGTGGGATATATTGCAAAATGCACACAGAGGGCATCTTAGAGATGCCCCCTGTATATAACCCAAACTGCTAGTGTAGGTCTGACTGGTCTGTGCCAGCCTGCCACTTTCAGACAAGTTTCTGACCACATGGGGTGAGTGCCTTTGTGCACTCTGTGGTCAGAAACAAGCCTGTCCTGGGTGGAGGTGTTTCACAACTCACACCTCCCTCCACCCCGAAACTAACAACTGGCGGTGAGCCTCAAAGGCTCAAGCCTCGGATTACAGTGACCCGGGGCACTCCAGCTATGATATTTGCCCCACACCTCCTCCCCCAACACCGGGACAAAGCCCCACTTTTGTCAGCAAGTCGGGCGGGAAAATTAGGGAAAACAAAGAGTAGTGACCACCCCAGCCAGGACCACCCCTACGGTGTCCAGAGATGAGGTGACCCCCTCTCTGCTGAATCCTCGATCTTGGTTTGGAGGACAGGGACCAATAGAATTAGGTTTGTGCCCCTTTCCCCAAAGGGAGTGGGCACAAGGAGGGTGTAGCCACCCTCAGGGACAGTAGCCACTGGCTACTACCCTCTGACCCCTAAAATGCCCCTAAATCTAGGATTTAAGGGCCTCCTTGAACCCAGTTCACCAGATTCCTGGCGACCTACAAGAAGAAGGACTGCTAAGCTGAAACCTCCAGCAGAGAAGAAGGAAGATGACAACTGGTTTGGCCTCAGCCCTACTGGCCTGTCTCCAGCTTCAAAGAACCTGCAAAAAAACAGTGATGCATCCAGCTGGACCAACGACCTCTCACAAGCTCCAGAGGGCAGCCCTGCACCCAAAAGGAACATGAACGCCAATGGACGGCAGTCCTGTCCAAGAAGAAACCAACAACCAAGGACTCCCAACTCACTCTGAATGCGCTAGTCCTAAACACTATGCACCCGACGCCCATGGCCTGTGTCCAGGTGGCCCAACCAGCTAGAGAGGATCCCCAGGCGATTCCAAGCAAGTGTCCACCCTGGGCTGACCTCTCCACCCATCCACAACGACACCTCGTGAGGGAATCCAGAGGACCCCCCTGACCGCGAAAGCTCAGGTTGAAGATATCCGATGCCAAAGGACCCACTGCACCCGCAGCCCTCAGGCCTTAGAGAAACCGATACCCGGTGCAGCAACGTTCAGCAGGCAGCCCTCCTTCCTGTCCAGCTGGTGATGTGCCCGAGACACCCCGCTGGACCTCGACTGAAGCCTCTGAGTGACCCGTGGGGTCCCCGCTTAGAACAGCACTGGAAGCCCGGCATCCTGTTTGCATGTTGCTCCCAGCCGCCCCTGTGCCGCTGAGGGTGTGTGTTTGGTGCCTACTTGTGGCCCCTCCAGTACTCCTCCAATCCCCCCTGGTCTGCCCTCCAAGCCGCGGGTACTTACCTGCAGGCAGGCCTGAGTCCGAGTACCCCCTGTCTCCATAGGAGCCCACGTTCCATTTGCTCATCTTTGACCACTGCACCCAGCCGGCCCCGTGTTGCTGATGGTGGGTGTTTGGAATTAACTTGAACCCCAACCGGTGGACTTACTAAAATCCAGAAACTGAAACTGTAAGGGTTGTACAATGCAAATTGAACTAACATTTCCTACCCCAAGGAACTGTTCTGAAAATTGCAGTGTCCATTTTTAAAACAGATAATTGCCAATATTTCTGAAACTGTATAACTTATCGATTTCGAGCCAAGTACTGTTGATACATGTGTGAAATACGAATCTATTGAAGCACTTACCTGCAACTTGAATCTTGTGGTTCTAAAAATAAAGAAAATATATTTTTGCTATATAAAAACCATTGGTCTGGAGTTAAGTCATTGAGTGTTTGCTTCTTCTATTGTCTGTGTATGTACAACAAATGCTTTGCACTACCCTCTGATAAGCGTAACTGCTCGACCACACTACCACAAAAGAGAGCATTAGTATTATCTACTTTAGCCTCTGTTAAGCCTCATGGGAAACCCTTGGAATCTGTGCACACTATGGCCCTCAGTACAACTTCGGCGGTCTTCACAGAAGACCCACCGAAGCAGCTGGCGCCAGTATACCGGCGGTATTTCTGGCTCCCTATTTGGACTTTTCCACTGGGCCAGCGGACGGCAACAGTGTTACCGTCCGCTGGCCCAGCGGAAAAAAGTCACATCAACATTGCTGCCGGCTCGTAATAGAGCTGGCGGCAATGCTGATGTGCAGCGGGTGCAGTAGCACCTGTTGCGCACTTCACTGCCCAAAATTCGGGCAGTGAAATGCGCGATGGGGCTGTGCCTGGGGGCCCCTGCACTGCCCATGCATAGCATAGCATGGGCAGTGCAGGGGCCCCCAGGGGCACCCCAAGTCCCCCTTACCGGCAGCCTTTCCACGGTGGTGTTTACCGCCATGGCCAGGCTGGTGGTCGGGGACTCATAATCCCCAAGGCAGCGGTGCTTGCACCACTGCCCTGGGGATTATGACCACCAGGCAAAAGCCTGATGGTATAGTGGAGGGGCCAGCGGTATGGCTGTGGCTATTGCGCCACGGTCATAAAAGCTGGTGGAACACCACCAGCCTGTTGGCGGTGTTACCGCCAGCTTACCACCGGCCGCCAGGGTCGTAATGAGGCCGTAAATCTCATTTTGATATGGTATATACAGAGCCAGCTTCCTACAAGAAAATACAGAGAATTAACTCCTGTTCCTTTTTCATGGTTGAGAACTAACTCTATTGCTCCTTTGTGAAAGAGAGACTGTACTTTTCTTGCATGTTCTAGAAAGATTGTGTGCTTTCTCTGTGTTATGTTTGTAAGTGTGGTTATGAGCTTCAGGAAATAACCATGTTCAATAATATTCAACACCCACTGATCTTATGTTTGTCAGTTGGGGAAACATTGTTGTAGATGTTCCCGACAGGTGCTGTGTGATCGAGGGGAATGAGAAGAGAGTCATTGCTTTCAGGTGTAAGAGAAGCTACATGTGGAGATGCCTCTTCCTCGACCTTTGGAATTGTATATATATTATATGCTATGGAATTTGTAATGAGCTGTACAAGATATCACATTGTGATGGAGTAACCCTTCTATCAAACAGAAAACTCAGGGTCTTTGTATTTTATAGTAAAAGTGCTCCTTCTAAAATAAGATGGAGTAGTGAATGGACAAAAATGATAGTATCAAACCTATCTTTAGAGTCAAGTGCACTGTGATCTTTCTAACAGCACAGTCCCTGGTAGCTTGGAAAACCTACTTCCACAGCAATAGCCTGCCTTGGCTCAGACAGTGCCATGTGCTAAATCACTAATGCCACCCCTATAGCATTTCATGTTAAACATAATATGACACTTCTAATGTTCCTCAATATGTCCCTTATATTGGTGTTGCCTTGGTTGGCGACCCGACATCCTCTAACCAAAGGAAGGTTCTGTATTGCCTTAATCATGGTCTACATGTTACAGTTAATTGTCTGGAAATAGCATGGAAAGTTTTTTGGCCCTGTTTTTGTGCTTTGTGGCTCTTTTTCAACTAGTAATGGTTGGGGACTCCATTACATCAAAAACCCTGACATTACACGTAATGACAAATTCAAAATCAGGTTCAAAGTAGTGTCCCATGCATATCTGTAAAACGTAATGCCCTGTGGGTCTGTGGACAGGCAGTAGCTTTGACTTGCGATAATTGGACAGTCTCCCAGGGCACTGTCATTTGAATGTTCCAAGGTAAATCAACTGTAAAATAAAGTTACCAAACTCAAATGTTTAATACACAGGGCATTGCAAAACATTTGTTTTGTAGACAGTATCTGGTGTTTAAAGCACAACTTTGGGGATCTGATGGCTGGAACCACTTTACTAAAGTGAATGCAACATTTAAACATTGGGGTCAGTGTGTCTGGTCAATCAAAATATCATTTATTCAAATTTATCTAAAAATGTAATTACACTGCATGTATGTAGCTTACCTGACTCTCTACATGGCAACATGGCTAGCTGAAGGTGGCCAGGCCCCTCTACACAGGAATGTCTAACTCTTCTGGAGTGAAGTTAGGGGTCATGTTACTCTCACTTTCCGCAGTGGTGAGTCCAGGAAGAAATTATTGGAAAGAACTGGTGAAGGCTGTCTGCTACAGATGGTGGTTAACAGGCAATTTTTCCCCAATCCATACTTACACGGCTGGCAACAGATTCTGTCAATTATGGACCAGTTTAACCAATTCTGAACTGCAGCCACCGGACAAAGTAGGTACAGCCTTAACTTTATACTCTAAAATCTATAATCTCCAAATGTACAACATATGGTCGTTTGTTACATTTGCATTGTATTGTAAAAGTGATATAATACAAAAGGAAAACAAGGGGCAAAGTTACATTAGCAATGTGTACAAACACTTTTCTACATAGAAATATGTAGAGAAGACACAACATTTAAATGTACAGATGCAAACACAAAGGGGGTCACTCTAACTCTGGCGGGCGGCGGAGGCCGCCCGCCAGAGTTCCCCCGACAGAACACCGCTCCGCGGTCTAAAGACCGCTGCGGTGATTCTGTGTTTCCCGCTGGGCTGGCGGGCGACCGCCAGAAGGCCGCCCGCCAGCCCAGCGGGAAACCCCTTCCCACGAGGAAGCCGGCCCCACGACACCCCATACCGCCATCCTGTTCCTGGCGGGCGAACCGCCAGGAACAGGATGGCGGTATGGGGTGTCAGAATCCCCATGGCGGCGCAGCAAGCTGCGCCGCCATGGAGGATTCCATAGGGCAGCGGAAAACCGGCGGGAGACCACCGGTTTTCCTGTTCTGACCGCGGCCAAACCGCCGCGGTCAGAATGCCCTGCGGGGCACCGCCAGCCTGTTGTCGGTGCTCCCGCCGACCCTGGCCCCGGCGGTCCTTGACCGCCGGGGTCAGAATCACCCCCAAAATGTAGTATCAGGCATAATGACAAAGAATGAAGTCCACCCATTAACATATAAAGGCCCTCATTCTGACCCTGGCGCTTTGTAACCGCCAGGGCAGAGGGCAGAGGAAGCACCGCCAACAGGCTGGCGGTGCTTCCGGGGCAATTCTGCTGCCGCGGTCAGAAAAGGGGAACCGGCGGTTTTCCGCCGGTTTTCCCCTGCCCCAGGGAATTCTCCACGGCGGCGCTGCAAGCAGCGCCGCCATGGGGATTCCGACCCCTTTCCCGCCAGCCTGTTCCTGGCGGTTTACACCGCCAGGAAGAGGCTGGTGGGAACGGGTGTCGTGGGGCCCCCTAACAGGGCCCCATTAAGATTTTCAGTGTCTGCTTGGCAGACACTGAAAATCGCGATGGGTGCAACTGCACCCGTCGCACACCAGCAAATCCGCCGCCTCCATTCGGAGCCGGCTTCATCTTTGCTGGGGCTTTCCCGCTGGGCCGGCGGGCGATCTTTTGAAGATCGCCCGCCGGCCCAGCGGGAAAGTCAGAATGCTCCCCGCGGTCATTTGACCGCGGGGCGGTGTTTGGGCGGTTTCCGCCCGGCGGGCGGTGCCCGCCATCCGCCGGGGTCAGAATGACCCCCAAAGTCAGTGTTACATTCTGTAAGCAACTATTAATCCATTAGCAATACAAATGCTAGCCTTTATCCACACATTGGGCTGTCCTCATGTTTAGGACTTGTCACACGCCCATATGCTACAGTTGACATCAAGGCCCGTATTTATACTTTTTGACGCTAAACTGCGCTAACGCAGTTTAGCGTCAAAAAATTTTGCTCCGGCTAACGTCATTCTGAAGCGCCATGCGGGCACCGTATTTATTGAATGGCGTTAGCCGGCTCAAGCAGACCGGCGCTGCCCGGTGTGCGTGGAAAAAAAACACGTACACCAGGCAGCGCCGGCGTTGGGAAAAATGGCGTCTTAAAAATGGTGCAAGTCAGGTTGACGCAAAAAATCGCCTCCACCCGATTTGCGCCATTTTTAACGACGCCCAGACGCCATTTACATGACTCCTGTCTTAGTAAAGACAGGAGTCATGCCCCCTTGCCCAATGGCCATGCCCAGGGGACTTATGTCCCCTGGGCATGGTCATTGGGCATTGTGGCATGTAGGGGGGCACAAATCAGGCCCCCCTATGCCAAAAAAAATATATAATTTTTTTTTTTTTTATACTTACCTGAACTTACCTGAATGTCCCTGGGGTGGGTCCCTCCATCCTTGGGTGTCCTCCTGGGGTGGGCAAGGGTGGCAGGGGGGGTCCCTGGGGGCATGGGAGGGCAGCTGTGGGCTCATTTTGAGCCCACAGGTCCCTTAACGCCTGCCCTGATCCAGGCGTTAAAAAGAGGCGCAAATGCGGGGTTTTTTGACCCGACCACTCCCGGGCGTGATTTTTGCCCGGGAGTATAAATACGACGCATTTGCGTTGCAGACATTTTTTGGGACGGGAACGCCTACCTTGCATCTCATTAACGCAAGGAAGGCGTTCACGCAAAAAAATTACGCTCTTTACTCCTACTTTGGCGCTAGACGCGTCTAATGCCAAAGTATAAATATGGCGTTAGTTTTGCGCCGAATTTGCGTCGAAAAAAACGACGCTAATTCGGCGCAAACGGAGTATAAATATGCCCCCAAGTCCGAACTCTAGTCTTTGATGCATACACAACACATGTTCAGGCAGCTGAGGTGAAACTCATTTACATTGTCATCACTGAGACAAACAGTATCTCTTTTTTTCATGAAAACTGCACTGCAGATCTCTTGACCAGTATCTGAGCAACACTCCGAATTATCCATCTATGACTTTCTAATGCCTCAGGAGATGGCAGGAAAACATGTCCTAGGACGGGTTAAGGCAAAATATTATTACGTTTCTGACTAACATTCCATTGTTATTTTACACTTTTAACCATTTTCTGATAATTAAACATCAACTGCCCTTAAAAAATAAATTCTTATATAGCAAGCTCATTATTATATGTAAGAAACTGGCAATATAGCATTAGGGTGTGCAAAACTTGCGTAATTTGCTGTCACGTAACTATGCAAAGGTAAGCAAATGTACATTTATTTACGCAAAATGCACATCAGTCATTTTGCCCAATGTTGTAGCCTTAAATGCAACCTCCTATCAATTTTTGGTGTGAGGATGCATTTACACAAGAGCATTGCAAACAACAGTTGCTTTTGTTCTGTTGTTTCTGCACTTTAATGCACTATTCATGGTAAATTTCTATAGCTGATAGCGCATAGTTACGCAAGGTGGCATAATGGTGTAATTTCGGTACTTCCATGTAAAATTTCCAAAATGACTACAATTACGTCCGGTTAGTTTGAATTTTCCCAAGTCCAATATACTATTGTAGTTCGAAACCACATTTAAAAAACAAACACTCTTTCAATATAATGAGAATAGAAATTCTGATTCTCATTGTGCTTGACAAACTGGGAAAGTCCTCTCAGCAAAAAAGGTGGTGCAGTGCTTGGTGACACCCCCTCCCTTGATGCAGTGCATTCTTGCAGTGGCCTACCCTGATTAGAACAGGAAGCTGAAGACTACGGAGCAGTGATGAGGTGGGTTAGTTTATTCGTGAATAAAATATGTATGTTGTTCATAACCGTTATTTACAATTTTCAAGTTGCAATATAATCACAGGTTAAAGAAATAATGACGTTCCTATTACAAATGTCATAGGATAGAATTGTGTTTGGGCCAGATTTAGAGGTATCTCTGTCTCACAAACATGACAGAAATGCTGTCCACTTTAATGCAAGTCAATTGCATTTAGTTTATTAAAGCTGATGAGATATTTTTCACATTTGTGATGCAGTAATGTCAACCTATAAATGAATTACATTGTTAATCCTGGATTTGTAAACGTTGCTGATGAAATACTTGTTAGTGATGAAATTTACCCTCACAAAAACTTGCAGCCTACCCTTTCATCAAGTGGTTACTGTGACTTAAACTTCTGTGGTGCACATAAACAATTTAGGACATGCTCAAATCTATATTAAAAGAGATGTATTGTCACTACTGTGCTGTTAATTCTTTTTTGTGACATGGATAGTATCCCTTGGCCATTTTTCCCAGGCTATATTTGGTATAGGATGTCCAGGTCCTTGTCAAAGTTTTGAACATACTAGGCCTTGACAGACACACAAGTTTAGTTTGAGCTTAGATCCTTATAGTCATGCAGATGTAATATCAGATATGAACAACTGTGAATGCTGGGCATAGACCATGAGTATACACCATGTGCGAAACATTGCTGTAAGCAGTATTTCAAAGTGAAAAGATACCAAAATGTTCCTGAGTATGAATTTGGCAGATGGGATAGTACTTAAAACACATGGCACAACACCCATACATCATTTTCCCAGTGCATTAACGTGTATCTAACTTGTAATGCATTGACCCAAATGTATGTCACATTTGTGACAGAGTGTCCTCTACACCTATCTGTATGGATAGAGATTGGACTACAATTTACGAAATTTTGGGGGTCATTATGACTCTGGCGGTCGGAGATAATTTGGCAGTAGTTATGCCAACCCGCCAATGTACCACTCCGACTGGCATGTCGGTAGCAGGCGGTATCATGACCCTGCCTACCCCCATGGTTTCCATGGCATTCGTAACGCTGTCACTGATAGGAGGCCCCCAACACTCCCCAGACGCCCCCAGCCCCCTTCATCCACGCTCCCCCTCCCTTTGAACATCCCCCATACACACACACACATGCAGACACACACTCATTCACACAGACAGACACGCATACATACATGCATGCATCCATTCATTCATGCACACATCCGTACACACATTCACACTGACACGCAGACACACATTCACATTTCCATTCTTACATGCACTCACACACATACATACATGCACACAAACAACACTACACACACACTCGCATGCACGCACGCACACACACACACACACACACACACATACATGCACACACCCCCACACCCTCACACAACACCACCCACCCCTCTTCCCTGTCGGAAACCCGACTTACCAGCATCCAGGGGGTCTTCCAGCAGGGGACGGGATGGGGCACTGCTACCGCCAGCAGCGTCCGCAAGCAGAACACCACCAGGCTGTATTATTTTTCATAATACGGCTGATGGCGGTCTACTGGTGTGGCGCTGCTGGTGGTAGCAGCGCCACCTTACCACCATCCGCCAGCATGGCCACAGCCAAATTTCTTCCCTTCTTGTGGCAGAAGTCCGGCTGTGGTCATAATTTGGCGAACGGATGGTAACTTCGGCGACGGTCTTTTGGCAGCCGTCGCCACAGTGGTAGGCTTCTTTTTCCCGCGAAAGACATAATGAGGGCCTTTATCTTTACTTGACATTAATTCAGTAACAGAGGGAGTGCTTGATTTTCAGTTCTGTAGATGAGTAATCTGTCACAAAAGTGACAGATATTTCATCCACTTATGACAAGTACTAGATAGTATAGTGCACTTGCAATAAAGCAGACAGAATATCCATCGTATTTGTGTTTATTCCAGAATCATAACATAACATGTGTATTTGTAAAGCACACGTTCACCCGCAGGCATCTTGGCACTGAATAACAGATGTTTATTGTTACCCAACTCAATGGTACTCATTTTATCGACCTCAGAATTTTGGATGAAAGGCTGAGTGAACTTGCCGGGATTTGAACCTGTGACCATGAGGTCAAACACAGGCCCCTATAGTGGACGCATTAGTCCAGTAAGCCACCATACCCGGCCATGAATCAAAATCTGGCCCTTTATGATGTGTGCTCTTTTTAATATTCTTAGGGTAACCTTTTCATCATTTGGCACCCTTTGATGTGTGCACCTTTTGCTATTGACCACTGTAGTATGTAACTCATGTGTGCATATATCTGCTTTCTGCTTCCTCTGGAATAAGTGAGGGAGATGCTGACCAGAATTTGGGAGACCAGCAGTAGAGCCGCTGGGAATGGGAAGGTGGATCCTCTGACACTAAGGGACCCAGTGGCAATGCTGATAAAGGGAATAGCCAGAAGGCCAATAGCACATTAGATTCTGAGGCCTCTGTCTCAGTTCTGCTCACTACCACCAGCACCAACCTCATTCCTTTCCCCAAGCAATAAAACTAGAACTCAGTTTTTAAACTGGCTGGGATTCCTTCGTCCCTGGCACCTCTCACACTAACCCCATCTCGGCAGCACTGATATCAGAGGAGACACTGAAAGTTCTCCGTAGGGCAGATGGCATTATTGCATGCTGCCCATGGTGTCAGTCAGCGGCTCTCACAAGTGAATGACATCCCGGATGACATGCACCTTGCTCTGTTTGCCTTATAAAGAGTTTCTGTCTCTGCTAGTTCTGCTGCTGACACCTGTTCCCATTCTTCCTTCATCCCCTATTCTAACTCTGACACCATTCCATCACCTGCCCTCATTCAAAGCTCTAACCCCATTATACCACATGACCGCATTCCAAAGCCCACCCCAATTTCTGCTTTTGACCCAGCACCTCCAATTCTTGCCACCAATCCACCTGTCCCCAAAACACCCTATACCTCAAAACATTCCCATACTTCCACACACTTCCATACCACAAAACCGCACAACTCCAGTTTCTATCCCTACTGGCCCGATCCCTCAATAAAATCTTCAAAACCCCACCCCATACCAAACAGAAATGCCAATACATCAACCTGTTCTTGGAGGATGGAGAATCTCATGAAGAGGAAACTACTGGGATGTGGAGGCAGGATAAAGGTCTAGAACCTAATACAGACTGTTCTCCTTGCCTCTCAAGCCGTCCCTGTTACTGTCGCGCTGCGTTTGCTGAGGGGGCAGGAGCCCTCCAAATCCAACTGTTTATCCGGACTGGCCATAAGGCCCATTCCACGAAGGAACCCTCTGTCCCCCGCTGTCACCAACGGGTAGAGATTTGTTCTGGGCCCCCCCCTCTGTACCCCTGTACCTTTGTGTTTCAACCCGGTCCCCTAGAGACTAGAGCCCTCTTTTTCCCTTTTTCCCTTAATATCAAAGTACTCTGCCTTAGATACACGAATATAGCTCTTCGAGCTACCGCCTACTACTTTAATTATGGGTAAAAGGAAGCACTCGAAACCAAACATTTCAACAAATTTAAAAGACAGTTCATCTATATTAAAATAAATCTCTGGGGCGATGGGAATGATAGATAAGCAAATTGCTACTGTTGAAGGGAAATTGTCATTATCCAAAGATCAATCTCATGACTCATCAGGGTCTGCACTACTGCAACATAACTCTCCATCTAGTGAACCTGGGGACGGTAAATCAAAACCAAGGCTTACAAATGGTTGCATTAAAGACTCTTCGAATATAATCTACTCAATGGACGAAATATCCCCTGTTGCTAAGCGACCAAGGAAACCGGAGACGGGCTTGGGGGACAAGACCTTAAAGAAAACGCCAGTGATAGACTTAATAATTACCCCTACTAAAAAAACTTCTAAAAGATTAACCCGGAAGAAGCCCCAAACCTTAGCAGGAGACACTGTTCGATCACTCCTTATAAAACTTCAGGAGACAGTAAACTCACTGAAATTATCTATCGGCGTCACTCTGGACTCAATGTCGGAGCGCCTTAAGGGGGTGGAGTCTAGTCTTGAGGCAGGCCTTGAAACAATAAAGTCCTTACAACAGGAAGTCATGTATCCTACAAGTAAGGATCCCGGAAACACATTGCGGTCCTTAGAACACGAGAACAACACACAATCTATTCCATTTAACAGGCCAAGTAGTACACATCGAAACGCTGACTCCCAGAAGGAGCCTCAACTTCACCCAAATGCTTCCTCTACGAACCAGCATAACCAACCCTCACTTCCACCTCATAACTTTCCCTCAGATAAAAAACTACTGAATCCCACCTTATGCAAGATAGCCAGTAGTGCTACGCGCAGGACAGCAAATACAAATCCCCACTTAGAACCGGGGAGAAACACAAATAGCTGGCCTAGATCAGCGAATCTTGCTTATCTCCCTAGTGACCTATTACATCTTCCCCCGGAGGCTACACCATATGTAGTGGTCCTGGCAAATGTCCCACCTATAGATGGCCAACAACGAGAAACTTGGACAGCCTTAAGAAATAAGGCCCTTAATTGGATCGGGGCCCGTATGAGCCCTGGAATGGTGAGGACTCTTTTTGATGATATAAAAATGGTCAGAAGAATTAAATGGATAGGAACCAGCAGGAAAGCACTGCTCGGAGACTGCGTGGTCCTTTCTTTTGGCTCACCACATTTAGTGAATAGGATTATTCTTGACCTGGGAGCCAGAAATCCTAATTCACAAGGAATTTCGCTATTACCCTTGGGATATTTTTATCAAAGACCAGAGGGGAACAACTCCATCTGCTCACAGAGAGCTGTAGCATCCTTATCTAGTCCCGACTTGTCTAAAATGTGCAACAGATTTTATCCCCTCTCAACGATGGAAAATATAGACTGACTGGACATGAAACAGCTAGCACTCCAGGATAGAGAAGTACAGATAAAACATAGATCAGGGTTGGAACTACAAAAGGAAGATACATCACATAAATCGGTTCCTATAAGGAATGAGATGTTACCTCGTTTAAGCCAGGGCAATGATGAACTTAGTATTATACCAAATACCACTATGGGCAACCTTCCCCCTCTTCCCCCAAAGAACCGGTCCTGCAAGCTTCAACAGAATCCTAACCAGAAACCTGAAATAGCCCTATTATTCTGGAACATCGCAGGTCTAGCTAACAAATTAGGCAACGAGATCTGGGTTAATTTTCTAGAAGACTATCTATGTGCCTGCCTACAAGAGACGTGGCTTCTAACCCCTGTCCATCTAAATGGATATAAAACATTCCACACCCCTGCTGAGCAGTCAAGGCAAGGCAGACCTAAAGGGGGACTGTGTACATATATCTCCAACAAGCTGCCCCTACAGAACCTAGCAATGAAATTTATGAGTCCATATTACCAAATGATAGAGAGTGACTTAGATCGCAATACCCACCTGGTCATTATTAACTTTTATAACAATGCTCCTCCTGGAGAATTTTCCAATACTCTCGTGAAAATGGGAAATGACTTAAAAAAAATAGGTGAAAAAAATAACCGTGAGATCCTACTGATATGGGGTGGTGATTTTAATGTCCATCCGAGTAAAGTAAATTCAGATAAGATATGTGGATGGGACTCGGAAGGTATAGGTTCAAGCCTTCACTTCTCTCATAACATCCAAGGATATGAAATGAATTTGCTAGCTCAAACCTATAACCTATCCTTTGTAAATGAACTACTCTCGGACGAACCACACTTCAAACCAACGTACAATGGAAGGGGCGCAAACACAGTGATCGATTATGTCCTAATGTCCACCCACTTCGCACACCATCTTACAAACTATACTTTGCACGACATCGCAATTAGTGATCACTACCCCCAGAGCATAAATCTCCTACTATCCCTCCCTTTAGTAGATAGGGAAGACAGCATCACACTGATAGATGACATTTCACTGGTGCCGTGCAATGGATACACTATGAAGTGGTCTCAGACAGATCCCAAGTCTCTATTAAAACAGGTTATATGCCAATGTAAACATGCTTTCGCAGATTGCCTAAGAGAAAACCCACATCCTGAACAATGTCTAAGTGCGTTTACGAGGATCACCCAAACCATCAAAGAAGCCCTCACTATTAGAAGCGACAAGATAGGGAAAAAAAGGATGTACGGATGGTTTGACCATAACTGCACTCAAGCACACAAGAGATTGAAAAAGGCCCTAAATGCCCCAAAAAGATGCATGAGTGACATACGCAAACGCAGACAGGAATATAAGTCAGCAATAAAGGAAAGGAAACTGTCTATAAAAACAAACCTGTGGGAAACCCTCCATATAGCAAGCCAGGAGAAAGCTAATATACTTTTCTGGAAGACAATAAATTCCCCTGTGCTAGGGGATAGAGACACTCCTAGAATGGAAATTGCCATCTCTGAGGAAGAGTGGGTAGCACATTTCTCTAATATATATTCACTGACGAGTGCTGCATTAGATCATACACATGACCTCGACCATCAGGAAGGCCCACGCCTAGACCTAACCCCCCAATTTAGCCTCCAGGAAGTAGAGGAAGCTATAAGTGACAGCAAACCAGGGAAAGCCCCAGGCCCCGATGGCGTTCCGATCGATATATTTAAGGCCAATATTGAGCTGTGGGGTCCTATACTGACGCAGACGTTGAGGGCCATCAGCACATGCGGACCCCCACCATCCTGGAGAGTCTCCAACATAATTCCAATATACAAAAAGGGTGACCGCCTTAATCCAGCGTGCTACAGGCCAATCTCCCTGCTGGACACAACAGCTAAACTAGCAGGGAGAATAATCCTGAACAGACTGCAATCATGGGCAGAGGAAAAGAACGTCCTATCCCCGGTCCAGTATGGATTCCGGAAAGGAATCGGAACAGTGGAACAAAGCCTAAACTTAAGCATCATCATCGCAAAGTATACCAAGATTAGAACAGGTAATCTGTACCTGGCTTTTCTTGACCTATCATCAGCTTTCGATTGTGTAATCCATGACAAATTGTGGGACATCTTAAAAAACATGGGGGTGGAACCAGCCCTCATCCAATTTATTCGCGAAATGTACACAGGGTGCAGAGCAAGAGTGAGGTACGGCCTAAAAGGGGAATGTACTCGCCTCTTTGGTCTACACAGAGGAGTGCGCCAAGGCTGTGTTCTTGCACCGTTTCTGTTCTCAATGTATATAAACAATTTAGACAAAGAATTGGCCACTAGGTGTAAAGATGTACCACAAATAGATAAGCAACCTGTCCCAGTATTACTTTACGCAGATGACGCAGTATTAATGGCCAGAACCCCAATAGCTCTCCAGAAACTTCTAACAACCTGTATTACATACATGACACAGTTGGGACTTACCGTTAATCGCTCTAAAACCTTCATCATGAACTGCGGAAGGAAGCATGGCAAGACTTATAACACCACCATTCTAGATAGCAAGGTGGAAATGACGCAAACCTTTTCATACCTAGGCATCACATTTGATAAACTGGGTTCCTGGGCCAACTGCAGGAAGATGAAGAGAGTACACCTGACCAAAACAACGACGGCACTTCGACTCTTCTCCAAAAGGCTTGGGGGGATTACACCACCCAACATGATAAAGATCTATAAAGCCAAGTGTATTCCGGCCGTTACGTACGGGGCAGGAATTTGGGGACATACAAACTGTGATCTAGTGCAGACAGTGGAAAATGACTTCCTACGGCATCTGTTGAGGGTACCAAAAGGCACCTCATCGTATGTCACACATTCCGAACTCGGGGTTCCCTTTATTACAGACGTGATAAAGATCCAGCCACTACTATTATGGCATAAAGTCTGGACTTCGGAACACACCAGTTTTAATAAGGCTATCCTGACCGATTGTACGAAATCACTATATACATCAAGGGTACCATGGCTAAAATACATCATGACCTTCTTCGAAAAAATGGGCAAGCAAGACTATTATACCAACCCAGTTTCCTTACAGAAGATATCCAGGAAGGACCTGAGTATCCTGACATTAAACTATCTAGAAGACACACGATGGGAGGGGGAATCAAAAAAAACCTCAGTCATTCATAATCAAATAATTTTGACGGCTGAGGGTATGCAGCCGTACTTGGTAAACATGGTATCTCCTCGCTACCGCTACGTTCTCACAAGATTTAGACTAGACACATTCCACCGTCTAGTTTCATTTCCAAGTATGAATGATTGGACCACTGTGTTAAATCCATGTCCCTGTGATGCAAAAACACCCCAATCTACAATTCATGTGGTTTTATTCTGTAATTTTTACGCCTATCAGAGGAAGCGTTTAGTCGCTCCACTTCTAAGGACAATTAATCTACCCCAGTGTCGCACAGCTTATGCCTGTCTCCAGTCATTATCTTCTTTAGAGATGTGTGGAATCCTAGCTAATTTTTTATGTTCTGTATTAAAGATAAGGAAATCTATGGAGGAGGCGATCGAATTGTAACTCATTGTGATAGGGCTTCTATTTTATTTTTATTTATTGACATATTAGACTGTTTTTATTGTAGGCTTTTAAATCTTTTTATTATTCTTACCATTTTTATCTTATCTCCTTGACTTTTTCTTATTAGTGAAATTGTATGTATGCACCATAAATGGAGTTCTTTTATGACTGTTATGTCTTTTATGACTTGCTGAAAGTCGAATAAAGATTTTGTACTACTAATACAGACTGTGATAGGTCACTATTTTTACCTGACACAGGACTTTTCTTTAGTTGATTAGATTATATATTTTATGCTAAAGACCCAAAGGAAGAAGATTTTTGTTGCCTCTTTTTATTTGTAATTCATAAAAATATATAATTCTGTTGAATATTTGAAGTTATACTTAGTTTTGTTAAATATTATAATGTTTGCCATATGTGATTGTGTGTTGTTTAACCATTTACTTCCATTTTCAAGTCTCATGATTTCCTCTATGTTGCATTGTGGGAGATGTGGCTATTTCCTTTGCATTCTGTGGTAGAAGAAGTGGAGGTGTTGTTGGGAGGACCTTGGGTCTGGCATTGAGAGTGGTAATGTGTGTAACTATATTTAACACCATTGTCTTTTGTTGTTAAATGTAGGAATAGCTTCAAATATTGTGGTTTACTATAGCTGATGCCACACATTTCTTATGCCTCCACATAGGTTAAGTACAGGATTGCAATATCTGGCATGTGAGTGAGTTTCCTGCCATTAATATTATGTATTATAAAAGATGTAACTTTCAGTCTAATTTGTATGTCATCAGTATACTTTTATTTTGTAAAATATTAAAAACTGATTAGTTATACAGTGTGAGCAGTATATGTTTGTCTGGCCATGTAGCTTTGTTAAAAATGTGCATTCAAGTACTGACTTGAGATGTTGGGTTGTAATAAAATGGTATTAAGTTTGTATTTAATATGATCAGATAGGGCTACAGGGAATATTGATGTTAGGTATGGTTTGATGTACCAGTTAAGTTTAGTTTCATTGATAGGTAACATAGTGCATTTTAAGTAGTTTAAAATATTGTGGTCACCTGCTATATGTTGTTGTTGTTCCTCCAATACTGCCAGATAGAGTGCCAGAAGCAGCAGCACATTGTTTATAGAATAAATATTTTGTGGGTAGGGTTAGGCTATTTATGCTCTTTTTCCACCAAAACAGGTGTGGAGAATGAACAGTCATGTAAAATTCAGTGGACTAAGTTGAGGTTTTCCTTTGCGATCAAAGGCTTTGGAGGGCTGATGGACTTTCATCCATGAAACGACCATAGACTAAATCTGACAGATGGACCTCTATGGCTGTTGACTGGTAAATAGATGGCTTTTGCTTGCCGTTCACACCCACCAATCTCTTAATCAGGCCCTTTTCCATTTGTCACAGGGACCTCTGTAAACCCTCCCAGGTTAACCATATCTTTACCTTTTGTTTTGCCTTTCCAAAAATGCTGCTCAAAGTGTTCTCTTGTCTTCTTTTATATGACAGGCAAACAACAGTGCAGGCTTTGTCTATGTTGCAACTGGATGATGAGAATGCCCTTTAATTTTGCATTTTCCAGTGCCTGATTCACCATCTTCAGGTGGTATGGAACATGGCTGCACAATTTGGCTTCAAACTCCCATTTTCATATATCTTAAAGACCTTCAGTGGCTCCTGATTCAGAAATTAGATTCATTTAAGACCCTCTACTTTACACATAAAGCTCTACACAAAATGGGTCCTGCCTATCTTAACAAGAACCTTTCCTTCTATCTTTCTACCCACAATTTACAATCAGCCAGGCTCCACATTGTGTATTGTCACTCATATCGCTCATTTGAAATCTGGCAGGCATTCTCTGTGTTTTATGACTCCAAAGTTGAAATACCCTACCTCTAGCTCTTTGTCAAATAACCTTCTGCTGGTTTTTAAGAAGCAACTAAAAGCTTGGTTATTCAGAATTTTTTTTAGAAAAAGAAACATTTGGCCTTTTAAGCACCAGGACACCTCTTATTCGTAGCTTTTCTCTCTTTGCAATTATACAAAGAGCTCACCACCAGGGGCAAATGAGACCAAGATCAAGAAAATCAGCCCAACTGGGCTAGAGTTATGTATCCTGGAAGATTTCCCAATTTAAATAGGCCTGCAAGTGAGAGAGCACATGGAGTTCCACTGCAAATTCCCTAAATTACCACAAAGGTGTGCCGGGGTCCAGATGTTGGCACACCAGTATTTTAAATCTTCACAGGAGATGGGAACATGTGTGGAGAGCCTCCTTCTCATACTCACTGTGGCCCCTGGGACCCCGGGCCCTGGAGCAAAAAGTAAAAGCCCACTCCGGGCCTGTGCAGATATTCAGGGTCTGGGACCCCATCCCTGAGACCTAGAACAAGGAAAAGCCTGGGCATTGGTCCTGCCCCCATTCCTGTGCCTCGGGAATGGTGGGTTTACCAGGCTGCAGCATTATCCCACCCTCATGGACAATGTGCTGGAGAAGGAGAATGCCGGCAGTCATCCCAGTACCACACAGTGTTGACCGGGTGGGGAGTTTGCAGGGAAGCACAGGAGTTGGCTCCCTGCACTGCCCCTGCAGAGCTATTGGTGACCCAGATGGGACAAAGCTCCCAAAAAATACATAACAATCATGAGGGAAAAAGGGAAAAGCTCAAAGGACACATGATGCAATGCTACTCATGGAGGTCAGGTTTGCTGCTGTTTGGCATGACCGTGCGGGGACCCGTGTTGGTTAGTCCTATGGCTACATTTTAAGTGGCCTGAAATAGTACAAGAAAGACTCAAACACACATTTAATTATAATGTGAATTTCAGTGTCTTATTTATAGTATATTATTAACAATGGCTATCGCAATGGTGTGAGAAAGTTATAATTTTAGCATGCTCACACCAATATTTTCTCACTGATACTGCTAAACAGGCCCACGGCCAGTGCTCTGAATAAAAAGTATATGGTAAAGTGTCACAATTACAATTGGCAGTGACAGACCCCTATAAGTCTCTAGTAGATAATAGGGCAAGGGGTATTCAAACTACCTATAAGCCGTTAGTGTATAATAGGTCAGGAAAGTTTAGAGTCCCATTAGATTTTCCACACTGGAGTGTGCACTGCTGTGGTGCCTGCTGTCATTTTTAAAGGCAGCCCTGCCTTACAGACTGTCTTTTTAAAGTAAAATGTGTGCATAATCGACTTTGGAATTTAAGGTAGTTCCAAAGTGATAATCTACCTTATTTGTACATATAAGTTATCCCCAAGGTCTCCCCAAGATGGTCCAGGGGTGGGGTGCATGTAAGTATAAGCAGGGACATTGTAAAACATTTTTTATATGCCCTTGTGAGGGAAAAACAGCACCTTTCATTTTTCCTCACTGTAGATACTTATCTCAATAGGATAAAATGGGAATATTTTCCATACGTATGATTAGGAGCGAGCTAAATGTGTCATGAGAGGACTCACATGAATGGTAATGATAAATCCAACAACTTGCAATTGTAGAATTTGTCATACCTAGTACAGAAAATAAGTTATGGAACTTTATTTTCTGTAAGCAGAATTCCAGCCTGCGTGTGGCCTCTCCTGATTGATCAGTCCTAACAGGATTACCCAGGCTGCTTTGATGAGGTGACAAGTGGCCTGCACTAAGCAGAGGTTATCCGATGGGGGAGGTTGGCAGATGCTGAGGCCAGGCCAGGAAGGGGGTTGGGTAAATCAAAATGGGCTTTAAAGGAAGCATGACAGAAAAGAATGACAGCATGGCTGCCCTCTTACCCTGTACCCCAGAGATAGATAGCAGGCCCAGGAAAGCAATATGTCCAGAGTAGGAGTGTTGATCAAAATGAGCCACACCTGTGGGCTGGTTTAACCAGGTCTTGCTCCTCCAGAGCAAAGTCATTTGTCTTGGAATGTTAAAGTGCAGAGCTTTATGTGACAAGAAAATGCCACACTTTGGAGGAAGCTGTCATGCTTTCGGGTGGCACCCTGCAGTTCATCGGGCCAGGTGCCCCCTGTCTGTCCCACAAGATGATTGAATAAAAGTGGATGATCTGCATTGCAGCTCAGATCTGCTGCCTGAAATCACAAGAATAAGCACTGCCCTGCTGGAAACCTGGTCTGCAACCCAGAGGACTGCACACTAAAGTACTGCTCCTGTTGTACATTGAAACAACAGGGCAAAGGACTTTGTCTTGTTTCAAAAAGGACTCAGGAGTAGAGTCCCTGAAAGCAATAGGTTAACAGAAATTGGGGGTTATTCTAACTTTGGAGGAGGTGTTAATCCGTCCCAAAAGTGACGGAAAAGTGACGGATTTACCACCAGCCGTATTACGAGTCCATTATATCCTATGGAACTCGTAATACGGCTGGTGGTATATCCGTCACTTTACCGTCACTTTTGGGACAGATTAACACTCCTCCAAAGTTAGAATAACCCCCATTGTCTGCACCAACTATCACAAAGGTCCCCAGTCTGGAGTGCGATTTGGCCAGGTGCATTGTGGAAATTGTGGTCTTTAAATTCCAAGGCCCCTCTCTGAACTTCTAGACCCTTGGATGCGTGTTTCGGACACTCTGAACCCTGAAGAGAAACTTTAGGAAGATGTTCCAGAAGTTTGGAGAAGTTTGGAGAACGTTTTGGAAAAAGCTCCATAGGTGGGCCAACTCTCCGTTGTGACTCAAGCCTACCTTTAACCGTGAGCCAGTAAGGATTTCAGGTTTGTCCAGCTGAAAGATCTGGAGCTCCAGACTTCCAGGATTTGTCCTGGGCCTCACAGAAAAGTAGTCTGATGACATTGAATCAAAATGGGCTTGCTGAAGAGGGCCACACAATGTCAAGAGGGAAAAGCTCCAGAAAAGTGCAGAGGTAAAATGTTGATCAAGGCCTCCTGCTCATTGTATCCAAGCAGGGATCCATTGTGGTCAGTCTCAAACTTTGACTTTGTCCCAGTCAAGCATGACCAGATGTCCACGGTTGGGGCTACTGATTTCTAAGGACTAGAAAACACTTTTTAAACTTCTTTGTTAAAAAATTCATATCTCTGGTTCCCTATACTGGATTTCTATTGTTTTGGTGTCATTTTAAAGATAAAAATATTTACTATTGTTATACATTGCTGTGTTTTTTTATTGGGCATTATGTCTTACTTATTCACTGTATTGGTGTATTTAAAAACTTTACATACTTGTCTCCTAAGTTAAGTCTGCCTGCTTGTTCCAGGCTATCAGAGGTTGAACCAGGGGCTGATGATTTGAGACCTTGACAGGACCTAACACTGTCTGGGGGCATTATTGCCAGTGGTAGGTGAGTACTTACCTCTACTAATAACCAGCTTCCAACAGAATTGGTGTTCAGCGGTGTTGACGTGGACTTGTGTTTGAATTACACCATTCACTATGATCAGTAAAAATCCACTAAATTGACTTAGAACAAAACTTTTGATATTGGATTTTCAAAATTTAGACTAAAACTGATTTTAATCCATAGTTTAGATTTTTTCAAATTTGATCTATTTCTGATTGTGAAGTTTGTTTGACCCAAAACTAGGGATATCATGGAGCTCGATCCAGCTAACCTGAACAAGCTGAAAGTGGCTGAGCTTAGGGTTCAGTGTAGGTGTAGAGGGTTATCAAATTGCAACAAGATCAGGAAGGCTGAGTTGAATAGGTACCTGAAGGCCTGGGCACAGACAGCTTCAGAGAATGAGAGGGATGGTAGCCCCTCCAACGACCTTCACCAGGAGGTGGAGGATGACACCCTGTCCACAATGTCTAGTATTAGTTTTGTGCTCCCTGCTAGGGCAGAGAAGGAAGGCTTTCCCAGAGGGGACCCAAAACTGTCTCTTGAAGAGAGAAGACTTCAGGCTCAGTGGAAGCCTTAGCTATAGAAAAGGAAAAGCTAGAGCTGGAGAAGAAGAGTTGGGCAAGTGATGAAGAGAGAAAAAATGGTGGCAGCAACAATGAAGAAAGTGCTGAGATACCCAAGGGGGTTAGGGGGTAAACTCAGTCTTCCAAATGGGAATACTTCGTATGTGCACTGAGGGACATGATACTGGTAAATGGTTGACTGCTTTGAGAGGACCCTTAAGGTGTAATAGGTCCACTCTAAGTATTGAGGTTAACTCCTGTGGGAATTGATTCTAATAGCTAGGAGGGATAGGCTCTTGACCCTACATGGGTATGAGGCAAAATCTTACTCCCACATGAAGTAATGTTTAGTCAAGAAATTTGGTCTGACCCCAGAACAGTACAGGTTGAATTCAGGGACACCCAGAAGGTGAGCACACAGTCATGGGTGGACTTTGAAGCTATCTCAGTGAAGGCACTAGAGGGCTGTATTAAGGGTAACCGAGTGAGTACCTATGAGGGGCTGTACTATTGGATTCTGAAAGAGCATATCCTAACTCACTGTTTACAAGAGAAGTTATGCCAGTATCTAGTAGAGTCAAAGTTGTCTGGTCCCAGGGAACTGGAGGAGACAGCTGATGAGTGGGTGAGAACCCGGGTTTCTAATCAGCACCAGGGAGGTGACCAAAAGAAAGGAGGACAGATCCCCTCCTTGGGGAAAGAAGATCAAAAAACAAAAACCTGCACAAGATGGTGGGACCCCCAGCCATGCTAATTTCAAAGGATATTTGGGGAAGAATTTTAATCGTACAAAGGCAGAAAAGTTTTGTGGCATGAGGAAGGCAGGTCAGTGTTTCGAATGTTGTCAGTCAGGACACAAAAGAGGAGGTGTTGTTTGAATAAAGAAGCCCCTCATTGATGGGCAGTTCCACAGGAATTGCTTGCCTAGGTCTGGGGTGGGGATTGTCCCAGAGATGGGGAAGAGGTTAACAGAGGCAACCTTAGTGTCCATGGGTGGGTTGGAAATTGCAGCCCTGGTCCCCTTGCATCCCAGTGTGGAGAGGTACAGGCAGAGACCTAAAATCAATGGGACTGAGTTTGGGGCTCTGAGAGATGCAGGAGCAAGTGTGACTATGGTCACAGAGAAGCTGGTTTCTCCTGAGCAGTTCATGCCTGGGGTGCGTACCAGGTAACCTATGCAGACAGCAAAACCAAACTCCAGTCCATGGCAATGGTGAGTTTGGAATGAGGGTGTGTGACAGGCCCCAAGCAGGTAGCTGTGTCTCCTGCACCCCCAATGACGTGTGTACTGCAAAATGAACTTGAAGCTTTTGATTGGACAGAGATGGAGAGAATGGACCATGCAGGGATACTGGGTCCCCCAGAGTGGATGTGTGCTGTAACCAGGTCACTGGCTGTTCAGCAGGGAATGAATAGACACTTGGACACTGGCATAATGAGTCAAGTATCTAATGACAAGAGAAAGGACACTGGGTCTGATGAGACAACCTGGAAAACTCCAGAGGTGCAGGAGGATCTGACCCCTGAGGGTAGAATTCCACTTCTGTCAGAGTCACCAGATCCTCGAGGTCTGTGCACGTTCCCAACACTTCCACCACAAGACAGCTCCAATACTCTTATTAGATTTGTCACAGAGTCTAAAAGAGTCCAAGTGGGGAAAAGGGGATTAGGAAGGGAACAGCTGGGAAGGAGACCTGTAGGAAGCAAAAGTTAAAACACACAGTATCAAAATTACATCACAAGAAATCAGTACTAGGTAATGACTCTAAGCATTGTCATTCTGAAAACATGAACAACCTAAACATAGACTTAAAATGACTAGGCTTCAAGATGACTGGATACCTGTGAGGGAATCAAGAAATGGTTAACTGAAACTTTCAAATTCAAGTACTTTCCTTTGCATGAGAATCAGGAAACAATCTGAATAATTTTAAACCATCATATGAATCATTTTTGAGAAAACATATTAGGAACACACCACATTACATCTAGAACTCTGGCCTTTTTGTTTTCTCAAATTGTCGGAACATGAATTTGCGCACTTTGCAGATTTTCACATAGATAGTAAACACCATAGAAGGATTGTGCACCATGAATAACACCACGTAGATTCGAGGAATAAATCACGTGACTTGTCAACTCAAAAACTTCCAAGTAAATGCCTTAGAAAGGAAGCGCACACTGAATTACATGAATTAAGCACGATGAAAGAATTGCGCGTCTTGCCGATTCGAATGCCACCATGTAACTGCCAAGGAATGGTAGCGCACAATGAATAACATGAATTAGGCATGATGAAAGAATCGCGCGTCTTGCCGATTCGAGTGCCACCATGTAACTGCCAAGGAACAGTAGCTCACAATGAATAACATGAATTAAAAGCACGAGGAAAGAATTGCGTGTCTTGCCGATTCGAATGCCACCATGTAACTGCCAAGGAATGGTAGAGTACAATGAATAACATGAATTAAGCACAAGTAAAGAATTGCGCATCTTGCCGATTCGAATACCACCATGTAACAGCCAAGGAATGGTAGCGTACAATGAATAACATGAATTAAGCACGAGGAAAAAATTGCGCGTCTTGCCGATTCGAATACCACCATGTAACTGCCCAGGATTGGTAGCGCACAATGAATATCAAGGGTTAAATCACAAGAACATGAATCGTGCGTCTTGCCGATTCGAATGCCACCATGTGACTGTCAAGGAATGGTAGCGCACAATGAATATCAAGGGTTAAATCACAAGAACATGAATCGCGCGTCTTGCCGATTCGAATGCCACCATGTGACTGTCAAGGAGTGGTAGCGCACAATGAATATCAAGGGTTATATCACAAGAACATGAATCGCGCGTCTTGCTGATTCGAGTATCAACATGCAAATGCCACAAAACGCCCAAGCGCACATTCACATGCGCAAGAGTTAAATGGTTTATCATGCAAGAATTAGGCCCGATAACGGGGTCGGGGGCCCAGCCCAGCGTCCGTCTTATCGCCCTGATTAAGGATCACCAATGTAAATGAAGGGCAGAGGCAGGGAAGATCAATGTAGGCCACCGGAACAGGAGCTCAGGAAGTTGCTGCTGCTCTGCACCGGGACCTCTGAATAGTGAGCACGTGGAGCTGGGCTGGCTCCCTTATATAGAGTCTTGGCCCAGCCTACAAACCCCACCCAGGCATGCTGCAGGGAAAGCTTCTAGAAGGCCCTGGAAAGGGACCACACCCTGAGACACAGTCTGGAAACCTGCAGCAGTACATAGCATGTGAACAGTATTTATATGCATGCTGAACATAAGTCTACCTCCTCGGGTAGGTCGCTCCCCTGCTCACGCAGCACCTCCAGTCCCTGACTGCCTTCCTCTCCTGTGAGTGTGCTCCCCCCTTCTTGCCCGTGTACCCCGAGTGCTTGTGCTTGTGCTGGTGCTGACTAAAAATCCCTTTTCTCTTCTTGTATCCCGTGCGTGTTCCCCCGAGTGACTGAAATTCCCTTTTCTCTCCTTGTATCCCGTGCGTGTGCCCCCGAGTGCCGTGCGCCGTCCTCCCCTCTCAGCCCCTCCTTTTTAGTAGATTTTAGTAGGCTCTTGTTCCCTTTTCGCCGTCTTGCCGCTTTTCCCGCCGCTCCTACCGCGCTTTTCCCGCCGTTTTTTGCCGCTCTTTTTTGCCGCTCTTTTTTCCCGCTTCCAGCTCCCCTGCCCGCCCACCTCCCGCCTCCCAGCTGACCCCGCCTCCCCACCTACCCCTTAAATGGCGGCCGCTGCGAGGCAGAGGTAGCGACCACTGACCCTCGGGTAGGTCGCTCCCCTGCTCACGCAGCGCCTCCAGTCCCTGACTGCCTTCCTCTCCTGTGAGTGTGCTCCCCCCTTCTTGCCCGTGTACCCCGAGTGCTTGTGCTTGTGCTGGTGCTGACTAAAAATCCCTTTTCTCTCCTTGTATCCCGTGCGTGTGCCCCCGAGTGACTGAAATTCCCTTTTCTCTCCTTGTATCCCGTGCGTGTGCCCCCGAGTGCCGTGCGCCGTCCTCCCCTCTCAGCCCCTCCTTTTTAGTAGATTTTAGTAGGCTCTTGTTCCCTTTTCGCCGTCTTGCCGCTTTTCCCGCCGCTCCTACCGCGCTTTTCCCGCCGTTTTTTGCCGCTCTTTTTTGCCGCTCTTTTTTCCCGCTTCCAGCTCCCCTGCCCGCCCACCTCCCGCCTCCCAGCTGACCCCGCCTCCCCACCTACCCCTTAAATGGCGGCTGCGCGCAGCGGGCGCGCCTAAGGCAAGCCCGCCTGCGCCCGTCCGCGCCTGGACCGCGCCCAGCGCCCGAACCCCTGGCCCCCGCGCCCCCGCTTGACCTATGACTCCGCCACCCTCGCCAACCTCAACCCCGGCCGCGCGCTGGGCTGCTACCGCACCACCCCCAAACGAACCCACGGACCCTTCACCTGCAGCAACTGCCGCTTCACCTGCCTACGTACCCACACCGCCACCACCAAGAACGACGCCCCCGGAAGCAACCTCGAATGCATCCTGGTCAACACCCGCTCCGTCCACAGGCACGCCATCGAACTGTGGAACCTCATCAACTCAACGAACCCAGACATCGCCTTCCTCACCGAGACCTGGATGAACCCCTCCTCGGCACCCGACATCGCCATAGCCATCCCCGACTGCTACAAAATCATCCGGAGAGACCGCTTCAACCGCACCGGAGGAGGCATCGCCATCGCACACAAAAGCTCCATCAGCATCTCGACCCACACCGACAACTCACTTCCCCACGCCGAACACCTCCACTTCGCGATCCACATCGACCCCAAGACAACCCTAAGAGGCACCCTCATGTACAGACCACCAGGACCCCGCACCAAGTTCAGCGAAGACATCGCAGACTTCGTCAACCCCCACGCACTCTCATCCACCGACTACATCCTCCTAGGAGACCTCAACTTTCACCTGGAGAACCACACCGACAACAACACCACCGCCGTTCTAGACAACCTCGCCAACCTGGGACTGAAACAACTGGTCAACACCCCCACCCACTACGCCGGACACACGCTCGACCCCATCTTCTCCTCAAGCAAACACATCACCTTCAGCCACACCACCGAACTCACATGGTCGGACCACAGCTGCGTCCACTTCAGCTTCAAGAAAACCACCGTGCATCACCACACCCGGCAACCACCAAAAAGACACTGGAAACGAATCACCACAGAACAACTCGCAGCAACGCTCTCCCTGAACCAACCCACCAGCAACCCCAACGAGGCCGCCAACAACCTCACCAACTGGATCTCCGACTGCGCCAACCTCCTAGCCCCTCTGAAGACCCAAACCAACACCAACAACCACAAGAAAAACTCCTGGTTCACCACCGAACTCAAAAACTCCAAGAAAGAATGCCGCCTCCGCGAGAAGACATGGCGCCTCAACCCGACAGAGGAAAACCTGACAGCTCTCAAGGACACCACCCGCCAACACCACCAACGCCTCCGCACCGCACGAAAAACAGCCTACCAGAACAGACTTGACAACAACGCCCACAACAGCAAGGAACTATTTGGCATCGTCAAAGAGCTCTCCAACCCAGACGCAGAAACCAACCCCATCCCTCCCTCACAGGACCTCTGCGACTCCCTCGCGACCTTCTTCCACCGTAAGATCGCCGACATCTACAACAGCTTCACGACCACCAACATGAACCCGCCCCCGGAAGCCGCAAACGACATCTCCACCATCCTCGCCTGGAACCCTACCACCACCGAGGAAACCACCCGCGTCATGAACTCGATCCACTCGGGATCACCCTCCGACCCCTGTCCTCACCACATTTACAACAAGGCCGACAACATCATCGCACCCCACCTCCGAGACGTCATCAATGCCTCCCTCACCACTGCTACCTTCCCTGAAAGCTGGAAACACGCAGAACTCAACGCCCTCTTAAAGAAACCTACAGCAGACCCCACCGAACTCAAAAACTTCCGGCCTATCTCCCTCCTACCGTTCCCCGCCAAAGTGATTGAGAAAATCGTCAACGCTCAACTCACCGCCGCCCTGGAAACCTCCGACTCCACTCAGTTCGGATTCAGGGCCAACCACAGCACCGAAACCGCCCTCATCGCAGCCACGGACGACATCCGAGCCCTGACCGACAAGGGTGAAACCGTGGCCCTCATTCTCCTGGATCTCTCTGCAGCCTTCGACATGGTCTGCCACCGCACCCTGATAGACCGCCTCTGCAGCACCGGCATCAGAGGCAAGGCCCTGGAATGGGTCATCTCCTTCCTCTCCGGAAGGACCCAGAGAGTCCGCCTCCCCCCCTTCAGATCCGCAGCCACGGAGATCATCTGCGGAGTACCCCAAGGATCCTCCCTCAGCCCCACCCTATTCAACGTCTACATGACCCCCCTGGCAAACATCGCACGCAAACATGGACTCGTCATCATATCCTACGCCGACGACACCCAGCTCATCTTATCCCTCACCAACAACCTCACATCAGCAAGGACCAGACTGCACGACGGCATGAAGGAAGTAGCGACCTGGATGACAGACAGCCGACTGAAACTGAACACAGATAAAACGGAGGTCCTCATCCTCGGCCCTACCCCCTCCGCATGGGACGACTCCTGGTGGCCCCCCGCCCTAGGCAGCACTCCCCAACCGACCAACCACGCACGCAACCTCGGCTTCATCCTGGACTCCTCCCTCTCGATGACCAGACAGGTCAACTCGGTGACCTCAGCGTGCTTCAACACCCTCCGCATGCTCCGCAAGATCTTCCGCTGGATCCCCATCGACACCAGGAAGACCGTCACCCACGCCCTCGTCACCAGCCGCCTGGACTACGGGAACACTCTGTACGCCAGCATCACCACCAAGCTGCAGAGGAAACTTCAACGGATCCAGAACGCCGCAGCACGACTCATCCTGGACATACCTCGCCACCACCACATCTCCGGACACCTGAGAAAACTCCATTGGCTCCCGGTCAACAAGAGGATCACCTTCAGACTCCTCACCCACGCACACAAAGCCCTCTACAACCTCGGACCCAAACTCATCAACTCCTGCGTCTCCTTCTACACTCCTCCGCGCACTCTGCGCTCCACCGGTCAGGCCTTGGCAGCCGTTCCCCGCATCCGCAAAACCACCGCCGGAGGAAAATACCTTCTCTTTTCTGGCAGCGAAGACCTGGAACTCCCTGCCCAGTCACCTTCGCGCCATACCCGAACACCTCCCCTTCAGAAGGCAGCTCAAGACCTGGCTCTTCGAGCACTGACCCCCTCCCCCCCAGCGCCTTGAGACCCTTATGGGTGAGTAGCGTGCTTTATAAATGTGATTGATTGATTATAAATGTGATTGAAGTCTTTAAGATTAAACTCTGCAATGCAAAAGGTTAAACAATGTCATATCATCACAATGCATAAATTATGTTAGCTTGAAACTGTTGGGTTTTTGCATTCTTGTCACCCGTAGAGCACGCTCTGCCCTGATGTTGACAACTCCTGCAAGATCTGCCCGACTTGGCAGAATTGACAGGAGCTGGGGGACTCACCAGAGGAGTTTTGCCAGAGACAGGGAGAGTGCCCCGGTCCTGAGAGCTTGAGGCTGACTGTCTCTAGGCAGGAGGAGGATAATGTTAGTGGATCTCATAAAGTTTACTGGATGAGGGTGTTAAAAATGGGGTCTTATGTTGGCAGTTAGGTTACCCCCTGTCCAATCAAGGACCCTCACTCTAGTCAGGGCAAAAGAGAAACACACCTGGTTGACCCCCACTCACCCCCTTGGTCGTTTGGCATGAGCAGAAAGGCTAAACCCAGGTGTAATGTGTAAAGTATTTGTACCAACACACAGTAATACAGTGAAAACACTACAAAATGGACACCACAGAAATTTAGAAAAACAAGTAATATTTATCTAATTAAAACAAGACAAAAACAACAAAAATCCAACACACACCAGTCAAGATAAGAATTTTCAAAAGAATAAGAGTCTTACTCAATAGAAAACAATGGAAACGTTGATTTTACACAAAATACCTGATTTGCGCCAAAAATAAAGCTGCACGGTCGAGCGTGCATCAGAAAAGTTAGTGATGTGTTGATTCCTTACTCGCAAGTGAGGTTGTGCATCGTTTCTTCTCTGGTCAGGTCAATGATGCGTCGTTTGTCTCCCTCGCAAGAGAGCGATGAGTCAGTTTCCGGTTGGAGCACCTCGGATCCGCGCAGGTTCGGGATGACTTTGACACCCCAGGACGATGAGTGAGAAATGCGGTCGCACAGTGTTAGAAAACCGCGCTGCATGGGGTTTTAATCATTATCAGCAGCCGCAAGCAGGTGTTGTTCATCGTTTCTTCCAGCCGTGATGCAGGTGGAGAGTCGATTTCAGCCGCAAAGCCGGTGGCATGTCATTTATCAGCTGTGTTGCAGATGGTGTGTCGAAAATTTCCCCCCCACGGCGTTCTGTGTGTGGATTTCAACTTTTTTTCTTCCGACTTCACCCATCAAAGGCCCAGGGCCAGGATATGACACCACTTGGCAGGGAAGGAGTCTCAGCAGAGAGTCCAGGTGCTGGTAGAGGAAGTCTTTGATGGTCCTGAGACTTCAAAACAGGAGGCAAGCTCAGTTCAAGCTCTTGGAGATTCTTCTCAAGGAGGAATGCACAACAAAGTCCAGTCTTTGTCCTCTTTTACAGGCAGAAGCAGCAACTGCAGGATAGCCCAACAAAGCACGGTCACAGGTAGGGGAAACACTTCTCCTCAGCTCTTCAGCTCTTCTCCTTGGCAGAGGTTCCTCTTGAACCTAACAGTCTGGGGTTTTGGGTCCACTACTTATACCCTTTTCAGCCTTTGAAGGAGGCAAACTTCAAAGGAAAGTCTCTGTTGTTCACAAGATCCTGCCTTGCCCAGGCCAGGCCCCAGACACACACCAGGGGGTTGGAGACTGCATTGTGAGAGGGTAGAAACAGCCCATTCAGGTGTAAGTGACCACTCCGTCCTCCAATCTTGCACAGATGGCTCATCTGGATATGCAGGCTACACCCAGCACCCTTTGTCTCACTGCCTAGAGGGGATTCACAAACAGCCCAACTGTCAAACTGACCCAGACAGGGAATCCACAAACAGGCAGAATCACATAAATTGTGAGTTCAGAAACCACAAACTCCATATTTCTATCTGCTCCCAATGGGAATCAGTACTTTAAAGTTATTTTAAGGCAGCCCCCATGTTAACCTACGAGAGAGATAGGCCTTGCAACAGTGAAAAACAAATTTAGCAGTATTTTAATGTTTGGACATGTAAAACACATCAGTGCATGTCCCACCTTTAGCATACACTGAACCCTGTCCACTGGGCTACCTAGGCAACCTTACATGTATAAAAAGGTAAGCTTTGGGCCTGTCAAGTGGGTACACTTTCCAGGTCGAATTGGCAGTACAAGACTGAAAACATAGACACTGCAGTGGCAGGTCTGAGACATGTTTGCAGGGCTACTCATGTGGGTGGTGCAACCAGTTCTGCAGGCCCACTAGTAGCATTTGATTTACAGGCCCTGGGCACCTCCAGTGCACTTTACTAGGGATTTACTAGTAAATCAAAAATGCCAGTCATGGAAAACCCACTCACCAATACAATTTACAGAGAGAGCATATGCACTTTAGCACTGGTTAGCAGTGGTAAAGTGCCCAGAATCCTAAAGCCAACAAAAGCTTGTCAGAAAAAATAGGAGGATGACCCTGAAAAAAGGGCCAGGTCCAATACAACCCCCCACCAGCCTGAAGCCAGGGGAGATCAATCAATACCTTGATGGACATCCCTGATTGGTGCAATAGAACAGGGACCCAGTCCTGCTACATCAGGGGCATGTTCCAGTTCTATGCCTTCCTGACTCCAGTTGGATCCCTCTGTCCATACTCTCAGGACCTACTAAGCTAACCCATGGGGAACCCTTCTCCTCATCTGCAGATACCATCTGTGCAGCACCTAACCTTACTTTGCTCACAGCTGTATCCTGGGGGCAGACAGTACCACCATGACCAACACAGTGGTGTGGTCCACTCTACACCCAGGTTGTGACTCATGCCCCCCCAGGGGCAACTCTGTCTACCAGGACAGCAAGCCAAAGTGGCCACTGACAGCTGTCAGGGATGAGAGTCAGGCTCCAGGCCTTTCAAGGCTCTCCAACCACTGTGACTGTGGAGAGTGGGGGGCAGTAGCCCAGGTGCCTGGTACCCTTTGACCACTCTCCCTTCCTCCAGGTCAAGGATGACAGCCTGACACTGGTCCTCCCCTCTGGGGCTCTGTACCCTCTCCCTAGGAGCGACACCCCCAGAGTCAAGAATTGTCAGGCTGCTTGTGGAAGCAGTCCTGCACAATTCTCCCACCAGTGCAGGGATGTTAACCTGCAATTGGTCTTCCAAACTGGGGTCTGTACCCTCAGGTTGGACCAGGGTCAGGGTTGAGGATTCCCTCCCCCTGCCCCAACTTCTGGGGTCCTGCATCCCCCATTAGGAGTGACCCCCTCAGACTCCAACTTGTTAGGGCCACTGTTAGCAGTAGACTCTCCCCCAGGTCAGGGGGGACACCCTGAACCTGACCCTTCAATCCAGGCTCTGTGCCCTTGGATTGAACTGGGGTGAGAGGTGAGTCTCTCCCTCGCCAGCCGGGTCAAAATACCGCCGGTGAAATAGTGACGGCCGCCTGGCTGGAGACCCAGGTCTCCAGCCCGGCAGTCGTCTCCGCCCTGGCGGGAGGAACGGAGAAGCGGCGGATGACCATGGCGGTAACCGCCATGGTCATAATACAGAAAACAAAGACCACCAGCCTTCCGCCAGGGTCATAATGACCCCCAGAGTTACTCAAAATAAAGGTACTAAGTGGGAAGGGTATGCCCAGACGTGGGTCCCGTGCTTCCCATGCCACTGGATTCAAGCTAGCCTGGCTGATGAGGGGTGAAACCCCGAAACCGGTCCCAGGATGCTTGTTTCCAGTCCAGGGAAGACCTGGCCTAGCAGTTCGGGCTGGACTGTTCCCGTGGGGAACAGGGTCAAGACTGATTTGCATATGGCTGGGTCCAAACTGGAATGGCATGGGCAGCAAAAACATGAAGGATTTAGGCCCAGATCACTGTACTGGGGGTGAATGTTTGACAATGTTCAGCATTCCGTCCATCACTTGTTGTTTTTGCTTTGTCGCCCTAAGTGGGAAGGGTATGCCCAGACGTGGGTCCCGTGCTTCCCATGCCACTGGATTCAAGCTAGCCTGGCTGATGAGGGGTGAAACCCCGAAACCGGTCCCAGGATGCTTGTTTCCAGTCCAGGGAAGACCTGGCCTAGCAGTTCGGGCTGGACTGTTCCCGTGGGGAACAGGGTCAAGACTGATTTGCATATGGCTGGGTCCAAACTGGAATGGCATGGGCAGCAAAAAAACGATGGATTTAGGCCCAGATCACTGTATTGGGGGTAAATGTTTGACAATGTTCAGCATTCCGTCCATCACTTGTTGTTTTTACTTTATTTTTATGACAATATGCCAAAAGTATCTCAGTGAGTATCCTCAGTAAGAAGATGAGATATATACACAAGTTCTATGTACACAAACCAAAATTAGGTAAGTACTAGCAAGAAAAGTAATGCAAACAGTGTAAAATTACAATAGATTGTAATAGGAGCACATAGGTATAGGGGCAACACAAACCGTATACTCCAAAAGTGGAATGCGAACCACAAATGGACCCCAAACCTATGTGAGCTTGTAGAGGGTCGCTGGGACTGTAAGAAAACAGTGAGGGTTAGAAAAATACCCCACCCCAAGACCCTGAAAAGTAGGAGTAAAGTACACCTACTACCCCCAGAGAGCACAGAAGTCGTGATAGGGGGATTCTGCAGGAAGAACAAACACCAGAAATACAATGACAGTGGATTTCCAGACCTGAGTACCTGTAAGACAAGGGGACCAAGTCCAATAGTCGCGAAAGTGTCGAGAGTGGGCAGGAGCCCAGGAAATGCCAGCTGAAGATGTAAGGAAGCTGCCACCGGTTGAAAGAAGCTTGGAGTTCTGCAAGAAAGAAGAGGACTAGGAACTTCTCCTTTGGAAGACAGATGTCCCACATTGCGATGAAGCTTGCAGAGGTGTTCCCAAGCATAAAGACTGCAAACAAGCCTTGCTAGTTGCAAGGGTCACAGTAGAGGTTTTTGGGTGCTGCTGTGGCCCAGGAGGGACCAGGATGTCGCCCATTTGGAGGGGAAGACAGAGGGGGCACCCAGCAACTCAGGGGGCCCTCACAGAAGCAGGCAGCATCCACAAAAGTACCCCAACAGGCACTTAGAAGAAAAGTGACATGGAGTCCACGCGAAGTCACAAAAGGGAGTCCCACGACGCCGGAGGACAACTCAGAAGGTTGTGCACTGCAGGAAGGAGTGTCAGGGACCCAGGCTTGGCTGTGCATGAAGGAAATCCTAGAAGAGTGCACAGGAGCCGGAGCAGCTGCAAATCACGCGGTACACAGCTTTGCAGTCTAGCGTGGGGAGGCAAGGACTTAACTCCACCAAACTTGGACTGCAGAGTCACTAGACTGTGGGAGTCACTTGGACAGAGTTGCTGTGTTCCAGGGACCACGCTCGTCAGGCTGAGAGGGGACCCAGAGGACCAGTGTTGCAGTCTCTTGGTGCCTGTGTTAGCAGGGGGAAGATTCTGTCGACCCACGGGAGATTTCTTTGGAGCTTCTGGTGCAGGGTGAAGGCCGGCTACCCCCAGAGCATGCACCACCAGGAAACAGTCGAGAAAGCCGGCAGGATTAGGTGCTGCAATGTTGCTGGTAGTCGTCTTGCTACTTTGTTGCGGTTTTGCAGGCGTCCTGGAGCAGTCAGCGGAGATGTAGAGGAACTCTGGTGAGCTCTTGCATTCGTTATCTGAAGAATTCCCCAAAGCAGAGACCCTAAATAGCCAGAAAAGGAGGTTTGGCTACCAAGTTAGGAGGATTGGCTACCAAGAGAGGTAAGAGCCTATCAGAAGGAGCCTCTGATGTCACCTGCTGGCACTGGCCACTCAGAGCAGTCCAGAGTGCCCCCAACACCTCTGTTTCCATGATGGCAGAGGTCTGGAACACACTGGAGGAGCTCTGGGCACCTCCCCTGGGAGGTACTGGTCAGGGGAGTGGTCACTCCCCTTTCCTTTGTCCAGTTTCACGCCAGAGCAGGGCTAGGGGATCCCTGAACCGGAGTAGACTGGCTTATGCAGAGATGGGCACCATCTGTGCCCATCAAAGCATTTCCAGAGGCTGGGGGAGGCTACTCCTCCCCAGCCCTTCACACCTATTTCCAAAGGGAGAGGGTGTAACACCCTCTCTCAGAGGAAATCCTTTGTACTGCCTTCCTGGGCCAGGGCTGCCTGGACCCCAGGAGGGCAGAAACCTGTTGGAGGGGTTGGCAGCAGCAGCTGCAGTGGAGACCCCGGAAAGGCAGTTTGGCAGTACCCGGGTACTGTGCTAGAGACCCGGGGGATCATGGAATTGTCCCCCCAATACCATAATGGTATTGGGGGGACAATTCCATGATCTTAGACGTGTTACATGGCCATGTTCGGAGTTACCATTGCAACTCCCTCGCCACCTTTTTTCACTGCAAGATCACAGACATCCACTACAGCTTCTACCTCCACGATCCCTATGACCACTACGTCCACCACAAACCCCAACCCACCCAACCATGCCAACCTCCTGAGCGCCTGGCCCCACACCAACGACGAGGACGCCACCAAGTCCATGAGCACCATCCACTCCGGATCACCCGCCGACCCCTGCCATCACCATGTCTTCAACAAAGCCAGCCAAATCATCGCCCCCCCAACTCCGTGCTATCATCAACAGCTCCTTTGAGACCACCACCTTCCCGGAGAGCTGGAAACACGCCGAAGTCAACGCCCTGCTCAAAAATCCAAGGCAGACCCTGAAGACTTCAAGAACTACCGGCCCATCTTCCTTCTCCCCTTCCCACCGAAGGTCATAGAGAAGATAGTCATCAGCCAACTATCCCGCTTCCTGGAGGACAACAGCACGCTCGACATCTCCCAATCCGGCTTCCGCAAGAACCACAGCACCGACTGCTCTCATCGCCGCAACCGACGACATCAGGACCATGTTAGACAAAGGTGAAACCGTGGCCCTCATCCTCCTTGACCTCTCAACAGCCTTTGATACCGTCTGTCTCCATACACTCCGCGCACGCCTCCACAACACCGGGAACTGCCTGAAGGCCCTGGACTGGATCACATCCTTCCTCTCTGGTAGAACTTAGAAAGTCCGCCTGCCTCCGTTCCAGTCGAAAGCCACCAAGACCAAATGTGGAGTCCCCCAAGGATCCTCTCTCAGCCCAACCCTTTTTAACATCTACATGGCGCCACTCGCCAACATCGATCCCACGGTCTCAACATCGTCTCCTACGCGGACGTCACCCAACTGATCCTCTCACTCACTAAGGACCCCACCACCACCAAGATCAATCTCCACAACGGACTTCATGCCATTGTCAACAGGATGGAGATAAGCTGCCTCAAACTGAACTCGGATAAGACTGAGATCCTCATCCTCGGCTCCAACCGCTCAGCATGGGATGACTCCTGGTGGCCTGCCACACTAGGAACCGCACCAACTCCCACCACCCACGCACGCAACCTCAGCTTCATACTAGATTCATCGCTCACCATTACCCAGCAAGTCAACACCATCTCATCCTCATGTTTCAACACTCTCCGCATGCTTCACAAGACGTTCAGATGGATCCCTATTGAAAACAGAAAAACAGTCACCCACGCCCTCGTCAGCAGCAGACTGGAATATGGCAACGCACTCTACGCAGTAACAACGGCCAAGTTCCAGAGGAAACTTCAGCGTATTCAGAACGCCTCCACACGCCTCATCCTCAACCTCCCACGCCACAAATACATCACAGCCTACCTCAGAGACCTTCACTGGTTCCCCGTCAACAAGAGGATCACCTTCAAACTCCTCATCCATGCTCACAAGGCTCTCCATGATGCAGGCCCTGCCTACCTCAACGAGCGTCTCAGCTTCCACATTCCCACCCGCCAGCTCCACTCCACCAACCTCACCCTCGCCTCCGTCCCCCGCATCCATCGTACCATAACCGGCGGCAGATCCTTTTCCCACCTCACCGCCAAAACCTGGAACTCCCTCCCCGTCAACCGACGTATGACCCAGGACCTCCTGACCTTCAGGAAATGACTCAAGACCTGGCTATTCGAGCAGTAGCAACCCTCAACCCCCCCACCCAGTGCCTTGAGACCCTAACAGGTGAGTAGCACGCTTAACAAGTGATTGATTGATTGATTGATTGATTTGATGGACCTGAGCCTTCAAAACAGGAGGCAAGCTCAGTTCAAGCCCTTGGAGATTCTTCTCAAGCAGGAATGCACAACAAATTCCAGTCTTTGTCCTCTTTCATGCAGAAGCAGCAACTGCCGTCCGACCCACTAAAGAACAGTCACAGGCAAAGGGGCAGCTCTTCATCTCTTCTTCTTGGCAGAGGTTCCTCTTGAATCCAACAGTGATCTTGAAGAAATCTAAAGTCTGGGGCTTTGGGTCTATTACTTATGCCCCATTCTGCCTTTGAAGTAGGCAAACTTCAAAGATACGTCTCTGTTGTTCACAAAATCCTGCCTTCCCCAGGCAGGCCCTAAACATGCACCAGGTGGTTGGAGATTGCATTGTGAGAGGGGAGACACGGCCCATTCAGGTATAAGTGACCACTCTTCCGTTCATTCTAGCACAGATGGGTCATCAGGATATGCAGGCTACACCCCAGCACCCTTTGTGTCACTGTCTAGAGGGGATTCACAAACAGCCCAGCTGTTAAACTGACCCAGACAGGGAATCCACAAACAGGCAGAGTCGCAGAAGGGTTAAAGCAAGAAAATTCCTACTTTCTAAAAGTGGCATTTCAAACTGACAATTTGAAAACCAACTTTACCAAAAGATGTATTTTTAAATTGTGAGTTCAGAGACACCAAGCTCCATATTTTTATGTTCTCGAAGGGAATCTCTACTTTAAAGCTATTTAAAGGCAGCCCCTATGTTAACCTATGAGAGAGATATGCCTTGCAACAGTGAAAACCAAATTTAGCAGTATTTCACTGTTAGGACATGTAAACCACATCAGTACATGTCCCACCTTAACATACACTGCACCCTGCCCATGGGTCACCTTGGCAACCTTACATGTATAAAAAGGGAAGGTTTGGGCCTGTCAAGTGGGTACACTTTCCAGGTCGAATTGGCAGTGCAAGACTGCACACACAGACACTGCAATGGCAGGTCTGAGACATGTTTGCAGGGCTACTCATGTGGGTGGTACAACCAGTGCTGCAGGCCCACTAGTAGCATTTGATGTACAGGCCCTGGGCACCTCTAGTGCACTTTACTAGGGACTTACTAATAAATCAAATATGCCAATCATGGAAACCCAATCACCAATACAATTTACACAAAGAGCACATGTACTTTATCACTGGTTAGCAGTGGTAAAGTGCCCAAAGTCCCAAAGCCAACAAAAACCTGTCAGAAAAAAACAGGAGGAAGGAGGCAAAAAGATTGGGGATGGCCCTGCAAAAAGGACCAGGTCCAACAGAGGGAGTACTACTCACTGAGACTAGAGACATCAAGGAGTGAGGCACTAGGAGGTTGGTGGTACCTCAAAACTATAGAGAATTCCACCTCAGTTTGAACCATGACATTCCCTCGCCAGGTCATTTAGGTCAGAATTAGACGTGGAGCTGGTTGGTGAACCATTTCTGCTCACCCAACATGTCTGCCAAAGTGAAGGAGTTTTGTAGCTCCTGTGCCACCTGCCAAGCCAGTGGCAAGACGGGGGGGGAATTAAAGGCTCCCTTGATACCACTGCCAGTGGTTGGGACACCCTTTGAGAAGGTGAGGTAGACTTTGTTGGTCCCCTAGACCTACCAATGGCATCTGGGAGCAGGTATATCTTGGTGGAAGTGGACCATGCCACAAGGTACCCTGAAGCAATTCCCCTCAGAAGAGTCACTGCACCTTCGGTATCTAGGGCCCTACTTGGCGGGGTCATAGAGCAAGTTTCCCAAAGGAGGTCGTTTCAGATATGGACACAAATTTCATGTCCAGCTATTAGAAGGCAATGTGGGATGAATGTGGTCCCATCCCATATCACCCCCAGACTAATGATCTGGTGGAAAGGTTCAGTAAAAATTTGAAGGGCATAATCAATAGTTTGTCTGACAATCTCAGGAGGAGATGGGATGTTCTTCCACCATGCCTACAGTTTGCCTACAGGAAGGTTCCACAAAAAATGGTTGGCTTTAGTCCTTTAGAATCGTTGTTTGGGCATCCTGTAAGAGGCCCATTGTTCATGGTGAAAGAGACTTGGGATAAGCCTTCCAAGGAAGCCAAGGACAATGTGCTAGACTGTGTACTAGGCCTGAGATCTTACATAGCAGAGCATATGTACAAAGATAACAGGAATTTGGAGGCCAGCCATGAGCTCATGAAGCTCTGTTATGACCTGAAGACTACCATGCCTAAGTAAAAACCGGAACAATTGGTGTGGGTGTTGGAGTCTGTGGCTCATAGAGCATTCCGGGATACGTGGACTGGGCCCTATCCAGTCCTAGAGACAAAGGGTAACATTGCCTATCTGGTAGACTTTAAGACCCCCCAGGAACCCTCGCAGGTTCCCACGGATTAATAGACTAAAACCCCACCAAGACAGGGCAGACATGGCCATGCTGATGGTCACAGATGAATGTGGAGAAGATAAAACTGAGCCACTGCCAGACCTCTTCTCCCACAATGTACAAGATGGGTCAGTGGAGGGAGTTGTGCTTTCTCCCAAATTGACAGACCAACAGCACAGGGACTACAAGCACATGTTGGAACAGTTTGCTGGTCTGTTCTCCCTGACCGCTGGACTCCCCACTTGGTGTGTCTATGACATTGACACTGGTGACAGCCTACCTGTCAAAAGCAAGCTGTACAAGTTGTCTGGCCAGGTCAGAGCCAGTATCAAAGCTGAGGTAGCCAAGATGCTGGTAATTTAGCCTTCTGGCAGTCCATGGGCCAGTCCAGTGGTGCTGGAATCTAAACCTAATCCCCAGGGGGAAATGAAAGAAATTAGGTTTTGTTTGGACTACAGAGGACTGAATGCAATCACAGGCTGATGATCACCCTATATCTAGAGCTAATGAGCTCATTGATAGGTTAGGGGTTATTGAGCACCTGAGTACATCTGATTTGTCATCAGACTACTGGCAGATTTCCCTAAGTGAAGGAGCAAATGAGAGGTCAGTATTCTCCGTACCAGAGGGACAGTATCAATTTAAAGTAATGCCCCTTTGCTTAGAGAATACCCCTCTCACCTTCCAAAGGTTGGTGAACAGGGTCCTGTCTAGACTAGAACAGTTTAGTACAATTTATCATGATGACATAGCTGTTTACAGTTCCACTTGGGAGGATCACCTGTCCCACCTGAAGTGTTTCAGGCCCTGCAGCAGGCAGGCTTGACTATTAAGGCCAGGAAGTGTTAAGGAGGGAAGAGTTCAGTCATGTACCTGGGTCACCTTGAAGGCGGAGGCCATGTAAAACCTCTCCAGGCTAAAAACCAAACCATCTTGGATAGAACTACTCCTACAACCCAGACACAGGTCAGTGCCTTCCTTGGTCTGAATGGGTATTATAGAAGATTTGTTCAGAACCATGGAACCAATGCAGCTCCCTGACAGAACTCACTTCTAAACAGAAGCCAAAGAGAGTCATGTTGACCCCAGAGTGCCAGAAGGCGTTTGACACTCTGAAATATGCAATGTGTTCAGCATCAGTGTTGGGGCCCCTGATTACACAAAGGAATTTGTGGTTCAGACATATGCTGCTGAGCATGGGATTTGGGCAATATTGGCACGGTAAATGAAGAGCCATTTTCCTTCATCACCTGGTGACTGCTCCCCAGAGAGCAAAGATAGAGTGCCATTAAGAGGGAAGACTTTGCTGTGGTTTGGTCACTAAAAAAACTGAGATCATACTTGCTTGATACTCACTTTCATGTTCAATCAGACCATATACCTCTCAGGTGGCTCATGCAGATGGGGGGAGGGAATCCTAAATTGTTGAGGTGGTCCATTTCCCTAGAGTGGATTGACTTCACAGTGGAACACAGACAAGGGGTTACCCATGCTAATGCAGATGGATGCCCAGGTTTTCCCATTTAGCTGATGAGGACTATCAGGGTGTAGGTTAGTTACCCATCACATTTAATTTGGGAAGGAGCCATGTGAGAATGTTATCCTTTTAGCAAGTTCACCCCAATGTTTGTTGGCTGATACTGGTGGTAACTGACCCTGCCTGTGCCCTGGGGTCTGCTAATCAGGCCCACAGCCAGTGCTCTGAATAAAAATTAGATGGCAAAGTGTCACAATTACAATTGGCAATGACAGACTCCTATAAGTACCCTAGTAGATAATAGGGCAAGGGGGATTTAAACTACATACACGTCTCTAGTATATAATAGGGCAGGGAAATGTAGAGGCCAAGTAGATTTTCTGCACTGGAGTGTGTACGACTGTGTTGCCTGCTGTCATTTTTAAAGACAGCCCTGCCCTGCAGATTGAACATGAAAGTAAAATGTGTGCAAATTCAACTTTGAAATGTAAGGTATTTCCAAGGAGATAATCTACCTTATCTTTACATATGTCTCCCCTAAGGTCTCCCTCAGATGCCCCAGGGGTGGAGTGCCATGCAACTATAAATAGGGACATTATAAAATATGTTTATATGCCCTGGTGAGGGAAAAACTGCACCTTAAATTTTTCCTCATTGTAGATACTTAGCTCCATAGGATAAAATGGGAATATTTTCCATAAGCCTAAGTATGGCTAGGAGGGAACTAAATATGTCATGAAAGGACTCACATGAACGGTAATGATAAATCAAAGTACTTGCCATTGTTGAATTTATCAAAACTAATACAGAAAATAAGTCATCAGCTTCCTTTTCTGTAAGCCAAATTCCAGTCTGCTAGTGGCATCGCCTGATTGGTCAGCCTTAGCAAGAGTAGCCAGGCTGCTTTGATGAAGTGATACATGGCCTGCACTGATAAAAGGCTATCTGATGTGGGAAGGTTGCAGATGCTGAAGCCAGGCCACGAAGGGGGCAGGGTAAATCAAAATGGGCTTCAAAAGAAGCATGTCAGAAAAGAATCCCAGCAAGTCTGTCCTCTTACCCTGTACCTCAGAGATAGATAGCAGGCACAAAAAAGAAATGTGCAAATGTCCAGAGGGGGGTGTTAATGAAAAATGAGCCACATCAGTGGGTTGGTTTAACCAGGTATTGCTCCTCTGGAAGAAAATTGTCCATCTTGGAATGTTAAAGTGCAGTGCTTTATGGGGACAAGAAAATGCCACACTTTGGAGGAAGATGCTATGCTTTGGGGTGGCACCCTGCAGCTCATTGGGCCAGGCTGTCCCCCTGTCTTTCCCCTAAGATTATTGAATGAAAGTGGATGGTCTGCATTGCAGCTCGGATCTGCTGCCTGAAATCACAAGAAGAAGAAGGACTGCCCTGCTGGAACCCTGGTCTGCAACCCAGAGGACTGCCCACCAATGTACTGCTCCTGTTGTACCCTGGAACAACAGTCCAAATGACTTTGCCTTGCTTCAACAAGGACTCAGGAGTAGACTCCCTTAAAGCAATAGGTTAACAGAGTTTGCCTGCACCAACTATCATAAAAGTCCCCAGCCTGGAGTGCTTCCAGTGGGCTTTTAAGGATTTGATCAGGTACATTGTGGGAATTGTGGTCCTAAACTTCCAAGGACTATCTCAGAACTTCTAGGCCCTTGGATATGTGTCTTGGACCCTCAAGAGGAGCTACAGGAAGAAGTTTGGAGAAGTTTGAAGCAACTTTTAGAAAAAGCTCCATAAGTGGACCAACTCACCATCGTGAGTCAGACCAACTACCTTAAAATGCGACCCAACAAGGATTTCAGGTTCATCCTGCTGAAAGCTCTGGAGCTCCAGACTTCCAGGATTTGAACTGGGCCTCACAGAAAAGCAGTCTAACAGCATTGCATCAAAATCGACTTGCTGAGGAGGACCACGTGATGTTGAGAGAGAATAGCTCCAGAAACATTTCTAAGAGCAAAGGTAAAATTGTGGTTGAGTTCTCCCGCTCAGTGTATCCAAGCAGAACTCTAACTCATTTATCCTCAAACTTTTGTTGTTTAGTGTAATTTTAAATATAAAAATGTTTACTTTTTTTTATAAATTGTTATGGGATTTGTATTGACTATTGTGTCTTACTTATTTACTGTACTGGTGTATTTAAATGCTTTATATACCTGTCTCCTAAGTTAAGCCTGCCTGCTCATTGCAAAGCTACCAGGGGTTCAGCCAGGGGCTGTTGTTTTGAGACCTTGACTGTACCTAACACTGTATGAGGCACTACTGCTAGTGGTGGGTGCGTACTTACCTCTACTAATAAACTTCCTCCAAAAAGTGGGTATTTCATGAGGTATGTGTTTTAACATGGTTAGTGATTTCATTCATACAATGACGAATCCTAGGAATTATTGGTTATATATGTGGTGATCCTTGGACACAACCAATAAGCTTACATTATGTTTTAATGTGATGACTCCCTGATAAAGCCAATGGGTTTGCCTTATATTATGATGCGGCAATCCCATGACAAAGCCAATAGGCAGGGGTATGTCCTCTGCAATGGCAGAGAAGCATTGCCCCACTGGCTAACAGCCAGCAGCAGAAAAATAAAACAATATTTTAATATCATTTTATTTTTCTGCTGCTGGCTCAGCCAGCAGGGAGGGGTGGGGCTGGGCCACGGGAGGTTTGGAATGGGGGATGAGGAATTGTGTGCACTAAGTCTGCATGTGTGTTTGGACGGCCTAAGATGATTGGTCAAACACACATGCGCACTTAGTGCACACAGCGAATGCTGGGACACCAGAACAGGAAAGAAGAATGAATGAGGCGGCAGGAGAGGACAGCGGTGGCGAAGAACGGTAAGTTTTTAAAAATAATTTATTTGCCCCCCTGTCCCTGTCATCCCCCCCACCCCTCCCCTTGATATCTGTGGCAGCTGCTGCTGCCTATAGGCCTTGTGTATTTCAAACTACACCCCTATGATGTGATGTTACCTCTGGTGCAGGTGGAGAGTATTGTGATTATGGGGTCATGACCCACTGGGAGCCAAATGTGATTCAATAATTTAATCAAAGGTATTCCCAACTGCCTGCTGTCTATATTTCTAAGTGAGTGCCTAGTATTTAATAGCACATGTGTGATAAATTTACTTTTCCTTTTTCTAACAAAAACCAGTGACTGGACAATATTTTAATGAGTGTTATTGTTGTGTCAGCAAAATGGGATTGCTAGCCCCCACTTACCTTGAGTAGGTCCTGGACTGCCCTGCTTCAGTAGAGTCACATGCTCAATTGAGGTACTTGGTTACCCATAAGAAGTCAATTGTGCACCTAATAGTTGCACAAGTACACATCCTGCACAACTGATAACCCTGTTTCTTACAATTTTGCACACCCATGAGAGTAGTTTTTAAAGACAAATTGATGCAAAGAATCCATTGACTCTACAAAGGACCTAAAGCAGCAATTTCTAGCAACAATTTAAATTGATTTTAAATGCACTTAGGCAATTCAAAAGGGTGCCATTAATTGTCTCCTCTAATTTCATGTGACCTAGAACCAATAGGAGCTAAAATCAGTGAATCCAAAAAAGGCGTTGCATCCACTCTGCAAAAGGTGGACATAAACGACTTCTGAATGCAGATGAAATCCTACCATTATTCTTCGAGCCTGCAACATGAGCCCCAGGTATGCTGAATTTGATTTCTTGATTCAATCAATTTTCAAGCTATAAAATGAATTGAACTAAGATTGAAGCAGTTCCCCCAGACAGATATAGTATCCTCCATCGTGGAACATCCCTTTAGATGGTTAGCAAACCTGAATAAATATCTTGGGATCCATATTGGTAAAGACGTTAAAGCTATTGTTCAAGAAATCTCTACTTACTTTATGGATAAAAAAACTCTACTGACTTCTCAAAATAGATGAAGCTTGAACTTGCAAACCATTACAATGGTAGTGACACCAAGAAGCAAATATGTTTTCAACATGCTCCTCTTATCCTTCCAAAAATCCCACTTCAGTAGGTAGACAAACTGATTAATAAGTACATCTCATAATTAAATGACATTTTGGAAAAATTATGAGCAATATGCAAAATGAAAGTCCTTCATTAGTGATATTTGATAGTGCAACATGTGTCCTTCCATCAATTTATCAAGTGACAACCAGGGACGGAAATTGGTCAGTAATATTAGGGAGGTGTGAGTTTCAGATTTCCTGACAGTCACGCTGGCGTTTAATGCTAAAATACAATATACAACAAACAGGGCGCACAAAAGTAACTTCAAGGGCTGCGGAAAGGGAGAAAAATGTGGCTTGATAGGGGTACTAAGGGCCAGATATAGGTAGCTAAAAAATTGCGAGTCGTAAATTGCGAGTCTTTGCGACTCTCAATTTCCGACTCGCAAACAGGTATCCAACAAGAAAAAGCTACCTCATTTTGCGACTCGCAAATGAAGTTGCACCGCAGATTGCGAGTCCGCTGTTTGCAAGGTCGCTTTTTGCGACCTCGCTAAAAACGAACATGCAAATTGCGAGTGGGTGTCGCAAATTGCGACTGTGCCACAAATTGCATGCAGGTGCAGCAGAACACTCTGGAAAACACTTCCTGGCTCCTGCTGATGACATCACAGCCAGGAAGTTTACAAATACACCTGGGAGGAGGGAGGACCACACCCATTTCCAACTGCTGAACAACCACCAGGAGGAACAGCAGCAACAATGGAGGACTCAGACAGGAAGAGGAAACTCAAATTTTCAGAGAAGGAACTGGAGGTGCTGACAGATGAATGCTGCCAGCACCATGATCAACTATTTGGAAGGGCTGCCCTCAGTGTGCCTGAGTCTGACAAAAGGAGGATTTGGACGGACATCCAGGAGAAGGTGAATGCAATTGGGGTGAGCCACAGGAGCATAGACGAACTGAAAAAGAGATGGTACGACCTGCGCTCCAGGACCAAGGAGAGGGTGGCAGAGCGCCTCCGGGAGATGAGGGGCACAGGAGGAGGCCCATCTACCGTCCCACCACCCACACCCATGGAGGAACGAGTGAAAGAGACCCTGGAGCCAGAGGCAGTGGCTGGAATAGGAGAGCTGGACACGTCAGTGCCAGGACCATCAACCAGTGAGTACCATGAAACATGCATGTACACCCATATCTGCCATACCCCCACCCACCCAGTACACAGCAGCATGCACAACCAAATTAGCTCCATTTCAGAGTAGCAACCACCAGAATGGTGCATTATGGGCAATGTAGTCCAGTAGGCAGCTGATAGGCAACAGTTTATTAGGAAGCATACAACAGACGTTAGATACTGACAGTGTGTTCCCTATGTCCCACAGGTCTCCCACAAGACACCCCCACCAGCCACACCGTCCAGGGTGCAGAGATCAGCCAACAGGCAGCACAGGACCCAGGAGCAGCCACCACAGGGCCCTGCACCACCCGACCACAGTCCCCTCCAGATGCACCAGTGGACATAGTGGAGATTGACCCAGCACCCGGTCCCAGCCACAGTGCCAGCCAACAGGACCCTGATGCTCCACCGCGTCGCAGATGACGTGTCCATGTCCCTGCAGTGTCCCAGGGAGATTTAGGGGACTCCTCCATGTCCGCCGCCGAGGCAGCTCTCATCAGAGGTCAGCGCCTGCAAACAAGGCAAATGAGAGTGATATCAGGGGCCATGCGGCGAATGGAGAGAAATTACACAACAGGGCTGGCACAGGTCCACACAGACTTTCAAAACCTGAACAGTCATGTAGGTGACCTTGCACTCGCCATCAGGCAACTAGTGACTGAACTTGTTACAGAGAGAGAGAGTGCAAGGCACCGTGAACTCCAACTTATCCATTGTTTGGACCGCATGGCTGCCTCAAACGTCCGCCTGGCTGTAAATACTACAGTGCTGTCACGCCAGACAGTCAGTTTACAAGTCGAAATGGGCCACTTTGCAGGCGATGTGGCTCGCGGCCTGGGACGGATAAGCTACGCTGTGGACATGATGGAGGCAAGACAGGTGGCTAGGGGAGCAGCAGACACACCTCAGGATAGTGAGGAGGGCTCCACTATCAGTAGTGCATCTGCCACAGACACCAGGGATCTGCAGACACTCCAGGCACTAGCCAAGCTGGGCGTCCCAGGCGTAGGATTTGAGCTACGCACTTACGAACAATTGAGGCACATGAGGTTAATGTGTCCTCATAGCAGGTGGACATTTACAGCCCCTGACCAATAGTTCAGTTCTATCGTTTGTTTGTTGCACTTCACACCTGGGCTCTTTGTGTGTGACATTCGTGTGTGTGGTGACAGGCAGCACATACCTTCCAAAGTATTGGTTTGCAATGTGGTCCCGTCTCTGTCTGCCTTGATTTGCACTGCTTCTATCCCCATGATGGCGATGTGGTAGCTCTTGCTCGTCATCCTCCGAATCTGGGACTTCAGGGATGAGATATAGCCCACGTCTGGTGGCAATGTTGTGCAGTATAGCGCATGCGGCAACGATCTTGAATGCTGTTATTGGGGCATACTGGAGGGCACCTCCACTTCTGTGGAGGCATCTGAATCTTGCCTTCAACAGTCCAAAGGTCCTCTCTATAACATTTCGGGTCCTCCTATGTGCACTGTTGTATCGCCTCTCAGTCTCATTGCTGGGTGTTAAGTACGGGGTAAGTATCCATGGTCGTAGCGCATATGCACTGTCACCTGTTTGGCAAAAATGAACAATGTTAGCAGGGCATGGATGGGTTCCACATTGACCTGTGTGTATGTCTTCAAGGTGTATTCAGCTATACCTAGGAGATATCCGTCTCCAAACTCCCCACGTTCTAGGCGTTGGTGTATCCCACTGTGCCTGAAAATGTAAGAGTCATGTGTACTCCCTGGAAATTTAGCTACCATGTCAGTGATGACATAATGGGCGTCACATACCACCTGGATGTTCAGTGAGTGGGTTCACTTCCGGTTGCGGAACAGATATTCCAGATTTGCAGGAGGGCATATTTGTATATGTGTCCCGTCTACACACCCTATTACATGAGGGAAGTTGGCAATCCAGTAGAATTCCAACTTGGTGCTGTTGATTTCTGCCTCATTCCTGAGTAGGTATATGTATCTGGACATGTGTGTGAGTATGGCATCTAGGAATGATCTGAAGAACCGTGAGAGTGCACTTTGGGATACCCCACCTGCCACAGCAATGACCCCCTGATAGCTACCCGAGGCCAAGAGGTGCAGTGAGCATAGCACTTGCACATGTGTGGGGATGGCGCTGCCGCGCACAGTCTGGCGTTGAAGCTGCGGATTGAGTAGATCTATTAATTCTAATATTGCTGCACTGCTGAGTCTGTATTTATCATATATCTCCTCCTCAGTTTGTTGGAAAAGTGTCTGCCTGGTACTGTATATCCTCTCCTGTCTCTGGCTCCTCCTCCTCATCTGCTGTGCGGCGTGGGCTCTCCTCCTCCTTGCTATCACATATATCTCCGCCATCTTGAGTAACCCAGGTGCCTTCTGGGTCTCCTTTTATACTTTGGTTCTGGTTACCACCTGCTCTGAGTTAGTGGTAAATTTGGTGTGCAAAATGGGCTTTTTGCGACTAGTCGCAATTTGCGAGTGGCTTTTTCATATGGTTTGCGACTCGCAAATTGTGACTTCCTATTTGCGGGTCGCACTATGGGGTCGCAATTTTTGCGAGTCGGTAATGGCTTGCGTCGCAATTTGCGATTCGGAAATGGGGTTTTTGCATCCCATTTCCGATTCTGCGGGGTCGCAAATTGCGATTCGGGCCATTTGCGACTCGCAAAATTTTGCTACATCTGGCCCTAAGTGAGATAAAGTACATTATTTTGTGAGTAAAGCAACATGTTTGAACTCAAACAGAGAGGGGGAGAGTGTGTGTGTGTTTTTGTCTCTGTGTGTGAAAAAATTCCTGGTGAAATCCGACAGACCCTCACCATATGCGATGAAAGCACCTGGATCCAACTATTCATTAGAAAATACATTTATTAGGGGGTGTAGCGCTCCCCCCTCTACAAGCTATGCCCACTGTGCCCACAAAAAATTGCATAAAACAAAAGCTCCGTGAACAACAGACACTTGTGTTCTGATGTTTGCTTGCATCCCCTGTAAATGTTTACCACTAACAGCGCGTTCGCAAGAAATTTGTACAGTGAATTGCCATAATGCGTAAATTCGAGAAATTGGCATAACAAGCTTGATGTGAAATTCCCAAAATAACACAAATGATGCTGCATAATTACAACGCCTAGTGACCTTAGACTTTGCTACACGAACTTGTACATGAAGCTCAACATCTGGCTCACTTTGCATATTCGTTTTCTACAGACCTTCAAACTCCAAACTGGTTAAGTATTGAATGTCATTTAAAAATCACATAAAAGGCCCACCATGGGCGTTTGAGGTAACATCATCATCTATAGATCCATCGAATTCTCCCATCAGAAAAACTGGAACTCGTATGGGCTAACATACGTAAGCAGTTACAAATGAACGGATATTTTCACAGACAATCACTGATTAGGAACAATACTGCTCGCCTCATTCGAAGCCAGACAATTTATTGGAAAGAGTGGTCCGACAAAGGAAAAACCATCTCGACATACTAATGGAAGCAAAACTACCAAATCCTTTGAAGCAGTACACGCAGAATTTTATTCTGACATGAAACAGAAACTGAGATATATTCAGCTAATGCACTGCCACAATCAAAAGCGAGGGTCCGATGTACCATCCATCATTCCAGTCTCAACCACTCAGAATCGGTTTGTAACTCCAAAAATGGATTATAAAATGTACAAATTCAAATTTAGTAATTGGCAAAGTTTTATCGACTTCTAAAATAGGATTGCAAATGGATGCTGATTCAGTATTTGAATGGCTCTGTTGTATGCATGCCTTAGAAAAACCAAATCAGTGTGTGATTTATCAATGTTTTGTGACAGAAATCCAGTTGCAAAACATAGAAAATTTGGATCACTGACACAATATTGTGGTATGCAATATCGTTGACAAAAATATTGTGTCAAAATTATATTTGACTACAATGTCATACTCCTATACTTATAATGGTAAATACCAAAACATCAGAAAAACATATTGTTGACACTAATATTGTCCACAAATTTACCAAAATATCGCTTTTCTTAATATAGATAGACTTTAAAGTAGTAAATGTTAACTATTTAATACATATGTTTAATGTAATGTAAACTAAATGTGTTTGTGTTTTATATATATGTATATGTGTGTGTGTGTGTGTTTACATATTTTATGTGCAACATAATTAATAAATATTTACTTTACATTATGTTAGTTGTTTTAATATTTTTATATATTTAATGTATCACTATGAAAACATCTATCTATCTATCTATCTATCTATCTATCTATCTATCTATCTATCTATCTATCTATGGCACCTTCCTGCACAAAAACAATCCCAAGAGGAGTTTTCCTCTTTCTATGTGTGATACAAAATGCAGCGCACATAGAAAGAGGAAACAACAGGGAGAAATAAAGATGTTTCTCCCTGTTGCATCACTCCTACGTCACCCCTGGGATGGCACATGGTTTTGACGCATTCCCAGGTTTACAAAACCTTGTAAATCTGGGAATGCGTCAAAATCCATGGGTATTGTGTGTGAACACCCATGCAACACCCAAGGAAACGCCTCCCCAACACATAGAAAGCAACACAGTGGCTTGAGCTGCGTTGCCTTACTCCATATCTACAAGGCCAAGTAAAGTCACGCAAAGTGTGGCTTTGTTGTAGATATGGGTCAGCAGCCTACGCCACCAATGCATCAAAAAAGTGACATTGGTTTTTAATTTGGAAGTGCTCCTTCAGCTTTCACGCTCCTCCTACTTTATCTATCTATCTATCTATCTATCTATCTATCTATCTATCTATCTATCTATCTATCTATCTATATGTGTGTGTACATATATATATATATATATATATATATATATATATATATATATATATATATATATATACACAGCTATGTATGTATATTTATCATATATGTATGCATATATATTATATATATATATATATATACATATATATATGTATGTGTGTGTATATATATATATATATATATATATATATATATATATATTCAAAATTCAACAAAATAAAAATCACTGTTCAGTACAGAAATTCCAGTTCCTTTAGAGTCACCACAGATGCATTTCGGTCAACTCCTTGATTATATGACCAGAACCTTGTGATTACCACCCTCAAATAGTGCATAAAAAATAAAAATAAAAGAAGGACAATACATTATCACTACTGCAAGGCAACTTGTCTGCCATCTTCTGCTTGATTTCATACATAGAAAGTTCTATCTGGTCATCAGATTATAAACATAAGGTATACGTCCAATTTACAAATCTAACAATGGATCACAGGAATCAGAAGATATAATTATGATAAATGCTGCTGGCATCAGGGTAGAGCAATGAACAAGGAATCTGTTCCATTCAAGAAAGATACCTTATCAATAGAGGTGAATACCTGCACATTGGTCAAAAAAGCGAAATCAGTATCATTAATCCTGGAAAAAGTAGTCAAATACATGCCCGAGGCCATCAAATTGTGAAAAAATAAATATCACATATTTAGCACACTAATATGTCATTTTGGATAGGCGTGATGCGATCTTTTTATTCAATAGGTGCAGTATTATTTATGCAGAATCATCTAACGGAGCCCAAGTGGGCAATTGTGCAAAGTAAGTAATCTGTATAAATCATCACCATGTTGCCCTCGATGTACAGGACGTTACCTTTACCTCCATTGAAGGCATTTGTGAACTATAATAGTGGATCCAATGGTGCCCAAGTGGGCTAAATAAACAAAAACTAGATCACAGCCCCCATACCCATACTCCTATGAACATAAGTACACACCAGGGATACCCTCATGGGAAAGACTATTGAAGCCCATCTGAGTTTCTATCTTCTCCTAACAAAATCCATTAACCCTTATATGGAATGTGTCACACAAAACAAAACAAATCAAACCCCTAATAAGTCCAGCATAAAAAATACAGACTCTTATCTGTATTAATCTGTATTTAACTTAGGGCACCGAAAAGGAGTAGAGATACCATAGTAGAGATTAGGAATGAGTCCTTTACCACTTCCCTCCACAGAAAGTCACTGCAGGTAATATCGTACTACATGCCCTCAGTGGTCACCGGGACACCATGAAATAGAATATCCCCTTTGGGGAAGTCATGAGAGCCAAATGCAACTGCAGTGATGGCTCCACATGAGAAGGAGGAACAACGGATATGTGCACAGTTTCCTCATCAGTCATTTTATTGTAAATTTTGCAGTGATCTTATCAAAGATGTAATAGAAGATGTCATGACTGACGTAATATGGGTGGTAGTTGTCAGTGCATGTCGAGGGCATGAGTATATTTACCTTAGGGCAAAAGCTATAGTTTCTTGTGCTAAATATAACTACAACTGATGAATTTCTATGGTTTTGTGTGTAGAAATCTGAACATTCACTATAACACCCCCTAACTCCCTTTGGCTTTATAGTGAATTTCTAAGTTTAAAAAAAAATCTATTTCTTAACTAAAACGTCCCTGTAACACTTGTGTTTTCAGTGAATTTCTAGGGTTTTTAATGTAAAGTAATATTTAATTACCATAAGCTAATCCAAATTCTGAAACACACAGCCTTCGGTAAAGCACATTGGGGGTGGTTGACCACAGGGCCTGGCTTGTGGCCAAGCCCTGGGGCCAACACCCCACATGCAGCCAAACCCTTGCTGCACACAGTAGCTGCATGCTGTGGGTCTGTGAGTGGGTGTCTGAGTGGCTGTATGGGTGTGTGAGTGAGTCTATGACTGACTCTGTGCATCTGTGAATGGGTGTTGTCATTGATACAGGCCTTCTTGTGTTCTCTTGTTGCAAGTTATTGCAGATCTGAGGTTCTGGTGACAGATGAGCCCCTTAAATCCTAGATTTAGGGGCATCAGAAATGTGGGTCCAAGTAGCCATGGGGCTACTAGCTCCAGCGGCTAATCTTCCCCTGAGGTGACCACATTCAGTCGGTTGTGGCACCTTTTCTACCTAAAACCCTCTATTGTGCCATTTTTCAAGATGGCAGAAGTCTTCCTCGGCTGTGCAGGCCAGGCTGCTCAGCCTAGGAGTGTGGCTCCTGACTAACTAATTTTCCATCCTGCCTGGGTGCAGAGATAGCTTTCTGCCAATTTTGGTGCAATTCCATTCAGCGGTTCAGGCTGTAGTCATGTCTAACATTCCTATAGGATATTGCATGGGGAAATGTGTTTGGGACCCTCCCCCTTTTTCTCAGCCCCTGCTTGATGAATCTCCCAAAACTTTCTAGACAGCAGCTGAAGTGAGTGGCAAACTAGTTTTGAAACTTTGGGGAAGATTCGTCAAATGGCACCAAAGTTCCTTTGGAAACTAGGTCCTAACTATAACTACCTACTTGCGATCGCCAGTAGGTAATATGTATATATCCTCCTCACAGCCGTCCTTGTATTCCCCAAGTCCTGCAGCAGAGGTGTGTGCTCCGGTGAGTCAATTTCCAACATGCTTCCCTTAACTCTCCGCCAGGAAAAACATGCGTTCCATGGATTCTGAATCAATGCTGTATTTAATTCATTTTACATGCATCAAACATTGTGCAAAATAAAAAACACTCGACGCATTTTGGCATCCCTGAAATCTTGGTCACAGGTAAACAATGTTTCCCAGAACCACAAAGAAATACACCTGAATGTGATTAACAACAAGAAAGGGCAAACTGATTCGTATAAATTCACAAATGTGTTGGCCATCTTGGAGTATGACAGGATCTGAAAATAGTAATATATTGGTAGCACATCGATCTCGTAAAACACATTGCATACATTCAATAAAATCATCAATAATAAATAATTGTTATTCAATTGTTAATTAACTTCCCACCCTACAGCCCTACAAACCTAGAAGCCTGCACCTAAAATATAACGAAAAAAAATCTATAATTTACATATTTAAAATGTATTATTGCCACCTACAAACCTAGAAGCCCAAAAATAAATATTAGTAAAATAAAAAAGTATTGCATCATTTACATGTATGAAATGCAAATAAATAATTAATATACAAATATTAAATAATAGTTAATTCATTATTAATTAACTTCCCATCATATACCCCTTACAAACCTAGGAGCCCACAACTAAAATATAAATAAAAAATCAGTATTCCATAATTTACATAATTAAAATTTAATTAAATGAAAATGCTCAACTTCATATTTAATTGTTCATGAATTATTCCTTAATTGTCCAACCGTAGACCCCTACAAAACTAGCATCCAGCAACTAGAATATATATAAAATAAAATAATATTCCATATTCTACGTAATTAAAATTCAATATTAATTAATTATCATTAACTTCCCACCCAATCCTTATACAAACCCAACAACCAGTTAAAACATTATAAATTACAATTAATTATTACATAATAATTATTCAAAATCACTTAAAATTACATTATTGATTATATATATAAATAAACAATAGTAATACATAAAATTTACATATCAACTAAAATTCATTAAAATAATTAAATAAAATATTTCTAACAAGTATATTACTGAAAATGACATTAGAATCATCTATATTATTTAAAACAATATATCAAAAATATTATTCATGTCAGTTTATTTTATGGAAAGACATTCATGAACATGGTGATCTTCTGCTCTAGCAGACTATCATCCCTGTGATGACAACCAATCAGAGTGAGTCTCAATTTGTGACCTACCTTATAAATAATAATGAGGTCAGTCAGATTATGACCAAAGTTCCAAATTTTTACAAACTGACCTATTTGCACATACGTCAAGTCATCAAATTCAAGAGTAGTCACAAAAATACTAGTTACAAATTGCATCACGTTTCTTGCGACCAGTAGTTAGTACATTTGTGTGAGAATGTGGATCTTTAATTGGGGTGGATGGCAGTCACTATTCTTGTCAAGGTCAAGGAAAGTTTTAAGCATTTTAAATCGGAGCTCTGCACCTGGTAGCTATAACACACAACCCAATCTAATTAATAAAAATAGAGAATAGTTTAATAAACAAACCAATGCCAAAAACAACATCAATCCAACACCACCTTAGAAATAGAAATGAAGCAACGTTTCCCCGGATACCAGGCCACTCATGGCCGATGGTTACACTAAGGGCCTCATTACGAGTTCGGCAGACGGCAAAACCTGTACGCTGAACTTCCGACAGGGAGATTGCCGCCATACTGGTTACCCCCCCCCCGCAAGGCACTATTATGACTTTCCTGCTGGGCTTCTGGGCTGAACCCAAGGTTTTCTGCAAGGGCCACCAGAATCCTCGTAATGCACACTGTTTGCACTTGTTCTCCGCCAGCTTTTTCATGGCAATGAGACCACCATGAAAAGGCTGGCGGAGAACCAGGCTGTAATCAGCAGGGCAATGCTGACTTCAGCGCTGATTACGACCTGCACCACCATCATCCTCTTGGGGACATTGTTCCTAGTGGAGGTGGCGGTTGTTTGCGCTCGAACCACCATTCTCTTAATTTGTCGGGCGGACCACCAAACCGGTGGCGGACATGCCTGCCATTATGAGATTGGTGGTCTGTTGATGGCCAGACTTGTAATGAGGCCCTTAGTCAGGCAGAGGGGGAGAAAGAGAGAATAACTGATCATGCAACAGTCAGCAAATGGAGATTCGGTCACTACTCGGAAAGTTCACTCAGGGGTCTCCACACTGGCCTTCCAGTGTTGGCCCAGGTCTGCAAAACACACGGGGAGGGTCACCTTGATACATGCTGTTCACAGTAGTGCCCAGCCAAGCCAGACACCCCACTTCACAGGACAGGAGGCATCAAATCTGGAGCGTGATGACTTGGACTGTCTCAGGTGTCCCGGTTGCACACAAAGAGGTTATCAAATTCTGTGCCCTTGTGGAATGGGCACAAGGTCTGGTACACGATGACCTTAGTCACACCAGACACCAAACTCTTCCAAATGCACCTGCTAAAGTGCTCAAGGCAGGGCCTCCCTAGGATGAGGCACAACATCTAATGCGTGATGACTTGAGTCACACCAGACAATTCTGCTTGTGCTCAAGAGGTCACCAATGCCATGCCTCCCTGGAATGAGGCACAATGTCTGCAATGCGATGGCTTGAGTCACACCAGACAATCCTGCTTGCATACAACAACTTACCAAATGCTGTGCCTCCCTGGAATGAAGCACAATGCCTGGTGCGGGATGACTTGAGCCGCACTAGACAGTCATGCTTGCACACAATTTCCAATGCTATGCCTTTATGGAATGAGGCACCATGCCTGATGCACAATTACTTGAGTCGCACCAGCCAATCCTGCTTGCACATGAAAGGTTACCACAGCAGTGCCTCCCAGGAATCAAACACCACACCTGTTGAGCGATGACTTGAGTTGCACCAGGGATTTCTGAACACACAATCCGTTCCTGTTCTGTACCTCCTTAGAATGAGGCACAATGTCTGGTGCATGATGACTTGAGCTGCACCAGAACAATCCGGTCACACACACAGAGATCCAAGTTCAGCTGTACCGCATAAGGTAAAATGCAGCACTGCTCCAGGTACACCCCATCTATGAGGGTCGCAACCAGTGACATAGACACCGCACACAATGAGCATGCAGTCGGATGTCACACAAGAGAAATGCTGCACACTCGACAACAGCAGGCCACAAGGGGCCCTGCAACCTGTAATCTGTTCACTACCAACCAAATGCTTACATATGATGTAGCCTCACAATGAAGGGTCACACTCCTTTAATGTGGGCAGTACTTTGCAGGCTCTGCGTCAGGGAAATCTGGTCTCCAGGCACTATTTTTAATTCTACACTCACACTGTTGCTATGTGGTGGAATCCAGCAGATGACACAGACACATAGCAGGGCACAGCTCTCCAGATCACATGGTAGAAGGTGTAGGTCCCTGGAAGGAGGTATTTGATGTCCCTGAGACGACCACACAGAACAGGAGGAAAGCCAACAAGCCATTGGAGCTCACACTTCAGAGTGTCACACTGCAGCAGTGTGTGCCTAGGCCAGCCACGATGCAGGAAGGGTGCACTATTCCTTCCTAGTACAGTAAATACTCCTTTGCACAACAGATTCCTCTGGCACTGTGCACCACGCAGTTCAGGAACTCTGTCCTGTGCTCCTACAAGTGATTTGATAATTTGCTGAAGTGTGGTATCCCTAGTTATACTCAAGTGTGCCTTTGAAGTTGGGAGTGGTTCAAAGGGCTCCCCTGTGGACCCGAGACGTCTCCCCTAAATTTCAGTCCTCTCTGCCATGGGCCATGGAATGCAGACCTTTACCTTTAGTGGTGCCATGATCTGACTCTGAGGGGCCAAGTGTCAAAATCTCTCCCTCCAATTTATTCACTCAGTCCCTCAACTGACAGAGTTCTGTCATTCCAGTTGCCCAAGTTTTATAGCTGTCGCTGGGGAATGCACAGATGTGGTTTTCCCCAGGCCCCAGTGGAATGAAGCTAGAATTAATAAGGGATTTTAGAACATGGACATGCCCACTTTCTCGAAGTGTCATTTCCATTGTATTACTGACAAAACTACCTTTACTATTGGAAAGGGTTTGTCTTTAGGAATTTAATGATAGTGAACATTATGAGGCTGCTCCACAGCAATCCACTATTGCTGCCAGGATTACAGATACATTTTCCCCCTTATTAACATATGGGCAGAGCACCTCTCGACGGTTGTGAAAACACACATGGGTATTTTTCACTCCGTGGGCACATGTGCCCTGGTGTATGCACAAGCCAGGGGCATGCGGGATACAAGCTTTGAGAACAGCACAAGGGTCAAGTGCGCCTACACAGGCCTTCTGTGACAGGCTCTATATATGTATGTATATCATATATACATATACATATGTATACATATATATATCAACTAATGTGCAAGCTTGCATGTACTGGCAGGTTGTGCCAGGCTCGGTATACATATGAATTTAACAATGTGCATGTGTACACATACTGGCAAGCCATGGTAGGCCCAATATATATAGAAAAACTCCATTGGGGAAGTGTACATCTTTGTGCATGCTCGGTAAATACATGGAAAACAACAACGTGAAAGTGTGCACATACAGATAAGCCATACCAGGCTCAGTATGTATACGAAAACACCAATGTACAAGTGTGCACATATCAGTAAGGCCTCCCAGGTTCAGTATATAAATGGAAAATACCAATGTGCAAGTGTGAACATATAGGTAAGCCATACCAGACTCAGTATATAAAGGAAAACACCAGTGTGCAAGGGTGCACATATAGGCCAGCCATGCCAGACTCAGAATATACATAAAAACAATGTGCAAGTGTGCACATATAGGCAAGCCAGGCCTGGTTCAGAATATATATGAAGTCACTAGTGTGCAAGTGTGCACATACTGATAGGCAGCACTTCCTAACTTGTGCACGAAGGGCACACATGCACTTCCATTCTGTACTTTCAGTGGGAAAATGCCCTGGGCCCTAAGGTGACTGAAAGGATCAGCAAAACCTCAAGGAAGAGACAATCTCCTCAGTAGGGAAACCCACAAGGGGATTCTTTTCTCCCAGGGCATGGGCCTCTCTCGGGGTAGTGGAAGGCCTACTCAGGGCTTGCTCCAGTGGGAAAGATGTCGCCCTGAGCATAGGAGCACCTGCACCTCTACAGGCCTACACTACCAGGCTTGTTATATGTTGGTCAAGCTACTCTGGTGGCGGCACACTCAGTGCAATGTCCCACTAGTGGCCAGGGCTGTACTTGCTCTAGATATGTGGTGTACCTTTTTACAGGGCACTCCAGGGTATGGCACCTCAACCAACCATGTAAGCACCTTTTCCTGGCCTGAGTAGCAAGGGCGCACACACTTTATCCCCGCGGTAAAGTTGGAAAGTGCCCAGAGTCCTAAGACCACCCACAGAGAGTCAGCAAAAATTGGGAGAAAAAAAGCAAACGAGTTTCAGAGAGACCCTCTAAGAAGGGCCATGTCCAAAACTGGTACACAACACATATCGCACACATCCACAACTGTCATTATGGTACCAGTATTCATGGGCAAATGAATGCTGGCACCACAATGATGGTACATTCACACCTAACAACTGTGTCCATGTGTGCACATTGCTAGGGGACTGTACCTGTCAAGTTGTGTTGTGAGTTGTGTTTGTGAGTCAGTACGTGTATGTGTGTGTGTGATGCAATTGGCTGGTTGAGCTGGAGGGAGCTGGAGTGGGCAATGTGATCATGTCTGTATGTGTGTGACGTTGTATTGGTTGTCACAGTTCTGTTGTGTGTGGGTGCAGTGTCAATGGTGTGTGTATGTTGCGTCATGGATGTATGTTAATGTGTGTTTTTGACATGGATAGGTTGTGTTGTGTTGCAATTGCAATGTGTTTTGTGTGAACGTGGTGTGTTGTGTAGTGTGCAGTGCAGGGGTGTATACATATATATATATATATATATATATATATATATATATATATATATGGCTAAGGCACAGTGTGTTTGTGCCATTTACCTCTCTTCCATAGCCCCTGCTATTGTACGAAGTTCACTGGGTTCCGCCGCTTTCTCCCTCTGTCAGAAATCCATCGACATTCAATCCACTTGCAGAACTGTGATATCTAAATACGGCAGACAGAACACAGTTGGCTTGACGGTCTTTTGAGGTCTGCCGTCAATGTGGCTTGCCAGTATGACTGTCAAGATCGAAATCAGGCCCCTAGTCTATTCCCTGGAAGTCAGATTCCTTCAATGGGATAAGGCTGCAGGCTGTAGCCAAAGAGGGTTTACTGTTGTCAGATGTTCGTTAAATCATATTTGTAGCTGTGGAGAAGAATGTTGCAGGAGCAGTGATAAAGTCAGGCCTACCAGCAATACACCCTTCCGGATCTGCTTAGAAGGTTGGTCCCTATTTTCTGTCGTTTCTTAAGGCACAAATCCTTAAAAAATGTTTTAAATCCCACCTTTTTGCGAATTAGGCAGGAGGAGAACACTCTGATGCTTACCTTAAGACCCCGGAATCATAACAGCACAACCTAGAGGTTAGGTCTCACTCTAGAAGAAGCCACCAGCAGAGTCTAGGGCAAGTCCTGTTGGAACTGGTCAGCTGGGCTCTTCAAGAAAGCGGGCTATTTGGAGATTTTGTATCCTTGTAGCACAGTAATAGATCAGTCAGCTGACCCTTGGAGTCCATTTCTTAGCCCTGACTGCAACCAAGCGCAGATCCAGGCCTTAGGTGTCTCCTCACATGTCTCACCAGCAGGTGCAGTCCTTCTTCTTAGGAGTGGGTGGAACGCGTGGAATTTTACTCTGTGGAATTCCACAGAGTTATATAAAAACTCTGCAGCATTGCATTCCACGGAGTTCCACCCACTCTTAGTTATCCACTTCAGAAGGATGAAAGGCTGTGCAGCACTGCAACTGGAATCTTTGACCACAAGCTAGTCTAGTGAACATCTTACTGCACCAAGCCACCAGACTGATGGGAACACAAGCATCGTGAGCAGACACAGGCACTCACACCCTTCTTAAAATACACATAGGAAGCAGTGAAAACATCTGTTAAGAAAGCCCTCTAAAATCAATGTTTGTAATACAGAACATGCCAGAACTGCTGAAAATCTCTCAGGGATGATGAAGAGTCAGTTTAATACACAGGTCTCAGCTTCCAATGTGAATGAAAAAGCTCAGCGGTTTAACGTGGCTCCTTCTTGTAATTGCATAATGTAAAGGGTGCATGTTCACACCCTGTTACTTAGTCTTCCCACTGCAGTACACAGTGGACTAAGCTAGGCAGGCTGCCCACATTAGAAAAATGTTGCAGCAAACCTATCTGACTAACATTTAAATACACCATCGCTCAATAAATGCAGCTTTAAAGCGCATAGAAACAATGTAATTTAAAGTGTTTCACTATATACCATCCCATACATAGAGATAGCACAGCGATCTACACACACTTGATCAGTGCATTAACATGCTTGTTTAAGAGCTCTCAGCCTGTTGCACTCAACTAGGAATAAACTTCACTCAGATAAATCCCGCCACAGCAGTGCACTGTGCATGATAACCCAGACAATTAATACTCTGATGCCGACATATACAGGTTATAAACTTTCATAAGCTAGCTCAGTGGGCCAATGTCATTTTCCAAGAAGACTACCTGAATACAGTGACAGCAGCTTGCACTCTTACACACCACAGTGCTCCATTACCTCAGAGAGGCCGGTCTCCATTGGAAAGTGCTTGCTGAGGGTACAGGCATTGGGGAACATGCTGCCAGAAAAGCTGAGGAGCAGGTAAAGTCAGAGATCTTCTAACCGAAGTGTTGGCCAAATAGGGTGCTGGGGAAGAAAGGGCCCGGGAACCAGGAAAGCCTCATCCAGGGGTGGCTGATGGTGATCTCCATGGCATCAGGAGCAAGGAATTGGCAGTGTCTTAGGGTGTGCAAGGGTCGCAGGGGTCCTCCAATATCATAGCGAGAGCTTCTCAAGTGTTTCCTCTAGTACTTGCCCACCAGGTGCCTCCGCTACATTTCAACACCCACCCCATGGCGCCCTGAAAGGAGCCAGAAGTTTACAGAAGACTAGGGGGCACCATCTGGCAGCGGATGAATGGGCATGCAAGCAGGAGAGGTGTGGTGAGTCCTTCCACAGTCCCCGTTATTTTCTCAATGCGTCTATCTCACTCTCTTGCCTCAGAGTACTGGTGGGACCAGAGCAGTCTTTTGTGCGTGAATTCGAGGCACCGATAGGCCGATAGCAGTGAGAACAGAGTCCCTGGTACTGTTGGAAGATGCTGCGTGAGCTCACCTCACCTCTTGCACTTCTTTCTCACCTTTCCCACCACTGCACCTGAGAGAGGAGAGGACTCACAGTGTTGATTCCACGGGTGGAGTGGCAGAATTTATTAGTAATTCCGTGTTACAAGAGTAATGTTGAATTAATAAAGTCCTCCCATTACACTGGTGGAATTAAAAATTCCATCCATGCCTACTTCTTCTGTCTTCCACAGGTCCAGTAGTGTTCTGAAGATGGTAACATAAGTGCCGCACTCATGGCTAGTGCCAGGATGCGCGTGAGAGAAACTTCTGGGCACTCTCTACCAACGGGGTAAAAGCTCCCAGCAGTGACCCCACCCATGTTTGCAGAGCTTCTTGTTTGTTTTACTGTAAACTCTCCCACAGTGCCCCTCTCTAAACCTTTCTTTCGCTATCCAGAGCTTTCTGTGTCCACCCAGAAGTGTGGTTATGATAGTGAGAGACCCCTCCCTTGTGGTCACTCCAAACTAATTCAGGTGTAGCCTCCCCTCCTACTGGGTTTGGAGACAAGCTGGCTATAAAGACAAAGGGAGGTAGGCGTAGGTATGAGATACATCTGCTAATGACAGGGTAGATATCCTTTGAAGCTCAGAAAGTGGCTGGGTCTCAGGGGAGAAAAACATCTCCCCAAACCCAAGCCCTTTACCCACTGCCTGAGAGCCATCAACAGTTAGGTGACACTGAACATTGGCAGAAATGCACGTTTTGCTTAGGAAGGAAAATGACAACTTTTAAAAGTGTCATTTTCACAGTAGTAATATAAAACCTGACTTGACCATTAAGTTGGATTTTAAACTACTACTAAAATGAACAATGTTCCTAACTACTCTCAAACTGAAATAAAACAATATAAGGTTTTATATTGTAGCCTAATGCTTTCCACGGGAAAGCCAGTCTTGCCTAAATGACAAATGACTTTCGGCATTTTATACTTCCAGGACATGCAAAGCAGAAAATGTACATGCCATATATTTTTAACTACCATTCATCCTGCCCTATGGCCATTTAGGGCCTACCTTAGCAGTCACTTACAATTATTAAAAAAGAAGGTTTAGACCTGGTAAAGGTTTGTTTGTCAGATTGAATTGGTAGTTCTAAAACTTCATATCCAGGCTGCAGAGACAGACCTGAAGAAATGCTTCACACTGTTACTTTATTCGTGGTACAAACTGTCCCTCTGTTCACTAGTGACAATTGACTTACAGACCCTGGGTCCACTTTGTACAATATACTAGGGACTTCCAAAAAGAAGTATAGGCAATTTTGATATGCTTTTGGAGTCAGAGCACTGGGGCCTGGTTAGCAGTCTCTAAGTGTGCAGGGTAAACAAAAACAGCTGCAGCAGTCCAAAAACTAGTGATGACCATACAAAAAAACAATTTTCTTACAATCTGGCCCTTACTTCAATGACAATCCTAATACCAGACTCCTGTATATACCTATATGTGAAAACACTGTTCAGTATCAAATAAGTTATCTCTAAATTGTATGTCACAATAATGGGGGAGATTCATTTCAAACCTCTACAGTGCACCCTGAAATGTAGATGACAAATCTAATTCTCTATGGAGAACTCAACTGAAGATTGGTCTTCTCTCCCAGTGACAAGTGATGACGGCTACGAGAAGCTCAATTAGAATCTACCTTTTTCAAGGTATTGCATGACTGGCACTAGTCATTGCAGAAACTTCAACTAACTAACCTCACCACTTCATCTCATTGTTGGCGATGCCGAGAATGAGAGGGCTGTATGGTACAATTGCAATTGTCATGTCAGAGTCTGGCAAACTTCTGGGAGAAGCTTGCAAGCATTATGAATGCTAAAAGTACAGAGACATTAGATTTATCTCTAAAGTGTGTTCTATGACATGACTCATCTGAAACACCTGGATTAAGTCATCACCTCAAAAGAATGGCTGGAAACTGGTATTGTAACAGCCAAATTGCGTATCTAGAGCTTGAGAAGATGCAAGCCTTTATGTCCCATGACTCATGAAACCGGGTTACAAGACATGGCAATAACAGCAGCTCACGAACGAATAATCTATTGAATACTGGATCAACAGCATATTTTTGATTCGATCTGGAGCTCATTTCTATCTGACCTAACTTCATGATTTTTTACTGATTACATTAATTAATGTTCTCTACTAATTAGATGTTTCTATTTTTGAAGACGCCTCAATTAACATCATTAACTATATCACTGATAGTTTGCTACACATAAAAAAAAAAATAGACAACCCATGAAGAACATGTTAGATTTGATTACATTTTGTCTTAATCCGTAAGTTGCTTAGGGTATAAATATTTATGTTTTAAATGCTATTTTGATTAGTCTATTCGGCAGAGTTGTTGAAACTATATAAGGACCCTTGTTATGTTTTTCTTCATTTCTGTAATGTTAGGAAATAATGATTCATACACGATTTTTGATATAACTAAAGCACAATAGAGAACTCATATACTGGAAGAAATAAAAAAGTGCATGGGGCTGGGATAGCGCACGAGCCGACAGCCAATATGGCCACCTGATCTCGGAGCTCCGCGCATCGTTGAACACATTTTTACCACCGGAGCCATTTTTTTCACTTTTTTCTGATGGTGCTTCGTTCACAATAGCGGTGGGATGTTTTGGAGAGCATTTTTAATGATTTTATGGTCTCCTAGCTTATTTTCTGACTTTTAAATTATGCTTTTTACATTTTTCCTCATGAGAGCGGCAATTTTGAATAATTTTTGCTCACCGTTACAAGGTACTTATCTGTTTTTTCTTTGAATGTTTAATGGCTTTGCTTGCAGTTTGTTGCGCAAGCCATGTAATATATTTTTGCTGTCTCATCAACATATATTTTGGAGTTCCTGTGTCACTTGTTTCCTTATTGAAGGCTTTTATTTTTATATGGGCAAACTAAATAAAATAAAATCTCTGTCGCATCAGTTCTCCTCAACTGACAAACTTTCGCAGTTTTTACAATTGGATACTTCTGCTGCAGCGTCTTCTTCTTCCATGTCAAAGATGTTTTCCTCATCTTCTTCGCCTAAAGTTTCTCAGAATATTTCTACAACTACTCATAAGAGGGTCAAACAGGACCCACCTTCACCAGTAAAATCTCCCTCACTGATCTCTCTTGAACTTGTGCTTGACGAAATACACGCATTTCGTCCTTTTATCGAAGAAACGAATTCTCGGATACCAAATCTTGATACTAAGTTGTCTCAAATGGAAGTGAGAGTGTCTGTTTTGGAGCAAAGAGTCAGTGACGTGCAGGATGAAACACATAAAATTACTAGTTTGGAGAAGGAAGTGCAAACTTTGAAGACACTTGCGGAGGATTTGGAAAACAAAAACAGATGCAATAATCTTCGCCTTTATAGATTACCGGAGGGTCTTGAAGGAAGTGACCCAATTTAGTTTTTTGCGTCATTCTTTCCACAGTTAGTGGGCCTACCATCTTTTACAGTATTGAACATCCAAAGGGCACACCGTATTGGTCATCGTCCTCCGCATTCCTCCACATCTAAACCAAGAGGCATGACTATTTTCTTTCTTGAATTTACTGATCTATTGAGAGTTCTTAATGCTGCGAAAGCCAAAAAACAAATCTCTTGGAAGGGAAGTAAAATTTTCATCTCACAGTATGTGTCCAAAGCTACACCAAACAGGAGGAAAGAAGTTTTTGATCTTCGTCCACAGCTTATTGACTTGGGAGCTAGTTTTGGATTATTCCATCCATGTTTGTTCAAAGTGACATATCAAAATAAGACAACTTCACATACCTCCCCTGCAGCTCTTCGTGATTTTCTAAGACTATACTATACAAACCCTATGGAAACAGCTGGTCCTTCTCCACGTTGACTATATATTTTTCTTAATCTATTATGCCCTTGTTCATTACTATTACGATGCAGTTGATGGCCCTTCATATGCAGTTTATACATTATACTATCTTGATGTGACAACAGGTCCTCTTTGTTAATGTATTGTTTTCTTTTCACAGGTTCCTGGTGTTCTATAATCATTATTTTTGCTCGTAACTTTTGTCCGTTGATGTGTTCCGTCCCTTTGCTGTGCCATCTTCAGTCTGTGCTGTCATCACCCCTCCCCTATTGTTCATTCATCTCAGGTATGTTTTTGCAGTCGTCTTTATTTGACATGTACTTTTTTCTTGCTGTTTCCCCTTTATTCTTGTCTCTCTTTGTTTATTCTTGTTTTCCTTTCCCCTATCTGTACTTTCAATTATTTATGGTACAATACCTTTCGTGTAGGTATATGGTTATGTGACGTAAAAATTCAGAGTTTTTTCTTGGAATGTCAAAGGATTTACTAACCCAATTAAAAGGCAGGGAATTTTATCCCATTCAGCTAAATATAATCCAGACTTGGTTCTTTTACAAGAGACCCATTTGACGGATTCTGAAGCTCTGAAACTTAAAAGAGGTTGGGTGGGCAATGTTTTTACTTCTCCTTCATCTACAAAGAAAAATGGTTTAATTGTGCTCTGCCATAAAAAATTATCAGGTAAGGTTATTTCGCAAAACTCGGATTCCGATGGTAGATGGCTCTTTGTGAGGCTAAGTATTAATATGATTATAATGACTATTGGTAATATTTATGGTCATAATCACTCAGATTATCTTTTCTGGCCTAATATTACTAAACAATGTTTGCATTATAATGATGATTTTTTTCTTCTTGGAGGTGATTGCAATCAAATGATTGATCCTTTTGTAGATAGGCAATCTGTAATTAAATATTCTCCCCATAAAATGCATAAACAATTTAAGGCATTTTTCTCACAATGTAATTTAATTGATTCATGGAGAACCTGTAATCCTGATAGTAGGGATTTTTCATTTTATTCTCCACCACATGGCTCCTTATCTAGACTTGATCATATTTTTGTTTCAAAATCACTATCTCAAAACCTTATTAATTCCTCCATTGAACCTATGGTAATATCTGATCATGCTCCAGTCATCACAGATTTTGATTTGCTCCCTGTGCATTCCAAGTCCAATAAGTGGGGATTTAATCATTCTTTGTTGCTTGATTCTAAATTTTCCACTTCCTTTGTTGCCTTTGCGGAGGAATTTTTCCGATTTAATGATGATTATCATGTTTCCCCACAATTGTTATGGGATCCGTTTAAGGCTGCGGCTCGTGGTCATATAATACCTTTTGTCTCTAATAAAAAGAAAACTTTTAATGCACATCATCAATCTCTGATTCTCAAAATTAAACGGTTAGAACATCAATATTATTCTTCCTCTTTTAATTTTTATCTACAAGAACTTATTCAAGCAAAATTGCAATTTAACAAAATCTCAATGGATAATGCCTCATCTTTTCTCCTACGTAGTAGCCCCGTTATTATGGAGGTCAAAATAGATCAGGGAAACTTCTGGCTAATTATTTAAAATTACGAAAGCAACGCCATACTGTGAAGTCTATAGTTACAGATACTGGTGAGTCCCTTTTTAAAGATGAAGATATCTTAGCTGAATTTGTTAATTATTACCAGACACTTTATACTCCTGAGTCAGTCCCGACCTCCTTACAGATTAATGATTATTTAAAGAACACTCCAAACCCAATAAGACTATTGTTGATGCTACTTCACTTGAAGTAGATATTCATTCGTTAGAAATTTTTAAAGTCCTTCAATCTCTAAAAAAAGGTAAAACTCCTGGTCCGGATGGATTTACAGTGGAATATTTTCTTCATTTTTCTGACATTTTACTTCCCTAACTTTTTCAGCTTTTTCAATTCTTCATGGGTTCTGGTTGTACAGGGGGAACATTTCAAGAAGCTTTGATTTGTTTCATTCCAAAGGAAGGTAAGGGTCATACTTTCTGTAAATATTATAGACCAATCCCTCTTCTCAATACAGATTATAAAATCTTTGCTAAATTATTAGCCCTGCGTCTTGATACCTTTTTACCTGCGCTGATAAGTAAGAAACAAACGGGTTTTGTCAAAGGTAGACTTGCTTCTGTCAACTCTAGAACATTCTTCAATGTACTCAGCAAAGCTCCCGCTCTTTCGTACTCCTTAGCAGCAATTTCCAAAGATGCTGAGAAAGCGTTTGATCGGTTAGACTGGTCTTTTGTATTAAAAGCTTTAGCCTGGCATGGTTTAGGGCCTCATTTCATTGCATTTATCTCTTTGCTTTATCAACCCCCAATGGCTTCGATATTGGTGAATGGGAGAGTGTCCAGATAATTTGTATTACGTCTAGGTGTATGTCAAGGGTGACCACTCTCTCCACTCCTATTTATTCTAGCTCTAGAGCCCTTTCTATCCTGTATTAGAAATAACATTAAAATTGAGGGATTCCAATATGGTGAGAAACACTTAAAATTAATGGCATGTGCAGATGATATACTTTTATATATCTCAAACCCTGAACTCTCGATTCCATTTCTGCCTGGGGAGATTGAAGACTTTTCTCTGATTTCAGGTTATAAGATAAATTCGGATAAAACTGAAATCCTTCCTCTAACAAAACTTTGAAATTAGATCATCGTTTGATATTACTGGCTTTCACTGGAATTCTTCCAAGATTAAATATTTAGGTATTTGGTTCACCTCATCCATTAAAAAGTCCATTGAAGTAAATATCTCAGATGCTTTAGAGAAGGTTGATAGATCAATTTTTTTATGGAATCCCTTATTTTTATCTTGGTGGGGTCGTCTTGACTCTATCAAAATGATGATTTCTCCTAACAATTTATATATCCTATCCATGATTCCGATTCCTCTACCTGTTACTTTTTTTTAAAAACTGGACTCCAGATTGTCTAAATTCCTCTGGAACAATAAGAAATCTAGAATTTCCCTTAGTCATCTTCGTCATTCTAAACAAGAGGGGGGGAGACAATTTTCCTGATTTCAGACTATATCACAAATCCTTTTGTTTGCGTCAAGCTTCTAGATGGATCTCCCTGTCAGGCTCTATGTTTACTCCCTTATGGTTGGATATTGAATGTTCTTTTCTTCTGCCTTTTTCTCCTCGTGAGGTGGTATCCTTTTCTCATAATATTTCGCTTATCTCCTCCTCGCTTCTTAAACATACTTGTGCTCTTCTGCGTTCTCACTATTTACCTCCATCCGCCACTTATTCAATTTTTCTGAATTCCACTACTTGCCATAATCGTCTCATCACTATTAATAAAAAACCTTTATTTTGGAAATCCTGGAGACAAAGAAATATAGCGTGGGTCAAGGATTTATTCTCAAATGATATTCCACTTTCCTTTCACAATTCCAACTTCTATTTCATTGTCCCAATTCATTTATGCCTAAATATCTTTTTCTTATTAATATCATTCTTGATGTACTGTTTTCCTTGCCTTCTCCTCCTTCTTCTTCTGAATTACCCTTTTCTTTCTCCTCCTTTCTTACCTCATATTCTAAGGCATCAAATATTTATAAACTTTTTCATTCTCCTGGTTTGACATGTCCTAAATCTAAAATTGAGTCTCAGTGGGAATTAGATTTGGGATATACCTGGACTGTTTCCTTCTGGAACAAGGTATGGCATAGATCTTATAAAACATCTAGATCAGCTTCTACCACACAGTCCCTTTTCTTTCTTTACCACAGACTTTATTTTACCCCTTCTACTATAGCAAAACTTTCTGTATCATCCACTTCAAACTGTTGGTCCTGCGATAGCCCAAAGGGAGACCTTATGCATATCCTTTTTTAATGTCCCCCCACTGTCTCTTTTTAGAGAAAAGTTTGTCATCAGCTTATCTCTATTTTTCATTTGCGATCCTAATTATCTCCCTAAGTGCTTTTTCTAGGTAGCCTCTCTGCTGACATTGTTTCAGATGATGATCATTTAAAGCTGTTGGATCTCATGTTAGCTTTAGCCTTTCAGCAAATTACTCTTAATTGGAAAAATTCATCCAACATTTCCTACAAGGCTTGGTGGTATAATGTTTGCCACTACCATAGACTAGATATTGCTTTTACCTCTTTATGCTGCCCCTCCATAACTAGAGATTTGTATTAGTTACCTTTGACTGATTATCTTAATGCTGTTGCTTGCAATTCTACTAATTTTACATTATCTCAGAATTTTAAGCCACCATGATTTCTTTATTTTCGCTGTTCTTGAGTGAATTTAAATTTAGCTTAACTTTATGCTTTATAGAATATCACTTTTTTCTTTTTTTAGCTTTTTAATACCCAATGTATCTTTCTTATTTTAACTGGTCTTGTTCTGTTTTTTTATTGTTTTTCCCCCATTTTATACTTTAAAATGTTAAACAGCTTTTACAATTCCTTTCAAAATTATATCATTATCATTGTGACAGATATCTTGTATTGTTATTATGTGACCCATATGTATTTTGATTTTAATAAAGCTGATTTATCTTTTTTTTTAAAGTGCATGGTTCTAAATCATGCATTGCACGAGACATAATCGTTCTATCAATCTACATCTATCTGAGCAGTCAGAGAGAGAGATTTAGGGTCAACCTCTCGCATATATCCAGATAAGCCAACTTTATCCTCCTGTGTCAGAGGCTAAACCGATGCCCCTTCAGGCAAAACAGGTCACATTTTGTCTCTCCCACATCCTAATTACTGCTACTGTCCAGGTGAGACGAATATCATAAGCCATGCTATTTGGTTCGGTGCCTTACGCTTCATCTTGAGTTTTCCTTCTCCGGGCTTTATTTCCCATGGTCTCATCACCCTCACATTTTGTGCCTAGTCAGTTAAATAAAAGTTTGATTAATGTAACCACTCGAAGGGGGGCTCAAGAGGGTTTTGAAATTGATCCTTAATGGGCCAAAATTAAAACATAATTGGTTAATGTTGGCTTTACCCTGCCAAAACCATGAAACCTATTGGTTTAGTGTCACTTGGATCTATAAAGTTCGGCCCATACTCACAGAAAATTGGTTAGAGTCAATTTGAGGTCCCTAATAACGTTTCCTATTTCTTTTGGTTTTACTTTTCCTTTAACTTTGTGAAAAATGACCATACCAATGCAGAAAGGAAAGAGGATATAGTACCAGAATATTGAATGAAACATAATATTTAGCACAAACATATTGTTACCAGAATTTCAACTTCCATTATATTGTGATGGCAAATGTATATGTAAGTATAAACATAGTAGGGAGTTACTATATAAACTTTGACTATATCTATGACAGTCCACACTTGTGTAGTTGTAATTAGGTCCTAGTTTCCGAAAATATATATTTTTTTTCATTAATAACTTTGGTGCCATTTGACAAATCTTCGTGAAATTTTCCAAAACAATGTTCACTAATCTCAGCTCCTTTGTGTAAAGTTTCAGGGTGGCCCTTCAAAGTGGTAGTGGGGGTAAAAACAAAGCAATTTCCACAAGGGTTACGGAACAGCTCTATGGCCAAAATGACTGATGGTATTGCACCAAATTGGTCAAAAAGCTAGAGCTTTGCCCATAAAACATGCTTTTTGTGATTGGCTGTAGATCAGTTGAGCAGTTTTTGAGAAATTGTTTTAAAAGTTATAGATATCTGGACTATTGAGATGAAACTCAAACATTCAAGCCTTCTGATTGGCTGAGGGGGCTTTTTCATAGCAAGTGCTCTGATTGGCTGACTGCAACATGAAAATAAATGCTGTGGCATGCATTACAGGACCTGGGTACTTCATCTCCTGTCCTGAATAGGTTTTTGAAAAAGGATATACAGTGGAAGCGGATGGATTTCCTGACTCCCTACCCCTTGTAGGGGAAGGGGGTCTTGGACATTCCCTATGCAGAAAAAAATTACATTTTTGAGAGTCCAGAAGGAGTCACAAGGGACACCCTAGAAACTCCACTGGGACCGGGAAAATGATTTACAAAAAATAAAATGTGATGTTGGTGTCCATTCCATGGGATGTTTGCAGCCCATGGGGGAGTGGGTGCAAGGCCTGGCTTCAGTCCAGACTCTGGACCTAATTACGACATTGGCAGATGGGATTCACCATTACAAACGTGATGGATATCCCATCCGTTGTATTACAAATTCCACTATATCCTTTGGAACTTGTAAAACAGTGGGCGGGATATCGGTCACGTTTGTGAGGGAGTATTTCATCTGCCAAGGTCGTAATCAGGCCCCCTGTGCCCAACTCCACACCATGCATGACCGAAGGCTGAACATGGCTGCTCTTTGACCGCTCCTTGGGGGTTAGGAATCATAATAAGATCTTACATTACAATGAAAAAAAACTAGAAATTCAATAAAAAAACAAAGGTTAAAGTAATGTTATAGTTAGGTATGGTAACAATATTTTAGTTTGCATTAAAAAACTCAGAAACTCACTTAAAAAAACAAAGGTCAAAGTGATGTTCGATTTTGGTGAAAATGGCACTTAAAATGTAACATTGTAAACAAAAAAACACTGACATTCCTTGGTTATGGTTTACTGAGCTAACTACATTTTGTGCCCCCTAATCTTATGCTTTTGACCTCACAGACTGCATCACTCATGACATGTTCAATGTGTTCAATGACATCGTTGATGAAATCACTGACTTAATCCCACATGACATCATTGATCATCATCAATGATAACAGTGGGAATGGTGGGGCACAAGTTCAAGTTAGCTTAGTAAACTAAAATTGGTGAATATGTACTAATATACATATATACGTTACATTCTGTATTTATAGTTAGGGTGACCAATGATAGGGATTGTTTTTTATTTTTGTCCCTCAATAACTTTGCAAGCGTTTGACAAAGATCTGTGAAACTTTGCAGACCTGCTACCCCCGTTTCATCTGTGGAGTACTGGAAGTTTTGTTTTGGTCAGGGGTAGGCCTGGGCGGAACTTGTGGAGTTTCACTCCACGGAATTCCTCAAAGTGTCAAAACAACCCTTCAAGATTCTGCTGAACTCTGCCAGTGGGCAGAAGTGTTCATCGCCCATTTGCACTGTTTTTTGAAGACAAGTAGCATGATCTGTGCTGAAAAATCAGTGAGAACGTTAATATACGGGCTGCATGGTTCATTTTGTTGTATCTGCTTCCTGTTCCCTGCATGGTGCTGGGCCTGATTTTGTAATCCATTTGAATCCTACCCCGATCCCAGTCATCCACTTCTCATTTATCTTTTTTATGAGTGTGTGTCTTTGTAGTTTTTCTCTGTTATTTTTTCTTTTCAGTGACTTTTTGTACCATTTTTTTTAACGTTCTTTCCTTTCTGCATCTCTCGCTTCTCTTACCTTCTTCCTACCTTTTTTTGCTATTGATTTCTTACCCAGCGCAATGTCAGAGGAACAGCTCCAAGCAGGCAGGAAGCAGCAGCTGGTAAGAGGTTCAGTCCCGCACCATTTGTTCTAGGGCAGTGGTAGCCACACCAATTTTTTATGTGCAGTGCCACCTCTCCTCCATGCTGGCAGCAGGCGACAGGCCTGGGAGGGGAAAAGCCCTGAGGGAGCATCGGTTACTGGGGTCCAGCACGCTCAGCAGGATCTGACGCACCGCAGGGTTGACATACTGAACTGAGAACAGAACCTGCTTGACCTGCTGGGCGTCAAGGCTGCGGGGCTTGGTGAGTAATTATTATTGTTTGTTTTCTAAAATGCGAATTTTTGAATGAATAGAATGCTGCTCATACTCAGAGGTAAGTTAAGTTAAGTTTATGTAACATTGCTAATATTATGTGATTGCGCTTGAGCTAGGCAGGTGCTTGGTGCTACCTAATTGTACTCATTGGTGCATGCTTGGGCTGATTATTCAACAAGTCATACTGACTTCTCTGTCCTCCTGTCACTAAGATAGTGGTAGTAGAAGAAGAAGCTTATTCGGTATGAAAAAAATTCATCCATTACAACACATAATCACCAAACATTGTAAAAATACCAATAAAAAACATGTATAATAAAAGTACCCATCATAAAAACATGAACTTATAATTATAAATATATATATAAATACAAAACAGAAGAAGATAAAAACCTCATTCATAATAAGTAAAATCATTCTAAAAATTCTAAATTTTTGCGCCAAGTAGTAGCTCCCTTCAGGAATGATCCCAGGCCCTTCCATACCAGTACATCTGAGACCATTTGCAGCCACATGAAAGCAGGACGGTATTGCACAAAACCCTTGGGCCTAAGGAGCGGTAGAAGAAATCGGGTTCTAAATGGAGCATAAAAGACACAAAACAGTGTAAAATGGATCAAGGTCTGATGGGACACCCCATCACAGGGGCAGGGTCTAATACATTTCTCCCCATACTGACCTAGGGGGAAGCACAAATTACTTCTAATGATCCCCAAGCAAAATCGAGTTATGAGAGACCTTTCCCTCACATCCTTGATTTCTGAGAGATATCGCTAAGGACCCACCCACATCTTTAGCATAGTAAATTCCCTGATCAATTTTTTCCTTAGAACCTCCCCCTCCCTCTTGGTCTCCTGGATTCTCTGAAAGTTATCCTTAACCCATTTCTTATCATAGCTAGTCAGGTCCTCGGGATAATCAAACAATTCAGGCCGCCCCAGGTCATGTGCCATCTTCCTTATGTGCGACAGCCAGGGAATATGCTTTACATTGTCGCAGGCCAAACAATCCATTAGGTTATCCCTATTAAGAGAGGCATGTTCGTTACTCCAAACTGAAATCCATAACAAAAGGGGAGCCAGCTGGGTAGTGTCCTGTACATACTCAAGGTCCAGTTCCAGGTGAAGGCAGAATCCAGGAATATTTTGTCCAACACCCAGAAGCCTTCTACAGAAACGATTTTCTTCCACCCTAAGGGCTCGGGAATCCCTAAACCCCCAAAGTGCTGAACCATACAGAAGGACAGGTAGGCATTTCCGCCTATAGATTTCAAGCAGGGGTTTAATAGGTTTCCCCATTTGGGCCCACCCTCACGTTTGCCACTGTCCCTGAATGGAGATATCGGAGAAGCTCTACAATATTAGGGTCCAACCCTGACTGAGTTTTCCTCTCCCATAATAAAGACCGATTCACTTTATCAAAAGCACAGCTAAGGTCCATAAAAGCAAGATAGAGGGTACCTTTCCTGGCCTGCGTGTATTTGTTGATTATCATCAGTAAATTGAGACACTGTTCTTGCGTGCCTAGGCCTTCCCTGAAGCCATACTGTTCCCGACTTAAAATATCATTTCCTATCATCCAGGCCTCCAGACGGCCTAGGATAATCCGTCCCAGAATCTTCACAGAGGAATCCAGCAGGGAAATAGGGCGATAAGACTTAGGATCATTTCGATCACCCTTTTTAAACACTGGGACTATGCAGGCCGATCTCCAAGAGGCAGGAATGCCCACAGTAACGGCTGCATTGAGAACATTTAGGAGAATGGGTGCCCATAACTGAGGGTTAGCTTTATACAGGTCCATCGGGATTGAGTCCGGGCCCGACGCTTTATTATGTGCACAACTCTGTATCGCATCAATAACCTCCTGTAGTGAGAATCTGATTGCTAGGTTAGGAGCCACATCATACACATTCTCCCGCATATTACTTAGGGGGGTACCCTCAAATATATTACAGAAATGAGTTACCCAGGCCTCCGGGGCTATATTACATCCAAGGCCCTCAGAGGTTTCTGTTTCAAAGGCACCTCTATTCACCACCTTCCAAAACAGGCCGGAGTCTTTCAAAGCTGTAGCACGCTCTAACTCTTCCCAGGCTTTATCTTTATATGTTAGCTTACTATCCCTCAGGGTCCTTTTATACCTTATTCTGGCTTCTTTTACGAGAACCCAATCTCTAGGGTGAGTCTTGGTAGCCATCTTTAAATTTGCCCTTGCATCATAGCAGGCTGGTCCTTTATCACCACCGTTACAGGCCTGCCTCGTCCTAGTGAGCGTACGGCCCCAGGGAGTTTAAAGGACAATATAAGGGGATTATGATCGCTAAAGCACTCGCCTAACACTTTACCCCCAATCACCAAGTCTCTCATAGGAGGGGACACAAAAATATAGTCAATGATGGATCCAGACCCTCTTCCGACATAGGTTGGAAGTGGGTGAGTGCCTACTGCTTCAATATCATAGAAATTCAAGAGGCCCATCTCCCCGAGTTCCTTTAGTAGATCTCTGCCTCTAGAGTCCTGCGGACCCTGCGCTGAATAGACCTCACAGTCACGGATGAAGGGATTAACCACAGTACTGGACCGGCCCAACTTGGCATTAAAGTCCCCGGAGATGATGGCATGAAATTCCAATCCCACCTTCTCCATTCTATATTTCATAATCTTAAGACTGGAGAACAGGGCCCCAATTTGGCACCCCATACCCCACACAGCATTATAAAAGTTGACCAATAATACATTAAAATGATTGGAGAAGAGTACCCATACCAGCAATATACCTTGATGGTTACAGTTAATTTGGAAAGCACCCACTATCTTAGAGAGGCGAATTAGAGTGACCAGGCCACCTTTCGAGCGACCACCAAGAGACTGTACAGCTGGAATTGCATATCTGTCATACCCATCCCACACAGCCATTCCCGCCGACCAAGTTTCCTGAAACATGATAACATCATAATTAGCCACACACCCAACCCATGCTTGATCAGATAGCTTAGCGTCATAGCCCGCAATATTCCATGAGATAAGCTTACACTGTGGGGGCACCTCTTCTTGTATAGCCAGTGCCTTGGCGCATTGTCAATCCACCCCTTCCAGGGATAGGTTGCTATTGTTTCTTCTGCTATATGCCTGCAGGCTGAATTGACCCAGGGGGAGTTTCCTACCAGATCCAGGAGAGACCCCAGTACACACTCACATGTGATCATAAAAATAGCCCAAGGGAACGAGCGATGGCTAGAGAGAAGCCTTTTAGTCAGGGCGGGATATCTGACATTTATAATAACACAATCGTCCTTCCCCATCTTATTTTTAGGACCGACCCACCCAATTCTTCTGGCAAACAGGATATCCCTGAAGTCCTTACATGAAAAATCACAATTTTTGCTCAGCCAATGACCAACCTTATTTATGAGTTGGTTTGTAGACTCAGTTGCCCCATAAACAAGAGCAGGCACATTCGTCAGCACTACCACGTAAGGGGCACACGCAGGGGGGAGATCCAAACAGGTCGGGGACGGCCTGGCCGTTGGCTGGTTCAGATTGTCATTGCCAGACAGCAGTTGGCCACCCCCTCCAGTTGCCACAGAATTCGTATCAGGCTGCCTACTGCAGCTAACCATATTGACTGAACTCTCTATCCTCAATGAAGAGGTTGGTGCAGTCGGAGCAGTTTCAGCACAGGCACCCTGACCCTCAGTATTTACAGGATTCACCAAAAGGTAAGATGATTTGTCCATGGGCCCCAAGGGTTCCGCTGCTACCTCTGGGAAGGACAACTCCTTACTGGCGCAGGGATGCCTCGTCGAAGCCACACTTCTACCTACAATCTGTGGTAGTAAGTAATATCAGTGAGTTAGCGTTCTCTGTGCCTTTCTTTCTGTAGCTCATACAGTCCCAATCTCCTAGTGATGTGTAATACGCATCTTTGCATTGAAAAGGGAGACTGAGGTGGCCCATCGAAGGGGGTGAGAACTAGAATCAAAGATAATTTGTTGCAATGCCTTAGTAGTTCCAAATGAACTTTATGTTTAGGAAATTAGGAATAGTGTTTAGGTGTAGGAAATTAGGGAAACAAGTCAATTTACAATCAAACAATCAATATACGAGTACTATTTGCAATCTGATTTTGAAAAGTAAAATGTTACTGCGTTTGCCTTTGTCTGTCAAAATATTTTTGGGGAGATTAACTGTATGACCAATCAATTTTTTTAATCTTCTTTATTTTTTATATTAGCACCCAAGGTTACTCTTCTAATATTTGCAACTCCTATTCTAATAGTTGCATTATCTCATTTTTCCATATTTCAGTAGCTGACTTCCTCCTGTCTGTACTAGTATGTAACTTTCTTCTGCTTTTGTTATGTTTTCCCTCTCCCCTTATATATCTTTTGGCTGGTGCTGAACAACTAAGGGTCAGATGTGTGAAGCGAGATTGCATTTCTTGATGGTCCGAATTGCTATTTTGGGCCGTTAAGAAATGTAAAATGGGATTTTCTTATGTACAAAGCCCTTTAAGGAATCTCACATTGCGATTTCTATCCTGTAGAAATGGCAATTTGTGATTCCCAGAATAGGAAATCACAAGTAGGGATTTCCTATTTGCAATTCTTATTCTGATGTACTGTGTATTTTCTAAATGTGACTTAGGAATTTAGGAGATGCCATTACCATCGACTTGAAGGCGATGTTAACCAGGTGAAATTAAAAAAAGCACCATGAAGTGCTTTTTTAAATTGTAATAGAGCACACACGTGCCTCTTGGGCATATATGTGCTCTACAGGTACACTCCTATTTTAGGGGGGTCTTTTTGCCTTTTGCCATCCTTGGTTTTGCTTTTCCTAAATAGAGATTTCCTAATAAGAAATCGCTATTTGGAAAATCCAAAACCGGCCCATTGACTCAAATGCAATGGGATTTCTTAATAGCGATTCCTACTTTGTAGGAATCACTATTAGGAAATCAATATCTTTGTACATTGCATTTTGCATTTCTTAAATAGCGATTTCTATGAAGTCATTATTTAAGAAATGCAAACTTGCATTTTCTTAGTTCTGGCCCTAAGAGAACAGATTTTGGGTACTCTACTGTGAAAATTGCAGGCCCAAGAAAGCTATTTTTCCCTAAGCATGTTATTTATTGCTCATACTCATACAGTAAAATGAGAGAGTGGCCATGGTCATGATGGATCCCCTCCCAACCCCACAATGTTGTGTTATTTATTATTCATTTTATACCAGCAGTTTCCATGGCAGTCCAGCATGGCATGAACATAGTATGTGGTTCCATTGCATTTGCCAACCAAGAACATATGTCCTTCATTAACCAATTTATTCCACCCCTTCATTGCGCTTCAATCTATCAATCAATCAATAAAAATGTATAGAGTGCGCTACTCACCCGTGAGGTTCTCAAGGCGCTTGTGGGAGGGCTGAGGGGGTTACTGTTCGAACAACCATGTCTTGAGTTTTTTTCTGAAGAGTAGGAGGTCTTTGGTTTTGCGGAGGTTGGTGGGGAGGGAGTTCCAGGTTGTGGGGGCAAGGTAAGAGAAGGCCCTGTCTCCTGTGGTGGTTCGCAGGATGCGGGGAACTGTAGCTAGTGCGAGGTCGGCGGATCAGAGGTTGCGGGTGGGAGTGTGGAAGTTCACTCTTTCATTGAGGTAGGTAGGGCCGGTGTTGTGGAGGGATTTGTGTACGTGGATTAGGATCTTGAAAGTGATTCTCTTGTCTATGGGGAGCCAGTGAAGGGATTTGAGGTGTGGTGAGATTCGTTCGTGGCGGGGGAGGCCAAGGATGAGGCGTGCAGCTGTGTTTTGGATTCTCTGGAGTTTGCGTTAGAGTTTGAGTGTGGTGCCGGCGTAGAGGGTGTTACCATAGTCCAGTCTGCTGCTGATGAGTGCATGGGTGACTGTCTTCCTGGTCTCTTGGGGAATCCATTTGAAGGTTTTTTTTAGAGTGCGGAGTGTGTGGAAGCAGGAGGAGGTTAGTGCATTGATTTGCTGTGTCATGGAGAGGGAGGGGTCCTAGATGATGCCGAGGTTGCTGTCGTGGTTTGCGGGGGTGGGTGCGGGGCCTAGGGCGGTGGGCCACCAGGAGTCATCCCATATGGTTTTGTTGGGGCCGAAGATGATGATCTCGGTTTTGTTGGAGTTAAGCTTGAGGTGGTTAGTTGTCCTCCAGTTGGCGGTGTCGAGGAGAGCAGCGTGTAGGTTGGTTTTGGCAGTGGTGGGGTTGCGGGTGAGGATGAGTTAGGTGTCATCTGCGTAGGAGGGGATAGTGATTCCGTGTGGTCAGAGGATGTTGGTTAGGGGGATCATGTAAATGTTGAAGAGTGTGGGGCTGAGGGAGGACCCTTAGGGGACTCCGCAGATGATCTTGGTAGCGGTGGAGTGGAAAGGTGGAAGGTGGACTCTTTGGGTCCGGTCGGTGAGGAAGGACGTGAGCCTTTCTAAGGCTTTGTGATGAATTCCTGTGTTGTGGAGGCGTGTGCGGAGTGTGTGGTGGCAGACAGTGTCAAAGACTGCGGAGAGGTCTAGGAGGATGAGTGCGACGGTCTCGCCTTTGTCGACTTTGGTCCTGATGTTGTCAGTGCATGCGATGAGGGCGGTTTCCATGCTGTGGTTCTTGCGGAACCCGGATTGTGAGGGGTCAAGAGTGTTGTTTTCTTCAAGAAAGTGGGATAGGCGGGCGTTGACTAGTTTCTCAGCAACCTTGGTGGGGAAAGGGAGGAGGGAGATGGGGCGACAGTTGGAGAGGACCTCCAGGTCGGCTTTGTTTTTTTTTAGGAGAGCGGTGATTTCTGTTGGCTTCCAGGGGTCTGGGTAGGTGGCGGAGTCGAAAGAGGACTTGGGTATGTCACGGAGTATGGGGGCGATGGTTGGGCTGGCTTTGTTGTAGATGCGATGAGGACAGGGGTCGGAGGGGGATCCGGAGTGGATGGAGTTCATGTTTTTTTTCGGATTCTTCTTGTGTGGTGGGGGCCCAGGTGGTGAGTGTGGTGGGGGGTCATGAGTGGGGGTTGAGTTGGGTGAGTGAGGGGTGTGTGTGGTGGGTGTGTGTGGTACGAAGCTGTTGTGGATGTCCAGGATTTTGTGGTGGAAGTGGTTGGAGAGGGTATCACATAGGGGCTGTGTGTGTGTAGGGTCTATGTTGCTGGCTTTGGGTTTGGCTAGCTCTTTAATGATGGTGAAGAGTTCTTTGCTGTTTTAGGAGTTGTTGTCAAGGCGTGTCTTGTAGTGATTTCTTTTGCTGGTGCATATGAGTTGGTGATGGGTGCGAATGGTAGTTTTGAGGGTGGAGACGTTGGTTGTAGAGGGTTCTTGTCACCATATTTTCTCCGCTTGGCGGCATTTGCGCTTGGAGTCTTGCAGTTCGGGGGTGAACCATGGGGCGTTCTTGATGTTGCGGGTGGCGATGTGTTTTCTGAGGGGGGCTAGTGTGTCTGCGCAGGTAGTGATCCATTTAGAGAGGTTGCGTGCTCCTGCGTTGGGGTCGTTGGTGTGGGGGGGAGGTTGTGAGCCAGTTGGGAGTTCAGGCGGTCTGTGGGAATCTTGTCCCACATGCAGTAGGGTGTGGTGTGTTGATGGTGGTGTGTGGGGGGTTTGGTGAAGGAGAAGTGGACGTAGTGGTGGTCAGTCCAGTGGAGTTCGGAGGTGTGGGTGTTGGCTATGTGTTGGCTTGAGGTGAAAATTGCATCAAACATGTGTCCTGCTAAGTGGGTGGGTGCGGTGGCCAGCTGTTTGAGTCCGAGGTTGGTGAGGTTGTCTATGAGGGATGTTGAGTTGTGGTCTTGAAGGTTCTCCAACTGAAAGTTGAAATCACCGAGGAGCATGTAGTCTGTGGAGGTGAGGACGTGCAAGCTGATGGTGTCGGCGATGGTTTCGCAGAAGGCGGGGCGTGGTCCTGGTGGTCTGTAGATTAGTGTACCTCTGAGGGTGGAGTTGTTGTTAATGTGGATTAGGAAGTGCATGTGTTCTGTGTTGTCGATGGTGTCTTGGGAGCTGGTGGTGACTTTGATGGTGTCCCTGTGTAGGATGGCGATGCCACCACCTGGCCTGTTGAGGCGGTCTTTGCGTTGGAGTTTGCATCCCTTGGGGGTGGCGATGGCTATGTCGGTTTCCGAGGAGGGGTTGGTCCAGGTTTCCGTGAGGAAGGCGATGTCAGGTGAGTGTGATGTGATGAGGTCCCAGAGTTCTATGGCATGTTTGTGAAGGGAGCGGGTGTTGAGGAGCAGGCAGTTGAGGTGGTTGTGGTGGGTGGTGTTGGTGTGATGCATGAGGGTGTTGTTGCGGGGTGTGTTCTGGTTGTGGGGTGGTGTGTGGTGGGCTGGTTGGTGGGGGCGGGGGCAGAGCAGGTGAGTATTGCATTGGGTGTGTTGTGTTTGTTGTTGGGGGGTCGCTATGGTTGGTGTGTGGTGTGAGGGATGAGGAGCAGGAGAAATGACAGGTGTAGCAGGTGTAGGGGCCATGAGTGTGTGTGGGGCTGACAAGGGTGCAGGTGGGGCGAGGGCCTGGGTTGAGTGAGTGGAGGGCGAGGGGGGAGTAGATTTGTCTGAGGGGTCAGGGGGACTGGCGCTGGGTGTGGTCTTGGCACAGACAGACACAGACGTGCTTGCCATTGGTGCGTCAGCGGCGCGTCAGCGGCGCGCCAGCGGCGCATCCGCGCCGCTGCTGCCATAAATGGGGAGAAGGGAGGGAGTGGTAGCTTCAAAGACTTAGAGTCATCAGCTATGCCCCTCCATTACAAAAAGTTCTTGGTTGGCTCTGGCTTTTCTAACATTGTCAAGCAACAAAATGCCAAAGGGATATTTTTGATAGAAGATACTGCTAGCCGAACTGTAGTGATGCAGTGTGGTTGTATTTTGTTCAATAAAAAATAATAAGAGGAAGTAAATTTGACATCTAAAATGTGTAATGTTTTTACTAGCTGCACAGACCATCAGGGCCAGTGGCAGCGCCAGTGTGGCAGACGTGGAAGTGGTTGAAGGAGGAGTACCAGCAGTGGCAGGGACGGGTGGTGGTAAGTCACATTGTTTGCTTATTGACAAAAATTGTTAGTATAACTCACTGTAGTTGTTAAGCGAGACAGATGTGTATCCTACCCATTACCATTCATCACCTCCTCCCTGCCCAAGGCATTCCACCACCGAGGACCTAACTGCAGCACGGTTTAATTCTGCACTGCCGTGTTGACTGTGCAATGTGCATCTGCTTCAGTTAATGCAGCATTTACAAAGTTTTCTATGCATTGCAAACCAAAGACAAGGTGTGTTTCTCTCCCAGTACCCACTCAGTAACCTCGTAGTACCTCACTCCTTTATTCTTTCCCACGTTCTGTCCCAGCCTACCAAAATCTTTTTAAAATACATTCTTGGCATGTGCCACATTTTTCTTGCCAAGTCATTTATGAACATATATTTATTGGCTTCCATAATGGATTTACACCTGTTCAAACATTTCCCTTTTGAATTTTGACATTCGTCAGCTACAGTGACTCACTAAGCCAAAGCTTAGCACATGATGATCAGTGATACCCCACTATGCTATTGCAACAAACTCTACCTACCCGGCCTAATCCCTCTACTGTATCCTGTAGTAGAGTAAGTTAAGCTTCCTTTCCTTACTGCCTAGCAAATGTATTTGTTGAAAATAATTTGTGATGGATGGGAAGGCCAGGGAGTAAAATAGAACTAGGTGCCGGATTTTGAGTTTTGCGGATGGGATATTCTGTGATGAACGTGCCAAATAAAATATTTCCTGTTCATTTCTCAGTACTGCAGTGCACAGTCAACTTATGGCAGAAAGGATATCCACATTGTATATGTAACTTGTGTGATGTAGTATCTCAACTGCCTCTTTGGAGTTAGGGTAGAATGGAAAGGCATTTGGAAAAGAGCATGGCGATTTACAATTAAAGTAACATAATTGTACATTACAGCTGCCCCAGCTGCAGAATGCTGAGAATACCAAAGTACCTGATGCACTAGCATGCTTCCATTAATTTAAAACAGCAAGAATACTTGTGCTATAATGTGCATAATGCCTTACTCATCATTGAGAGTTAATTTATGTTTCTTTTTTGCACACAAAGAACCTCATTACGGGTTTGGCGGTCTAAGGACCGCCATGTTGGCAGTGGTGGTCCAACCGCCAACAGGCTGGCGGAGCGGAATTCCATATTATGAGTTTGACAGTGGAGGCAGTGGAGAAGATTGCCAGTGGTCCACTGCCACTGCCACGGTCTGTCAGAGCCACAAACCATGTTTCTGCCGGACCTATTAGGAAGGTGCACACCGCCAAATTGACGGCGGCAGTCCAACCACCATGTGTCAGGAGGTGGAAAAAAACAGCATAAATGGAGACCCTCACCTGCAGACAGCCAGAAACGTCAGGAGCTGCCATGGAGCCATTCCTTTATGTCATGCCGCTGCTCCTGCTCACAGGAGAACAAAGGAATCAATGCCGGCGTGGACAACACCAACTGTAAGTCCACACACCTACCTTTATCATTAACCCTTTAAAAACAGCATGCTACACCGGCAAACACATTATGGGGGAGGCGATGGCCAGCAGCTACACCCATCATTGTGGACACACACACTCACACACTGCAACAGGACATCCACACTTGCACAACATGCACACTTCAGCCATGACACACACACACTGCACAGCAATATTACACAGATGCACATAGCTACACAGCACAGGCTCAGGGACACAGATGGCCACACAACACACACATACAGCAAACACAACACAACTACTGCACGCATACAGATACATTCCACACACTCACACCCAACACAGGCCTGGGACTGCCCATACATACAACACACACATAAATCCATGTGCCATGGAACACACAACACCACTATCAAACAACCCTGCAATCGACATACACATCACACACACACAGACACACTTTGCACAATGGACACTCAATGCCACGCACAATACACATAGAGACACATAGACAAATGAGATAAAGTGCACCACCACCACCACAAAACCTGCACAGCTGCAATGGTAGCAGCAGGATCATACATGGAAGGAGGCTGTACTGCGAAACATATTATGTTGAACAAGGCCCCAGAAAACATGTGCACTGGAATTGCCCACAATTGGATCCCAGGGACAAGGAATACCAACACCAATTGTTATGTATAGTCACACAATGGGTGAAGGGCAAGGCAAGAGAGCACACACAACTCACACTCCATGGGACATACCCCTACACCAACCAGCTCAGAGGGTCACACACCTAAATAAACACATGCACACACAAATGCAAAGTAAACTACCACAACTCAATGCACTCCATGTCTGCACAGACAAAACTCAAGAACACACACACCACATGTGGAAAATAGCCATATCAGGGGACAAATTCATACATGCCCACAACACATGACACAAGAGAAACACATACCATTACAAACACAACACCATTCCATTACACCAGCATCTCAGCTAACTACACATACCCATCACACAACACACACCATAACCTTGGGGGACAACAGCACTGTACACAAACTTGCAAACTGCAAAGAAATCTAAATAGAGCAGCAAGCAGTACAAACACACAGAACTATGGGCACGCAACCAATGTAAGCCTTAAACAACATAAACCTAGGGAAGGAAATGCAGGACAAAAGCATATCCAAAAAATCAACAACTGGTTGGCTTTATTAATGAAGAAGTAAATAAAATAATTCTTATCCAAGGCCATAGGCCAGTCCAAAGTCTGTAGCCCAAGAGGCCCAATATAGTGCCCCAACCCAACTCCTGATTGCCATGTAACCTCCACAGATGGGGGCATCAAGGGGGCAGGCAGGCAGGCACCGCAGGGATTATCTGGGGGTGGTGGAGGAAGGGTTAAGCTTGGGAGGGGGGTTTGGGTTTTGGCTCGGGAGGGGAGGAGCCTTCTAGGGAGGGGTAACCTTTTTCTGGGTGGGGAAGGGGCATGGGTGCTTGAGGGGGGCAGGGGAGGTCTTGGAGGTGGAAGGGAGGGACTTTGGGAGGGAAGCTATCCTTTTGGGGGTGGCACGGGCAAGCAGGGGTAAGGTCAATGGCACAAAGGAAAACTATTTTTAATCACATGGGGACAGTCATCAGAAGGGGTTTGGGATTTGGAGGTTGAAGGGGTGGTTGTATGATATGTAGGTGTGGATGTCTTTGGTGAGTGTTTGTGGGAGGTGTGCTTGTGTGTGGTGGGTGTCTGTTGGATGGGTGAGTGAGGGTGTTTATGTGTTTTGGGCTGAGGGGGGTGGTGATGTGGGGGGATGCCATGGTGGGTGGGTGTCTATGGGGTGGTGACTGTAGGTACGAAAGATGTGCTGCATGTAGGTGTGTCTGTGGTTGTGGTGTCTGCAGGTGTGGTGACTGGGGTGGATGTCTGAGGGTCTGCTGCAGTGGTGACTTTGGGTAGGATGGGTGTGGGGGCTGTATCAGTGACTGTTGTGGTAGTGTCTGTGGGTGTGACAGATGTTGTGTATGTGATGCTGGGGGTAGGGTGGGGTGTCAGGGCAAGTCGTGACAGTTGCTCTGGCTGCAGGGGGATGTTGTTTGTGTGCGTGCTGGTGGAGTGTTTTGGGGTGCTTGTGTTTGTCTGTGCTTCCCTTGGCTGTTGAGGTGGATACATGCAAGTCTGTCTGTGTGCTTTCACTGGTTTGGGGAAGGGGGGATTTGGACAGGGAAGAGGAAGGTGAAAGGGGGACAGTAGGCAAGGGATGACTGGCTGCCATCAGTGTGGAGACCAGAGCCTGAAAAGATCTCTGTAGGCAAGCCATCGCACCCTGAATGCCCTCCAGGAACACGCTCATCTGCTGTAGTTGTTTCGCCAGTCCCTGGATGGCATTCACTATGGCGGACAGACCCACAGAGATCGACCTCAGGAGGTCAATAGCCTCCTCACTGAGGGCAGCAGGGGTAACTAGGGCTAGGAGAGAGGTGCCTGTGGCAAAGGAGACACCCACCCTCGTGGATGAGAGGGCACAGCCAATTAGGTGGGGAGCAATAGGGAGAGTGGTGATAGAACGAGGATGGTGGACAAAGATGGTACTGGGGTGGTCCCCGATGGGCCCACTGATGGGTCCGCCATCACTAGAGAGTGGCCACTGAAAGAGGAATCCAATGATGCTGATGAATGTTCAGTCTTCCCAGTGGCACTCTCCTCGCCCTCCGGACCACTGGGTCCTTCTGTGTCAGTGGTGTCATGACTGGAGGTCCCATGGCCAGATGCTTGCCTACTTGGTGCGGCCCTGTCTCATTTGTCTGCCGGTGCTGTTAAAAGGAAGTGAAGTAGGGTCATATTATGTACATGATAACACATCAATCACAAATCTGAGATACAAAACATACCATCATGTCAAGTGATCCCTAGCACGAATTGACAGCAAAGTGGCACCATCATGTGCCAACACAACCAGGCATGCCACCTTGAATTACAAAGGTTGCTCATCTGCATTGCTAGTACAAGCTTACATCTAATGCATACATATGAATTCTGGCAGAAATGGAGCACTTGCACACAGGTATGCGAAAGGAATATTGGCCACACCTATGTGCTCATAAATGGTGCACTTAACTGCTCCTCTGATGCACCATAGAGCTGTTCATACAGGGGTAGGACCTCCTCCACAAGCTTCTCCAGCACTTCTGGTGAAAAGGCAGGAGCGCTATCACCTGTAGGATGAGGCATGATTACTCCTAGAGGCGGTACACAGTAGCTCAGGTTGTGGAGGTCTTGCTGGCAACAGTGGCAGGAGTCAAGTGAGACATTCAGCAGAAGATGGCAGTCACGTCCACCGGGTACGCGACCAGCACCACCAGCAGACACTGTCATTGGCCGAAGATCACCACAGGAAGCAATGTTTTCCAATGGCAGTGTCTGCTGCAGTAGACTCCGCCAACCGCCAGGACGACTTCCGCTTGAAGTCGCGGGTGGTTCTTAATGTCCAGTGCAGTAGGTCAGACAGCCACCATTTTAGAGGCATACATTGCTACTGGATGCTAATTTTGGATGCGTCACAAATGTGAAAATGCTGTTTGGCTGCTTTTTGGGTGCTGGCCTTGCCCTGTCAAGTAGGCCAACGGTTTCAATTATCATATTGTTAAGTTGTCCAGCACATATTAAAACATATTTGGGGGTACAGTCACCACCCTCTCACCCACTGGCAATCCATAATCTTGGGCACTGACTGGGTATGTTAAACCTAATTTGCCAATGCCATGTCCATGAGAGGAGCCCCCAACCCTTGTTACCTTGGAATGAGGTCTCTATCTCAGACTCCGCAGGGACACGAAGACTGAGTCAGCGTCAAGACGATGTACAGCATCGATATCAGCGATGGTGGCGATGCCCTCTGGTCGGAATCCCTCTGATTATCTGTCTAAACTGTGATGTATTTATACAGATCTACTTGGAACCCTGAAGTAGGTGTGTTCCCAAACAATGAATAACAACATGCTTGGGGCGGCAATTAATATAAACAATTCCCTCGAAAGCATGAAGAGGGAAAGTCCCTAAATGTGAACACCTACCGTTTGTTTATCTTTGTCACTTGATTTTGACGCCTTAACACTGTGGCACTGATAATGCAAATCATAACAAGTGGCCTAACTATAAACAAGGCAGCCATCTTAGAAGAATTAAATAATTAAATGGGCTAAGACAGAGCAAGCTAAGTAGGTTAAAAGACACTAGGTGACGGGGGCACGAGTCCTCAAGCCAATGGCTAAGCTAACTCCTGTTATCCCATTAAAACAAACTAGGATTCACTACAATTTGTACATATTTTTTTTAAAGCAAACGGGTAACATCATACAGATGTCGCATTATTAGCCTTGGTGTGTGCTGGGTATCATGTTTTCACTTACTCACATGACATTTCACAGTTCATATATGACATATATTATGTAAATTGCAAGGGACACAATGAGTGACATCCATTTCTTCCTTTTGCCCCACATACTTACCTTGGGAGGAGAAGGATCAGACAACCTCCTGTGTACTGTCTACTGGCAGACTTGCGGCCACAGGTTACAGACATGATTCAGATCTACCGACTGGATTGGCAGACAATCATGGATCTCTGTTGTCAGTTGAAGCCAGATCTGATGCCAGGCGTACCAGGTTGTTGTCACGAGTGAGGAACCCAACCACGCCAGGGGAAGTCCGCTTTAACGAGGCACATGGAAGTACATGGTGTGTCGTGGAGCCGACTTTTGAGCTCCTGAAGGCAAGATTCTGCAGCATAGGCAAGACAGGTGGAGCCAACCCCTGTACTCACCTGAAAAAGTGTTTAAGATCATTGGGGCCTGCTGCATGCTCCACAGCCTTATTCCGATAAGAAACATCCAATACATCTCTGATGAGGGGGAGCTGGCAGTGCCATCAGGTGAGAATCTTGAAATGCCAAGTGAGGATGACAGTGATGAGGCTGAAAGTGGCGAAATGTGGGCTGATCTCATCAATCAGTACTTCACTTGAGTATAAGTATGTGATGTACAGTGATTTCTGTGAATGCATGGGGTACTGTAGCGGTCAGGATTTGTGGGGAAGAATATCTCTGTCACCAGGAAACAAGGCATCTGATGCTATGCAGCATGCAGCCAAGGTATGCTGGCTATATCAGATTTGAAGATGTATCTCTTTTGAGGATCTCCTTTGTTTGGGGCAGTCATTTTGCATTGTCTAAGAAACTACAGTATCTTGAGAAGAGTTTACTCTCTCATGTTTACCATCATCGGGCCAAAGTCCTTGTTTATCACTTTTTCCTTGCAAGTGTTTTCACCATGCTATCCTCATGTGGGCATTTCCGAGTAATGTCATTGGCAGGTGGCTGTTGCTGATCTGATGTGAAATGGACATAGATTGATCCAGGTACTCAAGTTTGCAGATTTGGGGTGTATGAGTCCCATACCCAGGCCTGGACAGTGGGAGGGCAGATATCTGAGCTACACAATAGACCCTAGTATTGATCTATTGCCCTAGTATGTTTGCTCTAGGATGTTGGTCCAATGGTCTAATGGGGCAGTGTCAAATGTCTCTTCAGCCTCCTCCTTCTCCAGAACCACCAGTCGGCAGTATTCTTCATTGATGGCCTCTATCCTCTGCTGCCAGGTTGCTAACTCCTGTCAAGTAACTGGACTAGTTGGCAGTCCATAAGACTAGCTATGGTTTCCCACCTCTTCCCCTACAGCTCACATCATGGGAAGAGAAGCCCTTGACCAGCCCACGGGGAGATGAGTCGGGTAAGTCACTGATCATATTTTGCCATTGTAACTGCCACTCTACTCACCACCCCTGTGTCCAACTGTACAAATACCCCTGGCATCTCACCTGTGAAGTAGACTACCCTGGGGGCACAACATCTGTGTATGTGTATGTAGTACATGGACTGACAGCACTACAACTCCCAGCAGTCACTGTACTACCATTACTAAAACCACAACAGTGTACCACACCCAAAATCACCTTGTTGTTTAAATCACTTGTGAACTGTACTCACCTGATAGGGTCAGATCTCTATGGTGTGTGGGTATAGGACAGGAAAAGACAGGAATGCTAAGGCAAGCAGGCACTGGAACTCACACTCTACTCAGCAACAACAATGTCCTCTGCTACTATGACCCTTCTCCCACTACTCAGTTATCAAACTGTACTCACCTGAGGGGAGTTCATCTGTATAGTTTGTGGGTATAGGACAGGCAATGACAGGAATGCTAAAGCCAGCCAGCACTGGGACTCCCACTCTACTCAACAACAACACTCTCCTCTGCTACTATGACCCTTCTTGCACTACTCAGCTATTGAACTGTATTCACCAGAGGGGATCTCAACTGTATAGTGTGTGGTATAGGGCAGGCAGTAACAGGAATGCTACAGCCAGCAGGCACTGGGACTCACACTCAGCAACAACAGAGTCCTCTGCTGCTCTGACCCTTCTCCCACTACTCAGCTATTGAACTGTGCTCACCTGAGGGGATCTCAACTGTATAGTGTGTGAGTATAGGGCAGGCAATAACAGGAATGTTAAAGCCAGCAGGCAGTGTCTACCCATTGCAAAAACCCAGCCCACTGTACATCTGCCCTAACAACCTTGTAAATTAATCCGCAATGGAACTGTACTCAGCTGAGATGATTACTTACGTATGCTGTGTGTAGTACTTGCTGTAACATGACTGTAAATCCCAGGAGGGCTAGTCCTTCAAATCCAGTGACCAGGACAGTGTCCACATGACATTGTGCAGCTGTCTGTGAACTCACAAATGAAGTGTACATACCTGGGAGGTACCCAGAAACAAATAATGCTACACCCTGTGATGTGCCTAATCTACCAGATCCATCTTGAGTAGCTAAGCCAAGAGGAAAATAATGTGGACAGGAAGGACAGCCCAACCTGTGTGCTCATTCAATGAAACAGAGATCAAAGGTCACAAGATGCATCATCGAAATACTTGTGGCAGAACACATATCCACAATGCACTGAGCACATGATAACAGCTAACAGATACAATAACAAGGTTACTAGTCTGCCTGCATAACAGTCAACTAGGTATTAAGATGACCTAAGCCACATCATGCCCAGCCACTGTTTTCACTGCTCTGCTATAAAGATATAAGTCTATGGACAGACCTCCAAGTGCCAAGATGCACAGACATCATGTAGTAAGTTGGCTTTTTGAGGAAACGGTCTGTTCACCAAATGTGAACTCTAAATTGTTGATAGCAGGTGTGCCTGTCACATAACGGAAACATGCAAAGCCAATGTATATAAGGCCCTAAACAAATGTCAATGTAAACTGTTGAAGCTACATGTCACAATACAACCTGTAACATTCTGTTTCTCAGGTTAACAGGTCTACCTGCCACTGGGACCATTGCGGTCACTCCAGATACTTCTACTCCCCCCTGAATGAAGTCCTTGGTGAGAATAGCACCCCTGGATGAGTGGACATTGAGGAAGGCTCAGACCCTTCTGGGGAACATGTTCAGACAACATCTGTCAGCCTCACCCTTCCCACATTGACTCCTCCCAGCCATGTTGCATCAACATTGCAGGCAACCGGTCACCCCAAAACCTGTGTCCCAAGGATAGTTACAACCATCTTGTGCCCCCCAGTCCAGGTACCGGAGTCCCAATAAGACATCCCTGACAATGAAAGACCTGGAACTAGTGGTAGGGGCCAAACTGTGTCAAGGGGGCAGGCATGTGTGTGTGGCATGCATAGGCGGGATGCTGTGGGCAAGCTGCATGAGGCTGCTGGGGATAGATCTGCCCAGGACACCATCACCCAATTCTTGAGAGCTTACCAACAATCCCAAGGCTTGATGGGCCAGGTATTTACCATATTCAGGGAGATCCAGAAGCTGAAGAGGGTCAATCACCAGGAAATTATGTAACATTGGGAGGCCCACAATGCCCACATGGTTCCCTAACAGGGGTACTGAGAGACATCAATACCACCCTGAGTAGGGATTGTCAACAACACCAGACCTATTCCATTGGCCAACTAACAACAGCCCATTCTACATCTGTTGCAGCCAGTGGAAAGAAGGTCCTGCCAGGGGAAGGATCTGCCTCAGACACCCCTGCCTCTATAGCTGAAGAACCCCCCGCAAGCTGGGTTGTCCACCCAAACATCCAGGAGGAGCAGATGGCACGACCACACCCTCTGCCAGGAAGTTAACTCTTACTGATGGAACCCTTTTGTGTGCCACAGATTCACTCTGTTGACTGTTCTTCAACCACTCTCCATTTTCCATTATAGTAGGACACTGGACATTGGGCTTCAAATGTTGTGACAGCTACTCTAATGATTACATCCACCATGACTGACCCCTTCGCTGTTTGTCATTTCTTTTTCACATTTTTACCCTCATGTCCTGTGCACATGTAAATAAACACACCTAGTGCACATTCAATGTATATTAGTCATTTTTGACCAATGTGAGATGTTCAATGTGAAAATCATGTGATGCAAATGAGGTACTCATAAGATGGCAATGTAAGGAGAGATATATCACAGGGAGTGTCATGCTGAGGATCACTACCAACACAATGACGCAAGTGACACGCAAAACTTTTTATTTACATTGTGCAGCACATAGCTTGCCAAAAGACCTGAACTGTCATAGCCAGGAATGACAAAATATTGTTGCTTCTGGCTAGATATCTCAATGTACCGTCCCCCTGACCACAGAAGAAAGAGCTATTTCAGACCCTGGTCTGTGGAATAGGCTAACAGATTGGTGGATGTTGTCACACGCTTGACCCTTATCACACTCTAAAACCATGTGTACCAACTTGATATGCCCTATGACACAGGCAGAGGACAGTACAACATTTCCTAAACAGGGGTCCATCGTCTTATAATGATCAGCCATCTGATGGCATGTTACACACCTATGTCAGTGTTGTGGCATAGCACTGTGGCCTGCAATGACGTAACATATTGACAGCTACATAGAGGGCATACAGGGTCTTTGTCAACACAATGTGAAGGTAGAGGAAATGGTTTGCACAGGATGACATGTGACAGAGTGGGAGTCCCAGTGCTGGCTGGCTTTAGCATTCCTGTCATTGCCTGTCCTATACCCACAAACTATACAGATGAACTCCCCTCAGGTGAGTACAGTTTGATAACTGAGTAGTGGGAGAAGGGTCATAGTAGCAGAGGACATTGTTGTTGCTGAGTAGAGTGTGAGTTCCAGTGCCTGCTTGCCTTAGCATTCCTGTCTTTTCCTGTCCTATACTCACACACTATACAGATCTGACCCTCTCAGGTGAGTACAGTTCACAAGTGATTTAAACAACAAGGTGATTTTGGGTGTGGTACACTGTTGTGGTTTTAGTAATGGTAGTACAGTGCCTGCTGGGAGTTGTAGTGCTGTCAGTCCATGTACTACATACACATACACAGATGTTGTGCCCCCAGGGTAGTCTACTTCACAGGTGAGATGCCAGGGGTATTTGTACAGTTGGACACAGGGGTGGTGAGTAGAGTGGCAGTTACAGTGGCAAAATATGATCAGTGACTTACCCGACTCATCTCCCCGTGGGCTGGTCAAGGGCTTCTCTTCCCATGATGTGAGCTGTAGGGGAAGAGGTGGGAAACCATAGCTAGTCTTATGGACTGCCAACTAGTCCAGTTACTTGACAGGAGTTAGCAACCTGGCAGCAGAGGATAGAGGCCATCAATGAAGAATACTGCCGACTGGTGGTTCTGGAGAAGGAGGAGGCTGAAGAGACATTTGACACTGCCCCGGGCCCCAGTTCCTCCAGCCGGCTACCAGCGCCTTCATCCCAGGCACAGCATCACCGATGCCGCCAGCAGTTGGGAGCAGTCCGAACTGCCCCTGCTGCCCCCATCCCTAGATTGCTTCCAGTGCCATGTGCTATGTGAGCTGGCACTGATTCATCATCAGGTGGCAAGCCTCGAGCAGAAAGTGGGAAGACTCCAGACCTGAATTAATGATGCCCTCTTCTGAAGCCTTTATTTATTTTTTATTTTGTTGGGAGGGACTTTTGTTGTTGGTGGAGAGGCTGGAAATTAAGAAGGGGCCGGGACTTTGGGAGTTTTGTTGAACTACTTTTCTTTGGACATTTTTGTGAAGATTGGTTGGGGTGGGATGATCTATTTTGGGAGAGCGGTGGGTGGAGTTGGTGTTTTCTAAAAAATATATTTTTATTTTTGATCTTAAAACTAAAAAGTAAAGGGAAAAATATGTATTCTTTTACATTATGCCTGGAATAAGTTTAAGTATTTTCATTTATTTTGCACTGCTGCCTTTTCAGGTAGCATGTTTTTTTTTTAACCCGCTTATCAAAGTGTATACCTTTTAGATATAGGAAGCTATACCCTTGTCCTAGTACCCTCTATAACTATATTGACCATTGGGGGTGATATGATGCCATTGCATATGTTGTCTACCACAGCCTAGATAAACAAGAAGTTACTTATCTGCATCTGCAGTTAGTTAATAATTGAACAAGTTCACTTCACTCCATAGTTATCTTACCTGAATAGATGATGAAGTGATGGCTTCTCAATCTCCTCTTAATCTTCCTGAACTTTATTGTAGGGCTTCCCAAGATACCTTCTTAATGTGGTAGTAGTAGTAGCAGGCTGCCGTGCTGACAGGGAAGGCATCACAAGTGAGATCCCAATTCTATCTAGGGGAACTCCAACTGAAGGATTAATCAAAAGGATTATCCATCACATGCAAATAGATTGAAAGAAAACACAATGGGCTATATGTATGTCATAACTTTAGAAAGACTGAGACCGGAAAACAGCCATGAGATAAGGAAGACCTGATATTGTAACAAAAACTAGCAATACTAACTTCTTCAGAGCAATGGAGGGCTAGTATTTAATTACAATTAAACTTACAAAATCCTCGAATCAGGAGAAGTGGACAAGGTTAAGCATCTGTGCAACACAAGGCCTGAATGACGATGTTGATGAATTCTGTTATATATTTAAAATATGGATCCCTTTGGCTGTGGGCTATTGCTCAGTAATAGAAGATCACAACTTCCACCCCATCAACTGTGTTATCCATTTATGGTGTAAATTAAGTCAAAGCTGAATGAAACACAAAGCCTAGAAAGGGGATTTGGGGAATTATGCTACAAAGGAAAAACTACACAACAACAATATTCATCAGGCTGATGGGCACCACATCATCATCAATCTGTTGTGGAAGGAAACGAAAGAATGACACAGTTCAGTTAAATGCACACAGTCCTTCAACCTTAGAGACTCCAGTTATAGCTAGGCGTTCTTTCATCCAGGTTTAAAAAATACAAACTATGGAGGAGTGAACAAACACAATTTGAAAAATTATAATTGTTAAAAGAAGAATGATACTGTATTGCCAAATTGGATGGTGCATCTGCAATCTTTTGGGAATGTTTGTCACTCTTGGATGCCTGGCTGAACTGGTCCGGTAGGCAAGCAGGAGTGTGGGGCTCAGCTTTCACCTTTTGTTCATGAAGGAGAGGAGAAGACCTGTGGATTGTAAAATAGAAACAATAAAACATAGTCAAGTAGAGGGACAGAAGGTAAGCTTCATAAGGAGTGTACCAAGACTCAAAGGCAGAGCAAGGGAATAGGCAATCATTCATTTTACCACTCATGTGTGATCAATTAACTGAGAAGTGAGAGAAATGTACAACCAATCACGGACAAGAAACTGCATGTACTGGGCTGAACTGAACAAGTTCACTTTACTCTCACAACTGTCATCATCACATTTAGCTGAGTGCGTGCATCATGTTATGATGATGTGGCATCACAAGTCTGTCTCCAGTTATGAGCAACAAACCCCGACCAAAACCACAGAAGAAGAGTTTCACATTTGAGCCAGTACACACACAACAGCATTTCCCTAATCAATGTACCACTTTCTAGTCCAAAGAGCAGAGTAGGCCTCAGAGTAGTCATGTTGGTTGGTTTCCCTTTGAAGTCGACATCTTCATTTTTCTGGCTATTGAGATAGTCCTACTCTGAGTCCTTACATCCTCCTCTTGACTCCAAGTAACAAATCAGTCCAACTGCGTCCCGAGTGAGATAGACCTGTAGGGCACTGCTGTTGAAGAATAAGAAGAGAAACAGAACTTGAGCATTTTGTGTAGTTTTGTGTTTATAAACTAAAGTGACAAATCTGGTCTCTGAAGAACCAGAAAAAAGGAGTGGGCTCTGCAAGTAAATCTCACTTAGCATGAAAGGGCTAGTGACCTACAGGAAAAAATGATCACCCATCAGTTCGCACACATTACAAATCATCAAAATAAAATTTACAAATTAGTTGAACACCCTCCTCACTGTACCACCACTTGAATTATCAATCACCCCTCTCAATCACTCAGTAATAAGATATCACTCATTGGCACACTTGTTATCCAATCACTGTAATACACCATTGTATCCTCTCCTTGACGCAAGCAAGCAACACATTGGCATTTGGCAGCCTTGTAAACCAAATGATCTCTACTGGAGCAGCCTTGCTAGTGTTGAAAAAAGAAGGATAGGCATGGGACGGGGTCAGGCATAATCTCGAAAGCCCTTGAAGGGAATGGGGAGGCTTCTTTACTGCACACTGGTCCAAATCCAATGTGGCCATACAGGTGCCTAGAAATGGTGGGGCTGCAAAACTCAGACACAAACAAAATATAGAATGTTTTTTAGCTTTATCTATTTTTTTGACAAAGCACTAAGTAGTTTAACAATAAATAATTAAAAAGTTCTATGGTGGCTACTCAGTCAGGGAAATAGAGTTCTTCCTCAAACGCAGGGGGTTCGCCAAGAAGTTGGTCAGCTAACACACTTGAGTCTAACCAATCACCCTCATCTTCCTTCTTCTGCTGTAGTGTTTAAGGAATGGTTTAATTGTGTGGTATAAAGTGTTGGTTAATTTTCTTCATGGTCCATCTCTCCACATTTTGAGGCAAGGGACCGATCCTTCTAACAGTGACAACTGCCCCAGTTATATTGAAAACATGCTCGGCAGACATACCTGCTACCAGACGAGCTAGATACTTTATTGCTAGCCTGATGAGCTCTGGCCATTGGTGTTTCTTCCCATACCAATAGACCAATGGGTTTTGATCCACATAGACATTTTTTGGTCATCCAGATAGTACTTGAATATCCTCTGAATGGTCATTGGTGCTGCCACTTGCACGCCCTATTTTGCCTTTTCCTTTGCATTTGACTTAACCCTGCCACTAGAAACCAAGCCATTACAGAGCTTGGGGTCTGATTCTTCTATTGCTGTTGTTGCCGAGGTTTTTGGTGCTGGTGATGGTTGGTGTGAGACAACAGCACTGCCCCCTCTGTGGGTTGAAGGCTGCACACCAGAGCTGTAATTGGTCCTGTACCAGATGCAATACTAGCACGCTCAATGATTCTCAAAGAATGGCTAAAATTAGTGCAGCTGCATCTGCAGATGGTCAATATGCTGCTGTGCATGTCGTCTTTTTTTTAGAAAATCCTACACAACCAGGTTGATGCAATGCACCAAACACAGGACCCTGAAATAGCCACCATCTGCCAGGGCCTTAGCTACATTACTATCATTGTCCATGGCAACAAATCCAATTGTCAGGCCTCTGGATCACAGCTATCCAAACACCTTGCTGTTAAAGTCTTCCAAGATGTTTGTAGCTGTATGGGATTTCTCCAAGGTGAACATAGCTACTGTTGCATGCCACCAAATGCCCCTATAAGAGTCTTCAGTGGTGAGACCTGTTGATAGCTTTTGCCTAACCCCCACAAAAGAGATCCAGTGGGCAGTGATACATATGTAAGAAGTTGCTTGACAACTGGTCCGCATATTTGATATCAGGTGGATAGTATGAACAGCATTTTTTTACGAAACTTGTCCAACCAATTGCAGCACATCGTGATGAAGCTCTGGAACAGCAACTCTGGCAAAATAGGTCCGACTGGGAACCTTCCACTTTGGGCAGATGACTGCCACAAATTCTAAAAATCCCATTTCTTCCACAAAAGAAAAATGGAAGAGGTCCAGCACTAACATTTTAGCCAGCTTTTCAATGTACAAACATGGCATTTGTTGTTTGCGCTCTTAGGGACCCTCCTGCCTAAATATGCCCTTAATAGTATTCTGGATCTTCTTATTTTCAGGGGCCACTGTTGCAGGTGACTTCCAAGAACTAGAAGGTCATGTCACTTTGTGCCGGCTTTCTGTCTGGCAGTTCTCTGTGGGTGAAGTCTCTTTTGCACCTAAAGGCAAACAGGCAAGAAAAACATTTAATAAAACATGACATTTTTACAGTTTTCTTTTTATTATTCATAGTGACAAAAATATTATTTAGTGTCGTTAGTGTATTCATTCCAAAGTCAAACTACACCACCACAGCAAAATACTTTATTTTCAATCAGGGTAACAACATGCGGATGCAACATTTTTCTTTAGGTGCATCTAAGGGGAGAAATCTGTGGCAGGCAGGAGGGGGTCCAGGGGAAATTAGATTAATCTTTAAAAAATGAAGGCTGGTGTGCACCTATAGCAGGCAGGGGCCCCAGAGGAAATGGAATAATCCTTAAAAAATAAATGCTGGTGTGTGTACGGCTGAGTGCCTATGGCAGGCAGGGAGTCCAGTGGGAAATGAGTAATAGCAATACTTAAAAAATGAATGCTGATGTGCGACAGGAGGGAAAATAAACAATAAATAAAAACAAATAAAAAAACACTAAATAAATAAATAAATAAATACAAAATAAATAAATACAAATGTAAAAACAATAAAAAAGATATAAATAAAAGAATAGTTGCTGGTGTACAATCAGGAATCCACTGGGATATGAGAGGCAAGGAAGTGCGGATGTAAAATAGAAAAAAATGCATATAATATTAAACATTGTTCATACATATACTACAGTGATCCTCAATCGTATTAATAAAACTCATATAGGCAGGCCTATGGCAAAAGCCCCCCGGCTGCCTACACAAAATGGCCACCGGTCACAAGTTCAACAACAGCAAGCAAGGAGGCGCTAGAGAACAAAGAACACATGCAGGCCTATGGCAAAAGCACAAGATTGCCTACATAAAATGGCTGCCAGCCACATGGTAAAATAAAAGCAAGCAAGGAGGAATGGATAGCAAAGAACACATGCAGGTCTATGGACACTGACTACACAAAATGCCCCCAGCCACATTGCATGGAGAATATACGAAGACAAATGAGGCCTACAACAAACACACATAACACAAACACACTGGCCAGACAAAGGAGGTATGGTAACAATGAAGAAAACAGTACCATCAATTTAGCAATGCCAAGGACAAAAGTTAAGTGAGATAAAAAACCTTTACTACAACATACTTCGTCCCAAAGCATCATATATTACCCCATCTAAATACACTTTATGCAGAAACAAATGTGAATACAAAACACCCCCCTTTTTTAATTGAGTCCAATGCCATCCCTGGCCTAATTGATGTTTTAAAACAACATAAACTACAGAAACAGTTATTTCATGTAGCCATGACTAGTACTGGCTGGATGACACTAGCACACACTAGTCTGCAATCCATATAGTGTTACCATGCCTCCTTGGTCAGGCCAGTTTGGTTGTGTTCTGTGTTTGCCATCGGCCACCATTTCTCTTTGTTTTTCCTGCCATATGGGCAGGGGCCATTTTGTGTAGTCTGTATCCATAGGCCTGACGTGTTCTGTGTTCTCCATGCCTCCTTGCTCCTTGTTGTTGTTTGACCATGTGGCTGGTGGTTATTTTGTGCAGCCAGCAAGTGTGCTTTATGGCATATGCTTGCAAGTGTTCTTTGTTCTCCATGCCTCCCTGTTCACTGTTGTTGTTTGACCATGTAGTCGGAGGCCATTTTGTATAATCAGCCAGTGTACTTTTGCCATAGGCTTGCATGTGTCTTTGTTCTCCACGCCTCCTTGCTCACTGTTGCTGTTTGCCCATGTGGTGGCAGCCATTTTGTGCAGTCAACCAGTGTGCTTTTTCCATAGGGTTCCATGAATGTGATATCAGTTTAATAATATGCTTGAGCATCACTTGTGTATATATATATATATATATATAGTATATATATATATATATATATATATATATATATATATATATATATATATACTAAATATGATTATGATAAACAGTGCTTTCTATTACATGCTTTTTCAGCATTTTTCATCTGCACCTCCTTGCTTCACAATAGGTTTTTTACACTTTCATACAAACATCATCAAGTCATTATCATTGTTTTATTTTAATGTTTTATTTGATTTTTTATTTAAATTTTTATGTTTGTTTTTGTTTTTTTAATGTTTTTTTTCCATTTTGCCTCAATCTAGCCACCATAGGCACACATCTGCACAGCAGCATTCATTTATTGAGGAATAATTCCATTTCTTCCTGGACACCCTGCCTGCCAGAGACTAGGTGGACTGCAGACACATCAGCATAATGTATTCTTTAATGATTATTCCATTCACCCATAGACCACTTTGCGTGCCATAGGCAAAAAATAACCTTCATTTTTTAAGGAATATTCCATTTATCCATGTACCTCCAAGACTGCCACAGGTGTCTCCTTTAGAACAGATGCACATAAAGGAAATAGCTATATCTGTATGTTGTGTTATCCTGATTGGAAATGAAATTATATGGTATGGTGATGTGGTCTGACTTTGAAATGGTTGCATAAATTGCTTTTATTTATTACTTAAGTAACCAACTACACTAATTTATACTGCATTTGTGTGTACTAATTCAAAATGCAACAATGTCATGTTCCACAAAATGTTTTTCTTGCTTGATTGTTATAAAGTGCACAAAAAGAGAAGATGCATCACCTACAGTACTGCCAAACAGAAAGCGTGTACAAAAAAACATGTGACGTCAGTTGTGGAATTTCCTCCGCTTGTGCACCACTGCCAACTGAGAGCTTTATGAAGGCCCCACAGAAAGGTGTGATGCCAATAAAGTAGTCAGTGAGAAGAAGCATCTTTCCACCACTGGCGTGCAGACCACAAACTTTTTGGGGAGACGTATGCCTACCGCACCAAACTCTGCAGAGAAACCTGGGAGCAGCACTTCCTCATCAACAGCACCACCCCAACCTAAGCCCAGTCCCATGTCTGTCAGCAAGGCAGCCACTGCAAAATGGTGACTTTGACGAGTAGTCACTTTGAATTGGATTTGTCCCTTTCAGAAAGTAGTAACCAATCGTTTAAGGAAACAGAGCAAAGTGGACAGCAGCCATGGCAGCAATAATAGTTCTTTCTGAAGTTAGAGCAGAACAGGAGGTTGAGCTTCTTGCCAAGCAAAAACCTCCTCTTTTAGAATCATTGGCTCCCAGATCACCGCCAAACAAAAGGAAAAGGTAGTCCACCATCTTCTCCAAGCACCCCTTCTGATGATGTGGATATGGAGTGAACCCTGGCAGAGACCAGGAGATGTCAGGAGAGACAAGAGAAAAAAAAAGGTCCTGAAAGCCTTAGAATTATGGAAGAGAATGCTGAGGAGGATGACGACAATGAGCCAGTCATTGTGGAAGCTGGCACAGAGGAGTTTTACATTACTTCTCCTATTCAACCTGCTCCGAGGGGTGTGGCTCCGCCACAGCCTGCTCCATATTTGTAAAGCACCAGGTAGGACCTACACCTACCCCTACCAGAGTAGAAGTATGCACTGCAGAGAGGCAATCAATGACACACCCACCTACCCACAGTTCATCTTCAGGCATTGCTACTGGCCAACTAAGAAAGAACTACTCCTAAACTTGGGACATTTTTACATTTAGCAAGCGGGAGGAGAACATTGCAATATGCTCCATTTCCACACAAGTGTTCATTGAGATAATCCTAGTTCACATTATGTTACTGGAGGCCAAATGACCCATATGAAAAAACATCATGTAATCTTGTGGAAGAAGCACATTAAAAAAATTTGGTCTCTGTGAAGGTGGTGAAGGTGAGTAGAGCCGGGAAACATCAGCTCCAAGTTGGATCACGGTGGGAGGTCATGAGGGAGAAGATGTTGACATCTTTACTCAAAGCAGCCCTGTCCCCAACAGTGCACCAACATTACCTGCCTCAGAGACCTCAAAATGGCACAAGACTCAGAGTCAGATGGAGAAACCACAGCATATAGTTATTGCCCAAAGACGCTCATTGAGTCTACTACCTCTTACTTCTTAGAAGTCATCTGTGGCAGTGGCCCATGGAAAGAAGAAGATTCAGGATACAATTAAGTGCATGTTTAGGTTGGATGGGCCCTAGGACTGCAACCACCCAATGACACGGTTCTACAATGATAAGCTGGCAAAAATGTTTTCGCTGGACCGTCTCCCTTTTTCTTTTGTGGAAGGAGTGGGATTTGTAGAATTTGTGGAAGCCATCTGCCCAAAATGGAAGCCTCCAAGTCTGACCTATGTTTCCAGAGTTGCTGCAATGGGTTGGACAAGCTTTGCAGTAAAGTGCTGTTCACACTTTTCACCTGACCACAGACATGTGGACAATTTGTTAGGTGTCTGATTACATGTACATCACTGCACACTGGATCTCATTTGTAGGGGTAAGGCAACAGCTATCAACAGGTCTTAGCCCTGTAAAAAGTTTTAAGAGCATTTGGTGACAGCAACAGTTGCCATGTTTGCCATGTAGAAATCACATGCAGCTGCAAACAGCTTGGATGAATTTAACAGCAAGGTGTCTGAATGACTGTGACTCAGAGGTCTTAGAATTGGATTTGTTGCAGCAGACAATTGCAGTAATATAGTCAAAGCCCTGGCAGATGTTGGCTAGTTCAAGGTCCTGTGTTTAGCCCATTTCATCAGCTTGGTTGTGCAGGAGTTTCTCGAAAAAGGAAATGTAGTCAGCAACATACTGACCACCTGCAGAAGAATCTGCACTCACTTCAGCCATTCTTTTAAAGCCTGGAAGCAGTTGTGAAATATTTGGCATGATAACAGAGCACCAGTTAAAGCCCTCATACAGGAGGTGCCAACATCTTGGAATTCGACCTATTACATGTTGCAACGTCTGTTTGAGCAGTACAGACAGATTAATGACTATGGGGGTCATTTTGAGTTTGGCGGGTGGAAAAGGCCACCCTCCAAACTCCTGTGGTCAGGTTACCGCCAGTGCAGCTGCATTCCCGCGGGCCCTATTACAAGTTCCCTGCTGGGTCAGTGGGTGGAAATGGCATTTCACCAGTTGGCCCAGCAGGGAACAGCCCACAACATTGACGCCAGTGGCAATGTTGCGGTGCGTAGGGTACAACAGCACCCGTCACGCTTTTCACTGTCTGAATAGCGTGACTGGGCTGTCCATGGGCCCCCTGCACTGCCCATGCCAAGTGCATGGACAGTGCAGGGGCCCCCATGCGGCCCCCTACACCCTGTATCCGCCAGCTTTTACATGGTAGTACAACTGCCATGGAAAAGCTGGTAGAGGGGGAGATTGTACTCCCCAGGGTGGCGCTGCATGCAGTGCTGTCCTGGTGGATTAGGACCCCTAGCACCGCCAGTCCCTCCAGTGGAGGGAAACTGGTGGTGCTGGTGGTCCGACCGTAGCCAAACTGCCACGGACATACTGTGGTGGTCTGACTGCCACTAAAGCGGTCAAACCACCTCTCTGGCGGCAGTCAGACCGCCACCGTGGCCATGGCGGTCTGTAGACTGCCAGTGTCGTAATGACAGACTATGGGGGTTATTCTAACTTTGGAGGAGTGTTAATCCGTCCCAAAAGTGACGGTAAAGTGACGGATATACCACCAGCCGTATTACGAGTTCCATAGGATATAATGGACTCGTAATACGGCTGGTGGTAAATCTGTCACTTTTCCGTCACTTTTGGGATGGATTAACACCTCCTCCAAAGTTAGAATAACCCCCTATGTCATTTAAAGAGGAGGGGATGCAATTGGGAAAGCTGTGACCATGGATGCAGACAAATGGAGCCTAATCAATGACTGACACAGATGCTGCTCCCTTTACAGGGAGATCACTTTTGTCAATACGTGTGTGATTTCCCTGCGGGCTGCGATCGGCCCCCAGGGGAAACCACGCCCACATATAAAAGTGATATACATATATATACAACCAGTACTCTTTCATCTTGCGTGTTCAAAGCAATGCACATACTCCAACTGATGCGTTTCAACTGTAGCTTTTAGGCAGCAATACAAAAGTCAAGCTAACTCTTGTGATTGTGTTTCTGCGAGAAAAGGATCTGACTTTAGTCTTGTGGAAGTTATGATGCCATAAAGTAGCGCAGAAGATTTATATGCATACTGCAAAGATCAAATCTGTATTTTATGTGAATGGATTAGTAAAGCCAATCATTACCTGTGCTATAATACAAATGAAATGTATGTGCAAGGGGGGCTATGGAGAGATGAAGGGCACTTTTGCTGAGTGGTAGTTTAGTGAGGGAATCCGAGGAGGAGGTCATGGCAGTGGGAGCACCAATAATGCACCAATAATGATTGGTGGACTGGGCGCCAGAGGCGCTAAAGACTGTGACGATAGATCTGGGTCAAGGTGAAGTAATAGTGTGTCTTTTTTGTTTTTTTGAGTGTCTTGAGAGAACGTGCTGATTGAGGGAAGAAGCAAAGGTAAGGTGACCTTTACTGTTGCATGCATCACACACACATCCACCAACAATTCTGTGACTGTCTGCGTAGGCTGGTGTTTTAGAACAACAGTTTAGCTAGTAGCAGAGATGGCGTCTCATTGGATGACTGCTGCTCAAGACCTAACTTGGGCTATAGAGGACAGCTCTGACTTAGGATCAGAGACTGAGACAGCAGATACTGAGACAGCATCTGAGGGATAGGACAGTGGTGCTGACTCTGGGAGTGATTTTTCAGTTGGAGGAGTCTCATCTGACAAATCCTCTTCCAGTGATTCTGAGGGAGGTGATGAGGACAGTCCTATGGTCCAGTCACAAGCAGAGTCTGTGCAGCAGGACAATAGCCGGTTAGCCCAACCCAGAAAACAGGTGTATGCGGCGGCAAGCACAGAGAGACTGCTCTCTTGGGAGCTCCCTAATTTAGTTCAGCCCCAAATTCCACTGCCAAAATCGTACTGTGGAGATATCAATATTATCTATCACAAAACAACCTGGTTTTGTAAGGCAGGTACCTCAGTTTTTGGTCCGGGGGTCAGCGGCCATATAGGGAAACCTACCAAATACGGATATTTCTGGAAACTAGACACCCGGGGGAGTCAATGGAGGTGTGGCTTTTGTGGATTCCCCAATGTTTTCTTACCCAGAATACCCTGTAAAGTTGAAATGTTGAATAAAAACTCTATTTTTTCCTTCATTTCTGTCACACAAACTATAGGAATATGCTGGGATCCCAAAAATTCCTACCACTCAGTGTTTCTCCACCTGTCCTGATGAAAACGCTACCCACTTGAGTGCCTGTACTTAGTGCCTGCATCAGGAATGGATCACCCTAAGGTCAACAGTTGCACTCATGTAAGGACTAACATTGAACGTTGTGTGATCCATTCCTGACACGGGCACTAGGCCTACAAACACAAGTGAGGTACAATTTTTGTCGGGAGACTTGGGGAAATGCTGGGTGGTATGACATTTGTGGCTCCTCTCAGATTCCAGAACTTTCTATCACCGAAATGTGAGAAAAAAGTGTTTTTTTTTGTGCAAAATTGTGATGTTTGCAACGGATTCTGGGTAACATTACCTGGTGAAAGCACCACAAGTTACCATGTCCTGGGTTCCCCTAGGTGCCTAGTTTTCAGAAATGTCCAGGTTTGCTAGGTTTTCACAGGTGCCGGATGAGCTAGAGGCCAAAATCCACAGCTAGGCACTTTGCAAAAAACAGGTCAGTTTTCTTTAGGAAAATGTGATGTGTTCATATTGTGTTTTGGGGCATTTCCTGTTGCGGGCACTAGGCCTACCCACACAAGTGAGGTACCATTTTTATCAGGAGACTTGGGAAAATACTGGTTGGAAGGACGTTTGTGGCTCCTCTCAGAATCCAGAACTTAGCAGCACCGAAATGTAAAGGAAAAGTGTTTTTTTGCCAAATATTGAGGTTTGCAAAGGATTCTGGGTAATAGAACCTGTTGAGAGCCCCACAAGTCACCCCATCCTGGATTCCCCTAAGTGTCTAGTTTTCAAAAATGTAAAAATGTGGTGTGTCCATGTTGCGTTTCCTGTCATCGGCACTAGGCCTACTCACACAAGTGAGGTACCATTTGTATCAGGAGGCTTGGGGGAATACAGAACAGAAGAACAAGTGTTAAAGCCCCTTGGCCTTCTCTATTTTTTTCCTTCCAAATGTAAGACAGTGTGTAAAAATGAAGTCTATTTGAAAAATGCCCTGTAATTCACCTGTTAGTATGGAGACCCCGGAATTGAGAGATGTGCAAATAACCACTGCTTCGTAACACTTTTTCTTGTGCCCATTTTGGAAATGCAAAGGTTTCCTTGATACCTATTTTTCACTCTTTATATTTCACCGAAGAAATTGCTGTATACCCGGAATATAATGAAAACCCATTACAAGGTGCAGCTCATTTAATGGCTCTGGGTACCAAGGGTTCTTGATAAACCTACAGGCCCTATATATCTCCACAAGTAGAAGAGTCCAGCAGACGTAAGGGTATATTGCTTTCAAAAATCTGCCATAGCTGGAAAGAATTATAGAAGAAAACGTGGACAGAAATGGCTCTTTTTTACCTCAATTTCAATATTTCTTTTATTTTCAGCTATGATTTTCTGTAGTAAAACCTTGAAGGATATACACAAATGACCCCTTGTTGAATTCAGAATTTTGTCTACCTTGCAGAAGTGTTTAGCTGTCCAGGATTCAGCATTGGTTTCATACCCATTTCTGTCACTAACTGGAAGGAGGCTGAAAGCACAAAAAATAGTAAAAATGGGGTATGTCCATTAAAATGCCAAAATTGTGTTAAAAAATAAAATTTTCTGATTCAAGTCTGCCTGTTCCTGAACGCTGGAAAGACGGTGATTTTAGCACCATAAACCCTTTCTTGATGCAATTTTCAGGGAAAAAAAACACATGCTTTCTTCTGCAGCCCTTTTTTCCAATTTTCCAGAAAAAAAATGAAATGTTAGCTGTATTTTGGCTAATTTCTTGGTCACCTCCAGGGGAACCCACAAACTCTGTGTACCTTTAGAATCCCTAGGATGTTGGAAAAAAAGGACAAAAATTTGGCTTGGATGGCTTATGTGGACAAATAGTTATGAAGTCCTAAGTGGGAACTACCCCAAATAGCCCAAAAAGGGCTCAGCACTGGTGGGGCGGGAAGGAAGGCCCAGCACCTAAGAGGTTAATCCTTGCTTGGCTTCTAATGCAAGGGTGCAAAATGATATCATGTTGTCCAAAATGTACATCTGTGCCACACTACTTGAGCCACGGTACAAACAAATTCTGCCCACTTTCATTCCTTTTTCTCAAGGGGATGTTTTGAAATACAACAGGATTGTTGAGCAAGCTGGGGATCTGGAAGAAGAACAGCTGGAAATTAGAGTCCCACTCCGAAGATCTGGGATGCCACCTTCAACATCCAGAGAGGTCAGTCTTGCCTCACAGCAGCCAATACCCGCAACAAGAACACCAGTAACAACTGGAACAGAAGAATTGGCCCCAACCTCTTGGTTTCAAGTGGCAGGTCTTAAGTCCAGTGCAGAGGTGAAGGCAAAGGGTTGAGCAGGAGCAGCACCAATGGCCATTCAGAGGATGTTCTAGAAGTATCTGGATGACCCAAAAGAGGTCTATATGGATCAAACCCCATTGGGTTGTTCGTATGGGGAGATGTGCCAATGGACAGAACTCAGTAGTTTGGCAATAAAGTATCTGGCTTTTCCTGTAGCCAGTGTTTTTGCTGAGTGTATGTTCAGTGCAGTTGTCACACTTAGAAGGACCAGACTGCCGCCTCAAAATGTGGAGAGATTAACCATGATCAAAATGAACCAACATTTCATAGCTCTCAATTACACCATTCCTGAAACAGCACAGGAGGAGAATGATTGGTCATAATCAAATGCGTTAGCTGACTACCTTCTGGGTGAATTATCTGAGTTTGAGGACAAACTCTACTTCCCTGACTGAGTATGCCACCATAGAACTTTTTTATTATTTATCATTGAACTTCTTTCTTTGCCCCCCCCTAAAAAATAGCTAGTGGAACATTATATTTGGTTGCCCACCATTTTTTTGTCACATGTGTGGCCAGTTTGGATTGTACCGGTGTGCAGTGAAGACGCCTCTATAATTCCTTGAAGACATTGAAGACATTGCCTGCCTCCCTCGCAGTCCTATCCTTTTTTGGCATCATCTAGCAGGGCTGCTACAGAAATTCATTGATTTACAAGACTGCCAATGCTAAATTCCAATATGCTGCTTGCATCAAAGATACAATAGTGTACCTACCTCCGTGCTTGGCTTGAAAGAGGCATCTACAACTATTGCACCAATGAGTGATGATATATAATTGAGTGATTGTGTGTGATAATTGATGATTTATGTTATGGCAAACAGCAAGGGAGTGTGTTCAACTAATTTGTAAACTTGATTTCGAAGAATAATACTGTTTGGTGCCTAACGGGTAATTATTCTTCCTGAAGGTTATTGACCCTTTCAAACTTAGCAAAAAATTACCTACAGTATTTTTCTGGCTCTTTAGAGACCAGACCAGTCACTTTAGTTAACAAACACAAATCTGCACTGCATACTACAATTCTGTTTCTCTACTTGTTCTTCAACATCAGTGCACTACCAGTCTATCTCACTCTGATCGGGACTGGGATGAAGTTACTCCTAGTCAGGAGGAGAGTGGAAGGACTCAGAGCATGAACGTTTAACCTTGTCAACTACAGACGTGGATTATTACACTTTTCCTGAATTGAGTATTTCATAACTTTGGTTTTCATTCAATTCCATGCTCACCATTGCTCAGAATAATTTACTACTGCTAGTTTTTATTATATTATGTGGTATTCTTTGATATGTTATTGTGTAGTAGTCTGTCCTCAGTCTTTCTAAAGCTATAATATAAGTGTATATGTATAACCCACTAACTCAGAGTTTTTCGTTAAATTAAGCTTCTTGTGATTGATAGTCCTGGTGATTAATCCTACAGTTGGTGATCACCTAGGTGGGACTGGGACCTCACTTGCTGTGAAGCCTTCTCTCTTAGCTCACTGCCACTACCATAAAGAAGGCCTCCAGTAAGGTGTTGGAAGATTGACAGAGGAAGCAGCCATCACTTCATTTATTCAGGTAAGAGAACTATAGGGTGAAGTTAATTACGTAACTATCTTCTACTGCAATGAGGTAAGTAATTGTTTATCTAGGTTTCTGTAGGCAATACAGGGAATGGCAGCATACCCTCTTAATTGTGAACATTGTTACAAAGGATAATTGGGCAAGGGTGAAACTAACTATAACTAACTGGCATACACTTGAATGAGTAGATTAAAAAAACAGGCTGCACAAAAAGACATCAGTGCAAAGCAGCAGTGGCTGCCACAAATGTCATGGGGGAAGGGGTGACAATGGGGATGGGGAAAAAAACACTTACCATTCTCATTGTCTCTGCTGCTGTTGCCACCGCCTCCTGCAGCCTTGCTCCTCTTCCGGTGGCCCAGCACTCACTGGGACACCAGCACCTGCTCCCCAGCAATCCTGGCACTGCTTTCATACTAAACATAGCCTGAAAGCAGTGTCAGGATTGGTCTGAGCGGCTTGGACTACCACTCAGATACAACCCTGTGGTCTGTACAGTTTCTCCATCCTGGCTGTATATACAGCCGGTATGGAGACACCTAAGGGCATATGTGTGTTTGGCCAGTCTAAGACAGCCAACCAAACCCACATGCGCACTTAGATGCACTCTCTCCTCCTCCCCCTTCCACCTCCTTTGGACAAGCCCCGCCCCTCTCTGCACTGGCGGCCAGGCCAGTAGATGAAAAATAAAACAATAGTAAGCTATTGTTTTATTTTTTCATCTGCTGGCTCTTAGGGGGACCGGCGCCCTGCCGCCATTGCAGAGGAGCCACCCTTGGTGCAAAGTTAAAATAAAACACAAAAACTTCTTCAGACAAAAGTAGAATAGAAAGTTTTTATCTTTACTTAAAAAAACCATCAAAAATTAAACCCACGCTATCCACCCACAACAGGCTCACCTCTCTCCCACAATAATATCCTCACACCCCCAAACAATGTCCAAAAAATATATAAATGTTGAAAAGTCCAAAGATGACCTGCCCAATTTCCACCCTCTCCACCCACAACAAAACCCTACCACTAAAACAAAAAAATTAAAAAGGGGCTTTAGAAGAGGTCATTCTCAATGAAAAGTATTACAGCTGAGCCTTCAGGCATGCCATGCTATGGCCCATATGCGCCATTTCACGCAGCACTCGGCAATGGAGTAGCTGATCTGGAGTGGGGCAGTAAAGATGGTATGGGGACGGGCAGCTCCAATCTTCCGGTGGTGCTGGCATGACCTGGAGGCTGGAGGCACAGGTGTTTGGCTGGCAGAACTGGGGCCCAGGGCTGGGGTATGTGCCTCACCCTCCTCATCCAACAGCCACTGATACTGTGCCTGGGTAGCCTTCAAACTCTGCCACTGGAGCCTGGCCAATAACTCATGCTGGGTCGGTGGTTGTAGTGGACCAGCAGGAGAAGCTATATCAAATAATAAAAAAAATAAAAAAAGACACATTGTAAAGAATTTTCTGTAAAAAAAAAATTCAAATTATCTAGTGGCACAGTAAAAGTACATTGCTGGTCCAATAGGGCCATTAGAATTTGTAATGTGATTAGGAGAGTCACATGGACCTGATTTTACCAACACATGCCTCAAATATAAGCACTGACTGGCTGAAAGGAGGCAGTTCAACCCCAGATTAAAAAACACAGAGTGTTCTTTTTTTCTTATAAAGGATTTCCTAAAAAAGTAAACAACACAGACTAATTCCTTTCAATTCTATCCTCTCCAAAGAGGCACATGAATAATATATGTCACACAATTTGTGTACAACATGGTGGTAATAGATATTCTGTATACTGTAAGTAGGTAAAAAAACAATGCATTGCAATACAGGGAAAGGAACTGGACATATAGCTTTTATTAGACAGATTAATCGCAGAGTATCCCATCCCCAAACATGAAATCACAGACAAATAATCCCACTTTACTTCCTGGGCTCGCCCTCAAATGCAAAATATTTTTAAAAAGCTCGTTCACTTGGCTGTAAGGGAAGGAAACTTGACTGAGGGTCTGATTAGGAGTTTGGTGGGCGGTAAGACCCATAATTGAGACACCTGAGCAATTGAGCAATGTTGCCGCTGGAGGGTGCACCAGCACACTCATAATGCACACTGTCTGCGCAGTCAGTGACAATTAAGAGGGTTATGGGCGGGGGGGCCCTGCCCTGCCCCTTACAAGTGCATGGGCAGTGCAGGGCCCCCTCCTGTGCACCTATTTTCTGCCAGCCTTTCATGGCAGTGATACAGCCATGAAAAGGCTTGTGGAGACCCAGGTCGTAATCAGTAGGGGGTGCTGCATGCTGCACCGCCATGGCTGATTCCGACCTCTGTCACCATCAGCCTGTTGGGATCACGGATCCCAGCGTGACAGCGGTACGCTGGTGGTCTGACTGCCGGGATCTTAATGTGGTCGCTGGACCACCACAGCAGCATCGGTTCTGACAACCAGCCTCGTGATGAGGCCCTTAGTCTGCTGCAGGGAAAGGTACAGGGAGAAGGCTGGTTAAGGTACAATAGATGATTTGTGGGGAGGTCAGTGATCATCATGTGGCTAAACGTAGGCTTAGTCACGTAGTTGATATTGAAAGTTGATTAATCTCAAAAGAGAAAAATTTGAACAGGCGCACATCCATTGTGGAAAGCATATGAACCATTTGTCTATAACATGTGACACACGCTAAAAGTGGTTTTTTTCAATGTTTTTGGTAAGCTAGGACAGAACTTAGGAACGAATAAAGGATTGCGGTACTAGACGGTGAATGAGTCGGCACTTGGAGGGACGATAAAAACACCTTGTTTTCATTTTGGTTTGTAATCCATTGAAAGCTTTGTAAATGCTCATTAATAGAAGCAGAGACACACTGTACAGCTAACACTGCAGTGCTAAATGGAGGTTAGCTGCAACCCCGGCACTGGTGCTACCTCACCCACGCTCTGCCATGGCGCTGGGTGGGAAGAAAAAAAAAGACAGGAAAGAGAAAGAATAAAAAGGAAAAAGTGTGGAAGTTAAGGGAAAACACAAAAAAGGGGAAAAAGTCACAGAAAATAAAAAAAGTTAAACACACACACTAAAGTAAGAAATGTAAAAAAGGGGAGGATAAGTGAATTAACGTAAGGATTACAAAGATACACACTGGCTTACAAAGTAGGCCCAGCACCATGCACAGAATGGGAAAAATAAAATGGCCACCTGAGCATGCGACCGTGTGGTGTCATTTACTTTCGATCTGCAACGTGGAGCACACTACTCGCACCAATTATCACAAAAGGGCAGCCGAGCACAACTCCACCCATTCGCAGAGTGAGGCGGAGTTCTCACAGAGTTTTTGCGCACTCTGCGGAATTTCTCATACCAGAACTCTGCGAGCTCTGCCCAAGCCTACATGCAATACTTAATTCAGATTTATAAATGAACACAAGGTCGACCGTGCAGGGCCCTGTATTGATTGGTAAATCTGAAGGAATGCAAGGCAAGTCAATTCACTGTTTTGCAATAATTTTTACATCATAATCTCTCAGTATATGGCATTCCACTCTAACCACTTCATTCTACTCTATTCAATTGAACCCTGCTCCAATGTACACCACTTACACTTTAACCCACACCACTGTATGTCACTCCAGTCTTCACCACTCCATTATATGCCACTCCACTGTACGCCACTCCACTATATCTATTAGACTGTATGCTTCTCCACTGTACAACACTTTGCTCCACTGTACAACATTTTGCTCTACGCTATACCACTCTACGCTATTATACTGTACACAACTCCACACTATGCCAGTCCACTGTACACTATTACACTGTATGCAACTCCACTCTACGCCTCTTCAGTGTATGCCACTTTCCACTACTCTATTATATGCTGTTCCTTCCTACACCCTTCAACTGTATGCCACTCCACTTTATGCCCTACCACTGTATGCCACTCCACTGTACGCTACTCCACTCCAGTGTCTGACAATTCACTCTATGTCAATTCATTGTATGCTACTCAATTGGACCACACTCTAATATATGCCACTCCACTGTATGCTATTACACTCTACCCCATGCCACTGTGTGCCACTCCAACATACACCACTCGATTAAATGCCACTCTACTGTACACTACTCCACTTTACATTATTGCACTCTACGCCACTCCACTGGTCAAAACTCTGCTCTATGCCACTCCATTCTATTCCATTACACTGTACAAAACTACACTCTAAGCCAGTCCACTTTACACTATTACACTGCATGCAACTCCACTTTATGCCTCTTCAGTGTATGCAACTCCACTCTAAACCCACTCCATTCTACACTATTCCATTGAACGTCATTTCACTGTATGCCACTCCACTTTAGGTTATTACCTTTTACCCCATTCCAGTGTACGCCGTTCCAATGTACACCACTTCACTTCACTTCAGTGTATGATGGGTCCTTTGGGTTGTTCATTAGGGCATCTACTCATATTAAAGGCAAGCCCAGGGAAGGGGGGGTCCCTGAGGCCAAAAAGGCTTGGGGGGCACATGGCCAAAAATGCACAGCCTTGGAGGATGGATCCCAGGGCCCTTTAAAAGCTTGGAGAGGGAGTGTGACTCCCTATTCTTTTTTGTAAGCTTCATTCCTAGGGTGGGCTCCCCTGGACCTTTAATCACTTTAATCACTTGCGAAGGGGGGCCCCAATGGCCTCCCTCTCCTTTAGATAAAAATCACTGGGGGATGGGGTCCCAAGGTCCTAAAGAAGCTCAGGGAATTGGGCCACATGGCTCCCCTTCCTTTTAAAATATATGGCCCTATCGAATGGGCCCCCCAGGGCCATAATAAACTTGGGGAGGGTGGCCACGTGACCCACATTCCCTTTAAATAAAAACAGCCCTGGGGGATGGAGACCCCAGGGTCAAAAAAGGCATAATTATAACTACAATTTATAATATACACTCTTCCTTAAAATTACAAGAAGTCACAAACTTTTGAATGAAATCTTGTCACCTCATTTGCCACAGTACATTAACTATAACTCATGCTTTTTCCATTCACTGTTTATACTCTTGCATACTACATCACTAATAGCATGTGAAATCATAGCATTCATGACAACATTCATAACTTCTCAAATGACAATATTTGTCACAACACAGTGCATGGTAGAGTGGCAAGTTATAGTTAGTGTAATGGTATGCGAGGTAAAAAGAGTGTGTAACGAGGTGTGCTACTTATAATAATTTCAAGGTGGAGGTGAATTGTAAATAAAAATTATGGCTATAACTTTTTAACTTGGCATGTATAGGGACATAAGTTTTCCTAACTATAACTATGCTTTAGCTTTGTTTTCTTCATTGAATTTCAGTTTTTTAAAATTTTTAATAAAAATGTGTTGCAAATCGTAGAGCCCAGTGTCGCAAGTGGAGAGTTGTTATGTGGAGTACTGCACAGTACAGATGAGGATGGGTTTGTAAAGTCTATTGTCATAGACTTGAGTATTGTAGATTGGAATTGAGTGGATTAGAGTGAACTGTAGTAGCATATTGTAGAGTGTATTAAAGTGTTCTATAGTATAGTGGAATGATCCCTCATATATTTGAGTCAAGTATTGTAGACTGGAGCAGCGAGCTATACCGTGGAATGGCATGTCAGAAAATAGAGTTGGGAGTCATAGACTGTCATAAAGTGGAGTACAGAGCTTTAGAGTGGAGTTGGGTGATGTAGAGTGTCACAGAGTGGGGTACTGTCAAGTGGAGGGTTGTACAGTGGTGGAGAGTCTCATAGAGTGGAGTGACATATCAAGTAATGGAGTGGTGTATCGTGGAGAGAAGTTGAGTGGCGTGTCATTGAGTGCAATGCAGTTTAGTACAGTGGCACAGAGTGGATCACCATAGAGTGTGGTAGGGTGCCATACAGTGGCATAGAGTAGTACAGTGCTGTAGAGTGGAGTTTCATACAGTGGAGCAGAGTGTCCGACAGTGGAGCGGCATAGAACAGAGTAAAGTACAGTAGCATACAGTAGGATAAAGTGTAGTAGAGTGGAGTACACTGAAGTAGAGTAGTGTAAAGTAGAGTAAAGTGTCATAGAGTGCAGTGGTGTGTTGAAGACTACAGTGGCATGGAGTGCTGTAGACTAGAGTGATGTAGCATACAGTTGAGTAAAATGTTATAAATTTGTACTACTGTGTTGTCCAGTAGAGTGTAGTGGGGTGTTGTACATTATTGGAAAGTGATGTGGACTATAGTAGAGTAGAATGGCATACAGTCCAGTTGAGTTTTGTAGAGTTGAGTGGTGTACAATACAATGTTGTAGAGTGTGGTACAGAGGACTGGCATGCAGTGTTATAGAGTACAAAGGCATTGAGTGGCGTAGAGTGGAGTGGTCTACAGTGGAACAGAGTGGAGTACTGTGTCAGAGTAGAGTGCAGTAAAGTGGGGTGCAGTGGCATACAAAGAGTTGCGTACAGTGTTGTATAGTTGACTAGAGTATTGTAGAGTACAGTGTAGTAAAGTGTTGTATAGTGACATACAGTATAGACAGTGTTATACAGTGGAGGGAAGGGGCATAGACAGGCAATGTCAGAGAGTGGCATACAGTGTAGTAGAGTGTTGTAAAATGGAGTTTCATAGAGTACATTAGTGTGTGAAACAGTGGAGCTGTGCAGAGTGATTTGTTGTATAATAGTGTAAAGTGAGGCAAAGTTTCGTACATTGGAGTAGAGTCGAGTAGAATCTATCTGTGTTTTGGCCCCCCGGGGGCCAGATCAGCTGTTTTTTCGGCCGATCTCAAAACCCACTAGACACCAGGGGTTACTTTTAAAAAATATATTTTAGGGCAGTGACCCCTTGGGGGAAGGGTCGCTGTCCTAGGGGCATGATTTTTTTGTATGTTTTGGTCCCCCCTAGGGATAGATCGGCCATGTTTTCATCCGATCTGGCCCCCGGGGGTCAAAACCCAGTAGGCCACAGGGATTGTTGTGTTTGTGTGTTTTTTGGGGGCACCTCTTGGGCAAGGGTTGCCCCCCAAAAGCGGCATAAGAGTGATGGCTATTTCTGCCCCTCTTGGGGGCAGATCGGCCTATTTATTTTAGGCCCTGCTGCCCCCAAGGGAGGCAGAAGCCACCAAGACACCAGGGTTTTTTTTCTTCTTTTTTTATGTGTTTGGGGGCACCCCCTTTGGCAAGGGTTGCCCCTCGAAGGGGGCACAGAACTGTTGGCCATTTCTGCCCCCCTATGGAGGCAGATCGGCCTATTTATGTTTAGGCCTCTCTGCCCCAAGGGGTGCAGAAACCACTTAGGCACCAGGGATCTTGTATGTGTTTGTTTTGTGCTGGGGGCTTTTCCTTTGGCAAAGGTTGCCCCCCAAAGGGGGCACATTACTGATGGCCATTTCTGTCCCCCTTGGGGGCAGATGGGCCTATTTTGTTTAGGCCCGTCTGCCCCCAGGCGGGAGAGAAGTCACCAAGACACCAGGTTTTTTTTTCCTTTTTTTGTGTTGGGGGGGCACCCCCTTCGGCAAGGGTCACCTCCCAAATGGGGCAAAGAACTGTCAGCCATTTCTGCCCCCCTTAGGGACAAATCAGCCTATTTTTTTATGCCCATGAATCCACTTAGGCACCAGGGATCTTGTGTGTGTGTGTTTTGTGTGGGGGGCGGTGGCCCCTTTGGCAAGGGTCGTCCCCCACAGGGGGCACATTACTGATGGCCATTACTGCCCCCCATTGGTCAGATCGGCTTATTTGTTTAGGCCCATCTGCCCCAAGATGCCAGTTTTTGGTTTTTGTGCCAAGTGTGCCAAGGGGGGGCAGAATCCAATTAGGCACCAGGGAAAATGTCTAAATGCTTGGAGCGGGGTGTTTGTCAACTGGGGAAGTATTTTCATTTGTGATTATAACAGTTTATTTCTCCTTTTTGTTCTAGTTCAAAGCTTTTGCTTCCTTTACTGTGGCTCCTTGTGGTTTTGGCAGTGGTTGACCTGCGGTTTGCATAGTTGCATGTTTTAGGTAAGTAAAATCAACTTACTCCAAAGGAGTATTGTTGCCATGCATGAATGACATGTTTGTAGGTGGTGTACTAATTGCAGGATTGGGTGTGAAATCCTCCTTAGATTTGTGAACAATGATATTTGTGTTGTCTTATGTCCAATTTGCTTTTCTTTTTTCTTTTTAGTGGGATATCATTGGTGATTGCTGTGTTTGTGCAGAGTAGTTGCTACTGAGTCTAGCTTTTGCTTGTAAGTGAGTGCTATAGTTTTTGATTACATAACTCTTAGTGATAAAGCCACACTTTGTTTACTACTTATTTTAGACAGTGCTGGTTGTTGTTGGCGCATTTGTCAAGTTACACTTCTTAGAAAGGATCAGGGCTAGCCGCAGAGTGACCACTTATCAAGTTGTTGGCATGCTTTTTGAGTCATCTTCTGACCATGAGTATGAGACTGACTCTGTATCTGAGGCAGAGGAGAAAGTGAGAGATTCTGGCAGTGAGTTCTCTGTCCTAGAGGAATCTTCTGATGAGGAAGCCACTCTGAGTGCAGATGAAGTGCCTGTTTTAGAGGAGGACACTAATGTGCCAATAGTGCTGCAGTCTGGGGCTGAAAGGTTTCCCATTGGAAGACCTGACACCTAGGTTGTGTACATGCTAACTACCATCCATGATGAGAGCACCTCACCTGTGGCTCTTCGGGGTCAGGTTGCGGAAGTGCTCAAACTTGCATGCATTTTGGACTACAATAAGCATATGGGTGATGTTGATAGAGTAGATCAGATGTTGGAACCTTACACTGCTCTTCGTAAGTCTTACATGTGGTATAAAAAGTTGCCCATCCATTCATTTCATTTTACAACTTTTAATGTTTTTATAGTGTTGATTGTTCCCCTGAGTCAAGGATGAAATTTGTTAAATTTCAGGAGTCGGTGATAGAGACCCTTATTGTGATGGAACAGGCAAGAGTTCCTAGAGTAGCAGTGGTGGAGGATATGGCTAGATAGCAAGATCGCCACTTTTCTGATCACGTTCCTCCCACTCCCATAAAAGACTTGGCCACTAAGAAATGTAGAGTCTGTGTCTGAAGAGGTATCCGGAGAGAGAGCTGGACGTACTGCCCGGACTGTCCTTCAAAGCCTGGGCTGTGTGTGGCTGGCTGTTACAGGAGTTACCACACCCAGAAGAATTACTGGGAACTACCATGAGCGTAAACTGCCTGTTTTATATTTTCATATGTTTAGTTTCATGGTTGGCATCACTGTCATGTATTCAGTTAGAGCTTTTGTGTTTGTAGTTTTGTACTTATTTCTAATTAGTTAGTGGTTTCTTTGTTGTTTAAAAAAACATTTGCTGGCGGTGTGCATGGAGTGGCTGTGGTGCTTGGCTGAAGGTGTGGTGGATTGGCGCTTGGCTGGTGGTGTGCTTTGAGTGGCGCTTGGCAGGCGGTGTAAATAGTGACTTGCTGTTGGCCACTGCAACACACTGCCAGCCAAAAGCCAGTCCACACACTTCCATCAGCTGGTGTGATTGCTGTATCAGGCATGTGGGCGTATGAAAGGGATGAGACCTTGAATGGCGTTGTCTATTGATGCGAGTGTTGTAATGTGCTAGGTCCACGGCTGGTGGCATGAATCGTCTTGTGCTTGTCATGTATGAAAGGTGTGTGAATGGACTGTAAAGCGGTTGGTGTCTTGATGTGGTTTTACAGCTCACATGTTGTGAGTCATTGGTTCAGTTTTCTGGCCTTTCAGTTATTAACAGTGCATTTCATTTTTGTGAAATCTCTTGTTAATAAAATTTGATCTACTGAACCATCACTCACCCTTGTGCCAAATTCAACCTGTATACATGGTAAAAATGACAAAACTTGCGCCGCTGTAATCAAGCGTGGCAGCACACCTGTGACATGCTAGGTGTCTCGGGTGGGACCCCGATGATGAAGCATGGCACCAACTTGGTGGTGGGTGAGGGGTCTTTTTAACATAACCTAAGTGTGTTTCTTTTCACAATTTTAGTGTTTGGAACATAACAGAACGATGTGGATACATCAAAATGATTTATTACAAAACAACCTCTTTTTCCGGGGGGGGGGCCTGTGTTTTTGGTCCCCATTGCAGCGGTCATCTATGGAAACCTACCAAACCAAGACATTTTTGAAAACTAGACACCCGGAGGAGTCCAGGGAGGTGTGGCTTGCATGGGTCCCCCAACATTTTCTTACCCAGACTCCTCTGCAAACCTCAAAATTTGCTTTAAAAAGCATATTTTCCTCCAGAAAAACAGGTTGTTTTGTAATGGATCATTTTGATGTGTCCATGTTGTGTTTTGGGGTGTTTCCTGTCGCGGGTGCTAGGCCTACCAGCACACAAGTGAGGTACCATTTTTATCGGGAGACTTGGGGAAATGTTAGGTGGAAGAAAATTTGTGTCTCCTCTTAGATTCCAGAACTTTCCATCTCCAAAATGTAAAGAAAAAGGGGGTCATTCTGACTTTCCCGCTGGGCTGGCGGGCGACCGCCAAAAGGCCGCCCACCCGCCCAGCAGGAAAGCCCCAGCAACGAGGAAGCCGGCTCCGAATGGTGTTGCTGGTGTGCGACGGGTGCAGTTGCACCCGTCGTGATTTTCAGTGTCTGCCAAGCAGACACTGAAAATCTTAATGGGGCCCTGTTAGGGGGCCCCTGCAGTGCCCATGCCAGTGGCATGGGCACTTCAGGGGCCCCCAGGGGCCCCACGACACCCGTTCCCGCCATCCTGTTTCTGGCGGTGAAAACCGCCAGAAACAGGATGGCGGGAAGGGGGTCGGAATCCCCATGGCGGCGCTGCTTGCAGCGCCACCGTGGAGGATTCCCTGGGGCCGCGGGAAACCGTCGGGAAACCACTGGTTTCCCTTTTCTGACCGCGGCTGTACTGCCGCGGTCAGAATGGCCCCAGAAGCACCGCCAGCCTGTTGGCGGTGCTTCCGCCGTCGTTCCAAAGTGTTTTTTGCTAATTTTTGTGGTTTGCAAAGGATTCTGGGTAATAGAACCTGGTGAGAGCCCCACAAGTTACCCCATTCTGAATTTCCCTAGGTGTCTAGTTTTCTGAAATGTCCAGATTTTCTAGGTTTTCCTAGGTGCCGACTGAGCTAGAGGCCAAAATCCACAGGTAAGCACTTTGCAGTTTTCTTTGGGATAATGTGATGTGTTCATGTTGTGTTTTGGGGCATTTCCTTTCACGGGCACTAGGCCTACTAACACAAGTGAGGTCGCATTTTTATTGGGAGACTTGTGGGAATGCTGGGTGGAAGAAAATTTGTAACTCCTCTTAGATTCCAGAACTTTCTATCACCAAAATGTGAAAAAGTGTTTTTATGCCAAATTTTTAGGTTTGCAAAGGATTCTGGGTAATAGAACCTGGTGAGAACCCCACAAGTCACCCCATTATTGATTCCCCTAGGTGACTAGTTTTAAAAAATGTATGGGTTTGCTAGGTTTCCTTAGGTGCCGGCTGAGCTAGAGGCCAAAATCCACAGCTAGGCGCTTTCCAAAAAACAGATCAGTTTTTTTTAGGAAAATGTGATGTGTCCCCGTTGTGTTTTGGGGCATTTCCTGTCACTAGCCCTAGGCCTACCCACGCAAATGAGGTACTATTTTTATCAGGAGACTTGGGGGAACACTGGGTAGAAGGAAGTTTGTGGCCCCCTTCAGATTCCAGATCTTTCTATCACCGAAATGTGAGGAAAAAGGTGTTTTTTTGCCACATTTTGAGGTTTGCAAAGGATTCTGAGTAATAGAACCTGGTGAGCGCCCCACAAGTAATCCCATCTTGGATTTCCCTTGGTGTCTAGTTTTCAAAAATACACAGGTTTGGTAGGTTTCTCTAGGTGCTCGCTGAGCTAGAGGCCAAAATCCACAGCTAGGCACTATCCAAAAAACAGGTCAGATTTAAATGTGATGTTCCATGTTGCGTTTCCTGTTGCTGGCATTAGGCCTAGCCATGCAAGTTAGGTAACATTTTTATCAGGAGACTTGAGGGAATACAGAATAGAAGAACAAGTGTCCCTTGTCTTTCTCTAAATTTTTTCCTTCCAAATGTAAGACAGTATGTAAAAAAGACGTCTATTTGAGAAATGCACTGTAATTCACATGCTAGTATGCAGACCCCGGAATTCAGACATGTGCAAATAACCACTGCTTCTCAACACCTTATCTTGTGCCCATTTTGTACATACAAAGGTTTCCTTGATACCTATTTTTCACTCTTTGTATTTTACCAAAGTAATTGCTGTATACGCGGAATACATTGAAAACCCATTGCAAAGTGCAGCTCATTTATTGGCTCTGGGTACCCAGGGTTCTTGATGAACCTACAAGCCCTATATATCCCCGCGTCCAGCAGACATAATGGTATATTGTTTTTTAAAATCTGACATCGCAGAACAAAGTTACAGAGTAAAACATGGAGAAAAATGGCTGTTTTATTTAACCTCAATGTCAATATTTTTTTATTTCAGCTGTTATGTTCTGTAGGAAAACCTTGTGGGATCTACACAAATGACCACTTGATGAATTTAGAATTTTTTTGTCAACTTTTTTGAAATGTGTAGCTGTCCGGGATCCAGCATTGGTTTCTCACTCATTTTTGTCACTAACTGGAAGAAGGCTACAAGCACAAAAAATAGTAAAAAGTGGGTATGTCCTATTAAAATGCCAAAATTGTGTTGAAAAATGTGGTCTTCTGATTCAAGTCTGCCTGTTCCTGAAAGCAGAGAAGATGGTGATTTTAACACCGTAAACCCTTTGTTGATGCCATTTTCAGGGGGAAAAAACACATGCCTTCTTCTGTAGCCCTTTTTGCCCATGTTTTTTTTGTTTTTTTTTTAATGACATTTTTGCTGTATTTTGGCTAATTTCTTGGTCTCCTCCAGGGGAACTCTCAAATTCTGGGTAACTCTAGAATCCCTAGGACATTTGAAAAAAAGGACACAAATTTGGCATGGGTAGCTTATGTGGACAAAACGTTATGAGGGTCTAAGTGCAAATTGTCCCAAATAGCCAAAAAAAGGCCTGACACCTGAGAGGGAAAAGGCCTGGCAGCAAAGGGGTTAAAGTGGGATCTCCTTCAGTAGAATAGCTGTGTCATATAGAAAAGTGTTGTATAGTGGAATAGAGTGTTGTTCATTGGAGTGTACAGGCATAGAGTGGGGTACAGAGTTGGACAGCGGACAGTATAGGGATAGAGTGGAGCAGAATGTTGTAGCGTGCCATGAAGTGTAGTGGAGTTATGTAGAGTGTAGAGTGGAGGACAGTGTCATACAATGGAGCTCCTTAGAGTGGAGTGGCGTACACTAGTGTTATAGTGTGGATTGCCTTAAAGTAGAGTAGCGTACAGTTGAATAGCATACAATGGAATACTGTACATTGGTGTGTAAAAGAGTGGTATAGCTAAGAGTGGAATAGCGTACAGCAGAGTGGTGTACAGTGGAGTAGCATAGAGTGGAGTAGGGTACAGTGGATTAGAGTAGAGTAGGGTAGCATTCATTGAAGTGGCATACCGTAGAGCCAAGGAAAATTTTATAAATGTGAGTGGCATCTCATACAGTAGAGTGGAGTGCTATGTCACACAGTGTTGGAAACTGTTGTAGAGTGAAGAAGAGTGCTGTACCATAGAATGTTTGGTGCATAGAGTTGAGTGCAAATCTGGACAGAGGAGTGTATGGGGATAGAGTGGAATAGAGTCTAGTAGAGTGGCATAGAGTGTAATAGAGTTTTGTACAGTGGAGTTATAAAGAGTGGAGAAAGTACACTGGAGTGGCATAGAATGGAGTAGTGTACAGTGGAGTGGCATAAAATGGAATAGAATAGAGTGGATTAGCATAGACTGGCGTGGCATACAGTGGACTGCCATAGAGTGTAATAGTGTCTATTGTAGTAGCACACAGTGGAGTAGCATAAAGTGGTTTAGACTGTGGTGTTATAAGGTGGGGTAGGGTTGAGTGAAATACCATAAAGTTAAGTGGGGTACAGTGGAATGGGGTACAGTGGAATATCGTACTGTAGAGAGGCAACGACTGAAGTTGCGTACAGTGTAATAGCATAGAATGGAGTGGCATACAGTGAAATTGTTTATATTAGAGTACAGAGGACTGACGTAGAGTAGAATAGCGTAAAGTGGAATAGCATAGAGTAGAATATTGTAGAGTGGAGTGACGTACACTGTAGTGGTGCAGACTGAAGTAATGTACAGTGGAGTGGGGTAGAGTGAAGCAGCATATAGTGGAGTGGTGTACGCTGGATTGGCGTACAGAGAATTAGTGCATAGTGGAGTGACATACAGTGTAATAGTGTGAAAATGAGTGGGCTCACACCTGGAGGGAGGAGCTATTTATGTTCCTCTTTGCAGGCAAGCCTAATCTCTTGATCTCTTTCTCTGCCCGCATCAGTGCGGGCATCGAAACAGATCAAAAGCTGATCCCAATTGGTGGGAGTACTTTCTAAGCTCCTGCCCACTGAGAGCAATCTCAGTGCTTGCTCCCATTTTGCAGCAGTTTTAAAAATACTCCTGCCAGGCAAGAGCAGACACAAGGCTCACTGCTGGTCTGGGTAGGGAATCTGTTCTGTCCAGGGGTGGGCTTCTGGGGACACAGCATGTGAGCCTGGCTCCCCCTTCCTATCTAGAAAGTTAGCAGCCCCGAGGGATTGGGTCCCGGGGCCTTTTCACAGTTCGGGGAAGTGGGGCCATGTGACATTTTCCCCTTTTTATGTGAATTACAGTCCCGGGGATGGGCTCCTCGAGCCTATCATGACTTGGGGATGAGGGCACATGCCCTTCCCTTTTTTTAAAGGACTTTAACCCAGGGGGTGGGCTTCTAAGGGCCTGTAATGTCTTGAGGAGCACACCTCCCTCCACTTAATTAGTGAAACTGGCCCCAGACCAGCATTTTTTTCCCAGTTTCACAGGAATCCCGCAGGATCATGGCAGAAACTGCCAACTGAATTTATTTTTTTACCTCAGGGGGTCCCTTTAGGTTCCTCCATGGGGCCTAAAGGGGCAGGGTATTCCTCCACTGCTACCTTATTTTTTTTAATTTACTAATTCAGGACAAGGGACTAAGCTCCCAGTCCTGTAATGGGTGCCAGAAAGCACTCTCTACGGCGGGAGTCTGATTTTAAAGGTCCTTGGGCCAATAAGAATGCTTTATTTTTTTATTTGGTGCTTCTGCAAGAGTATCTCAAGCCTCTCGCGGACCCAACCACCAGATATACAAATATTTAGGATTCTTTGTTTATAAAGAAAACTACTGAGTGGAATTACACCAAATCACAAAATACACAATCTGTGGATCAAGATCTAGCTTCCTGCCAAATTTGATGTAATTCCTTTCAGCAATTTTGCTGTAGCCCTTCTTAAAAACATCTATGGAAAACGCATTGGGAGTTTGCATTTAGTGACCTCCTTTCTTCTCGGCCCTTGCTTGATGGATCACCCCAAAGCTTTCCAAAATCAAACAAGGCAAAAAAAGAGAACTTTTTTGGAAAATGTTGTGGAGATTTTTCAAACAGTGCCAAAGTTATTAGCAACATAAACAACGCATTTCCTATGGAAACTCTCACCTAACTATAACTAACCAAAGGTTAAAGTAACATTATAGTTAGGGAAATTTGTCAGTGACAGCATTCATTATTTTAACTAACAAAACAGATAAATTCAACAGTTATAATTAGCAGCGCTAATTAAAACTTGCACCTCTGCCATGCACTGCTTATGACTTCACATACGTCACTCATGGCATGTTCCATGACATTATATATGACATCTCTGATGACATCTCAAATATCATCATTGAAGGCATCACTGATGACATCACTGATGTCGTCATCCAAGCTTTTTTGTACATATTGCTCTTTAAATGGGTATACCATTAGAGCTAAGAAAGTAAGTGCAAAATAACTCAGTATAATATGAAGCGTCTTTACTGCTGTCATGCATACAACCCCAATAGGTAAAGCAAGCATATGTTTTTTGCAACATTGACCCCATACCCTAAACATCAGTTTCAGTCCTGGAGACCCCATCCCCCAGGGCCTGGCATTATTTCAAGGGAAAGGGGTGCTGGGGCCCTGCAACATTTTTAAAAGGAGGGGGCATGCGGCCCTGGGACCCCTTCCCTCATACTTTAAAGGTGGGTGCCCTTGTGCCCACCTAAGGCATCCGTCATAGTGTTGCGACCCTTGACCCTGCTCCAGGCAGGTTGCTCCCCTTTCACCGCTGCATCCAAGTGCCCAGGTCTTGCTTTTGTTTTGAAAATTTACTTCATTGTCCACGGCCCGCCCCCCTCCCTCCACTTTAGTTTTTTTCTTTTTTTTCAGTTTTTTCCATTTCCCGCCGCTGCGTCCCTGTGGCCCGCCCCCTGCTCTCCCATTCGCTGCCTCCCCTCCCTCCTGCCACTCCCCCCCAACTCCCCTCATATGGCAGCCGCAGTGCGGTAAGGAGAGCGACCCTTGAACCTGCTCCAGGCAGGTTGCTCCCCTTTCACCGCTGCATCCAGGTGCCCAGATTTTGCTTTTGTTTTGAAAATTGACTTTGTTGTTCCCGGCACTTGCCGCTGTGTCCCGACGTCCCCGCCCCACCCCCTCCACTTCAATTTTTTTCTTTTTTTTCTGTTTCCTGCCACTGCGTCCCTGCGGCCCGCCCCCCTGCTCTACCATTCGCTGCCTCCCCTACCTCCTCCCTGCTGCCACTCCCTCCCACCTCCCCTCATATGGCAGCGGCGGCACGGACGTGCGCAGAGGGTGCGCCACTGGTGCGCCAAAGGCACAGCTAAGGCAAGACCGTCTGCGGCCGTCCACGCCCAGACCGCGCCCAGCACCAGTCCCCCTGGCCCTCGCACCCTCCGCACCACCAATCACCACTACACAGCCAATTACCTCCACGCCCTCAATCCAGGATGCTCCTCCACCTGCTTCTAGTCCACTCCAAAGCACACCAAAGGACCCTTCTCCTGCAGAGCCTGCAACTTCACCTGCACCCTAACCACCAAGCTCCGACACAGAGCCGCAGACAACCACCTCAGCTGCATCCTGCTCAACACCCGCTCCATCCTCAAGCATGCAATCGAACTATGGGACCTACTGACCTCATCATCACCCGATATCGCATTCCTCACCGAAACCTGGATGAATTTGGCCTCTGAACCAGACATAGCCATAGCCATACCTGAAGGCTACAAGATCACTAGAAGAGACGGCACCAACAAACCAGGAGGAGGAATCGCCATAGTCCACAAAAGCACCATCAGAGTCTCCACCAGCTCCCACGACACCATCAACTCCGCCGAGCACCTCCATTTCAAAATCCACGTCCACGCCAACACCACCCTCAGAGGAACACTGGTCTACAGACCGCCGGGACCCCGAACCCACTTCTGCGACGACATCGCAGACATCATCAGCAACCAAGCCCTCACCTCAGCTAACTACATCCTCCTCGGCGACCTGAACTTCCACCTAGAAAACAACAATGATATCAACACCACCAACCGACTCGACAACCTCGCCAACCTCGGCCTCAAGCAACTCATCATGTCGCCCACCCACACCACAGGACACTCTCTCGACCCCATCTTCTCAGCCAGCAACCACGTCTCCTTCAGCCACACCACCGAACTCCACTGGACCGACCATTGCTGCATCCATTTCTCCTTTCAGAAGCCGGTCACTCACCCCCTCACCACTCAACCCCCCTGTTGCTATTGGAACAGAATCTCAACAGAACAGCTGGTCTCCACCCTCGCCCAGGCACCTCCTCCTAGGACCCGGGACCCCAACTCAGCCGCCACCAACCTGCATCAATAGATAGACGACTGCACCAACACCCTCGCACCACTCAAACAACCCTCGGACATCCACCACAGATCCAAGGCCAGCTGGTTCACCCCTGAACTACAGGCCTCCAAACGGGAATGCCAAAAAATGGAGAAGACCTGGCGCCTTGTACCTACCAAATAAAACCACATCACCCACAAGACTGCCATCCGCACTTATCACCAGCTGATCCGCACCACCAAAAGAAACTACTACAAAAGCTGCATAGACACCAACGCTCACAACAGCAGAGAGCTCTTCGGCATCATCAAAGAACTCTCCAACCCCAGGCCTTGCTCCTACGACCCCTCGCCATTACAGGAGCTCTGCAACTCCCATGCAACTCACTTCCGTCGGAAGATCGAAGACATCCACAACAGCTTCAAACCACGGACCCACCAGCCAACCACAGACACCCACGAACCCAACGCACCAAACAACGTTAACCCTCTATGCGCATGGACCCACGTCAACAATGAAGACACCATCAACACCATGGCCTCCATCCACTCCGGCTCCCCCTCGGACTCCTGCCCACACCAGATCTTCAACAAATCCAGCGACATCATCGCCCCCCATCTCCGCGCCATCATCAACAGCTCCTTCAAGACGGCCACCTTCCCAGAGAGTTGGAAACACGCCGACGTCAACACCCTGTTGAAGAAACCCAAGGCGGACCCAGATGACCCCAAAAACTACCGGCTCATCTCCCTCCTCCCCTTCCCAGCGAAGGTCATTGAGAAAATCGTGAACAGCCAACTACACCGCTTCCTGGAAGACAGCAAAGCGCTCAATACCTCCCAATCTGAGTTTCGCAAGAACCACAGCACAGAGACCGCACTCATTGCTCCTACAGATGACATCAGGACCATGCTCGACAAGGGCGAAACCGCAGCGCTCATCCTCCTGGACCTCTCCGCAGCCTTCGACACCATTTGTCACCACACCTACCGAACACGCCTCCACAACGCCGTGATCCGTGGCGAGGCCCTCAAATGGATCTCCTCATTCATCTCTGGCAGAACCCAGAGAGTCCACCTTCCACCTTACCTGTCCGAATCCTCCAAAACCATCTGTGGCGTCCCCCAGGGATCCTCCCTCAGCCCAACACTCTTCAACGTTTACATGGCTACTCTCGCCAACATCGCAAGATCCCACCACATCAACATAGTATCCTATGCAGACGACACCCAGCTAATCATCTCCCTCACGAAAGACCCCACAACAGCAAGAAACAACCTCCACAATGGACTGCACACCATCGCCAACTGGATGGAATCAAGCCTCCTCAAGTTAACCACAGACAAAACAGAGATCCTCATCTTCGGCAGCAATCCCTCCGCTTGGAACGATTCCTGGTGGCCTACCTCCCTAGGAGCCGCACCCATACCCACCACCCAAATACGAAACCTGGGAATCATCTTGGACTCAGCACTCAGCATGACTCAGCAGGTCAATGCAGTCTCCTCTTCCTGCTACAACACCCTTCGCATGCTCCACAAGATTTTCAAGTGGATTCCCATTCAAACCAGAAAGACTGTCACCCACGCCGTGGTCAGCAGCCGACTGGACAATGGCAACGCACTCTATGCAGGAACCATGGCCAAAGTACAAACAAAAATGTAACGCATCCAAAACGCCTCCGCCTGACTCATCCTCGACGTCCCACACCACGACCATATCTCTGCCCACCTCAGAGACCTACACTGGCTACCCGTATCGAAGAGGATTACCTTCAAACTACTCACCCACGCACACAAAGCCCTCCACAACACAGGCCCGGCCTACCTCAACAACAGACTCACCTTCCACACTCCCGACCGCCAGCTCCGCTCCGCCAGCCTCACCCTCGCCTCCGTCCCCTGCATTCGCCGCACCACCGCCGGAGGAAAATCCTTCTCTCACCTCGCCGCCAAGACCTGGAACTCCCTACCGCTCCACCTGGCAAAGACCCAGCACCTCCTGACTTTCAGGAAATGCCTCAAAACATGGCTATTCGACCAGTAGCTCCCCCCCAGCGCCTTGAGACCCTAATGGGTGAGTAGCGCGCTTTATACATTTTATGATTGATTGATTGATTGATTGATTGTTGGGGCTGTGGATGAAGCCCAACGGCCCCTGCAGCCCCAACAGGCTCCCCACACCCAGAGGGAGTTGGCAATGTTCCCACCCAGCTCCTAATACCGCTCCCTGTGGGCAGGAGAAATATTTAGATCTCTTTCCAGGCCTGGATCACTGCAGGAAGGGAAACAGATCTAAAGTCTGCTCTCAACAGACAGGAGCATTTTTGAAGCTCCTACCCACTGGTTGTGGATTTGGTGTTTGCTCCCACTTGGTGGGAGATTTTAAAATTCTCCTGCCAGGAGAGAGTAAGCACAGGTTTCCCTGTCTATGCTGCTGCAGCCAAGGAAACCACTATGTCCTGGGGGTGGGCCCCACACCTCCCCTCCCTTAAAAGTAATTGGCCCCGGGCGTGGGCTCCCCAGGGCCCTTTAAACGCTCAAGGAGGCAGCCACTTGGCCCCCCTTCCCACTTTACAAAATGTCAGCATCAGGTGTGGGCTCCCCAGGCCTCTCTTAATCATTTCAGCCGATGGGGTCTGGGTGGCTCAGGGTATCCCTGTCCTGCATCCATATATCCTTATTTTTTTACAAAGAGTAGTAGGGTGGGAGCACACTTCCTTACTGCCCAGCACAGTTCACCCCCAATGCATTATGGTAAATGCAGTACAAATTTGGTACTTACTTCAAAAATAAATGTAGTTGTTACCAATGCTGGTGCAAATAGTGCTTCACATCTCTAGACACATGTATGTGTTTCTGGATTTTATCCTTCATCAGTAGAGAGCAGCAAACTTTCATCTGAGGTTGCTGGAAAGGCTGCCAGACTCTTCACAGGTCACAGTACTACTCACTGGCACACAGGTGCATCTCAAATGCTCATTAGCTTATTAGCTCAAGGGAGCCTTTTAAACCGAAGGGGGTAGGAGCACAAAGCCTCACATCCCAGCACAGCTTAGTGAGGGGTGCCATACCTTCCTGAAAAGTAATTGGCTAAGGAGGTAGGCTCCTCATTCCCTCTAGATGCTTGAGGAGAGGGGCCACATAGCCCCCTTCCCATTTTACAAACATTTAACACAGGGTGTGGGCTCCCATGGTCTCTTGAGGTTTGGGGAAGGGGTTGTGTGGCCCCCTCCCCTTCTTTAATCATTTCATCCCTTGGGTCTGTGCACCCCCTCTCCCCATAATTAATATGTACAGCAACAGGGCTGGGCTCCTGGCCTAAAATGGATCAGGGAGGTAGGCCTCTCGTCCCCCCATAAACAATTTGTTTTGCACCATGGCCAAGCTCCCCAGGGACTTTGGAGGCTCAGGGAGGGGGACCACACAGTTCTCCTTCCCATTATGAACACAGTCCTGAGTTTGGTCTCCCTGGGCTTGTAGATTATAAATGCAGCCCAGCCCCCAATTGTATTGATCCTGCAAGAGTTTCATAGGACTGCTGAATTTGTTGTCATGTTTTTGTTTTTGGCTTGGGCTGGGTCTCTCTGGGTCCCTCTCATGGGGCCTTGAGGGGTCAGGGTACCCCTACCCTGCCTCCATATATTCCTATTTTGTTAACTTCAGGACAAGGGACTAAAGCCCATATTTATACTTTTTCAGTGCCGCATTTGCATCATTTTAATGCAAAAACAGCACTAACTTACAAAATACAATTGTATTTCGTAAGTTTGCGCCGATTTTGCGTCAAAAAACGACACAAATGCAGCGCAAAGATGGATTTATTTTGTGAATGCCTCTTGACTGAGCTCTTTGATTGTGAACATTATACATCCAGAGCTGGCCAGAGAAGGCCGATTTTGCACACCTGACTTGGACATGCATCCAGATGGGAGGTTTCTAGGGGGATGTTTTCTCTCTGCTTTCTCACATGATAAAAACTACCCTGCAACCTGACCCTCTTACCACCATCTTGGGATATGTGTGGAATATGCTGCAAGGGGTTCATAGATTTACACCAATGGCACTACTACTGACAAAGCAGGTGATTGCCTTACATTGGGGCAGCCATTGAACTCCAACTGCCACAGCTTGGCTCAAAAACATGACCCACTGTGACACCAACAGCGAAATATATTCTAAAATGTTACCTCCCATGTCCACACCCAAAGATATTTGGGAGCCCCTCAGGCACTGCCTGTTGCAGTGGATATCTGAAGACTTTACTGGTAATGACACACAAGCACCTCATCACACGGCCCCTTCCCTGTTAGACGAAGGATGCATGGTAGTCTATTGTGATACCTGTTCTTGCACTGTCTAATTTTGATGTAATATTGCTGACATGTCTTTAAGGCTCTATTGTACCGGTGGAGTAAGTGTTGTAGGCAAATGTTACAACATGGTCCTTCCTCTGAACTTATGTTATTTGATTCTGTTGCTTTTTTTTGCATTTCCACCGCTTTTGTAATGTGGTTATTTACGTGGTAAAGCTAATAAATAAAGTTTGGAAAAAACAATTTTTCTTTAGGAAACTTTTGTGAAGATTTGTCAGACTGGGCAAGGCTATTATCCAACATAAAAGTGTTTTTTTCTATGGAAAAGCAGACCTAACTTAACTACTAGTGAATATATATGTATATTCACTGAATAAAACAAAAGTTACAGGGATGTTATAGTTAGGTTCTGAATTTACTCACACAAGACCAGAGAAATTCAGCAGTTATAGTTAGAGTTATTTCAAGAAGCTATAACTTGTGCCCTAAGGTAACTATGACTCATGCCCCTGCCATGCACAGTTTTTTCTTCATTAATATGACTGCTAATGTTTCATTTATATTTTAATAACGTTATAGAAGTGCTTAATATCTGGGATACTTAGATGTACATGGCAAGGGCATAAGTTATGGTTACCTTTGGGTTTGAGAACCTGCGACCAACCAACGCCGTGCACGACCAAAGGCCATGTGCAGTTTGGGTTGGGTGGTTGGAGGGGGTTGGTCGCAGGTCCTGGCCTATAGCCCTGCGTCCAACCCCCACCATGCACAGCCGAAGGCTATGCATGGAAATAGTTGGAAAAACATCTAGTAATAACAATTACTTTAAGTTAAAAATAGAAATTCACTGAAAAAAAGTTCACAGAGACATTATAGTTGGGATCTAAATTTACTCACATAAAATCAGAGAAATTCAGCAGTTATAATTAAAGTTGTGTCAAGTAGCTGTAACTCGCACCCTGAGGTAACTATAAGGTCTGTTGTCCAGAGATGCAGGCAGGGAAACAGAAGAAAGGATTGCTCTGGCAGACAGGGAGCTGCATTTTTAATAGGAGGCTGGCAGCTGGCTCAGACAGTGGGAGCCTTGATGCCCCCCCTGTGGTCCCCAACAATGGTGACTGGGTGCGCTTGGTGCACAGAGGAGACATGGCTCGTCCCCAGGGGATGATGCCCCCGAGGCTGATATCGGCCCTGGGAGGGGGGCACACAGCACCCCTTACCCAATAATATATAACATGTATTAAGGCCAGGCCCCGAGGATGGGGTCCCCGGGACAAAAATCGGCCAGGGGAGGAGGGCTACACGGCCTGCCTCCCCAATACCAAATATGAGGAAATCTCCACAAAAGAAAGAAGCAATTACATCATATAGCTAAGAGGAAGGACCCTGGTTTGGTGGAGATTTATGTCTTTGTAGCCTCGTTGGACTCTCCATAGGAGGATTCATGTTATCAAAACATTTTGGAGAAATACTCACAAGACACAATCACATTGCCAAAAGCACACACAGTACTGGAGACATTTTCTTGTGGTCCACAACACACCTGTACTGTAGAATGCACACTGGACATTCAGCCAAGAAATCAGAAAGGACTCCACTTGTTCCTTTGTAGCCGAGTCACTCCCACAGCTACTAACACACAGACACTCACACACCCACTCACAGACTCACTCAGACCCTCATGCATCCACTACCAGATTCCCTCAGGCACTCCTGCACCAAGTAACAGGCCCACTCAGAAACTGACGCACCCACTCAGACACTGATGCATGCACTCACTGACCCACTCAAACACTTATACACCCACTCCCAGACCCACTTAGAAACTCATGTATCCACTTGCAGGCCCATTCAGACATTCACACACCCACTCACAGACCCACTCAGTCTCTCACACATCCACTCACAGAGGCAATCTCTCACTCACTCTCACACCCAGGACCTCCCTTTCATACCTACTCTCACACCCAGAAAGACACTCTCACACCCAATCTCACACCCACATAGACCCTCTCACACCCACTCTCACACTTACACTGTCACACTCATTCTCACATCCAAAGACAACCTCTCAAACCAATTCTCACACCACAGAGACAGGCCTTGGTGGTTATGGGGGTTGGCTGCAGGCCCTGTGACAAACCCCCACTGTGCATTTCCAAAGGCTGTGTGCGGCTGTGAAATCCACCGAAAAAAGCAAAGGTTACAGGGACATTATAGTTAGGAAATAGAGTTAAAAACCCATAGAAATTAACTAAAAAAAAAACAAAGGTTACAGGGACGTTATAGTTAGGTTCTGAATTTACTCACACAAAACCATAGATATTCAACAGCTATAGAGTTATTTCGAGTAACTATAACTTGCGCCCTAAGGAAACTATAATGCACTCCCTCACCATGCATTGCTAATTACCACAGATATTACAGCACTCATTGAAACTTCTATAACTCATTAACAATATAATGAAACATTAGCAGTAAAGTTATTGGAGAAAAACTGTGCCTGGAGGGGGTGCAAATCCAATCCAGAGCTGTAATACTGTGCCTGGAGTGGTGGACGGCTTTTGTCATTTTACAACTCTGCAAGGATGGCACTGTGCCAATCCTATGCTTAAGGATTTTGCTGTACAAATGACAAAAGACTTTGTCCCTGTCTAGCTCAGCGTGGATGGCACTATGGTAATCCTATACTTAAAAACGTTGGGCCTGATTCCGATCTTGGTGGATGGAATCCTCCGTCTCAAACATAACAGACATTCTGTCCACCGTATTACAATCTCCATAGGTTAAAAGAGGATCGTTATATGGCGAACGGGATATCTGTCACGTTTGTGACAGAGTAACCCTGTCCACCAACATCGGAATCACGCCCTTTGCTAAAAAAACAGACATTTGAGGTGAGCAAATCTAGAGTGTCACTGGTGTTGCATGGTGCTCCTTACTAGAGCTGCTTTCCACCAAAACTTGGGAACTACCAAAACACCTTCTTCTTTTTTTGCATAATTTATGTATTACTCTAACTCTGAAAGGGCTTTGTTTATATATATATATATATATATGTATATACACATGTATCCTAGTGGCAGGCGCCACTAGGTAGTTAGGACCTAGTAGCTATAGAAAAAGCATTTTTTGTTTTGCTAATAACTTTTGCGCTGTTTGATGAATCGGCACAAAATCTTTTTAGAAACAAATATGCTGCTCCCTTCAGCTGCTGTGTGGAATGTTTCAGGATGATCCGTTAAGTGGGGGCCAAGAAAAAGGGGGATTACAAAACACTTTCCCTATGCATTTTTCCATAGGGATTTTGAAAAGGAATAGCACCCAAAACACTGGACGGAATTACACCATATTTGGCAGAAAGGTAGCACTTGGCTGACAAAGTGCCCATTTGGTGTAAATCTGTTGAGTAGTTTTTGAGAAATTTTAGAAAAAGCAAATTTGTTTATACAGGGACATGAAGGCTCTGCAAACCCTCCAGATCTCGTGCTGAGATCTAATAGGCTGACAACACTTCAACAAAGAAGTGTTGGCAGCCATGTTGAGACTCGGCTTCAGCTGAGTCCCTGAAAATAAGATGAAAAAAAATGAAAAGGGGCCAAGGTAGGTACACCCTGACTCCTTAGCTCTAGTGCTGGAGTCCCAGAGGTACTCCCCGAGCAAAAAAGCATTTTTTAATATTTTCACTGGGAGCCATGGTGGATCCATGAATCCTGTGAAACGTAAAATAAAAAAAACAAGCGTGGATGCCCACGTTTGTTTTGTAAAAAGCCCCTAGGTGGACCAAGTCCCCACCGAAGCCCTGGAGACCGCCACCTCACCAGGGCAGAAGATGTAATCAAATGTGGGGGGCCGCCTACCCCCTCTACAGCCAACACAGTATTGAATGTGATGGGGGCCACCCACCCCCAGCCCTAGGAACAACCACCTCTTCTGGACAGAAGATATAATCTAATGTGGGGGGCCACACAGCACCCCGCAGGTCCTGGGGCCACTTCCTCCCCTGAGCTACCATCACATTAAATGTGAGGGCCCACCTGAGCCCCAGGGACTGCTACCTTCCAGGGCAGAAGAAATATTCAAATGCAAGAGGGACACCCAGCCTACCCACAGCCACAGGGACGGCCACCTCCCGGGGGTTAAATTTAAATAAGAGAGGGGGTCCGATGCAGACCCTTGGCCAAGGGGACCACCACCTTCCTGGGGATGATTTAAATATTGGAGGGGGGCTGCGTGGCCCCCCTCGTGGAGCCAATAATGACCCTGTGGACAACCTCCCGCAAGGGCTAGCTCCTGCTATGTCCTGCGGTGCCCACCTCTGGGACATAGCTGTTTGCTCTGACATGGCAGGAACTTTGCCAGCTCCTACCAAGTCAGAGCAAACACTCTGGTTAAAACAAGTGAGAGCTGTCAAACAGCTCTCACTTGCTGGAAGTGGAGGTTTCCTGCCTGCAGAGATGCATGCAGGGAAACAGAGGAAACTATTGCTCTCAGACAGGGAGCTGCATGTTTAGCAGCTCCCTGTCTGTGACAACAATGCCTGTTCACCTAGGAGGTGGGGAGCGGGCTGGGACCATGGGGGCCTTCAGACTCCCCCTGCGTTCCTCAACAGTGGTAAATGGGTGACCTGGGTGTTCTGGGGGGCACCCAGGTGACATGGTTGGGCCACAGGGAAGAGGGTCCCTAGGGCTGACATCAACCAGGGGAGGGGGGCTGTGGAAACCACCTCTCCAAAAAAAAAAATGTTTAGGCTGGGATCCGGAAGATGGGGTCCCCAAGGCCAAGGTCAGCTCAGGGAGGGAGCCACGTGGCCCCTCTTCCCCCCCAAAAATATATTTTAACGCCGGGCCCGAAGGGATAGGGTCCCCAGGGCTGAAATCGGCAAGAGGAGGGGGGCCACTTGGCCCCCTTGCCCCTCCAAATGATTTTTAGGAGGCCAGGCCCCTGTGGATGGGGTCCACGGGTCCACGATTGGCTCTGGAGGGTGACCATGTAGTCCCGCTCTGCAAAACAAAATACATATGTTACGGCAGGGCCCCGGGGGATGGGGTCCTTGGGGCTGAAATCGGCCAAGGAGGGGGGCCATGTGCACCCTCCCACCCAAATTTTTTTTTAGAGGTCTGTGTCCCGGAGAATGGGGTCCCTGGGGCCAAAATCGTCCAGAGAGGTGGGATCCATGTGGACCTACAGCCAACTCCGAGTGTGCATGGCCCAAGGCCATGAGCTAGGGAGGTTAACAGCAGGGACTGGCTAAGTACCCCACATTTTACAGCACTCATAACATACATGATAACATCATCAATTTAATATTTGCAGTAAAATTATTGAGGAAAACACTGTGCATGGTGGGTTTGTGAGCTATAGTTACCTTAAGGCACGAGTTATAATTTCTTAAAATAACTATAACTGTAACAGATAAATTTCTATTGTTTTATAAGTTTAAAATGTGAGTCTAACTATAATTTCCTTGTAACCTTTGTTTTTTTCAGTGAATATATATACAGAGAGAGAGATATATATACATATCACCACTTGACGTTCTTACTCTTATGAAACACCTAGCAAAACAAATACCTAATTTCATTCGACTTTGCTGTATTCTGTCAAAATAGTTCACATTTTAACGCCCATTGTGCAGAAAATGCACATTTTGCAGGACCACAAATGTGGATTTTAAATGTTGAGGGATGCTGAACAAAAGCATCTGCTTTTGCACCTTTTTTGATCCTGTATTGAGTGTTTACTTATCAGTTAATTTTTCCACATAAGATCTTACATCTTAAACAGAGTATTTGGTCCTCATTTATAAAACTTGTGCACAGACACTCATGTAGAGTCAATTTCCTTATCATTTCAAAGACCAGCGATACATTGTATTGCGTTGTGTCAGAGACCTCATAAACGTTTGCGAATGAGGGCCTTTGATTTAATTGTAAATTCTTGTAATGTGTCTATGAAGTTTGACTAATCTGATGGTATGGGCTCTTCTAATGGCAGAGATTTACTACTGTTTAAGGCGGAACATCTAGCAATATAAAGCTGTGTATTTGTCTACTGAGGCTGCAAATCAGTTTTCCGTGCTCCATGTTCCAGTGCAGTTTATTTATTTGTTAGTACTCCTAAGGCTTCTAACATTTGAGCCATCCAGATAGTGGGGCCTTGCAGCAGGTTTGCCATTGCAGGTGACCCAGAGGCGATTCCTCCCCATTCACTCTGACTGTACTTGTGCGTATTGTGTGTTTAAGGTCTGCTGGCAGAATACAATTACCCTTTTAAAGCACAGTACCTGTAACTCTATTATCAGCTTTATTTTCAGGCCTATTACCTAGTTTGCTCGGGTTTTGATAGGGCTGATTATTTACATGCATTGGACTGCAAAGTGGTATGAGAACAATAAAAAGGTATTTTTTCCTACTACTAGATCAAGAAGGCTCTCCTAATAGGTTCAGAGCGAAGTTCTCATTCTTGTGGAAACAGGAGTTTGCATCGGGATCAGAATTGTCATTTATCCTTTAAATCCAGCAGGTAAAACTGTTATCAAGGAAAAGCCCAGAGAAAAGTCAAACCATGCAGAATTTGGTGTGCTAAAATATTCTACATGTTATGCCTCATTTTTATGTTGAACGCTCAGAATGGGAGGTATATACAGCAAATTGTAAATACCTCTCACTGGCATAATGGTATTTACCAGGTGTAATAAATACCTTGGCCTATTCCACCCCGCTTGTAATAAGGGCCAAAGAGTCAAGTTAAGTTGGTTCTTTTCAGAAAACCTAGATTATCATGATGCGATACGTAGATCGACCGGTCTGAGAAAGTGAAAAATAGAGGGTTCATTTTGGATTCCTATATACCTTTGCATATCCCTTTCTTTCAGGCTCTCAAAAGCTGACTGTACAGTAGCATAAAACAATTTCCAACATTGGAAATTGAGGCATACGTTGCCCTTGTCATCATTATCGGTATCTCATCGTGCAGTGGTGTTTCAGGCAGGTGTACAAGTTTTTAAGTCATGACATCTCATGGCCCCTCCATCTTTTTCTAATTATTTGACAACATACTCTCATACTTGGACTGTGTAAAGCAACCACTATGAACTTCAAGACACCATATAATCGCCAGCTTTTAAACTGAATCTGAAAACACCAATTTTCTGCTATTAGGAACAGTTGCCAGTGTCTAATGGACACCCTCCATTTTAAATGTTTTGTACAAATGAGAAAGCTAGTAGAAGTGGTTTTGGTTACTGCTCAGATGTTTTCTTCCAACCCAACAGTTGTTCTTAAAAAAGAGTGAGGTTGTCTCTTTGACCTCATCAGGACTTGGAGGGTCTTTCTGGTCTTGCCTAACAGTGCTCATGCGCTGTTTGCTGTGAGGGATATTATTTACAGTAAAGGGTTTGGGGCCCACCCTTACTCACCATTGGTCTGCCTCATCTTCACTCTTCAATGCAGCCTTTTAATTGGGCATCATAGATCATTGTGTCAATTCTGTTCCTTCAGTGGAGCATGGATGAGTACAAATTAATTAAACTTAATTAGTGGCTGTTCGCTGCTGGCGGTATGATTAAGGTACTATGGCCCATATTTATACTTTTAGATGCAAAACTGCACTGACGCAGTATTGCGTCAAAAATATTACCGCCGGTTAACGCCATTTCTGTGCGCTGTGCGGGCGTCAAATTTATACTTTGACGCACGGCGGCGCAAACCACAGGTGTGAGTCATTTTCTTTGACGCACAGCACAGCATCACGTCGTAAAGGAAAATGACGTTACCGCAGCAGAAATGACTGTGAGCCGATTTACGACACCGCAAACCGGATATGCGGTGTTTTTGGATGCAATAGCGTCAAAACTCGCCGCAAACACAGCCATTTGTGCAGAGGAGAGCCAAAATGGATCCCAGATGCCTGTACAGACCCCAGGAAGATGACAACAGACCAGGAACCAGCCAGGAGGACCCACACAAGACCCAGGACAGGGAGAAGAAGAAAAGACAGTGTCGCTTCAGTGCAGATGAGCAGGAAATTCTGGTTAAAGAGGGGAGGGAACACCAGCACCAACTAATTGTCACCTCAAAGTTGCCAATCAGTAGGAGAGAGGCAATATGGCAACAAATTGTTGACAAGATTAACAGTGTGGCAGAACAGTCATCGAGTGCTAGAAACGCTGGCATGACTGCAAGCACAGGACCAAGGAAAAGATGGCCAGGAACAGGAAGGCTGCACTGCAGACTGGAGGTGGGAGTCCAGCACCGCAGGAGGCCCTGGACCACATGGAGGAGATGGTCGCAGCAGTCATCCCTGATGAGATCGTCACAGGGATCCAAGGACAGGACAGCGCAGACTACCAGGAGACAACGCATATGCAGGGTAAGTCGCATGGGAAATTAAAATGCACTAATGTTAACTGCCAGCGGGGGGGAATATCTACTACACAATGCATGTAAGTCATCATATACATGGAGTGGCATGGGTAAAGGGGCACAGCACGGGGGCATGGCCCGTTCAGAGGAAACCTGGGGCACACCAATACACAACACCAACAACCTTTCCATATGGGTATGCTGCCATGCCAACGATGTTGCAAAGGTAAAGCCACGCCAGGAGGGAAGGGCACAATGTCAAACTGACATCCTGTCACACGTCAGCCACTATACTCCCTACATTAACTAGGGCCCAATTAACAACCTCTAGCCATACCGACAACTGGAATGTAACATTGACAACAGTTGCCACTACCACCTCTGCTGTGTGTGCTGGTCAAGTAGCCAATGGCAGTAACGTCCCCATGGATCATACACACCCAAATTAGAGGGTTTAGGATGACAACGTTAACAATCCCCTGAAATCAAGACAAAAGTTCCAGTCCTGTCAAATGTGAATGTCCATAGTTGCCGCAAATATCAGCCAGTGTCATCCACATTAGGAGGTACACAGCAGTAATGTCACACCCATGCTGCATATGTCAGGGTCCATCCTGTGCCTGGGTCACAATGCAACATCCCAAATGTCATACTGCTCAGACAACAGCATTGAGGGGGAGGACACATGTAACTGGTCACTGAAATACACCTGCACAGTCAGAGGAGGAAATAGGACACTGCTACGACTATCAAGGCAATCCAATGTACCACACATTCCCCAACATCAGCAGTACACATTACCAATGCTGACATCCGTATTGTGCCATAACAATGCTATACATAGTATACGCTACATTTCAACTACATATAGGTGGATGTGAAAGATCAGAGACTGGGGCAGGTCCAGATTGTTAAGTGTGCTGCTAGTGCCATCAGAGCACCCACAGCCAGTGAAAGGCCTCATCATGAGAATGGAAGTAGGGGGAGGGTTGAGTAGGACAAGTAGGTGGCAATTCACTATTTGGCCAGAACCAACACCTAGAGGAGATGATGCTGACAAGTCCACAAACTGACCACAATACATGTGACATGCAGGTGGGGCATAGGCCTGGGAGAATGCCCATCTGAAAGACTGGAGCAATGAACAGGAAACAAGATCACAATGTGAAAATCATCACAAGGCAGGCATGTCACATCACAAATGCCACAACACAGACACACTAATTGTACCATATTTCATTACAGAGGATGATGGATCTCCTGTGGATATGCCTGTCCAGGACTACCCTGATGACATGGATGACGAGCTGACAAACATCAGCCACCAGACCCTCCAAGAGGTCCTTGGAACCCTCCAGACCCCACCTTCAGTCACAAGGAGGAGCACAGATACAGCAGCCATAGCAGAGGATCCACCCACCGCCCCCAATTGTACGACCTGCCAGCACCAATACTTCTGAGGACTCTGACAACACTGGCACCAGCTTTGAGAGAACTATAGTCAGAGTACAGCGGGAGCTGGCCAAGGAGGTGCGGGCTGGGATGCAAAATATGGCAGCCAGCCTAGAGGGGGTGCGTTCGTGCATGATGTCAACTGAAGAACAGGCAGCAGCTATGCAAGGGCGAACAACTATCTTGCAGGAAGTAGAAAAAAGGCTGAAGGAAATCAGCACAGCTGTAATACAGTTGACCAAACACTTACAACAGCAATCCTGTCAACTCATGCACAAATGCAACATTGAAGCCCTCAGGGCCGACCTGGCTGCCTACCATTGTGATGTGGCTGCTATTCTGAAGAACCAGCAGATCCTCCTTGCAGCAGTACTGCCCTTAAGACCCCCACAGGTAGTCTGACTCCACGTCTACACACACTGAAGTGTGTGTTGCCCCTTCACAACCACCACCAACAAGGGCAGAGGAGGCAACACACACATCAGAAGATGAAGACCAGGAACAGATCACCTTCACACGTAATAGTACCCGGTAGCACTAGTACCTGCCACATGGCCACCTAATACCAAGGTCCTGCGCTTTGTAACATGCCAGTCTTGCAACAACTGTACTCAAGCACTGTTCTGCAAACCACTGTTTATCTTGTCAGCCTGCTCAGTGATTGTCTCTCACTAACTCATTGGCAAGTCCTGTCCCTCTGCACTGTCTGACACTTCACCCCAGCATGTCCAATGTCATGTCCTTTTGCACTTGTGTAGGATCACAATGGAAGATGTCACTATAATGGACTCACAATGATTGACAATGTACATATAGCACTGCAGCACTTTTCAATAAATAGCACTTACACAACCACTTTGTCTCTGTGTAATGTGACACATCAACTGTGCGGTAGATCAGTGAATTTTGCCTCCTGTCAATTATCATAGATTGTCAATATAACTGTCCTGAAATAATGTGGCCTGATAACTATGCACAGTGGCCTGGATTCTACCATACTCTGCCCTTCCTGCGGGTAATTTCTGAGGAAAAGAAAAACTATACACCATAATGCTGTGTTGGACAGATTAACGCTTCCTCAAGGGATGTAAAAACCAGTAAATAGTGCCTTCAAAATGTTGCTTCAATGCAAAACTAACGTATGTAACATTGCCCACAAATATAAGCTAACACACACCAAACTGCATGAATGGAGGTGTATGAGTTTACATCCAAATAAGTAATCATGCTGAACAGTGTAACAAATGATCTATGTGAGTTATGTACACTATACTACAAGAGAGCATACTACCACTCACCTTATAAGGGTTTCCTTGGACGTGAGACTGCAGTCAGACATAACACAGTGTCCCCAATACTAAATCTGGAAGCACAGTATGTGACATTGAAAACTTACATCACGGAAAAAAAACACTTTGGGATCCATAGTAACTGTGATTGGTGGTTGCAATGAATGGCCGAATCTTAGCTAAGTAGCTTTGGGGTAGCTGCCAATGTTACAGCTCAGTTTGGATTTGTTTGCAGCATAGGACACAAAATGTAATACAAAAGAGACACTGTACACCCATGCCAAGGCCCTGATCTACAAGCATGTGACACATACTGTAAAGGGTTACCTACATATTTATTAAACAGTAAAAACAGAAGTGAAAACTAGGGGAAAATCCTTACCTACCCTAATCTACTCTAACTACTCATTACCCACAACTGTCCCTAACTAACCTAAGCTAAACTTACTTATCACATTTAACTAAATGTTCTAAACATCAACCCGCCACCCCCCTTATGAGACAGGACACATGAAGGACAACAGATACTAACCTAAACACGTACTATCCTATACTAAACAAATATATATTTTTGGTTTTTTTTTGCCTTATTTTTTAAATTTTGTAAAAACACAAGAACCCCAACATTGCCCCCCACCCACCCACACACTTAAAAATAAACAGTAGAAATAGTCAGGACACCCAACCCACTAACACTAACTAAACTAACAGCCTATACTAACCTAACACTAAGCCCCCTAAACCCACAAAGTATAAGAACCAGGAAAGATGAGGGAGGGGAGGGAATCGTGGCTGTCTCATTGTCTACAGGTTGGCCCTCCGGAGGGTCCTCTTGATCGAACGCACCCGCCGGTTGACCTGTCGCACCTCCTGCCGCAGTCGGCTCATCTTCCTAAGGACACGGTCCAATTTTTGCTGCATTTGTCCAAAAGCAGCAGGGTCAATGGCTGCAGCAGGTGTGGTCTGGGTGCCAGCCGAAGAAGTATGGGGCCGTGTAGTGTCCATGGCTGTGGGCTGCCCTGCAGGTGGTGCTGTGCTTGGGCCAGGAGCAGTTGCTGTGGATGGTCCCGCAATGGTCCCAGCTGCTGGTCGTGCCACCTGGGTGGTATTGGTGGTGGTGCTGGTGGTGGTTGTGGTAAGCAAAGAAGGTCCGCCTTGTGGAAATGCCCTCCAGGCTCCGGAGGCTCGTTCATGGCAATATCTGCAGGCTATTTTTCGGTACCCAGACTCGACATCAAGGATGTGGCGGTATCCCATTGCCCGCCGTTGAAACTCCCTGACCTGGATGGGTGTCATATTTGCAGCTGTTAAGAAAAATAGAAAATCTATCATTAGGTACTGCATTGTGTGAAATGGCACAAGAAGTAATTCAGACAATACATCGATTGTACTTGTAACAGCTCATATCATCATACAGATCATTGATTGTCCCTGAGGAAGTACATGGCAAGCCAGCCTACAAAGGTCCTATCACACATAGCACATCCAAACCCTACAAGATGGGTAACAACAGGCATGATTTTGGCATCATAGTGCTGCCAATTGTCAGCTAACAATCATGCTGCACATCCTCCACCACTGCCAGGGCTACAAATGTCATTGTACGGGATGGAAACCTAGGGCCACATGATCTGCGAGTTGTAAATGGACTTGCCAGTATAGTAAGCATGTGCTAAACATGAGTGTGTATACTAGGTTCAGACAAGTGATTCACTGATTTACATGTCTGTGTACCAAACTTGTATCATCAGTCCTAGGTACACTATTCACAAACCTATGCCTGTGTCTGGGGGGGGGGGGGGGGGTGGACTAACAACTAATAAATTCTAACAGCAAGGACACCCAGGAAGCTTAGGAAAGCTGGACATGTGTTTGGCCCAGCACACACACCACAGGTAAGGAGGATCTCCAAATAGGAGACAGCTAACCCTTGACCAATCCCATTGACACTCATGTTTGGAAATGCAGACCTTTCTACACATCATTTACTACCAGTAAGCCACGACTTACAACAAACACAGAGATGCAAGAACACCCCTGGCCATGAGTTGCATGCACACCTAGGCTATTGCACTCAAGTGCCACATACTCGTAGAACTACATGTGGAGCTACGTGCTGCTAGGAAGTTTAACCTACAGTTCAATAAGTACATTAGTGAATAGGGAAGCAGAAGTCTGTGGGTAAGCATTTGGCATCCCCATTCTGGGAGAATTTGGGTCTGACTGGCTGACTAAATCACTAATATGGTCCATTGCGACTTTTTCTAAATCAAGTTTTATCCACATGACTCATTCCTATTCACATTGTCGTGCCTACAGGACTGACCTAGAATACCAAAATATGACAATAGGATAAGGATTGGCCAACTCAAAGATGTAAAAGTGATATTCCACTCATGGAACAAAACAACTGATTGGCCAGTGCATCACACCTTGCTCTGTGTCCAACACAGAGGAGTCCATCACACCTCACCAGCAAACACAACACATAACAGACATATCAACACTTACTAGAGTTGTCTGGGTCCTCGAATCGAGCCACCTCGCCAACAGTGTAGGGTGCCGGTCCACCTGTAAGGCATGGAAGGGAGAAATGTGCTCAATGTCTGTGCACTGTACAACAATTCCAAAGACAAATACTATGTCCAAGAGTACATCAGAATATAAAGCCTCTCAGACATGATGATACTGCATCCTACATAGCGCGTCTAACATGTACATACCCTGGGTCTCCAGTGAGTGATACACACATATCTGCACACATGCAGTGGCCCTAACTATCATGTGTTGGCAAACATGCTCCTTCATTAGTGAGCAGACAAAATCATGGAGTGTATTTGTCTCATCATGTGTATCCATGAGAGACATCCAAAGCCACTTTCTGTGAGGACTGCATTACCAGTCAACCAGCCATTGTGACTATGATAAATTTATGGCACACAGGTACAATGTACAGAGGGGCAGGGACAGTTGTTAGCCTTCATGTTACAGTTTCTTCATTTGATGTGGCACAGCTATGATGAGTTGCACCAACCATAGAGGTATGAACCCATGGACATACCTTTGGCCAGCGATCGCTAATCGAAATGTGGCACTACAAACTCCAAATACCAGTCTAAGATGTTAGCTGAGCGCAGCTAGAACTTGTTACCTATGTGTCCAAATCCAGATCAGACATGTATCTGAAATGAAGGAGGGGCACAATAATCCCTAAGATTTTGGGAATTTCCATGATCGCTTTCCTCACACACTCACCAGACACACATGAGACATATGTTCGGCCCACATTGCTATCATCAATTGACGTGAAGCCTGCACTCATTTTCAGCCTCATGTTGTGTTTAGAAAGTCAGTCTAGCTGTTGCGTCAACAAATGATGGTAATGAGTTGGAAATTTCTATACCTCACAGGCAACTGTGGCCTATATCTATACATAATTGGCTCCTGATTTGTGTAGCTGTTTGACACAAAGGCGGCACTAACTTACATAATGCAAATGTATTCAGTAAGTTTGCGGAGCTCTTGCTTCCTAACAGCTAGCAATTGGGGTCCTTAACAAAGTAGAAATATGACCCTGTATGTTTCTGTAGCATTCCACACACTCAACAACATTGCCGGCAGATATTGTAAAAATCAGCTGATGTCACTACAGAGCAATTAAATGTGCACATTAACATGATTTATACTCACCAACAGGGCCACCAATCATAATCCCCAGGGGGTCCAGCAGATCTTGCTCCCTGGAGACAAGGTCAGCCCAGCGGTGCTTCAGCTGGTGCTTGTTTCTGGGTGTCTTATGAATCCTTTGCAGGTGATGCAAGACCTTTGCCCACCGGAGCCTCCGTGCCTAAGTGTGATACCCCTGTATCACATGCCCACCTGCCTCAATCATTAGGGGTAGGAAATGGCACACCAGCCAAATAAATCCACCCAGCTCATCCTCTCCCATCCTGCCAAGACAAGGCCTACCCAACATATTTGTAAGAATAGAGAAATAGGGGATAAAGGGGAACAAATGAGAATAGGGGGAAAGTAGGACAGGAAAAATAAAAAAAAACTACTAAAACAGCCCAACTATACCCAAACTAACTCTACCCACAAAAGGCTCCCAACAAAACAAAGACAATACTTTACAACACAAATGAGCACATAAAACACTCAGACAAGATACTACAACAAGTTTTTAATCACAAAAAGACAAAAAAGACCACACAGGAGACAAATTCACTAAATATACAGAGACAAATCGAAACACAGCCACACGTTCAGGAAATATCACAGACGGCAAAGTGAAAGTACACCCACTGTACCTATTCTGTAAACAGGATATCCTATTACATCACTTCCTGCCTAAAATGGCGGGCATTTTTATCGTCATGCGTCAAAATATTTTGACGCATACAGTCTGCGTGTCATTTTTTTCGACGCATAGGCGTAGATTTGAGCCTGCATCCATGTGTTTCGAAATTGTTTTAAAAGTAACCAATTTTTGGAGGTACAATGTGGAAGATACCGCTCAGAGCCAATGGTTCTTTCTGGACATTATGCGTCATTTTTCGTCCATGAGCGTCATTTTTAGACGCATGTGCGTCATTTTTTAACACGTATGCGGCAAAATTTCAGGCATTAACTGGGTTTGGGTCATTTGACCATTTTAATGTAATATTACAGTTGTGACAATACTGAGATAGGCTGATTGCACCCACTTTGGGCATGGCGGTGTATGGGCACATGTGACACATCATACTACTGCGGACCATGATCCGCTACTTCATGTACAGAATTTTCACCCTTGACTGACGCAATAGCTGGCCAAACATGTGGCATACATATATGTATTGCACAAATTGGGCATGTTTGGCGTCAGGAGAGGATAGCAAGGTGACGCACATAAGTACAATACCTCAATGCCTATGGCTCAATGTGTGTGCATTGGCTACTAATATTGTTGTTGACCCACTGTGTGAGCATCACAAGATGCATTATTGCAAATATGCTTGTATGCATGTGGAGTCAATGTGTCCATCCCTCAGATGCAAGTCAGTGTGGAAATGAGAGAGGACATGTGTTAGTCATACATGTAGCAACAACTGCTGTGTGCACTTTCTAGTTTTTGGGTAACATAAACACCACAAATGTCAAAGCATGCACCGGATAGATAGCAGACGGTTGTTCATGTCAATGGTCCAAAACTTGGCCATCACATGTCCTGGAATTTTTTATACTGCTTCCTAGGCACTTGTTGGTGAACCCACCATGAGTCAGGCACATGTACATACTAAGTGGGTACCGTGTTATTGACACGGAGAGCCAAAGATAAACTACATTTGTAATGTCACGCTACAGTTGAGGTCATATGACAGAGCCACAACACTCCTGTGGCAGTGGCAGACCAGCAGACCAAGCAGCACGTGGTCACATATTTCCAGTGATCAATTGCACAGAGGTGTCTGGTTCATGTGTGTTGGCCAATGTTAATCCTGTATATTTTTAGGGGTCTATGTTGTCACAGTTACGTCCAGGTCTAGTCATGAGTCAGTGGCGGCTATTCCTGTATCTACTTAGTATCCTTCTGAGATCAATGGAAGTAAAGCCAATGAGGCTTTGAGTACCCACATGGGGATGGTCCTACCCTGTCACTGCAGACGTGTTATGAGACTGTCAACAGAGCAACCTTGGTGTGCTGAGTAAGATTAAATCTCAGGAGTCTTGTACCGGCAGGTGTCATTACAACATTTGTACACAGGTTAGCCTGTAAAGTTCCCACTGCATCTGGGAACATCATAGCCTCTGTGTTGATTAATCTTGCAGCTATTCACCACACACGGCCCATCAATATGTTGTGAGCAATGTGAATCAGCGTGCGAACTGTCAGGGTCCTAACATGTGTGGACTTTTCATGCACATTACCTGATGTTGCTGGTTCTGCTGGAGGCACCATACCCAATCCCTGCTTGCGGCCATGGTAGACTGTCACACTTTCTCACTCATGCATACATGAGACCCAGACAAGGGATAGGCCATGATTTGGGTATTTGGAGACAAGTTCCCAATTATGGTACGATAAATAAGCAGATTATGCTATATAACGTATTTGAGTATGCATTGAAGAACCACCTAACAAAATACCCCCAGAGGAATGTGAGGGTTGGGAAAGCAACTTTGACACATATGTAGCCACAAGGAACCTTTAGGGTAATGCACAGACAGGTGCCAGTCAGGCTAACAGGATGCAGGGTCAATCAGGATCCAGCAATTTCACAAGGTACATACTCAGTGGTCTGACTAAGATTGGTCGGAGGAAGACCAAGACAGTTGACATGGAAAACTGTGTTTTTCCTGTGTTTTGGAAGGTGACACATAAAACCAAGGGCTGTGTTACACAGATTATTTTTCTGGCAATGCATAACAGTGTAATTGATCAAATGGCAGCTTCTATGCTATTCCAAGCATCTGTATGGGCAGTGCATGTTCAAATGGCTGGTCTGCATGGAGGTGCTCACAGGTGTGTGCTGCATCAGTTTTTCACAAGTCCTGTAGGTGAGATTTGAGTTGAAATGGCCAGCAGTACCTTTCACATGGGAAGCAATCTGCAGGTGAGAACAGTGCTTAGAGACTACAAGCCAGTGCTTTATTTAACCTGACGTCCATGCAGACAGATGTACAATGACTATGGCATACCATACTAAATGGTGAAGCACACTGGATTAATATTGTTAGTCTGTGTGTGTGTAGAGGAGGGAATATCTGGGTACACATATTACCATTCCAGGGACCTCTTAAGACGGGTGGGGTGAGACTGGGAACATGGGTGTGCCAGGACTTAGGACATGGGCTGACATGTACATGGAATGTCATGTGCGCAATGCTTGTCATAGGCGTGGCACTTGTGCTCTCTATGTTCTGCTAATATGGAATTCTTGTTACACATGGTCCTTGCAAAGATAGGTGATGTAACAGTTACTGCTGTCAAGGGTGTGGCCATACATTAATGTTACTGTTGCAATTGAACATCCCCTGCCTCATGTATGATGCATTTTGTTCCATCATTTACTGATGGTGTCTTAGTTGTGTGCCATATGCTGCAAAGAATGATGTTGCCAACATGTATGTGTGAAGTAGGTGTGGTCCTCTGCTATTGCCCGTCAAAGGTGAAATGTAAAGGATGTATGTCATTTACAGTGTGTGTGAATGTGACTGTTGAATAATACGCATCACAATTGCTTTGGAAATTTCTGTGTCCTGATCGGTATGTCAGCAATGCTCCATGAGGCTACACTCTTATTCTGATAGTTAGAGATAAAGGTGAGCAAAAATGATTACCCAGACCATGATATGGTGATTATTATAGGTGTTTATTTACATATGTTAATACAGTGGTGATAGTGAGTTGATTCAAAAGAAATTGTTGACAATATGTTGTCATATCCTGCAGAATCGGAATCCTGCAGCTGTGTTGGGTTGGTCCCCCTCATGATGATGGCCAGCATCCTCCTCTTCCTCCTCTTCAGGCATTTGTGGCTCTGGTTCTAATAGGGGAATGTTCCTTCGTACACAAATGTTGTGCAGGATGGCACAGGTTAAAATGATCTTACCAACCATTTCTGGTGAGTTTAGGAGGCTGCCACAAGTGATGTCGAAGCACCTGAATCTCGACTTCAGGATGCCAAAGGTCCTCTCGACTATGGTGAGTGTCCTCCTATGTGCCTCATTGTAGGCACGCTCTGCTGCAGTGCTTGGGTTGCCAAATGGTGTCATAATCCATGGCTGGATCCCATACTCCTGATCAGAAAATGATTGAGATCATGTTGATGTAGCTTGCCCCATCAATATCACCTTGCATGGCAGTAGTTATCTTGTGTTGTCTGTGACTCATTTGTGTTTGTGTTATTGTGTTGATAACTAGGCTTCTAGGATGTACCATCAGCACTGGTTTGTTTCCTTGGCTGAACGGGTGTTTGGCTGCAGACCGGTTGTCAGCATTTTATTTGGGAGTTGGTCACTCCCTAGCATTGTGACTTGTGATACAGGTGTCCCTGTGTCTTCACTGGGGGTGAGATTATAGTTCCATACACAGAATCAATTTGACAGTGGTGGTAACACGTTTGCATACCTTTTGACATATGCAATAGATTAATTTAAACATTAGTGAGACGCTTACATTTTGCAAGGTGACAATTAGCCAAACTTCTCCGTACGTTGAGATCATTGACGTCTTAACATTTGACTGTACACTAATTTCACATGTGTGACAAGTTCACTGCAGACCTATGTCTCTGCCCTTGGCAAGTTGACTCAGGTTGTAACATCTACATAGACTACTGCACATGGTCTAGTTCAGCTGGCTATCTTGGTTGTGAGGTTGTCGGTTTGAGTTTTTGAAGGTCCGTATGGCAGTACATCTGTTGTGTGTTTGTTAATTTGTCACAATGCGTATGTGTAGGAAAAGTGCACCTTCCATATAGTACCATCAAGTTGTGTTCTTTGCACAGTCCACTTGCCTCTTGGTAGTAGGCAATGTGAGTGCAGGAGTGATGTGAGATATTGGAATGGCCTCAATGATTGCATGTGACCTTTATTGTAGTCATCATAATGCTATGTGAGTCACAGTGTTTGACCTGCAGTAAATTACATTCCACACCCCTTAAACAGTACGTATTGGCTGGAAGGGTGTTTGTTTGGGTGTTATTGATGTGTTATTGGAGTTTTATCTTCACAGATGTAGTGCCAGTTGGCACCATGTGTTTGTCATTGTGTTGTTTACATTTTCCTCTTGTGTCTGTGGAGTGGCATCAGTTTTTATTTGGAACGGTACTTTGCCCCTAGGTGTGTCTCCCATTGGGTGAGGATATCAAACATGCCTAGCGGTGTCACAACCTCAGTGTGTTTCTGTTCACATGTCGCTGTCGTGGTGTATGTGTTGTTTGTCCTAGAGGGTTGCTGTGCAGTGTGTATATAAGTAGGTTTCTGTACTTACCAACAAGTAGTCCATTTCCATATCGTCCACCTGGAAGTGTTGATTGATGGTACCGTGACGGAAGATGAATGAATCATGAACACTCCCAGGATACTTTGCCACGATGTTGGTGATCGATCCCTGGTGATCCACAATGGTCTGCACATTGATAGAGTGTGTGTGCTTCCTGTTGCGGTATAGATGCTCAGTTGCAGCAGGTGGCACAAGGCGTACATGTGTGCAGTCAATGGCACCAAGGACGTGTGGAAAACCATTAATGAGGTAAAACCCCTGTTTGTTCTCCTGCTGCTTCTGCTGTGTATTTGGGAAGCAGATGTGGTGGGGTGTGAGTCTGATGATGGCATCCAGTACCTTGGGCAGGAAGGCGGAGAATGATGGCTGTGAGATCCCAGCAACCAGGGCGCCAGTGGTTTGAAAGGAGCCACTTGCCAACATGTGTACTACAGCTAGCAGCTTGGTTTCTGGTGGGATGGTGTGGGGTGTCTGCAAGCTGGGTGCCAACTGTGGCTCAATGTTGCGCAGCAGCTGCTGAATGGCTTGCCAGTTCAACCTGTACCTCTGGATGATATCATGTTCCCTGAGGCCATGAAGGGTTGTCCTGGTGCGGAATATCCTCTCCTGCCTTCTGCGTTGCCTTTGGGGTCCCTGCTGGTGTTGTGGAAGCTGCTGTTGTTGTTCCTGTGCTCTGCGTCTGCGTCTGCGTGCACGCTGGATAAGAAGCACCTCAATGTCTTCCTTTTGCTGCTCTGCTGTTGCTTCTGTGTGGTTTCATTAAATACAGGTGTGTTTGCCCCATTTTAACGCCTGCCCTGACCCAGGCGTTAATTTTTTACGCAAATCGGGCTGTGTGTCATTTTCCGACTCCGCCCCCGGCCGTGCGGGATTTTTGCGCGGTAGCATAAATACGGCGCACGGGTGTTTGTGTCATTTTTTGGACGGGAACGCCTACCTTGCATATCATTAACGCAAGGAGGTTTCCCGCATCCAGAAAATGACACACACGGTGGGATTTTGACGTCCGCGGGCGTCAAAGTTTAAATATGGTGCACGGTTTGCGCCGAATATGCTTAAAATTTTTTGATGCACATTCTGCGCAGATGGAGTATAAATATGCCCCTATTTATTTTCTCCCCCTCTGAATCCCCCTTGTGTTTCTTTCCCCTCCTGTGGGAACTCAAAGGTATTCGAGCGCTTAACATGGGCTCCAGTTATGCTACTTTCATGTTGTTTTACTTTATTTTTTCAATTAGGCACGAAGACATTAGACAACATTGCATTCATTTTTATTATTATTTTTTCATGGGGTGATTAGGTGATTTGCTCAGAATCACACAATGTAGAGCCCATACTGAAACTCAAACCTGGCCACCTGTGTAATTTTCCAGCATTTGGTGCTTTGAACTGATTGAGCCACTGGCCTGTGCTTTGTCATGGAATACATCAGTGCTTCCCCCGCAGTTGCTTTCTGGTTGGTGTTGCTTGCTTTACTATGTGAACAAGCACTCCATATGGATGCATCTGAAGGCCGTCTCCTCTTCTCCCCAGCTGTCTTCTAACATTGTTCTTTGCAATCTAACCCATTTGCTACCTCGTCAGTTGCAAGCAGGGTCAGATGATTTGGAGGCTGCACAGCAAATGCGCTGCTCTGCAACTTGGCTAAGAAACATTGGTAAAGCCAGTTCCTCTGGCTTAGCCACAAAGTATTGACTTTGCTAAGGCTTGTTTTTTAACATATGTACCATAGTGTAACTTGTAAACCTTGAAGAGGCAGTAGTGTGCAGCCATGTACCAGACGGAATTCCATTCAGTCGTGAACTGAGGGCTAGCTCTGACGGGCACATGGCCATTAAAATAAGCATTGGCAAATGCCAATAGGTCTCACATATGCAAGATCTATTGTCTTTGTCAATGTTTTTTAGCCATATTGCTTAGCGGCGCGACTTCTGTGCAACGTGGTGGAGAGTATGAAAAATGAAAGCGCTATGACGTGGCCAATGTTCACAGTGTCATAACGTTTTCATTTTCTTTACTTTCAGCTATGTTGGTCAGCAGCTGCGCTGCTATGCAAAGTGGTTAAAAGCACTTACAATGCCAAAGATCTAGAACAGGCAAGACTTATTGGTTTTGCCAATGCTTGTTTCGGATTGTTGAGTTGTCAACAAGAAGGGAATTCTACACAGTAAACACTAAAGGATACATCAGCTACAGCCACCTTTGGTACCTCTACTCATATTCAAGGAAAATATGTTAGAGCTGATTTGCTGTAGGAAAGCACCCAAACGAACGCAAGTGTCATTTTATTCGAAACTGCTTCCATCTCGTAGACACTCTCATTCAGGCGCGTTCACGGTCTACCAATGCATTTTCCTCCGTTTTGATTGGTGGATTGCATGAGAGCAGTAATTTCATAAGATTCAAATTTGACATCATCTGACCCTTCCTAGGCCGAGAAGTCCTTCTGCTTAAAAGCATAAAACATGTAACGAGTGGCAAATCTCGAAGTTAAAGTCACAAGGAAAAAAGCTAATGGTTGGAGTCTGTTGCTCAACCAAAAATGAAGCGAATTAATCTGGTTTTTCAAGGTCATCTAGGCAGATTGGAAAAACTAGGCCAGAAACAAGTTGACGGCTCTTACTGAGGTTACCTACATTTAGCTGAAATAACTCTTGCCGAACCAATAGCTTTTTTGGGTGGTTTCTTCATGCATTGGAGTGTGTGTAATACAGCAGTAGAGAGAGATGTAATGCATTCTATAATAAACCGATATTTTGTTTGGTTCATTTTTTAAATGCATTATAATGGAAGTATTCCCTCCTATCATTCATTGTTTCCTCCCAAGAATTGAAGTCTTTGATCTGATGGAAAGCCATGCAATTTACGGTCTTATTGAAAATTCCTATATATGTAGAGCAGCTAAGAACTGTTGAAAATAATGAAAAAAGCCCACAGGAATTAGATCATTACTTAATAACAATGCAGAACTTTACAATTACAGGGCTAATTTTCTAAAAACCTCACAACATTAAAATTAAAATTATTTGGGAGACCTGTATAAATAAGAGAGGCATGGTCAGAGTGAAACGTGTTAATGTGTTTAGTGGTCTGTGTTCGGTCCCGAGGGCGAAAGGACTTAACTACTACAGATTTGCTTCTTGTCAGGAAGCGAAGACCCAGTGGGAACCAATGACCCCTTCTTAATATCTGGATTACCTTTGGAGTTTTATGAATATACTAGTTGGTGCGTTTTGGATTCCTGAAGGGCTAGAATTATTTTTTGTAGAAATGACTCGTGAAACCGAGTTGCGATTATTTATATAGACAGGTGTAAAGACACGTATTAAAGGAGGGTGCCAGGAAATATTTTGCCATAGGAATAATTACAGTAACCATAATGCACTGAGATCTCAGCATTTTAGCTCTCAAGCCAAGAATTGAAGGCAATTGTGATGTAGCTGGAGAAATGAAGAACACCCAACTGCAAGGTCCACAAAGTGTAGCGAGACTAGACAGAGAGTGGAAGGGCAATTAAAGCCAGGAAACGCACCAGGAAATAACTGATACTGGTTTGATGGAGTGCAATCTTTGCTATGTGATTATTATATGGAGCTAATTCGAAGCTTTGTTCAAGATTCTGAAAAGTAGTCATATGTTTTATTTGCCTCAGCTAGTGAAACTGAATAGTACACATTCATTGCTTATTTAAAATGTTTTTAGCATTGCCCTAAAATTCAAATGGAAGCCTCAAGGTTTTGTTAGTGAGGTGAACAGTCTTGCTGCAATCTTTTAATACTGTCCTGGAAAGGGTTAGCTTAGGGAGTGTTTGCTGCTGCTAAAGCCATTGATACATTCCTTTGTTTATTACATAATTAACTGACATCCAAGACTGCACAACCTGGTAGTTCTCATCTTATCTAATAGAACAAAATAATCAGTTTTTTTGTGATCTTGAATTACATTACTTGTATTGTGCTTTATCAAATAACACTAACTATTGTAAAACCCACACACTGGTAGATAGGAAACCGCGCTCAATGATAGCCATTTCATGGAAGGGTTGTAGTAGAATTAGAGGTTATATTAGAATTTAGCTATTCATTTGAGGGAGGGTACACTTATCAACTTAATAAGCACAATCTGGTTAGGTCACAACACAGTTCTAAGAAACACACTGCTTAACCCGTTGTACCCGGTGTCAAGCTGCAGGCTTGTTCCTAGAGAAATAAATATTAGGTTCAATCTGTACAAGACAACATTAAAGTTAAGAACACAACACAGCAAAAAATTCTCAAATAAACTTAGGAAAATGAAGAAAAAACTTGAATGAGATAAAAGACAGAGAAATGAATAAAATTGTTCAGAGGTTCCGGAGAAATGGACTGTTAAAGTTTTAGGGCAGAAAACTACAATAAATTACAAAATTCGAATTGAAGGTCACTGTTTGTGGGTGACTGGGATATAGCTGCAAATTCAGGCTGCAAAGATTTAACCTTTTCTGCTTTTTAAATGTTTCCATTGGAGCAAGGTCGGATGCTGATTCAGCAAGGGTTGAAGTTGAATGCATAGTCATAGAGTTCCGGCTGAAGTCTTCAGTTTTGACGCGAAAACCTCAGAGAGGGCCAAGCAAGATTCCACAGTTGTTGAGGTTGCTTCACAATTAGGTTGATGTGCCTCCTTGCCAAGGTCTTAGGTGTTCTTCACAACCTAGGCCCTCATTACGAGTCTGGTGGTCTTAAGACGGGTCGGCATTGAAGACCGCCAAATTATGAGTTTGTTGGTTTGGCCTAGGCCAAACCTATGATACTCCGCCCGTCCCGTTGCTTTTCCGTGGTCCGCCAGGCTGGAGGGGAGCGCCTCCGGCAGACGTGTAATACTGCTAGCGGTATTACGACGCGGAAGACCGTCATCATTTTTCTGGCAGTCGCACTGCCAGAAAAAGCTGGCGGTCTTGTATTCTGGTGACAGGAATCTGCATTCCTGTCGCCGGGATACTCCCACACACACATCCACATACCTGCACACATGTACCCACATACTCCCACACACAAACACAAACCCCACTTACTCATGCACTCATGTCATACACCCCCATTAACACTAACTTACATACACAAACACTGCACTCACGCACGCATTCACTTCCCCCCTCCCCAGCGCATACATACATTCACACCCCCTTCCCCCGCACCGCATACACACACTCACCCCCTCCATCCACTCAAATTCACTCACACACACGCAATTGCTCACACTCGCACACATGCACTCATGCACTTAACCCCCTTCCCTTTCTCATCCACAAACACTCACACACCCCCATCGACAAACACTCCCATACCCCCGACCCCATCCACAAACACTCACACACCCCAAGACCCAGTGGTAAACACAGGAAAAGGGGATTGAGCTGAGGGAGAAAACAGGCAATGGCTTCCATGAAATCTGACTTGTCACTTATGCTGGGCACTGAGGTTTGCAAGGCATTGTCCAATGACTCTAAGTAATATCTTCGGTAACTGGTTACAAAACGTCCTCCACTGCAATTTAATAGTGAAAGGATGAACCTTAGGGATATCTCTTTGTAGCTGGCTCCTTGTACTTTGATGTGGAACTTGACATTCCTAAAACTAAACATATGTGACATGAGTATCTTAAATAAATGTGTGTTCATCATTGCTCTCTCTTTAAATTTGATAACTACCTTAAGTTTTGCCAGTGCATATTTTTGTGGATGATGAGGTTTAGTTTATGGATGATGAGTTATAATTTATACTGTACTCATGAGCAACTGTGAAGTAATTTACAAACATTGTGATTCTTAACTTGGGTACTCTTACAATTAGTACTAGAACCCTGAATACCTTACGAATGATCATAAATGCTTAACATTTACAACATGGTTCTGACTTAAGAGTACTTCCTGTTCCATGACAGGAAAGCCACATCTGATAGCGATAATCCTACAGTCTTAGACAAATGTGAATAAAACATTCAGATAGTTCAAAGTTAATTTTAACAACATGATGGAACTTTCAAAACACTTACATGTATTCCTGATATCCTTTAAACAAAGCTATTGGGATCAAACAGTTCTGTACAAAGGAAACCCAGATCTGCATATAAAGCTCCTGGCTGCAGCAACATAGTTTCAAGATTATCTAGTAAAGACTGTGGGCCATGAGAAAAGTCATACCAAGAAATCAAAAATGTCCTCTGTGTATTTAAAGCTACCTGGGATTTTATGGCTTGCTGGGAAATGTAATTCGTTCTTGAGGCCCTCTGAAGTAGTGAGCTCTCCCTGCATGCAAAGCCTCTCTTCAGACAGCACCGACACTCTGTAAGGACTGTCAGTCTTTCATTCCGTGAGATGGACTTAGCACAAACAGGTTTGGGGTATTGTTGCAGCTCTGCTGATTCATAGATAGTAAGCAGTGTCTTCCATCTATGCTTCCTGACAGTGGCCAGCTGGGCCTTCTTCAAAGCGAAGCACCCTTATTCCTTTTGTATCACCGAAGCAGCAACAAGAGGAAAAACACTTGAACCTTGGAGAGAAGTTGCAGTATCTGGGTGCCATCTGGAATCCTTGGGTCTTTTCTTACCTCAGAATTTAGGTAGAGTCTCCCATATTCTTGATTGTTCAGAAGGTTCTTCCATGTTCAGGAATGTTCTGAGGAGCCGGTGGAAAGATAACAGTTCTATTTTGTCACTAGCCAGTGACTGGAAAACTCCCTGCTACCAGTCTTTCCATGAAAAATCTACCTTCTTCAGCATTTTCTTTCTCAACTTACTGCAGATGTTTCCAGAGACCCTCATCTTAAATAGCCATAGCCATCTTCCATCTGCTGACTCCTTGTCCTACTTTCTGTCCACTCCCCTATGGCAGTAGATGAACCCCACTGTGCGGGAACTTGTATTCCTTACTTTTGAGACCACAGACAGATAGTCTAGACTTACTCTAGGCAAGAGTGGTTTTAGTTCCTGAACCCCCTATTTTGGATATCTACTCTAACAGGAATAGCTGTTAATAATGCCCTATATGTTGCTATCAGTTCCTGTCATCTTCCCAGGTGATTGATCTCTAGTAATTGGCCACTATTGATACCACGTCAGCCTCCCTGTTCCCAGTGGAACTTGCATTGTTCTTCAGGAGGTGGTTGCTAACAGCTAGTGTGGGATGTGTATTCTAGTCTCTGTCTCAGGGCTCCCTACCAAGACAGTTTTACAGCAGTTTTCCCACAGGCAGCACAGACTACAATTTTTAGTATCCTTTTCTGTTACACTTATCAAAACTTAACTTTTACCAATGGATTTGATTTTTAATTTCAAGTGGAAAATATCTAGGAATTACATTTTCTGTTTTTTCCCAAGCAAACCTACAAAAATAGGCTTTTATATCTAGCTAAACCTACTCATGGAAAATGTAGCTTTACTTACACTGTGGCAGATAGTGTTTTGCAACTGTTCAAATTAGGGACATATATATACTTAATATGTAGCATGTCCTTCTCTAATAATTTAAGCACCTAACCTTCTGAGCTTGAAATGCACATTTAAGTGTGACTTACTTGATATATGTTAGTAGGTTTTCATACGTGGCAAAATTCATTTTTTGCCCATGTGCCACCGCAGTGGTTTTAAAATTGCAGACAAGCCTGAGAGCAGTGGTGCTCTGTGATCCTATACACGTTGGTCATATACGAGTAGTGCAAATGCATGTTGCAACACACACCTGACATTTAACTTCCATACTACTGGTGCATTTTCTTTGCTACCATTCATGGCCCTGTTAAGCACCTGGATGAAATCAATGTAAAGTGCACATTTCTGGGGAGAAACTCAGACCCTGTGGCATTGTTTAGGAGTGTCATATTGCAAAGGATCCTAAAGCTGGGAGACCCAAATCATGAACAAGCATTTGCAATGCATTGGGTCTCGTATTTGCTCGAGTTAGAGCTATTTGCATTGTAAATGCCTAACTGGACTTTTTTTGCCACATACATTTTAAACCAAAAATAATACAGTTTAACATAAGCAAGCCAATTCACAGCGCAATGGCCGCCATAAGCATCAGCATGAAAGAGACACACAAAAGGAAAAAGAAGTTCGCTAGTAGTCAAACGTATCAGCAAAAGTGCAATTAGCCAAGTAACAGGGGAGATGTCCAAAGTGGTAACCAAACCGACCCAAGGAGGGACAAACATAGAGCATTTACCAAGGAACATAAAATATTTTTGAAGGGCAAGCCCACGAACGTGTGGTAGTGATGGGCGTGCAGTGGGCGTGGTTAGAAGCCCAAATACATACCAACACGTCAGAAAAGCAGAGCTTGCACGCTGCTACGCTCGACCTAAAAACGGGTTTGGGGAAACACTGGAGAATGGTGTCTTTAATTATAGGCTTTAGGAACACGGTTATTTTTTGTCTCATGTAGCGTGAGCTTGAAACTCATAAGTTGTTCATTGGCTCCTTGTGTACATGGTGTTTAATATACTTTGAGGTTACTACAGCATAGAATTAATACCACATCAGTATACTTCCTGATGTAACTCATGTACTTATAATTAGTGCATCAGAAATCTCTGAATGTACAGACATACTGAACAAACTAGCCTTTCCTCTCAGACCAAGCTGAAGAGCTTCTACTTCAGTATTTATCTCTCTTCTACGTTAAGGCACAGCAGAAGGGAACTTTGGCCAAGTGTGCCTGGTTTCCATCCGCACCATCTTCCTCATCCTATGATTATGCTGAACTTTCTATTTCACTCTAGAACAGTTAGTTCAAGAGGCATTTCACGACTGACACCAAGGGCTTATTTAATCCTTGGCGGTCTTTACTCTTTCTATCTCAGGAGCAGATGATAAGCGTTCAACATGCTGAGGGACAAAAGGCTGCCATATTTTGATTTTGCTGCCTGCCTGGTGGTGATCTCTGTGCGTTCACAAGAGTCACCGAAAGCTTGATGCATGGCTGCCGTCTTTTAGGCAGCTGCAAACCAAAATGTTCAGAAACAACTTTCCAAAGTATGGGTTTATATTTCTGACTACCCAAAAAACGAATGACTCCTGCTGCATAGGAATTTCTTCCCAGGGTGTGTGGGTGATTTTTCTGTTTGTGGCAGACGATGACTGATCTAAATAGGGCGGACGGCATGGTGCCAATACTCTCACAGCCCCTATTATGTTGGGCCTGCGAAGTACGTTTTGGACGCTGGAGTGAGTGGGGGCACCACAGACAGTTAAGTGACGGTCCACCCTTCTCAGAATAGAATGGGCAGAACGAGGGATTGCCAGACAGTGAAGCTTGGCATATTTGTGACACAGTTATCCTGTCCACCAAATTCTAAATCAAGCCCTAAGAGTGAGTGCTCTTTTGCTCTCTTTTCAAAGAAAGGATCATTAATAAAAGGAACAGCTGTCGAGAGGGAGTCTGAAGATAAAGGAAATAAATGAGTAATTATTTTTTCCATTTGGAATTTCTATTTGTTGAAGATTATAAACACGGATTTGCTGTCACCGTTCTTTCAGACATGCACCAAACTTCCTTGCATTTCGCAGGGTTTTGTTTCCTATATTATTGATTTAAAGGAAATCCACATTGTTTCAGTTCTGGAAATCAATTGATTTCCCAAAATGTTATAATTTCTACTTTTTGTCAGCCCTTTGTAATGGAGGATGCAATACACAGGAGAAGATTTCATCCCTTAATAGATGGCGGAATGGTTTCCACATTGCACGCCAGTATCAAACGCTTGCCTCCTATCCTTCCTCACTAACACATTGCTTCTGAAATGCGTTGAACCTTGGCTAAAATATAACGGCTATCATTATACCGAGGCTTATCAACAAAAATTGTTCAGCTAAATCATGTACTATTTTCTTTCACACTCGACTTACATATTTTACGTTTGCTTTCGCATTCACTATTACCTCTGTGTATGCACTGCTCTCTTTTTGCTCTTTTTTTGTTTGTTCTTAATTTTTTTGTCCTTGTGTGTTTTTTTTTCCTCATGTCCACTGATACCGAGTTTGAATAAAGACACGAACTCCTTTCGGGGTCCTTAAGGACTAGTGATACAAAGTTGCAAACTGGTCAATTTCAGCAACTTTTTTATACACAACCTCAAGAGCTGTGGATTTGAGTGAAACAGTTGTCAGATAAAGAAACAGTGAAACCGGTCATAAAAAATAACCCTGTTTCATTTCTCCTTCCGCCTCCATGTTTTGTTTCCTGTCACTATGCGCAAAAGAAAAAGAGAGCCCAGTCAGGCCAGACAACCATTTTGTCAATTGTGCTGGAATGATAGAGGCATGGGTATATATGTGAGGCCACTGCTCTACACAAGTCAGTTGATTAGGTAGCTATTATGCCTTTTATCCTATTGCCATGATAAAGTCCTCCACCCAACTCCCCTCAAACCTACAGAACCCCATTCATAGAGCATTTCTTCCCACATACATTCTGGATTAAGACATTCTGGATTAAAGACATAACCCTTGCACAGGATATGAAAGATGCAACCACTATCTTATCTATCGGGATAAATATTAAATTAGTAACAGGTTGAACGACAAATACATGTCAATATTAATTAACGATTGGCGAGTACTTGAAAGAGCGCTGCTGGCAACAGCCATGACAGTATTATTAAAATTAAGGTTGTGTCACAATCAACTCCTGTTTCCAACGTCTGAGCAAGCAATATCATTTTGATCTAATATTATTATATACTCATCTCTCCTGTAGATTTGGCTACCCAAGCTTCCAATATAGTGGTCAAGGTACGTAGCACAAAGAATAGTCATGCAATGCTCCCCTCGAAATCTGTAGGTGCCACTGGAAGACAAGCTTCTACCACCACCTTCCTAACAGGAACACAATATGAGTCTAGTCTTTTCTAAAGAGTCTAGTATTTTCTAAAGGTAAATGTTGGGATTCGTTGGTGTGTCCCTGAACAAAAAGACTGAGCTACAGGCCCAAGTGTGCAGTGGTCACCCATGTCCAAGATGCACTATGTGCAATGATGTATGATCTCTGCAAACCCAGCACACCAATGGCTTATGTTGGCACCCGGACTGCATCTGCCATGATCGAGTGGGCAGTGGATCCGAGGGGACTGCAGCTTGTAGCATGACATATCCCACTCACACAACCTCTGTACTATAGCCTACTCCCAAGGGTGCAGGTATGCCTAAGCGTCTGCCAGGGTTCAAAGCAGTCCTCATACCAACATCCAGTTGGAGTTAAAGACACAAAAGACAAAATAACAGGTTTCCAAAAAGTTTTGGCACGGTAGAGTATCTTGTTTCATACAGAGACGCACCTAAGCCAGCGAGCAAGATAAACAGTGCGGCATTCTTCTTTGCCCCAGAAACTAGAATTGTAACAATCTATTTTGTGAGCAGCCAGTGGGCTCATGTGCTACTGGTAACCCGAATCAAAGAGATGTATGCCTTATCAACACCCAGCATGATTGGATGGTTATGAAAAGCGGCAGTGCCTGTTTTCAAAACTGCTGATTGGGGTGGGTCCTCCAGTGAACAAGATGCCTGTCATCTGGTAAAGGCGTAACCAAGTAGGATGACTAGCCGCTAAGAAGGTGAAAACGCCCATTGTATGCAACGACAAAAGTTGGCTCCCACACATTATATTCAACACTGTGTTTGGCAAGAAACATGGAAATAATAAAAATCCAGATGTAATGTTCTATACACGTTTTACTTTGTTAGCACTGTGCCACGACTGCTGCTGCCTATAGACCAAGACATCTGAGTGCAATTCAGGCTCACCGTGAGTTTTGAGGTTTTGCATTTCTTTATTGTGGATGCAGGAAAAACATAAATACATCTTCACAGAAAGAGAAGCGGGGTCTGGGCGTCTTGACTTTGAACCACGAGACCACCGCTACTGTTCCCCTCTTCCTTGTTACTTAAAATTCCTTGCCTCAGTACCCGCTGCTCCTACTATCCAATGCATCTATGCTGTTGTCTCAATGTGGTGTAGTAATTAAGTTAATGCTGTGGTAAACCGACACCAGAGGTCAGATCTCGGTTCCCATCTCTACGAAATGGTATGATCTTTGATAGTTGACTTTATCTCCCTCTGCCTCGGTTGTCGTATTTGATAAATATTAGAAAGTGCTTATCAGCACTGCCAAGCATCACCTATAAAACTGGATATGTAAGTCACCATCAAGTAAAGGGAAATGGGACAGGTGAGTAACCCAGTGCTTAATTTGTAAATAAAAACGTATAGGCGCCCAAAGCTCTCCTCTGAAACATGCGGCTCCTGCAATTATATGTGCGAGCATGAAAGTCTGAGGCAGGATAATCCTGACGCCATCTAAGACATTTTTCATCCATTTACAGCCAATTCCTGTCACTTCCGCTCACTCGTGAAACTTTCTGCTTTCTCCCTTTGTGAAACTTTTTCGCTGTTCTCTTCCTCCATCTTTCATATATGATTCTTTTGTTCGCAGTAAATGCTTGAGGCAGAAAAATAAGTTTCACTGCTCAAAAAAAGTGCAGGTGCCCCGTTCCGGAAACCACCAGCTCAAATTAAAGCACTGATGTAACCAGGGTCTCCAGAGCACTCTGTTTTATAGATGTCGAGTTTTACCATGATGACGGTGGCGATGAAACCATGCAGATTAGCTTCAATGTATTAGTATTCTTTATTGTGTGTAAATATGCTGGCTTGCCGTTTTCATCATTTTGATAAATGTTTTCATAAGGACTCACATTTCAATCAAGTACAGTAAGGAGAAAAACAATCTAATGCAAAATAATGAACAAATCCTTTACAGTACCCAAATATATATGTATAGATATAAGTATGTATCTATCTATCTATATATATATATATATATATATATATATATATATATATATATATATATATATATATAATATTATTTCTGTCACTGTGTTCCAACAGCATGACAACTCCCATTACATCATTGTAAATTTCATCTTCATGAGGCTCATTCACAAAGGTATGGGTAAAAAAAGAGTAACTTATGCAAAACATGACTTGTTTACAGAACTGCGCAACCTGGAACTAATGCATGTACAAGTAGGTACTACTCATGCGTGATATATGCATTGCTGGTGGCATACATACATACTGTAATCCTACACTTGAATTGGGGTACAAATGGCAACAATAATTTTCAATGCAATGGGCCTCACATTTGCTCGAGTTAGAGCTATTAGCGTTATGAATTCCTAACTGGACTTTTCTTGCCACACAAACTTAAAACAACGAGTAAAACATTTGATGTAAGCGAGCTGATTCAAAGTTCCAAAGCCACTGTGAGTGTGAGCATGAAGGAGAGACACAAAAGGAAAAAAAAAGTTAGCTCGCATTTAAACGTATCAGCAAACGTGCAATTATTCATGTAACAGGGTCGATGGCCAAGGCCAAAACCGCCTGAAAAAAGGACAAATGTAAAGCATTTATCAATGATAACGAAGGATTTTTGAAAGGCAAGCCCATGAACGAGTTATAGTGATGGGGGTGCAGTGGGTGTGGTTAAAAGCCCAGATACATACCAACACATCAGAAAAGCAGTGCTTTCGCACTGCTATGCTCATCCTAAAAACTGTCCATTCCTAAGGACTTTTTGTAACAATTATGTGATCTGGTGCATGATACTGTCACTTCTGGGAAAATTGCGGCAGAGCTATTTGGGTATACCAGCATGCACTGACAGAAGAAGAGTGACCTCATTGTCATATTTTGTTTAAATGACTCACATGTTAGGCATTTTGTGCATGCACAAAACTAGAATCGCAATTCTTGACCACTGCTCTGAAATGTCCTTGGTACTGCGTATTAGGAAATTACATATCTACGTATGAGGCATTTTTTGTGCACGTTATACTTGTGTAAAACACTTTTATGCTCTACTGCATAATATCACTTTTTGCAGCATAGATCGAACTTAGATCTGTGAAAAACATTCTGAATGTCACAACACCTTTTTACCTCTTTCTGGAAATTGTAAGACATACGCATCCGACTTTGGACTTATTCCTGTTTTCTTTGGAAACTATTGAAGCCTTGTTTTCAGTTCTGAATGTCAACATGATGTAAAACAGAAATGAGGAAGTGAACAACACCCTCCACTAGGCAAAAGATATGTAAAATGTATTATCCCTACCCTGATTTTATTACAATTTTCCTTTAAGTTAATCAAGTCATTAGTTATTCAAAATGCGTTTTTGACTAGATTACAAAATGCGATCAGATGCTCATTTTGCAATGTAATGTTCAGAAACTTAAGTAAACTCTGATGTGAATAACTTATTCAATCTTTGCAAACATTGCTGTCTTGCACAACTACAAATCTACTTACTTATTGTTCCACATCCCTGGCCTCTCTACGCATACAGTGCATACTTTTCTTCACTGTTAGTTTTGTGGAATTTTCCATAATTTATAGATGTTGGGGTGTCATTAGGTGGCAGCCTACCAAACAGTGCAGCTAGTTTGCTAAAGACATCGTGGGGACTTTCAGAAAGTTGACCTAGGAATGCATTCTGCTTGTTGATTACCATTGGCTTTGTTTTCTGTATCTCACACTTTCCATTTTCTGGCATTATTTTCTTTAGGCTCTCCAGGTTCAATTCATCCCTCCTGTTGCCTAAACTCTGTTTTCTGTATCCTTTCACAAATTCACTGTTAACAGGCCTTTAAATCTTGTCTTATCTCATCACATTTGCTGTGCATTCAAAGACCTAAGGTCAAATGTCATGAGCTGTCTTCCAAGGTCGCTTGTTTACTTTTCTTGTTCTGAATTCAAAGTGAGAGGTTCTATGTGACAATCTTGCTCGAAACTGGGGGTGCAAAGAGTTTTTTTTTTTTTTAGCACATGACAACATTTAAATGAACTGTGTAAATATTTCAGAATATATCAGAATTATGAACACACAAATGAAGCACATTTTCTGTTATATCTGAAGTTTGTTGGAAACAAATAATTTGATATAATCAGAAAGAATCATTAAATTAGGTGATGAAATTTCGACATATTTCCATCTGTGCACTGCATTGTTTTATTAGTAAGGCTGTATGTCTGTGCAAATATAATAGTAATTTCATTTGAAAATGTGTTGTCTGTAATGGCAGTGTGCTATTACACTATGAATGCTCTACTCTACTCCACTTCATTGTACTCTGCACCACTACACACCACTGCATTCTACTTTCCACCACTCTACTACACACCACTCCAAGCCACTGCAATCTGTACCATTGCTCTCTTCACCACTGCACCCTACGCCAATATACTCTACACCAGTGCTCTTTGCTCTGTAACACTCAACTCTATGCCCCTGTACTCTGTGCCAATCTACTGAATGCAACTCTAATCTACTCTGCACCACTGCACTCTGTGCCACTGCACTCAACACTTTACTCTACACCATTACACTCTATGTCACTCTACACAACTTCACTCTATGCCGCACCACTCCACTCTATGCATCTTCACTCTACTCTGAAACAATCTACTCTATGCCAGTCTAGTCCATTCTGCGCCATTCTGCTCAATGCCACTGCACTCTATGCCACTCTACTCTTAACCACTGCACTCTAAGCCAATGCACTCTTCACACCTGCACTCTGTCACTGCACTCCATGCCATTGCACTCTACTCTGTATCACTGGACTCAACCCCACTGGTCTCTACGCTACCCTGCTCCACTCTACACCACTGCACTCTCCTCCACTGAACTCCATGCCACTCTACTCTGCACTACTCTACTCTATGCCCCTGCACTCTATTGCGCTGTACTCTACTGTGCACCACTCTATGGGCCATATGTACAAAAACATTTTCCCATTGACACAGAATGGGGAAATCCCTTTGATACATCTGGCCCTATGTTACTCCACTCTGCACCACTCTATGCCACTGCACTCTTTGCCACTCAACTCTACTCTGGACTCTATGCCACTGCACTCTATGTCATTCAACTCTACTCTGCACCACTGCCCTATGCATCACTTAACTCTATGCCACTCCACTCTGCACCATTCTATGGCAACCTACTCTATGCCACCCTACTCTACACCAATTCACTCTGCACTACTTCACTCTGCACCACTCCATTCTACTATGCACCACTCTAATCAATGGCACTACATTTTACGACTCTGCATATTGCACCACTGATTTCAACGCCACTGCTCTCAAAGCCACTGCACTCTGTGCCACTATACTTTGCAACACACTACGCTAATGCACTCTATACCAGTTCGCTCTACTGTCACTCCACTCTACTGGACTCTTCGTCATTCCACTCTCCGACACACCAGTCTGCTCTATGCCACTAACTTTTAGCTATGCTGAACAGCAGTCAAGCTGGTGAACAACATGGCTAAAATACATTGGCAAAGCTGATAGGTCTTGCAGAGGTGGGTCCTATTGGCTTTGCCAATGCTTGTTTCCTAATGGCATGAGGAGACTTGTCTCATCTTCTACAATGTCAGGTAGGTGGTAAGAAGAGGTTGATTGTAGGTTTCACCTTTGTCTGTCCTAAGGTCAGGGCTCTTATGAGAGTATGTATCTCGTTTCTTGTTTTGTCTGAATTCTATTTTGGTTTCTTGTGTTTTCCTTTGTTTTTCACAAATGTCACTTGGTATAAGCTAGTATAATCTGCGCCATTAGCTTCGCTCAGGACTATTCATAGTTTTAATGCATGAATTGGTGATAAACTTTGTTCCTTCTTGTTTGTTTGTACATACATTCAGGCTTCCTCTTCTTTTGGGATTGGAGGTTTATGCATCTGCTCGTGCATTTTGGGTCCCGACAGTTGTTTACTTTAGTGATTAGCCTTAGTTTTTTGTTATTGTGCCCCTCGAAATATAGGTTTACGGTGTCAGCATTTTAACATCGAGCTGTTGGCTTATCAAACATCTGCTTCACTTCCTGCCCTTCCAGAGTAATGTGTTAAGAGGAATGGTACAACAGGAGTCAACAGTGCCACATAATTGATGGGCAGCTGCACACGTGGATAGTTAAAGCCTCGGTAGCAGCTCTTCTGACCTCATTTTGTTAGGACTGTGACAAGGACGAGGGACTCCGTGGTTGTACATAATCCACATTACAATGACATGCTGTTACCCATCACAGTCTCACTGAGCAGGCTGTTTCTGATTGCTGTGATACTGGGCGGTTCTTACAAATAGGATCTCCAGTTGAAAGTAGGTATTTCTCTCCACAGGGAAACAGGTGAGAACTGGATACGTTTGTTAAAAGAATGGTCTAGCAAGGTTGCCTAGTCTTTGAATATAAATAGGGCTCCAGGTTTTATGGTATTTATTTTAATGTCATTGCCCACTGCATTTATCCATATTTATTTTTTGGTAATTTTATCTGTATTCATCCATGTTTATTTTGCTTGCAGGGAAAAGAAGGTGCTACCTGTGATGTTTTGCTCACGTTTATTTAAACAGACAATGCACACTTGCACCTGACTGCTGGAGAGCTAAATATATTTATACAGACATAAAATGAAACACTATACTCAACTGAAAACTTTAAAATAGTAGTGTAAGCATCAGCCGCGGCCTGTCCTTTAGGGTGGAGGGGCCACCCCACCTTTTGCCCCTCATGAAGAGTGTCTGTCAGGCTGAGCAAAGGTCAGCCTGACAGACACTCTTCATGTTCAGATCAGGCAGTCAGGCGAGAGACATGCACAATTTGTGCAGACTCCTGGCTGCCTGAGCTGAACTTCGCTGGGCTGAAGAGATCACAGCTCCTATGGGCGTGACCTCCTCAGCTCAGCAAAGGTGCCTCGAGGCCCTTCCCGTCGGTGACTTGGGGAAGCGTCACCCATTGACTTCGACCTGGGCACTTTAAGTTTAAGCCCTGAAGAGCCCAGGGCAAGTGTCAATCAGTGACACCTCGTCACAGAGTGGGGAGGTGTCAGCAGTCTCACTGACCCCATCCCAGTCTGTGACGAAGTTGGGACTGCTGCCTTCCCTCACTGGCTGACCTAAAGTCAGCCAGTGAGGGAAAGCAGCATTTCCAACCCTCCTGGTACCTCTGAGGCTGAAGGTGTATGTGTGTGTGTGTGTGTGTGTGAGAAGGTGAGTGTGTGTGTTTTTTAAACGAATGTGTGGTGCATGCGTGTATGTTTGAATGTTGATGAGTGTTGTGAATGGATTTGCGTGTGTATGTGAATAAATGAGTGTGAGTGTGCTGCCCGCCCCCCTCCCTACTAAAATTACCGGGCGCCACTAGTAGGCATTTCAAGAGACTTTACAGACATGTGAGGCTATGTCTGATTTGTTTATGAAATGAAGGCAACTGAAAACCTGCATTTGCAGGTGATGGTGGTACAGTGATGAGATTCAAGGAAAATTATACAATGTTGGCCGTTCCTACTTATGAGAAAGCCAGAATGTCATATCACAGATTTTTCTTTGTTGAGTATTGCACATTGTGTATTTGTTGAACTCTTCTTCAACAACATTCATGATGTCAGGTTATTAGCTTGGAAAAAGCTACACATTCTTTAGGGCACACATATTGGCAATGAACACAATCACATCAGAGAACTTTATGTACATATACACACTGCAAGGCATTCCAAACAAAATAAATTTAACTCCTCAGTTTGGAATAATGCTTTTATTTATGTTCCTTATAAACACACCTGAGCAAAGAACAGCTTTCTATAAAGTGGTTGAAGTAACTGTGCCATTCTATGACATTGGAACTAACAGGTGTTTCTATTACTTACCTCAGTGGTATTTGTGCATCTACTTACTTAATGATGAAAAGCCAAGTCTACACAAAATGATGATGGACGAAGGGCTGGAACTTTTCAAACACTCACCCCAAGTCACAGACCTGGGTTGAATCCATTGTTCTTTTGCTAGCCATGCCGCCCCAATTTGGATCAAACCTTATGTAAATCATTCTTGACCTTCCTCCCCATGGGAACAGTCCAGCTTGAACTGCCAGGCAAGGTCTTCCCTGGACCAGAAACAAGCACTCTGGGACCAGTTTCCGAGTATCACTCCTTATCAGACAGGTTGGCTTGAATCCAGTGACACAGTGAGCAAGGGATCCACATCTGGTCATACCCTGGCCACTTACTGTGATGTTAGCTACACAAAAGAATGATGGACGGGGTGTTGAAACCTTTCAAGTACTCGCCCCAGTCACAGATCTGAGTTGAATCCATCATTCTTTTGCTTACCATGCCACCCCAGTATGGACCAAGCCAAATGCAAATCAGTCTTGACCCTGTTCCCCATGCGAACAGTCCAGCCCAAACTGCCACGGCAGGTCCTCCCTGGACTGGAAACAAGCATCCTGGGATCAGTGTTGGGGTATCACCCCTGATCAGCCAGGCTAGCTTGAAGCCAGTGGCACAGTGAGCAAGGGATCCATGTCTGGGCAAACCCTGGCCACTTACTGCGACTTTAGCTACACAAAAGAATGATGGACAGAGTGCTGAAACTTTTCAGACACTCTCCCCCAGGCACAGATTTGGGTTGAATACATTGTTCTTTTGCTCACCATGCCACCACCCCAGATTGCACCCAGACATAAATGGCCAGGGTATTCTCAGACGTGGACCGTTTGCTCGCTGTGCCACTGGTTTCAAGCTAGTCAGGCTGATGAGGGGTGATACCCAGAAACTAGTCGCAGGATGCTTGGTTCCGGTCAAGGGAAGACATGGCTTGGCAGTTCGGGCTGGACTGTTCAGGGTGAAGCAGGGTGAAGCTGACTTGCATTTGGTTGGGTCCAAACTAGGGTGATGTGGTGAGCAAAATAATGATGGATGAACCCAGATCTGTGTCTGGGGACGAGTATTTGAAAGGTTTCAATACTCTGTCCATTATCTTATTTTGGCTTTTCTATGTGCGCCCTAAGTGCAAGGTTATGCCCGGACATAGGTCTCTTGCTCGCTGTACCACTAGATTCAAGCTAGCCTAGCTGATGAGGGGTGATACCCCGAATCCGGTCCCAGGATGCTTGTTTCTGGTCTAAGGAGGACCTGGCTTGCCAGCTTGGGCTGGACTGTTCCTATGCGGAGCAAGGACAAGAATGATTTGCATATGGCTTGGTCTAAACTGGGGTGAGGTGTCAAGCAAAATAACGATGGATTAAACCCAGATCTGTGACTAGGGGTCAGTGTTTTTATAAAGTTTCCACACTCCGCCCATCATTTTATTTCATTTTATATTGGTTTTGCTTTGTGTGTCCTAAGTGGCCAGGGTGTGCGCAGATGTGGGTCCCTTGCCCACTGTGCCACTGGGTTCAAGCTAGCCTGGCTGATGAGGAGTGATAGACCAAAATGGTCCCAGGATTCTTGTTTTCGGTCCAAGGAGGTACGCAACAAAAAAAAATCTCTCCATCCCATGATACAATTCGTCACTTACTGTTGCCTTATACTAATATCTACCCTCTCCCTCACAAAGGCATGCACTTTAACCTTTTACTTCATTTTACAGACAAGCTGTGTATCCGTGCACCTAAGACCATACATTCACTTGTAACTTCAGCTTGCCTGGAATGTTTTAACCTGTAAAGGACTGAGCCCCACTACTTCGTGAAGCTGAATCCATGCCAAAATAAAAGCCCCAAAATTACAATGGAAAATGTTGGAAATTTGTATCTTTTGTGTAATATTCTCTCAGACTTTTGCCTTCACCAGCCTATACGTTTTGTTGGTTTTTACGACTCTGTGCCTTACTCCTGCTAACCAGTGGAGCAGTGCTTGTGCTGTCCCTTCTAAACATGGTAAAATTGGTATACCTCTAATTGGTACTTAATTTGCTTATACATCCCTAATAAATGTTACTACATGTACCTGGGGCCTAACATTGAGTACTAAAAGTGAGCTTCAGCACTCATTATGCTACCCATTAAAGTAGCACTGTAAAATATTTCTCAGCCCTGCCACTGAAGCCTGTAGATCAATTTTGAACCTAACATTTTGACCTGTTAAATAAACCTTTTGCCAGGCCTAACCTTTTTAACATGTATACGTCACCCCTAAGGTAGGCCCTAAATGCTCATAAGCAAGGTGCATGGTATTTATAAAGTAGGACATGAGTATTTGCACTTTATATGACCTGGCAGTCATTTTTCACTGTGGCAAGGCTGGCCTCTCATAGATTAAAGCTGGATTACCTTATTACATTTAATAAGTGATAACTTCAATTTGGTAACAGCTAGAGAAATATTTCTGCCAGTCATTTGAAATGCAATTTGCAATTTCCTTCAATGGTGAAGTTGTATTTCAAATTACTGTTTGGAAAATGTCACTTTTAGAAAGTTCACAAAACTAATAAAAGGTCCTTGCGGGGGAAGTGTCAGCCTTTAATGTTTAATCTTCATTTGCCTGGTGCGTTGTCATGTTTTAATCATCATTGAGCACCCTGGGTTTAAGGGATGTAGTATTATTAACTTACTGATTAGCTACATTCTTGGATAATTTACATAAGTATTGTTTGTTGTGACATAGTATCCATCTGTTAAGATATCTTCCATCACACTGGGATTTGACATTCGCCTTAGATGGAATGAGATGGACTTGTGTTCTTTATTTTATGAAGTAGATATGAGGTACATATTTTCAAAGGACATTTTCAAATGTAGGCCTTCCTTTCACATTTGTTTACCCCTCACAGGCCAGGTGTAAGATTCAGTTTGAGCTTATACACGCTGACGTTTGCCAAGTACCAGTTTTTTTAGGAGGTTGATTCCACAGCATAATTCACCCACCTAAAAGCAAGAGTACATCCAAATGAATTACTTGAGACATTTTTCCTTAGTTTCTTTGTTAATTTTCTCAAATTTGTTGTATTCTTTAATATATATAAAGCCTTCTTCTTAGCAAAAATACACGCCAAAAACAAATTCCTCTGGTATTTTCCGAGATAAATATGGCATTCCTAAAATGAGGTGCTCCTACGAGGTGACGACACAGTGTAAAAGTGAATGGGTGAAAATGTTAATCTGTCAATATTTACAAATATGTACACAAAAAACTGTGGCTGATAACTCATTCAATATTTTGCCGTGGAAGTCAAGGCTGACATTTCCCCGTGGGGACCTTTTGTTTGTTTTTTAATTGATTTACCCTATTCCATGGGTTACAGGGTTCCCCTTATTATTTTACACTGTTAGAAAGTTGGAATTTTTCTGCATAAACCAAACACACCTTCCCTGCCAGTGTCTAGGGTCACATGACAGGGTTATTTGTTCTCCTGTTGGGTGATGTATGTTTTGCGCCAGACAGGGGATGAAGCGGCCTTGGGAGTGTTGGGAGTGGGGAAGGGTGAACATCCCCTGAGCAGGGTTGCCTAGGACCTGTGACCAGCCACTTCCTGAGCTTCAAAATGTAGTGTGAAGGCTGTACCCAACCCCTTCCTGACTTCAGAAGGTGCCTACCATTTAACTGGCAAGTGAAACACACACTGGGTCTACTTATCCTTTGTTTCAGTAGACAGACTGGATCCAAATCCAGGGGAAAGAGAAGAACTTACCAGAAACAGTTTTATGGTTAGACAAAGGCAGAGGGGTGTTTCCCACCCACAGGTTGGGATATAAAAGAGGCACCCTCAGAACCTGAAATCAGAACACTCCTGGACCTCAGAAGATTCAGATGAAGGACTGCTCTGCTCTCTGAAGAAGGAAAGCTCAACCTGCTTGCAGTGAAGACAAGACCCCAGAAGTGACTCCAAGGGTCATTTGGATGGGCTTCTGTTTGAGCTACAGGTACACAGCCAACTACCAGAGCGTTAAGTACAGGTTTATTTAGTGATGTTTGTGGTTCACCCTGACAGGGCTTGAAATGGTTCCTTGAAGTGGGTTCTCTCCCCCTTCAACAAATAATCTATTTCCTAATACAAAGGAATTTAATTTTTATGACCCTTTTCTTGCTGTAATTGCTCTAAGTGTTCTAAGTCTGAGGCCCACGCTAGCCAAAGGTGGTTTTAGGTCTCATTTGTCTTGCCATGAGCATCAAACCTATTTTGACATTTGGTTTGCCTACTGTTCATTTGTAATCACATTTGTAGAAGACCCCACAGCACCCTCTTATTCGGAGGAAACACCACTGAACAACCAGTCACTGGTCCCTCAATCTACCTGTAGCCCAGTCATTTCCCTTTCCTTCACATTATTTTGTATAGTAATCTTCTCTCAGTACAACCTTGACCTAGCCCATTTACCCAGAAAGTGCAGCTAGGCCCCCACAGCTGAAGACCTTTGTACTACTTCTCCTGCTGCACTAATGATACCTACTGCACTCTGCAGCTAGAGCCTATTTCTCTGGGTCATTTCCTTCTCCTCCACTGCTTTCATCTCCCTATTTTATTTCCTATTCCTCCCCACTTTCCTCATGTACTGTCTCTCTCCAACTTTCCATCTCCATCTTTCTTTGAATTTTCCCTCTGGTCCTGTCCAATCGTCTGCCTTCCTCCCACCCATTTTCTTTTCTTTCCGGCCTCCTTTGAATTACTCTCTAGTTTCCCCAGATGTTCTTCCTTATCTTTAAAAAACATGTCACCTAGACATGCATAAAAAATGTCATGCATAAGGAAACACATATCCCTTATGAATAAAATGATAAAGAGGCATCATATAGCATTGAAATGCAGCCCATTGTTATCAGGGAACAAGGAGAAATGCACACTGATAATATTGGTTCTTTCATAGTACTTAATTCCCGAGGTGCTGTACTGTGTTATGTTCCCTGTCACATGCAAGCATATCAGTGAGAGCTTCCTCAGCTTATTTACTTGTGTTCACTTTGTTCATGGTATGGCCTGCAGAAACAACTTGCAGCAAAACGCTTTTCCTTCGTGTACAGACCCACACCCTCAATAGCTCTAATACCTGTTGTATAGTAGCACAACTCACATAAATCTGTGTCACACAAAATTACCCATAAATGCTACAAGATTGTGTAGAATTATGCGAGAAGAGTAATTCTGCAGTTAACACTATTTTCTTAGAGCAAAAATGCCCCCTTCAATACAAAATGGATGCAAGAATGCATTATGCCTTAAGAAATAACACTAAATGCAACAGAACATGAATAGTGAGCACGAGCAGCTTTGCAATAGGACTTAATTCCCTGAAATTATTCTAAATTGTGTGAGTGGGCATAATCATGTTATTATCAGTTATTCCAGTAATTTTGCATCAAAGAGTAATGCAGAATTACTGAGATTAATATGGTTACACCAACATCTTTGAAAATCTGCCCAGGCCTACTCCAGATCAAGAAATGGTGATTGCCTGTATGTTTGCAGCTTCAACCCCATATTATAGCTACAGTTTAAGTTGCTATGGTGGGTATCGAGCACATCAAGGGGCAGATTTATGGAAAGTGTTTCTGCATTGAGTGCAGCGCCACTGTCCCTGCACCCCTTAGCAACCCTCTACCGCCACCATGTGTGCCCCATATTTAAAGTACCACACCATGGTGCAGGGTAGGAGGTAATAGCGTTATCTTTCATGACTGTATTGATGTACTCTGCACGAGTAGCTCCAAAATATTGGCGCTACTCCTGCAGAGTACATAGGGGCCCATTCTAAAGAATGGAAGGCCCCTTTTAATGCCTGCTCTTTAGGAGGCGTTATATTTCCTTACGGCATTTTTCCTGCTCCCCTAATGGGGGAAAGACCCCTTTGCATACATTATGCCTGGTACTGCCATAATGTAGCGCAAAGGGTTACAGGGTGGTGCAATGCATGCATTGCGCCACCCAGTAAATACGGCGCAGGGATTTTGGCCACGTTGGCCCACATTAACGTCAGAATAAATGACGTTAATGTAGATCAAGGTGGTGCTAGAGGCTTATAAATATGCCCCTAAGTGTTTATTTAAGCCCTTCACTGTACGGCTGACTGTCACTTGGTCGTGGCAGAATGTTTCTCCCAAGTAGCATGAGATGATAAAGCATCTGGCTTTGGAATGTTCCTTTTCAGCAAAATCCTGTCTGTTTCCCAGAGGATAGTATAAGAGAAGACAAGCTTGGCATTCTAGGGGGTGGGTCAATTTCCCCTAAACTTTGCCCTTTGTGGCCACTTCACCATGGACTGTCACCTGCTTCAGCACATTCCTCCATGAGGCAACTAAATCATAGCATGGAAGAAATGTGAGAGACTTTATTGGCTAAACATGGTGGTCAAGAATATATTGAGCTTGTATATATGTGCGATTGGGTGGCAGGGGCCAACTCTTCTTTGTCAGAGCAAAAGTGGCTAGAGCATGGGCTCTGTAATCTAGTAGCAAATTTATACACAAAGAAGTGATTGTCGATCCTCACACATAATCCAATTTCTTACATTGGTGTGCAGTGGTGGGATCCAGTACTTGTGGTTGTGTAGTGCCACTCAGGGATTGGTGAAAAAATAAAAATCTTTTGGTATAATCTAATATCAAAATTGATTTTTAATTTCCCCTCATTTTTTAATTATGCATTTTTTTACATTTTCCAAAGTCGTTACCTGTCTCATACTTTGCAGCTATGATTTCTTGAAAGAATGCAAGGAGATCTCAGCAACACCAATGTTTCACTGTGGCTCGAAACATTATAATTTGCAAGCTACGTCAAAGGAGCAGGAGGATGATGATGATGCAGAAGGGGAGGCTAAAGCGGAGAAGGAAAGAGAGAATATCTTGACCATGACCTCAGATTCACGGGAGAGAGTAGAGCCCACAGGAATGAGGTCCCCTGCTGGATTCATCACAGGGAGCAGGGTGTCCTCCTGCAACCTGAGAATTGGGAGGCCAGTAGAGCTGAAATAGAACTGGGGCTGCAGCAGTCAAGCTAAAACTGGCTGCTGATGAGAAAAAGACTGAGGCAGAAAGACCCTTGTCAGAGAAAAGGCTGAGTCTGAGAGGCACTTAGGGGAAAGAAAACTAGCCCTGGATGAGATGAAAATGTTGTTAGCTTCTGAAATGAGTCAGAAGGAGCTGGACTTGAAGGCTGCTAGGGCAGGAGTTTTAATAAAAATTATGAATAGGTAATATCTATTCTGAGTAAGGGATTTGTGTAGAATGTGTAATAACAGAGAAAAATAATGCACACATTTGAAAATGTGATCACGATGAGTGGCCACCAATGTTCACGAAGTGTACTTATTAATGGTAATAATATGAAATATTGAGCATATGCTTGACTAATGTAGTAATTGGTCATATTAAGGGTTATGCATTATGTATCAGTTTTATTAACTGTAGGCCTTAACTTTGCAAAAGTCTTGGCCTAGTTGTCAGGCCTCATGTCAAGCTGTATTTCTCAACATTTAATAAATGGCTTTCTTAGAGAGTTAAACTGTGATTTTCCATTGTGTTGTGAAAATGTGGTCGTAGCTGAGAATCTTTTCTCATGACAACCGATTGCTAGAAGATGCTGTTCTTGCTAAATGTAACATTATGGGTGTCATTTTGATCCCGGAGGTAAAAACTGACTACAGCCGCAGCGACTGTTGCCAAAAGACCGTCGCCACGACTACCAGCCATCCGCCAAATTATGACAACAACCAGATTTCCACCAGAAGGATGGCGGAAATCCGGCTGTTGCAATGCAGGCAGATGGCGGTAAGGTGGCTCTGCTGCCAGCAGCAGAGCCACGCCAGTAGACCACCGCCAGCCATATTATGAGAATGATACGGCCTGGCGGTGCTCTGCTCTCGGATGCTGCTGCTGGCAGTAGCACCCCATTCCGTTCCCTGCCGGAAGACCCCTTGGATTCAGGTAAGTGGCTGCTCTGACAGGGGAAGGGGAAGGGGATGGGGGTATTGTGTGTGTATGTCTGTGCGTGCGTGTATGCGGGTGTGTGTTGCGCGTTGTATGTGTGTGCATGTTTGGGGGTGTGAGTGTGTGTACGTTGAGTAGTGTGAATGAGTGTCCACGTGTATGTATATAAGTGCATGTGGATGTGTGTGTGAATGGATGAATGTGGCGATGGGTGTGTGTATGCATGTGTGCGTGTGTGAAGGGAGGGGCGTATATGAAGGGATGGGTCTGGAGAGGTGGGGGGTTGGAGGGGAACCTGTGGAGGGGGAGAAGGGTGGGGAAGACCCCTATCAGTGACAGGGAATGAATTCCCTGTCACTGATAGTGCCGACTGACATGGTTTTCATGGTGGTAAGGAAGCCACGAAAACCATGGCGGTAGGCGGGGTCATAATCCCACGGGTGGACAAGTGACGGCCGCCGGGCTGGAGCTTGAAGTCCACAGCCTGACAGGCATTACCGCTGTGGCAGTCGGTGTGGTACATTGGCGGTTTGGCTTCAGCCAAAAAGCCAATGTCATAATATGGAAGAAAGTACTGCCAGCCTGTTGGCAGTACTTACCTCCATATTACCGCTGACTGCCGGGGTCATAATGACCCCCTATGTGTGTAATATGTGTAAGACTGACTTTCTCGGGAGGAGAACAATGGAGATACTGACTGGAGTAGAAGCTGCAACAATATTGTTACCTGACAAGCCGGGCGATGAGAACATTGCAGGAAAAAACAATCAGTGACATGTGAACGGAGTAGTGCTAGAATCCATAGATTTGGAGTTTTAGTTTAATTTGACAGAGTGTGAACATGTGATCCCTTGATCAATAGGTATTTGGGAAGTAGTTTTAGTGATTTTAACTTAACAGGACTGCACTGAAAAGAAGCAAAGCATACCTTTGCCTGTTTGCCATTGTGCAGATGCCATTCTCTCTATTCTTCTTGAGGGTTTACGTCTATTCTTTCAAGTTGCTTAAAGACTTTGCGTTTTCTGAACTATGATGCTGAATCCTGATGCCTTGGTGAATGAACTATTGTCCTGATGACAAAGACTGTCTTAGCTTGCTGATCCAATGGAGGAGAGGTATTATTGTACCCATGTATGTTATGTGTATTTGCTTTTCTTTCTAGGTACTAACCGCAGTGTTCTGATAGAGCCATTGTTAGTTGGTCTCCACATTTGTGTTACTAGTTTGTTTTCCATAAAGCCCAACATGCTGATGCTAATCTGGTGTTAGTTAAGGTTCCTTACTCGCTAATAGGGAGTAATGCTTGATGAAATTCTCTGCTGAATCTAAATGTATGTGATATCATTTGCGCAATTGTTCTTGGTATTAATTTGAACCGTGACCTTAGAATGTATTAAAGTTCAAGCTTTGATTAGATTATGTTTCTTCTGTCGCTTTGGACTGCCAGTGTTGTTTCTTTATGTGTATCATTTGATTTTGAGATTAATTTACACAACATTAGCATTGTTAATATAGGGAAATAAATATTTTAACTTTACTAAAAGGTATAGTTATTCATGACTGAAATGACACGGTGTGTGACACTTACTGACTCCAATTGATTATTAAAGTTATTGATTATTGATGTTACTGATTGATTAATGATTATTGATCAGCATGTACTGGATTTATGGTGGGATCATCTTAATTGCGAGTCAAAAGGTTAATCGACCTATCCGCCTCCCCTTGCAAGTTTACTTATTAAGGTCTGGCGTGCTCACGGTGATGGTAGCAAAGGTGATAGTTAGTCTTCTTAAGAGCTCACCATAGAAGTTCGGTACAGAGTAAGAGCAGAAAGGTAATGGTTTGTCTCCTTAACCCCTTCGCTGCCAGGCCTTTTCCCCCTCCGGTGCCAGGCCTTTTTTTGGCTATTTGGGGCAGTTTGTGCTTAGGCCCTCATAACTTTTTGTCCAAACAAGCTAGCCAAGCCAAATTTTAGTCTTTTTTTCCAACATCCTAGGGATTCTAGAGGTACCCAGACTTTGGGGGTCATTCTGACCCCAGCCGGCGGCGGTAGCCGCCGGCCTGGCTGGGACCGCCAGAAGACCGTACCGCGGTCAGAAGACCACGGCGGTCATTCTGGGTTTCCCACTGGGCTGGCGGGCGACCGCCATAAGGCCGCCCGCCAGCCCAGTGGGAATCACCCTTCCACGATGAAGCCGGCTCCGAATGGAGCCGGCGGAGTGGAAGGTGTGAGACGGGTGCAGTAGCACCCGTCGCGAATTTCAGTGTCTGCTGAGCAGACACTGAAATTCAAAGTGGGGCCCTCTTACGGGGGACCCTGCAGTGCCCATGCCATTGGCATGGGCACTGCAGGGGCCCCCAGGGGCCCCACGACACCCCTCATCGCCATCCTGTTCCTGGCGGTCGAAATCGCCAGGGACAGGATGGCGGTGAGGGGGTCGGAATCCCCCAAGGCGGCGCAGCAAGCTGCGCCGCCATGGAGGATTCCCATGGGCAGCGGAAAGTCGGCGGTACACCGCCGACTTTCCGTTTCTGACCGCGGCTGTACCGCCGCGGTCAGAATGCCCAAAGGAGCACCGCCAGCCTGTTGGCGGTGCTCCCGCGGACCCCGGCCCTGGCGGTAATTACCGCCAGGGTCGGAATAACCCCCTTTGTGGGTTCCCCTGAAGGAGGCCAAGAAATTAGCCAAAATACAGTGAAAATTTCGTTTTTTTCAAAAAAATGGGAAAAAGTGGTTGCAGAAGAAGGCTTGTGTTTTTTTTCCTGAAAATGGCATCAACAAAGGGTTTGCGGTGCTAAAATCACCTGCTTCCAAGCTTTCAGGAACAGGCAGACTTGAATCGGAAAACCCAATTTTTCAACACAAATTTGGCATTTTACTGGGACATAGCCCATTTTTAAAAAATTTCGTGCTTTCAGCCTCCTTCCAGTCAGTGACAGAAATGGGCATTAAACCAATGCCAGATCCCAGAAACCTAAACATTTCTGAAAAGTAGAAACAATTCTGAATTCAGCAAGGGGACATTTGTGTGGATCCTACAAGGGTTTCCTACAGAAAATAACAACTGAAAAAGAAAAATAATGAAATTGAGGTAAAAAAATAGCAATTTTTCTCTACGTTTTACTCTGTAACTTTTTCCTGCAATGTCAGATTTTCGAAAGCAATATACCGTTACGTCTGCTGGACTCCTCTGGGTGCGGGGATATATAGGGCTTGTAGGTTCATCAAGAACCCTAGGTACCCAGTGCCAATAAATGAGCTGCACCCTGCACTGCGTTTTCATTCTATACCGGGTATACAGCAATTCATTTGCTGAAATATAAAGAGTGAAAAATAGCTATCAAGAAAACCTTTGTATTTCCAAAATGGACACAAGATAAGGTGTTGAGGAGCAGTGGTTATTTGCACATCTCTGAATTCCGGGGTGACCATACTAGCATGTGAAGTACAGGGCATTTCTCAAATAGATGTCTTTTTTACACACTCTCTTATATGTGGAAGAAAAAAATGTAGAGAAAGACAAGGGGCAATAACACTTGTTTTGCTAATCTATGTTCCACCAAGTCTCCCGATAAAAATGATACCTCACTTGTGTGTGTGTAGGCCTAGCGCCCACTACAGGAAACGCCTCAAAACGCAACATGGACACATCACATTTTTTTAAAGAAAACAGAGGTGTTTTATGCAAAGTGCCTACCTGTAGATTTTGGCCTCTAGCTCAGCCGGCACCTAGGGAAACCTACCAAACCTGTGCATTTTTTAAAACTAGAGACCTAGGGGAATCCAAGATGGGGTGGCAGAAAAGGCCTTCCAAAAAAATGCCCCCCAGTGGGAGCGACCCTTGCCCAACGGGTCACTCCTATATGCCAGTTTTAAAAAAAATAAAAAAATCCCTGGTGTCTAGTGGGTGTTTCAAAAGCCTGATTGCAAGCAATCCGGCTTTTGAAACTCTCAGAGAGACTTCAAAGGGAAGGAAATACATTTCCTTCCCTTTGAAGCCTCTCCGGGCTTCCCCCACGTGATCGAAAGAGAAATGCTGAGCATTTCTCTTTCAATCGCGCTGAAGATGGGGAGGCCCTGTGACAAATCAGCGCGCGCTCGCGCGCTGACGTCACAGGGGGGTGAGGGGGTTGGGGTGTGGAAGGGGAAGGGGAAGGGCTTCCCCTTCCATCCCTGCCTTGGGGGGGTGGGTGGGGAGCAAAGGGGGGAGCGCTAGCGCTCCCCCCAGTTCCCGTGCCTTGGATGAGGTGACCTCGTCCAAGGCACCCGAAAGGTGAAGAGCTCACCATAGATGTCCGGTACAGAGAAAATAGCAGAGACAGATGGTCTGTCTCCCTAAAAGCCCGTTGTAGGTGTCCCCAGATATAGCTTGATGATTTGGCCTTCCAAGAGTTCATTATTACTGAGATTTGGATTTTATTTTTCAGTGATGTTAATTGGAGAGAAAATGTCCCCCTAAGTCCAGAAATTATTTTCCCAGAATCTCTAATCTTGCTAATGGTTGTTTGAGGATGTATTCGGCGTTCAAGTGACAGTGTGAATGAAGTAGGTTGCGCTTGCACAGCTTATGCAAATTGCAAGTGAATTGTGATGTTTGTGAGGATTTAGGGAGTTTGCGTACTCCAAATTAAGTTGTAGAAGAAATGTGCGTACTCTGCAGTGTGAGAGTAGGGAGGTCATTGAACTTCACATGTGTGGCACTTTGTGCTCAAAATTGTCCACGTGGTTGTTGATATTCCGACCCTGCGAGGTCTAAGACTCCGGAGTATATTGAAAAGTGTATGAGACACTTGGGTGTGATGTTCTAATTTGTCTGGTTTAGTAGATTGATCGAGTGTGGTCGACAAGTCAGAGTGTGAGTCAAATACATTTTCGACTGAGATCTGGTGAGACCTATGTGTACCAGGACAGACTCACTGATTAGTTGAGAGTAAAATTTGCAGGTTGAGTTTTGCTTGCGAATCTGGGAGATTGAGAAAGAAGGAGTAGCTGTTAGAGCAAGAGCATTCATTGAAAAATCCATAAAGTTTCTGAAGCGATTGTGTTACCTTTCCTGTAGTTAACCAGCAGATTTGGTTTTAGGGTTTTGACTAGTGCTCGCAATTTTTGCATTAGTTTTGTGTGAATGGATGTTTGGGAGGACAAACCGCAAGACTTTGTCAACCGCAGTACGTGTGAGTGTGACCTCATTGAAGCCGTGCTGGGATTGGTTGGTTGTTGAGAAGGGTCACGCACAAATTGGAAGCCGTCCATGAGAGGCAATTGGTTGAGAAAGTAGGTGAAGGGAATTTTGGGACTAAAAGTAACTTCCCGATTTGGATTTGAATAACAAAAGGTTGAAAAGATGAAATTCTTCAAAGCTTTAAAGAATGCTTTAAGGGGAGACATGTCTATTACAATGAGTATAGGTGAGGCTACACCATCAGAAGGCACATCAGCTTACATTGTAATGGAAGAGAAAGGTGTTGCGCCATGTCTTTGCCTAAAGCAATGGTGCAAAGTGACAGAAAAGGATGGGAACTTAGCATTTCCTACAAATGGGACGTTCAATTTGAGGGTTTTGGAGCATTTAAGGATGGGGCTCTGAATTGAAGCCCCTTCCGAGACTAGCCCAGTTTGAGGCATTAGCGATTTTTGGGAGCTAGTAGCCAGACAGCAACAGCAACAGAAATTTGAGAGGAGGATGAGAAAAACAGAAATTACTTTATCAGAGGCTATGTGGGACAGTGATCAGAGAGTTGGGAGGATGGGGACTTTGCAAGGAATTCAGTTGTCTGGCAATTACGCAGGACAATGAGAAGGAAGGAAAGAAAGCTACTTGAAAGACTAACAGAAGTCCGTCTGAAAGTAGGGAGACTAGGAAGTCTTCAACAGTGGAGGAATAATCAGATAATGATGAGTTTATTTTACAGTTATTGAGAAATCACCCCCACAACCATATGCAGCACATGAGAGTGGTCCGAGCACCAGTGCTGATCCTACAGCTCTGACGCAGGGTAATGGGATAGTGAGTCTGATGCAGGTTAATGCTAGCCTGATACAGAATGCAATGCAGAGTGGTCTTAATGCACTTACTACTCCTGTAGTACAAAGCTAGGTGCAACCACCACAGGTTCAGAGAATTTACCCGGATGTGCCCATTATGGAAACAACTTCAAATTTAATGATGCCTATGGAACAGGTTTACCCAAGACCGATGTTGGTTCAGACTGAACCTACTCCACTTTTACTGCCCCAGGTACAGCCACAAGTCATGCCGAGACTCACTCCAGTAACAGGGACACAGTCATATATGTCTTCAATGATGAATCAGAACATGGGAGTTATGCTCTCACAGGGCATAAGTGCCAGACCAACCCCAGATGCTACATCGCTACCTATTACTGTTGGTTCAGCCGTGCCCCTATTTGCACAGAAGAAACCTACTGTAGGTGAACAGGGTACCATGTCCCAAAACATAATGAGGGGAGGACATTATGAAAATGCTCAAGTAGTCTCTCCTGTGGGACAGACTTTTAACAGATCAAGATCATTATTGGATCTCAGTCCATTTGTAGTACTTCCAGATACTATGGTAGGGTCAAATGTTAGCCAGAGTTTGAAATTATTGACACCGCAGACCCCGAATGACGTTGTACACCAGTTGCCACCAGTACAAGCCAGTAACATTTTGTTGGAAGGATTGACAGCTCAGCAGTTGACTGAATGGTTAGACAAGCTAAATACCCCGCAAAGTGCTCCTAAGGGACAGGAGTGTTTGAATTATGCTAGGCTAAACATGGAAGCGGGTGAACTCATTGAGGGAACTATGGGTGTGAACAGGATAGAATCCTACACAGAATCTGAGTTGAGATATTTGTGCCCAAAGATTATGAGGGAAGTGAACAATGTGCATCAGAAGCTAGCAGACTTGGCAGAGAAGAAAGGCATAGAAATACAGAAAACAAAGCATTTGAAAAGGAGTTACATACTAGATTTTGAGACTAAAGATTTTGAACACATGAGATCTGCCGGAATGAAGGGACACCTGAATGAATTGCTTCAAAGTTCCCAGACTTTGGGAGCATTAGACAAATGGGGGGGCAGATGTGTTAAGAAAAGAGACAAGAGAAAAAGGGATTCTGTGGAGCTGAATGCAAATGTGCAACGGGGTCAAAATCCAGTGAAGATTCTACCAATAAGAGAGATTCCAGGAAGGAATTGTATTCATGTCCCTTCAATTGACTATTCGAAATTGAGAGAGAAGCCAGTAGAGTGGTACCAGCAGACAGGCAGGTTTGTGAAACTTGTGAAGTGCCTGTGGGAAGACTTGAACACATTACTAGAGATAGTGGTTGCAGCTGATCTGTGGATCTAATGTAAAAGGAGTGTAGATTGGCCAACAAGTGAACCAGAGAGAGACAAGAGTACAGGTGCACCATCTCCTGAGGTAATGAAATATTACTATAAGGTGATTGAATTTTTTTAAAATGAGAATTTCGACCAAAAACATTGCTTGGCAGAGGATTGACAGGACAGCTCAGGAAGCAAATGAATCGATACATGCGTATTATGAGAGGTTTTTACAGGCGTTCAAGCATTACAGGGGTACAAAGACAATTGAGGCGAAAGACATGATTCGTTTTGTGTTCCGATTTGTGGAAGGATTGAGACCAGAAATTAGCCAGATGATTAAGAGTCATTTGATTTGCTGGCAAGCAAAGCCGATTGATGAGGTGTTGCGGTATGCAAGGTTCTGTACTGATGAGATTGAGTTGAAGCAGAGAAAGCTGAAAGAGAAGGCAATGGTGATGCAGATTAAAGCTGTTCAAACGGGTATGCAAGGGAATTTTCCACAACAGTTGTCACAGTCGTAGCACGGAAATATGATGTTTCCGACCCAGATGAGAGGTAGAGGTCACAGAGGAAATATGAATCGTGGTCCAGATTCGGGTACTGTAGGGGTACAGAATGATGTTCAGGGACTGAAGAAGTTATTGTCATGTCACGTTCATGAAGCTGTTGGACTTAGGAAACTGGAGTGTCCGATGATGGTGCGCAAAAGTGTTGTTCAGCAAAGTAATTACATCAATTCATTCCAGAACATGAGAGGACCGAGCGTGAGAGGTCCTAATCCAAATTTTCAAAATAATGTGAACCAAATGCAGAATTTTCAACCTATGCAGCAGGTGCAAATGCCATGTGTACAAATGACATAGTTGCAGCCAATATAGCAGCAGGTTCCCATGGTACCTAGACAGCAAATTCAAATACCTCAAGACCCAATGGAACAGCAACAGATGATGCTTTCTCAACAGGTCACAGGTCAGAGGCTTAACCAAGGTAATAACACAGTACACCAATTCCCGTTACACAGAGAGAATGAAATAAACGATGATTGGATGAGCGACAGTTCAGATGAGGAGCCATATGTGCTTGCAACTTCCGTAGAAGTAGATCAGGGAGGTCCCTATGTGAAGGGAAAGGTTATGGGTCACAGAGTTTCATTTTTGGTTGACACAGGAGCTACACGCTCAACAGTGAGGAGTGCAGAAGTTCTAAACTTGCTCCTTTCAGGGAGAACAGTTCAGACTGTAGGAGTGCCCGATAAGTATTTGGCTAACCCGATTACAGAACCGGTTCAGGATAAAATTGGTAACTTTCAGGGATTGCACAAATTTGTAGTCTGCGATTCAAGTCTGGTGTCCCTACTGGGAAGAGACTTGCTGTGTAAGACCAAATGCTCCATTACTTGTTCAAATGATGGAATTGGGATTCAGAAGAATAGTGATGATGAAGATGACCAATCACCAGAGATAGAAGATGAAACTACAAATGAGGAGTATCCTCTGATTGAATTTTTCCCGATGTTCACAGTAAAGGAGCTTCATCCTGATTTGTGGGGAACAGTTAAGGAGAAAGTGTGGGATTTGACAGGAAAAGAAGTAGGTCTGATAAAGGGATTTGAGCCAGTTAAAGTTACTGTAAAGCCAAATGCAGTCTTCACCTCAACTTCCGCAGTACCACATGCTGCAAGATGTCCTTATGAACGTCGCCCAAATAATTGCAGACTTTGTAAAGCAAGGGGTTTTGAAGGAAGTATTGAGCAGTCCATGTAATTCACTGATAATGGGTTTGCAAAAGCCCTCTGGGAAAGTTTGAATTGTCCAGGATTTTAGAAAAATAAATGAGATTTTGGTCAAATGTTGTCCTGTGGTGCCTAATCCAGCTTTGATAATGTTCCAGATTCCATGTGATGCTGAATGGTTCACTGTCATTGATTTGTCACAAGCCTTCTTTTTTGTGCCTCTTCATGAGGACAGCCACTTTCTCTTTTGTTTCAGATTTTTGGATCACGTTTATTGTTTGTGAAGAATTCCTCAAGGGATTTCAGAGTCACTTTCCATCTTCAATCAGATTTTGAAAAATAATTTGGAGTCATTGGAATTGTCTTTCCAATCGACCTTCGTACAGTACATTGATGACTTGCTGGTCGGGTCCGAGACAAGGGACGAGTGCAAGTATGACACGATTGCCTTGTTGAACCATTTGGGAAAGAATGTCATAAATTGTCTCTGCTGAAATGGCAATACTGTCAAAAAGTAGTGAAATACTTGGGGTCATCAGATTAAGAAAGGGTCAAGAAAGATACCCAGAGAAAGGATTATAGTCATATTGCAGATAAATCCCCCGAGCACACAGAGAGATGTCAGAATGTTTTTAGGGATGGTAGGCTACTGTCGCCAATGGATTCCAAATGTTTCAGTCATTTTAAGACCATTGCAGATGCTGAGTCATAAGGCAGTCACTGATCCCATAGTGGTAGACCAGGCTGGAATGCAAGCATTCACTGAATTGAGAGAGAGTCTGTGCAAGGCTCGAGGTTTGGGTATGCCTGACGACACAAAACCTTTCACATTGTTTTGTCATGAGAATGATGCATGTTCTTTGTCTGTCTTGATAAAGGTCCATGTAGGTGTAAACCTCCCAGTTGATTATTTTTCAGCTACTTTGGACCTAGTTGCAGCAGCCTTACCAGGTTGTTTGCATGCAGTTGCAGCGGTTGGTCAAATCCTTACACAGTGTGAAGGCATTGTGATGGGACATCCCCTGTCTATGATGGTCCCTCACTCTATTGCGATTCTACTTACAAGGACGAAAACCCAATATTTGACTGGCGCGAGGTTGACCAGGTACAAAATGAGTATTCTAGGGTCACCAAATGTGTCATTGAAAAGATGTACAGTGCTGAACCCGGCTACCTCACTTCCCAATGTAAATATTGAAATTGAGAAATTGGAAGATGTTGAGCATGATTGGATTGAAGTAATTGACTTGTGCACAAAACCGAGACCTGATGTTAGAAATTGAGTCTTTGGTTGGCAGTCAGGTCACCCCCGTCCAAGCAAGGACCTTTAATCTAGTCAGGGTAAAGCAGAATCACCCTCAGTTAACCACCGCTCACCCCCATTGGTAGCATGGCACAAGCAGGCAGGCTTAACTTCAGAGTCTAGGTGTAAAGTATTGTACCAACATACACAGTAGTTTAGTGAAAACACTACAAAATGACACAACACAGGTTTAGAAAACTAGAAAACATTTAACTAAACAAAACAAGACCAAAACAACAAAAATCCAACATACACAAGTCAATTTATTAATTTTAAAAGCAAAAGAGTCTTAAATCCTTTAGAAAACAGTAACAACACTGTTAGCGTTGAAAAGTACCTGGGTAGATTCAAAATAATACGCACGGGTGAGTGTGCGTCGTTAAAGGTTAGCAATGTGTTGATTTCTGACCCGCAAGTGAGACCGTGCGTCATTTCTCCTTCTCTGGCCGAGTCGGCTTGCATGGTTTTTCCTCTCCACAGGAGAGGGATGCGTTGATCCGGGCAGCACTCGGGTCTGGGCAAGTGTTGTGTCTTTTTTTCCAGGCCCAGCAAGGTTTGCGTTGAAAATCCTGCTGCACGGTATCAGCAAAACCGCACTGTGTGGGATGCGAGGTTACCAGTCTCTGTTAGTGGTGTGGTGCATCGTTTCCCCATCTGTGTACGTTGATCTTCCAGCTGCGCTGCAGGCGGGGCATCGATTTCAGCTACGAAGTGGGCAACACGTCATTTCTTCAGCCGCATCTCGGAGGTTCTGTCGCAAATATCCCCGCACAGCAGTCTGTGCGTGGGTTTTCAATCTTGGTCTGCCAGCTTTACCTGTCAAGACCCCAGGAACTGAATGGGGCACCACTTGGCAGGGCAGGAGCCTCAGCAGAGAGTCCAGCTGCTGGCAGGGGAAGTCTTTGATGGCCCTGAGACTTCAACAACAGGAGGCAAGCTCAGGACAAGCCCTTGGAGATTTTTTTCACAAGCAGGAATGCACAACTAGCAACTGCAGGATAGCTCCTCAAAGCACAGTCACAGGCAGGGCAGCATGTCTCCTCAGCTCTTCAGCCCTTCTCCAGGCAGAGGTTCCTCTTGATGTCCAGACGTGATCTAAAGTCTGTGGTTTTGGGTGCCCTTCTTATACCAATTGTGGCCTTTGAAGTAGGCTTACTTCAAAGGAAAGTCTCTCTTGTTTGTGAAATCCTGCCTTGCCCAGGCCAGACCCCAGACTCAAACCAGGAGGTTGGAGACTGCATTGTGTGAGGGCAGCACAGCCCTTTCAGGTGTGAGTGACCACTCCTTCCAACCCTCCTATCACAGATGGCTCATCAGGATACACAGACTACACCCCAGCTCCCTTTGTGTCACTGTCTAGAGAGAGGTGTAAACAGCCCAACTGTCAAACTGACCCAGACAGGGAATCCACAAACAGGGAGAGTCACAGAATGGTTTAAGCAAGAAAATGCTTACTTTCCAAAAATGGCATTTTCAAACACACAATCTTAAAATCAACTCTACTAAAAGATGTATTTTTAAATTGTGAGCTCAGAGACCCCAAACTCCATGTCTGTCCGCTCCCAGAGGGAATCTACACTTTAATCATATTTAATGGCAGCCCCCATGTTAACCTATGAGAGAGGTAGGCCTTGCAACAGTGATGAGAGAGGTAGGCCTTGCAACAGTGAAAACCAAATTTAGCAGTATTTCACTGTTTGGACATATAAAACACATTAGTATATGTCCTACCTTAAACATACACTACACCCTGTCCATGGGGCTACCTAGGGCCTACCTTAGAGGTGTCTTACATGTAAGAAAAGGGAAGGTTTAGGCCTGGCAAGTGGGTACACTTGCCAAATCGAATTGCCAGTTTAAAACTGCACACACAGACACTGCAGTGGCAGGTCTGAGCCATGTTTACAGGGCTACTATTGTGGGTGGCACACCCAGTGCTGCAGGCAGATTAGTAGCATTTGATTTGCAGGCCCTGGGCACCTCTAGTGCACTGTACTAGGGACTTACCAGTAAATCAAATAGGCCAATCATGGAAATCCAATTACATACACATTTTATATAGGAGCCCTCCCACTTTAGCACTGGATAGCAGTGGTAAAGTGCCCAGAGTAATAAAAACAGCAAAAACAGAATCCAGCACACATTAAGAACCTAGGGAAAAGAGGCAAAAAGTTAGGGGAGACCACGGCAAGGATGCCAAGTCTAACACGTGTCCCCACCAGCTGAAAGTGGGGAGCAACTACCCAACCTCATCGGAGTTCTCATCACTAAGGCAGAAGAATCTGGACAGACCATCAGCATTGGCGTTTTCTGTGCCAAGGCGGTGTTCCACCGTAAAGTCCATCCCCTGTAGGGAAATAGACCACCTCAACAGTTTTGGACTCTCACCCCTCATCTGTATTAACCATCTGAGGGGCCTTTGGTTGGTCTGAACACGGAAGTGAGTCCCAAACAAGTAGGGCCTTAGCTTCTTCAGCGCCCAGACCACAGCAAACGCTTTGCATTCTATGGCACGCCACCTACGTTCCCTGGGAAGTAACCTCCTGCTAATGAAGGCTACAGGTTGATCTAGGCCCTCTTCATTAAGCTGTGAGAGTACTGCTCCAATACCATGCTCTGAAGCGTCTGTTTGCACAACAAACTCCTTGGAGTAGTCAGGTGCCTTCAGCACAGGTGCTGTGCACATGGCTGCCTTCAGGGCATCAAGAGCGGTCTTGCAAACCTCTGTCCAGATCACCTTCCTTGGTTGCTTCTTAGAAGTCAACTCAGTCAAGGGGGTAACAATGGTACCATACCCCTTGACTAACCTCCTGTAGTATCCAGTGAGGCCTACAAAGGGTCTCACCTCAGTTTTGGGAGGCTCCCAAGCCAGAATGGTGTAAATTTTTGGCTGTAGGGGTGCCACCTAGCCGCTCCCTACCTGGTGTCCCAAGTATACCACAGAACCCTGCACTATTTGGCAGATGTTCCTACCATGTGGAACAAAAGACAGCAATGTCATCCAGGTAGGCAGCACTGAACTCATCCAGCCCAGCCAACACCTGGTTGACCAACCTCTGAAAGGTGGCAGGGGCATTTGTCATCCCAAATGGCATCACCTTGATCTGAAAGTGCCCATATGGGGGTAGAAAATGCATACCTCTCCTTGGCCCCCTCAGTCAAGGCAATCTGCCAATACCCAGACGTTAAATCAAATGTGCTGATGTAGGTGGCAGCTCCCAACCGATCTATGAGCTCATCAGCTTGGGGGATGGGGTGTGCGTCAGTCTTACTGCCTGCATTGAGTCCCCGGTAGTCTACAGAGAACAGAGTTCTGGAGTGGCACCAGTTGCAGTGGTTTTTGGGACCAATACCACAGGGCTGGCCCAAGGACTGCTGGAATGCTCAATAACCCCTAGGTTAACATTTTGGATACCTTATCGTTAATGCTAGCCATGACCCTGTCAGTCACCCTGTACATTTTTTGTTTACTGGGTGTCCTATCCCAGTGTCCACATCATGTGTGCACAAGTGTGTGAGCCCTGGGATCAAGGAAAACAGTGAGGCAAACTGTCCCAACACCTGGCGACAGTCGCTCTGCTGCTCTGCAGTCAGGGAGGGGGAAAGGATCACTCCCTCCACAGACCCATCTTTCTCTCCTGCAGACAGGAGGTCAGGACGAGGCTCACTCTCTTCCTCCACCCTGTCATCTGTTGCAAGGAGCACGGACAGTTTAGTCTGCTCAAAGTGTGGCTTGACTCGGTTAACATGCAGGACCCTTAAAGGGTTCCTGGGAGTCTGCAAGTCCACCAGGTAGGTGACTTCACTCTTGCACTCCACCACCTCAAATGGCCCAGTCCACTTGTCTTGGAGCACCCTAGGGCTCCACTGGTGCCATCACCCACACCTTTTGACCAGGTTGAAACTCGACCAGACTGGCGTTCTGGTCATACCAGCATTTCATATCCTCCTGGCTTGCTTCTAGGTTCCCCTGTGCGAGCCCCCTGAAGTGGGCAGTCTGGTTTCTCAGAGCCAGCATGTAGGTAAGTGCATCCTGGGGAGGTTTACTAGGAGCTTTTTCCAAAGCCTCCTTCACCAGACTTAAAGGTCCCCTCACAGGGTGGCCATATATCAGTTTAAAGGGACTAAACCCAAGTCCCTTTTGAGGCACCTCCCTCTAAGTGAACAGAAGGCATGGCAAGAGGACGTCCCACTTCTGCATCAAGGACTCTGACAGGCCCATGATCATGCCTTTCAAGGTGCAGTTGAACCTCTCAACCAGACCATTGCTTTGTGGGTGGTAAGGTTTGGTGAACTTCTAGGTCACCCCACACACCTTCCACAGAGACTTCATATTTGTAGAAATGAAGTTGGTACCCCTGTCAAACACCACTTCCTTGGGGAACCCCATGCGGGTAAAAACCGCCATCAATGCACGACCCACCACAGGGGCAGAGATTGACCTCAGAGGAATGGCTTCTGGGTACCGGGTGGCATGGTCCATGAAGACCAGGATGAACCTGTTGCCCATGTCTGTCTTGGGATCCAGAGGCCCCACAATGTCAATACTAACCCTTTCAAAGGGGGTACTAACAACAGGAAAAGGTTGGAGGGGAGCCTTACATTTCCCCACACTCTTGCCACTTGCCTGACAAGTTTGGCAAGACCTCCAATGAGCATCTGAGTGCCTATGCATTAGGGGCCAGTAGAAGTGGGTGACAAGCTGTTCAAAGGTCTTGTCCTGCCCCAAATGTCCTGCTGAAGGCACATCTTGAGCCAACCGCAGTAGGAAGGCCCTGAAGCATTGGGGTACCACCAGCACACGGGCAGACCCAGGCTCAGGAACCTTAGGCTCACTATGCAGGAGGCGGTCCTCCCAGTAGATCAGGTAAGATCCTGGCTCCTTGACAGTCGCCTCGTCTGCAGCTTGCTGCCGCAAACCCTCCAGAGTAGGGCATGTCCTCTGTGCCTCACAGAATGCTTCCCTGGCGGGCCCCACTTCCTGCTGCCACTGTGACAGCTCAGGGACCTCTCCCAGTTCAGCCACCTGTTACCCGGTAGGCTCTGGAGCATCACCCTCAGTCTCCACCTCCTCCCAGACCGTGGGAACTTCTGGGGTCGGTTTCCCGCACCCCCTGCCCTTCCTCTTGTTGGTGGTCCCCTGGGCCACTGTTTCAGGCTCCAGGGGCTCTTGACCACCCTGACGGGCTTCCATTGACCTGTTAGATATGCATACCCACCCAGGCAGACCCAACATCTCCAAGTGTGACCTGTGTTCCACCTCCTTCCAAGGGGAATCCTCCAGGTCATTGCCAAGCAAACAATCTACAGACATGGTTGGACTCACAGCTACCTTCAAAGAACTTGAGAACCCCCTATTCAAAGGGAACCTGTGCCACTCTACACAGGTGCTCTGAGTTGTCCACTGCAACTACTTGGTGAAGTACACAGTGATCAATCTGCTCTTCAGACACCAGGTGACTCCTCACTGCAGTCACACTGGCTCCTGTGTCTCTCAAGCCTCCACCCTCTGTCCATTGATGATCACCCACTGCCTGTACTTCTTAGTGATCTCAGGCAGAAGGGTTCTCTGAACCATCTCACTGTCCCCTAGTGAGACAAGGGTCATTTCAGCTAGCTCCCACCCACCTGGAACCAACTCCTCTACAAGCGCTACACTAGCCAAACCCTGGGAATGTGCACCTGTGGGTGCCTGTGTATTCTTGGTACATTTGGTCACATGCATAACACTTACGTGGGGGACCCCCTGCCACAGGTTTCCCTTTAGAGAACCATGGCTTCTTCACACTGGGGGACTGGGAATCTTTCGCCTGGGAATCAGATTGGGGCCCTTTAGAGAACTCCCCCTGTTTACCCTTACACCCCCCCCTTTCTGCTGAGAGGGACCATACTTACCCTTGGCGTGGTCTCCCCCATACCTCTTTTGGACCCTGGTGCTCTCCCAGCAGTCCGCTTCCTGTGCAAGCTTCCTGGGGTCAGTCATCTTGCTGTCAATTAGATGCTGGCGCAGCTCTGGAAAACATAAACTGTACAAGTGCTCCCAAGCAATCAAATTGTAAAGCCCCTCATACGTTGTTACCTTACCGCCCTTCACCCAACCATCCAGTGACCTGCAGAATGAATCGAAACACTCCAACCATGTTTGGGATTCCTTCCTCTTACAGGACATTAACCTTTCCTTATACTGCTCAGGGGTGAGACCATATCTTGTGAGTAGGGCATCCTTCATGATAGAGTAGCTGAGCCCCTGAGACTCCCCTAAGGATGTCAGAGTGTCCCTCCCCTCTACCTCAAAGTGCTTCCACAGACCCACCCCCCCAATGAGCTTCAGGGACCAGATTCATATGGAGAGAAGACTCATACCCCTTGAACCACAAGCATATGTCATCCTCCCTCTTGTAATCCTTTACTAGGTCTTTAGGAATGTGTACCCTTCTCTCAGGCTGCACTGTGCTATTGCTCTGCTGGACTGGCTCCTCTGATCTATCTCTCACAAGCTAAGCTCATGCGCCATCAGTCACTTCTTTTTCTCAATGGCCATCCTTCTCTGTTCCATTTCCCTTTGCATCCTACACTTTTCTAACTCCAGCTGCTGAGCCCCTTCTGCCTGTCTGTCCTGTAACGCTCAGGTGTCAGACCCCTGGAGGACACACTGCTCCCTGCCTTGGAGACTCTCTCCCTGGACATAACAGGCCCACCGACTATACCATTGTGAATGGATTGCACCTCCTCCTCCTCATCCTCCTCCTCCTCATCCTCCTCTGTGTGCCCCTCAGCTTCTTTGGCTGTCACCAGGCCCTCAGCGCCTTTTGCAGCTCCTGAATGGGACAGGCAAAATCTTTCCAGATCTTCCTCAACTGAGCCACTGTATAGTTCTCTAGTTTCCCTAGGTCTTAAACAGATCAAGCTGATGCATCTCCAGATTGGGACTTGATGAAAATTCAACAAAGTGCAAAGTTCCAAAGGCAGAAACAAGTTCCCAATGAATTCAAGAAAAGTCAATCAAGGGATCAGCAAAAAATATGGAAGCTGAACAAAAAGAGCCCCACATAGAAAAAGCAAAAAACTCACAAGACAAGTAGTATGTGGTCACGTAGTGGTCTGAACTGAAAACAGTAGTATACACTTAATCACTGCATGTCAAGTACAAATACAAGTCCAATCTCAATCGCTGGTCACCAATGTTAGAAATGGGGTCTTTGGCTGGCAGTTAGGTTAACCCCTGTCCAAGCAAGGACCCTCACTCTAGTCAGGGTAAAGGAGAATCACCCTCAGTTAACCACCGCTCACCCCCTTGGTAGCTTGGCACAAGAAGGCAGGCTTAACTTCAGAGTCTAGGTGTAATGTATTTGTACCAACATACACAGTAATATAGTGAAAACACTACAAAATGACACAACACAGGTTTAGAAAAATAGAAAATATTTATCTAAACGATACAAGACCAAAATGACAAATTTCCCTGCACGGCGGTCTGTGCGTGGGTTTTCAATCTTGGTCTGCCAGCTTCACCTGTCAGTGCCCCAGGAACTGGATAGGGCACCACTTGGCAAGGCAGGAGTCTTCAGCAGAGAGTCCAGGTGCTGGCAGGGGAAGTCTTTGATGGCCGTGAGACTTCAACAACAAGAGGCAAGCTCAGGACAAGCCCTTGGAGATTTCTTCACAAGCAGGAATGTACAACAAAGTGCAGTCTTTGTCCTCTTGCACAGCAGAATCAGCAACTGCAGGATATCTCCTCAAATCACAGTCACAGGCAGGGCAGCACACCTCCTCAGCTCTTCAGCTCTTTTCCAGGCAGAGGTCCCTCTTGATGTGCAGAAGTTATTTATATTCTGTGGTTTTGGGTGCCCTTTTTATACCCATTTTGGCCTTTGAAATAGGCTTTCTTCAAAGGAAAGTCTCTCTTGATTGTGAAATCCTGCCTTGCCCAAGCCAGGCCCCAAACACACACCAGGGGGTTGGAGACTGCATCGTGTGAGGGCAGGCACAGCCTTTTCAGGTGTGAGTGACCACTCCCCCCCCCTCCTAGCACAGATGGCTCATCAGGATATGCAGGCTACACCCAAGCTCCCTTTGTGTCACTGTCTAGAGAGAGATGTAAACGGCCCAACTGTCAAACTGACCCAGACAGGGAATCCACAAACAGGCCGAGTCACAGAATGGTTTAAGCAAGAAAATGCTCACTTTCTAAAAGTGGCATTTTCAAACACAATCTTAAAATCAACTCTACTGAAAGATGTATTTTTAAATTGTGAGCTCAGAGACCCCAAACTCCATGTCTATCCGCTCCGAAAGGGAATCTACACTTTAATCATATTTAAAGGCAGTCCCAATGTTAACCTATGAGAGGGATAGGCCTTGCAACAGTGAAAACCGAATTTAGCTGTATTTCACTGTTAGGACATATAAAGCACATTATTATGGGGGTCATTACAACATTGGCGGTAAAAGCCGCTTACCGCTGTGCAGAAGACCGCCAACACTTCGCCGCAGAATACCGCCACTGCCATTATGACCCACAGCTCGGAATCCGCCAAAATCCAGACACCCACACAAGTCCGCCACACCATAGGTCAGTGATAAACTGGCGAAAACAAAACTGACACCGTCACGCCAACTGGAATACACCCACACTATCACGACCCACGAATCCACGCGGCGGTCTTTCAACCGCGGTATTCCATTGGCGGTACACACCGCCGCGCTCAAAAGACAAACACTCTTACAAAACACATTCACATTGGACAATTCCAAATACACACACCTGAAGGATTCCTCAAAATTCTGGAAGGTGGTCAATCATTCTTATTTCACAGACAGTAATACTAAGGTTGATGATTGTTTTATTGTAGAAGAAGTGTGGTTAAACCACTTTAGGAAAGTATTTGATCCAGATAACGATCCTCAGATCATGGAGGATAACATCAATAATCGGACTAATATAGATCCCAACATAAACACCTTAGATATTTCATTTGATCTACAGGAGATCCTTGGAGCCATAAATCGCTCAAAACAAGAGAAGGCCCCCTGCCCTGATGGTGTCCCCATTGATATTTTTAAATCTATGCCTAATCTTTGTGGCCCTCTAGTAACAAACGTTTTAAGAAGTGCTATTAAAACTGATATACCCCCTTCTTGGAAACTGGCAATTATTATCCCTATTTTTAAAAAGGATAATAGGCAAGACCCTCCCTGTTACAGACCAATATCTTTGATTGACTCCACAGCTAAGATTCTGGGTAGTGTGATTTTATCATGCCTGGAGGATTGGGTGCTACAGACACAGATTTTATCCCCAATTCAATTTGGTTTTCAACCCGGTTTGGGTACAGTTGAGCAAGTATTAAACTTGCATCTCATTCTTAACAAATATGTAATTGCCAAAAGGGAGCCAATTCATATGGCTTGGAGAAGTTGTGGCAAATCATGGAAACCCTGGGATGCGATGCGACTCTTCTGGATCTCATAAAGATATCATATCTTCATATGGATTTAAAGGTGTCAGTTCAGTTTGGCCCTTCGGGACAGAGAACCGTCTTCATTTCCTCTTTTAGGGGAGTGCGACAGGGATGTATTTTGGCCCCCTTTCTTTTTTTTATATATATTAATGGGCTTTATGATTTTTTCATAAAAAATGGGAAGGATGTGCCAAAGATGGGTCAGAGATTGCTCCCAGTTTTACTATACGCAGATGATTCTGTACTTATTGCACACACTGCAAACGGTTTACAAGGCCTGTTGGATCTTTTTTTGGACTTTATGTTGGACTTAGATCTAAAAGTTAATTATTCTAAGACATTTGTTATGACATGTGGCCCCTGAAACACAAAATCCAAAACATTTACTATTTCTATTATCTAGGTATGCAGATAAGCTCTTCTATGCTTTGGAATACTCACCTTAAATTTAAGACTCAGCAAATGGCAAGGAATACGGAAGCGATCTTCCGTTTTACCCATAAACTGGGCCATAGACCGTCTTCACATATTATGACGCTATATAACTCCAAGTGTGTCTCAGCAGCCCTATATGGGGCCGGAGTCGGGGGCCACATTAAAATACCCACTCTCCAACGTACTGAGAATAAATTTATGCGCAGATTATTGATGGTACCTAAGTGCATAGCAAACATCATTATCCACGAGGAGGTGGGCCAATGCTTTTTAGAGGACACGGTCTCTATTGCCTCCCTTTTGCTGTGGATCAGATATTGGATGAACCCAGCAGCAAGTCTTGTGCAGGAATGTATTACTGAATGCACACAGTTGGCTAACTCGAACAGGGTCCCCTGGCTTTCGTACTTGCGATCATCCTTTGTTAAGCTGGGGTTTAGGCATATGTATGAAGAACCACAACTGCTAACTACAACTGCAAGGCCCCTGATGAAAGCACGTCACTCTGAGCATACTTTGCACATAAGACTTCATAGCTGTTTTAACTTGAAATTTTTAGATTCTTATACCCAGATTACTACGGCCTTACATATTGAACCTTATTTGACTTGGTTTTCATGCCCAAAAATATATTCTCTTTTAACTTTTTTTAGACTAAATTTGATTCATTTTAAGGTGGCCTTTCCCAAGCAGTGTATCTGGCAAAAATATTTACCATCCTGCCCTTGTGATGCCAGCTCAAAGCAAAGCACTTCTCTTTTTTTTCTCTTTTGCTCTCTTTATGCCTCCCCTAGAAATCCTTTCATTTTACCTATTTTACGCACATTAAGACCGATCCACTATAAGGAAGCTTTGATATATTTTCAAAAATTACTAAATGACAAAATTTGTTTTCAGGTTTTACATTTTATTAGATCATCTATTGCTATTAGGAACCAGTATTAATATGCTGTAATTTATTAATCCCATTTATGCTGATTTTTAAATCTTATTTTTATGTTCAAAATGTGATACCTTATATATGTGGTTTAGGGTAGTTTTATTCCAGAGGAAGAAAGGTTTTTATCATACTTTAGGGTATTTAAACAGTTTTTAGTATTGTATTGTATGAAACTAGTAATCGTTTTGATAAGAACATTGGAATATCTGTGAAAGAGGAACTTGGATTAGATTATTCTGCCCTCTTTTTTTGGTAACATATGTAAGATGTGTTTTACTTTTCTTCTCTCTGCTTGTTCATTTGGAAATTGATTTTAATTTGTACTTTTATGGCAATTGCCGAATAAAGTTCTTTGACTGACTGACTGTCACACACCTGATACACATACACACACCACTCACACACATCCAATACAATATAAAACACACACCCACATCACCCACAAACCCTTACGACAACAATTATGACAGAAGGCCAGACAGAGACACCACCAGAAAGAACAATAGCATCCTCAGGCACTCAACACCATCACTCACACAACATCCACACACCTCACACAACACACCTCTAAATATCACCCCACACAACACAACACACACTACTCCACACATCACCCACACCACTCCATGGCACCGCAAAGACACCCCAGGTTTTCTGAGGAGGAGCTCAGGGTCATAGTGGAGGAAATCATCCGGGTAGAGCCACAGCTATTCGGATCACAGGTGCAGCACACCACCATAGCTAGGAAGATGGAGCTATGGCGAAGAATCGTGGACAGGGTCAACGCAGTGGGACAACACCCAAGAACTAGGGATGACATCAGGAAGAGGTGGAACGACCTACGGGGGAAGGTGCGTTCCGTGGTCTCAAGACACCAGATTGCGGTTCAGAGGACTGGCGGCGGACCACCACCTCCTCCCCCAGAATTCACAACATGGGAGAAGTAGGTCTTGGCTATACTGCATCCTGAGGGCCTCACAGGAGTAGCTGGAGGAATGGACTCTGGTAAGTCAAATCTTTCACTACTTCATCCCCCACCCACCTGCATGCTATCACATACCCCCACCCTCGCCATCACCCCATCACTCCAACTCCTCACATATGTCCCATTATCACAAACCACACATCCCAAACCCAAGCCCTGCATGTAACACCAAAGCATGGACACCCATCACCAAAGCATGTCCTTTGCACATACCCATACAAACCCCTAAACCATTATCACACAAGTTCCCACTCAAGAATGCAAGCCCTGGGGTACAGGGTCACCCACCCATTGCACACCATGCCACACACAGATGCAATAATCATGCTTTTACACCCCTGCATGACCCCTACCCAACGTCACCGGACAGGAGGGTCCAGACATGCCCACTCCACCCACAGAAGAGGCCCACAGTGATGACAGCAGCTCTGTCCAACTGGATCAAGATGACCAGCTCGGCCCATCTGGGACCTTGGGACAGTCGGTTCCCCTCACACTAGCACAGGCCACTACAGAGCTTTCCCCCTCTGAAAAAACACCAGCACAGCACCCACCCAGCGGGCCCATACATCTGTCCCCAGGACACGTCAAGCAGCAGTGTGTCCACCACTACAGGAAACCCAGGCTAACCCACCAACCCAACAACAACAGGGACCTGGGGCAGTGGTAGTGGGCACACGGTTCAGGGGACAGAGCCCAGGAAAACAGGGGAACTGGGAGGGCTGCTGTGCGACGGGGAGGACAGGCCCAGGTAAAAAAATAAAAATCCCTGGTGCCTATTAGTTTCTGCCTCCCCCAGGGGCAGATCGGCCTAATCACAGTAGGCTGATCTGCACTCTTGGGGGGCAGAAAAGGCATTTTAAAAAATTGTCCCCGCAGGGAGCGACCCTTGCCCAAGGGGCCACTCCCCTTATTCATATTTTTAAAAAATGGTGTCTAGTGGGCATTTCTGCTGCCTGATCGCAAACAGAAATGCTGAGAGAGACATCAAAAGAAAGGAAAGTCCTTTCCTTTGATGCCTCTCCCACCCTACCTCCTGGTAGGAAGAGAAATGTTTTTGCATGTCAGTGCTCGATTTGAGAGCTGATGTCATCTGACATCACTGGAGGGGTCGACGGTGGAAGGGAAAGTGATTCCCCTCCCATCCCTGCCATTAGGCTCATGGGGGGAGTGCTAGCGCTCTCCCTGTGGGCTGGGTGCAGGAGGAGCTGGTCTCATCCCCGACACACAGCGACCGTTCCCAAGGGCAAGACCAGCTTGACCAGGACACCCTACAGGTTAATAGGGGGGGGAGTTCCCATATGTCAGTGAAGGAACCAGCACTCCCCAAGAATGTCTCATGCAGTGCTCAGGGAGGAGGTTGGCTCGGTTAGTTTTTTGGGTAGTGCAGAGGCTACCCTGGTGTGCCTGGGTGTCAAGGGGTTGGTGCCAAAGGCTCACATGCCTGACAATACCAAAAAGTATAGGCAATGGGTCACCATCAACGGGTAGAGGGTGGAGGCCCTGAGGGACACAGAAGCCAGTAGGAGTTCTGTTACATGTCATCTAGTGTACTCACAGTATGTAGTCCCTGATGTAGTCCAATGGGATGTGAAAGCAGACAACCAGGTGAGCTACTATGCAGTGGCTCTATTTCTCGTTGAATGGGGGATTCCCAGGTTCCTTAAAGGTAGCTGTGAGTCCGGCCATGCCTGTTGACTGTCTGTTAAGGAATGACCTAGATTACACCTTATGAAGGAGATGGAAATCACGTCTCACCTATAGATAATGGGATCGCCTGATTGAGTGTGCCTAACCACACGGTCAATGGCCATTTTTCAACACATCTCCTGGTCTGTGCCACAGATTGAGTACCATGATACCATTTGATGGTCAAGATCAGTAATCTAATTCCTACACCATGTCCGTAAGATTACTGGACTTCCACTTCATCATGTAATTTACAACATTTTCTGCAGAGGATGAGAGAAGCCTGACAAAAAAGGATACTGGGTTCTGCAAAAATAATCTTTTGTAGATTTCATACCAGTGCTTACTTTGTAAATAAAAATGTGCCCGTGCCCAAAGCTCTCCTCTGAAAACTGCGGCTGCTGCAATCAAATGTGCGAGCACAGAATACTGAGGCAGTGTAATCTTGAAGCCATGTGGGACCTCTTTAATCCATTTACAGCCACTCCCTGCCCTCTCAGCTCACTCTTGCACCTTTCTCCCTTTGTGACGCTTTTTCATTTTTCGATTCCTCCATCTTTCCCATGTGTGTCTTTTGCTCACAGTAAATGATTGAGGCAGAACAATATGGGCCGGCCCTCAAAAATAAGTGCTGGTGCCCAGCACCAGAAACCACCTGCTCAAATTAAGCACTGTTTCATACCATAGCTCGGAGAATCCTTGAGAGTGGATTATTTGTTAATTTGCATACCTCAGTCGCTTCTGAGAAGGATGCTCCTTTAAATTCCTATACAGGAATCTGGGAAAAGCCTTAAAAGGTAAGACACATTTTACGTTTTCGTTAAGGATAGGCTTATATTTGGCCTATTTCACACTATCACAGTTCTAGCGCTTTTGGGCTTCTTTATAGTTATGGAGGCTGTTTCTGATTGTTTCAAACTACTTCTTAAGATGGAGAAGCAGGTGAGTTCATATAGGACCTTGCATTTGTCAGTCTATTGAATTTTGAACTGGCAGATTTTTCCCAAATGCCAGTGACATACTAGTTCTAGTTACAGTCTTTGAAGACTGGACTGGACCAGAAAGTGCCAGGACCAGTAACTCCTAGGATCCATATTAAAAGAGAAAGTAAAGTGCACAGAGGATAATTGAAAATTGCAATTGCAGTCCATTTTTGCCCCCAAAATCATTATGACGTGTTATTTGTCAAATTTTGAGCCTTCCTTTCTGACACAAATAATGGTGTGTCATCCTGGCCTCTAGTAACTGATGTTGCTAGCTGAACGTCTCACCTCATTGGCTGCTGACAGTATAAGCCACAGCACAATCCAATCAACAAAATATAAATCTCTTGAAACTGATTGACTATAACCCAACAACCAGAAAGTAGGTTATCCATTATTGCACAGGCATTAACCAACGACCACGAGTCTTGTTATTTAAAGCTGCAGGTGTGACTCCTAATTACACATTTCCAGAAATTCCTGTGCAAACATACATTCAATCCATTAGTGTACCAGCTAAGCCGGACTGATGGTACTATTGTCTTGGAAAGGTGTAACACTAATTATTCAAATCCAAGCCCTATTTAATTTGCTTCGCAGAAATATATAAACGTCCTCTACTCTTGGAACACCTACACACTCGGCTGAAGGATTCAACGTAATTCACTGAGAGAACGGGAAATGGGTAGCGAGCTCTCTAGCTCCGTGCAAACTCACCAGTGCCTTTGGGGACCGATGTGAGGCAAATGTCTCGGAGGCGAAAAACATTTATTTTTGGCGCCGAGATTAATTTCGCACTGCGACATCCCACACTGCAGGGGCAGCAGCGCCCTTTATCTTTCCGCAGATTAAACGAACATCCTCTTCTTGAAGTCCACCGTGTTCCCGACACCCCCTTTCTCTTGTGTTTTTTTTCTCTTTGAAGCGCAAGGATGCCATCAATTCCCTAAAGGGCAGTCCTTTGCTTCTTGTTCCGCTGTCGATAACAAGGTTATGTGAGTGTGACGGCGCCTTTCAAACTCCCTAATTGTATCTCCTTAGCAAAAGATTAAAATGAAAATTATTTCAATGTTTGCGATTATTACACTTCGCGTCCTTTTGCCATCAAGGAGGCTGACGCTAATACTAATATTTCATGTGCGTTTGGGATTCAGATGCTGGCCGCAGACGAGCCAATGCCAGCGGCATGCGGAACAGGGAGTGATTTGAGAAGGCTATAAATCAACACGGGCACTCGAGAGCATGCTGTAAACCTCAAAATGTCCATGTACTTGGTGTGGGCGGATTGTTAAAATTCACACACAGTACAAAGGAAGGGGAATACTGCTCAGTCAGGTTTGCAGGTTGGGAGCAGAGAGAACCCAGGAATGGCTGGGGCTAGGACAAGGCAATACCAGGCAGCTGCTTAGGGCACTTGTAGCAATAGTAGACACTTTGCCACTTTACGTGACCTCTATGTCTAATGAGGGTCGGGACTACAAAATGGTACCTCACATAGGGCATCAAAAACCCTTGCACCAACAAAGAGGTTCATCAACGAATTTGACAACAGATTGGTTGTGATTGGAGCTGGCCTGAAAAGACTGAACTCCGGTTCTGTATGTATGATTTCTACATCTGTGTGAACTTAATAAAAGTTAAAATGTTGCAAAGTCTTGAAAAAAATAAACGTATAAAGTAGAAGGCAAAACAATCAAAATTGCTCGTAAGGCCTTAATATGCAAATTGTATCAACGAGGTAACAAGCCAGGTGTAGGAAGAATCTTTTGGCAAACCAACCGAGCTACTTTGAAAAATATCTGCGTGCACTATCTCGAGGTGTGACGACTCATAACATCTTTTTAATAAATCACAATGATTTAATCCAGAGTCCTGCATCCCTTGGTGTATTTAGACGTCAATTGTGTGCACAGCAGGTCACTAGCCCTAATTCATAATCAATAGTAATTCGTGCAATGATGTCACGGGGAGTGATGTCACACTTATGTATTATCTATCATGCTACATGGAACACGTCTATGTTGGAGTCAAATCAGAGATACAGTCTTTGCATGGTACACAACTGCCAAAGTATGAATACAGTGAGTGTATCATTAAGTAAGCCAAACACACATGTACCTCTACTGATTGTCAGTGAACTGAAAGCAGTGACTGTTTAAAAACAGGAGGTCTCCAACCTTTTCTATATTAAGAACTACTTATGTTCAAGTGAAAATCACCCTGAGCTACTAATATTATTGTTGTAATAGTGACCACCCCACCCAAGATTATCAGCAGTGATCACACCAGTGCGTAAGGCAGGGATTCCAGCACTAATGTAAAAAAAAAAAAAAAAAAAACGATGCTTTATCAATTTGGAATACTCAAAAGCCAGAGCTTCAATCCCCTGGTGATATGAATAATACACCTCTCCAACCCAATCATAGCTTTAAATACATTTTGAAAATTCACCAATTTTTCTCCAAACATCAGATTGAGTTCTGAACATACACACATTTTGATCTCGAACATACGTTTTTTAAATGCAGAAAGAAGAATAGCCATGGCACATCGCAGATTCGTAGAAGTATCAATTTATTCTTTTCTGGTATGTCAGAGAAGACGTACACCCTAAAGTTGACCCAGTATAACAACTGGGAAAGGTGTCAACAGGCCAATACAATTCTCATGTTCAGATAAAACAACTACCTGCATGTTTTTCTATAGTCTATTGCTTTTTAGTGACATCAACCAACAGAATTGTCTTACTGATTATGGGCAGATGGTTTTCTCCCTCTATGTACAAGTCAAATTTTGCTTATTGTTAATCTCTGTATGCCATTGTAAAATAATTTTTTGTGGAACTAATTTTCTCATGTCTGATTTGTGTATTATCATGTGTAACCATGTCCTCACGTTATACACCAATGGCATAATTGAATCATACACTGAAGCCTGTAAACTTGTGCCTTATTTGTGTCACTCTGGGCCTCATTCCGAGGCCGGCGGGCGGCGGTCGCCGCCCGCCTGGCGGGGATCGCCATATGGCCGCTCTGCGGTCGAAAGACCGCGGAGGCCATTCTGGCTTTCCCGCTGGGCTGGCGGGCGACCGCCAGAAGGCCGCCCGCCAGCCCAGCGGGAAACCCCTTCCCACGAGGAAGCCGGCTCCGAATGGAGCCGGCGGAGTGGGTAAGGTGCGACGGGTGCATTTGCACCCGTCGCGAATTTCAGTGTCTGCTAAGCAGACACTGAAATTCTTTGTGGGGCCCTCTTACGGGGGCCCCTGCAGTGCCCATGCCATTGGCATGGGCACTGCAGGGGCCCCCAGGGGCCCCACGACACCCCATACCGCCATCCTGTTCCTGGCGGGCGAAACCGCCAGGAACAGGATGGCGGTATGGGGTGTCGGAATCCCCATTGCGGCGCAGCAAGCTGCGCCGCCATGGAGGATTCTGCAGGGCAGCGGAAAACCGGCGGGAGACCGCCGGTTTTCCTGTTCTGACCGCGGCCATACCGCCGCGGTCAGAATGCCCTGCGGAGCACCGCCAGCCTGTTGGCGGTGCTCCCGCCGATCCTGGCCCCGGCGGTCAGAATGACCCCCTCTGTCTCTTGAGCTGTCTCTAGTTTCTAACTTTTCTCAATCTTGCTGCATGTACTATTTCTCTTTTTCCAACACACAAGGTTGGTACGTTTCTTTCCAATATGGCAGACATACAGTGCCTTTTCCGAGAGTCCGCTTTCCATTTCATTTCTTTTCTGAGCATATAAATAGTAGTCCTCCGTCAGGCAATAAGCCGTTACATACCATGCGACGCCGATAGAACTTAAAAAAGAAAATATCCTTATATCCGGAGGTAAGATTTATTTACTTCACATTATCTTTGACTACCGGTTATACCTTTTCGGGGACATGCCTTCATGACGGGTCTCCCCTTTTTTTCTTACCTGGTCTCTGCGTTTACGAGTGGGCCGTTTAAAATTTACCTATTAATGTCCTCACACGGCGGCTCCCTGTTTCAGTACAGTTGTGCAGATATATGTTTTATTGGTCTTCCGTATGCTACTTTATCCCAAGCATGCTTGATTCAGTTTCTTGCTCAATCATCGGGGACAATTTACTTTTTACTTATGACTCCGTACTCTTTCACTTAACTTATATGATATCCATTTCTATTGTTGTAGCCCTATCTATTTTTCACGGGTGTCAGGCAGAATGCCACACCTGAGAATTAAATCGACATGATTCATCTTTTTGACCTTTGCTCGTAGATTATGTCTCATTTGAGCACACACATTTTGCAACATTTTAACATCCCTCATTAGAGCTCATTTTCTTATCTCTTTTTTTTTTTTAGGCTTATCATGGTCTTTGGACCCTTTTTTCCATGTACTCTACTTGACAATTTTATATTGGAGCTTGATAGCATAGATTAATATTTCTACACATTGGAGGTATGTCTGACTCCTCTATTTATTTGTTTATGCGCTTTCCTTGTTACTTCTTTACCTTACGACTTTTAATTTTGATTTAATTTAATTTTGAATTTTGGGGGTTTCTCTGGCATGCTGCTCATATTGCCATCTACACCAGAACCTTGGTTACATTACCATTGCCCTATGCATGCCACTACACATCTTATACGTTGGCACCTGTACACTGATGTCACAGACCCTTGTGTCATTCATTGTTCCCTTATTAATTTTAGTTTTGTCTTGGATTGGGCACTTTTATGTTCGTGGTCTGGAACATGGCACACATATCTATCGGATATGGGCCTCTCCTTTCACACACAACTTAATATTTATTTCCTTTCACATCAGGCACTATATTGTACAAAAATCAATGCAATACAAGTGATTGATACATTCCATCTTCATATCAATATGTTCACAGCCTTGAAAAAGTAATTACTGACGAAACACATGTCAAAGAGGCTGTTGTTTTATCTGAACATGGGAATTGTATTGGCCTGTTGACTCCTTTCCCAGTTGTTATACTGGGTCAACTCTAGGGTGTACGTCTTCTCTGACATACCACAGAAGAATAAATTGATACTTCTAAGAATCTGCGATGTGCTGTGGTTTTTCTTCTTTCTGCAATTAACTGTGGACCTTTCGAGGCAACAGATCATGCACCCTGTGGCTGGGTGCTAAAACCGCTTGGGCACTCTTCTTCAGCATTCAATTGAGACTTGACGGATTAATACTTTGGATACAACCTTTAGCTTACATCCTGGAAGTGCGCACCACTCTTACACAGCCACAACTTGTTGTTTTTGTAATGTATACGTTTTTTAATGTTGGTATACATGTAATAATTCAACCAAGCAAACGTTTTTATATTAATAGGCTGGCCTGCACACAGGAGGGCTTCTCTTAGTAGCTGGAGAGCTACTGGTAGCTCATGAGCTACTTGTTGGAGACACCTGCTTTAGACAATAAGCTAGTCTACATTTAAGCATAAACCAAGCAATTACAAACATTAACTCATTTTAATATATACATATAGGACAAGTGTACTTCCCTGATATGTTATTAAACATAACACTGATGAATGCAAATATTATAAAAACTCTATGCTCTAAACATTATCGTTTATATTTGAAAATAATGAAGTTGGCATCAGGAAAGTAGTATCCGAGTTGGCTTTTGAAGTGAAAAGCAATTATTTATGATACATTAAACATGTTACATGGTGTACAGCAGTGGTTCTTAACAGTGAGACTACTTAGAAAATTAAATGATATCAACAGATTAATAAGTTGTTTTTAAATAAAGAAGCAAAATGTAAAATTGAAATTTTGAAACGTTCTGTACATGTGAAAGAATGTGGAATTGGAGGCTAAAAATTAATCTGGTGGCTAAAAAATAAGTTGGTGAATGCAGATTGATTTGTGGGGGCAGGCCAGGGGCATTAAACAGAATGTAGAGCCCAATTTATGTTTTTGGCAAACGGGCAGAAGTTCCAGCTGGGCAATGAAATAAATTACTCCATTGCCCTAGTAAAGGGACCGCCTGCCAGATTTATAAATGACAGCCAATCTGGCAGTCATTTATCAAAGAATTGCCAGGAACTGCTATTACAATGGATCATGGCAATGCATTTCACTGTTTGGTGCAGGGCTCTGTCAAAATGAGGGAGCCTTACACTAAACCTTTTGATTTTTTTATTTTTAAAAAGAAAATTACAAAACCGGATTTAAAGTCCCCAAATAGGATTTTCTTTTTGAGAGTAAAAAAGGCAATGTTTTCACTGGCCCTCAGCACCAGTGTTTTTCTGACAGTGACAAGCAGTGAAAACTGTCCTCTAATCCCACCCGTCTAATTCAGGTGGACAGAATTACCACTCTGCCTCTGACTGCCCTCACTCCACAGGGCCATCGGAGGGGTTAAATCACGGAGCAGTCTCTGTCATGATGCGCCTATGATCTGTATACATCTAAATTGAGCAGGTGGATCATTATCTTGGCGGTAAGCATATTGTGACCCCCCAATATAAATTGGGCCCATAGTATTGAGGATGAGTGGCCTCGGTCGAATTTATAAAGCTCCAACCTTTCAATTAAAATGTAAATTTGTTTTTTGCATATATGTGTGTGTACTAAATAAAATATTTCATCATTTATGTAATTGTTTAATGAATGTTTGTTTCTGTATTTCTGTGTAATGTTTCGAGGTTCATATAACTGAAATTGCGGAATCCAGGTCCTCTGCTATCATTAATGAATGGGTGGGGCCCTGGATTCCAATAATCATTCAATAGGGGTCCCCTTATCCCAGTAATGTCTACATGGGAGTCCATAGAAGTATGAAGGTTACGAATCACTAAGGTTTCTGAAGGGATGCATCAGGTTTTTGATAGGAGCATGTTTTATCAGCAAGTGACCATCTAACGAATTGTGGGAGTCACACAGAAATGCGAATAGAATATTTTTCGATGTCAGTCAGGTCAATGATTTCCACATGCCAATTTGTAGTTGAACTTGGAAATGTCTCAAAATGAGAACATTTTATAACAGATTTGTGGAAGGCTGTAGTTGCATTTCTAAAAATGGTACAAATGTAGTGTAGCTTGCTGCATTAAAAAAAGTTTATCTTTTGCTGTTAATGCTTTCATTTTATTAATTAGCAACTTGTTAAGGATTGAGGTGGTAATGATGACCACTGGCCATTACATACACGATCCCCTTCTAGGCCATTTCCACATATAAAGAAGGCACAGCAAGGGGCGCATCAAAAAATAAACAGGCTCTGTTATGCTAAATGACAATAGATGAACTGGTGGGGCACACGTTGACACAACAAGCACCTTTCAACCTCCATCTGCCTTGGTCAATGGTAAAGTCTCTAAAAACAGATAAGATGAGCTCTGTCCACCCACGTCCAGACCCCAATTTTTGCCCTAGCCTACAGTGATTAGTCACATCACCAGGAATTGAAATTCACTTGTTGAATAGAAAGAGTGAAGAGTGAGTTACGGTTAGGCTTTTGCAAAATGTATAAAACACACGCATAATTCATATATTTTGCCACATTTCGAGGGTGTGAAAGTTCGCACACATTTTGCTCACACTTCAAGCAGCTAATGATTCGAACCGGTTTCTGGTCAGCGTTTCCTTCAATTTTCGAATGCAAAGTATTTTCCTTCCTTTTTATGTTCACACAAGCTGCAGGGAAATATATTTTGTGAAATTCTGTGCAATTTCACATCAACATTTGCAACTTTTTTTTTAAAAAAAGTACGATTTCGCACACATACAGCTGAAATAGTGTCACTATTTAGTTGTTTGGGTGGTCAACAAGTAACACAAAAGGGAGAGAAAGTGAGAACGAACAGCCCTTTATGGGGGGGACATGGGCAGGGCTGCTTAGCATGGATGGTGGTCTGCTACTTGCTGCACATCCACAGACTTAGCAGTCATATTTTTCGCTTCTGTTTAACATTCATGCCCAAAAGGTGTAGTTGGTTTAGTTGATGCATGACATCAAGTTCTATGCATCATGGAGTCTCGTTCATATTTCTATTATTTAAGGAATAGAGTTCGTTTATTTCTGTGCTGTGTTTTGGAGTGTGTGCAAGGATGGCCCGATGAATGTCTATAGTTGTGTTCGAGGGAATACCAACAGGAGCGATAAAGGAGGAATGTATTTTGAAAAGGAATTTTCCGGCCTGTGTCTATCTAGTAGAAAGTGATGTCCAACCAGGTGGGCTGACAACACTGGAAAGGGTTTGTTTTAAGAAAGCTCTTTCATAAAGGGATTCGTACCTACCAGTCACAATGGTATAATATGGAATGGTGAGAATTAAGGGGTGCTCTCCTTGAGAAATATGCGCAATTACTGTGTAGAATATTATAAATATTTATTTATTTTATAGGTCATGTCATGCAAAACGTTATGTCATCTGTATTAGCCAAACCGGAAATCATCAATTTAGTTTAATATTCCAAAGATCCAGCATAAATATGGACTTCATACTCCATTACAAATATGGCATCAGATGTTTCTCCAATTCAGTATATCTTCTACAGGATAACTCACAATTTAGTACATTTTTGGAAAAACAGTGTTCACCCTTTAGCTGTCAGTGGAATGATCATCTATTTGCCAAAATGTCAGCGGTAGCAAAAGTGATCTTCACCTACCCTCTTATGCCAGATAGCATCTCATGATAAGCCTTGTGTTCCACCTTTGACATCAGAAGCCTTAAATGTGTTCTGAAGAACTTTAAACTTACACTCTCAGAATCCCTCTCCCTCCACCATACCCTGTTGCATGTACCTTGAACTCTCTACGGAATCCCACAGCTTCAGCTTTTCATCTTCAACATTTTCACAAAACCACATACTGAGTGCACAGAAGGTCTGTTTTAAAGAGCAAATCTCCATGCAGAAAACTTTGTGAACTATACAAAGTAATCATAGTATTCACAAAAAGTACGTGAAGCTTGACAGATAAAAATGTTGTAACTTTATGCACCTGTTCTGCTACCCCAGGCTACCCTTATTTGACATCTAGATGGTTCGAAGTACAGCGTCTTATATGCCTACAGACCTCCAAACTCACTCATTAACTACAATGGCATAATTACAAAACCTATTTGGTCACACATCATGTAGAAGGAGACAAGTCTGGAAGGCTCCTCGCTTGGCTCATTCGCAGTGACCAGAAGGGTACCCCCATGACATTACTCAGGAATGCTGGGGGACTCTTCACCCTCACCCAGCTCAGGATAACAAAAGCCTTCCATTGCTATTATGAACTTATAAATGCCTGCGCTCTGAACCCATCTCCTGAAGCTGTTGACGAATATCTCAGCACAGAGATAACATTCTTATCTATGAGCAAGACCACAGGTTAAGGCGGGCTGCATGCTGAAATCTATACGGTATAGTTAATGAGGCTCGCCCTTTAGGCTACTGGACCTAGATTCTGAGGCATTTCATTTTGGGGCAGCTACCAACCTCACTAAGAGAGACACTAATGGGTCCGCTCCCCAAACTAAGCCAATGCACAGGTGAGGCTGGAGACTGTCGACCCATATCATTATTGAATGTCAATTGCAAAATCATTTTCGAAGCCATTGCCAACAGCATCCTAGAGGTACTTCCAGACCTAGTCCATCCAAACCAAAGAAGCTTTGTGCCGGGCCACAGGAAATCTCTTATATCAGTGTCTCTTTCACATTCTGCATTCGAACGTGGATGAGAATTCCAGCCCTGCAATATTATCCACAAACCTTCACAAGGCCTTTGACCAATGCTTAATTTGCAACTAGAAACGTGCTGGTGCCCAAGCTACTCCAATTAAATGTGCGAGCGCAGAAAACTGAGTCAGAGAAATCATAAAGCCATCTTGGGCCTCTTTATTCCATTTACAGCCACTCCCTGCCCCTTCAACTCACTCTTGCAGCTGTCTACTTTTTCCCTTTGTGATGCTCTTTTGTTTTTCTCTTCTTCCGTCTTTCCCATATGTGTCTTTTGTTCACAGTAAATGCCTGATGCATAAAAATAAGGACCGGCCCTCAAAAATAAGTGCTGGTGCCCGCACCGGAAACCACCGGCTCAAATTAAGCACTGCCTATGACACTTTTAAGTAGATTTACCAGTTTGTAGTGATAAGAAAAATTAGACTCACTGATTCTGCATTCAGAGTAACACAAATCGTATACACTAGACAAGGTTGACTTTCTTTGAGCAGATCCACACCCTCTATTATATGCTTTAGGAATCAAACCTTTGGCATTTAGATTCTGTGATAAGGGCAGCAGCTTGGGCATACCGGAAGGGGGACTTACCACACAATGTCGCTGTATGCGGACAACATCCTGATTTACTGTGGGAACTTGACCTGGAGTTTGCCTCGTGCGTGCATGTCAGGACTTCAGGTCAACTGGATGAGATCATGTTTATTTCTAATCAGACCAGATTACATGATCATTCTGCCTGATCTCTGAGACGGAAAACTCTGTTGGGAACCCTCCTCTTTCAAATTCTCAGGCAGTCAGGTTCTTCACGAGCCACAGGATGGTATTAAGTCCATTTTGGGAAATCAATGAGGTCACTCAAGAACAGTATGGTGTTTGTGAAGAACTTACTACTGGGTGTAATTTGCAGTATAGCCATCATAAAGATGGTAGCCCTCTCCAGACTGCTACATAAGTATGCAAACCTACCATGCAAATACCCATCAAACACTTTCAGGAACTTAATTCTCTAGTAACCTCACTGATATGGCACTCTGGCAGAAGGAGAGTCTCCCTGTGCATGCTGCAGCTTCCTACCACCATGGAGGAGACTGGGGATTCCTAAAGTTTCCTAGTACACCTCAGTGGCTCATTTGCAGTGAGCCATCATGTGGCTGACAGTTATATCCCAGGAAAAGATGAAGAATGCATGGCTGAACAGGTGCCCAGACTGCTCGATAAACTTTTACTATTTCTGGTGCTCCACAAACAAAAGGACTTACCATTCCAAGTAGCTATTCATTTTGGCTGGGGGGAGAGTTGCCAGGGATGACGCATCCTCCAGGGATACTCACTGAGAATCCCCCTCCTGTCCTGCTCATGAGTCCATTCTCCTGTCAGACAGTCTGGGAACAATATGGACTAACAACAGTAGGGAACCTCAATAAAACTCAATAAATAAAACTGTAATTGTATGGGGATGTCATGGAAACATATGGAAACTCCCACCTCTCCCTGGACTCTTCCTGGCATATGGAAAACTGGTCCAATAGCAACCGCTGAACCTCCAACCAGCTTCACATTGACAACATTATTAACACTGGGCAACGGGTAGAAAGCAGTTATTTTACTGTATAGGGCCCTCCACAAGGATCTTTATGGGTATCTTCACACCCTTAGAGACAAATACACACAGGACAAGACATCACTGATATGAAAGGGCCTCAGCATTAAAATACCACACTTGAACCTCCTGAAACACCAGATTCAGACTCCAGCCATCCCATTTCCTACTTAGAGTTTACCTCACACCCAGGAGGCTAGGTTTAATCCACCATCATACAACACCACATACCCTAGATGTGGTGCAGTAAATGCAGGCTTCCATGACAGGGTCTGGACTTGTGACAAGGCAGTGCCCTTCTGGGAAGAAGTAACATCCCACCTTGAGAAACTACAGGCCTTACACCTATTTAACCCCACGAGATGCCTAATAGAGCAGTTCCTCTGCCCTAAAAATGGCAAAATGGGAAACAGATTGATCAACCTAAACCTCACGCTAGTGAAAAGGAGCGTAGTCACAAACTGGAAATCCCCAAGAGGCCCCTGCATGCAACAATGGAAAGGTATTAAGCAAACCTTTAGGCAGAGATTGAAATAAAGTCACTTCATTGGCATAACCACAAAGGATTGGAAAAACACAAACATACCAAGAGATAAGAAGACTGTCTGACATTCTTTTGGGAATCCTCAGTAGTGTCACATCATGGATCGCAGCATGACCTGCAGCTCGCTCTATTGCCTCACTGGCATCACGCATTATACAGCGGGACCCCTTAAACACTTGCCTGGAGAGTCCTGCAAGGGGGCTCAAAGGGACATTTTTGCCTCACTTGTTGGCTGGGCTGCAGGCATTCCTCTCCTTAGGGGCCATATTCTTGCTCTCTATAGTTTTTTCTTCCCAGAATTCCGGAAGAAGGGTTCTTATTTAACTAATCGATCATAGAGGCTCTATCATGTTTTCCTGCCAGCATTTCACAATCCATCATGGCGGCCTCACTTTTTCCTGTATGTCAGTTCCTGTTTTTGGGTATACAAGGAGAACTGTCTTCTCCTTTGCGTTGCAATACTCATTGCTCCTGCTGGTGTATCCTCACTCCTGCTGGTGTCTCCTCGCTCCTGCTGGTGTATCATCACTCCTGCTGGTATCTCCTTGCTCCTGCTGGTGATGCTTGCTCTTGCTGCTTCCCTTCTGAACCTTTCTAGTCTGGTTCTGGCATTTCCACTAGCCTTATCTGTGTCTTCTGAGCCTTGCTGCAGTCCTGGTCTTTTACCATCTGTACCACTTCTCATGAGCCTCCCAGGAGTCTCCGATCACCACACCGGTCTTTATTTCCTCTTGGGGCTCCTTCTGGAGGGCACCATCTGCTTAGATGTTACATTGTCAGTGGCATCGTGCCTACCAGAAGGGTTTGCCCCTACCTGTGTCAGACAAGGACAGTGAAAACCTGGACTAATGGATTTTCCCATGATTCCAACACTGCGAATAGAAGTCTGTCCACTGAGGAACCTGACAAGTAGATGGTGTGAGCACCAGTGCCAGCCATCCGTTGTGGCAGCCACAGAGAGCCCAAACCTGGGAGGCTGTAGATGAACTCTCCCCACCCCGGTGTTCAACTCTTCACCTCTTTATTAGGGCATGCAATGCATAAGGGATATTACTTGTATGATCAAAATACTCACTGCCTAGTGAGGGATGTCCAATGTGAGAAGTACCAGCGGTGACCCCCCCCCCTATTTTTTTGGTGTCACTTGTTTTTTTTTCCCTTGAGGAGAAATGATGATGATGGTGTTTGTGCTTTCGAGCCTGGCCTTTCCTCGTTTCCCATGAACTAAACACCGGAACCAAAGACTTAGCGATCTTACTTTAGGTTAACCCCAAAATATTATCTTTTCTTTATTAATAGTTGTTTATATCTAAAACTCAATAAATATATATTTTTTTAAATGTATATGCATCCACACCTCATCTATCTGCAGGAAGTGGGCTCAAACTGAATATGATTCCTTTTAATAAAAAATACTGTCAAAGACAGAAAGTTGAATTCAGAGTTTTATTCCTCTGACCAATGGATTACAATTAATGAGGCTAGTGGGGCGCCTGCATGCTGCTCTGGATGCAAAATGTGCAGGCCCGCACTTTGTATCAGCACAGGTTGGTACAGCTTGTGCGAGTGCAGACTTGCAGTTGAGCACCTCTGCACGACCTATCCCGCTGTCCTTAGCCAAAATTTAAACTCAAATCTAATCCACTCTTTCAATTGGTCACATTTCTCCTGCGGTCAATATACACAGTACTGGAATTTTTTGTTGCTTGGCGAAACTTCAATCAATAAATCTTCCAGTAGCTTAGAATTAATCATCTACAATTCTGTTTCTCCTTTTAAAGTATTTTTTTTCAAAGTCCAGTTTACAAGATCAGAAGAAAACCAAATATTACGTATGCAAATTCTCACTCATTATCCAAACCTTTCCAAAATAGTGTATTCACAATTAAATTCTTCCACTCTGACATGCCTCTGTGTGGTATTGTTGCATTGATTGGGAGGTGCTTGTAGGCGTATCGTAGGGGGCTACGACTCGCGTCTTGTTTGTTTTGAACTTTGAGGTCTTCATTACCAGTGGTTGGTATTTCTGGAGGTATTATGTATGACAAATAAATACTGATAACATTGAGTGCAGTTTTTACCTTTGCAATATTGCTTCTGCGTTCAGAACGGAGGGCAAGGGGTAAACACTGCATGTTTCAACTCAATGTGAGTTGCAAAACTCGGAACGTGCATCATTTTTCTTGCACAAATTAAGGCCCATATTCATACTTTTTTAGCACTGCACTTGTGTAATTTTTTTGATGCAAAAGCGAAACATTGTATTTGTATTTTGTAAGTTTGCGCCTCTTTTGCGTCAAGAAATGGAGCAAATGAGGCGCTGAAAAGGTATAAATATGGGCCTAAATCTGGGGGGGAAAGTGCGGTACCACCGCACATGATGTAGTGGCAGTTCAAGCACAACACTCTGTTTTCTCCAAAATCCTGATTACTATCCTGTAAGACAAGGGGGTAATAGCAGGCTGAATACCAGGATCTGAATACCTGGACCAGACTATTTTCTCCAGCTGCAGGGAGGCAGGAGGTGGTGATATGTGGGTTTGTGTTAGGATATTTCTTTACTGAAGACTATTAATGGGCCAAAGATCACTGTACAGGCGACACGAGGCAAGGAACGTGAGCACTGTATAATCACCACATATAGGCCCTCATTACAACCATGGTGGTAAATCCCTCTTACCGCCGTGCAGAAGACCGCCAACATACCGCTGCTGCCATGGAATTCCGCTACAGGTATTACGACCCACAGCCCGGAATCCGACACAATACAGACACCCACACAAGTCCGCCACACCAAAGGTCAGTGATAAACTGGTGATAACAAAACTGACACCGTCACGGCAACAGGAATACGCCCACAGTATCACGACCCACGAATCAATGCGGCGGACTTCAACTGCAGTAATTCATTGGCGGTACACATGGCCGCGCTCAAAATACACACACCTATACAAAACACAACCACATTGAACAATTCGAAATACACACACCTGATACACATACAGACACCACACCCACACACCCAATCCAATATAAAGCACACACCCACATCACCCACAAACCCTTACTACCAGAATTTTGAAAGCACACCAGAGAGAGACACTACCTAAAACAACACCAGCATCCACAGACAAACAACAACATCACTTACACAACATCCACGCACCTCAAACAACACACACCAACACACATCACAACAGACACCACCACACACATCACCGACACCACATCGTGGCACCTCAACGACACCCCAGGTTTTCTGAGGAGGAGCTCAGGGTCATGGTGGAGGAAATCATCTGGGTAGGGTCACAGCTATTTGGATCACAGGTGCAGCAGACATCCATTGCAAGGTTGATGGAGCTATGGCGCAGAATTGTCAACAGGGTCAACGCAGTGGGACAGCATCCAAGAACTAGGGATGACATCAGAAAGGGGTGGAATGACCTGCGGGGGAAGGTGCGTTCCATGGTCTCCAGACACCAGATTGCTGTACAGAGGACTGGCAGTGGACCCCCACCTCCTCCCCCACAACTAACAACATGGGAGGAGCAAGTCTTGGCAATACTGCATCCTGAGGGCCTCGCAGGAGTAGCAGGAGGACTGGACTCTGGTAAGGCAAATCTTTACTACCTTATCCCCCAACCCCACCTGCATGCCATCACATACTCCCACCCTCACCCTCACACCCATCACCCCAACAACCCACAGATACCCCACCAACACAACCCACACATCCCAAAACCAAGCCCTGCATGTAACACCAATGCATGGACACCAATCACCAAAGCATGTCCACTATAGAGACTCACTCATGCCCCACAATCACACAAGGACCAAGCCAATAATGCAAGCACTGGAGTAGAGGGTCAACCACCCATTGCACACAATGGCACACACAGATACAATAATTATGCATTTACACCCCAACAGGACCCCTACCCAACGTCACCGGACAGGAGGTGCTAGACATATCCAGTCCCCCCACAGAAGAGGCCCACAGTGATGACAGCAGCTCTGTACAACTGGATCAAGATGACCAGCCCGGCCCATCTGGGACCTCAGGACAGTCGGTTCCCCTGACACTGTCACAAGCCACCACAGAGCCTCCCCCCTCAGCAAACACCAGCACGGCACCCACCCAGTGGGCCCATCCCTCTGTCCCCAGGACATGTCAATCAGCAGAGTGTCCACCACTACAGGGAACCCAGGAAAACCCACCAACCCAAGAAAATCAGGGAGCTGGGGGCAGTGGCAATGGGCACACGGTTCAGGGGATAGAGGCACAGGATAACAGGGAAACTGGGGGGACAGCTGTGCTACAGGGGGAGGACAGGCCCAGGGAACCTACTCTCCACGAGGCACTCTCCAACATCATGGGAGCTTACCATCATTCCCAGGAAACAATGGCAACTGTACTGGCCTAGTTTCAGGAGACCCAGTGGCTGCAGGAGGAACACTACCCTGGGATCAGGGAGGGCTTGAAGTCCATTAACACCACCCTGGTCACCATTGCAGGGGTGCTGGCAGACCTTGTCAACACCAGGAGGGACACAGTGGCACAACAAGGGGCACCTAACACTAGCCTGGATGATGAACAGCCCTCCACCTCTACCGGCGCTAGTGGACAGGAGGCACCGCCACAGGAACAACAGGACACCAGCACCCCACCCACTGCAGATGGAGAACCACCCCACAAACGGTCCCTGAGATCCAGGAACAAGACAGAGAACATTGCCAAGACCCCCACCAGGAAATGAGACCCTTCCTGACTGTCACCCTTCTGTCCCACTATGTCACCCTACCCATCCTTAAACTGACATTGCTCCACTTCCAATGCCCCTTTGGACAATGCACCTGTGAAACAAATAGACTGGACTCTGCAATGGACATTCATCCACCATCCCCCCATCCCATTTTACAACCCCCCCCACTTATTAGCACAGGAATAAACACACTTCAATCACAAAACAATCTGGAGTCAGACTGTGCTTTCACAAATGTGTAATTGCAATAACTATGGAATATAGCAATGTCAATTTACTTGTTCACAAACCAATGTAACACAGCTGTAGGCCAGTAGTAAACATAGCAGAGGGCACAAAGTGGGACCCAGATCTGTGAAATGGAAAGTCAAAGTGACAAGTCAGGGTCCATACACTAAATGAAAATTACACACTTATGCTAGTTCCAACAATAGAATGAGACGTGGGAAGCTTTGGCATCTTCTTACCGGTGTCTCACTGGAAGTATTGCATGATGATGTTGTTTCGGTTGTTGATATACTCTTCTTCTGCCTCCTCTTCTTTACTGTCCACAGGCTCCACAGCTGCCACAAGACCAATATCTGGCCCATCCTCCTACAGAAAAGGCACCTGGCGTCGCAAAGCCAGGTTGTGCAGCATACAGCAGCCACGATTATCTGGCAAACCTTCTTCGGTGAGTAGTATAGGGAGCCACCTGTCAGATGGAGGCACCGGAATCTGGCCTTCAGGAGGCGGAAGGTGCGTTCGATCACCCTCCTAGTTCGCCTATGTGGTTCATTGTAGCGTTTCTCTGCCCTTGTCCTGGGATTTCTCACTGGGGTTAGTAGCCATGACAGGTTTGGGTAACCAGAGTCACCTGCAAATGTCGAAGGACAACTGTTAGACACACACTAACCCTTAGGGACAGACCCTTACCCAGACACCTATGTCAACTGTATTGGGACCTTGGCCTCACCTATTAGCCACACAAGGTGCCTCTGGATTTGGCCCATCACATAAGGGATGCTGCTATTCCTCAAAATGTAAGCGTCATGCACAGAGCCAGGATAATTGGCATTCATATGGGAGATGTACTGGTCTGCCAAACACACCATCTGCACATTCATAGAATGGTAGCTCTTCCGGTTTCTGTACACCTGTTCATTTCTGCGGGGGGTACAAAGGCCACATGTGTACCATCAATGGCACCAATGATGTTGGGGATATGTCCCAGGGCATAGAAGTCACCTTTCACTGTGGGCAAATCCTCCACCTGAGGGAAAACGATGTAGCTGCGCATGTGTTTCAGCATGGCAGACAACACTCTGGACAACATGTTAGAGAACATTGGCTGGGACATCCCTGATGCCATGGCCACTGTTGTTTGAAAAGACCCACTGGCCATGAAATGGAGTACATACAGGACCTGCACTAGAAGGGGGATTCCTGTGGGATGGCAGATGGCTGACATCAGGTCCGGCTCCAACTGGGCACACAGATCCTGGATTGTTGCACGATCAAGTCTGTGTGTGACCAGGATGTGTCTCTCTTTCATTGTCGACAGGTCCACCAGGGGTCTGTACACCAGAAGATGCTGCCATCTCATCACCTGCCGCAGCGGACGTGTCCTATGGAGGAGAACAGCGAGCAAAGAGTCATCCAACATTGAGGTATCACAATGTGTTATTTTCAGAAACGTTATCAATCCGCAATGTGCCGGTATCTGTCTATATTCCCGGCCTAGATAGGTGTGACGCAGTTAACATCCATCCCATGTGGCCTCCTGAAATGGCGGCTGCCTGACCTGTAAGGTGGGACAAGGGGATGAGGTAACTGCGCTGGCGTTGTACACGGTTGCGGTGGGTGGTCAAAGACCGCAGCGCAATTCTGCATTGGTTAACATTGGGCCCTCTGGGTCCCAGGAGCCAATGACGATGTACGCCGGCGGTGACAGTACGCACCGCAGTGGACGTGACCGCCATTTTCTGTCTGTTCACTCACTTGATACCTGACCTTCAACAGGAGAGGACCTACACTGCAAGTGCTGCTGTGACCTCATTCTGGAAGCGATGATTGCTCATGTGTCTGGGGAAAGGGCCCCTGCCTTCACTTCGGAGGAATTGGAGAAACTAGTGGATGGGGTCCTTCCCCAGTACACGCAAGTGTACGGTCCTCCAGAAAAACAGGTGAGTACACTGTGAGCATGCTGCATGGGCAATGCCTGTTTTGAGTGGTGTGGATGGAAGATACATGGGGGGCTGAGGGCTGCATGTGCGGATGGTGAGTGTATGTGCGTCAGGGCAAGGGTGGGAACTGGGGGGCAATAAGTATGACGGTCCGGACGGGTAAGTAATTGCCTTTCCCCCTGTACCATTCCTCTAGGTCAGCGCCGACCAGAAGAATGGTATTTGGCGTGCCATCGCCAAGGACGTCCGGACCCTGGGGGTCTACCACAGACGGAGCACCCACTGCTGTAAAAGATGGGAGGACCTGCGCTGCTGGAGCAAGAAGACGGCGGAGGCCTAGCTGGGGATGGCCTACCAACGTGGGAGGGGTGCCCGTCGCACCATGACCCCCTTGATGTTCCGGATCCTGGCGGTTGCCTATCTGGAGTGGGATGGGCACTTGAGGGCATCACAGCAGCCACAAGGGGGTGATTACACTCTCATTCAGCTGACTCTGCCCGCATAACGAAGTGTCTGGGTGGGGGAGGTGGGCAGTGGGTTCGCCTAGGCCAGGGCGAAGTTGGTAGGCAAGGTCCCTTGTGAGGCAGGATATGTGGCACCCCAACCCCACCAGTGGTAAGAGCCATCTACACCTAGTCAGGCTCCTGTGACTTCCAAGTGTCCAGCAATTGGTCTTAGGCCTCGTGCCCCATGGTCAGCTGAAATTTCTAGGAACTGTTAGTGCATGGCGTAGTGCAGAGGGCTGCTCCCTGTGTGTTGTGTCTGCCAACAGTAGTGGTGTTGCATGCACTGAACATATCTTTCTTCTGTCTCCCCCCCCCCCCCCCCTTTTTGTGGTCTCCCTGTTTTTGTGTGCAATAGCATCATCAGTCGGAGGAGCATTGCACTGGAGCAGGAGGGAGCTGCAACCCACTTGGACCTGGAGGGTGAAACAAAAGAGTCTGAAGCCACCAGTGAGACGGAGGGCGAGGGGAGCTCCACGGCAGGAATAGGAGCAGACAGCAGTGACAGCTACTCCTCCTCTGATGGGAGCTCCCTTGCGGTGGCAGGCACCTCTGTGCCCACCGCATCAACAGGTACAGCCGCCACCCCCCTACCAGCACCGCCCTCCCAGCAGCCCCTCAGTGTGTTTCCCGTGCCCGCTCACCCAGGAGGGTCGGCATCTCCTTCGCCCCAGGCACCTCAGGCCCTGCCCCAGTCAGCCCTGCTGCTCTCAGTGAGGAGGCTATTGACCTCCTGAGAGCCCTCACTGTTGGGCACTCTACCATTGTGAATGACATCCAGGGTGTAAAGAGGCATTTGCAACAAATAAATGCATACCTGGAGGGCATTCATTCTGGGCAGGCAGCCCAACAGAGAGCATTTCAGGCTCTGGCCTCAGCACGGACGCAGCCATTGTCCCTGTGTCCAGCCTCCCCCCTCCATCTTCCTCCACCCATACCCAATCCCCTGTACCTCAGCCTATCCCAAGCACAACTTCAGACCAGCATGCACACTCATCAACACACAAGAGTGTCTCAGGCAAACATAAGCACCACACATACCCCAGGCACTCACACAAGCACCATCCCCATGCAGACACAGCAACATCCACTGCCTCCACTGTGTCCCCCTCCTCCACGTCCTCCTCTTCCTTCACTGTCTCGTCTCCACTCACACCTGTATGCACTACATCCTCAGCCACTGCCTCCATCACCAGCACGCCCATCACCACACACCGCTCACGTGCACTCACCACCCCCAGTACCATTCACGCATCCCCTATGTCCTCTCCCAGTGTGCCAGTGAGCCCTCCTCCCAAAGTACACAAACGCAGGCACACACCCACCCAACAGCCATCCACCTCACAACAGCCTCCGGCCCATGCACCTTCACCCAAACTCAGCAGACGTACACCTCCTACAACCACTACCTCTACCTCCACTCCCAAACCCCCTCCATCTTCCCGTCCCAATGTGTCTAAAAAACTCTAACTGGCTAACATTGACCTCTTCCCTACACCTCTCCGTCCTTCCCCTGGGTACAGGCTTTCCAGGTCCCAGCCCAGCACCTCAGCCACCAAATCCCCAGGCACAGTGGTGCCAGCAACTGCGGGATCATCGAGTGCGCAAACACTTCAGGGCTGCCAGTGTGCCACGTAGCGAGGGCAAGGACATTCCACCACCTGCCAAGGTGAAAATGGTGCCCACATCCCGGATGGAGAAGCCAAAAGTACCAGCCACCAAGGGCTCAGCAAAACCCAAAGGGGATAGTGGCAAGACAACTGCGGCACCATCAAAGCTGGGGAAGGGCCAAAAGCTGAAGAGCAGGTCAGGAGAGGGCATGGTGGCACCGACCTAGGGACCAGTGTCACACTTTCTGTCCACGACCACGCCAGCCTGTACGGTGGCGAACACCGCTAGCTGTCTCGCCACCACAACCGTCACCTGCACCGCCACCTGCACCTCCACCTGCACCGCCCGGCACGTCTACAGCCTCAGCAACAGTCCCCAGCCTCTTCCCCCGTGGGCAGCCGTCCGAGGCTGCAGGAAACGTCCTGCTGTCTCCCTCTGCAGGTGCTGACCCATGCACCGCCACCAGCACCGCCGAAAGGACCGCCGCAACAGACACCACCGCAAGCACTGCCGCGACAGACACCGCCGCAAGCACCGCCACCTGCAGCACCCTCGGCATGTCTACAGCCTCAGCGACAGTCCCCAGCCTCTTCCCCAGTGGGCAGCCGTCCGAGGCTACAGGAAACGTCCTGCTGTGTCCCTCTGCAGGTGCCGGCCCATGCACCGCCACCAGCACCGCCGTAAGCACCGCCGCAACAGACACCACCGCAAGCACCGCCACAGGCCCCGCGGCATCCTCGGACACAGGCACCACCGCTGACATGGCTACCATCCCCAATGGTCAGTCGTCTGAGGCTGGATTAATGGATTTTTAATGATTACAATCATTTCATTTTTTCCTTGCGTTCCTCCAGGGGGTTGGAGGGTGTATATGTAATGTTGCTGCATGTATTTGTGTGTATGTTGTTGTGTGTGAGGGTGGGGGTGTTGCGTGTTGTGTGTGTGTGTCACTCTCTTTACCCCCCCACCCTTGTGTTGTAGGTGCAGTACTCACCGTGGTCGCCGCCGCCGTTCGTACTCCTGGTAGAAGAGGAGGTAAACCAACATGGGCAGTACGTGTAGTTCAGGCTCCATGGCGTCCTGGTTCCTCGTTGGGTGTCGAGAGGTGAGTGTTTTCCCTTCTGTGTACTGTTTCCGCCATGCTTTTGATAGTGTAGGTTCTGCCCCAGAAAAGGTGACGGATAGGCCTCTTGTAATGCAGTGGGCGGTACTTTGTCTCCCGCCTGTCTGTTGGCGGTGTCCGCCGCATTGTTTGTTTCTACTGCCGTGGCGGTCGGAGTGTTAAAGTGGCTGTCTATGTTGGCGGTTTCTGCCATGGTCATAATCCCCTTTTGCCAGGGTGGTAATGAGGGCCATAATTTTCCACACAGTAATGAAGCTACTTTCTGAAATGAGCAAAACCGTATGCTGGGACCTTGTGACTCTGTGACACCCCCTCCTGTGGTATATCAGAAGGTTTCTTACCTTGTTGTTGTAAGGTATCTGACGGGAAGAAAAAGCCTGCATTATGCTTCAGTGAGTCGGCCTTTACTCCGACCCCAATTAACATGTTCATCCCTTCTGGTTTTCTCTTACAATGGTAGCATAAACATTTGGATCATCTTTTGCTCGGTGACATTTAACTATCTGGAAAGGATTTAGAGAGTTGTACTGCCTGACTCAGGCATATGGTAGTTATATTACATGAACATGGTCAAATGCAGATCGAGGAAACAATGTAGCTTTCTTTGAGAGGCAATGGAATATCTTGGACATGAGGTAAGTGATGAAGAAGTTAAACACAAGGAATGAATTTGCCGAATTACAGTACTGACCAAAAAGTCAGATGGCACAATACTTTCATTGTCATTTCCAGTGAGTGGGACTTTATCAGTAAGACTCAGGAATTTATTGAATTAAGAAAGGTAAATACATCATATATTCTGGAGTAGAGATTATGCCACACTTTTTCAGAAAACGAAGAGAGACATTAGTGTTTGATATGCGTGATATGACGTGTGCATGTGTCGTGTCATTCATTACCTCTTTTGGCAGCACATATAAGTGTTGGGCTTGCTTATATTAAGGAAAGAAGGAAGGAAATGGCTTCTGTTGCATTCAGTGAAGGACGCAAAGGGAAATGACGAAATAATAATATGTTTATAGAGTTGATGATGCGGTTGCGTTGGAGGTGTGAAAAGGGCCTTTACACAAGATCCATGGCTCTGGCACTTAGAGCTCTCATCTAGCAATGGGTTTCCAATACTGAATTCGCTTTAAAGAAACTCTCACTTTTCATTTGTTTTGGATTATTGTCACATAATGCAGTGGTACTATTTCCAACAATGTTTCATGCATTGCCACGCTTGACAGCGATGCACAAAGCACAATTCACAGATGTTACATATTGTATTTGTAATTAGACTTATATAGCGCTTAAGCCCCTGACCAGATGTTGAAGCGCTTTACCATGAGTAGCACTCTACTCCAGAACCCAAGGTTAGTGTTTAACCTAGTGGTCATTATTGGTAATTGTGATTAGTCGGGTGCTCTCAAGGAAACAAATGCATGCATTTACTCCAGTTGCTCTGGGATAGATTAAATGATAGATCAGTTAGGTGTGATCATTAGTGGGGGGTAAGTGGTTCCAGGTAAATGGTTGGTGAGATAGGCTGGCGGAGAATAGGTAACGCTAGCTTAAAAGTAAAGCATTTTAAAGAGGAGCAATTATGATCTATGGAATAAGACATCAGCCAATTGCAGAATTAAAATAAGAAAGATTGAGACAGACAGCCACGAGGCTACATTCAGAGATAGAAGGTATGCAGAAGATGGAATGTAAGAACAGGGTCACTCTGGCATAAAATAAGGAAGGAATCAAGCGGGAGTAAGTCAAGGTCAAATATTCATGCAGGGTTTTAGGAGTATAGTGGGAGAAGGCTTTCTGAGTTACCAAGCAATCAGAGACTAATCTGTAGAAAGAAACATTACACATCACATAGTGCTTTATATCTGAGGCAGTCAGCTTAAACATGTGGTTCCAATTGTACACATCATTTAAATATTAAATGCCCTAACCTGTTGTTCTCCAAGCTTAGGACAGCACGTTTAATCATAGTCTGAAGTATCCCAACCTTGGTACAGGGTTTGTACGCTGCACAAAGGGAGTTGGCATTGAAAAAAAAGAAAGGTCTCATTTAGAGATCTTCTGTAAATGAAAGGTTTTTTCCTCTCACTCAATAAAAAATGGGTAATTTGGCACTGGCTGAGAGTGTCTTGCCAATTCCCAATCAGAATTATACTGTGTTTTGTCACTTAAATTCATCCGAGTTTATGTTGTGTTTTGTGTGGGTTTGTGGGTGTGGTTATTGATTCATGTAAGTGAAGCAGAGGAAAGAATACCTGTGGGTTATATTTTGGGCCTCCCAAGTCATTTGCTGTGGACAAGTTGGGGTGATGTTGTTTTACCAGTCAGTGGAAGTATATAAAAATGCAAGAGGTATGAGACCTAGACAGTGAAGTTAGGACAAAGGAAACAAGGTTACTATATAAATACGATCAGATCCTTCCTATAACACTGCCACTTGGTAGATGATGGGTTGAAGGGGGCTGCAGTATGTTGTTCAGAGTGAGAGGAGTCTTTTAGGTAAGTTCGCCCATTGTTTATTTTTTGATCACTGTCTTTGTGGTTGTTCATAGCCAGGTGCAGATAGTCATACATTTCTGTGCCTTTGTTATGGGTGCTCCAGGCTGGAGACTAAGCTGCCGTGAGGGGGCATCACCCCACTCAAAGGTTGTGTCTACAGAAATGTATAAAGAGTTACTTGAAAAGTAAGCCACCCCAAACCAGTTTTCCTGCCTTATTACAATCAGTTTTCATCACAACTTAGGACAACAAGAAAATGTGCTTCACTTTTGCCCTCCCAACTCCCAAGTATTTACAGTTCATTTACAGGCATTTAAACATTGTGGTGTGTTACTAAAACAAAAAATAACATCTCACATGATCTTCCTTCCACACTCCCTGCCCACCTAGCAAGACAGCTACATAATTCACATCATTTTTCCTTCTTTGACTGTAAAGTGAGAGGAGCTTACAAACACCAAACACTATGTTAAAATAAGCAGAAATCTGCCAGAAAAAACAGCCTGACCCAGACCTCTGTCCCCAAAGTGCAGCAAACGTGACAAGATAAATACAGTTTTCAAAGGTATCTTTATGAATTGCTTGGACTTTCGCGGCTCACCAAAAATGCTTAGAGCTAAATATGAGCAGAACTGTTTGAAAGTTTGGTAGGAAATTGTGCCTGCTCCATTTTTAATCATGCACTCTCCAACAACTTTAAAGTAGTAACTATGTAGAAAAAATATAAAAAAGTTGGGACTTAGCACACAAAACCGGTGCCCCACCCATTTGTGCAAATTAATTTCCTTATTACCACCAAACTATACATTGGGTTCAAAGACACACCCAGTGTCGCAAGCCGATGTTAATTCAGCCGCAGTGTTTTCAGCCCATTGTACCACTTAGGGGGAGTGTTCACCTCATTAATTAATCAATCTCAGAAGGGTGACTGAGTGGTCGTGGATTAATGGTCATTGCCAGGATTTGCAGCTCATAGCTGATGTCAGCATTGAGCATTCAGTTTACAGAGCCCTCTTGCTATATATAGAATTCCTTTTTTAACAAGGAACCCCAGGAATACTAGAGTGTTATAAAGAGAAACTTGAGTGACCACCTTTAAGTGTAAAATGTGAACTTTTGGGTTGTACACAGATTTACACCCATCCAATGAACTACTTGCAGCCACATGTCTAAGTTTTCTGGGAGGATGAGTGGATACCACACGGCTGTGCAATGTAACAAAAGATTGCAAGCATATTATAAACCTGACTAGTCTTCGAGTGAGAGAAACTCACAGAATTTGACTCCACTGAATTCTGCGAAGTTACCTAAAAACTCTGTGAGTGTCCACGGAGTACCACCACCAAGCAGAAATAGGTACGTTGCACTGCTTCCACTGTCATTTAACAACAGTGTGTGTTCTGGGTTAAAATTCAACATGAACAGCACCACCCAGTGCACCAGATCGTGCAGCTGCTCATGTTGATTTTGCTGTCACTCAAGTAGATTATCTACTTGAGCTGCATCCTTCTGAACACACACAGTTGCAGCAATCTGCATTAGAAAATCTCACCTGATGTCATCCCAGTGACTGGAAATCATGCTAGGAGACACCAAATCTCGCTTGAGCTTGCCGATTTATTGTTCTGGATGCATTCAAGAGAAAAAATGTCACCAGGTAGCGATTGGCAGAATTTGTCCGAAACACTGCGTTACAAGAGTAACACTGAATCAGTAAAATTAATTCTAATTTGCAGGCAGGATAGAATATTCCTCCCACCCCTTCTAGTCTCTCCTGCCCATTTGCATGGCTCATATCTGCCCTACACAAGTTAGGAGGGTGACAGAAGCTCCGTCGGGGGCCACTGTTTTCCTGCGGACTACTACCCCACACTCTCCCTCTCCCCCAACCTGATCAAGTACTCAATAACTCCTATCTCTTTTTGGCCCCAGACAATATGCATGCATATTTTTAGTTCATTAGGCGTTGTTTGTTATGGTTGTAAATTTACAAAATATAACCATTAGTAAACAAAATCATTCATTACACATACTAAAAGTCTGTGATAGCATACATGTTTTTTGCTACTGTAAGGAACAAGAAAATAATGTAAAGAAAAGTGTCAGTTTCGTGACTAGCCCTGTGCACTCTATTGACACAGATCACATACATGATATTGAGATAGGTAAAAAATTAAGACATAAATGTACATGATACAGTTTCGGTAGCTATACTTTAAAGAGAAAATGCGTGCAACCATTCCATTCATGCAAGTTGATGACTGGGATTCTTTCTTTGGGTGAACAAAAAGAAGTTTGCTATTGGTGTGGAAGATAAACTTTTAGTGCCACAATGGAAGGAAAGTACAAATGTAGCCACCATTTCTTAAAGCCAGAGAGAACTCCACTAGAATTAGCTTTCTCCAGCAATAGCTAAAGGCCTGTATTCTGCATGGTGTGATCTAGAGGATGCCCAACAAAACACAGACAGTTTAGGGTATTAGATCAGACACATACAAGTGTAAAGTCAGACATCACAAAAACGTAGCACGTCATTCTATTTAACATATGTGGGCTATGTACCCTTTCTTCGAATTGTGTTAACTTTTCTCAGAAATCAATTAACTTTTTGCATTTTTGGCAACTTTACAAGCAATTTTCAATACATCTGCAAACTGCATTTTTGTAATCGAGTCACTGCGTATTAGTTAAAGAGAGGTTTCCTTAATCTGAGGAAAAGCAGGGAAGTAACGTGGGTTTCAGGAACTCTCACCCCACTCTCATTTCTAGTGAGTATGAATGATAGAACCTTTCTGGATCCTGAAGGACTCAGTAGCATGATGACATAAGTGTTACCATGAATGCAAGTTTAGAATGTTGTTTGCGGTTACATGCTGAAGAATAAAGATGTGTAATACATAGAGCGGTTTGTGACGTATTTATTGGCGGGTACCCAAGATCGACAGTGCTCCCCTGGAGAGTTTGCTGTGGTCCAAGCAAACTGCTCATGCGCGCCATGTGTGTCTTCATCTAAGTGCCAAACCAACAGTTGGCGCATGTGGAGTCAAAGAGCAACTCCAGCTGGAGTGAAGCATTTGAGGAGAAAGAACGTTTTGCTGAGAAGTCTACATGTCATTGGTAAAGAAACTATAAACAAGACCATACAGAAAGGTACAGCGCAACTATGCAATATAGAGCTATACAGTATGAGGAGAGCTCATGCTGATGCTAGCCACAAACAGATACAGAAAAGAGTGCTAGCTGACAGAACAGTTGATAACAAAGAATAATGGAGTTACACTTACCTGAGCATCAGAAAGAAGAGAAGTACATCCTCAGCAGCAGGAGAGCTGACCCAAGAGTCAGCACGGGGTTGTGTTTACAGAGCTGTCCAATACTTGAAGTGGCGCACCATCAAAGCTGCTGGGTGGAGGCTCAGCAGAACTCCAGAGTTCTCCAGAATGGGAAGGGCTCCAATGGAGACCAAGAAAGAGGCTACAGTTCAAAGACAATCCACAGGTCAGCACGTCACAGGGCCGAAGAGATGATATGCATGAACCAATTTACCAAGACAAACAGTTGGAGCCGAAGAGAACTGCAGTCACAGTGTCAGCCAATCCTGTGAACAGTAACAATGCTGCTGCATTCCTGAAACCACCATCACCTTTTGGTACCACCAAAATGCAATAGATTGGCAATGGATGGACTGTTTTGATAGAGAGATTTGATCATTTTGTTAATGCGCTGGAAGAAGCAGATAACAAAAATATGACGTCTTAGGACCAGTAGGATGTTGGATGTTATCAGGCTTAAGTAACAATGTTAGTACCCAAAAAGGACAGTGAATGAGCTGTATGCATCTGTGCAGTAAAGCGTTTAGTGAACAAGGCAATTGAAAGAGAGCAACATCCAGATCTGCACATTGCTGGTTGATAATATAATTGAACAGTGCAAAAGTCTTCTCTTGCCTTGATTTAAACAAAGGATGTCATCAGTTGGAACTAAAGGAGAATTGCAGGTACATTACAAACTTTCCTACACATATTTGTCTCTTTCGATACAAATGACTAAGGGCCTGATTTATAGTTTGGCGAAGGGGTTACTCTGTCACAAATTTGACAGGTATTCCGCCCGCCAAATTACAAGTTCCACAGGCTATAATGGAATTCTAATACGGTAGATGCAATACCCATCATGTTTGTGACTGAATTACCCCCTCTGTCAAACTCTAAATCAGGCCCTAAGTTTTGGTGTGTCATCATTAGACATAACATACAACTAGTTGTAAATGCTTTTAATTTTAGTAATGACATATTGGTTTTCAGAGCTACACAGAAGGAACATGACAAAGTTTTGTGACAAGTATGTTGTTAACTTGTTGATGCCGGCTTAACGCTAAATTCTGAGAAACGTGAAATCAATTTAAAAAAGTTAAAGTTCTTTAGCCATATCTTTTCTGATGGGGGCATGACACCCGAGCGAGATAGGGTACAAGTGTTGTCATCTACCATTCCCCCACAAGGTTTTTCCATGTTGCTATCATTACCATGACATGGCCAGTTGTTGTTTACAATATATACTAGACTTTGCTACTATGAGTGCTCCACTGAGAGAGTTTGCAAAAAAGAATGTTCCATGTCACTGGTCACATGAATGCAAGCAGAGTTTCAAGAGAATTAAACAAGCTATTGAAAATGCTACTGAAATGGCATACTTTGATCCAAAGCTATATACTGAAGTTGTTGTTGAAGCTAGCCCAGTTGGGTAAGGCTATATCCTTGCACAACATAGCAGACAGCCAAATACTTGAAGATATGTTGTGGCTTATGCAAGTAACAGTTTGTCTCAGACTGAACTTGCTTATTCACAACCAGAAAAAGAATTTTTAGCAGTGGTGTGAGGTTGTGAACATTTCCTGGTATTCCTATGTGGAAAATCTTTCATGCTTGTGACAGGTCATCAAGCATTACTGACTATATTTTGCAATGCAAAAGCCAAGCTGCCGCCACAAATTAAACTGGGGTCTACAATTCCAAGAGTACAACTACACGATTGTGCATCAGCCAGGAAAAGATAAAAACACTCCCAAATACTTCTCAAGAGTGCCTATACAATGTCATGGTAGCCTATTTAAGACTGTTGAAGCCTACATAAATTTCATAATGAAATAAAACACACCAGCTGCCATTTTGTTGAAACACATTGTCACTAGCATGAGTCAAGATAGTGACATGTTGAAGTTAAAAGACATTATTACACATCTGTCATGGAATCAACATACTTGACCTCTTACCAGTGTCAGTGAGTATCAGAAAAACAAAAATGTCAAAGATGAACTATCATGCAAAACTCTGTGATGACAGGGGTATGCCCCTTGCCAGCACCAAGGTGCACTTTAGCTTCAACCCAAGGGTCTTCATCAATCATGAATAAAGATGAACTATCAGTAACACAAGAAGGACTTACCCTGAGGAGTTCACGAATTGTCATTCCAGAGAGTCTACGACAGCAAGTGATTGAAGTAGCTCATAACGGACATTGTGGAATTATTGCCACTAAACAAACTCTTTGTGATTGAGTCTGGTTTTGTCATCTTGGTGAGCAAGTTGAAAAATAATTAAAAACCTGTCATCTATGTAACTGCCTATCACCAAAAACTACTCCACATCCTTTGAACATGTCAGAGATGTCCAAGCATGCCTGGGAAAGGATTTCTGTTGAATTTTTCAGTCCACTTGACGATGGACATCACCTGATGGTGATTGTGGATGAATACTCTTGCTTCCCGTTGATTGAAGATCTCTTATCTATCACTCAGGACAGAGTCACTGAGAGATTATCTGGCATCTTTGCAACATGGGGCATTCTTATGATTTTGAAAACTTACAATGGCCCCCCTTTTAATAGCAGAGAATTGAGGGACTTCTTCAATCTACTCAATGTGAAGAATCAGAAGAGTGCACCTCTTTGGCCACAGGCCAACGGCCTCATTAAACATTTCATGAGTATGTTAAAGAAAGCTGTTCAGCATGCTGCATTAGAAAATCTCAAACTCAAGTCTGTCTTGAATTCTTCACTATGAGCTCACTGTTCAACTCCTCACTCGGCCACCGGTGAAAGACCTGCAACACTAATGTTCAGGAAGCCATGACAATCAAGTTGCCTCAGAGTCAAACATGAGATCCAAAACTGATACCGAGACACGTATAACCAACTTGAATCATAAGCAGAAAATGAAGGTCTATGATGGCAAAAGGCAACATGCCAAGAACATTGTTTTCAAGGGAGGGATAGAGTGCTTTTTCATCAGCCATGATGATGTAAATCTGATGCCCCTTTTAATGCCAAGCCATTTCAAGTTGTAACCAGCAAAGGGCACATGATAGAGGCTCAATGTCCAGGAAAATCTATCACGCAAGATTCTTCGCAAGTCAAACAGGCAGCTCAACGCTCGTTGGATGTTAATGGCAATGTAGAGAATGGATCAGAGAATACCTGTGGAGAACCCCAGACCACTATGACTCCTATATCACCAAAGCAGAACATGGACACTCTGATTATTGAGTCCCAGTTTGCAAAGACACGATCCGGACAAGTCATAAAAGCACCAAGAAGACTCATTGAAAAATTATAATGTGTATATATTGCCCAAAAAAATATTTTTTTAATTTAACATAGGGGGAGATGATGTGTCTTGTGAGCATGAATGATGGAACCTTTTTGGATCCCGAAGGACTCTGTAACATGATGTTGTAAGCATTAGGACCTGGTACAGGGAATGCAAGGTTAGAATGTTAAATTTGTGGATACACGCTGAAGAATAAAAATCTGTAATACAAAGCTCCATGTGTGACGTATTAATTGATGGGTTCCCAGGCTGGGGAGGATGCTATACCCAGCACTTCTTACCTGTGAGCCCCGGTAGCACTTGAGACACTAAACCACCTTGATGCAGCAGGGACTTCAGCAGCCGGCTCTCCACCTCAGACCCGGCAGCTCGCAAGCACGAACCAGCCCTCCATCCGATCCAGGTATAGGGGGCTCCTCAACGCCAGCAGACCAGGGCAGAAGGGGTCAGCAAGGGTAAACTATTCATAGTGCATAGATACTTACAATCTATTCCCCAACTCAAAGATACTCGTTTTATCCACCTCAGAAGGATGAGTGTACTCGCTGTGAATTCAACCTCTGGCCATTCTGTAAAACATTCCCTCAGCTCAAAGAAAAATGGATTGTTTAGAAACTGCTATGTCATGTTTTTTGTTCAGCGGTCTACAGTACTGCTTTGATTTTTTTAAATTCCATTTTACTAGCGCTCAGGCTGTGCAGCTTTAATTAATTTCAGGAGGCTGCCGAGAATGCTGCAGAAGCTATTCCTAACAACCTCGGGTCATCGTTAAAGTACATGTTTTGATTTAACGTGTTTAGCCTTTTTATAATTATTGATATATTTCTTTTTATAGCCAAAGCACTCGAGCCCTACCCATCATTGTCATTTTCAAGTTGCTAAATGGCATTTTACGCTCTGTCCTAAGGGAAGTTTATCGCCCCCTTCCAAACTGTACAGCTATGGATCCTTCTTTAGTTCTTACTTTGCATACCCTCATGCCAGTGAAGCTTATCGCTCTTTGGTACTTTTATTGCTACAACTTATCTTACCGTGCTGCTTCATAACATAACCTCACCTACATATTTGTAATGTGCACGTTGGCTCAGATGGTGCCTTGGCACTAAAACCCAGGGCCATGATTTTCTAAGCACTTGTGATGCCCTTGCATCATGCAAGTGGGTGCAAGGAAATACAACTGCTTAGTTAACATTTATAAAGACACTCAAATATTTGCATGTTTATTGTTACCCAGCTAAAGGCTACTCTTTTTATCAACCTCAAAAGGATGAAAGGCTGATTGAACTCAGCGGAATCTTAATATGTGACCATGAATTCAAACAAAGGCCTCTTTAGTGGATGCATTAGTCCTCTGACCCTCCAGGACCTATGCACTTTGTGCTGTAGAAATATTTCCTTTTGGGTGCTGCTTACTGTTTATTTCACGTTGGTGCTCTTTTTGCCTAGCATCGTAGACTGCTCCATCCTTGAGTAGGACCTCATGGCACTCACACTTCAATTTTACAGCCTTAAATGCATCACTGCAGTGCCATGCATTGTCCATAACTGTTCTATATATTTTATCATGTTATAAAGTATGTTTTATTACTCACTTCCATGATGATTGGAAAATGCTGTTACCTCACAAGGAAGGCAAATATTTGTTTTTTCCACTTCCTTTCAATTTTACACACTGCAGCTAGGTAGTGTTCATTGCCTTATACCAGAACCCACTAACATCGGCACTGGTCCTGAATGCAAGAGTTAACAAAGTATTTAGTAATCCACATCTCTCAATTGTATTCGTTTTAGGCCTCAGCCCTCTGGAGCCTTCAGCACACATCCATGGATGCATTACTATATATTAGATATATATATTACAACCCCTTTTAAAAATTAAAAGCGTTTTTAGGAGACTGTCATATAGAAAGGTTTCAAACAATTACTGTAAATAAACAGTAGCAGCACATGCTTATTACTCACATGCAGTAACAACAACTTCGTATTGTATTGCCATTGCTACAATGTTTTCTTCCTCCATTTAAGTTAAACATTAACCTCCACTGGCTCCCATTACAAGCTCAGAGTTTAAACTTTGTTTTCTCATACTTAAACCCCTTCATTTGGGCAAATCAAACTACAGATATGACCTTCTGACAATTCCAGGAGGCGCCAGAAAATTCTGTAGTAAATACTCTTTTAACATCGAAACCCCAAAATGTAAAGTTTTGCTTTCCAAATGACACTCCTTCTCAGATTCTGCAACGCGCGATTGGAAATCTCTGCTCACCAAACTAAGACTGCCTTTTGACATTCTGCTTTTCTGGAAAGATCTTAAGGTTTCCTGTTCAGAACGCACAGCAGCAATGATCTGACAGACTACGATACTCATCCTCTAAAGGACATCTGGCTTTAACTTCTTGGTTATATGGTGTTTAATCAATCACTTGCCGCCAGCTTCACTTGCACTTTTGTCTTTTTTGAGTCTCACGTTCTTCTTCTACTCTCCTTTCCGGTTCTTTTTAAGGATTCATCTTCCTTGTTATATGCTGTCACCCTTCTCACCGCCTCTCCTTCTTTCCTTTCTGCCCATTTTGTGTATGCCTAAAGCAGTTGTTTTTGTTTAAACGTATCTTGCATATGTTATTCCAATTTTCGTAAAGGACTCAAATTCCTTCCAGTGCAGTGCTGCTGTGGAAAAATACAGACATAAAATAAAATAAATAAATGGCTATTACTAAGCAAAATAAGAATTTCCTTCATAGTATAACTTTGAACAAACATGGCGAGTGTTGCCTGTACCAGCCACATTTTTTGTTTCTTCAGCAGGTGTATCTTGAGCTACACTGTTCAAACAGGAAATGCCCCAAACAGCTCCATTCAAAAACTTTCCCTGTAAAGCAGTTGTGTGCTCGAGATTAGTTCTCTGGGACTGCCTTGTATCACTGCTCTTAGATTATATATATTTTTGTAATTTATACTATTTCCTCCATTTGATATTTGAGCTTTAGGATTTATGGTGCATGAGCACAATGCAGCCCAAATTAAAAAAAAATTATACTTACTCTTTTCATCACACAATCTGTACAACACCTTATCATTAAAAATCGGATTCGAATATTAATTTCCACAAACTTACATTCACTCTAAAGAACGTGCAGTCACTAATTCTCTCCACAGCCATTTACAGAATCACATCACTTCTGACCACTTATAACATACATAATGTACCAATAACACAACTAACAGTACAAAACCAATTTCCTGTAAGGTGTTTTAAGCATAAAATACACTAGGGAAAATATACATTCACAAAAGCAGTACATCAAGATACACATATATTAAAGGTGAGATCTACTAGTTTTGCCAAGGCTTGTTTGCAAGATGTGTACGGAGATGCTGTCCTGAGCTCTGAAGGAATGCCATTCCATATTCTTGATCTTGCTCCAGAGAAGGGATGGCAAAATGTTCTTGAATTGCAGAATGTTAGGCCCATATTTATACTCAGTTTGCGCTGAATTAGAGTAATTTTTTTTAATGCTAATTCAGCGCAAACATAACTCCATATTTATACTTTGGGCGCTAGACACGTCTAGCACCAAAGTTATGGAGTTTACGTCATTTTCTGGAGGGGAAAACCTACCTTGTGATAATCAGACGCAAGGTAGGCGTTCCCATCCAGAAAAGAATGATATGGCCTTTGTGCCATATTTAAGGGGGCCTTAAATAATGGCACTTAGCTTGCTTAGATCCATTATTTCATGCCTGGGTCTGGGCAGGTGTAAGGGGACCTGTAGGAAGATTTCCATGGTCAGAGACCATGGAAATTGCCCACAGGTGCCCTTCCCTGGCCCCAGGGACACCACCACCCACCCACACCAGGAGGACACCTAAGGATGGGAGACACATCCCAGTTAAGTCTGGTTGAGTATTTTATTTTCCCCAAACACCACTCAGGGGCCCTGATTTGGGGCATCCTGCACGGTGCTGGCCTCAATGGCCATGCCCAGAGGATATTTGTCCCCTGGGCATGGCCATTGGGGTGGTGGGCATGGCTCCTGTCTTTACGAAGCCTGGAGCCATGTCCATGGGGGTTGTGCACCAGAAAATGGCGCTACACTGCTTAGAGGGAATTTGTTTGCCTCTAAACAGTATAGCGCCATAATTTGTTGCACAAGCCCCGGTTCCCCGTACGCCTCCCCGGCCCTGTTAGCGTCCTTTCCAAGGATGCTAGCATGGCCTTAGTGCCCGCTAGCGCCATTCCATAAATAAGATGCTAGCCACTGCTATACTTTTTGACGCAAACCTGCGCTAACGCAGGTTTGCGTCAAAAAGTATAAATATGGGCATCAGTGTCTCTAGAATGTGATCTTTGTTTATGGAGTTTCTTTATTCTCCTAGGACTTGTCCTTTTTGTGCTATGTGTCTGGTGAGTAATGATGAGCAGCTTTGTATATAATAAATAACATGCTTAGCATGCAGATGCTGTTGATTTATGTCCACTTTAGACCCAAGCATGTATGAGAGGGGCCCTACCCTTTGGAGTTGGAGTATTACCACTAACAGTAAGAATGCCACTGATTTATGTGAGTTTGCAGTTACTTATGATTGACAGTAAGAAATTGCGGTTTGACTTAAGGGCTGTGAGAACCCACCTCAAATAATAATCACAATCCTTTATATAATGAACAACTAAAGCCACTAACTAAACATGTGCTTACCCTTCTGGTTCCTTCACACAAAGCAGTCAGGTTTAATTTAGAGGCAATGAGTAAAATATTTATGCAGTACTCAAACAGTAATAAAGTGCAAAGACAACACAAGATAAATCCCAAACCAATTTAGAAAAATAGAAATGATTTTAATGAAATAAAATGACATAAAAATGAAAAAAAATGAATAACTAGAACCTTTTTTTGTTTTTGTTTACATTTGACCTAAAAAGAGCAACAAAAAGCACAAAACACCAATCACTGTTATCTGGTTGCACTAGACCAGGTCAAAGTAAAAAAGGTTAAGGCCAACCACAATGAAGCACGTGTTGGATACAGGGATCAGGCTTGTCCTGGTGGAAAGTTTACCTTCTGATTCCAGAAACTTTTATGGCAAAAAGTGGTTGTTGATGAGTTGTCAGTGGGCAAGCCGCAAGCTGGATCCAAAAAGAGCTCAAAGGTGGTGTGTTGCTAAAGAGTGGGGATCCTGGCACACTTGTTGTTGGAAATGGCCCTCTCTACAGGGTCACCCAAAAAGATGTTGCCTTCCTCCTCCTACTTTTTGCAGAATTTTTGCTTGTTGGCCTTAGACTCTGTGCACTTTACCACTGCTAACCAATGCTAATATTATTGTGCTCACTCCCTAAAACATGGTTTGACTGCCATATAGCTGATTGGAACATTTATTTAATTTACATGTAAGTCCCTTGTAGAGTGGTAAACTATATACCCAGGGCCTGTAAATTAAATACTACCAGAGGTGGTGTAGCACGTTAAAACATGTCCCAGGCCTGCCACTGCAGCCTGCAGGTAGTGTCCCACTGCCATGTTGACTTGGCATTTAAAACCCTTTGCCAAGCCTTAAACTCCCCTTTTATTACATAGGTCACCCCTAAGGTAGGCCCTAGGTTGCCCATAGTGCAGGGTGTAATTAAAAGGTAGGACATGTACTTTTTAGTTTTACATGTATTAGTAGTGGAAATTGCCCAAATAGATGTTTTTACTAATGAGAGGCCTACCCCTCCCATAGAGTAACACTGGGGATTCCTTATTAAAATGAATTTGGTAGAATCAGATTTCACATAACTGAATGTAACTGACAGTTGAGTCTTTGTGAATTTGCCCTAAACAGTCACACAATAGTGGGATTAGCAGAACCTGAATGAGCCATTAACTGACTTGATGGGGGGAGGGGGACAGCTAAGCACAGCCCCACTTGTAACCAAAAAGGCTTGGCTCTTCCAACACACAATAGGCTTAACAACACTGTGTTGTCAGTACAGGCAGCGAGGAGCCAGGAAAGGGGAGGCAGGAAATTCCTGGAACTTCATAGAATCCTTCTGGAAACTTCACCTAACTTCAAAGAGCAGGGCATCAGGATATAAAAATAGGGCTCTCAGACCTGCTCCTCAGTTCACTACTGGACCTGTGGTTGGGCCCTCAGAGGACTGTCTGCCGCTGTGACCTGCTGTGCACTCTGCCAGACTGCTGCTGTATCTGGATGGACTGCTTCACTGCTTGAAGCCTGTTTGGAACTTTTAGAGGCCAGCCCTGCTGCAGAGTCCTGCATCACCTTCTGCACCCAGGACTTCAAGGCTAGTTCAGCTGGTCTCCAGTTCTGAGCCACAGGGACATAACAACCTTCCCCCATTGTACATATGCACCTTGTCTCAGCTTGAGTGAATCTTGAACTCAGTCCAAGAGGTCTACATCCATTCCTGGACCCTTGGTTGTGTTGCTAAAGATGCCCAGGTGGCCATTTTCCAAAAGTGAGGACTGCTATTTTGAACCTTAAGCTTTAAAAATTCAGAACTCTGGTTCTGCTAACTGGATTTTCATGGTTTTGGTGTCAAATAATTTATTAAGATTGTCTCTATTGTTCTAAATTCGTTTAGGATTTTTATTGTGTTGTGTTTTCACTGTGTTACTGTTTGTGTACTGCATAAATACGTAACACATTGCCTCTAAGTTTAGCCTGACTGGGGGGCGTGGCCAACATGGCAACCGGAGCGGCAGCATAAACTGCAGCTCCGCTCCCGGACCTTTTAATTATCCTGCTGCGGCGCCTCCAGCCCTTTCTGAGGCAGGTATCGATCTCCCTGCCGCCGAGGACCCCCAAAAGAACCGGCGGCTTCAAGCTGGGGGCTGCTGTCGCCCATCGAAGAGAGCGACGATCGACGCTGAGGCGAGCGGGTACGCGACCCGCGACCTGGAAGGGCGCCGTCCCGAGTCGTAAACCACCTCCGCCTCTAACAAATTGAGGCTCCAAGAAGTTGTGCACTGCACGGGCATGCTCGAACAAATGGCTCAGAGACATATCTGGGCTCAGGCCCACAGACGAGGTGAGAATTCGCTGATGCTGCGACCAGACTCCCCCCAAGGCACAGCAACAACAGGGCGGCGGCCCCTGTTCTGGGACGCGCTATGACCAACACGGGAGTGCGCCGCGGCTTGCGGCCCGCGCACAAGGGTAGCGCCGATTGAGGCCGGTCCCCAACCTCCCTCACCAAAGGGAAAGTCAACAAGTGTAAAAAGGGCTACATAGCTCCGGGACACCGGGCCTCGCCCGGTTGTGGATTGCGGACGCAGTGGATGTAAGCCACGCTGCACGGCCTGAGTTTAAGGAGGGCGCTATCATACGTGAGTCAGCGAAGGTGTGTAAACGTAAGGAAGGGGCTCCCTGCCTGGCCCGAGCGCCTGCATGAGATTGGCGCTGACCAAGATACAGCGATCCATCGATCTTCGGCGACGTGTGTCGAGTCGCTGCGCAGACACGAGGCCCTGGCCTCCCCCTTAGTCAAAATGTGCAGAGCCAATAGCGGCTCCAAAAAAGCGCAGCAGTAATCACCTCAAACACCCTGGGTATCACAAATAAGCTGTGTGGGAACGTATTTACCTCATTCGGATCCACAACCCTAGTCATTTCTCCACTTGTGGCCTACTGGCACCCTGACTGGCTGTTGTGCCTGTTGTGGATTGAACCGCCGAACCCAGGAGACTCCAACCTTGATAACACACATGAGCCCCCACACCCACACCGCACCAATACCACAACATCGTGTTGGAAGTGGTCACCCGTGCCGCTTCGGGCGCGCGACGTACTCGTCCCTCATACATGCCGGGGTCCGGGTGAACCGCTGGGGAACTGGGCAGGGGAACAACACACTGCCAGAGACCCAGAGCCAGACTGATTGGTACACCAACACCAATATCCCCGCCTTACTTCGTGGCAGAAAGACGCCTGTCCCGGCCTTTACAGGACACGGCGTTAACTCCGGAGCGGCAGCTCTGTCCTTCGCCTGGTACTCATCGTGCCACAACAGGAGCTTAACCAGCACAGTGCCACAGCTGTCTAACAGTGTCGCTCAGCCTACGACGCACCTAACCGGGCACATATCACCATCAACCCCACGTTGCCGCAGATATCAAATATCAAATGGGCAAACCGAAAACCCCATGTGCACCCCCGGGTAATATGGAATCAAGTGCCCCCCCTACTTCTGGGGACCACACTGCTACGCACCAGGCTCTGCAGAAGATGGAACTTACTCTACAGGCCCACACAGCACAATTTGAAAAGATATTACAAGCTATCCTAGACACCAAGGCCACTCTGGAAGCCAAAATAGGATCAGATGCAGCAGATGTCAACATACTGCGGGCAGACCAACACGCATTGTCTGATAGGGTAACTGAACTGGAAAAGGACACCGAATCCCTTCCCTTGACAGTGAAGGACCTACAATCACAGATGAATCACCTTGCAGCAGAAATGGATGACCTAAAACACAGAGCTGAAGATGCAGAGGGAAGGTCACGTCGTAACAACATCCACCTAGTGGGGTTCCCAGAACGTTCCAAAGGCCCCTGCACAGAACTATTCATAGAACAATGGCTCACGAAACAATACTAAAAGACAATATCCCGAAGTTCTTTTCAGTAGAATGCGCCCACAGGGTCCCGGGCAGACCCCCCCACCCGGTGCGCAACCTCGTCCGCTAATAGCAAGACTTCTCAACTAAAGAGACAGAGACCTCATCCTGCAGCTATTTAGCAAATCAGGTCCTATACACTTTGAAAATGCAGAGATTACGGCCTATCCAGACTTCACCATGGAAGTAAAGAAAAAACATAGCTCTTTTTACTGGGTTAAAGAAAGTCTCCGTGAGCACAACATCAAATGCGCGTTGTTGTTTCCGGCCAAGCTCCGCGTACAGGACGACTCCCGAGTACTCTTTTTTACAACACCAGAAGACACCTGGACCTGGTTGCACGCCAAGGGCCTGGCCAACCCAATAGACGCAAATAATACTGTGGAAAAGTGGTCCTCTGCCAAGGCAAGACGCAGGCAACGCAAAAAACAAGGCACTAAACCCACACCCGAACAGTCTCAAACGGAACGCTCCCTCTTCCTGCAGGCTACATCTCGTTTTGTCAATACATCACTAGCAACTCTGTCCATTCAAACTGATGGTGAACTAGACCAAGATGCACACTCGGATTCTGTTTGGGGCCCGTCTCTCATGCCGCGCACGGCAGATGATATATGCTAAATAATCGTGGCTATCCATTCCAGCACCCTGCGTCATGACTAACCCACAGTGACATGGCTTGACTCAAATAGTCACCCAAGAATTGACTGGCCGAAACAAAAGCCCTTCGTCGCTTCACACTACAGCAGACCAGACACTAAAGGTCCTGGGAAGAGGATCCAGTGCCAGGAGCATCACGGGCCGGGTATCCCGATGACTTGGTTCCATCTGCCCTAAGCAGCCCCCGCTCCATTTGGACTGTTCTCTCCAGTTGGCAACCATTGGGACTTCACTCGCCTTGCCACAACCAAAGTTAATGTTCTATATAGTTATTGATTTTATTATTATTCAAGGTTTTTTGCCTGCGTTGTTTAATAGGGTTCACGCCCAAAGTAATCCACGCCGCACTTGTCATACCAATAAGATTACGCTCAACAGTTTCAGAGGCAAAAACTGGCCAACTTCGAAGGGCAAAAGGCACATCACTAACATGAATGCGATGGGGACCACACACCACCTCCCAAACTCCACAACACATCCCAAAATATAATGTGCTCACATGGAATGTAAGAGGTATGGCATCATTGCGCAAGAGGCAACGGGTATACACGTATCTCAGGAGACACCAGATACACCTAGCCATGCTGCAAGAGTCACACCTATCTAAGTCCACACTGGACAGCACATGCGTAAAATGGAAAGGACAGTTACACGGAACCACATCCTCTTCATTCGCCCGAGGGGTGGCGATCCGGATCACCTTGGGTGTCCCATTCACCATGACCCTTATGCAGAATGATCCCAATGGTAGATACGTGATACTGGAGGGCGACCTTGACGGCTCCCCCCTAGCGTTGGTGGCGTTATATACCCCTAACACAAACCAACGTGACTTCCTGAGTACACTCACTACCAGAAACCTTAACGACCCAGCAGCAGATAGCGTATGGGGAGGTGACTTTAACTGCATCCTAGATACCCACGTAGACCGCTCCTTTCCCCCGCTCGACACCGCTCCGTCCAATCATGCCTCACTTGACCTAGCAAATTGGGTTTCCAAAAACAGACTGAGGGACATCTGGAGAATAGGGCACCCCACACACTGTGAATATTCCTACTACTCCTCAGTGCACAGTCTACACGCCAGAATAGATATGCTCCTCACATCAGTGGCTGTGATCCAGAAAGTAGGAACATCCGAGTACCTGGCCCGCACCATCTCTAACCACAGTCCGTTATATGCAACTCTGATATGGGGCCGCACACACACACGCATACCAACATGGCGACTGCAGACAGAGGCCCTCACAGAACCCCCCCTTCCATGCAGAATTGACCAAGTGCCTGTCTGTCTATTTCTCCCTGAATAAGAACACAACCTCATCTCGCACTACCGAGTGGGACGTCAACAAAGCTGTGATACGTGGTCACTGTCTCGCAGCCTCAGTGGGGGTAAGATGGACACTTACCAAAGAACTGCAAGTTCTGGAGACCGGACTGCGCAGAGAGGAGGTAGCGGTCTCCAGAAACAATACATCACTAGAGGAACTGAACTCGCTAAGGGCCAGCCACAGGGAGGCAGACACCAGGCTATGCAAGCATGATGGCGCAACAACACACAGAGGGAGACAGGTCAGGCAGATTAGTGGCATGGTTGAACCAACAACCATCGCAATCCTCACCTATAGGTGCGATTCGATTGCATTCAGGTAACATCATCAACACTCAGGTGGAAATTAATGAGCCCTTCTTTACATACTACCGCTCCCTACATACGCCTTCTCCCCCACCAACTGAACGGCAAATGGCTGAAATATTGTCATTAATCCCCCAAAACCTACAAATCACTGAAAATGCAGATACACTGGAAGGCCCCATTACCATAGAAGAAATACGCCTAGCTCTGTCACAAATGGCATGTAGTAAAACCCCTGGCTCAGATGGCCTACCAGTAGAGTATTTTAATTCCCATGCTACCCACCTCCTGCAACCACTTCTAGAGGTGTTTAATGAAGCGCATAACAAGATGCAACTACCTGACTCCATGTGCGAAGCCCTGATAGTCGTGCTCCCAAAGACGGGCCGCGACCCTCTCGATGTCAGATCATATAGACCACTCTCCCTACTAAATTCGTACTGCAAAATTGTAGGGATAATCCTAGCAAATAGGCTGCTCCCCTACCTACCAAATTTAATTCACACTGATCAGTCTGGATTCATCCCAGGGAGTAGCACTTTCTTAAATATCAAAAAATTAATCTGCATAATGCACAATGTCACTGAAGTAGAAGCGGTGGCCCTATCCTTAGACATAGAAAAAGTGTTTGACACGTTGAGCTGGGACTTCCTCATGCACACACTTGGGGCGCTAGGATTCGGACATGGCTTCATTAGATGGATCAAAACATTATACTCCAAACCCACAGCTCGAGTCAAAACTGGACAAGTTATCTCCGAATCATTTCCAATAGGTAGAGGCACAAGGCAAGGGTGCCCGGTATCTCCCCTACTATTCGCAATAGCAATGGAACCACTAGCAATCAAGCTCCGTAGCTATGCCCACATATGGGGCATCACAGAATTCAATACACACCACATCATATCCCTATTTACAGACGACGCCCTAATATACCTGCGCAATCACACCACTTCCATAGTGGGGGTGATGTCAATACTAGACACCTTTGCACTTGCCTCCAGCCTACGAATTAACTGGTCCAAGTCAAGTATTTTCCCCCTTAATCCCTTAATCCCATAGCATACGATTTGCACACGCATTACCTCAATACCAACTGCCATGGTCGCATACAACCTTTAAATACTTAGGCATACAAATATATCACTCCATAGTCGATCTAAAAGAGGGCAATTTTGACAGAATTCTCACTGATGGCTCACTGATGTTCTGGAGTTCGCTCCCCCTTCCCCCTATGGGCCGGGTAGCCATAGCCAAAATGCTTATCCTCCTGAGGTTTTTATATTATTTCACCGCACTCCTGATACTTCTGCCACCCTTGTTCTTTCACAAGCTGCACTTCTTACTGACTGATCTGCTTTGGGGCAAAGATATGCACAGAGTAGCTTTATCCATAACACAACACCCACAAGACGCAGGAGGATTGGGCATGCCAAATTTTGAACTATATTACGCTGCTGCTCAACTGCAATGGCCAACCACGTGGCTCAGTGAGCCCTCACTAGTAGAAAGCAAAGCGACACGTGAACATACAGCACCACTGTCGATTCCCCCCGCCCACAGAAAAAGTCTATATTGTTGGATGTAGCCAGATCTTGCTGGCGTAGATATGTCCAAGGCAAGGCCCCTTTGCCTCCTTACTCCCCCTTTCTGCCGCTGATGCAACTACCAGAAGCCAAAAACTCTCACTATACCACAATACCCATGACATGAGACTATTAAATGCAGGGCATTATTACTCAAGCTCCACAGCACGTACATTCGAGGAACTAGTGAACGACGGGGTCACTCATTCAGGGGCCTTTCTGACATACAGCGCAATCAAAAAACTATTCAACAACTTATGGGGGCTTGGCAACACTGAGCCACAAGAATCCCAACTGCTCACCGCAATCCTTACTATAGGCAACACAAAAGGCATCATAACTAAACTATATAAACTGCCCCTAGCAGGGGCTTGCTCGGACTTGACACATGCTAAATCCCACTGGGACACCATCCTCCCCTCACCACTATCCCAGACAACTTGGCCCGCAGCACTCCAATACCAGATTGCGATACACCCAATTCAACTACATTCATTACTCCTATCTATCTCCGGCCCGCATTAATAAAATATACCCAAACTCAAACCCAGTATGCCCTAGATACGCTGCCCCAGCAGCAGACTTCTATCACATGGTCTGGAGCTGCCACCCGGTAAATACGGCCTGGCAACGTATAACTGATACCACTGCAGACATCGTCGCTCATACTCTTGCACCCATGCCGGAATCATGCTTACTTGGCATACACCACCGTGCTAAAGGAGACAAACACATTCACAAATTCATAGTTCTGGCCTTCGTAGTTTACAAGCGCCTGATTGCCAAACACTGGAAGGCCCCACACGCCCCACCATACACTGCCTGGCTTCGCGATTTACACAGTCGCTCGCAAGCAGAGGCTCAGACATTTTGCCAACTACAATACAAGGGACTGATTCAGGGCAGCATTGAAATCTGGGATAACTTTGTGATAAGCATAAAAGCCAGAGAAGACACATACCCCCCCTGAACATATTGGAATCCGGGGATAGACTCCCTACCTAACCTCCGCACTACATAAAACCCCCGGAGTCCTCCATATACGCAGCCCAGACACTATTACATCCATCAGTAGCGCAACAATGTTAAGTTAAATGAGTTTCCCCCAACAGCGACCCCATGGAGTCATCATACTGACTCGACACCACCACTCTCCGGGCTGCGCGTACCCCTCCCCAGTTTTGGCCCCTGCTTCACAGTTCACATATATATCAGATGTGCTACCCTCACCCCACAGACAAGTGTTGCCTGCACCACATTAGATGCCGGCTCACATATTCTTGGTATTCAAATGTGACCTTAATTATAAGTTGTACAGTTATAAGTTGCACTACAGTACGTCAAAATATAAACACCGCATTATATAAGACAACATATGGAGTAGACAGATTGTAAAATCTTTAATGTTGTAATGTACTGCTGCTTGTTCTTCAAGTTTACAGATTAAAAAAAAAAAATTAAAAAAAATTGCCAGACTGCATTTTGTGCCAAGCTACCCAGAGCCAAGCACAAGTTAAATTAGTGACTTTTGGTGGTTCACCCTGCAAGGGATTGTGACTATTGCTTGACCAGGGCTCATACTCTAGTCAACCACAACCCAATTTCCCAGAGTTGTCAACAAAGATGAGAGTGGTCCAAGTGGGCCAAGTCTGAATTCTGTCCCCATGAATATCTCAATGTCAATGATTTGCTGCTCGGAATCAGTCCGGATACATCCGTCTATGTTCAAACATAAAAACTTTTCTGGAAGTCAGCTTCTTCTTCAGCAAACCATGCCAGCAAGCTGAGGCCGATGGTCAATTCAAGATCAAGGCTGCGGCCTCAAGAGAGGTCATGGTCTCTGATGGTTCTCCAGGCAGAAAGTTGACAAAACATTTCTAAGTCTTACATTTTGCAGTTTCTGCATAGGAGCAGTATGTTTTAACCCCGCCCAAGAGTCCAGGTTATGAAGGGCACTACCTGGGGCTTAGGACTCACTAAACAGAGGGTAACAACAAAGTCCAGGACAGGTCAAGTTGGTACTGGTCAGCTGAGCGGTTGCAGGGAAAGGGCCTTGAGAAGCTTCAACAGAGGGCAACAGCAGGGTCCAGGGCAGGTCTAGTTGGTACTGGTCAGCTGAGCAGTTAAAGGGAAAGGTCCTTGAGTCCCTGTAGCTCAAAAAGGAGGTCAGACAACTAACCTTTGTAGTCACTTGAGGGGTCCTGGGTTCACAGCAAGCAGGTATAGTCTTCCTTCAGGTTTCAGACATCAGGGCAGTCCTCCTTCTGATCTTCACAGGTTCAGGAGTGTACCCTGTACATCATTTCTGGTTCAATCCTTTGAATTTCAGGAAGGGATGGACACAGCCCCCGGGGCATTCTGTCAAGGGAGTAGTTATCCTCCCCCCTCTCAGGACCTTTTGTCCGATGTCTGGAAGTAGTACACATCATACCACAGGGGAGCCATCAGGGATCAGGTGAACACTGGCAGGGAAGCATTTTGCTTTTAGTCAGGAAAATGAGAAGTTGATCAAAGTGTATTTTCCAAAACAGTCATATAAAATCCAATTTTACCATTAAGTTGGATTTTAAATTACTATTCCAATGAGCCCTTGAACCACCTTCCAGCTATTCCCAAACCAATTAAATGTAACAGTGTAATCAGTGTAATCAATGTCAACCTATGGGAGAACCATCCTTTCCATAGTGAAAAAACTATTTTGTAAGATTTTCATTTCCATTGCCAAATATACATCTCCTACTTTTTTAAATACCATGCATCCTTCCCCATGGGAATTTAGGGCTTACTTTAAATATATATATACATATTAAAATGGAAGATTTAGGTCTGGTAAAAAGTTTATTTTGCCAGTTCAAAATGGCAGTTTAAAACAGCACACCCAGGCTGCATGGGCAGGACTGTAGACATGTTTAGAGGGCTACTTGAGAGGGTGGCACAATACGTACTGCAGCCTGGTTACATGCAGTACTACATGCTAGGGATGTACAAATAAATTAATAGTGCCAATTAAATGCATGTAATTTTTATCATGTTTAGGAGGGAGAGTACATAACCTTTCCAAGTGGTTAGCAGGAGTAAAGTGCACTGCTAGCGAAATGAGTTCAGCAAAAAAAGGCAAACATTTGTGAGAATTGCATGCAAAAGGTGGCCATTCCCAGCATGTGTTTCCCTAGCAGAAAGAGTGCATAACCTTTACAAGTGGTTAGCAGGAATAAAGTGCACTGCCATCAAAATGAGTTCAGCAAAAGAAGGCATATATTTGTGAGAATTGCATGCAAAAGGGGGCCATTCCCAGCATGTGTCCCTCTAGCAGAAAGCAGGAAGAGTGGCCCACTCTCCACAGAGTTCTAAATGCTAAGATAGAAAAACCTTGAAAGGCCATCAGTACTGACGTGGCTAATCACAAGGTGATGTTCCACTGTAAAGACCATTCCCTGTAGGTAGATGGAACACCTCAGCAGTTTTGAATTTTCACCCTTCATTTGCATCAGCCATCTGAGGGGTCTGTGGTCTGTATGAACCCGGCAGTGAGTCCCAAACAGGCATGGTCTCAACTTCTTCAGTGCTCAGACCATCAGACCAGTGCAAATACTTCCCTCCTAATTGCATTCCACCTCTGTTTTCTAAGAAATAACCTCCTACTGATGAAGATTACAGGTGTGTCCAACCCTCATTGTTTAGTTGCTACAAAACAGTCCCAAAGTCATGCTCTGAAGCATCTGTCTTAACTAAGGACTTCTTAGACTAGTCTGGGACTTTGAGCACTGGTGATGTGTGCATGCCTTCCTCCAGGTTATCACATTTTCTGTCCAGATAACCTTTTTGCGCTGCTTCTTGAAGTCAGCTCAGTTAAGGGGGCAGCAATGGTGCCATTGTCCTTATCAAATCTTCTGTAGTATCCAGAGAGGCCTGGGAAAACTCTCACCTCAGTCTGGAAGGCTACAAAGCCCTAAGAGTCTGTATCTTGGGTTTGACTCTCACCATACAAAAAAGATGAAGAGGACCAAATCCCTGCTATATAACTGCAACTAGCTATACTCACTTCACACCAAGGGCAGTATAAAGCAACTCAGATGTACTACCTAAGGAATCCTTGATTCCTGGCTATGAGGGCCAGAACGTCCAGTATTCCAAAGACACCCAGGTGTTTACAGATGGAAAGGTCTCAACCACATAGTTGTGGCATGCTTCACCATCGGCCAATCTGTCCCAATGGGTTAGGACAGTAGCAACCCAGTGGTTTCAGCCTTTACCCAAAAAGGGGAAAAGGGAGCTCAGAATAAGGTATTTCTAGTCAACATAGGGGTTCAGATATTCACAACATAAAACAACCTCTGCCTAATCCCAGGACATTCTCCCTTATTAGTAGGGTCCATAGGGTAGGATTTAAAACCAAGAAACTGTTCTTCTATCAAAATAGGGTGTATTGGAGTGGCAATGGCTCATCACAATCCAGCACTATCTAGTGCAAACATGTTTTGGCCCCTTGTAAGGATACCTCCCTAGATAATCCTCCTCTACCAGAAGTGTCTTCAGCCTTCATCAGGACATAGAATAAAAGCCCCTATCATCTGTTTAGCATGCTCCTGTCATGCAACAAGATAAGAGTAAGTCTTCCCTATACCTGTCATGATTGATGTTCCAAAAAACTACATGGGGAGGTGATGACAGAAAATCTCAGGGGAAGTGCTGATCTGGGCATCGTAATTGTATCTAACAAAGAAAAGATGATCTTGTAAAGACTGGTCCAAAGAAATGAATTTGAGACTGGCACTTCCTGATCATAAAAACAGCAAAGAAACTTTCAGAAAATCCTTTCATTCAAATCAAGACTAAAGAGTACAAGTTGAAATCACAAGTTACCATCTCGCTTTTTAAAAAATAGCTTGAGGAAGCCAATAGGACAGTCAATGAATTCAAGGAATTTCTGACAAATTCTAAGATACAGAAATTTCTGAAAGATCTGAAGAACTTTTCCTTCAAGAAGATATACCCGTACTCTAAGGAAGTTGCAGTTGGGCTGCTAAGAAGTAGGCCTCAAACGAAGATGCACCAAAGCCGCTCCACTTCATAGGTAGTGTAGGTTCTTTAATGCAATGCAGTGGTATTTGTTGCCTCCCAGTAGTGTGTCTAGTTCCTGGAAGAAACTGTGAGGAGGGATGTTGGGGAGGTTGGTGAAGTCATAAAGAGGGCGGGAAAGTCTGATTATTTTTGAGATGGCTACTTTGCCTGTTGTGGCCAGTGGTAGTGTTTTCCAGATTGAGCCTGACATTTTAGGGCTGTAAGGGCCCTCTTAAGATTGCCGTGAAGAGGTCTCCAAGGAATGATATAACTGCACCCCTAGGTATCTAAGGGTGTCACACCTTCAATCCAGCTGCTGCTTACCCAGATGGACTTCAACAGGGGGTAGGTAACCTCCCAAGGGGAACACACTGGATTTAGCCCAGTGAACCAGTAGTCCGGCTATGCACACAAAGGAGTGTAGAGCATCATAGATGAAGGAAAGGTCCATGTGGATGTCTTGGTGAGTAGGTCATCTACGTAGAGTGAGACCAGGTAGGTTGTGGCACCCATGGGGATCCCCACAGCTAACAACTTCGACTGGAGCCAGGCAGCTAGTGGTTCCATTGCAAGTGCAAAAGGGGCAGGGGACATCCTTGTCAGGTACCCCTCTCCACTGGGAATGACAGGGAGATCAGCCTTCTCAGCCAGACTATCGACCTGGGGGTCATATACAGCAGCCATGTAAAGGCGTGGAGGAAATCACTGATTCCCAGGGTGAACAGCACCTGGAAGAGGTAGTCCCATTCCAGTGTGGCAAAGGCTTCTTCCAGTCCAGAATAAGGCATGCTGCGTAGGGGAAATGGTAGGGGGACTGGTACTTCAGGTCAAAGAGGCAGCATACATTCTAAGAGGTATTCCACCCTGGGATAAAGCCATTTTGATCAGTGTGTTCAATGGTCAGTAAGACCTGGGCATAGTGTTCAGCTATAATTTTCCCCAGGAGTTAATATTCCATGCCTAGTATGTCAATGGGGTGGTAGGACTCGAGAAGGTTCTGGTCTCAATCTGGTTTTAGTACTGGTTCACATAAAGAGAGAGGCAGGCGCTTGACATGTAAAGCTTCTTCATACATCTCAGTCAGGCAATGAGAGAGGTGTGAGTTGAAAGTGCTATAGTATTCAAACAGGAGGCCATCTAGGCCAGGGATTTCGTTCCTAGCCAAGGTACGAATAGCCTGTTTGACCTCTTGGGGTGTCACAGGTTCATCCAGTTCCTCTCTATTGATGGGTGTGACCCTCGGGAGGGTGCATTGAGTGAGGAAGGAGCTAATCTCTATTGCTGGTGGGCATGGGGTTGCAGCATAGATTGAGGAATACTAAGTAAAGAAGGCCTCCATAATAACCTGTTGTGTATACAGAGTGTGTCTGGTGGGTGAGGCACTCTTGAGAATGGACCCTAGGTGGGTGTTTTGATAGACCAGCCTCACCAGCAACCTGCCTGGTTTGTCTCCCTCTCTGTGCATTCTCGCTTCATAAGCTTTGGAGCTGAAGCAGCTCTAGTGTCTTGCTGATCACTGATATTTCTTGTATACAGTGCCCGTGTGTGACCACTTTGAAAGTGTTCCACTCAACAGTGCACGAGGAAGCCAATCTACTGTTTTTTTAAAAGAATTTGGTGATTTACTATGCATGTGGGGCCTGAAATAAAGGGTCTCCTTGGGCAGCCTCCAAGCGGGTACCAGGGTTGTGGTGTGTTCCAGGATAAGTCGACTGTATGCGCCTCATGATCTGAAAGTATCCAGCCAAGGTAGTCTGCCCGACGTACGGTATCTATTAGAGTGGTCAACAGGAAGATGCAATTGAGGCATATGTACAGGTTGTGTACTGTCAAATAAAAGGAATAGAACCTTGAGTTGGGGTGAATGGACCACCATTCGTTGATCAGCACCCAAGGGCATGCCCATAGCTGGAGGTGTAGCATGTGTGCATCAGGAGAAGCATGGGGGAGCGGGGTTGAGAGCGATACAAGGAGACATCCAGTGGCCAATTATAGTAGCCTGACTGGATCCAAGGAGTTCCTGTTTTGTGTGTGAGTGATCATAATAATGTGGCCCAGAAGGCTTCCTGCTCTGTGTTGGGAGCATCATAGATGTTGCCCAAAAGGACCCTGGAGCCATCAAGGTGGCCCTCTGTGATAGGGAAGCAGCCCTCTCTGTCTTCTATTGTGTCAGTGCCTTGGAATGTGATACCGGGGCGGATGCATACCAGTGCGTCACATGCATATGTGGAGTAAGCCATAGCTATTTTATGTCCCCTCCAGCTCTTTTGAAAGTGTTGCAGTTCTAGCAATTTGATGTGTGTTTCTTGGAGAAAAATAATATGTGATGCATCCCCTTAACATTCAGAGCTAGGAGTCGAGTGCCTGACTAAGAAGCCATGACTTGTGGGAAGTGTGACCTCTCCGGGTACAACCTGTTGAGGACCTGCTTCCATATGCGTACACCCTATCGGCACCCGGTATGTGGCTGGAGGCACCAGGTGCTAAACCCTGGTCTGATCTCAATATGAGGTAGTGGGGCTAAGGTGTTCATCTAAGACCTGATGGCCAACATATAGCTTATTACATCTTCACTGAGAGGTACAAGCACAGGATGTCCAAACAGAATTTGAAAGCGATTGAAGCCCTCTCCCTTCTGAGGCACTTTATTTTATGCAAATGGTAGGCATGTCATGAGGACATCTCGTGTACACCTCAAGGCCTCTGATAGGCACCTGATCTTACGTTTCAGTGTCTTGTTGAATCTTTCAGCAAGTCCACTGGTCTGGGACTAGTATGCAGTGGATAAATTATAAGTTACCCCACACTTTTCCTTATAGACTTCATGTAAGCAAACATTAAGTTGGTGCTCCTGTCAGATACCAACTCCTTGTGAAACCCACATGGATAAATATCTCCATCAGTGCCCTGGCCACTCCGGATGCAGTAATTGAATGTAGGGCCTCAGGATACTGGGTGGCCCGGTTCACCAAGACCAGGATAAACATGTTGTGTAAGGCAGCCTTGGAGTCCACTGACCAAAACATGTCAATGTCCACCATTTCAAAGGGTGTACCCACTACTGTGAATGGAAGCAGGGGTGGGAGCTTTTGCTTTAACTCTGGCCTTGCAGGTTGTGCAAGATTAGCAGAATTCATATTAATCTTATTGCATCCTCATCTGGGGATAATAAAAGCTTATGGCTGCTTGGTACAAGGTTTTGGTCTGTCCAAGATGTCCTGTTATTGGATGCCATGGCCCAAAAAAAGTGGGAAGGCTCCGAAGTCCCGGGGAACCAGCAAAACATGGATTTACACAGGTTAGAGGACGTTAGGCTCATTATTCAAAAGACCATTCTCCCAATAAATGAGGAGATCCCCAGACGAATCACCAGCTGCATGGGTTGCGACTTCAAGATTGGGGCACTTCCTCTGAACATGTGTAGTGATATTTGTGTCTTGACCACTGACTTCGTGTCACACCACTTTGCACTTTGCTTAGCTGTCCACCGTCAAATTAGTGGTCATCAGTTACTGTTGGAAAATGGGTTATTAGTAAGGGCAGGTAGGTACCTACACCTAGCAACAAGCCACTAACCTCCACCTAGGTACAGTTAGGTCTCAGTAAATTAATCCCAGCTCAACCCTTGGTAGCTTGGCAACGAGCGTCAAGCTTAACTTAGGAGACAGTGTGTAAAGCATTCAAATATCACAAAACAGTAATTAAATAAAACACAGGAAACAGTTTAAAAATCCAAAACCAATTTATAAAAATAGTTTATATTTTTATCTTTAAAATGACACAAAAAAGATTAAAATCGGTTCAGGGGAACCGGAGATATGAATTTTTAAAGAATTATAATTTTTCTAGCGCTTAGAAACAAAAAGCGCCAATCGGGTCATCTGGTTGCACCAGGACCGGGGCAAAGTCAAAGTTTCAGGCCAACCGCGATGGAGCCCTGCTCGGCTACAAGTCGCGGGAGGCCTCGTCAAAAAGTTACCTTCTGACTTAGTCTTTATTTTGAAGTTTTTCTTCACTGGGACGAACCTGCCAGTTGAATCCGACCTCCTGGAGCCCTTGTCCGGATACGCGATGTGGGTTTCCTCGGTGGTGATTTTTACCTTCGGACTTAGTCGTTTTTTCGAGATGAAAATCCTTCGACCGGGGTAAACCTGGATCTTGATCCGACGTCCGTGGAGCCCTTCTCGGATACGATGGCTGGGAGGTCCCGGTCAACTTTTTACCTTCGGACTTAGTCTCTTTTTCGGATGTTTTTCTTTACCGGGACGAACCACGAAGTCAGGCTGGGTCGCGGTTGAGGCAAGCCGGCTAGAATTTCCGCGGCGGGTCGGTCCCTCTCTGGAGCTTTTTTACAAAAATTTTCAAATCTTCTCCAAACTTCTGGGGCTTCACCCAGATGTTCTTTTAAGGTTCTTTTGGGGTCCACAGCTCACCCCAAGGGTCCAGAAGTTCTGTGATGGTCCTTGGGGGGTGCGGACTTCAACTCCCAGAATGCACCTGGCGCAAACTCCTTTTTGGCCACTGGACAGTGGTCAGCTGGTCACTTTTTTAGGAGTTGGTGCAGGGGACTCTGGATAGCAATTTTTCACCTGTAGCAAACAGGGAGTCCCTCCTTGAACCAGTTGAAGCCAGGCAAAGTCCTTCTTGTGGTGAAGCCCAAGTGTGCAGCTGGTGCAGTCCTTCTGAGTGCAGGTTCCAGGTGCAGGCCAGGGGTCCAGCAGGGCAGTCCTTCTTCTCCTTTAGTTCTTTTCTTCTTGAAATCTGGCAGGGATCTGAGGTGTGGGGGCAGGTCTGCCAGTTTTATCCTTGCTCCTGGGTGAAAAGCAGGGGGGTCCTGGTCCTCCAATCAGGTACAGGGTCGTCCCCCTGTGATGACCACTTCCTGGGAAGTGTGGCAAAAATCCATCCCAAAAGGCAACAGTCTCTAAAAATCCAACAGGATGAATCTGATTTTGGAAGGTTACATCTGGCTGAGCCCACCCACTGGTGTGGCTAAAAATCATAAACACACCCCTCTCCTGCCCTCTCCTAATCTAATCAAGGGGGCACCTAATTGTCTGGGGTTTCAGGATGTGGGGGTGTTGCTGGGTGCTGCAAATGTCCTTCTCTGCCTTTGAAGACCAGTTTGGCAGCCCTCCCCCTTCCTGCCTCACCATCTGCTGAGGGGAGATTCTCTCCCCCAAGCACATTCCTTTGTGTGAAGCCAGGCCACTTCACACCTCATCAAGGCAGCCTGGCAGAAGCTGCTGCAGGCTGGCCAATCAGAGCACAGCAGCAAAAACAATGCAGAGCTGAAATTGGCAACTTTTTAGGTAAAGTCTAAACTTTTTACCTGAACAAGTTATATTAAATACAACAACTGGAAGTTGTGGGATTTATTACAACAATTAATTTGATACCAAATTCTTGGTATGTAACATTTAAGGAGACTTTAAAATTTAAAATAAAGTCTGCCCATTCTAGCCTATGAAGGCCATTTACTTCTATGAGGGAAAAACGAATTTGGCTGTTTTTACCTCACCAGGGCTTATAAATCTATTTTTATAAAGTCCCTGCTTAGAGTTACATGGCACCCAGCCCTAGGGGCACATAGGGCACACCTTAGGGGTGACTTATATGTAAAAATAAGGTAGTTTAAGACTTTGGAAGTACCTTTAATTCCAAAGTCGAATTTGCATATAACTTTAATTTAAAAGCAGCCAGCAAGGCAGGCTTGCTTTTAAAATGACACTGGGCACCTCAGCAGTGCACCACCTATGCTGTGGTCCCTAAACCTACATGCCCTACCATATTCTAGGGACTTATAGGTAGGTTAACTCAGCCAATTATAATTAGCCTAATTTGCATATCCATTTTACACAGAGCACAGGCCCTGAGAATGGTTAGCAGTACCCAGGGCACAGCCAAGAGTCAGTAACCACCAGTACCTATACAAAATGAGTGGGGGTGATCAGGCAAAAAAGGAGGACTTTCCTACACTGCCCCCCCCCCCAGATGAAAGGTGATGGGTACTAACCTACACCCTGGTAGTCCTCATCAGCTAAGTGGAAAAACCTGGAAAGGCCATCTGCATTGGCATGGGCAGTCCCAGGTCTGTGCTCCACTGTGAAGTCCATCCCCTGTAGGGAAATGGACCACCTTAACAGTTTTGGGTTTTCCCCCCTCATCTGCATCAACCATCTGAGAGGTCTGTGGTCAGTTTGTACACGGAAGTGAGTGCCAAACAAGTAAGGCCTCAACTTCTTCAGGGACCAGACCACAGCAAAGGCCTCCCTCTCAATGGCACTCCATTTTTTCTCTCTAGGGAGTAGTCGCCTGCTGATGAAGGCAACTGGGTGATCATGGCCCTCTTCATTAACTTGTGCTAACACAGCCCCAATCCCTTCCTCTGAAGCATCTGTTTGTACTACAAACTCCTTGCTATAGTCAGGGGCCAGTAACACTGGTGCTGAACACATAGCCTGCTTTAGGGTGTCAAAAGCTTTCTGACACTCTGGGGTCCAAATGACCTTCTTGGGCTGTTTCTTGGAGGTAAGCTCAGTCAGAGGGGCCACTATGGTCCCAAAATTCTGAACAAACCTCCTGTAGTACCCAGTCAGGCCAAGAAAGGCCCTGACCTGAGTCTGGGTTTTAGGAGCCTCCCAATCCAGAATAGTCTGGATCTTGGGCTGGAGAGGTTGTACATGGCCTCCACCAACAAGGTGGCCCAGGTACACAACAGAGCTTTGCCCTATCTGGCACTTGCTTGCCTTGATAGTCAGGCCTGCTTGAAGCAGGGCCTGAAGCACTTCCTTCAGGTGGACCAGGTGGTCCCTCCAGGTGGAACTAAATACAGCTATATCATCCAGATAAGCTGCACTGAAAGATTCCAACCCAGATAGGACTCTGTTCACCAACCGTTGGAAGGTGGCAGGAGCATTTTTCATGCCAAAGGGCATCACCTTGAACTGAAAGTGGCCCTCTGATGTGGAAAATGCTGACCTCTCCTTAGCTCTTGGACTTAAGGCAATCTGCCAATATCCTGAGGTCAGATCAAATGTGCTCAGGAATTTGGCAGCCCCCAACCTGTCAATGAGCTCATCAGCTCTAGGTATGGGGTGAGCATCAGTCCTAGTGACTGCGTTTAGACCTCTGTAGTCCACACAGAATCTCAATTCTTTCTTCCCACCTTGGGGATTAGCTTTGGGCACCAGTACCACTGGACTGGACCAAGGACTATCAGAGGGCTCAATTACCTTGAGGTCCAACATCTTAGCCACTTCAGCTTTGATGTTGGCCTTGACCTGGTCAGACAGCCTGTACAGCTTGTTCTTGACAGGCAAGCTGTCACCAGTGTCAACATCATGGACACACCAATTGGTGAGTCCTGGGGTCAGGGAGAACAGACTAGCAAACTGTCCCAAAACTTGCTTACAGTCTTTTTGTTGCTGATCTGTCAATTTGGGAGACAGTACCACTCCCTCCACTGACCCATCTTTTGCCTTTGAGGACAGGAGGTCTGGCAGAGGTTCACCCTCCTCCTCCTTCCCTTCATCAGTGACCATTAGCATGGTCATGTCTGCCCTGTCCTGGTGGGGTTTCATCCTGTTTACATGCAGGATCCTGTGAGGATTCCTGGGGGTGCCAAGGTCCACCAAGTAGGTGACCTCACCTTTTTTCTCCAGAATTGGATAGGGCCCAGTCCATTTGGCCTGAAGTGCCCTAGGAGCCATAGGCTCCAAAACGCACACCAGCTGTCCTGGGTGATACTCAGGCATGGTAGCCTTTTGATCATGCCAGAGCTTCATGAGCTCCTGGCTGGCCTCCAGGTTTCTGCTTGCCTTCTTCATATACTCAGCCATACGTGACCGCAGGCCCAGTACATAATCTAGTACATTCTCCTTGGATTCTTTGAGAGGCTTTTCCCAAGACTCTCTCACCAAGCACAATGGGCCTCTTACAGGGTGCCCAAACAGTAAATCAAAGGGGCTGAATCCAACCCCCTTCTGTGGCACCTCTCTGTAGGCAAACAGCAGGCATGGGAGGAGGACATCCCATCTCCTCCTGAGTTTGTCAGACAAACCCATGATCATGCCCTTCAGGGTCTTATTAAATCTTTCCACGAGACCATTGGTCTGTGGGTGGTAGGGGGTGGTGAACTTATAAGTAACACCACACTCATCCCACATGGCTTTCAGATAGGCTGACATAAAATTTGTGCCCCTATCTGAGACCACCTCCTTTGGGAATCCCACTCTGGTGAACACACCAAGTAGGGCCCTAGCCACTGTGGGAGCAGTGACTGTCCGGAGGGGTATTGCCTCAGGGTACCTGGTGGCATGGTCCACTACCACCACAATGTACCTGTTACCTGAAGCAGTTGGTGGGTCTAGGGGGCCAACAATGTCAATCCCCACCCGCTCAAAGGGAGTCCCAACCACTGGCAGTGGTATCAGGGGAGCCTTTGGTTTGCCTCCTGTCTTGCCACTGGCTTGACAGGTGACACAGGAGCTGCAAAACCCCCTGACTTTTTCTGACATTTGGGGCCAATAAAAATGGTTGACCAGCCTGTTCCAGGTCTTGGTCTGTCCCAAATGCCCAGCTAAGGGGATATCATGGCTTAAGGTAAGGAGGAATTCTCTATACTTCTGGGGGACCACTACTCTCCTAGTAGCCCCTGGTTTGAGGGCCCTTGCCTCAGTGTAGAGAACTCCATCCTCCCAGTAAACCTTGTGGGACCCACTGGTATCCCCTTGTTCTTGCCTGGCAGCAGTCTGCCTCAGGCCCTCAAGAGTGGGACACTCTCTTTGTCCCTGGCACAAATCTTCTCTGGTGGGCCCACCTGCCCCTTGCAGTTCTGCCAAGTCAGGCATAGTTTGCAGGGAAAGTGTCCCTCCCTCAGAGTTCAGATCCTCCCCTCAGGGTTGGATTCTTCCTGACCCTCTGTACTTGTTGGGGCTGGCAATCCAGACCCAGTGCCCTTTCTCTTTTTCTTGGAGGCTTGGCCCTTTGTTCCAGGGTCCAAGTGTCCAGCATTTCCCTGTTGTGCTGCCTGTGACCTGGTCACAGCACACACCCATTCAGGGAGGTCCAGCATCTGTGCATGGACCCTTCTCTCCACTTCTGACCATTCAGATGCTTCAAGATCATTTCCCAGCAGACACTCTACTGGGAGGGCAGGAGCTACAGCTACCTTTTTAGGGCCAGTCACACCTCCCCCTTCCAGACTCACCATAGCCATGGGATGGAGTTTGGTTCTGCTATCTGCATAAGTCACCTGGTGGAAGACACCAGGTAAGACCTGCTCTGGAGAAACCAGCTTTTCTGTGACCATTGTCACACTGGCTCCTATATCTCTCAGAGCTTCCACTTCAGTCCCATTGACTTTAGGCCTCTGCCTATACCTCTCCATGATGGGAGGTAAGGTGGCCATAGTTGCAATGTCCACCCCACCCACGGATACTAAGGTGACCTCAGTGTACCCTGATTCCACCCCTGGGCCAACTTCCACCCCCAACCCTACACTAGCAATCCCCTGGGATTGTCCACCAGTGGGGGGCTTCTTGGAGCAGATAGCATCTCCTCTTTTATGTCCAGGTTGATGACAATCAAAACACTTGCCGGCCTTAGCAAGCTCCTGAAACCTTCCTGCTTTAGCAGGATCAAAATTCTTTCCCTGATACCGTTTCCCTTTAAAAGTGAATTGGCTCGGGGCTCCTCCTCCCTGAGAAGTTTTTGGGGACTCTTGTGAGGACTCTTTGGGTTTTTTGTCATCTTTCCCCTGGTTCTTCCCCTGAGAAGAACCATGTCCTCCCTTTTTCTGATCACCCCCTGGGGGTTTCTGGTTAACCCTAGTTCTTAACCAGTCATCTGCTGCCTCCCCCAGCTCTCTGGGGTTGGTCAACCTAGAGTCTACTAGATACTGGCGGAGCCTCTCTTGGACACAATTAGTTAGAAGGTGCTCCCTCATAATCAAATTGTACAGCCCCTCAAAGGTACTTACCCTGTTGCCCTGTATCCAGCCCTCCAGTGCCTTTACTGAGATGTCCACAAAGTCCACCCAGGACTGGGTGCTTGTCTTTTGGGTGTCCCTAAACTTAAGCCTATACTGCTCTGGGGTCAGACCAAACTTTTTAGTCAAGCAACTCTTCATACTGGGGTATGAGTCTGCATCCTCCCCACTCATGGTTAGGAGCCTATCCCTCCCAGAGTTGGGAACTAACTCCCAAAGAAGTGAACCCCAGTACTGAGGCTTGACTTTCCTCATCTGGAGGGCCCTCTCAAAGGCCCCCAGCCACTTATCTATGTCATCCCCCTCTACATAGGCAGGAACCACCCCTTTGGGTAATCTGGGGGCAAAACCCCCACCCAGGGACACCTCAGCCTCTTTATCGCTGCCACCATCTCTTTTCTCTTTGCTTGCCCACTTTTTCTTTTCTAGGGCCAGCTTCTCTGCTTCCAAAGCTATGTATGCTAGCTGGGCCTCCAGCTCTCTTTCTCTGATGGATGGGTTCTCTCCTCCTGAAGGGACCCCCTTCCTACCACTAGCTTTGGGTCTGCCCCTAGTGACTGTATCTACTGAGGACCGTTCTTCCTCATCCTCACTTGGGCTCAGATGCCTTCCCTCCCCTGAGAGGTTAGAGCTAGCATCCTCCCCTTTTTCTTCCTCCTCTGGAGCTTCCTCTGTGCCTAGCTCTTGGGCCTCAGCCCATGCTGTCAGGGATTTAATCAGGATTTGCTTCCTGAGATCAGTGGTTGCAGGCAACCCTCTTTCAATACACAACCCCCTAAGCTGGACTACTGTCAGTGTGGGTAGGCTAGCCAGATCAAGCTCCATGGTTCCCTAGTTTTGTGTCAACAAAAACTTTTTTGCAAAAATTGGAAACAAGAATTTCGAAAAATTACAAAAATTCAATAATTAATTAAAAAACAAATTAAAATAAAAAAATAAAAAAATAATTTTTGCACTAAGACAATTTAAAGGATTTTTAATTTGTTTTACTCAAAACTGTAACGTGATACTGAACACAAGTACAGGATCCCACCGCTGCCACCAAAAATGTTGTAAAATGGGTTATTAGTAAGGGCAGGTAGGTACCTACACCTAGCAACAAGCCACTAACCTCCACCTAGGTACAGTTAGGTCTCAGTAAATTAATCCCAGCTCAACCCTTGGTAGCTTGGCAACGAGCGTCAAGGCTTAACTTAGGAGACAGTGTGTAAAGCATTCAAATATCACAAAACAGTAATTAAATAAAACACAGGAAACAGTTTAAAAATCCAAAACCAATTTATAAAAATAGTTTATATTTTTATCTATAAAATGACACAAAAACGATTAAAATCGGTTCAGGGGAACCGGAGATATGAATTTTTAAAGAATTATTTTTTTTCTAGCGCTTAGAAACAAAAAGCGCCAATCGGGTCATCTGGTTGCACCAGGACCGGGGCAAAGTCAAAGTTTCAGGCCGACCGCGATGGAGCCCTGCTCGGCTACAAGTCGCGGGAGGCCTCGGTCAAAAAGTTACCTTCTGACTTAGTCTTTATTTTGAAGTTTTTCTTCACCGGACGAACCTGCCAGTTGAATCCGACCTCCTGGAGCCCTTGTCCGGATACGCGATGTGGGTTTCCTCGGTGGTGATTTTTACCTTCGGACTTAGTCGTTTTTTCGAGATGAAAATCCTTCGACCGGGGTAAACCTGGATCTTGATCCGACGTCCGTGGAGCCCTTCTCGGATACGATGGCTGGGAGGTCCCGGTCAACTTTTTACCTTCGGACTTAGTCTCTTTTTCTGATGTTTTTCTTTACCAGGACGAACCACGAAGTCAGGCCGGGTCGCGGTTGAGGCAAGCCGGCTAGAATTTCCACGGCGGGTCGGTCCCTCTCTGGAGCTTTTTTACAAAAATTTTCAAATCTTCTCCAAACTTCTGGGGCTTCACCCAGATGTTCTTTTAAGGTTCTTTTGGGGTCCACAGCTCACCCCAAGGGTCCAGAAGTTCTGTGATGGTCCTTAGGGGGTGCGGACTTCAACTCCCAGAATGCACCTGGTGCAAACTCCTTTTTGGCCACTGGACAGTGGTCAGCTGGTCACTTTTTCAGGAGTTGGTGCAGGGGACTCTGGATAGCAATTTTTCACCTGTAGCAAACAGGGAGTCCCTCCTTGAACCAGTTGAAGCCAGGCAAAGTCCTTCTTGTGGTGAAGCCCAAGTGTGCAGCTGGTGCAGTCCTTCTGAGTGCAGGTTCCAGGTGCAGGCCAGGGGCCCAGCAGGGCAGTCCTTCTTCTCCTTTAGTTCTTTTCTTCTTGAAATCTGGCAGGGATCTGAGGTGTGGGGGCAGGTCTGCCAGTTTTATCCTTGCTCCTGGGTGAAAAGCAGGGGGGTCCTGGTCCTCCAATCAGGTACAGGGTCGTCCCCCTGTGATGACCACTTCCTGGGAAGTGTGGCAAAAAATCCCAACCCAAAAGGCAACAGTCTCTAAAAATCCAACATGGATGAATCTGATTTTTGGAGGTTACATCTGGCTGAGCCCACCCACTGGTGTGGCTAAAAATCATAAACACACCCCTCTCCTGCCCTCTCCTAATCTAATCAAGGGGGCACCTAATTGTCTGGGGTTGCAGGATGTGGGGGTGTTGCTGGGTGCTGCAAATGTCCTTCTCTGCCTTTGAAGACCAGTTTGGCAGCCCTCCCCCTTCCTGCCTCACCATCTGCTGAGGGGAGATTCTCTCCCCCAAGCACATTCCTTTGTGTGAAGCCAGGCCACTTCACACCTCATCAAGGCAGCCTGGCAGAAGCTGCTGCAGGCTGGCCAATCAGAGCACAGCAGCAAAAACAATGCAGAGCTGAAATTGGCAACTTTTTAGGTAAAGTCTAAACTTTTTACCTGAACAAGTTATATTAAATCCCACAACTGGAAGTTGTGGGATTTATTACAACAATTAATTTGATACCAAATTCTTGGTATGTAACATTTAAGGAGACTTTAAAATTTAAAATAAAGTCTGCCCATTCTAGCCTATGAAGGCCATTTACTTCCATGAGGGAAAAACGAATTTGGCTGTTTTTACCTCACCAGGGCTTATAAATCTATTTTTATAAAGTCCCTGCTTATAGTTACATGGCACCCAGCCCTAGGGGCACATAGGGCACACCTTAGGGGTGACTTATATGTAAAAATAAGGTAGTTTAAGACTTTGGAAGTACCTTTAATTCCAAAGTCGAATTTGCATATAACTTTAATTTAAAAGCAGCCAGCAAGGCAGGCTTGCTTTTAAAATGACACTGGGCACCTCAGCAGTGCACCTAGGTGTGCACCACCTATGCTGTGGTCCCTAAACCTACGTGCCCTACCATATACTAGGGACTTATAGGTAGGTTAACTTAGCCAATTATAATTAGCCTAATTTGCATATCCATTTTACACAGAGCACAGGCCCTGGGACTGGTTAGCAGTACCCAGGGCACAGCCAAGAGTCAGTAACCACCAGTACCTATCCAAAAAGAGTGGGGGTGATCAGGCAAAAAAGGAGGACTTTCCTACAGTTACAGACTCCATTTTGTATTCAGCTTAGCCTTAGCTTCACTGCCACGTTAAAAGGGCGAGTAGTTTTCCATGCAAAACATGTTATGCAACGTGTTTTCTATTCTGCGTGTTCTTTTCTCACTGAAGGGCTATGACATAACATGGAGGAGTCAGTTATCAAGATAAGGATGTACTAGACTAATGTTTATGATACAGCAGGGAACGGTTTAGTTTTGGGAAAGACACCCTGGGATTTTGGGCAAGTTCCAATGTGTTTCTTTCAAAGCTCACCTAAAATAGCCAGCATTTTTTTATACTTTTTACCGAGCAGAAGGGGTTTTTCCAGAAAGCTCCTTCCTTGTTGTTTAAAGTATATAAGAGACCCAGGTAGACAGTGGGAGATTCAGAGACCTCAATCAGGATTTAGAAGTCAAATGCCTGATATATTTCCCGTGAGGGTAGAGATCTCTCTTTCTCGTTGAGGTCAAACCGGGTTCACAACTTGCTGGCAGGAGAAAGATGAAGCACCAGACAGGCCCTACAGTGATGCATTTTTATTAATTATTTGCTTTGCATTGTGTATGAATTTATATATATCTCAATATAGGTGTTTGTATCCTTGCATGTATATATTTGCTGTTTATAGATTGAAGATTCTTTGTACATGGTCTTATTTCATTGTTGCATATTTTAAAAGTACACTTTTGATTATACAAGCCTTCCTTCATGAGCCTTGCAAAAAGATATAATAAATGTCTTCTTTAGATTAAGAGGTGCATTCCAGTGAATCTTTTCAACTCCTCTCAGCGTGCGTATCTTGGCTCAGTCAGCAGTAAAGGAAAACACTTCGACGTATCAGCAGGGAGGAAGGTTGAAAGTGCACATATAAAAGTGAAAATATGTTTAGCAATAAGACTAAAACATCTGCTTCTAAAAATGTGTGTGAAGAATGTTTTTCAAATTCCTGGATTGTGCCGGGCAAATGAATTTTCACATTTGGCTGATTTATCGGAGAGTAGGAATGAATGTTTGAATGAAGCAGATCCAACAGACATTTTGTCTTGCTTAAAAAAAGTACCAGTTGAAGGGAATGATCTTTCAGTTTTTGGCAGACAGGGTGGATACTTTTGTTTGCCTACATAAAAATGCATGAAAAATGTAAACAGTTAGAGAGGGTGAATGGACAATTGGAAAAGCAGTTTGTGGATTCAAAGAGTACTGTCACCATGTTGTCTTGAGAGAATAAATTATTGCAAGATAAGGCAGACATGTATCAAACCATCGCAGAACGTGCTGCAATCAACATAGCTCAAAACAATTATCTTAAACACAGAGGAAGGATAAATCAGAAAAAGTTTCATTGAGTCATTGCTAATGCTGGTTTGTACTCGTGCCCAGATTCATCCTGAGATAGCAGCCTTTGGACCAGCAGTGATCCGTCAAACTCTAGTGATGAGGAGAGTAAAAAAAGGTGGGGAACAGGGGGACTTAGAAGGGCAGAATGTAGTGCGTGCACAGCCAATATTTAGATGAAAACTTCAGCACACCACAAGATCCAGCAGGAGTTGCACTACATACTCTAGAAGATTACACTCAGCAAGAAGTAAATGACATTATGGATCCCTTTAAACAGAGAACAGGGGAGTCCCTACTTGCTTGGGTCATTAGGTTGTTTGAAAACAGCGCTTCTGGTGTTATGTTAGATATTTGGGACTCTCGCAATTTCTGTACTCTAAGTTCTGACCTAGTAATACAGGAACAGTTCAGGGGTTTTCAAGGATAATGCCAGACCACTTTGTTATAATTAGTTGTTGATGGATATAATCTGAAGTACCCCACTGATTCAGGATGGGCTCCCAATGGGAAACCCTGGTATACCTTTTGTGATGCAATGCAAAGAATTAAGGAGAAGGCAATGAAATCTGCCATTTTCTTGTGTAATGCACAAGATGGACCGCATACTGTGCCAATAAGAAACAAATTAATTTGCCTTGCTCCACCTGCCTATAAGCAAGTAATTATGACTTTATTAATCAATCAGACAGGGCAGGCTTTGAAAGATGTACTAGAGGCGGTCAGAGGGTTAGGTGAATTGTGAATTTGGGATAAACCTGAGAGATCTTCAAGGTCTAAGGGTCACACAGATAACAACATGGTGTACAGGAAAGACATGTTTACGGCACTACTAAAAGATGGTGTCAAGAAAGAACAGATTGAAGGGATAGATATTAAAAGCCTGTAGGAAATGTACTGTAAAAGAGGTTTGGATCGAAAGGAAGGCAGCAGAAAGGTAAACAAGCAAGAAAACAAGTGTGAAACACAGAACCAGTCACAGTTATCAGGGGAAGGAAGAGAAAGGGAGAGAAATGTTTCCTCATGAGAGAGAAAGTAAAACCTGGACAAAGACTGGTTAACTTTTGAGAACAGGGACGGGGGCGAGCCTGCTCGCAAATATAAAAGCATATATCCAGACCTCACCTGGGCAAAAGTTGACAGGTTTAAATTAGGTTTAATTAATCTTGGACAGGTTTAATTAATCTTGCCAAGTTCCGGTACAGAGTTGAGATCGTCGAGATAACAGACCTCATGTTGATTTAGAAATACATTGGAAACACAAAAATGTGCAAAAAGTTTGAGCCTTAGTTGACACCAGGGCTGCGGCCTCTTTGATTTATGGAAACCCTAGGAAGTTTAACGGACCGCATTACACCATCACAGGTTTGGGGGAAGGTAGACTCCTGCTGTGCAAACTACAGTTCAATTGAAAATAGGGAGAACAGCACAAAGAGAATATACTGTGCTGATTGTGCCTCTTTTGGAATAGATACAGGGAACTGACATTTTGAAAGGAATTACTTTGTATCTAGAAGATGGTTGTTATCAGTTTGGAATAAAAAGATACACTTCAGTGGCAGCCATGAGACTGGGTAGTTTAAAAATTCCCCCAGTGAATGTGCCCCTGGCAACTAAAGTAATTCATTTGAAGCAGTACTGCATTCCTGGAGGACATGATGAAATAAGTGAAACTATAAAAGACATGATTGAGGCTGATGTAATAGCTCTAACTACTACTGAATGGAACAATCCCCTCTGGCCGGTTAAACGACCTGACGGGCGGCACAGAATGACAGTTGGTAACGGGGAGCTGAATAAACATACACCCCCTTTGATAGCCGTGGTCTCAGACACCATCACTTTGATTGAACAAATACAGAAACATACAGGGACATGGTATGCCACCATCGATATTGCCAACTGTTATAAATGGGGTCTTTGGTTGGCAGTTAGGTTACCCAATGTCCAAGCAAGGACCCTCACTCTAGTCATGGTAAGTCACACACAATCCAAATTATCCTGTGCCACCCTCTGGTAGCTTGGCACTGAGCAGTCAGGCTTAACTTAGAAGGCAATGTGTAAAGTATTTGTGCAATAAATCATGCAATAACACTATATAGCACCACAAACATACACCACACAGTGTTTAGAAAAATATATCAGATTTATCTGGATATTTGCAGGTCAAAACGAGAAAAGATGCAATAAGAAATTGTAGAGATTTAATTGAAAAGGGATATGAAGTGTCTTAAGTCTTTAAAAAAAAAAAAGTCTCTTTCATGCACAAAGTACCTGGTTTGGAGTGAAAAACCTCCGCAAAGGGCCACAGAGTAGGAGATGCGTGGAAAATGGTGTGTGCGTCGGTTTCGCCCCTTCACACACGGACTTGCGTCGTTATTTTTCATGCGGGGAAGACGTTGCGTCATTTTCCGGCTCGCGGACAGTTCTCCTCTGTGGGTCACCGTGGAACAAGCTGTGTGTCGAAATTGTCGCCGCACAAGGAGTCCAGTTGCAAGAGAGAAGTCTTTTTGGTCCTGAGACTTCGAGGAACAGGAGGCAAGCTCTATCCAAGCCCTTGGAGAGCACTTCTGCAGCAAGGCAAGAGTTCAGCAAGGCAGCAGGGCAACAGCAAGGCAGCAGTCCTCTGTAGAAAGCAGTCAGGTGAGTCCTTTAGGCGGCCAGGCAGTTCTTCTTGTCAGGGTGCAGGTTTTGGTTCAGGTTTCTTCTCCAGGAAGTGTCTGAGGTGGTAGGGCAGAGGCCCTGATTTATACCCAAATGTGCCTTTGAAGTGGGGGAGACTTCAAAGAGTGGTTTAGAAGTGCACCAGGTCCCCTTCCAGTTCAATCCTGTCTGCAGGGTCCCAGTAGGGGGTGTGGCAGTCCTTTGTGTCAGAGCAGGTCCTCCACCCTCCCAGCCCAGGAAGAACCATTTAAAATGCAGATGTATGCAAGTGAGGCTGAGTACCCTGTGATTGGGGTGTGTCTGAGTGAATGCACAAGGAGCTGTCAACTAAACCCAGCCAGACGTGGATTGTAAGGCACAGAAAGATTTAAGTGCAGAGAAATGCTTACTTTCTACAAGTTGCATTTCAAGAATAGTAATATTAAATCCAACTTCACCAGTCAGCAGGATTTTGTATTACCATTCTGGCCCAACTAAATATGACCTTCCTACTCCTTTCAGATCAGCAGCTACCACTTCAACAATGTATGAGGGCAGCCCCAATGTTAGCCTATGAAGGGAGCAAGCCTCACAGTAGGGTAAAAACGAATATAGGAGTTTTACACTACCAGGACATGTAAACTACACAGGTACATGTCCTGCCTTTTACCCACACAGCACCCTGCTCTAGGGATTACCTAGGTCACACATTAGGGGTGACTTATATGTAGAAAAAGGGGAGTTTTAGGCTTGGCAGGTACTTTTAAACGCCAAGTCGAAGTGGCAGTGAAACTGCACACACAGGCCTTGCAATGGCAGGCCTGAGACAAGGTTAAGGGGCTACTTAAGTGGGTGGCACAACCAGTGCTGCAGGCCCACTAGTAGCATTTAATCTACTGGCCCTAGGCACATATAATGCACTCTACTAGGGACTTACAAATAAATCAAATAGTCCAATTTGGTGTGATACAAGGTTACCATGTTTAAAGGGAGAGAGCATATGAACTTTAGCACTGGTTAGCAGGGGTAAAGTGCGCAAAGTCTAAAAACCAGCAAAAATGAGGTCAGAAAAAGAGAAGGAGTAAGGCAAAAAGTCTGGGGATAACTCTGCAGAAGGGCCATTTCCAACACCAACGCATTCTTCTCTATACCCTTGGTGCCAGAATGTCAAGAACAATTTTCATTTTTCCACTGCGGAAGACAGTTATGAATGTTATCTTTGCCTTAAGGATACTTACATAGTCCCACTATCTGTCACAGACTGGTGGCAGAGAACCTGGGTTAAGTATCTGTCATTCCAGGTGTGCAATTGACCCATTCCATTGATGATGTGATGATTCAGGGAGAGACAGAAGAACAGGTGCATATCCAGTTGGAGAGAGCAGTGGAACTTTTGCAGAGTAAGGGGTGGATGATTAACACAGATAAGACACAAGGACCATCTCAAAATGTGAAGTGTCTAGGCATTCAGTGGAATCAGGGATACAGAGTGGTGTTACCAGAAGCAAAGCAAAAGATTCTCGAGGTTGCCACATCCCACACTAAGCAGGAGACACAGAGATTTATTGAATTGTTTGGTTTTTGGAGACAGCACATGCCTCATTTGAGTCGGACCTTGGCCTCTCTGTGCAAAGCGACAAGGAAGAAACATGAGTTTGAATGGGGTGAAGAGCAGCACTGTGCTTTTGATTTGGCAAAGGATGCAATTCAACAGGCTTTGGACTTGTGGCCAGTGCAGGAGGGAGACATTGAGTTGCATGTAACTGTTCAGGGACAGTATGCAAATTAGAGTATGTGGCAAAAACAAGGAAGGACTAGGGTACCCCTGGGGTTTTGGACTAGAAAACTACCTGACTCTGGTGAGCGCTATTCTCCTTTTGAAAATCAGCTTTTGACCTCTTATTGGGCTCTAGTGGATATTGTGCAAATAACACTAGGTCATAATGTAATTCTGAGACCTGAAATAACAATCATGCAGTTGGTGATGAGTTCACCTAAATATCACCATTTAGGACATGCATAAGAGGCTAGTATCATACCTTGAAATGGTACATGCAAGACAGGGCTCGAGTAGGACTGGCAGGCACTGCAGCACTACATGAACAGGTGTCACAAGCCCCTGTACAGGATGAGGAAAGGGTGCAGGGGGTACCCCAGGTAAAAGAGTCACCAGTGAAATGGGGTGTGCCATTTGAATCCTTGTCCCCTGAGGATAGGAAGCATGTATGTTTTACTGATGGTTCATCCAAATACGTGGGTACCAAAAGACATTGGAAAGCAGTGTCATACAATCCAGTTACCAAAATGTTGTTGACCACCACAAGAGAAGGAAGAAGTAGCCAATATGCAGAGTTGTACGCTGTGTATCAGGCCCTAATGCAAGAGCTGCCTGGGACTTGACATATTTACACTGATACTTGGTCCACTGCCAATGGGTTAGCCACTTGGCTTCCCACATGGCATGCACATAACTGGTTTATCCACTTAAAGGAGGTGTGTGGCAAAGATTAGTGGCAGGAAATTTGGTAAATGTTAGAACAAAGCATTGTTACTGTATATCACGTGAATGCTCATTGTCCCACTGACTCACTAAAACGCTGGTTCAATTCTCTTGCAGACGATAAAGCCAAAATTTCAGATGCAGAAGTTGCAACACAGGATTCTGACTTGGTGGGGATGGCTAAATGGGTGCTCAAAAATGTGGACATCTGGGAGAAAAAAACACTTACAGGTGGGCAGAGATTAGAGGGATACACATCCCCCTAGATTTGATAAAAACTGTGATTTTGCAATGTCCTATTTGTTAGCATACACAACAGGGATCTGTCCCCCAAACAGTCAAAGGTCAACTGGGGAGAGGAAAGTTACCAGGACAGATATGGCAAATTGATTACATTGGACCACTACTGATTAGTCGCAGGTGTCAATACGTCTGCATCGTAGTGGACATTTACTCTAGGTACCTGATTGCTGTCCCTTGCAAACTTGCTGCTCAGCACAATACTATCAGAACTTGGGACTTGTTAATGTTGTAATATGGAGTACCACTCTAGGTCCAGAGTGACAATGGGTCACACTTCAAAAGCAAATTGGTGCAGGACCACAGTTCTCAGCACAATATTGAGTGGCTATATCATATCCCTTATTATCCACAAGCGTCAGGACTGATTGAGAGAATGAATGGCTTACTGAAAGCCTAATTGCGAAAATTATCTGATGGAACCTTGAAAAACTGCAGAGAGCATTTAAATGAAGCCCTCTAAATTCTAAATAACAGACAATTAACACATGCTGAAACACCCCTGATGTGAATGTTAACTCCAGCTTTGCAAATACAACCACATGTAGCCACCAATACCATCATGTACTGGGAAATAAAATCTGGAGCCTTAGCTCCTTACAGCGCCACACCCGAATCTGCAGGTCTTGACTTACATGTTTTACAAGTTTACAGACTGAAACCACAAGACATAGCACTGTGTGAAACAGGTGTTGGAGGACAGATACCCCCGGAGAATTTCGGTTTGAGTGCTCCCAGATCTGGGTTGGCCCTCAAAGGTATTCAGATTTTAGGGGGAGTGATTGAGGCAGATTTCCAAGGAGAAATCAATGCTATTCCGTTAAATAGTGGAGAAGTTTATTTATTCATACAAATCGGAGACAGAATTGCCCAACTTGTCATAATTCCAGTGTATGGAGGATAGGAGAGGAAGGGGACTGCCCCAGCCCTTTCTACTGTATGTGGGGAGGGAAATTATGGTTCAACAGACAAAAACCCTGGTGCTAAAGTGTGGGTGGAATCCCCAAATGACCATCCCGAACCTGCAGAAATTATAGCAAAGGGCCCCAATAATCATGAAACCAGGAAAGGAAAATGGGAACATATTCCAGCTGATAAATGTTATTTGCAAGAATGATCATACTTGTTTCTTTTACAGATCATACTACAGCTTGTCTTTACCGTGAGTGTAGCCGTGTGATCTCCTTTTCGGCGTGTGCGTGTGGGGTCTGGAAAGACATATCACCCCCAAACTCAACTTGATTGATCAACCACATTGTGCAACACCTTTACTGCATCTGAATTACAACATGTGGATTCATTTGGCGCAGACCGTGCTCAACAGATCCGACTTCTGCATGGGCGCCATGAAAGGCACTCTGGATGTTTTGTCAACATGTTTGAGGGCCATACCAACACCAACAAGCATCTTATTAGAAATTTTGAATGCCAGTAACCAGGATAAAGATGTGCAAGAACATGACGTGGAAACCCACTTCAGTCTATATGAGTATTGCAGGGACTGTCAGGAAACAACCGATGAGAAGTGGGATAATTTCATTCAGATAATTACATACAACTTTACTACCGGTGACGTGTGTTATTACATGTCCTGCAATTCTCAGGACTTTGGAAAATGCATTCAATTGTGTTTAGAAAAGAAAACATCAACCTCTCAAAACATACTGTAGGAACACAGAGTTTTGTGCTTTTACCGAACGGATAGACATTGCGAAAATATGTCAAATTAGATGGCTTGTCATCATCTCGTGACTGCTGCCAGTCACATTAAACATATCAAGTTGCCAGTGTGGAAACCTTACTTTTACCTACATTCCAGCTAACATGACAGGCGGGCCGTGTAATTTCACATTCCTAGGACTTATGATGTTTCTATCTAATGCTATACATACTCGTTATCCTAGAGACACTATACAAATAGATGAAAATTGTGATTCAGACATTCAATTATTAACCCAATCAGAGTATCTAAGCTTATGTCTTTCTATTGTAGGCGTTCCTGGTTTAGCTGTACACAATACTGGAGTGATAAACAAATTAGCTTGTCTAATAGTTAAAAATATTAACCTTACTTCTATTGCTTTATCTGAATTTTTATTAGATGTGCGTGGTACTAGAAAAGCTGCATTACAAAATAGGGCTGCTATAGACTACCTTTTGCTAAAACATAGGCCCATGTGCGAGGGAGTGCAAAGCCACAGTCTCTCAGGTGGGTGACTTGCCCAATGCTTCTGGAGGGGGCTTCTTATATAGCAGGCCCAGGAGGGTAGCCTATATGCATTCTTCTGAAGGTGAGGGTTGCACTGTCTCATCTGAAGGTGAGGCATGCACTATGTCAGCAAGTGAAGGTGCCTCCTGGGCAGCTTCTGCTGGTGGTGAGGGCTGCACTGCCTCAGCGGGTGAAGGTGCAGCATCTGCAGGAGGAGTGGGCTGCACTGCCTCAGCTAGAGGTAAGGGCTCTGTTACCACTGGTGGTGGTGTCATCCTGCCAGCTTCTGCTGGAGGTGAGGGCTGCACTATGTCAGAAAGTGAAGGTGCCGCCTGGGCAGCCTCTGCTGGACGTGGGGGCTGCAGTTTCTCAGTTGGTGAAGGTGAAGCGTCTGCAGAGGAGTGGGCTGCACTGCCTCAGCTGGAGGTGAGTGCTCCGTAACCATTGGTGGTGGTGTCATCCTGGCAGCCTCTGCTGAAGTCAAGGGCTTCTTCCCCTTCATGGCAGATGTTGAGGGTTTCTTCCCCTTCCTGGCAGGAGTCGAGGTCTTCTTTATCTTCATGGCAGAAGTCAAGGGCTTTTTCCACTTCATGGCAGGAGGTGCGGCCTCCTTCCCCTTCATAGCAGGAGGTACGGCCTCCTTCCCCTTTTTGGCAGGAGTTGAGGGCTTTTTCCCCTTCATGGCAGTGGCTGTGGAATCCTTACCCTTCCTGGCTGGTGGAGTGAGAACTGTCACTGTCTTGCCTCCATGACTAGGGGGTACCTCACTGTCCTCATGGACTGTTTGGCTGAGGTGCTGGGCTGGGTTGTTGGGATGCTGCTCTTATGGACGGGGAGGGAAGGAAGAGGTCAAGTTGGGCAAGGAAAAGCTTTTTAGGGATGGTGGGGCGGGAAGAGGGAGGAGGGTTGGGAGTGGAGGTTGAGGGAGTGGTTGTTGGAGGAGTGCGTCTGCTTGACTTGGTTGCAGGTGCATGGGGAGTGTCCTGATATGAGGTGGATGGCTGTTGGGTGTCTGAGTGCTTGCATTTGTGTGCTTTAGGAGTAGGGGGATAGACAGGGTTGGAGAGGAGAAAAGGGACGCGTGCATGGATGTTGTGGAGGTGTCTGCTAGTGAGGTGTGTGTGCTGCTTGATGTGGTGATGCTGGTGGTGGATGTTGAAGCAGTGCATGCAGCTGTGAGTGTGGATGTGACTGTGAGGGAGATGGAGGAGGAGGAGGGGGAGGCAGTGGAGGCAGTGGTTGTGGTTATGTCTGCAACTGTCTGGTGTTTGCATGAGTGCTTGTGTGTTGAAGTGTGGTGCCTGTGTTTGACTGCTACTCTTGCGTGTTGTCTTGTGTGCATGCACGTCTGTATGTGTGCATGGGATGGGTTGGGGTTGAGGAGACTGGGACTGGGAAGTGGTAGTTGGAGGGGGCACAGTAGGGACAGGGACAATGGCTGCCATCAGAGAGGTGGCCAAAGCCTGAATCGATCTCTGTTGGGCCGCCAATCCACCATGAATGCCCTCCAGGAATGCATTGCATTGCTGCATCTGGGATGCCAGCCCCTTGATGGCATTCGCAATGGTTGACCTCGGCAACTCACTGAGGGGCTACTGGAAGACGGTGCTGGTACGGGGGTGACGACTGTACCTGCAGCTAGGGTGGTCATAGAGGTGTCTGCCACCACCAGCCAGCTTCTATCGGAGGAGGTATCTGAGTCTATGTTGTCACCTCCTGTCTCTGCTGTGGTGCTCGCCTGGCTCTCTGTCCCACTGCTTCCCTCGGTGTCGGTGGACTTTGCCTCCTGGGTCCTGTGGGATGCAGCTCCCTCTGTTGCCGTACCCCTGCTCCTCCTCCAGATTATGCTAATGCAGACATGGACAGGATGACAGAAGATAAAGGGTGGGAGACAGAAAGAGAACACTGGGTCCATTACTGCACCAACACCACAGATGGCATACATAGCACCGTCACACACAGGGATCAGGATTGAGCACTGTGCACTGCACTGGCATTGAATTGGGTAGATGCCACAGCAAGATGAGGGCCAAACACCACGAACTGCACACCTCCTGGGACCCACAAAGCCCTGTCTGACATGGAATGCAACGTAGTTAGGTTACCTTGTTTTCCCTTTCAAACATTACCCTGGAGCTGGATCATGCTGCAATGTCTGGACTGGCATTAAGGGGCACCCAGTAACTGACACCCACCACCCGGATCCCATGCCACCTACAAATTATTGTTGTAACGGACACTGCACTCACTCCCTTGTGGCTGCTGTGATGTCCTCAAGCGCCCATCCAGCTCTGGGTAAGCCACCGCCAGTATGCGGGCAATCAGGGGGCCAGGTTCCTATGGGCACCCCTTCCTCATTGGGAGGCCATCCCCAGCTGGGCCTCCGTGGTCTTCCATTCCTAGCGTCTCATGTCCTCCCACCATTTCTGACAGAGGGTGCGCCGCCTGCCATAGACCCTCAGGTGTTGCACGTCCTTGGCAATGGCGTGCCATAATCCCTTCTTCTGATGGGCGCTGACCTACAGAGGGGATACAGACAAGAGTCAACCATTACACATACAATCCAGCCTATCACTCATATGGCACACCAATCCTGTTTCCTTCACCATTGACACACACATCGGCTGGCACACACCATGTACACCACCACATGACATCAACACCCCCATGACACGATGATTGCACACACATCTCCATGCATCCTTCCCACATGCATCAGGCCCAAGGTGTACTCACCTGTTGGTCTGGAGGCCCACACAACAGTCCATGTTGGGGTAGGACCCCATCCACCAATCGCTTCAACTCCTCCGAAGTGAAGGCAGGGGCCCTTTCCCTGGTCACATGGGCCATGTTAGGTTCCAGACACAGGTCACAGCAGCACACGCAGTTGAAGGTAAGGAAACAAGTGAGACATCAGATAGAAAATGGCGGTTACGTCCACAGCGGTGTACACCGTCACCGCCGGCGCAGATCCCCATTGTCCACTGTACTCCATAGAGACCCATATTATCCAATGAGGAATTGCACGGCGGTGCAAGACCGCCTTCCGCCACGATGCACAATGTCGGCAGAGTTAGCTCACTTCCACCTATCCCTGTGTGGCTAATAGGTGAGCCACATCCCCCACCCACTGTATGTCAGTGTATGCCTTCACGTGTTATCCCCATAGCATTGTGTAAGGCTAAATGTTGTCCCTCAATACCTGCAGGTGACTCTGGCTACCCAAACCTATCATGGCTGCAGACCCCTGTGAGGAATGCCAGGACAGGGGCTGAGGACCGTTTCAATGAGGCACATGGGCGAACCGGTAGAATAATCGAGCGGACCTTCGGCCTGCTGAAGGCCAGGTTCAGGTGCCTCTATCTGACAGGTGGATCCCTGTGCTACTCACCTGAAAAGGTCTGCCAGATAGTAGTGGCATGCAGCATGTTGAACAACCTGTCCCTCAAACGACATGTGCCTTTGCTGCAGGAGGAGGGGACTGGAGATAACCCTGTGACAGCAGTGGATCCTGAGTACAGTGAGGATGAGGAGGCAGGGGATGAGGATGAGTACAATAGAACATCAATTATATGACAATACTTCCAATAAAAAATAGGTGAGAAAGTTGAACTGGCCATTACTCTGACTATTGATTTATCTGTGTGCCTGTGGCATGATGGCATTCACTTACTTTGCATCTTAATGTACTGTCACTTATGGCTTCTCATTTTGCAGACATTGATGATATGACAACATTGTCCTGATGTGATCACTACAGACAGTTCCAGGTCATTATTTGTTAGCTATCACAGTGTTCAGATCATTTGCACTCGATGTGACTGTTCCTACAAATGCACATTTAAGACACATAAAACAGTGTTTCTCAAATTGTGTTCAAGGGTGTTTATTGTAGTGCTATAAAATTGAGAGGAAAAGTGCAATGGAATGGGGTGATGGCGGACGAAAGTCCAGGGTGTTGTTCCAGTCTGCTTGCGCACAGGTCCTGTGTCCAAGGGGCCATAGAAAGGGGAGTAATGGCAGTTCAAAGTGGACAAGGTGACAGGGTGGGACACAAGGGGGACAATCAGGAGAGTCTCATTTCCTGGTGTTGGTTTGGTCTTAGCAAGTGTCTCTGGCGTTTGTCTGGTTCGCAGGGAACGTTTGCAAGGTGGTTCACCTTCTGCAGGGGGAGGGGTGCCGGTGGCCTGTGGGTCCAGTGGCGGGGCCTCCTGTTCACTAGCTGCAGCAGATTTTGTGGGCTGGTCAATAGACTGGCTAGTGGTAGGGGCCCGCTGCTGTGCTGTCCATTCCCTCATAATGTTGCCCATGTCCGCCAACACCCCTGCTATGGAGATCATGGTGGTGTTGAGGGCCTGGAAGTCCTCCCTGATCACCTGATGGTGTTCCTCCTGCAGCTGCTTGATCTCCTGCATGTTGTTCAGGATCTGGCCTATCGTGTCCTGGGATTGTTGGTAGGCACCCAGGACATTAGTGAGTGCCTCCTGGAGAGTCAGTTCCCTGGGCCTGTGTTTCCCCCTGGCGCACGGTGGTCCTCCCAGTGTCCCTGTTGCACTGTGCAACTATCCCCTGAACGGTGTGCCCACTGACCCCAGGGCCCTGATTGTCTTGGGTGTGAGGTGTAGTCTGGGGTGCCTGTACAGGTGGGCACACTGCTGATTGACTTGTCCTGGGGACAGAGGTATGGTTATGCTGGATGGGTGCTATGGTGTTCTGTGGTAGACTGGGAGTGGGCTCGGGTGACCGACTGTCCAGTGGTCCCTGACGGGCCAGGTTGTTGATCCAGATCCTGGAGTCCAGAGTTACTGTCATCACTGGGGGCATCTTCTGTTGGGGGACAGGATAGTTGTGGAACCTCCTCTCCACTGAGATCGGCTAGGGTACCTGTGGGAATGTAAGTGATGTATTATGCTTCATGCCTGTGACATGTTGTACATCCCCATCTTTCCCTCTATGGTTGCTATTGCCCTGCCACCTCTGAATGTGTATGGTGATATATTGTGGGATTGTTAGTTCCCCTGTGCGGTGCATGCTTTTGTGATGGGTGTCTATGCAGGACTGGGCATTGGAGTTAGTCCTATGTGTAGGTGCATTGTGTGGGATGGAGTGGAGTGATGGGAGTGAGGTTGAGGGGGTGTGATGGCATGCAGTTATGGGGTGTGATAAGTGGTAAATGTTGACTTACCAGTGTCCAGTCCTCCGGCTACTGCAGCGAGTCCCTCAGGATGCAGTAATGCCAAGACTAGCTCCTTCCATGCTGTGAGCTGTGGGGGAGGAGGTGGAGGTCCAGTGCCAGTCCTCTGTATGGCGAGCTGGTGCCTTGCTGCCACTGAACGCACCTTCCCCCATAGGTTGTTCTACCTCTTCCTGTTGATGTCCCTTGTTCTTGGATGCTGTCCCACAGCATTCACCTTGTCCATGATTCTCCCCCATAGCTCCATCTTCCTTGGAATGGATATCTGCTGTACCTGTGCTCCAAACAGCTGCGGCTCAGCCCTGACTATTTCCTACACCATGACCCTCAAGTCCTCATCTGTGAAACGGAGCTGGCTTTTTGGGGCCATGGGTATTCTGTGGTGTTTGTTTGTAGGGTGGTGTGATTGGGTGTGCATAGTGGTGTGCGTGAGGAATATATGGGTGTGTGTGTATTTATCGCAGTCGTCTTGATGTATGTCTGGTGGCAATGATTTGTATTCGTAAAGGGTTGTGGGTAATGTGGATGTGTTTATAGTGGTGTGAGTGGGTGGGTGTGGTGTGTGTATGAGTGCCAGGTGTGTGTTGTTTAAATTGGCCAATGTTGTGTTGTTTAGTATTTGGGTGTCCATTCTGAGCACGCCGGTGTGTACCGCCAATGGTTTCCCACCGTTGAATGTCCACCTCGGTGATTCATGGGTCGTGATGTGGTGGGCGTTATTCTGTTGGTGTAGCAGTATAGGTGTAGGTACCGACAGTTCACCACTGACCTTAGGGCTGACGGATTTGTGTATGTGGTTGTATTCTGTGAATATGGTGATTGTGTATCGTAATATGCCAAGTGGATATTTGCCACTGTGGCAGTATGTTAGCAGTCATCAGCGTGGCGGTAAGCATTTTTTACCACCAATGTCATGATGAGGGCCATAATCATGGTTGCAACAAATTTGAAGGCATGTGTTGTTTTAACCTTTCTGACCACTCTAAATCTATCCAGGCCCACATTGATACACTACATACATTAGTGAAAGGGGTAAAACAGGATATGATCAGGGATGTGGGACTGGTTGTTTCAGTGGTTTTAGACAATTACGCAAAGATTTGGATGGAATTTTTTGTGGTATTAGCTCTTATTATATCACTATGTTGCTGTGTGCAATGTATTCCTAATCTGCTTGCAATGTTTAGACCAAAAAAAGTTGATTTTAAACCTGTAGGCTACACAAGTAAATGGTCAAAGGGCGGAATGTAGTGATATTTGTGTTTTGACCACTGACTTCATGTCGCACCACTTTGCACTTGGCTTAGCTGTCCACCGTCACATTAGTGGTCACCAGTTACAGACTCCATTTTGTATTCAGCTTAGCCTTAGCTTCACTGCCAAGTTAAATGTGCCAGTAGTTTTCTGTACAAAACATGTCTTGCAACATGTTATCTATTCTGTGTGTTCTTTTCTCACTGAAGGGCTACGACATACCATGGATGAGTCAGTTAGCAAGATAGGCTGTACTAGACTGATGTTTATGGTACAGCAGGGAACGGTTTAGTTTTGGGAAAGACACCTTGGGAATTTGGCCAAGTTCCGATGTGTTGAGCAGGAGGGTTTTTTCCAGAAAGCTCTTTCCTCGTTGTTCAAGGTATATAAGAGACCCAGGTCGACAGTGAGAGATTCAGAGACCTCAATAAAGATTTAGGGGGTCATTACAACCCTGGTGGACGGTGTTAAAGTGGCGGTAAGACTGCCAACAGGCCGGCAGTAAAAAAATTGGAATTACGACCGTGGCGGAAACCGCCATCAAAGACAGCCAATTTAACACTCTGATCGCTAAGGCGGTACAAACAAACAGTGCGGCAGTCACCGCCATCAGACAGGTGGAGGACAAAGTACCGCCCACAGTATCACAACCTACCAATCCGCCACCTTTTACGGGGCGGATTCACCGTGGACAAAAACACGGCGGAAACAGGACTTCGAAGGGAAAACGCTCACCTCTACACACCCCACGAGGAACCAGGACGCCATGGAACCAGAGCTGAAGATCCTGCCAGCCCTTATCTTCTTGCTCCTCTACCAGGAGCACGAACGCCGGCGGCGAAGACCATGGTGAGTACTGCACCTACGAAACAGGGGAGGGGGGAGGGAAAAAACAGGGACAAACACATGCAACACGCAGCACGCAACACCCCCACCCCCACCCTCACCCACCACAACACACACACTAATACAGCATGATACATCACAGTTACACCCCGCAACCCCCCGGAAAAATGCAAAGACCAAAGAAAATAACTGTAACCATTGTAATATATTAAAATCCAGTAAGCAAAAATATACTTATATACACTATAAACAAAATATACACCAAGAATAGTAGTCCAGGTAGTGCTCCATTGAAGTCTGTGGAACACTGGGCCCACACGGTATGGGCGAGGCCCACACAAGATCCCCGACCATGATGGAGAGAACACTGCAGGGGCATCAGATAGCAATAAAACAGGCACCTCAGGGGGAGGGAAAGGGGGGGAACCTCAGCTGGTTGAGTGCACGATGCCAAATCCACGAGGGGGCCACATGCCCACTGTTCAATCCTGGGGAGTGCAAAGCCATAGTCTCTCAAGTCTCAACGGTGGGTGGGTTGCTCACTGCTTTATCCTGGGGAGTGCAAAGCCACAGTCTCTCAAGTCTCTACAGTGGGTGGGTTGCCCACTGCTTTATTCTGGGGAGTGCAAAACCACAGTCTCTCAAGTCTCTACAGTGGGTGGTTTGCCCACTGCTTTATCCTGGGGAGTGCAAAGCCACAGTCTCTCAAGTCTCTACAGAGGGTGGTTTGCCCACTGCTTTATCCTGGGGAGTGCAAAGCCACAGTCTCTCAAGTGGATAACAGTCTCCACTGGTTTTGGAGGGGGCTTGGTGCCCAGAGTGCTTCATCCTGCCAAGGACAGAGGTAGTGGATGTATCTCTCCACTGGTTCTGGAGGGGGCTTTGTGCCCAGAGTGCTTCATCCTGCCAAGGACTGAGGTAGTGGATGTATCTCTCCACTGGTTCTGAAGGGGGCTTGGTGCCCAGAGTGCTTCATCCTGCCAAGGACTGAGGTAGCGGATGTCTTTCTCCACTGGGTCTGGAGGGGACTTGGTGCCCAGAGTGCTTCATCCTGCCAACGACTGAGGTGGTGGATGTCTTTCTCTACTGGTTCTGGAGGGGGCTTGGTGCCCAGAGTGCTTCATCCTGCCAAGGACTGAGGTAGCGGATGTCTTTCTCCACTGGTTCTGAAGGGTGCTTGGTGCCCAAAGTGCTTCATCCTGCCAAGGACTAAGGTAGTGGATGTATCTCTCCACTGGTTCTGGAGGGGGCTTGGTGCCCAGAGTGCTTCATCCTGCTCATGACGGACTCAGTAGCGTCAGTGCCCTTGGCGCTCATGGGCCAGCGGTGCTTGTGGAGGCGGTGCCCTCTTCAGCGGTGCTTGTGGCGGCGGTGCCCTGTTCAGCAGTGCTTGTTGCAGCGGTGCCCTGTTTAGCGGTGCTTGTGGCGGCAGTGCCCTGTTCAGCGGTGCTAGTGGCGGCGGGGTCCTTTGCAGTGACTCAGCCGCTGCCGGTCCTTCATGGCCCAGCGGGGCTGGTGCTGGCGGTCCTCTCTGGCCCAGCGGGGCTGGTGCTGGCAGCCCTCTCTGGCCCAGCAGGGCTGGTGCTGGCGGTCCTCTCAGGCCCAGCGGGGCTGGTGCTGGTGGTCCTCTCTGGCCCAGCATGGCTGGTGTTGGAGGTCCTCTCTGGCCCAGCGGGGCTGCTGCTGGCGGTCCTCTCTGGCCCAGCGGGGCTGGTGCCGGTGGTCCTTTCTGGCCCAGTGGGGCTGGTGGTCCTCTCTGGCCCAGCGGGGCTGGTGCTGGAGGTCCTCTCTGGCCCAGCGGGCTGCTGCTGGCGGTCCTCTCTGGCCCAGCGGGGCTGGTGCTGGCAGTGGCCTCCTGGACAGCGGTGATGATGGCGGTGGCCTCTTGGGCAGCGGGGCTGGTGCTGGCGGTGGCCTCCTGGGCAGCGGGGATGATGGCGGTGGCCTCCTGGGCAGCGAGGATGATGGCGGTGGCCTCTTGGGCAGCAGGGCAGGTGCTGGCGGTGGCCTCCTGGGCAGCGGGGATGATGGCGGTGGCCTCCTGGGCCACTGCTCCTCCGCCTGATGATGCTAATGCACACAAGAACAGGGAGACCACAAAAAGGGGGACGACGACAGAAGAAAGATATGTTGAGTGCATGCATTACCGCTACCGTTGGCGGACACGGCAGACACAGAAGCCCCCTGCACTACGCCGCGCACTTGGGCTCCACTGTTTAATCCCTGGGACATGGCCTACAAGGCTATCAACGACATCTGCACACATGGATGACACAGGAGCATGACTAGGTGTACTTGGCACTGTACACAGGTGGGGTGGGGTGCCACAGGGTCTGCCAGAACAAGGGGACCTAACTAGCACACTCGCCCTGGCCTAGGGAAACCCACAGGCCACCTCCCCCACCCAGACACCTCCACTGCACACAAAATCAGCAGAATGAGAGTGTACTCACCCCCTTGTGGCTGCTGTGATGCCCCCAATCGCCCATCCAACTTCGGGTACGCCACCGCCAGGATCCTGAATATCAGGGGGGTCATGGTGCAACGGGCACCCCTCTCACATTGGGAGGCCATCCCCAGTTGGGCCTCCACCGTCTTCTTGCTCCAGCGGCGAATGTCCTCCCATCTCTTATGGCAGTGGGTGCTCCGTCTGTGGTAAACCCCCAGGGTCCGGATGTCCTTGGCGATGGCATGCCAAATATTTTTTTTCTGGTGGGCGCTGACCTAAATGAATTGTACATGGGGAAAAGAAAAGTTATTACCAAATGCACCGTCCCAGTCATTGGCCCCCATCCCTACCCTTGCCATGATGCACATGCACTCACCCTCGTTTCATGCACACCTCAATCTCTACCCCCATCTTTCAACCACCCCACTCCACACAGGCATAGCCCATTCAACATGCTCCCAGTGTATTTACCTGTTTTTCTGGAGGACCGTAGAGTAGCGTGTACTGGGGGAGGACCCCATCCACGAGTTTCTTCAACTCCTCCGATGTGAAGGCAGGGTCCCTTTCCCCAGACGCACGAGCCATTGTCTCTTCCAGACCGAGGTCACAGCAGCACTTGCAGGGTAGGTCCTCTCCTGTCGAAGATCAGGTATCGAGTGATTGAACAGATAGAAAATGGCGGTCACGTCCGCGGCGGTGCGTACCATCACCGCCGGAGTACATCGTCATTGGCTCCTGGGACCCATAGAGTCCAATGTTAAGCAATGCAGCATTGCGCCAAGGTCTTCGACCGCCTGCCGCGACGGTGTACAACGCCAGCACAGTTACCTCACATCCCATTGTCCCACTTTACAGGTCAGGCAGCCGCCATTTCAGGGGCCCACATGGCTTAATTTTAACCTGCGTCACACATACCTAGGCCTTGCCTCAACACTCATACATGCCAATTTTCGGATTATGATTAGTGTTTGGTGTAAACTGTGGGTACGTACCTCTGAGTTGGCTGACTCTGTGCTCGCTGTTGTCCTTCATAGGCACCCTCCACTGGGACATGTGAGGAGATGGTGGCATCCTCCGGTGTACAGACCGCTGGTTGACCTGTCGGCAATGGAAGAAAGACATGTGATCATCACCTACAGGCTTCACCATGCCACAATCCAGGAACTGTGTGTCCAGTTGGAGCCAGACCTGATGTCAGCTACCCGCCATCCCACAGGAATCCCCCCTCAAGTGCAGGTGCTGTCTGTACTCCACTTCCTTGCAAGTGGGTCTTTTCAAACTACAGTGGCCATAGCATCAGGGATGTCCCAACCTATTTTTTCCAACGTGTTGTCCAGAGTGTTGTCTGCCCTGCTGAAACACATGCGCAGCTACATCGCTTTCCCTCAGGTGGAGGATTTGCCTACAGTGAAAGGAGACTTCTATGCCCTGGGACATATTCCCAACATCATAGGTGCCATTGATGGGACACATGTGGTCTTGGTCCCACCACGCAGGAGTGAACAGGTGTACAGAAACCGGAAGAGTTATCATTCCATGAATGTGCAGATGATGTGTTTGGCAGACCAGTACATCTCCCATGTTAATGCTAAGTTCCCTGGCTCAGTGCATGACGCTTACATCCTGCGGAATAGCAGCATCCCTTATGTGATGGGTCAACTCCAGAGGCACCGTGTGTGGCTATTAGGTGAGCACCTGGAAGCAAGTCAGTGGGAATGGTTGTCTGGGTCTGGGGATATCCCTAAGGGTTAGTGTGTGTATTACAGTTGTCTCTCGCCATTTGCAGGTGACTCTGGTTACCCCAACTTGTCATGGCTACTGACCCCAGTGAGGAATCCCAGGACAAGGGCAGAGGAATGCTACAATGAGGCCCATGGGCGAACTCAGCGGATAATAGAGCGGACCTTCGGCCGCCTGAAGGCCACGTTCAGGTGCCTCCATATGACAGGTGGATCCCTATTCTACTCACCAAAGAAGGTGTGCCAGATCATCGTGGCCTGCTGCATGCTTCACAACTTAACTTTGCGACGACAGGTGCCTTTTCTGCAGGAGGATGGTCCAGATGGAGGTGTTGTTGCAGCTGTGGAGCCTGTGGACAGTGAAGACGAGGAAGCAGAAGAAGAGGACATGTACAACAGAAACTCGGTGATCCTGCAATATTTTCAGTGAGACACAGGTAAGAATACAAATCTGCCTACTACATGTACTTTAACACTACTAACTCTCTACTGTCTGTCGTTTCACCCAGTGTATAGTCACTGAGTTGTCACTTTCCCTTACGATTTCACAGATGTGTGTCCCACAGTGTGACATCTGCTTTGTTTCCTCGTGGACTAGAGCTGTGTGACATAGGTATGTTGACATTACAATTGAAAGAGCATTTTGCTGCTGTAATTGCTGATACACTATTTTGAAATCACAGACTGACTCCAGATTGTTTTGTGCTTCAAGGGTGTTTATTTAAGTGCTCAATATTGGAAGGGGTTGTAAAATGGTGAGGGGTGATGGTGGAGGAATGTCCATGGCAGAGTCCAGTCTATTAGTCTCACAGGTGCATTGCCCAAATGGGCATAGGAAGTGGAGCTGGGGCAGTTTGAGGATGGACAGTGTGACAAAGTGGGACAGAAAGATGACATTCAGGGTAGTCTCATTTCTTGGCAGGGGTCTTGGAATCGTTCTCTGTCTTTGTCCTGGATCTCAGGGACCATTTGCGGGGTGGTTCTCCCTCTGCAGGGGGTGGGGTGCTGGTGTGGTGGTCCTGTGGCGGTGCCTCCTGTCCACTAGCGCCGGCGGAGGTAGTGGGCAGTTCATCATTCAGGCTAGTGTCAGGGGCCCCTTGTTGTGCCACAGTGTCCCTCCTGGTGTTGAGTACTTCCTTCAGCACCCCTACGATGGTGCCCAGGGTGGAATTGATGGCTCCGAGTTCCTCCCTGAATCCCAAATCCTGTTCCTCCTGCAGGCGCTGGTATCCTGAAACTTGGCCAGTACCGTTGCCATCGTCTCCTGGGAGTGGTGGTAGGCTCCCATGATGGAGGAGAGGGCCTCGTGGAGAGTGGGTTCCCTTGGCCTGTCCTCCCCCTGTCGCACAGCAGCCCTCCCAGTTCCCCTGTGTTCCTGGGCCTCCGTCCCCGGACCGTGTGCCCACTACCACTGCCCCCAGGTCCCTGTTGTTGTTGGGGTGGTGGGTTAGCCTGGGTTCCCTGTAGTGGTGGACACACTGCTGATTGACGTGTCTTGGGGACAGAGGTATGGGCCCGCTGGGTGGGCGCTGTGCTGGTGTTTCCAGAGGGGGGAAGCTCTGTAGTGGCCTGTGACTGTGTCAGGGGAACCGACTGTCCCGAGGTCCCGGATGGGCCAGGCTAGTCATCTAGATCCAGTTGGACAGAGCTGCTGTCATCACTGTTGGTGGTGTGGACATGTGTGGACACTCCTGTCCAGCGACGTTGGGTAGGGGTCCTGCAGGGGTATAAAGGGATGTTTCTTACATCTGTGTGTGCCATGGTGTGCAATAGATGGGTGACCGTGTACCCCAGTGCTTGCATTCCTGTGTGGGATCTTGTGTGATTGTGGTTTAGGGGGGTGTATGGGTATGTGCAGTGGCCATGTTTTGGTGATGGGTGTCCATGCTTTGTTGTTGCATGCAGGGCTTGGTGTTGGGATGGGTGGGTTGTGATAGTGAGACATTTGTGAGGAGTAGGAGTGTGGGAGATGTAATAGTAAAGCTTTGCCTTACCAGAGTCCATTCCTCCATCTACTCCTGCGAGGCCCTCAGGATGCAGAATCGCCAAGTCCTGCTCCTCCCATCTTGTTAGTTCTGGGGGAGGATGTGGGGTCCGCCGCCAGTCCGCTGAACCACAAGGTGGTGTCTTGAGACCACGGAACGCACCTTCCCCCGTAGGTCGCTCCACCTCTTCCTGATGTCATCCCGATTTCTTGGGTGCTGTCCCACTGAGTTAACCCTGTCCACTATTCTTCACCAAAGCTCCATCTTCCTAGCTATGGAGGTGTGCTGCACCTGTGATCCTAATAGCTGTGGCTCTACCCGGACGATTTCCTCTACCATGACCCTGAGCTTCTCCTTAGAGAACCTGGGGTGTCTTTGCCGTGCCATGGGGTGGTGTGGGTGATGTATGGGGTGGTGTGTGTAGTGATAAGTGGGTAATATTTAGTGGTGTGTTGTGTGAGGTGCGTGGAAGTTATGTGGGTGATGGTATTGTGTGCCTGTGGACGCTTGGTAGTTGTTTGTGGTGTCTCTCTCTGGCCTTCTCTCGGTAATTGTGGTCGTAGGGGTTTGTGGGTGATGTGGGTGTGTGTTTTATATTGTAATGGGTGTGTAGGAGTGGTGTGTGTATGTGTATCAGGTGTATGTATTTGGAACTGTCCAATGTGGTAGGGTTTTGTATATGTGTGTGTATTTTGAGCGCGGCGGTGTGTACCGCCAATGGAATACCGCGGTTGAAAGACCGCCACATGGATTCATGTGCCGTGATAGTGTGGGCATATTTCTGTTGGCGTGCCGGTGGAGGTTTTGTTTTCGCCAGTTTATCACTGACCTTTGATGTGGCAGACTTGTGTGGGTGTCTAGATTTTGGCGGATTCCTAGCTGTGGGTCATAATAGCTGTGGCACACCTGGACCTGGAGTCACACTGATGATTAGACCATTTCTGGCTGTCCCTAAACGTCAAGCAGTATTTCTCTGGGGTAAGACCAAACATGACAACAAGGGCTTCTTTCATACTTCATCTGACCAGCTATATCTAAAGCCATGGTTGAAGGCAGCATTTATTAACTCTTTGAAGTCTCCACCAATGATCATGATTTCTTTCGGTGCCAAGAGTACCACCTCACTTAGGCACATGAGAAACAACTGTTTAAGAATCGGAGGAATATATATCAAGCAGAAGACAATTAGGGAGCTCCCGAGCAAGTCTACCTCCCAAAGAAACCACTCCCAGACACCAAGGTGGACCTGATCCACTCTGAAAGTGAGTCAAGGGTGGATAAAGACTGCCACCCGTTGGCACCCCCTTTGCTTAGTTGATGTGAAACCCTGTCTTTGCAAATAATGGCTATGGTTTCCCATAAAGTGCAGTTCCTGGAAAAGGAGCATATCAATTCACAGTTGTTCTGCCCAACTGAAGAAAGAGCCTTGCTTGATCGTGTTGAGAAGGGCATTCACATTTCATGTTAGGAAGCTAAGTGGAGTACCTATATTACATGTAGTCATTACCAGGAGTCAAGAAGTGTTAAGAAGTGCAGGATTGAGCAAAGTTCAGGCTAGATCACATGGAGGAAACAAAGTGGCATATTCATCACCACCCCAGAGTCACTTTTTTGATGCTCCGGCAGCGCAAACCTTGCAATCATATCTATGAGGCCAAGCAAAGCATAGTTTTGAATGGTAGGGCTGGGCAGACCTCACAGAGTTTCACTCAATGGAATTCCACAGAGTCACTGAAAAAATCAGTGGAATACCATGGAGTTCCACATGCAGGCGGAGTAGCCACTCCTACACAGTGCACTTGCCACACCTGTGGAGCAAAAATCTGAACCACAGCCCTGCAGGTGAGTGTGTGATGATGAAACAGGATGACGAGAGAGAAATTACAATCAGGAATGGAGGCCGGAGCTTCTTTAAGGCACATTTAAGGCTTTATTTGGGGAAAAATGAGTGAATGATAGGGTGAATCCACAGATGGGTTTATAGCCAAGGTACCAACATGTGCAGCCACGTCATGTTACCCCTGTTCTCCTGGTCTTATAAAGACAGCAGTCGACTGCAAAATATCATATTTGTAATCTGCACCAGGTCTCATTTTATTTCCACATGATAATGAAACTAGTCTGAGACTCACCTGTTTGTGGTCGCCCTAAACTTTCTCAGCTATGACCCAGAGAAGCTGAGTAAATTGTGGCTTTATCGTGGCCTCCACATGCCCAAAATCACCATAGTGGTAGTTTTAAATAATTTACGGAGCCTCCCAATGTAACATCAGTGGCATCCAGATGAGGTCTGGTACACTGAGCGTACCGCAGCAATGCACCTCCTTCAGCTGGCATGCCCTGGGCCTAGGCCTCATGACAGCTGATGGAAGATCCTTCATCATGTATGTGAAGAATTCTCCATGTGGGGCTGGCATGCTGATCTCGGCAACTCTCCCAGAATTGGGGAATCTGTGCCCCCAAATGCCACAAGACATTACATAATATTTTGTGTTTTTTATTCAGAAACATTATGAGGCCTTCAGCAGCATTAGAGAGGCTTGTGTTCCGCTGTGAGTGGCAGTCTGAATGCACAGTAAACTGACATGACTGGGACCACTTTGATTCAGACAATGTACTTACTGTCATCATACCCTATATGAATAGTGCATGTGCATGGGGCACGTAAATCCATGATGGCATAAAAAGGAGAACATAAATAAGTCCAATATAATGCATTCAAAAAACCCCTTCTTGTTTGTACATAGCATTGCTTTTCAGAAGAGAAGACATCTTGCAGACAAGTTGAGATAGGAATCTGCTCAGAGTAGTGCCGAACGACAAGATACACACTAAAAAGCGAAATAACAGTGATTACCTTATTCCACCTCCCATGACTTCTCATTCTCACTGTCCTTGTTGTGGCCCAGCAGTCCTGCCCTGGACGTCTCTGCGCTTGCTGTACTGCTCAGCGTTTCACGTTCATGCTCCAGAAGTGCTTCACCGTACAGAAAATGGCACCAGCTACAGCTTCGGGCCCAGGCCAGCAGCACATGCTGCCTCATTACCCACAAAACAGAAGGAGAGATACTAATACTAATTAGGGGTGGGCTCCTTGCGGTTGCTCTTGACTATGGGTGTGTTACCTGGAAGTAGACTGGGGAATTCAGAGGTACATGCACTGTTGTAGCTCGGCCATTCCTACCACTTACAGCATGAGCAGAAGGTACTTGGTGGACAAATCTACTTGTGAGCGTGCCAGTAAACTTCATTCCATTGACAATAGGTGGAGTTTTTTTCCACCCCCCCTATTGAATGGCTTATAGATATGGAGGAAGGTGAGGCAGCACACTTTGTTGCATTGCATTACTCTGCACCAGGGAGGTATTCCATCGGTGTTGCAGTGGGTTTTCCTACACAACACCCATGGATTATGACATATCCCCAGCTTTACGAGAGCCTGTAAACTTGAGAAGGCGTCAAAACCTTACCCCTCCCCAGGGGAAGTGCAATGAGAAGAAATATCTTCATTTCTGTTGTGGGTACACTAACACATCCAAGAGCTCGATTACAATAAGATCCAAGAGCTCGATTACAGTAAGATGCTGTTGCTTGCAACATTCAGACTTATTTGGGTATATTCAATACATCCTTGAAAATCAAGTTTGAAATAATCAATGCTTGTGAAATGTCTCATTTATTATAATTAATGCTTGTTGATAATGCACATTGTATTCCACCTGCACCAACTGTAACTGCCAAAGCATGTGCTCTTCACAATGTCATCTGTATTGAACATGTGCCACAATTAGGAGGATAATTTGTGATTTCCTTAACAAGCAACCAAGTGCCTTTCCACCTGCTTCAACTGTAACTGCAAAAAACATGTGTTTTTCACAATTTCCTTAACAAGCAATCAACTGCCAAAAAACACATGTGCACATTTGATTATTTAAGAGTGCTTGTGATTCTGAGGCCTTGCATGGCTGTATACCTGTTGCTCTGATCACCTCTTTCCAGTCAAGTCAAGTTCCTTGTCCTCCAGCCTGCCTCCAGTCAAGTTCCAGTGCAAGTCAAGGTCCTTGTTCTCCAGCCTGCCTCCTAGCGAGTTCCAGTGTTCCTCGTTCTCTGACCAGCTCCCAGTCAAGTTCCCACATTTCTCATCCTCTGGACAGCCTCCAGTCAAGTTTTGGTGACCGTCGCCCTCTGGTTGGCTTCCTGTGGAGTCCCGGCTCTCCTCTTCCGACTTCTTCTGACGATCTCATATTTCTTGTAAAAGAGAGAAAATAAGAAAGGTGAAAAAATCCAGTTTGGGTTCGTCTGAAATTTTCAAGCAAGTAACTTAATTTCAAGGTAAAAAAAGACTAATCACAAATAATTTATGACAATAAGAACTAGTGTGATTTATCGTTTCGGTGGAAATCCAAGATACCGCTAAACAGACATTATGGAAAGATGTATTTCTTGTAAAAAGCACTCCCCTAAGAAATTGGAGATTGGAAATAGCACAAGTTTATCAAAACTATTATTGGCAAGAGATTACACCAGAATACAAAGAAGCCCTTTAGTCAAGTTGATTCTTTTTGAGAATGAACATTGCTTCAGAGACTCTGAAAGTATAGTAAAAAGAGGAAGAGACTTGTTCAGCCTTATAGAAACGCCTGCACAAAATGTCAACAATAACTGACATTATGCAATGTATAATTTTGCAACAGCTATGCAAGCTCAATGTTTTAATGAAGTAATTCTTTTGCAGTCCAGAATACTAAAAACCAAGAACCTAGTATTTTGAGAAATCAGAAATCCTGAACCCCAACACGACGTACAGTCCAGGGTCAAGCAGTCCGATTCTGCAGTCCACAAAGCAAAAGCTGGTATTTTTTTCTTTTTCTCTTCCCAAAACCCCCTTCCCCTTCAGGACTTGTGAGAGAGCAATATACTCTTCATTGTAGTCAGGTTAGTCCATCACCCTATCGGAGCACCTGTAATTCAGGTGAGGGGCTCGCAGAGAAAAAAGATTCTCAGAAAAAACTCCTCCTAGGATTGTTATTGTGTAGGAAGGTGCCCTTTTTTGCATACAAATAATCCTGCAAAGACCAATTTGGATTGGAGTATTCCCTTAAGTTTAGCAGGGAAAAGAAGCATGTATTGCAACCTCATGATTTGCAGCTTTTGCTCACTGAGAATAGGACTTCCGTTGCTTCTGGTTTTCTCTGGTGTAGTCTGGAAAAATCATAATGTTACAATAGTCAAATTCAACTGCACTTTTCAGTCTGCTCATGAGGAGGACAAGATCCTGGTCATGATAGTTCAGGAATTGCATTATTATGGGCCTAGTCAGGGCCCTGGGGTGCAGCCTCAACTGAGGACCCGATGAGCTCATTCAAAAAAAAAGCAGAGGGACCTGTGTTGCTCAGGTGCAAAGGTTTCCAGCCAGGTCAGTGGGAAGCAGACCGGGTCTGATTCCACTACTGCCTCAGGGAAACCCACAAACCTGAAGTTGTTTTAGCAGGCCCAACCTTTCACATCCACCACTCATAAATGGAGGAGAGCACCGGACTCAGCAGACAACCAAGTCACCGTGCTTTGAAGTTCCTGAACTGTGTCCTCAGGTTTGGATACTCTCCCCTCCACCTCTGTGACCACTCAACCATGTTACAAATGTCTTATTGGAGAAGAGAAATATCAATTTTCCCCTCCAGCATAGACTTATAGTGACTGATGGTAGGATGATGGTGATAGAGGTCTGGTCATCTCAAGGTGTGGCTATTGCAGCTCGTGAAGCATCTTCAGTTACTGCTGATGCCTCCCTGTGGTTCGAGTATTTGTTCATCTGTTGCTGGATTGAAACTGAGGCTGATCTATCACGGCCACCCAGTATGGTGACTCTGTACAGGTAGTCCGCATGAGTGGGATAGGTAGCAAATGGGGGGCGTATACCCCACCTAGTCAAGTCTCCTGCCCTGGTTCAAGGTGGTCCATCTCGGTGCTGCTGCCTGTTTCCTAGGTGTGTAGGGAATGCAGTCCCTCAAATATAGGTTCCCAAGTGTTTCAATCCATTTTAGGAGGTCCCTTTGGTGAATAGCACCACATGCTGCTGGATAATGACATATCCCTGGTTCCATTATTGGATTTTCATTCTTTGGTGACATTTTATTTACTCAAATGTACTTTATTGTTACTGTTTGAGTACTGCATACATACTGTACACATTACCCGTAAGTTAAGCTTGACTGCTTTGTGTCAGAAACCTACTCATAATCTGTGTCTGTGACCCACAGGAAGTGTGGCAGGCTTCTCGTTCTTGTAAGTTCTGCCTTGGCCCAAATAGGAGCAACCCTTTCTGATAGCCACGGTGCTGCTGACGGAGGGAACGCCAAAGGCAGTACGTGCCCTCCAGAAGGAGTCCCCGAGTGAAAAAACCCCAAAAGGGGAAAAAAAACTCAACAAGAGGGAACTCCTGAAACAAACAAGAGTAAAAGAAAATCAAAACAAAAGGAAAAAATGACCAGGAAAAAGCTGGAACAAAATCAGTTTCAATAGCAGATGCAGAGAAACAGGAGTGAAGATCACCACCAAACAGGAAGTGTTGCAGCACAAAGAGAACAAGAATCACACACCTTATATACCCCAGGAACAGGAAGTAAAAAGGTGCCATCTTGAATTGGGATAAAGAATGCTAAAGAAAAATAATACCATAGTGAATAGGGAACCAGTGCATGCAGGGAAAAAGGAAGCATGCTGGGAAAAGAGAAAAACACATGGGAAAGATAGAAAGTATATAACGAGCTTTAAACAAGGGCAACAGGAAAGAAAAGAAGAAAGAAAAGAGGTGAGTGGGGGAGCAGGATCTACTGGGGAAGCGCCGCACTGAAGAGAAAACGAGGCCCCAATTTGGGGCCTCGACAAACATATGCAAGGCTCGGGGTGCGGCGCGTCCTGCTGCCGTGCGCCGCGTCCCGAGCCAAACCTTCACCTTGCGGAGTGGCACGCGGCCCAACAGTAGGTCCCCCCTGGAGCCCCTGGTTTGTACGGAAAAAACTGGAAAAAATGACGAATCAGAAGAGGGGCGTGAACTGAAGAGGCATCCTCCCAAGAACATTCACTAAGAGGACAGCCCTTCCTATGAATCAAATACTGAAGACGGTTCCGGAATATACGAGAGTCACATATGTCCTGCACTTCATATTCTGGTTCACCATCTACCAACAAAGGAGGAGGACAAGTATAATGGCGAGAAAAAGCATGAGGTACATAGGGTTTCAACTGGGAGACATGAAAGACTGGATGGATTTTCCAAGTTCGAGGTAAACGGAAATGTAAAGTGACAGGATTGATTTTCTGTAGAATACAAAAGGGACCCTAGTACCGAGGTTTGAACTTATTTTTGGAGAGACATAGGGGCAAAACTTTTGAAGATATCCAGACATTATCTTGGATGTGATCTACCGAAGCCTCACTACATTTCTTATCAGCCAGTCTTTTCATATATCTTTTAGTGCTTAATAAATTAGCTTGAATCAGTCTTTGAATCCCCTGTAGTCGTTTGGAAAGAGAGTTGATAGCGGGAAGAGTAGAGGACGACTTAGGAGTAGTAGGAAAAGAGGTTAGATGGAAACCATATGAACAGATAAAAAGGAGTGACCTTGGAGGCACTATGGATGGTATTATTATATGAAAACTCTGCAGGTGGAAGATAAATGTTCCAGTTAATTTGAGTAGAGTTAAAGAAACAACGCAGATATTGCTCAAGTCCCTGGTTGAGACGTTCGGTGTGCCCATTGGTTTGAGGATGAAATCCTGATGATAATGCCACATTGATATTTAAGATCTTTCAGAAGTGTCTCCAGAACCGTGAAATGTACTGAGGTTCCCTGTCAGACACAATATTTTGGAGAAGACCATGGAGGCGAAAAATATGTTGAATGAATATCTGACTTAATTCTTGTGAGGTGGGTAATTTCTTTAAGGCGGTAAAATGGGCCATCTTAGTAAAGGAATCTACTGTTACCATTATAACCCGGTTTCCAGCTGATGGAGGTAATGAACACATAAAGGCCCTCATTACAACATTGGCGGTAAATGCCGCTTACCGCCATGCAGAAGACCGCCAACACACCACCACGGAATTCTGCCACAGCTATTATGACCCACAGCACGGAATCCGCCAAAATCTAGACACCCACACAAGTCCGCCACACCAAAGGTCAGCGATAAACTGGCGATAACAAAACCGACACCGTCACGCCAACAGGAATACGCCCAAACTATCACGACCCACGAATCCACACGGCAGTCTTTCAACCGCGGTATTCCATTGGCGGTACACACCGCCGCGCTCAAAATACACACTCTCTTACAAAACACTACCACATTGGACAATTCCAAATACACACACCTGATACACATACACGCACCACTCCCACACCCCCAATACAATATAAAACACACACCCACATTACCCACAAACCCTTTCTACCAAAAATGTTGACGAAGGCCAGCGAGACAGCACAGCAGAGACAACACCAGCATACAGAGGCACACAATACCATCACACATACACATCCACACACAAAACACCACACACCCCTAAACATCACCCCACACATCACAACACACACCACCTCACACATCACCCACACCACCCCATGGCACCGCAAAGACACCTCAGGTTTTCTGAGGAGGAGCTCAGGGTCATGGTGGAGGAAATCATCCGGGTAGAGCCACAGCTATTCGGATCACAGGTGCAGCACACCACCATAGCTAAGAAGATGGAGCTATGGCACAGAATCGTGGACAGGGTCAACGCAGTGGGACAGCACCCAAGAACACGGGATGACATCAGGAAGAGGTGGAATGACCTACGGGGGAAGGTGCGTTCCTTGGTCTCAAGGCACCACATCACAGTTCAGAGGACTGGCGGCGGACCCTCACCTCCTCCCCCACAACTAACTACATGGGAGGAGCAGGTCTTGGCTAGACTGCATCCTGAGTGCCTCACAGGAGTAGCTGGAGGAATAGACTCTGGTAAGTTAAATCTTTCACTACTTCATCCCCCACCCTACCTGCATGCTATTACATACCCCCACCCTCGCCCTCACCCCCATCATTCCAACTCCTCACAGATGTCCCACTATCACAAAGCACACATCCCAACACCAGGCCCTGCATGCAACAACTAAGCATGGACACCCATCACCAATGCATGGCCACTACACATATCCACACAGACCCCTAAACAATTATAACACAAGGTCCTAAACATGAATGGGAGCACTGGGGTACAGGGTCACCCACCCATTGCACACCATGGCACACACAGATGCAATAATCATGCCTTTTCACCCCTGCAGGACCCCTACCCAATGTCACAGGACAGGAGGTTCCAGACATGTCCACTCCCCCCACAGAAGAGGCCCACAGTGATGACAGCAGCTCTGTCCAACTGGATCTAGATAACCAGCCCGGCCCATCTGGGACCTCGGGACAGTCGGTTCCCCTCACACTGGAACAGGCCACCACAGAGCCTCCCCCCTTCAGGAAACACCAGCACAGCACCCACCCGGTGGGCCCATACCTCTGTCCCCAGGACACATCAAGCAGCAGTGTGTCCACCACTACAGGGAACCCAGGCTAACCCACCACCCCAAGAAGAGCAGGGGCCTGGGGGCAGTGGTAGTGGGCACACGGTTCAGGGGACAGAGGCCCAGGAAAACAGGGGAACTGGGAGGGCTGCTGTGCGAAAGGGGGAGGACAGACCCAGGGAACCCACTCTCCACAAGACCTTCTCCAACATCATGGGAGCCTACCATCATTCCCAGGAGACAATGGTAATGGTACTGGCCAAGTTTCAGGAGACCCAGCGGCTATAGGAGGAAAAGTATTTGGGGTTCAGGGAGGAACTCAAATCCATCAATACAACCCTGGGCACCATTGTAGGGGTGCTGAAGGAACTTGTGAACACCAGGAGGGACAATGTGGCACAACAAGGGGCCCCTGACACTAGCCTGGACGATGAACTGCCCACCACCTCCGCCGGCGCTAGTGGACAGGAGGCACCACCACAGGACCACAACACCAGCACCCCACCCCCTGCAGATGGAGAACCACCCCGCAAGCAGTCCCTGAGTTCCAGGACAAAGACAGAGAACAATGCCAAGACCCCCGCAAAGAAATGAGACCACCCTGAATATCATCCTTCTGTCCCACTTTGTCACCATGTCCATCCTCAAACTGCCCCAGCTCCTCTTCCTATGCCCTTTTGGACAATGAGCCTGTGAGACTAATAGACTGGACTCTTCCATGGACATTCCTCCACCATCACCCCTGACCATTTTACAACACCCTCCACTATTTAGCACTTAAATAAACACCCTTACATCACAAAACAATCTGGAGTCAGTCTGTGCTTTCACAAATGTGTATTTGCAATAACTTAGGGATATAGCAATGTCCATTGTATTGTCAACATACCTATGTCACACAGCTCTAGTCCATGAGGAAACATAGTGGGACCCACATCTGTGAAATCTAAAGGGAAAGTGACAAATCAGGGAGCAAGAAGACAGCGGAGGCCCAGCTGGGGATGGCCTCCCCACGTGGGAGGGGTGCCAGTCGCACCATGACCCCCCTGATGTTCTGGATCCTGGCGGTGGCCTATCTGGAGTTGGATGTGTGTTTGAGGGCATCACAGCAGCCACAAGGGGTGAGTACACTCAAATCCATCTGCTTCAGCATGCATTGGAGGTGTCTGAGTGGGGGAAGGTGGGCTGTGTGTTCCCCTAGTCTAGGACGAGCTTTGTAGGCAAGGACCCTTTGTGAGGCAGGCTCAGTGGCACCCCATCCCCACCAGTGGTAAAAGCCATCTACACCTAGTCAGGCTCCTGTGACGTGCATGTGTGCAGCAACTGGACATAGGCCTTGTACCCCATATCCCTGTAATCAAATAGGGAACTCTAAGTGCATGGCGTAGTGCAGAGGGCTGCTGTGTCTGTAGTGTCCGCCAATGGTAGCAGTATTGCATGCACTGAACATGTCTTTCTACTTTCTTTCCCCCCTCTTTGTGGTCTCCCTGTTCTTGTGTGCATTAGCATCATCAAGCAGAGGAGCTGTGCCACCGGAGCAGGAGGGAGCTGCATCCCACATGGCCCTGGAGGGCGAGACTACGGATTCTGAATTCACCAGTGGGACAGAGGGCGAGGGGAGCTCCACAGCAGGGACAGGAGCTGAGATCAGCGACACCGACTCCTCCTCTGATGGGAGCTCCCTTGCGGTGGCGGGCCCCTCTGTGCCCCCCGCATCTACAGGTACAGCCGCCACCCCCCCTACCAGCACTGCCCTCCCAGCAGCCCCTCAGCGTGTGCCCCGTGGCCGCTCACCCGGGAGGGTGGGCATCTCCTTCGCCCCAGGCACCTCAGCCTCTGCCCCAGTCAGCCCTGCTGCCCTCAGTGAGGAGGCCATTGACCTCCTCAGATCCCTCACTTTGGGCAGTCTACCATTCTGAATGTCATCCAGGGTGTAGAGCGGCAGTTGCAACAGACAAATGCATATCTGTAGGGCATTCATTCTGGTCAGGCAGCCCAACAGCGAGCTTTTCAGACTCTGGCCTCAGCACTGATGGCAGCCATTGTCCCTGTGTCCAACCTCCCCCCTCCAACATCCTCCACCCAGACCCAATCCCAAGTACCTCAGCCTATCCCAAGCACACCATCAGACCAGCATGGACACACCTCAACACACAAGGGTAGCTCTGGCAAACATAAGCACCACACATCCCACAGGCACTCACACAAGAACCATCCCCCTGCACACATACCAACATCCACTGCCTCCACTGTATCCCCCTCCTCCATGTCTCCCCCCTCCCTCCTCCCTCCCTGTCACATCTCCACTCACACCTGCATGCACATCTTCAGCCACTACCTACATCACCAGCATGCCCATCACCACACACCGCTCACGTGCACTCACCACCCCCACTACCCTTCACACATCCCCTGTGTCCTCTCCCAGTGTGTCTGTGAGCCCTCCTCCCAAACTACACAAACGCAGTCACACACCCACCCAACAGCCATCCACCTCACGACAGCCTCCAGCCCATGCACCTTCACCCAAAGTCAGCAAACGAACACCTCCTACAACCACTGCCTCTTCCTCCACTCCCAAACCCCCTCCATCCACCCGTCCCAATGTGTCTAAAAAACATTTCCTGTCAAACCTTGACCTCTTCCCTTCACCTCCCCCACCCCTTCCGTCCCCTAGGGCCCGCCTTTCCAGTTCCCAACCCAGCACCTCAGCCACCACATCCCCGGGAACAGTGGTGCCAGCAGTTACCGGCTTCTGGAGTGCGCCAAGCAGCAGGGCAGCCAGTGTTCCAAGGAGCGAGGCCAAGGACATTCCCCTACCTCAAAAACAAAAGAAGTTGCCCACAGCCCGGAAGGAGAAGGCCAAAACACCTGCCACCAAAGGCTCAGCCAGGACAACAGTTGGGAGTGGCAAGACAGCTGCACCACCATCCAAGGTGGGGAAGGGTCAGAGGAAGAAAGGGAAGTTGCCGCCAACCTGCACGGCGGACAAGACCGCTTCCAGCATCACCACATGCACTGCCACTCAGGACTCCACCACCAGCAGCACGCTCACTGAGACCCCCACCAGCACTGCCGCTCAGGACACTGCCACCAGCAGCACGCTCACTGAGCCACCCACCAGCACTGCCGCTCAGGACACCACCACCAGCAGCACGCTCACTGAGCCCCCCATCAGCACCGCCGCTCAGGACCCCGCCGACAGCAGCACGCTCACTGAGCCCCCCACCAGCACCTCTGCACAATGACTGCCACAAGCAACGCCGCTACTGAGCCCGCCGTCAGCACCGCCAGCGGCCACCCCACATCCTGTGCCAGTGGCACCACCGCAGACATGGCTGCCATCCCCAGTGGTCATTCGTACGAGGCTGGTGGTCAGTTCCAGGGTCATGGGTAGCTTCCATGTTGCCCCACCATCAGAGGAGTGTCAGATCTTCTACCTCAGTCCTTGGCAGGATGAAGCACTCTGGGCACAAAGCCCCTGCCAGAACCAGTGGAGAAAGGCATCCACTACCTCTGTCCTTGGCAGGGTGAAGCTGCTATCCACTTGAGAGACTGTGGCTTTGCACTCCCTAGGATAAAGCAGTGGGCAAACCCACCACTGGAAAGGCTTGAGAGACTGTGGCTTTGCACTCCCCAGGATGCAGCAATGGGCAAACCAACCACTGGAGAGACTTGAGAGACTGTGGCTTTGCACTCCTCAGGATGCAGCAGTGGGCAAATCACTCACTGGAGAGACTTGAGAGACTGTGGCTTTGCACTCCCCAGGATGCGGCAGTGGCCAAACCACCCACTGGAGAGACTTGAGAGACGTTGGCTTTGCACTCCCCAGAATAAAGCAGTGGGCAAAGCACCCACTGGAGAGACTTGAGAGACTGTGTCTTTGCACTCCCCAGGATAAAGCAGTGGACAAAGCACCCACTGCAGAGACTTGAGGGACTGTGGTTTTGCACTCCCCAGGATACCTCAATGGGCATGGAGCCCCCTCGTGGAGCTGGTGTCGTGCACTCATCCGGCTGAGGTGCCCCTCTTCCCTTCCCCCTGAGGTGCCTGTTTTATTTCGATCTGATGCCTCTGCAGTGTTCTTTCCATTTGGATAGGGTATTGAGTGTGGGCCTCGCCCATGCATTTGTTGGGGAGGGGAATGTATTGTTTTAGCATGTATTAGTGTGTGTGTTTTTGTGGGTGAGGGTGGGGTGCGGGTGTTGTGTGTTGCGTGTGTGTGTCACTCTCTTTTCCCTCCCCCCTCCCCTGTTTCGTAGGTGCAGTACTCACCGTGGTCGTTGCTGCCATCGTTCGTGCTCCTGGTAGAGGAGCAGTAAGACTATGGCAGGGAGTATGTGGAGTTCCGGCTCCATGGCGTCCTGGTTCCTCGTGGGGTGTGTAGAGGTGAGCGTTTTCCCTTCCAAGTCCTGTTTCTGCCGTGTTTTTGTTCGCGTTGAATCCGCCCCGGAAAAGGTGGCGGATTGGCCTCTCATAATGGCGTGGGCGGTACATTGTCTTCCGCCTGTCTGTTGGCGGTGACCGCCATGCTGTTTGTTTGAACCGCCGTGGTGGTCGGAGTATTAAAGTGGCTGTCTATGTAGGCGGTTTCTGCCACGGTCATAATTCCATTTTTTTTCTGCCAGCCTGTTGGCAGTTTTACCGCTGTTTTAACACCGACCGCCAGGGTTGTAATGAGGGCCAAAGTCAGTTGATATTGTGTGCCGGGGAGTTGGTGGAACTGGTAATGGTTGAAGTAGTCCTGCCAGCCTTGTACGGGGTACCTTACTTTGAGCACAAATAGGGCAAGATTTCACATATAGTTCAGAGTCTTGTTTCAACGTAGGCCACCAGAAGGAATGAAGAAGTAATTATTGTGTGGCTTTAATACCCCAATGGCCATCTACTGGGGAATCATGACACATCTGAAGTGCCTTTTCCTGCACTTTCTTAGAAGGGAGAAATAAGGTGTCATTGTGATAGTAGTATCCTCTATGTTTATGTATCTTAGATCACAGATCCTTTAGCTCTTGTTCTGGAAGGGTGGAATATGCTGATTGTACTTCCTCTAGGAATGACTGAACTACACCTATGATCTTCTCAGGTTCAAGTAAATATGGTGACTGGGTATGAGCACTTTCGGGATAACGGCGAGATAGGGCATCGGCCAGAATGTTTTGAGATCCTGGGATATAGGTAACATAAAAATCATACTGACTGAAGAAAAAGGCCCAACGAGCCTGACGACTGTTTCGGCACTGAAAATTACGTAGGCATTGAAGATTTCGATGGTCTGTTCTGACTTCAAAAGGTAGAACCCATTAGAAATTGTCTCCACTCTTGTCATGCAGTTTTTTACAGCCAATAGTTCGCTTTCCAGTACTGAATAATGTTGTTCGGAATCAGAGAGTACATGGGATAGGTAAAAGAATGCATGTTCTAAACCATCATCGTCTTGTTGTTGTAATAACACTGTCCGAATAGCTCTATCTGAAGCATCCGTTACAACAATAAATTGTTTACTAGTGTCTGTGTGTCTCAATATGGGTGCTTGGGTGAAAGACAGTTTTAAGTTTCGAAAGGCCACCTCCGCCGTGTCTGTCCAGATGAATCCATTTAGCAGATTCTCTTTTTTAAGAGTTTGTGAAATTTGACTGGTTTGTTTCGCAAAGTCCAAAATAAACTGAAGGTAGAAATTGGCCAGTCCTAAGAAACATTGAGTTTCCTTGATTGAGGAAGGGGATGGCCAATCTAGAATGGCTTGCACCTTTTCTGGATCCATAGAGATACCTTTAGGGCTGATATGGTAACCCAAATACTTTACATCAGTTTTATCAAATTCACACTTCTCCGGTTTACAATAAAGTTGATGCTGCCGGAGTCTCTTTAGGACTTGTTTGACGTGTGTAGAATGTAGTTCAGGGTGTCTGGAATATAAAAGAATATCTTCCAGATAGATCACTACCCTGTGTTTCAACAAATCTGAGAAGATGAAATCCATGAACCTTTGAAACACTGCTGAATGCATGACCTTATATTCATAATGTCCAAAAGGAGTCCGAAAGGCAGTCTTCCACTCATCACCCTCCTTAATACGCAAGAGATGATGTGCTCCGCGAAGATCTAACTTTGTGAACTTTTGTGCCTCTCTGACAGCATGCAGGATATCATTGATTAGAGGTAGGGGATAACGATCCTTTATGGTGATTTTATTCAATCCGCGGAAGTCTATGCAGGGGCAAAGATCTTTCGTCTTTTTAGGTACGAAGAAAAGGGGCGCTCCTGCAGGAGAAGAAGATGAAGTGATAAGACCACTGTGAAGATTTTCTTGTAAATGATCCTTGAGAACCTTTTTTCTGGTTCGGTGAGGGAATACATTCTCCCAAAAGGAACAATTGCTCCGTGTTCCAGAGGGATGGCACAATCATAGTCTCTGTGTGGAGGTAATATAGGTAGGGATGGTTTTGAAATACATCTTGGAATTCCAAATATTGGCTTGGTATCTCTTGGACTGTATTTATGGAAAGCCCTAAACTAGGTTCTGAGGTTACGATCTTTTTGGGAGACCAAAACGTATCTGGAGCATAACAATGATCGTGACAGAACTTAGAAGACAAAGACATGGTTCTGATTTCCCAGTTAACATACGGATTGTGTCTTATGAACCATGGAATTCCTAAGATTATGGAATGATTGGGAGAGGAGATTAAATCAAAGGAGATGCGTTCTTGATGTTTCTGAAACTGTAAACCTAAACTCGTGGTGGTTGATGTTACAGGGCTGGAGGATAATAAAGAGCCATCAACGGTATGTACTTGTTCAGGAACTTCTTTAGGCAGCATTGGAATTTGTAGTGTTTTAGCCCAGGTCATGTCTATATATATGCCACTAGCTCCACAATCTAATAATACCAGGGTTCTTTCTTCTCCATCAGATAACTGCAGGATAACTGGTAACATAAATAAGATTGTGTCATTTTCATTGGAAGAACTGTTGCAAGGTATAGCAGATGATCCCATCCCCTCCCTTCTCACAGAGGACGGGAAGCAGCATTTCCAGAAGATTTCATAGGACGAATTGGACAGGTACGAAGTAAATGACCAGCAGCTCCGGCTAAATCCATCAGGCCTCGAAGATCTTCTACTCTGGAAGAGTGTACTAATTCGTCCTTGATTTCTTCTCGCTACTGTCTATGAAAAAGTTACCAGATTACGCTCGACCCAAGTTGTCTCAGGTGCTAATTGCCTGAAGCGTGTGATGTATTGTAGAACATCCTGAGTGCTTTGTTGAATATCACAGAGTGCTTCCTTGGCTGATGCGTCTAATCCCGGGCATTCAAACATTTGCTTGAATCTGTTTACGAAGGCGGAATAGTCAGACAACACCGGTTCGTTGGAGGCCACTATTGGGGTCGCCCAGGCCAACGTAGGGCCTGATAATGCACTGATGAGATAACCCACCTTTGTCTTTTCTTGTGAAATTTGTGTGGGTCTGAAAGCAAAGTAGACTGTCAGTGCATCCAGAAATTCCTGCAGCTTATGGGGTCTCCTGAAAACCGAGGAGTAGTGGTAGAGACGGTAGGAACATCAGTACTTTGGGAGGCCAAGGCTTGTCGTAAGGCCACATTTTCATTTCTCAATTGTTGCAGTTCTTGGGCCTGTTGCTGAATAGTTACGAGTAGGGACTGGTCAGGATATGCAGCCGCCGTTGCTGTATCTTCCATTCCGCTTGACAAGGTCGGGTTTGTTAGAAGCTGCAGTCTGTCACAACCTACTCGTAATCTGTGTCTGTGACCCACAGGAAGTGTGGCAGGCTTCTAGTTCTTGTAAGTTCTGCCTTGGCCCAAATAGGGGCGACCCTTTCTGGTAGCCACGGTGCTGCTGACGGAGAGAACGCCAAAGGCAGTTCGTGCCCTCCAGAAGGAGTCCCAGAGTGAAAAAAAAACAAAAGGGGAAAAAATACCTCAACAAGAGGGAACTCCTGAAAGAAACAAGAGTAAACGAAAATCAAAACAAAAGGAAAAAATGACCAGGAAAAAGCTGGAACAAAATCAGAGTTTCAATAGCAGATGCAGAGAAACAGGAGCAAAGATCACCACCAAACAGGAAGTGTTGCAGTGCAAAGAGAACAAGAATCACACACCATATATACCCCAGGAACAGGAAGTAAAAAGGTGCCATCTTGAATTGGGATCCAGTGTTAGAATGCTATAGAAAAAATACCATAGTGAATAGGAAACCAGTGCATGCAGGGAAAAAGGAAGCATGCTGGAAAAAGAGAAAGAAACATAGGAAAGATAGTAAGTATATAAGGAGCTTTAAACAAGGGGGACAGGAAAGAAAAGAAGAAAGAAAAGAGGTGAGTGGGGGGAGCAGGATCTACTGGGGAAGCGCCGAAGAGAAAACGAGGCCCCATGCCCAATTTGGGGCCTCGACAAACATATGCAAGGCTTGAGGCATGGCATGTCCTGCTGCCACGTGCCGCGTCCCGAGCTGAACCTTCGGCTTGCGGAGCGGCACGCGGCGCAACAATTTGGGAGTGTGATTAAACGGCCAACATGGTTCTAATAACACACCAACTACTGTGTAAAATATCCTTCACCATCCTGCATAATACTGCATTTAGCAAACAGCTATGCCATCCATTTCCTGACGGGGTCCCTTGGCAAGCCCCCTGTTCACTTTGTGGCCAACTGAGAGGAGGGCAGCACACCACAGTGGTGTAGTGAATCTGACCACAGGATCCAAGATGGCAACACCACACTGCAGTGAGGAGGTGAACTTGAGTGTCCTGTTCCCCAGGACATAGCTGGAGAGGTGCTGGATGCTATGAATTAGGTGCGCTCTTATGACTTCTAGGGGGTCTTCGTTGTATCTGACCTGAACACTACATCCTCCTATGCTGCTCATTCTCCCACCGACCCTGCTTGGTAGTAAGCGTGCTGGGGATTGGTCAGTGCTGCCCCTATAGATGGATGGTGGCTCTCCACCACAATGCAGTGAGCACCCATATGCGCTGTGAGGGGGATGTGGCCCTGGTCTCTCCAGAGGATATTTACTGCAAATATAGATTTGAATTTAAATGTGTTTTGTGATCTCTTTGTGTGTTTTCTAGCATTTAATGATAGAAAACACAACTAGGCTAACATGCATGGTTTCCCATGTTGTAAAATGCTTTTATTGCATGTGTAGTATGTAATACCACATCACTTTGAAAGCAAATTCATGCTAAATATGATGGTTTTAGTTTTGTAAAGGGGAATACATTTCTATGTGAAGAGAGTGTAGTTTTCGTGTGCCTTATTTCTAATGTTGTGTACAAAGAAGGTGTAGAGGTCAGGCACTTTGTCTCAAAAAGAATAAATAAATGGAAGAAATGTTTTACCTTCCAGTTTCCATGGCTACCAGAGAGCAGAGGTGGGTCTGTGGAATGGAAATTAATGTGCCAAAAAGTAAAATACCTGCTTTATTGAAACAAGCAGTGAAAAAATCACTCCAAGATTGCTAAGATTGTAATTTTCTTGTACTCATGTATGAAGTAAAAATGTTTGCTTATGGTCGTAGCCTGAGTGGAGGTTCCACAAGTTTGCAGTACATTTTCAAATCAATTTTGTTCTTACTTCTGTGTTGAATATGGAGGTTCTCAAAGTTTCAAAGCCTGTTGACTTCAACATTGTAATTGTTTTTAAAAATCTTGAAAGTTTTGTAATGTATGAAGTTCGCTGTAGAATGCTGGCTTTCCATAGAGTGTACGAAAATGGCGTTCACTGTGCAGAGAGTCCACTCAACCCCACTTTGGTATCCAGAGGTAAAAAAAGCAGACCACCTAATGCTCTGTTTTTGTGCGACAAATTAGGCTAATCCAGGAGCTGTGCTAAGCATTTGTTGTACTCACAGTATCAATAAAGTATCAATAAAGGTGGACACACACTCAGAAGAATAGCTTAAGACCAATTTACAAAAATACTTCAGATTTCTTTAACATTTTAAAACCAAGATCATCAGTATATGGTAAGTACTTTTTTTGCTATGATTTTTCAAAGTTTAGAAAATGTTGCTGTACTGTGCGTAAATATGCACCCTAGGAATCAATGAGAAAAACTTTTAAAATGCATATAAAATCAGGGAATGTTCTCACAAATGTCACCTTCTATTTTTAGGTTGAGGGTATTGAAGTGTCCAATGGGCCATCCGGAGACAATCGTGCGGTTCCCGGTTCAAGCGGGAGCAGTGGCTACAGGTCTTGGAGCTAGCACCCACAGGAGAAGGGGACCACTTAGAAACACACTGCAAAATGGGACTTAAAGGTAAGTCCAATGGATCCCCTTGGAGGGTGGCGGTCACAAGGGGTTAGGTACCCCTAGAGCACAGCTGGTTGGTCGATGCAGGGGCCAGGGAGGCTCCGTGCAGTGCACATAGGTCCGCCAGGAGTCGTGCGTCTTGGAGTCCTGGGAGTCAGGAGCAGGCAAATTTGAAGGTAGATTGCAAGTCAGCAAGGTCCCTCTGGGGGGGTGGTTCTTGGGTGTCCTGAAGTCCCTCAACATGTGCTTGCTTCTGTGCTTTGCTGGTCTAGAGTCAACTTTGCTTCTGGGTGTCTGACCCTGGGGGTCTGGAACCCTGGGTAGTAGTAAGCCACAGCCCTGGAGAGCCACAGTGCCACCAAACTTGGAACAGGTTAACCACAGGTTACATGGACGTTATACTTAGGTTCTGAATTTACTCATAGAAAACCATAGAAATTCAGCAGTTATAGTTACCTGAGCTAACTGTAACTTGCGTTCCCGTAATGTAATCCTTATGACCTCACATATTACATTACTCATGACATGGTCAGTGACATCACTGATGAGAGCTCATATGACGTCTCTGATGACATCATCCACACAAACAGTCATAAACCCACACATTTCCTGATACAAACTCTTGCATACCCACACACATATCTACTCACACACTTATTGCAGAGATGCACAAAAGTAGTGATATACAGACATTCATTCAGTCAAACAGCTACTGACACAACCACTCAATCACCCATACATTACTGAGGTATTCCCAGACTCATACAGTTATTTACTCACCCACTCATATGCCCATAGACCCACTGACACACTCACTCATACACCCATACAATAACTCACTCAGCCCATTACTAGATCACTCATCTAGAGACACATACAGTCAATCAGCTGCAGAAGCACTGCCACACCTACACACTCACCGATACAGAGACTGACACAGTAACTGACTCATTAGTACAGTCACTTACACATACAATCACTCAACTATACAACTACACACCAACTCACTCACATGAATAGACACTCACATACCCATGCAGTCACCTATGCAGCCACTCACACAGCCGTTCACTGACCAGCACACGTTCTCACATGTCCACTCACTATCCTATATAAAAACTGACACACCAACTCAGTTTAGGTTACAGCCACTCATACACCCACTGACTCCCCCATACAGTCACTGACACAGCCACTCAGTTATACTTACAACCATTCAGACACTCAATGACTCACCCATAGAGTAACTGACTCTCCAAGTCACTCACCAATACAGCGACACAAATTCACTTACCCAGACAACAACTCTTACACCCACTCTCTCACACATACAGCCACCCACAGACCCACTTACTAAATGAAATGCAGCTGGTCACACAGTGACTTGCTCGCCCCCACAGCAGTTTACACATCCATTCAGTCTCCCATACAGTAAATGATTCAGCCACTCATTGACCCACTCACACACCGCTTCAAACATCCGTACACTTACACTCACTAGATGATGTCATCGGTGATGTCATATGAGATGTCATCAGTGATGTCACTGACCATGTCATGAGTGATGTAATATGTGAGGTCATAAGCAGAGCATTACAGTAGCGCACGTAACTATAACTGCTGAATTTCTATAGTTTTGTACAAGTAAATTCAGAATCAAACTATAACGTCCATGTAACCTTTGTTTTTTTCAGTGAATTTCTAAGGTTCTTTTAATTCTATTTCCTAACTTTAAAGTCCCTGTAACCTTTGTTTTTCTCTGTGAATTTCTATGGTCTGTTAACGTATGGTAGTTTTCATTACTATGGCCCTCATTACAAGCCCTTGGAGGTCAGTGTTAAAGCGGTGGTAATACCGCCAACAGGCCGGCGGAAAAAAAATGGAATCACAACCATGGTGGAAACCGCCAACATAGACAGCCACTTTAACACACAGACTGCCACGGCGGTAGAAACAAACACTGCGACGGTAACCGCCAACAGACAGGCGGAAGACAAAGTACCGCCCACTGTATTTCAACACGCCTATCCGCCACCTTTTCCGGGGTGGAACCAATGCTATCAAAAGCACGGCTGAAACAGTACACAGAAGGGAAAACACTCACCCCTCGACACCCGAGGAACCAGGACGCCATGGAGCCCGAACTACAGGTGTTACCAATGCTGCTCTTCCTCCTGCTCTATCAGGAGCAGGACAGACGCCGTCGACGACCACGGTGAGTACTGCACCTACAACACAGGGGAGGGGGGAAGAGAGTGACACACACACACGCAACACGCAAAATTCTCCACCCTCACTCACAACACCATACACACAAATACATGCAGCAACATTACGTATACACCCCAAGAATGCAAGGCCAAAAGGAAATGATTGTAACCAGTGTAATCATGAAAAATCTGATAGTCAAAAATCAAAATTCAGTATATACAAATATGTACACCACACTAGATACCTGACTGGAAACGGAGAGAACACTGCTGGGGCATCAGACCGAAAATATACAGGCACCTCAGGGGGAGGGGAAGGGGGGCACCTCAGCCAGATGAACGCACGACACCACTGCTGCATGAGGGTCTCCATGCCCATTGCTGTATCCTGGGGAGTGCAAAGCCACAGTCTTTCAAGTCACTCCAGTGGGCGGTTTGCCCACTGCTTAATCCTAGGGAGAGCAAAGACACAGTATCTCCATTCTCACCAGTGGGGGGGTTTGCCCACTGCTTTATCCTGGGGAGTGCAAAGCCACAGTCTCTCAAGTCTCTCCAGTGGGTGGTTTGCACACTGCTTTATCCTGGGGAGTGCAAAGCCACAGTCTCTCAAGTGGATGCTTTTCTCCACTGGTTCTGGAGGGGGCCTGGTGCCCAGAGTGCTTCATCCTGCCAAGGATAGGGTGAGTGGATGCCTTCTTCCACTGGTTCTGGAGGGGGCATGGTGCCCAGAGTGCTCCACGTGCAGTGTGGCAGTACAATTCCCTCACCTGGGTGTGTGTGCCACGAGATTGTCGAGGTACAGGTAGCATGATACGCCATGGAGGCAGCGACATACCCCACACTGCTGCGGCTTCGCCTTCGACCTGCAGGTGCAAACAGTGATGGAAGTCATGCCTCATGGTGCAGGTGGAGGTGCAGGTAGTGGTGCAGGTGGCAGTTGTGGTGGCGGGGCAGATAGCGGTGTTTGCCGCCGTACAGGATGGAGTGGTCGTGGACAGAAGATGTGACACTGGTCCCTCAGTTGGTGCCACCGTGCCCTCTCCTCACCTGCTCTTCTGCTTTTGTCCCTTCCCCACCTTTGATGGTGCCGCAGTTGTCTTGCCACTATCCCCTTTTGTTTTTGCTGAGCCATTGGTGGCTGGTAGTTTTGGCTTCTCCCTCCGGGATGTGGGCACCTTTTTCACCTTGGCAGGTGGCGGAATGTCCTTGCTCTTGCTACGTGGCACACTGGCAGCCCTGATGTGTGGCGTACTCAATGACCCCGCAGTTGCTGACATCACTGCGCCTGGGATTTTGGTGGCTGAGATGCTGGGCTGGGACCTGGAATGCCTGGCCCTACGGGAAGGATGGGGGGGAGGTGAAGGGAAGAGGTCAAGGGTTGCCAGGAAAAGTTTTTTCGACACACTGGGACGGGAAGATGGAGGGGGTTTGGGAGTGGAGGAAGAGGTAGTGGTTGTAGGAGGTGTACGTCTGCTGAATTTGGGTGAAGGTGCATGGGCCGGAGGCTGTTATGAGGTGGATGGCTGTTGGGTAGGTGTGTGCCTGCGTTTGTGTACTTTGGGATGAGGGCTCACAGACACACTGGGAGAGGACACAGGGGATGTGTGAATGGTAGTGGGGGTGGTGATTGCACGTGAGCGGTGTGTGGTGATGGGCGTGCTGGTGATGGAGGTAGTGGCTGAGGATGTAGTGCATGCAGCTGTGAGTGGAGACGAGACAGGGAGGGAGGAGGAGGACGTGGAAGAGGGGGTCACAGTGGAGGCAGTGGATGTTGCTGTGTCTGAATGGGGATGGTGCTTGTGTGAGTGCCTGTGGGATGTGTGGTGCTTATGTTTGCCATGTCCACTCTTGTGTGTTAATGTGGGTGAATGCTGGTCTGATGGTGTTCTTGGGATAGGCTGAGGTACAGGGCATTGGGTCTGGATGGAGGAAGTTGGAGTGGGGAGTCTGGACACAGGGACAATTGCTGCCATCAGTGCTGAGGGCAGAGCCTGAAATGCTCTCTGTTGGGCCGCCTGCCAAATGTCTCTCAACACCCTGGATGGCATTCAACTTGGTAGATTGCCCAACAGTGAGGGATCTCAGGAGTTCAATAGCCTCCTCACTGAGGGCAGCAGGGCTGACTGGGGCAGGGCCTGAGGTGCCTGGGGCGAAGGAGATGCCCACCCTCCTGGGTGAGCGGGCATGGGAGACATGCTGAGGGGGTGTTGGGAGGGCGGTGCTGGTGGGAGGCTGGCGGCTGTACCTGTTGATGCGGTGGGCACAGAGGTGCCCGCCACCGCAAGGGAGCTCCCATCAGAGGAGAAGTCGCTGTCACTGGTCTCTGCTCCTGTCCCCGCCGTGGAGCTCCCCTCGCCCTCCGTGTCATTGGGGGCTTCAAACTCCGTTGCTACACCCTCCAGGGCCAAGTGGGTTGCAGCTCCCTCCTGCTAGGGTGCCAATGCTCCTCCCCCTGATGATGCTACTGCACACAAGAACAGGGATACCACAAGAAGAGGGGGGAAAGACAGAAGAAAAACATGTTCAGTGCCTGCAACACCACTACCGTTGGCGGACACAACACACAGGGAGTAGGCCACAGCACTACGCCATGCACTAACAGTTCCTAGAAAATTCACCTGACCATTGGGTACGAGGCCTAAGCCCAATTGCTGCACACCTGGAAGTCACAGAAGCCTGACTAGGTGTAGATGGCTCTTACCACTAGTGGGGTTGGGGTGCCACATAGCCTGCCTCACAAGGGACCTTGCCTACCAAGTTCGCCCTGGCCTAGGGAAACACACTGCCCACCTCCCCCACCCAGACACCTCATAATGCGCGTAGAGTCAGCTGAATGAGAGTGTACTCACCCCCTTGTGGCTGCTGTGATGCCCTCAAGCACCCATCCAACTCTGGATAGGCCACCGCCAGGATCCGGGACATCAGGGGGGTCATGGTGTGACGGGTACCCCTTTCACATTGGTAGGCCATCCCCAGCTGGGCCTCCACCGTCTTCTTGCTCCAGCAGTGCAGGTCCCCCCACCTTTAACAGCAGTGGTGCTCCTTCTGTTGTAGACCCCCAGGGTCCGGACGTCCTTGGCGATGGCACGCCAAATACCCTTCTTCTGGTGGGCGCTGACCTAGAGGAGTGGTACAGGGGGAAAGGAAATTGCTCACCCATCCGGACCGTCATACTCATTCCCCACCAGTTCCCACCCATGCCCTGATGCACATACTCTCACCATCTGCACGTGCAGGCCTCAGCCCCCCCATGTATCTTCCATCCACACCACTCAAAGCAGGCAATAACACATTGTGATACCTCAGTGTTGGATGACTCTCTGCTCACTGTTCTCCTCCATAGGGTACGTCTGCTGGGGCAGGTGATGAGATGGCGGCATCCTCCGGTGTACAGACCCCTGGTGAACCTGTCGACAATGGAAGAGAGACACATCATAATCACATACAGACTTGATCATGCAACAATCCTGGAACTATGTGCCCAGTTGGAGCCGGACCTGATGTCAGCTATCCACCATCCCACAGGGATACCCCCTCTAGTGCAGGTTCTGTCTGTACTCCATTTCCTGGCCAGTGGGTATTTTCAAACAACAGTGGCCATGGCATCAGGGATGTCCCAGCCAATGTTCTCTAACGTGTTGTCCAGAGTGTTGTCTGCCCTGCTGAAACACATGCGCAGCTACATCGTTTTCCCTCAGGTGGAGGATTTGCCCACAGTGAAAGGTGACTTCTATGCCCTGGGACATATCTCCAACATCATTGGTGCCAGTGATGGTACACATGTGGCATTTGTCCCCCCCCGCAGGAATGAACAGGTGTACAGAAACCGGAAAAGCTACCATTCGATAAATGTGCAGATGGTGTGTTTGGCAGACCAGTACATCTCCCATGTGAATGCCAAGTATCCTGGCTCCGTGCATGACGTTTACATTTTGAGAAATAGCAGCATCCCTTATGTGATGGGTCAATTCCTGAGGCACCGTGTGTGGTTAATAGGTGAGGCCAAGGTCCCAATACAGTTGACATAGGTGTCTGGGTATGGGGTTGTCCCTAAGGGTTAGTGTGTGTTTAACAGTTGTCCCTCAACATTTGCAGGTGACTCTGGTTACCCCAACCTGTCATGGCTACTGACCCCAGTGAGGAATCCAAGGACAAGGGCAGAGGAATTCTACAATGAGGCACATGGGCGAACTAGGAGGATAATAGAACGCACCTTTGGCCTCTTGAATGCCAGATTCCTCTACCTCCATCTGATAGGTGGCTCCCTATACTACTCACCGAAGAAGGTGTGCCAGATAATCGTGGTCTGCTGTATGCTGCACAACCTGGCTTTGCGACGCCAGGTACCTTTTCTGCAGGAGGAAGGGCCAGACGGTGGTCTTGTGACAGCTGTGGAGCCTGTGGACAGTGAAGAAGAGGAGGCAGAAGTGGATATCGACAACCGAAACAACATCATCATGTAATACTTCCAGTGAGACACAGGTAAGAAGATGTCACTGCTTCCCACATCTCATACTATTGTTGGAGCTAGCAGAAGTCTGACATTTTCACTCAGTGTATGGACCCTGACTTGTCACTTTGACTTTCCATTGCACAGATCTGGGTTCCACTGTGTGCTCTCTGCTATGTTTACTCCTGGCCTACAGCTGTGTTACATTTGTATGTGAACAAGTAAATTGGCATTGCTGTATTCCATAGATATTGCAATTACACATTTGTGAAAGCACAGACTGGCTCCAGATTGTTTTGTGATTGAAGTGTTTTTATTCCTGTGCAAATAAGTGGAGGGGGTTGTAAAATGGGCTGGGGTAATGGTTGAGGTATGTCCATGGCAGAGTCCAGTCTATTTGTTTCACAGGTGCATTGTCCAAAGGGGCATAGAGACTGGGGCAATGGCAGTTTAAGGATGGACAGGGTGACATAGTGGGACAGAAGGGTGACATTCAGGGGGGTCTTATTTCCTGGCAGGGTTCTTGACAATGTTCTCTGTCTTGTTCCTGGATCTCAGGGACTGTTTGCGGGGTGGTTCTCCATCTACAGGGGGTGGGATGCTGGTGGCCTGTTGTTCCTGTGGCGGTGCCTCCGGTCCACCGGCGCCAGCGGAAGTGGAGGGCTGTTGAGCGTCCAGGCTAGTGTCAGGGGCCTGTTGGTGTGCCACTGTGTCCCTCCTGCAGTTGAGAAGGTCTGCCAGCACCCCTGCAATGGTGACCAGGGTGGTGTTGATGGACTTCAAGTCCTCCCTGATCCCCAGGTAGTGTTCCTCCTGCAGCTGCTGGGTCTCCTGAACTTGGCCAGTACCGTGCCTATGGTCTCCTGGGAATGGTGGTAAGCTCCCATGATGTTGGAGAGTGCCTCGTGGAGAGTGGGTTCCCTGGGCCTGTCCTCCCCCTGTCGCACAGCAGTCCTTCCAGTTTCCCTGTTATCATGTGCCTCTGTCCCCTGAACTGTGTGCCCACTGCCCCCAGGTCCCTGATCGTCCTGTTTTAGTGGGGTTGCCTGGGTTCCCTGTAGTGGTGGACACACTGCTGATTGACGTGTCCTAGGGACAGAGTGATGGGCCTGCTGGGTGGGTGCTGTGCTGGTGTTTTCTGAGGGGGGAGGCTCTGTGGTGGTTTGTGACTGTGTCAGGGGAACCGACTGTCCCGAGGTCCCTGATGGGCTGGGCTGATCATCTTGATCCATGCATGCAGAGCTGCTGTCATCACTGTGGGTCTCTTCTGTGGGGGGACTGGATATGTCTGGCACCTCCTGTCCGGTGACGTTGGGTATGGGTCCTGTTGGGGTGTAAATGCATAGCTATTGTATCTGTGTGTGCCATCTTGTGCAATGGGTGAGTGACCCTCTACTCCAGTGCTTGCATTATTGGCTTGGCCCTTGTGTGATTGGTGATTTTAGGGCATGAGTGAGTCTCTGTACTGGACATGCTTTGGTGATGGGTGTCCATGCACTGTTACATGCAGGGCTTGGTTTTGGGATGTGTGGGTTGTGTTACTGGGGTATCTGTGGGTTGTTGGGGTGATGAGTGTGAGGCTAAGGGTGACGGCATGTGATGGCATGCAGGTTAGGTGTGGGGTACAAAGTAATAAAGATATGTCTTACCAGAGTCCAGTCCTCCTGCTACTCCTGTGAGGCCCGCAGGATGCATAATTGCCAAGAGGAGGAGATCCCATGTTGTTAGTTGTAGGGGAGAAGGTGGGGGTCCACTGCCAGTCTTCTGTACAGAAATCTGGTTTCTGGATACCATGGAATGCACCTTCCCCTGTAGGTCGTTCCACCTCTATCTGATGTCATTGCGTGTTCTTGGATGCTGTCCCACTGCGTTAACCCTGTCGACAATTCTGCGCCATAGCTCCATCTTCCTTGCAATGGATGTATGCTGCACCTGTGATCTGAATAGCTGTGGCTCTACCCGGACGATTTCCTCCACCATGACCCTGAGCTCCTCCTGAGAGAACCTGGGGTGTCTTTGAGGTGCCATGATGTGGTGTGGGTGATGTGTGAGGTGGTGTCTGTTGTGATGTGTGAGGGGATGTGTTGGTGTGTGTTGTTTGAGGTGCGTAGATGTTGTGTAAGTGATGGTGTTGTGTGTCTGTGGATGCTGATGTTGTTTTATGTAGCCTCTCTCTCTGGCCTTATTTCAAAATTTTTGTAGTAATGGTTTGTGGGTGATGTAGGTGTGTGCTTTATATTGGATTGTGTATGTGGGTGTGGTGTGTGTGTGTGTGTATCAGGTGTGTGTATTTCGATTTGTCCAACGTGGTTGTGTTTTGTAAAGGTGTGTGTATTTTGAGCGCGGCGGTGTGTAACCGCCAATGGATTACCGCGGTTGAATGACCACTGCGTTGATTCGTGGGTCGTGATAGTGAGGGCGTATTCCTGTTGGCGTGGCGGTGTTGGTTTTGGTATCACCAGTTTATCACTGACCTTTGGTGTGGTGGACTTGTGTGGGTGTCTGTATTGTGCCGGATTCCGAGCTGTGGGTCGTAATACCTGTAACAGAATTCTGCGGCTGCAGCGGTATGTTGGCATGTTGGCGGTCTTCTGCACGACGGAAAGTGGTATTTACCACCAGGGTTGTAATGAGGGCCTACATGAAAATCTATCCACCTTCGTGCATGTCCTTTGGTCCCGTGGCCAACCCCCTATAACCACCCATCCTTACACTGTGCCCAGGTTGCCCGCAAGAACTGACCTGCATCCAGACCTTGCGACCAACTTCCCTAAACACCCAACCCATGCTGCACATTGCTACTTTAGCCATGCATGGCAAGAGTTGTCTGCGGCCTCTCTGGGTGTGAGAATAGGTCTGACAAGGTGTATCTGGGGGTGAGAGTGGCTGTAAGATATTTCTCTGGGTGTGAGAGTGCGTACATCAGTGTTTCAGTTGGTGCATCAGTATGTGCATGGGTCTGTGAGTGGGTGCATGAGGGTGTCAGTTGGTCCGTTAGCAGTTGTGTGACAGTCTGGGTGTGTTAGGAGGTGCATAACTATTTGAGTTTGTCTGAGTGGCTGCGTAAGTGTCTGACTTGGGCTCTGAGTAAGTGCATTAGGGTCTGAATGGGTCAGTGAGTGGGTGTGTCAGTGTCTTAGTGTCTCTGTGAGTGGGTGTGTGAATGTCTTAGTGGGTCTGTGAGTGGGTGCATAAGTGTCTGAGTGGGTTTGTGAGTGGTATAATTGATTGAAAGAGCGAGAAAAAGAAAGTGAGGGGGAGAGAGATAGAGTTTTTTAGACTTTGATGTCTGATATACATAGAATGAGATATTTCTACCCAATTTAAAATAAAAAATGTATATTTGTTAAAAAATCTATAATTATTTTTATTGAAAAAAATGGTAATGAATCCAGCAGGACTCGAACCCTCAAATGTCAGTGTGAAGTTCTGCGACCTTCACACTGAGCTTCAGGTTTATTATCTTTAAACAATTTTTTTACCCCTTTATGGGCTTTACAGGACCACGGGGAGCCCTCAAGGTCTCCCCCCGCAGTCCCTACATATTTTTTTTATTTAAATAATAATTTCTAATAAAATGTTCTTTATTGGCTACGAGACACTATAGGGGAAGCCTTAAAGCTTTCCCTGCAGTGCCAATGCTTCAGCAAGCATTGAGCTGCTTTGATAGCAAGTCCATGCTTGCTGAAGCATTTCATCTCTGTCCCCTGCATGCAAGCAGGAGACAGAGATTAAAACTCTTCTGGTTGACAGCAGGACCTGCTTTAAACGTCCAGCTGTCAAACAGTAGAGTGTTTATTGTGACTTAGCTGCAGCAGGAGCTGGCCCTGGGGGGTTGGCGGTCCCCAGGGCCATAGGTGGCTCCAGATGGGGGGGCCGCGAGGCCTCTATCCAACGATGACATAGCCCTGGGGGGGAGGGGTGGTCCCTGGAATTTGGGGGTCCCATAGGAACCCCCTTTCTATTTTTTAAAATTTGCCCGGGGGGGATTGGTGGCCCCTGGGGCAGAGGGGCTGTGTGCCCCCCCTGAAAAATGTATTGCTTTTCGTCAGAGTGGGTGGTGGTCCCTAGGGTGGGGGGACCAGCAGCCCCCCGCTCCAAATAAATTGTACTTTGGCGGTGGTGGTCCCCACGGTGTGGGGGTGCCACAGGCCCACCTGCATTAATTAAGTTCATAGCCCAGGGGAGGTGGTGGTCCCCAGGGTTGTGGGGGAGGTCATCGGGCCTCCCCACTTTTAAAAAACATTTTTGCCCTGGGGGTGGAGGTCCTCGGGTCGTGGGGACTCACGCCCCCACTCTCATTTAGATATTCACATTGGGGAGGTGGCAGTCACAGGGGTTTATTACAGCCCAATGAGGGGGCCTCATGTGACCACTTCCTCTATGATGCCCCAAGGACCTGGCCCACCAGGGCACCATTAAAAAAAAGCAAAGGAGAATGTGTTTTTGTTTCTTAAATCTCAGAAAAATCTGTGGATCCATCCAAGGTTTTTTCCAACGTTTTTTTTTTCAAAAATGCTTTTTAGCCCTGTGGGGATCCCTCAGGGACCCCAGCACCAGAGCTAAGAGGTCAGAGTGGCTCTACTCTGGCACCTTTCCTTTCTGTTTCTGGGAGTTGGCTGAAGCGGAGTCCCAAGATGTCTGCGAACACCTTCCTTGCTGAAGTTTTGCCAGGCACGGGGACAGTTGGATCCGTGGAGTATCTGCGTCACTACATATGTATATTTTTTGGTCTTAAATTTCTCCAAAACTACTGAACAGATTCACACCAAATCAGTGTGATCTGCGTAACAGAATCTAGCTTCATGCCAAATCTGGTGTAATTCCGTTCAGTGGTTTGGGTTGTAGGAGTGTCTAAAGATCTTATGGAAAAATGTATGGGGAAAATGCATTTTGCCCCCCCCCCTTTTTTCCAACCCCCGCTTGACAGATCACCCCAAAACTTTCTAGACAGATGTTGAACTTAGCAAAGTATAAGGTTTGAAAATTGTGTGAAGATTTGTCAAGCGGCACAAAGCTATAGGCAAAACAAAAAACACTCTTTCTAGAGAAACTAGGACCTAAGTAGTGCAATTGCCACTAGGTTTTATATATATACATATTTATATATATATGTGTGTGTGTGTGTGTGTGTGTGTGTCAAAACAAAACTCTTTCAGGGTTAGAGTGATGCATAAATTATGCAAAAGAGAGAAATCTGGGTAGTTACCAAGTTTAGGTGGAGAACAGGTCCAGTAAGGAGCACCCTGCAACACCAGCGACACTCAAATGACTGTTTTTCTAGCAAAGTTCTTAAGCATAGAATTGGCACAGTGTCATCCACGCTGAGCTACAAAGCAACAAAGTATTTTTGCCATTTGTACAACAAAATCTTTCAGCATCGGATTGACTCAGTTCCATCCTTGCCGAGCTGTAAAATGACAAAAGCCTTTCACCACTCCAGGCACGGTATGAGAGCTTTGGACTGATAAAATACCATCCAAGCTAATGTGGAATGAGCAAAACCAAACCCTGACATGTGTTTCAATGTATCTCATCAGAAAGGTTTTGCTTTATCCAGACAAAAGGGAGCACCCAGTATAAGTCAAAACAAAACCTTTTGAGGGTTAGAGTGACACATAAATTATGCAAAACAAAAGAGAGAACTCTGGGTAGATCCCAAGTTTAGCTGGAGAGCAGCTCCACTAAGGAGCACCTTCAACACCAGCAACACTCTTCATTTGCTCACCTCAAATGTCTGTTTTTCTAGCAAAGTTTTAAAGCATAGGATTGGCACAGTGCCATCGATGCTGAGCTAGAAAGCAACAAAGTCTTTTGCCATTTGTACAGCAAAATCTTTGCGCATAGGATTGGCCCAGTACCATCTTTGCCGAGCTAATTACCCCAAATATTACAGCGCTCACGATAACTTTTATAATGTCGATAAAAACATCAATTAAACATTAGTTGAATTATTTAAGTAAAAACTGTGCATGGTTGGGGTGTGAGTTATAGTTACCGAAGGCTGTGAGATTCACTTAAAAAAAACAAAGGCTACAGGGACGCTATAGTTAGGCACGCAATTTAAATGTACACAACAATAGAATTTCACCAGTTATAGTTAGAGTTACCTCAAGTAACTATAGCTCATGCTCCCGCCATGCAAAGTTTTTTTCCTAAAAAAAGGTTACTGCAAATATTACATTGATATTATCAATTACATTATTAAAGATGTAATGAGTGCTGTAATTTGTGGAGTAATTAGCAGTGCATGGCAAGCCATGAGTTACAGTTACCTTAGGGAACAAGTTATAATTCCTTGAGGTAGCTCTAACTATAACTGGTGAATTTCTATGGATTCATACGTTTAACCCGTTCTGTGCCTTGGACGAGGTGACCTCGTCCAAGGCGACCTCGTCCAAGGCTACAGTTCCCGTGTGTCTTGGACAAGGTCACCTCGTCCAAGGCACACAGGAACTTGGGGGAGCGCTAGCGCGCCCCCCCGTGCACCCCCCTCCCCCCCAAGGCGGGGATGGAAGGGGAAGACCTTCCCCTTCCACCCCCAACCCCCCCCGCACCCCCCCTGTGACGTCAACGCGCAAGCGCACGCTGATTTCTCACAGGGGCCTACCCCATCGCGCTGGAAGCTCTGCTTCCAGCGCGATTGAAAGAGAAATGCAAAGCATTTCTCTTTCAATCACGTGGGGGAGGCCCAGAGGGGCTTCAAAGGGAAGGAAATGTATTTCCTTCCCTTTGAAACCCCACTAGACACCAGGGATTTTTTTTTTTATCAGAAATTGACATAAGGAAGCGACCCCTTGGGCAAGGGTCGCTCCCGGGGGGGGGGGCATTTTTCGGGAAGGCCTTTTCTGCCCCCCCTGGGGGCAGAAACCTCTAGGCACAAGGGATCATTTTTCTTTTTGTTATTATTTTTTTATTTTTTAGGCAAGGGTCGCTCCCCTAGGGGGCAAATTATATTTAGGCCATTTCTGTCCCCCTTGGGGGCAGATTGGCCTAGTTTGATGAGGCCAATCTGCCCCCAAGGGGGGCAGAAACCACTAGACACCAGGGAGTTTTTTCTTTTCGTGAATTTCATGCAAGGGGAGCGACCCCTTAGGCAAGGGTCGCTCCCTGGGGGGGGGGGGAATTATTTTAGGCCATTTATGCCCCCCTGGGGGCAGATCGGCCTGTTATTAGGCCGATCTGCCTCAAGGGGGGGCAGAAACCTCTAGGCCGCAGGGCAATTTTTTTTGTGTGTTTTATTTTGTTTGTCTGATTGGTTTTTTTAGAGATGGGGAGCGACCCATCAGGCAAGGGTCGCTGCCCTGGGGGGCGAACTGTATTTAGACCATTTCTGCCCCCCTTTGGGGCAGATTGGCCGATTTTAGGTCAATCTGCCCCCAAGGGGGCAGAAACCACTAGGCACCGGGGATTTGTTTTTTGGCGCCAATGTCACTCAGGGGGAGCGACCCCGTAGGCAAGGGTCGCTCCCGGGAGGGGGGGTGGCGGTTGGGGGGGCAAATTTATTTTAGGCCATTTCTGCCGCCCCCTGGGGCCAGCTGAGCTAGAGGCCAAAATCCACAGGTAAGCACTTTGCAAAAAACACCTCTGTTTTCTGTGAAAAAATATGTTGTGTCCACGTTGTGTTTTGGGCCATTTCCTTTCGTGGGCGCTAGGCCTACCCACAGAAGTGAGGTACCATTTTTATCGGAAGACTTGGGGGAACGCTGGGTGGATTTGTGCCTCCTCTCATATTCCAGAACTTTCTGCCACAGAAATGTGAGGAACATGTGTTTTTTTAGCCAACTTTTGAGATTTGCAAAGGATTCTGGGTAACAGAACCTGGTCAGAGCCCCACAAGTTACCCCATCTTGGATTCCCCTAGGTCTCTAGTTTTCAAAAATGCACAGGTTTGGTAGGTTTCCCTAGGTGCCGGCTGAGCTAGAGGCCAAAATCTACAGATAGGCACTTTGTAAAAAACACCTCTGCTTTCTTTCAAAAAAATGGGATGTGTCCACGTTGCGTTTTGGGGCATTTCCTGTCGCGGGCGCTAGGCCTACCCACACAAGTGAGGTATCATTTTTATCGGGAGACTTGGGGGAACATAGATTAGCAAAACAAGTGTTATTACCCCTTGTCTTTCTCTACATTTTTTCCTTCCAAATATAGGAGAGTGTGTAAAAAAGACATCTATTTTAGAAATGCCCTGTAATTCACATGCTAGTATGGTCACCCCGGAATTCAGAGATGTGCAAATAACCACTGCTGCTCAACACCTTTTCTTGTGCCCTTTTTGGAAATACAAAGGTTTTCTTGATGGCTATTTTTTACTCTTTATATTTCAGCAAATGAATTGCTGTATACCCGGTATAGAATGAAAACGCACTGCAGGGTGCAGCTAATTTATTGGCTCTGGGTACCTAGGGTTCTTGATGAACCTACAAGCCCTATATATCCCCGCAACCAGAGGAGTCCAGCAGACGTAACGGTATATTGCTTTCGATAATCTGACATTGCAGGGAAAAGTTACAGAGTAAAACGTAGAGAAAAATTGATGTTTTTTTACCTCAATTTCAATATTTTTCTTTTTCAGTTGTTATTTTCCGTAGGAAACCCTTGTAGCATCTACACAAATGACCCTTGCTGAATTCAGAATTTTGTCTACTTTTCAGAAATGTTTAGGTTTCTGGGATCCAGCATTGGTTTCATGCCCATTTCAGTCACTGACTGGAAGGAGGCTGAAAGCACAAAAAATTGCAAAAATGGGGTATGTCCCAGTAAAATGCCAAAATTGTGTTGAAAAATTGGGTTTTCTGATTCAAGTCTGCCTGTTCCTGAAAGCTGGGAAGCTGCTGAGTTTAGCACCGTAAACCCTTTGTTGATGCCATTTTCAGGGGAAAAACCACAAGCCTTCTTCTGCAGCCACTTTTTCTCATTTTTTTGAAAAAAACTGAATTTTCACTGTATTTTGGCTAATTTCTTGGCCTCCTTTAGGGGAACCCACAAAGTCTGGGTACCGCTAGAATCCCTAGGATGTTGGAAAAAAGGGACGCAAATTTGGCTTGGTTAGCTTATGTGGACCAAAAATTATGAGGGCCTAAGTGCGAACTGCCCCAAATAGGCAAAAAAAGGCCTGGCACAGGAGGGGGAAAAGGCCTGGCAGCGAAGGAGTTAAAATGTGAGCCTAACTATAACATCCCTGTAACCTTTGTTTCTTTCAGTGAATTTCTATGTTTTTTTAATGTATAGTAATATTAATTACTATACATTAATCCAACCACAGCCACACACGGCCGAAGGCCGTGCGCTGCGACGGTTGGCTATAGAGCTGTGCCTGTGGCCGGGCCCTGAATCCAACCCCCTATAGGCATCCAACCTTGCACCATGCAGGCCTTCACCTGTGCACAGTGGAGGCTGCCTGCAAGATATGGCCTGAAGCCAGACCCTGCAGCCACCCTCCCTAACCACTCAATCCCATGCTGTGCACAGCCCTTAGGCTGTGTGTGAGGGAAGTTGGCTGCAGGCTCTCTGGGTGTCAGAATAGGTGTTAGAGGATGCATTTGGGGGTGGGAGGGGCTATGATAGTGTCTGTCTGAGTGTGATAGTGCATACATCAGTGTTTTAGTGGGTGCATCAGTGTGTGTGTGGGTCTGTGAGGGGGTGCATGAGGCTGTCAGTGGGTCTGTGCGTGGGTGTGTGAGAGTCTGAGTGGGTGTGTGAGTGGATGCGTAACTGTCTGAGTCAGTCTGTGAGTGGGTGCATGAGGGTCTGACTGGGGCTGTGAGTGGGTGCATGAGGCTCTGAGTGGGTCTGTGAGTGGGTGCATGAGTGTCTGAGTGGGTCTGTGAGTAGGTACATAAGTGTCTACGTGGGTGTGTGAGTGGGAGAAAGAGATTGATAGAGAGAGAGAAAGTGAGAGGGTGGGAGATAGCAAGTTGTTTTAGGCTTTGATGTATGATATACTTAGAATGAGATATGTATGCACAATTTGAAAATAAACATGTATTTGTTATTTAAAAAGAGTAAGATCACCTTTCAGTATAAGCCTTTAACATTTGTACTTAAAAAAAAAAAATTGGGAAACAACGCCGGCAAGACTCAAACCCTGAACCCTCAGTGTGAAGGTCTGTGGCCTTCACACTGAGATATACAAATTTTTTTTTCTTGTTTTTTAGCCCTTTATGGGCTATCTGGGCCCAAAAGGGAGCCTTCAAAGGCTACCCCATGGTCCCTGCATTTTTAAAATTGTATTTTATAACAAGACCTTCTCGTGCTATATGGGACCGTCGGGAAGCTCAAGGCCTCTCCTGAGGTCCCTCATTATATTCTTTTAATTATTTTTTTTCAATATGCCCTTGCTGGCTATCTGGGACCGCAGGGGGATCCTCAAGGCCTCCACCTCGGGCCCTAATTATATATTAAATTTTTTTTTATAACAAGGCCTTTACGGGCTATCTGGAACTGCAGGGTGATTCTCTAGGCCTCCACGTGGTCTAATTTCTTCAGCCACCTCAGAGCTGTTTTAAGCAACAGCTCCATGGTTGCTGAAGCAAACATTTCATCTCAGTTCCCTGTACGCATATCTAAGTGCAGGGAACTGAGATTAAAGGTCTGGGTTTTGATAGCTGGACCTGTTTGACAGGTTCCGCTGTCAAACACCAGACTGTTTGCTGTGGTGGGCTCCAGCTTCAAAGCCACAGCAAACAGCTAAGTCCCGGGGATGGGCACCCTGGGACACAGCAGGAGTCAGCACTGGGGAATGGTGGTCCCCAGAGCCATCAGTGGTTCCACGAGGGGGGCCATGAGGCCCCCCTCCGATATGTTAGAAACCCCAGGGATGTGGTGATCCCTGATGTTTGGGGTTCCCAGAGGGACCCCCTTTCTTTTCTAAACTATTTGCTCAGGGGAGGTGGTGATCACCGGAACATCAGGGGATGTGCAGCACTTCCCATTATATTTGTTGGTAGCCCCAGGGAGGTGGCGGTCCCCGGGGCATGCGGCCCCTGTCATAAGTCTTTAGAACCCCGGATAGGTGGTCATCTCCGGGGCAGCAGGGGGGTGCTTGCCCCCGCATATTATTCATACCCCCGGGGAGGTGGTGTTCCCCAGGGCAGAGGGGGGGCTTGCAGCCCCACCACATATTATTTATAAGCCCCAGGGAGGTGGCGGTCCTAAGGACACGGGGTGGGGGCCAGGAGGCCCCCTGCATTATTCTGCACATGTCCCCAGTACTTGGCCCACCCAGGGGCTTTAAAATGACAAAACACAGGAGCCCACACTGTGCTTTAAAAAAAAAAAAAATGCCACAGATTCCCGACCCCATCATGACTACACAGCAAATCTTTTTTTGTTAAATGCTTTTTAGCCCGGGGGGTGGGGGGGGAGCTTTAGGACCAGAGCTGAGAGGTCAGGGTGATCGTACCTGGCCTCTTTTTCTATATTTTTTACCTTTTTTTCTGGGACTGGGCTGAAGCCGAATCTTAGGATGCCTGTCAACACTTCAGCAGCTTCCTTGTTGAGGTGTTGTCAGCCAAACAGATCTCAGCACATGATTGGGAGGGGTTGTGAATCCTTTGTGTGCCTTTATATACACATTTCTTTTCCCATGTGTGATGGTCAAATTATGGGTTTAAAATGATTTTTCTTCACCATGCACAATATTCACAATTAATCCAGAATAATCAAGATTAATCATGCATAAGCAAAAAAATACAAAGAGAATTGCAGACTCATTCATGCACTAAATCATTCACTCATACATGCACTCAGAGGCTCATGTGCCCACTCACACACCCACTCAGACACTCGTGCATCCACTCAGACCTACTCCCTTACTCCCATATCCACTTTCAGACCCACTCAGACACTTACGCACCCACTCAGAAACCCACCCACTCTCAAGCACCCACCCACAGAGCCAGCCAGACACTGATACATCCACTCACATACCCATTCAGACACTGATGCACCCTCTCACAGACCCACTCGGACACTCATGCACCCACTCAGACCCCCACTCACTCTCATGCACCCACCAACAGAGCCAGCAAGACACTGACGCAGCCACTCACAGAACCATTCAGACAGTGATGCACCCACTCACAGACCCACTCAGACCCTCATGCACTTACTCTCAGATCCACTCAGGCACTCATGCACCCACTCACAAACCCACTCAGCCCCTCATGTGCCCACTCCCAGACCCACTCAGGCACTCCTGCATCCACTCAGACCTTCATGTGCCCACTAACAGACCCACTCAGACACTAACACACAACCTCACAGACCCAATCAGACACTGATGCACCCAGTCACAGACTCAAACTGACCCTCATGCACCCACTTACACACCCACTCAGACACTGATGCACCTACTCTCAGAACCTCACGCATCCACTCACAAACCCACTTAGACCCTCATTCACCCCTCACAGACCCACTACAAAAATTATACACCCACTTGCGGACCCACTCAGTCACTACCCACTAGCAGACCCTCTCAAACACTGACGCATCCACTCACCGACCTACTCAGACCCTTATGCACCCAGTCACAGACTCACTCAGACACTCACTCACCCACTCACAGACCCACTCAGACCCTCATGCACCCACTGACATACCCACTCAGACATTGACACACCCACTGACACACCCACTCCGACACTGAGGCACCCACTCACAGACCCTCACGCATCCACTCACAGACCCAGTCTGCCACTCACACATCCACTTACAGACCCACTCAGACCCTCATGCACCCACTCACAGACCCATTCAGACACTGACACATCTACTCACAGATCCACTCAGGTTACAGAGACAATATAGTTAGGAAATGTAATTTAAAAAATGTAGAAATTCACTTAAAAAGGAATGTTACAGGGAAGTTATAGTTCTGAATTTACCTGCACACAGCTTAGAAATCCAGCAGTAATAGTTAGAGTTAATTCAAGTAACTATAACTTGCGCCCTTGCCATGCACTGCTAATTACCCCACATATCACAGCACTCATGACAACTTTTATAACATCAAAAAAATATCAATGAAACATTAGAATTTCAGTTATTGAACAAAAACTGTGCACGGCAGGGGCATGAGTTATAGTTTCCTTAGGTCGTGAGTTAAAGTTACCTGAAATAACTCTTACTATAACTCCTGAATTTCTAAGGTTTTGTGTGAGTAAATTCAGAACCTAACTATAATGCCCCTGTAAACTTTGTTTTTTTAAGTGACTTTCTAAGGTTTTTTTTAACTGAATTTCCTAACTATAATGTCCATTCAACCCTTGTTTTTTTCAGTGAATTTCTGTGGTTCTTTTAATGCAAGGTAAGTTCTATTACAAGGCAGACACACTTGCAGTACAAAGTAAGAGATCAGTAAAAGTCTGTTGTTTATGTCATTTTTCAAAACATGAGGAACATTTAAATATGTGTAATGACTGAATTTCTGTTTGACCTGTGAACAAGGAGCTGGCACCCTGAAACGCATCAGGATTTCTTTTGTTGTTTAGCAATTAAGCACGTATCTGCAGTGAGTCACGGCTCGTTGCTTTTCTACCTCGAGATTAATACCTCGCGGTGTCTTGACAACATTTTTGAAAAAAAATAAAATATATATATATATGTGTGTGTGTGTGTGTGTGTGTGTGTGTGTGTGTGTATATATATATGCTCAGTTGATTGATTCTTTTTTGTGCAATCACATTGAGAAAGGCAAGTACTGCTGAAACGCGTCTGTGGCGCAATAAATGGGATTTAAAGCACCCGTGAGTGCTCCATCCATTTCTTCCTTTGTGTGAAAAAAAAAAAAATATATATATATATATATATATATGTATTTTTACTTCGTACACAAGTCCCGGAATGCAGGTGCACAACACAGCTGTCCCGGGTGGGCTCCGAGAGGCCCTAATATAACGTTCAACACTCCCTTCAATACCAGGAGAACCAGGACACCTCCATTATGAAAATTCGGTTTATTTCAGCACAAAAATCCAACGCGTTTCGGCAACAGCCTTACTCATATATATATATTGAGATAGATAGATAGATAGATAGATAGATAGATAGATAGATAGATAGATAGATAGATAGATAGATAGATAGATAGATAGATAGATAGATAGATAGAATTGAAAAAGAACAAAGGTTACAGGGACATTATAGTTAAAATCACATTTAACATGTAGAAAACCATTGAAATTCAGAAGTTATAGTTATCAGAGCGAACATCTCAAATGACATCACTGATGACATCATCCAGTGAGTGTAAGTGGTTGTATGGATGTGTGAGTGGGTGTGTAAGTGGGTCTATGGGTGAGTGAGTGGTTGAGTCAGTTGCTTTATGGGAGAGTGAGTAGATGTGTAAGTATCTATATGAATGAGGAAGTGACTGTGTGAGTGACTGCAATGGTTGAATGAGTGGGTGTGTGAGTGGTTGTACAGGTCAGTGAGTGAATGTATGAGTGCTTGTACGGGTGAGTGAGTGGGTGTTTGAGTGGTTGTATGGGTAAGTGACTGGGTGTATAAGTGACTGCATCCGTGAGTGAGTGGCTGTGCCAGTGACTCTATGGCTGACTGTGTATGTGAGTAGTTGTATGGATGAGTGAGTGAACGTGTGTGTGTCTGTATGGGTCTGTTAGTGGGTATGTGAGTGGGTGTATGAGTGGGTTTATGAGTGGCTGTAATAGTGTGTAAATCGGTGGGTTAGTGCTGTATGGGTGAGTGAAAGTGTTGTGTCATTGGCTGTGTGAGTGAGTGAGAGGGTGTGTGTCAGTAGTTTTATGGGTCTGTGAATGAATATGTCAGTAGCTGTATGTGTGTAGATGTACAAGAGTTTGTATGGAGGTGTGACTGGGTGTGTGAGTGATTCTGTGGATGATGTCATCAGAATGTCATTTGGGATGTCATCAGTGATGTCAACAGTGATGTCACTGACTATGTCCTGAGTGATCTAATATGTGAGGTAATAAGCAGTGCATTACAGGGCGCAAGTTATAGTTAGCTCAGGTAACTATACCTGCTGAATTACAATCTTTTTCTATGTGTCAAATGCAAGTCTAACTATAACGTCCATTTAATGTTTGTTTTTCAGTGAATTTCCAAGTTTTTTTATTTTATTCTGTTGCCTAACTTTAATGTCCCTGTAATGTTTGCTTTTCAGTGAATTTCTATTGTTTTTTCAATGTAAAGTAATTTTCATTACTATACATTAATCCAACCACTGCCACACTTAGCTGAAGGCCTTGTGCGGTAGTAGTGCAATTTTTTTTTTTAATAAAACATTTGGGAGTCGCACACCATACACAAACCATCACAAACAATACACAACTTCCGTGTGGTTTGGATATTTGTAAAAAACATTGATAGAAGTTATTAAACTTTACTTTAAGGTAAAAGGTTTAGTGATATTGTTCAGTAAATTCCACAGCAATTGATGTTAAATATTATAATTGTCATTTACTAGTTTTTTTGGGAGTTGCAACGTCATTGTAGACTGTGCCGGCACATATTTATGGAACCACGCAGGGTACGCAACTCCAACTTTTTTCAAGAGTGGTAAAAAACATATATAGACATGTTTAAATTAAAGGAACAGGTTTACGATAACACAAAAAATAATATATATAGAGAAGAAATATGTTTTAAATATCATTATAGATTTTGCAGATTAGCGTTTCAGTCATGACAGAAATGCAGCAGTGTTGTGCTTCCCATCTAACCTAGAAAAAAAGGATTTAATTGGTTAAGCACCTTTCTATCTTCCATACATAAAGGTCCCAATCATTCTTTGGTTTGGGAGTGGCTGTGACTTTTCACACTTCTCTCTCCCAACTGATCATTTTAAGTAGTGGTTGATGTTTGCTTGCTTTTTAAATTGGAAAACATGGCATCTTCTGCAGAACACCTGCAAAAGGAGGAGGAAGGAAAGCTTAGTATGGGAAGTTTTTTTACCATCCCAAAGGGTGAAAAGAAGGTGAATTCACGCAAAGTGACATGCTCATTCTGCAGAAACGTACTGTCATGTGGGAGTGATAAAAAACATATTCATGTGTTACATCAAGCATGTACAAACATTTGAGTGCCATCTACTCCACCCACACGTTTTGCTTGAGCTGAGATGCAGAGCCTGGACCTAGAACAAGGAACTTCTAGTGTCAGTATCCACAGCCATCATCTGCAGGAGGGCAGGCTTCAGCAATGCCAAATACCACTTCGGAGATCAACAAAGTTGGCATTTTTTGCACAAAATGCACAAAAGTCCTCACTGTATGTGAACAAGCTGCCCCTACGCTAGTGCAGGCCACTAATGCACATAAATGCAAATTTTTATGTTTAACTGTTGCACAGCTTGTGTTTTTTATGCTTGCTGTTCCAAGCAACATTTTGGTTTTCACAAATAATAAAAAACACACAAAAAATTCAAAATAGTAAAAAAACAAACAAATAAAAATACAAAATGTAAAAAAAAACAGTTCTTCTTAGAACCATCTCTTTCACTTTAAAAAAGAAATGAATGAGTGCTTGTATGGGTGGGCCACTTGGTGCATGAGGGGCTCTATGAAAGAATGAGTGCATTACCTTATATGGGTGAGTGAGAGGTTGCGTGCCTGATTATATGGATGAGTGAGTGCATAAGTGGGTGTATGGGGGACTGATTGGGGCATAAGAGGATGTATGGGTGAATGAGTTTATGAATGCATGACTGGGTGTGTGGGTGGGTGCATGTATGGGTGTATGAGTGAGTGGGTGCATGAGTGACTGTATGGGTGAATGAGTACATGAGTGACTGTGTGGGTGAGTGACTAAGTGCATGAGTGGGTCCATGGTGAGTGATAGTGTGTGTGAGTAGCTGTATAGGTGAGTGGCAGGGTGCATGAGTGGCTGTATGATTGAGTGACAGGGTGCATGAGTGCTTTGATGGGTGAGACAGTGGGTGCATAAGTGGGCGTATGGGTATCTGAGAGAATGAGTGGTGAATGGGTGAGTGACAGGATGTATGAGTTACTGTCCGGCTGAGTGATAGTGTCTGAGTAGCTCCATCAGTGGGTGAGTGGGTGCATGGGTGAGTGGTTGTATGGATGAGTAGTGGTTGCATGAGTGAGCGCAAACATGAGTGAGAGGGTGTGTGAATGGTCATATGGGTGAATGAGTGAACATGAGTGGTTGTATGAGTGAGTGAGTGCATAAGAGGGTGTATGGGTGATTGACTGGCTGCATAAGACGGGTGAGTGACTGGATGCATGAGTTACTGGCTGGCTGAATGATAGAATGGCTGTATGGGTGAGCGATGGATTGTGTGAGTGGCTGTATGAGTGACTGTATGGGTGAGTGAAAGGGTGTGTAACTGCTTGTATGTGTGAGTGAATGAGTGCATGAGTGGTTGTATAGGTGAGTGAGTCCATAAGTGGATGTATGGGTGAATGACTAGGTGTATGAGTGTGTAGATGGGTTAGTGAATGCATGGGTGCCTATATAGGTGAGTGAGACTGTGAATTAGATGTTGTATGTGTGAATGAGCGGCTGCATGAGTAGAGCTATGTGTGACTGAGAGTGCATGGCCGGTGTATTGGTGAGTGAGTATACCAGTTATGTATGGATGAGTTAACAACTTTATGAGTGCTGTATGTGTCAGTGAGTAACACCATATCTGTGAAACGTATAAGTGGTATATGTACAGTTCTGTGAGTGCTTATATGGGAGACTGAGTGTGTTTGTCAAGTCCTGGATAGGTCAGTATCAAGAATACAAACTGCAGGCAAGACATCTGAAATTCTGTCTATTAATGAACACTGTCTTCATAAGTGTCTGAAAGAAATATTGTGCTGCTACTACTAAAATCTTCATAGTTGTGATGACATATGTCTGCAAACACTGTGGAAAAAAGAAGATAAATATGTAAGTGTAATGCAGAGATCTGAAACAAAACAGTATGCTGCATATGCAGTATATGACATTTTACTAAAACATTTTTTTTTCCCTTTTTCCTGTTTTTATACTGGTACATATAAACAGGGTACTGTAAAATCATCATTGAGCAGTGTGGAAGAAAACAGCTGTATGGATTGCACAGAACAATAAAAACTCCATAGTACTTCACTACAAATAAGTGATAATGTGAATTGCAGTCACTGCAATTTTTAAATTATTTAATTAAGCCACATTTACTTCAGTGTCCAGAAAATCATATGTTAACAACATTTTGGTTATTATTATACCTGGTACAAAACAACAAACACATATAGGGGGTCATTCTGACTCCGGCCGGCGGCAGAAGCCGCCGGCCTGGCTGGAACCGCCAGAATACCGCTGCGCGTCAAAAGACCGACCCGGGTATTCTGGGTTTCCCGCTGGGCTGGCGGGCGACCGCCAGAAGGCCGCCCGCCAGCCCAGCGGGAAACACCCTTCCATGAGGATGCCGGCTCCAAATGGAGCCGGCGGAGTGGAAGGGGTGCGACGGGTGCAGTTGCACCCGTCGCGATTTTCAGTGTCTGCATGGCAGACACTGAAAATCTTGGTGGGGCCCTGTTACGGGGGCCCCTGCAGTGCCCATGCCATTGGCATGGGCACTGCAGGGGCCCCCAGGGGCCCCACGACACCCCATACTGCCATCCTGTGCCTGGCGGCCAAAACCGCCAGGAACAGGATGGCGGTATGGGGGTCGGAATCCCCATGGCGGCGCAGCAAGCTGCGCCACCATGGAGGATTCCCCAGGGCAGTGGAAAACCAGCGGTACACCGCCGGTTTTCCGTTTCTGACCGCGGCTGTACCGCCGCGGTCAGAATGCCCAAGGGAGCACCGCCAGCCTGTTGGCGGTGCTCCCGCGGTCGTTGGCCCTGGCGGATTTTACCGCCAGGGTCAGAATGACCCCCATAATCCACACTTGAATTTTCTACATACTTTTGTAGACATCACCCCTGTTAGGTCGGATGACATCTTAAAGAATGATAATCTACATAGTGGGAAGACAATACATTTATTTTCTTCCAGAAATCTTATGAAGATATTTCATCCACACTTCATTTTTGGATATCCTTTTGTTGGCATAACTCATGGTAGACCGAATAATATCTTAAACGGGGATGATTCAAATAGAGAGAAGACCATAAAGTCATTTTCTTCCACAAATTCTCTGCAGATATCTTATCCACACTTCATTTTTGGATATCCTTTTGTTGACATCACCCCTGATAGGCTGAATGATGTCTTAAACAATGGTGATCCATGTGGAGAGAAAACAGTATATTTCTCTTTCAGCTGAAATCCTTTGAACAAATTTCATCCACACTTAATTTTTTGACATCTTTTTCAAGACAAGACCCCTGATAGGCTGAATGACATATTGCATATGAATGATCAACATGGAAGACTACATCTCATATTTTTTTTCAACAAATCCTTCTTAAACCTTTGGCTGAAGAAATGATAGATAAGAACTAGTAAGTCTGAAAGGTAGTTTTTCCTTGAATTGCAGACGGCTGTCATTGCACTCTGTTCATCAAGTTAGAATCTTCAAATATACAGCATAATGACTAGGTGTAATATAAGGATATATGGAAGATGATAGCCAAAGTGCAGTATGTTCTTCCAGAAATTGATATCTGACTAGCTTTAACGTTTGTAATCTCGATGTCCAATTTTGTTCCATCTGTTCTGCAACATTGAAACATTGCTATAATGTATTTACCACTTCTCTGTATAAGCAATGTAGACAATGCATTTGATTTACATTTTGAACAAGTAATTTTTTGGTTACTCTTTGTTATTAGCTTAGTAAAAGACACAGTTTAGAATCTGGCAGAGTTAAGCAGAGAACAGCCCAGATTCAGTGGCAGACGAGAAAGAACAATCTTCACACTCATGGTTCCATATATAACTCAGTCCAAATATGTAATCAATATTTAGATCTTGTTCTAAAACTCAAAGGATCACCATAATAAATTCCTGTGCATCTTGTTGAGCGTTTAGAGTAAATACTACAGATCCACTATATTTGTCTACTAGTTTTTGAATGTCTGAAGCCGAACGTATTACACTTCTGTCATGAGATAACTGTTGAAAGCAATGAAACAGTGCTGTGCACAATGTGTTCCATGGTTTTTCTTGAATTGCATTTACAACATGTAGTAGTTAGAAGAGAACATTATGAACAGCATTGGCATAACAATTTACACCATTAGTAGTAGTATCTTTATTGTTTAGTTAATAAAAACCATAACAATCAGCTCATAATATGCCATATAAAATTCTCTTAAAATTCCATAAGCTGCTTTACCATAAAAAACCTATTGTAAAATCAATTTTATAGGCTAAAGTGCAGAGTGCCAGCTTTCAGTTCTAAAAGAATTAAGATTCATTAATCAAGACTGTTTCCCGGGGAGCTGATTCACATCTTTGGTATGTACAGTCAGAAATTTGATAAATCTGCATATTGACTGTACATCACAAGGGTCAAACATTGACATCACTGCTGGCCAGCAGGAGCGAGTCCCATTTCTCACAAAGAGCAGTTTTAATAGTTGTTGGCGCGCTTCTTTTAAGACCGGACAAATACAAATCAGATGGACCATATCTTCCTTAGGGCCATTACGTAGCCTGCAGGAAATTTCTCCTCCGTTCTTCCATGATGGTTGGTTCGCTCTGGCTGGTAATGCTCAAAAGCGAAGTGCCAGGAAACGATGCTTGATATGAGATGCGAAAGTTGCGGACAGATAATGTGATGGCGCCAAGATGGTATAGGTATGCCTTACTGACCAAGCGTGTGAGCGCTGTGCAAATTTAACTTTATCATCTAAAAATGATTGGAAGCCTATTTCCTTTTTTAACGCTCGACACAAAAGAGGATATGAAATGTTGGAATCCCATAGGTACTTTGTTTGTGTTTCTTGCAAGGAGTTATACAAGTACCTGTTGTACACTGAGGTTACATTGTTATTCACTGAATTCCATAGTGCCATGACTAGAGGGCTGACAGTATTTTTGCTTATTTTGTAGCAAGTTTTTATTGTGTGGGCTTTCCTGTCAAACTGCTGTTGTGTTAGTCCAAATTCCAGCCTAACCTGTGCTGGAGAAGCAGAACGAGGAAGAGTGAAAACTTGCTTATAGATTTTTATTTGTTGCCAATCCAATAGAAAAGCATCTTTCCCATGTAGAGCCGCACTTCCATATGTAGTGGCTGGGAGGACTTTGGCCGACATAACAGACAGTAATGGTTTGTACGATGGACCTTTTAGTCTCTTAGCTAAGGTGCAGAAAGCAACCGCCAAGGATTTGCACTTCTGTACAATATACTGCTTTTGTGGTACAAGACTGGTCTTATTGTCTATAGTAAAACCAAGGTATTTGTAACTGCAAGTCGTGTCAAGTGCAATACCGCTCAACTTTATTTTGTTTGCAGAATTCAAAGGGCATCCTATGGACATAATTTTAGTTTTTGAAATATTAACTTCTAGTTTGTTTGTCTTTGCAAAATCGCCCAAGGTACTAACCAGCCGATGCAGCCCTATTTTTGTGTGGCTTAGCAGAACAATATCATCCGCATATGATAGATGTGATATAGACAGAGTTCCCATCCTGGGAGAATGCGAGTTGGTTGCATCCAGCCTAGCTGAAAGATCAGCCATAGAGAGGTGAAAAAGATGGGGGGCTAGGACGCAGCCTTGCTTTAGTCCTATATTTGTTGATACTCTCCGATAAATTTTTGAGCCGTCTGCTACCTTGACGTGCACCCAGGTTTTGTCATACAATAATTCAATACACATCAGAATACGTTCATGCAAGCCCCAGCTTCGCAGTTTACTCCAGAGCATTGCCTGTCCACTCGATCGAACGCACTTTTGAAGTCCACAAAGCATAGAAATAGATTTTTCTTTAAGCACTTCGCTCGATTGGCAATGTCACCTAGCCTGAGAATGTTGATCACTGTGCCGTAGCCCTTCCGGAACCCAGTTTGGTTCATGGGGACCAGGTTGTTTAGATTGGACCAGTTATGCAGGTCTGGTAAAATTAAGGAGGCAAAGTATTTGGCCTCACTGTCAATTAGTGCTGTCAGTCTGTAACTGACTGGGTTGGCTCGACTACCACCTTTATATATCGGATTAATGATTGATACTTTCCAGCTGTCTGGAATTATTCCGTTGCGCTCAACTTCGGTATATAATATTGACAGTGTTGCTGACCAATAACCCGGATCCGCCTTGAATATGGCTTGCGGGAGGCCATTAGGGCCGTGCGCCCCGTCCCTACGGCCCCTTCTGATGACTTGGGCAATTTCCTCAGCACTGAATTTTGCCTCTGTAAGCCTAAAGTCTGTGGTTTTTACCGCGACCTTTAGTTGCTGGTATTCCTCAGGAGAGAGTGGCTTGAAGAAGATGTTAGTCAAGTGATCTACCCATTTGTCTTCTGGAATTGATGTACAATTTATTATCTTTACCTTTCGGCCAATCTCATTCACTGATGCCCAAAATGCTCTAGAGTTGGCCTTTCTTGAATTGGCAAGTAATTTGAGCCAGAATTCATCCTCCTTTTTTGTTTGTATTTGCCATACCTGTTTCTTATAGTTATTTCATAAGGTTTTTATTTGTGCGCATAAAGATTCCGTAAAAGGTCTATCTTTTGTAGATCTAAGATTGAGCCTTAGTTATTTTCTTAATTCTAGGATTTCTGATGGCATGCTCAGTGACTTCCGATTATTATTTGGAGCATGACTCCTGGCTGCGGACTGTAGAAAGCTAGCCCACAAGTCCACGGTTGGCTGATCTTGACACGCTATTGATTGAAGCAGAGTTTTTATATTTTTGCACAGCTGTGGTAGTGAGGACTCCGTCGAGATCAGACGATTTAGGTTGACGGAGGTTACTGTTCCCAATTCATTTGTAGCTGAAAGAAAGCATGGAGCATTCGAAACCAATTCTATGTGTTGAAATGAATGGTCACTGTAGAGAGTCGGTTTGATTTCGAATTTACTGACATGTGCTAGCAGGGGAAGAGAGACGACCGTGTGATCTATTGTGGTCGCTGATTTTGCACTTTAATGAGTGGGCTTTGGCAGAAGATCTTCTTTTAGCCTGCCATTTAATTCTCTCATGCTCAGATGCTATAGGGCCTCTACCAGTTGTTTGCCCCTTATATCTAGTCTCGTCTGTGCAGATGAAAACTGCGGCAACACTGACCATATAGCTTTTTCAGCTGCCAGTTGGTCGTCCGGTTCTGGAGTGTATATCAGGTTGGTGTTAAAATCGCCTGTCACTAAAATGTCCCATGTTGGATTGACACATCTTATCTCTTCTACCTTCTGGAGTAGTTGTTCAAAGAGAAGTGCTTTCCGATACTTCCGCGGATGAGCATAGACATTGAAGATGATCAACGGAACGTGATGGCTATTACTAAAATGTATTTTTATAGCCTGTAGGTCTGTCGTAGAGAAGGCTAGCTGCTCTGTTGTGGCATGAAGTGCCGTAGAGATATATGTGGCTAAGCCACCGCTTGGTCTGCCCGATTTATTTGATTTTACGGCTTTGATGTGATGTAGAGAGTATCCTCCTAGTTCTATTGGATCTACCAGCCATGTTTCTTTGAGTACTATTATTGAATAATTACAACTGGTCATTACTTTAAATCCATCTGTAACAATTGCTTTTGCTCCCGCGATGTTCAAAGACATAATGGTGACTGCCAGCCTTTGATCTATATCTACTACATTACGTGTGCTAAGTCAATTACTTCTTCTCGGGTTTAAGGTATGCGCTATCCATCTACATTCATCCAGTACTCCAATCCCTACAGATAGCCAGCCAGTTGAAGTTTCTGAAACATTTTCCTCTCGCTTGGATTGGCGCTGTACGAGTTCCCCAAAATCTGGACCCTATCCAGGTTCGTGGGCCTGTGGCTCCGGTTTTTGGATTACTTTTCCTCTTAAATTTGCCAGTAGGGGGATAGGATAGCGCAGTCTAGTTGATTGAGATAAACGTATACCCCAGTTTTCAAATTGCTGCTTGACTGCCATAATTGATGTAACAATTTCACTGTAACTGATGTTAGATCTGCGGATGTGATCTCCTTAGTTGATGGGAACTCTGGCAGAAGCCTCATGATGTTGCCCCTGTTCAGGCTAACTTGCTGGCCCCGTGATTTAAAATACGGGGTTAAAAGAATCTGCCTTGATTCCCTGTCTTTTTCGATAGCGTGAGTGAATTGTAATTGTTGGGAGTGACTCGTGTTGCTTTGTGACATTGGTCTGCTTGGCTGATCATCCCCCAGCTGGTTGTTATTTGGGATCCCTTTGTGCATAAGTGATTGCTTGCTTAAGGTGGCATAATTTTCAAGATCTATTTGCGTATTTTGAAACTTAACTTTAGTCTTTACTCTGCCGCTGTCATTAGAAATTGTGACGTCCCTTGTGGGGTAGTTGTATCTTGGGCTTGATATCAAGTAAATTTCTCTACTGGTAGTATTACTTCCGGAGTGCAAGTCATGTACTAAGTGAGGTGTTTTGAAGTTCTGACTGTAGGGCTGTACTATGACCTCATCGCTATTTATGTCTCATTGCTGTTCATGATTCTACCAAGTTCCCGTCATTGTATTAGTAGGAATTGCTATGGTTTGCGCTGCGGCAACTTGGGTGGATAAACCTCTCCAAGGAGGCGTTTTGATGCTTGACAAGATGCCCTGTGGTAAATTCGGGAAGGTTGCTGTAGATTGTGGGGCAGCAGTTTGTGCAACGGCAGCGTAAGAGATTTGTCTTGGAGGCGTCAATTGCTTCTTGTTCCTACCAGACAAATTGATTGCTGATGCCTCTGTCTGTGGAGTAGGTTTTGATCTTCGTTTTCCGAAGCTTGATGGTCCTGATGGAACTTTCACTGGTTATTGAACATCTGGTTGTGTCACCAATTGTTCACTAATCGTGCATTTTTCTGCTCTTGAACCCCCCTGATGAGGAGCCTCCACCCTCAACTCCATAGTGTGCGGGTTTGATTGAACTTGGGGTGTTTGCTGGAGCATGTTATTTTGTAGCTGACATTTGCAGAACAGCAGGTAAGAGGTCTCCAGTTGGTGGTTGTCCTGAGCCATTGACTACCCCATCCCTTGGGACACCATTAGTGTTATCCAACTGGTAACCTACAATATCTTCATAATTTTCCAATTTTCTTTTTCAGACACCTTTATGTAGTGGAGTGAGGAAAAATATTCAGGTGTTTTGTTGACCGCTATACGTCACCTTGCAACTACTTCAAGACATGTATTCTTTGTCAGACTTTGGAAGAGTAAAAAAACTGATTTCCGATTACCTGTGGTGGTCACCTGTTTGACCAAATTTTATAACATCAGGAACTGGAATGAAACTGGAGAGCAGTAAGGCATCTGACTGGTGCAGCCCATTGACTAATTAACTTTTGTAAATAGAGTTTCATATAGCACAGACCATGGTAGTAGGGCGTCAGAGGGCTCAACATGAGTAACATGAGGAGTAGCTCTACATGCAACAGGAGAAACACTGGAGTGTGCATAGCACTTCTGGGGGGGAGGGACTGTGGAGGAGGGAGTGTAAATTACCAAGAAAAAACAATAATGAGTAGGGCATGGATAGGCCAGAGGTCCACTGGGATGTGGTACCAGAAAATCATAATTCTTTAGCCTTGCTCTCTGTCTTTTCTACAACTTTATTGATTCTGTTGTCAGTTTCTGCTTAGGACATAATACCAATTTTTCATAAACAAGGGTACTGTCCTAAATGAGGTGCATATTTACTTCTTAATCTGTTGTACTCTCTTACACAATTTACATCTGCACTAAACTTCTTCTCATCAAAATCAACCAGAAATGAATCAAACTCATGACAATGCTACATTCAACATTCCTTCTTTAAATACTGTACTTCCAATATTAATAAATGCAGCATCAACACTTAAACATTAAGACTTGTGAACAGGTATAGCATATGCAAGACAGACTGGGAACTGTTTTTGCCAAAGTCTTTTACAAGCAAAAAGCTCACAACACATCATCCAATTTGCTTAACACCATCAACCTGATCAAACTTTATAGCTAAGAATTCAACCTCCTCATGGTTAGGGTATTTAATGAAATCTATACCTTTACCAATCAAAATTTGCTAATCCTTCTTCAACACTGACATTATGGGGGTCATTCTGACCCTGGTGGTCATGGACTGCCAGGGCCAACGACCGCGGGAGCACCGCCAACAGGCTGGCGGTGCTCCCATGGGCATTCTGACCGCGGCGGTACAGCCGCGGTCAGATACGGGAAACCGGCGGTGTCCCGCCGGTTTCCCGCTGCCCAAGGGAATCCTCCATGGCGGCGCTGCAAGCAGCGCCGCCATGGGGATTCCGACCCCCTTACCGCCAGCCTGGCTCCTGCGGTTTCGACCGCCAGAACCTGGCTGGCGGTAACGGGTGTCGCGGGGCCCCTGGGGGCCCCTGCAGTGCCCATGCCACTGGCATGGGCACTGCAGGTGCCCCCCCAACAGGGCCCCACCAAGATTTTCAGTGTCTGCCAAGCAGACACTGAAAATCGCGACGGGTGCAACTGCACCCGTCGCACCCCTTCCACTCCGCTGGCTCCATTCGGAGCCGGCATCCTCATGGAAGGGGGTTTCCCGCTGGGCTGGCGGGCGGCCTTCTGGTGGTCACCCGCCAGCCCAGCGGGAAACTCAGAATAACCGCGGCGGTCTTTTGACCGCGCAGCGGTATTCTGGCGGTTCCCGCTTGGCGGGCGGCTCCCGCCACCCGCCAAGCTCAGAATGACCCCCTATGTCTTAAAATTACTCTCCAATTTTTGCAGACACGTAAACACTTCTCTAGCCCAGCAGAATTGGCTACAGATTTCTCCAAAGAGTTCAATTTATCTTGTAATTTTTTTTATTGAGTAGCACAGTTACTCCTTGGTGCTCCATTTTGTTGATAGTAGCCATCTCCAAAATTTCCTCATTCTCTAGTTTTAGTAATTCTTCATTAAATTCAGCATACTCTTTAAGTGTAGGCATTAAATAAACTATGGATTTCTCATCTTTAGCTCTGCTACTGCGCTCTTACAGGATAACAGTTTCTAAATAAGCCAACTTTTCAACATATGTTTTCCCTCCTCAGTCAGAATGCCTATTTTAATGTCCTTTAAAATGTTTCCATATTCCAGTCCGAAGCTTGAAGCATATTTTTCACTAGTTCTTGTATTCTCAGGTGAACAAAGGCAAACATTAAATTTGAAACCATGCTTACCTTATCAGTAATTACAAGCTTCAATTTCTTCAAAACTCTTGCCACCTCATGACAAGCTCCATCAGATAACCTTTGGTATTCAAGTTTATTATTATGCTCTACGGTAGCATAAGTAATCTATGTAAAGTTAATCCTTTGATATTGTGTGCAGCTCATCCTGTTGGTGCTGTTACTACACACAATACATTTGATTCTATAGTCTTGTATAGTTAAGTGGATAGAACTTTAATTAAAAAGTGTTTACCTGTACCAACTTGGCCACTGACATATGAAAGTATTTGTTTAAATAATGAACAATTGCATTCTTTCTTCTAATGAAGAAATCCTTGCTCTATTTTGTATTTTACTTCAATATAAATGTCCTTCTGTTCATTGTTGAGTTGTGCAATTAACTGTTCTAGATCTACAAATTCCTGCCTCACTTTTCCCATTGCAGTTTCCATTTCATTCCTAGCTATTGCATCTTGTTTTCAATAATGGGTTGTCCAAGTGGATCCTAACTTAGTGGTGCTGCACTTTGACTGCTTTGTGAACAATCCTTAACCACCTCAACAGAAATCATTTCTTCTTGCTGTACCTCATAATTTAAAATGTGTGAATAGTTTGTGAAAATGGAACATTGAATAGTATGTTTGACAGTCATAAAAGAATCTTCATAGCAGTCATACTGTTCAAGTAAATTTAATTCACTACGCCAAGGCTTGAACAGTTGAAGAAGAGCTAAATAGAAAAACTCCCTTTTGTTAGGAGACTAGCAACTAAGTTTTCAGTGGTTAATTAGATTTTCTTTTGCATGTTTGACTAGACAATGGTCACACCAACGTACTGCATATTTCGCTTCTTCTGTGTTTTCACTTACGTTGCTTTTATATATGTAGTTTTGAAGAATTTCATAAAGGCACTTGTCATCCAGATGTGGACATCCTCTTGGATTGTTTGTATCAAATATATTTGATTACACAATGTCTATACTTTGTGGTTCAAACTCTGCTAGGTCCTGAACTTCTGGGAAAGACTTTAACACTCTGTTTCGTGCACTAGCTAGACTAGGACTTATCCAGACAATTCCTTTTGATTTTGACAACCAATATTCTGAACTTAACCTGTCACAGGCTTCATAGGATCCAATTTCCCTATGGGAAAGCATTTTCAAGCTGAAGGAATAGAATTTCTTGCTAAGTGTCTTCTCTGTAGAAATCTGCTACCACATCTCCTTTATCTCTTTCTTTTCAGATTTTGTAATGTATGACATGACATACTGAGCCACAGCGATTAAGTTGTCTGCAACAAACTGTATGTCCATATTAGCTTTCTTCATTTTTAAAATCACAGGGTTCTAGTCATTAATATATTTGGAAGCATCTCTTCTTTGTAGGTGATATGTGTTCTTTGGTGATTTCCATGTTAGTGTATGTCTGACTGAAGACAAGAAGCTGGTCACTCTTCCTTTTGAAATGACAGGTCTTGGAAATCCAAATCCGCATCTTGAGTAAAAACGTCCTTTGGATCTGTACTTACGATGGCAGTACATCCCACATCTATGTGCTTAGAAACATAAAACTTGTTCTCTGAGTCCTCTTCCACCAGTCTGTTTCGGTATGGTACATGTCACATACTGTTCTATGAAAGACAGTACAGCCTTATCAGTCTCTGCTCCAAATTTGGGTGCATCTTTTGTCCATAGCAGCATGTGAATATAAGGAGCACCTCTTCCTGGTACTCTTTCCACCAAAAGAAATCAGTTATCTCTCCAAGAGGAGGACTGATTTTGAAACCTATGGTTGAAATATCTACAAACATTAGCAGGACCTAATGAGCAAAGTTCTCCAGCTGTCTTTATATTGATGTCTTTTAGGTTTAAATTTGCCTCTCAAGAATTGAAGGTCATCCCACGCAACCTCTGCACAACTGAGTGTCAGAAACCAGGTTGGTGCACCCAGGTTTCTCAGCATACATGTTAGTTCTTCATGACTACTGAACCAATGTTCCTTGGTGCCATGTTGGTATGCCATTAAAGTAATCAAGTTGTTTTCTAAGTTTTCGTTCTTTTCTTGAACTTTGTTAACAACAAGAGATTTTGATGATTAACTTCTGTTTTTAGAATGTGATTTACTGCATACTAAAGTCCAGACAAGTCACTCTCAAATAGAAGGTGAAATATGTATGGAATACACTGTCTGAATCTAGGATCCTCTGAATATAATCCTGTTGATCGGTAGTCAGCTGCTGGTATTTGTATGGGCCACTCATCATAGCGACCACATACTCCAGTGGGAAACAACTGTGGAAAACAGCAAGCCTCTAAGCATTTTTTCTACACACTCGTGGGAGATCACTTTGCTTGTTTCATTTCAAACAGCTCAATATCATCACCAATGACTTCTTTGGAATGTAACGAATGGATGCTGTAGTGATCATACACTTGTTCTAATTGTGATCAATCCACTTTTTCTATTTGTCTATGTAGAATGCTGGTTTTCTATATAGTGTAAGAAAATTATGTGCACTGTGCACAGAGTCCAAGGCAACCCCACTTTGGTATACAGAGGTAAAAAGCAGACCGCCAATTGCTCTGTTTTGTGGTAGTGTGGACGAGCAGTTAAGCTAATCCAGGCGATATGCTAAGCATTTGTTGTATCATTATATGAAGACACACACTCGGAAGAATAACTCTAGACCAATTTACAAAAATTATATAGATTGTTATAACATTTTTAAGACCAAGATTGTTGTTCTACATTAAGCACTTTTTTAGTTTTCAAAGTTTAGAAAATCTACTGTTTTTGTGCAGAAATGTGCACCAAATGAATCAATCAGAGAAATTTGAAAAATGCTTTTAAAATCAGTCAATGCTCTTCCAAGTGTCAATTTCTGTTTTTCGGTTGAGGTCATGGACAGATCCAGTGGTCCAGCAGGAAAAGAGTGAGTGGTTCCCAGTTCGAGCAGGAGCAACCGGTGAAGGACTTGATGCTCGAGTACAGAGGAGAAGTGGGCCACTTGGAAAGACACTGCACAGAGGACCTTAAAGGTAAGTCTGCCCAGTCCCCTTGGAGGAAGGAGGTTGCAAGGTTTTGGGGACCATGACAGCACAGCTGGTTGGTCGGTGCAGGGGTCAGGGGGGCCAGGTGCAGCGCATGATAGGTAAGCCAGGCCTCGTGCATCTTGGAGTCCTTGCGGTCAGGAGTAGGCCACTTTGATGGTGGATTCCAGGTCAGCACAGACACTCAGGGGGCAGATCTTGAGAGTCCTGAAGTCCCTTGACTAGTGCTTGCTCCTGTGCTTTTGTGAGTCCAGAGTGGACTTTGCTTTTGGGCGTCCGATGTTGAGGGTCAAGCGCCACATGTACGGGCATCCCACAGCCCTAAAAAGTCTTAGTGCCACCAAACTTGGCATGGTGGCAAATCTGTTTTTTTGGCATGGCTGATGGGTCCGAGTCATTGGTCAGCAGCAGGTCAGTAAACTGAACTTCAAGGGTTCCTTGCCTGCGGGGTGCAGGAGAGTGATACCTTCGCTCTGAGGTAGGTTCTTGGTAATTATCAGAAGGCTGGAAGTGCTCTGGGGTTTGGCAGAGTCCTTCAGGTTTCCAGGTGACACCTCAGCAATGATGGTCAAGTCCTTGGAGCATCAGGCAGAGTTTGGTGCCTTTTTATTTGTGTGGCAGGACTTCAGTTCTTGTGCCTTGGGTCTTCCTTGTCCTTATCTTCTTGTGTCCATCAAATCTGAGATCTTGGTCAGGGGATGCCCTGTAAACACTGCATTTAGGGGGCTTGAGGGGATTACCTGGTAGGGGCCAATGGGCCAACTACCTCAGGGTGACTACAGCCACTAAGTAACCACTTTCAGTGGGAAGGGGACTCATCCCTGACCCTGATTGGCTATTGTTCCTATCATCCAAGATGGAGGAAAATGAAATGGAGTGGTCACCTTGCCTGCCACTCTTGAGGGAAGGTGCAGGCTGAGGGTGGCCACTCCCCCTATCCTTACTACCTTTTGTGCCGGTCTGTAGACAGCACCTGCTGTGCTTCCTTCTGCTGCTATTAACAAAGGCAGGGTCAGATTTCAAAGGAGGCTAGGCCTTTGAAGCTGACCGCTGAAACAGGGTACCTGCCTGAAGGAGGTGTCACACGTCTGCCCATGAAAGGTTTTGTCTCTACTACTGATAGCAAATGATTTCATCTCAGTAGTCCCGAATCATGTCTGGTGGTGGCAGGCTGGTTGAGACCAGTCAGCAAACATGTTAGGGCTGTTAGGCTTTCCAGAGAGCACCTTCAAGGTGCCCTCTAGGCACATTTTATAACATATCCCACACTGATATCAGTGTTGATTTATTATTCTGAGTTGTTTGATACCAAGCAACCCAGGGTTCAGAGAGGCCATTATGTAGCTGGTGAACTCATAGTGTCCAGTTTCCAGCACATGTATTCGTTCTGGCTTCCTGCCTGCCTGCCATCAAACCACCCTGCAGATCACCTGGGACCCTTCTCCTGCCAGAGCTACACCTTCACCAGCCTCCATGACAATGACCCACCCACCAAGGTAGGACGCAACCATTTCAGATGCATCCTTCTCAACATCCACTCCATCCACAAACATGCCGTCGAACTATGGAATCTACTCGACTCAGCTTCCCCAGACATCGCTTTTCTGACCGAGACCTTGATGAACCCCTCCTCAGCGCCAGACATCGCCATAGCCATCCCGGACGGTTACAAGATCACCTGCAGGGACCACTCCAACAAACCAGGAGGAGGCATCACCATCACCCACAAGAAAACCCTGAGGATCACGATCAGCACCGAAGACACCCTGAGCACTGCTGAACACCTGCACTTCCAGATCCACACCGACCCAAACACCACCCTCTGAGGGACCCTCATTTACAGACCCCTCCAGCCCCCGACAGCAATTCAGCGACTCCAATACCGACGTCATCAGCATGCACGCTTTCACATCCACAGACTACATACTCCTTGGGGACTTAAACTTCCACCTTGAGAACACCACCAATAACACCTCCACCACCCTGCTCTTCAACCTCTCCAACCTCAGCCTCAAACAGCTCGTCGCAACACCCACCCACTCCACAGGACACACAGTCGACCCAATTTTCTCCGTCAGCAACACGTCTCCTTCAGCAACACCAACGAACTCCACTGGACAGACCACCACTGCATCCACTTCTCCTTCGAGAAACCCACAACACACCATTTCCCGCAACGGATCCCACACCACAGATGGAACAAAGTCACTGAAGACCAACTTATCACTATCCTTTGCTGGAACCCATCCATTGACACTACCGACACTGACACAGCGGCCCACAACTTCAGGCAATGGATCGATGACTGCGTCAACACTCTCTCCCCGATCAGAAATCCTTCCAACAGATGCACTGACAGAAAGGCCTTCTGGTTCACCGCCGACCTTCAAGAATCTAAGCAAACATGCCGATGACTTAAAGAGAAGTGGCACCAAGATCAGACTCTGGAAAACCACACAGCCTTCAAAAACTCCATCCACAGACATCACCAACTCATCCGAACCACTAAGAGAACCACCTTCAAAGAACGTATCAACAACAATGCACACAACCACAAGTAGCTCTTCAACATCATGAAGGAATTCTCCAACCCTAGCTCCAACGCCAACGCCAACGACATCCCGCCATCACAAGACCTCTGCGACTCCCTAGCCACCTACTTTCACCACAAGATCGCAGACATCCATGACAGCTTCAGCACTCAGACCCCCCATCAACCACCAACACCACAGTCTGAACACCCACCAGCCTCCTGCTCTCCTCGACCCACGTCAACGACAATGACACCATAAAAATCATGAACACCATCTACTCCAGCTCACCATCCAACCCCTGCCCTCACCACATCCTCAAACTGTAAACTTTGTACTTGTATAGCGCACTACTCACCCGTTAGGGTCTCAAGGCGATGCACACATACCGCTGTGGAACCTCTCCTGGCTTTTCCCTGTGAGGTACCCACTCCTGGACATCCCCATGGTGAAGCCAGGCATCCAAGCGCTGTGAGGGCCGTTGTGGAGATTAAGCAAACTATTGCCCAGAGTTACAGAGTGGGACCCATTAATTAGATTAGGCACCAAGGAGAGAATTATCTGGTCCAAGGGAATTGAGCCCTGGACCCACCGAGGTGGGAAATGAACCCTGGTCCCGGGCCAGATCTCTGCATCAGGGTCTGCCACTCTAACCATTGTGCCACACTTCTCAACAAAGCAAGGTCCGTCATTGCACCCCAATTCCAGAAGATCATCAACAGTTGTTTCGAATCCACCACCTTCCCGGAGAGCTGAAAACATGCTGAGATCAACACCCTCCTCAAGAAACCTAAGGCGGACCCAAAGGACCTCAAGGACTTCTGGCCCATCTCCCTGCTCCCCTTCCTTGCAAAAGTCATAGAGAAAATTGTCAAAAAACAACTGACCTGTTTCCTCGAGGAGACCAGCACTCTGGACCCTTCCCAATCCAGATTCCACAGCAACCACAGCACCGAAACTGCCCTCATCACCGCCACCAATGACATCAGAACCATACTGGACAACGGCAAAACTGTGGCCCTCATCCTCCTGGACCTCTCAGCAGCATTCAACACCATTTGCCGCCACACCCTACGCATATGCCTCAGCAATGCAGGAATCCACAACAGAGTCCTGGACTGGATCACCTCCTTTCTCACCAGCAGATCTCAGAGAGTCCGTCTCCCTCCATTCCGCTCTGAAGCCACCAAAATCATCTGCGGCATACCACAAGGTTCGTCCCTCAGCCCGACCCTCTTCAACATCTACATGGCTCTGCTTGCTAACATCGCCCAAATCACAACCTGAAAATCATCTCACATGCTGATGACACCCAGCTTATCCTCTCCCTCACCAAGGATTCCGCCAACACCAACCTCCACGAAGGAATGAAGGCCATCGCCGAATGGATGAAGAGCAGCTGCCTTAAACTGAATTCCGACAAGACTGAGGTCCTCATCTTTGGCTCCTCCCCCTCCGCCTGGGATGACTCCTGGTGGCCTGCCATACTGGGAATCGCTCTGACACCCACCAACCATGCATGCAACCTAGTATTCATCCTGGACTCTTCCCTATCTATGACCCAGCAAGTCAACCCCATATCCTCCTCCTGCTTCAACACCCTCTGCATGCTCCAAGAGATCTACAATTGGATCCCCATGGAAACCAGAAGAACAGTCACCCAAGCCCTCGTAAGCAGCAAACTGGACTACGGCACTGCCCTATACGCAGGAACCACAGGCAAACTCCAGAAAAGGCTGCAACGCATCCAGAACGCATCTGCACGCCTCATCCTGGACATCCCCGCCACTGCCATAGCACAGGCCACCTGAGAGACCTGCATTGGCTCACCATCAACAAGAGAATCACCTTCAAACTGCTCACCCATGCTCACAAGGCACTGCACAACAACGGACCAGAATACCTCAACAGACAGCTCTTCTTCTACACCCCAACCCAACAGCTCAGCTCCGCCGACCTCGCTCTCACCACCATCCAACGCATTTGCAGAACAACCACCCATGGCAAGTCATTCTCGCACCTCGCCGCCAAGACATGGATCACTCTTCCCACCCACCTGCGTCAGCCCAAAGACCTCCCTGCCTTCAGGAGACTTCTCAAGACTGGGCTGTTCGAGCAGTAGCAGCCCTTCCTCCCCCCCCTGGCCTCAGCACCTTGAGACCCTCACAGGTGATTAGTACGATTTACAAATTCCCTGATTGATTGATTGATTGGCTTCCCTATACACTTACTATGTCTAAGAATTAACAAAGACAAAGCAGGGGCATATCTGTTCATGCATTTATGCCATCACATGCATTATAGTGCACCCTGTCTTGGGGCTGTAAGGCCTTCCACAGGGGTGACTTACCTATATTGCATGCAGTGTTAGTGGACATGGCACCCATGTACACCTTGTCCTGCACTTGCAATGGCATTTTGCATGAGGCTGGTGTGGGAACACTTAAAGTGCCAGAATTGGTGCTGCAGCTCTAAGGGGCCCTCTTCAGTACTCATGCCCTAGGTGTCAGGGGTACCATTTACTAGGAACTTACACAGGTGGCTGAAATGACAATCACAGGACAGTTTTGGGGAAAGAGCTCTGACCTTGGAAACCTATTTAGCAGAGGCCAATGGCACTTACAGTTTGAAACCACACCAGGGTCATGACAAAAAGTTGGGGGCTTACCATGTCAAAAAATGCACTTTCTCACACTACCACTACCCAAATGAAATGGGATAAAACTATCCTTCCCCTGGGGAGTCTTCATCCTCTAAGTGCAAGGACCTGGCAAAGCCATGTGCATTGGAATCTGCAGTCCCAGATCTGTGTTCTACTTTATAGTCCATTCCCTGTAGCTATATGGACCACCTAAGCAGTTTGGGGTCTTCACCTTTCATTTGTGGTAGCCAACTGAGGGGCCTGTAGTCTGTCTGAACTATGAAGTGAGAACCAATCAAGTATGGCCTCAGCTTCTTAAAGGCCCAGACCACAGCAAAGGCTTCCCCCACTTTGGCACTCCATTCTTGTTCTCTAGGGAGTCTTCTGCTTATAACAGCAAAAGGATTGTCTTGTCCCTCATCATTTGTCTGGGCTGGGACTGCTTCCATCCCATGCTCAGAGGCATCTGTTTGGTCAATAAACTGTATGGAGTAATCTGAAGCTTTCAGGACTGGGGCAGAGCACATTGTGTTCTTCAGAGTGACAAAAGCTTTTTGACAACTCACTGTCCAATTAACCTTTTTGGGTATTTTATTGGAGGTAAGTTCTGTGTCAGGGGCCACTATGGTGCCATAATCATTCGCAAACCTCTTATAGTACCTAGTCAAGTCAATGAATGCCCTGACTTGAGTCTGGATGGTTGGAACCTCCGAAGTCAGAATTGTCTGGATCTTGGGCTGTAGTGGTTGATCTTAGCCTCTACCTACCAGTTGGCCCAAGTATGCACTTTTTAAAAATCTTATCTGGCATTTACTGGCCTTGATAGTGAGGCCTGCCATTTGCAGAGCCTCAAGTACCCTCCCAAGGTGGACCAGGAGATCCTTCCAGGTGGAGATGTAGTCAGCAATGTCATCCAGATAAACTGCTTTAAAGTATTCCAACCCAGCCTAAACTTGGTGCACCAACCTCTGGAAGGTGGCAGGGGCATTTTTTAATCCAAAAGGCATGACAGTATACTTATAATGCCCACTTGGTGTGGAGAATGTAGATCTTTCCTTTGCTCCTGGGTTAGGACCATCTGCCAGTACCCAGATGTAAGAACAAAAGAACTCAGATATTTAATCTGTCAAAAAGCTCGCCTGCCCTATGAATTGGATGATCATCCGTTTTTGTTACTGCATTGAGGCCCGCATAGTCCACACAGAACCTCATTTCTCTTTTCTCATCCTTGGAGTGAGGCTTGGGGACTAAAACTATTGAGCTGGCCCAGGGGCTTTCAGACAGGTTAATGACACCCAAATCCAGCATCTTGCGTACTTCAGCTTGGATGCTCTCTCTGACAATGTTTGACAGTCTATAAATTTTGCCTTTCAGAGACAAGCTGTCTCCAGTGCCTACGTCATGGGTACACCAGCTGGTCCTACCAGGGGTTAGATAGACGAGTTCAGCATACTGGTTGAGGAATCGCCTGCAATCAGCCTGCTGTTGCTCTGTGAGGGTGTCTGGCAAGACCACTCCATCAACAGAACCATCTTTTGGATTGCTGGAGAGGATATCAGGGAGAGGTTCACTCTCTTCTTCCTATCACTCATCTGTAACCATGAGCATGGTCACATCAGCTCTGTCAAAATAGGGCTTCAGGCGGTTGACATGAATGATCCTCTTGGGGTTCTTGTAATTGCCAAGGTCAACTAAGTAGGTGACCTCCCCTTTTCTTTTAAGGATAGGATAGGGGCCAGACCAAATATCCTGGAGCACCCTAGGAGCCAAATGCTCCAACACCTATACCTTCTGCCCTGCATGGAATTCTACCATAGCAGCCTTCTGATCATACCAGTGCTTCTGGAGCACCTGGCTTGCCTGATGGGTTTTGCTTGCTTTTTAGATGTACTCAGCCATCCTGCAACAAAGGCAAAGTACGTAATCCACAATGTCTTGTTTGGGCTCTTTGAGAGGCCTCTCCCAGCCTTCCCTTACAAGACTTAATGGACCCCTAAAATGATGCCCAAACAAAAGTTCGAAGGGGGAAACCCCTACTCCCTTTTGTAGCACTTCCCTGTAGGCAAAATGCAGACATGGAAGTAAGACATCCCATCTCCTTCTGAGTTTTCAGGGAGTTCTCCAATCATGCCTGTCAATGTTTGGTTAAATCTTTCAACCAATCCATTAGTCTGTGGATGGTATGCGGTGGTGAACTTATAAGTCACACCACATTCCTGCCACATGTTTGTTAAGTATGCAGACATAATGGTTGAACCCCCCATCTGATAACACATTTTTAGGAAAGCCAACCCTAGTAAAAATACCTAGTAGGGCCTTGGTCACTGCATGGGCAGTGATGGTCCTAAGAGGAATAGCTTCAGGATATCTAGTGGAATGATCCACTACCACTAGGATATATCTGTTCCCTGAGGCTGTGTGAGGGTCAAGGGATCCAACAATATTTATCCTTTCCCTTTCAAAGGCCACCCCAAATCATAGGTAGTGTCATTAAGGGGGCCTTCAGGTGACCCCCTGCCTTACCACTGGCTTGACAGGATACACACGACTGGCAAAAGTCCTTCAACTTTTGGGACATACCAGACCAATAAAACTGATTCACTAACCTACTGCAGGTTTTGTTTTGGCCCAGCTAGGGGAATGTCATGGGACCTTCTGTACTGCTGAAGTACTATCACCCTCCTGGTTGCACCAGGCTTGAAGTTTCTGGCCTCAGTGTACAGGAGTACATCCTCCCAACAGACCCTGTGGGTGCCACTGATATTACCCTGTTCTTTCTGTGCAGCATGCTGCCTCAGGCTTTCAAGAAAGGGACAGGTTTTTTGCCCCTGACACAGATCCTCCCTAGAGGGTCCACCTCGTCCCATGAGCTCTGCTGCATAAGGCTCAAGCTCTTCAGGCCCAGTTCCCTCTGGGGCTATCAAGTCATTTTCCTACGAAGAGTGGTTCTGACTTGGGATCTGTTTAGATGCTGCTCCCCCAGCATTCTTGCCTTTTCTCTTGGAGGGTTGATCCATTCTTCCAGGATCCAACACCTCTTGTTTAATTTGGAGTTTTCTTTGTGCTCTGGTATTGACACAACCCCAATCTGGGATCCCAAGCATTGCTGCATGGGCCCTCAGTTCTTCTTCAGCCCAGGGAGAGTGCTCCAGATTATTTCCAAGAAGACAGTCTATAGGGATGGATGGGGACCCAGCCACTTCCTTCTATCCAGCTGCTCCCCCAGTCAATGATAGCATAGTCATAGGATGGATCTTCATTACATTATCAGCATTGGTGACAGAATAAGTTTTCCCAAACAGGTACTGATCTGAGTGAACCAGGTGCTGGGTCACCATAGTGACATAGCTCCAGTGTCTCTCAAGGCGTCTTCCTTAGTCCCATTAATCAAGGGATGCTGCCTATATTTTTGCATATTAATGGACCAGGCAGCACAGGTTAAGTCTATCCTCCCTTAGTGACTATTGTTGCATCAGTGGGTTCACTGACATGATCAGACCACAACTGAGATCCCACATGGAGATTAGCAACTGCATTTACTGGAAGTGGACTAGAGGCATTCTTTTGATTTTTTACAGCTAGGGTCTCCAGTTTTGTGTCCTCCTCCACCTCCCACCCAGTTACGTACACACTCACACCTGCTTGCACTACATCAATATCCACTGCCAGCATCTTCACCACACCAAGCAGAACACACACCTCACTGGCAGACACCCCCAAAGCATCCATGCAAGCATTCCCTGTGTCGTCTCCCACTGTGTCTGTCCCCCTAAAGTACACAAACGTAAGCACTCATCCACCTCACAACAGCATACAGCACCTGCACCCAAATCCAGCAGACAAACACCTCCAACAACCACTCCCTCATCCTCCACTGCCATTACTCCTCCCTCTTCCCGCCCCAACGTCCCTAAAAATCTTTTCCTTCCCCAACTTGACCTCTTCCCTACCCCTCCCCCTGTCCTGCACATATGGGTAGAGTAGCAAGAACTCAGCCAAGCACCTCAGCCAAACATTCCACGGGCCCAGTGGTAGCACCACCTACTCGTGGTGGAAAGGATTCGAGGGCAACAACACTGGAGGGGAAGGGTCCTGCACCAGCTGGTATGAAGGGGAAGGAGCATGCACCAGCTGCAAAGAAGAGGAAGTAGCCTGCACCAGCAGGCAGAGGGGGGAAGAGCCCATCCACCAGTGCCAGGATGGGTACGGGATCCCCAACCCATGAGCAGGAGGAGAGGAGGCAATCTACGCCAGCAGAAGCTGCCAGCCAAACACCGTCACCACCACCAGCTGTCACATGTCCCCCACCACGAGCTGTGGTTGTGCAGCCATCAGAGAGTGCAGGGGCTGAGCAGGAGCCTCCCACAACCACCACCAGAGTGCAGCTGTCACTGCCGGCGGATGCCATATAGTCCTGCCTCCAAGGGCTGCTGTACAGCCTGCCCCCACCAGAATCAGTTGGGAAGACACCAACTGGAGAGACTGTCGCCTTGCACTCCCCAGGACAAAGAACACAGGGCTTTTTGCCCCCTCCAGAACCAGTGGGGAAGACACCCACTCAAGAGACTGTGGCCTTGCACTCCCAGGACAAAGAGCACAGGGCATGTTGCCCCCTCCAGAACGAGTGGGGAAGACACCCACTTGAGAGACTATGGCCTTGCGCTCCCCAGGACAAAGATCACTGGGCATGTTGCCCCCTCCAGAACCAGTGGGCTTGTTCCCGCATCCAGCTGAGGTGCCCCCCTCCCTATGAGGTGCCTGCCTAGTTGTCAACTGATGCCCATGCAGTGTTCTCTCTGGATTGGTGCAGGATTTGAGTGGGGCCTTGGACTGTGCCCTGTGGCCATGTGGGCCCTGTGAACTATGAACTGGGCAGTGTCCCTTTTTTATACACGTGTACAGATCTGTTTAATGTGTAAATCGGATTTTATTGTTGGACTGATTACAATGATTTTCGTAAATTCCTGTTGTCTGTGCTTTATTCTGTAGATTTTCGTGGTCAAATTGTTTTAGTAATGCATATGGTTGTGTGTATGGCGTGTGTATGTCAGGTGTGTGTGGTATGTGTGTTTCGCTCTCTTTTTCCTCCCACCCTCCTTTGTGTGCTAGGTGGCTGTACTCACCATCATCGTTTTCGCCGGGGTTGGTGTTACAGGTGGAGCTTAACATAGAAGATCATCGGAAAGACTTGCAGTTTGGGTTCCATGGTGGCGTGGTTCTTCCGTGTGTCTCCAATGGTGAGTCCTTTCTCTTCTGTGATGTATTTCTGCCAGACTTTTGATGGCATCGGTACTGCCCCGGAAAAGGTGGTGGTTTTGTGAGTCAAAATATGGTGGGCAGTACTTTGTCTTCCGCCTGGCTGTAAGAGGCTACCGCTGTGGGGACTGTTGTTTCCGCCCTAGAGGTTTGTGTGGTATATCGGCGGTCTATCGGAAATATCACTGCCATGGTCATAATTTGGAGGTAATCACCGCCAGCCTGTTGGTGGTATTACTGCCACTTTATCACCGACCTCCAGGGTCGTAATGAGAGACATTGTCCTCATGTTGTTCATCTGTTTCTGTGTTACATGTAGATGGTAGGCTTTCCTTAGTTTCTTTCAACTTTCTGTTTTATTCGGCTTTTTAGATGTCTTTATGAACATATTTACATTTACATTCCATACTATTCAATAGTATATGATAAACATTTAATTGTTAGACAAACAGTCACATCACTATGTTGTAGGCACTCTGGGGGTCATTTCAACCCATGACGGAAGCACCGCCAACAGGCTGGCGGTGCTTCCCTGGACATTACGACCGCGGCGGAAGCGCTGCGGTCGCACCGCCTGGGCTGGCGGTTTCCCACCACAATGGCCCCGGTGATAGTAATCCGCCAGGATTACGAGTCCCCCTACCACCAGCCTTTTTCTGGCGGTTTAAACCGCCAGGAAAAGGCTGGAGGTACGGGGAGTCGCGGGGCCCCTGACAGACAGTGAAAAGCTATGCAGGCAGTGAAAAGCGCGACAGGTGCAACTGCACCCGTCGCACGGCCGCAACACCGCCTGCTCCATTTGGAGCTGGCTCCTATGTTGCGGCCGAGATCCCCGCTGGGCTGGCGGAAACGGGGATCTCCTAATGACCGCGGCGGGGGTGCAGCCGCACGGCGGTCAGATCTCAAGGTCATAATGAGGGCCTCTGTGTGTTACTTTTCATGTTTAAAGCAGAGTATGTGAACTTCTGTTCTTAAAGGTATTAGTATCTGACTCAGTGTTTTACTGTATGCATCAGTGTATGTTTGGGTGTGTTACTGTATCAATCAGTCTGTGTTTTTATCTTATGTCAACCATCAGTTTGTTTCCAGGTACTTTATTGTATGCATAAGTGTGACTGTCGGTATGTCAGCATATACATCCATCTATACCTGGGTGCGTCAGTTGATGATAAGTGTGTGCCTAGGCGTTTTGCTGTATAGCTCAGTATGTGACTGGGTGTTTCAGTGTATGTATAAGTGTGTCCTTATGTGTGCTACTGCATACATGAGTCTCTCCTGGGTGTGTCAGTTGATCCATCAGTGTTTGCTGTGTGCTTGTGTGTATTATGGTATATATCAGTGAGTACCTCTGTGTTTTAGAGTATGTATCAGTTTGTGACTGAGTGTGCTAGTGTGTCCATCAGTGTGTGTCTACTTTCATAATTGTATGCATCAGTATGTGCCTGGGTGTGTCACTGTTTTACTGTATACATCAGTCTATACTTGAGTGTGTAACTGTATGGATCTGTGTCTGTCTGGATATCTTATCACATGCATCAGTGTTTGTCTCAATATGTGCATAGGTGTAAGCCTGAGTGTATGAGCTTATGTATCCATCTGTGACTTGGTTAGTCTGTGCATACATTAGTTTGCCCCTGGATGTGTCATTGTATGCATCATTGTATATTTCCTGGGGTGTAGCTGTATGCATCAGTTTGTTTCTGGGTGGCTCAGTGTAACCACCAGAATGTAGCTGTATGCATCAGTGTGTGTCTGGGTATCTCAGTGTAAGTATTAGTGAGTACCTGAGGATGTTAGTGTATGCATGTGTGTATGCCTGGGTGTGTTAGTGTTTGAATGAGTCTGTGTCTAGATATCCTAGTGTATGCATGAGTGTGTGCCTGGGTCTGCTCTGCGTGAACGTTTTCAAATATATAATTTCACAAACATATTTTTGACTGGATGGATGAGTAGCAATAAGCTTTACAGAAAATATTTCTGACAAACAATATAGATGACATACTGGAACTATTATACTCATATTGAAGTAAAGGCCTCTTTTACAAGGTGCTAGCGGCACACTGTGCCACAGGAGCATCATTTTTTTACACTCCTGTGGGGCATTGTTACAGCCAATATTTACAAGGGCACACAAACCCACCTTGCGTGGCTTTTGAAGGCTAGTAAACATGGATCTCTTTCACGCATAATACTGCACAAAAAGGGTGTTCCATGGGTGTTTCTTAGGGTATTTCCATGCAACACCCATGCAAAATGATGGAATTTGATGTATTCCCACATTTGCAAAGTTGGAAATGTGTCAGATTCCTACACTGCCTCATGTGTGGTGTTAAACTGCCAGACCATGGACAAGTAACATTATTTCTTCTTGTTTTTCTCTTTCTATGTTTGTTGCATTCTACAGTACACATAGAAAGATCAAAACACAATTATTGTTTATGTTCAAGAAAGTGTCCTCCTTGCATGTAAACACTCATCTGTGCACCCTTACACTAGACAGAAGGGTGTCTGCATTGTTGCTAGGCAATTTGTGTGCTAACGCAGGGTACAAAGACAGGCATGCACCATATTGTCTAGACAACGGTGCATTCCTATTCTTTTCTTTTGACGCAGGGCAGCATAGCAAAAACGTTTGCAGTGCTCCCCTGTGCCACAACTTAGTCTCTCAAAGTGCCGAAGTGAAAAACTACAAATTCAAACTGTATCTCTTACCTTACACGCACATACCATACTCCATATAAGCTACATATATTATATTTTAGATGTAACTTATTTCAACTAACAAGACACTTGAAATGCAAACTGAAGTAGATATTTGAAGTCTCTTGTAGCAAGGAGAATCCTAGTTTCAAAACTACTATTGTTAATCATTTTTTCAAAAAATAAATGCCTTACTAATCATTTAAATGAGAGTTTCAATGTCTGTCTAGCTCTCTCTGACACACTATACTTTTCTGTATGTCATTTTTATTTTTATCGCTCTTATGTAGACACACACCTGTGAATATACATTGGTTACAAACATATAGGGGGTTATTACAACTTTGGAGGAGGTGTTAATCTGTCCCAAAAGTGACGGTAAAGTGACGGATATACCACCAGCCGTATTACGAGTCCATTATATCCTATGGAACTCGTAATACGGCTGGTGGTATATCCGTCACTTTACCGTCACTTTTGGGACGGATTAACACCTCCTCCAAAGTTGTAATAACCCCCATAGTCTAAAACAACTCTTAAATAGCTTTTGTTGATAGTTAAAATACTCTCACTTTAATTCTTTAATTCTTTAATTCTTTTCTTTGTATAAGAATGAACTCTCAGCATAAGAATGGAACACCACTCTCACGTTAAGGAACCACTAATGGCAACCTTTTCAATTTTGCTATGAGTGATAGTGTACTAGTTAACAAATCAAAAACTGCCTTTCATATTGTATTTCTATTATCCAGCACCTGAATGGTTAGTAGCTGTTAGCCCTTTGTTTTCATTCTATAAAGAAGCCCAATTTGGTTGTGTGTGTGACTGGAGCTTCAACTCCATCACGGTGTTTAGCGTGGCCCCCCTCTGTAACTTTGCAATGGAGTAACGACTCAGCTGGGGGTTGAAAAAACTACTTACGATCTTCTTTCAATCATTTTTTAATTCTAGTACTGAATTGGAAAACTACGTTTTTACAAACTCTTACTCTGTCAAAAACACTCTTTTTTGAACATCTGCTTCAATGGAACCACCTTTTCCCCCACAGTTTCTCACTTCAGCTGCTAAAGCAACCTCCTTTGAAATACTCCACACGCTAAACTACTTGCGGGGGACTACATATCCCAAACTCCTCTTGGCTCCTGGAGGCAGCCATTTTGGCGACCATCTGCTCACACTTGAGACCACCAACGAGCGCTATAAAGTGCAGGAAGATCACCGCTGTGCGGGATGTGCTAAACTACTTGTGGGGGAGTACATATCCCAGACTCCTATTGGCCCCTGGAGGCAGCCATTTTGGGGACCAGCTGCTCACAGTTGAGACCATCAATGAGCGCTACAAAGAGTGGGTAGCTCACCACCGCGTGAGCCACGCGCAGGCCTTGCCCGGGCCAAGGGAGGGTTCATCCGGCCCATCAGCATCCGGAAGAGGCTGGGCTTGGCCCACTCTCATGGTTTTTTATGTCTTTCTCCTCTATGTTTTTATGTATAGACACTGAATGTTGACTGATATATATAGAAAGTTGTGAGTAAATTAGTATTAGAAATGGGGTCTTTGGTTGGCAGTCAGGTTACCCCCTGTCCAAGCAAGGACCCTCACTCTAGTCAGGGTAAAAGAGAATCACCCCCAGCTAACTCCCTTTCACCTCCTTGGTAGATTGGCACGAGCAGGCAGGCTTACCTTCAGAGTGCTAGGTGTAAAGTATTTGTACCAACACACAAAATATCGTAATGAAAACACTACAAAATGACAGAACACAGGTTTAGAAAAATACAAAATATTTATCTAAATAAAACAAGACCAAAATGACAAAAATCCAGCATACACAAGTCAAGTTATTAATTAAAATGTAAAAGGAGTCTTTGGTGGTCATTACAACCCTGGCGGACGGTGATAAGGCGGCGGTAAAACCGCCAACAGGCCGGCGGCAAAGATTTGCAATTACGACAGTGGCGGAAACCGCCACCAAAGACAACCACTTTAACACTCCGACCGCCACCGCGGTACAAACAAACAGCGCGGCGGTCACCGCCAACAGACAGGCGGAGGACAAAGTACCACCCACACTATTATGACAGGTCAATCCGCCACCTTTTCCAGGGTGGATTCACCGCGGATAAAAACACGGCGGAAACAGGAATTCCGAAGGAAAAACGCTCACCTCTACACACCCCACGAGGAACGAGGACACCATGGACCTGGAACTCTAAATTCTACCTGCGATAGTCTTCCTGCTCCTCTACCAGGAGGCGAAGACCACAGTGAGTACTGCACCTACGACATAGGGGAGGGGGGAGGCAAAAAACAGGGACACATACATGCAACACGCAACACCCCCACCCACTACAACACACACACTAATGCATATTAACACATCACAGTTACACCCCCCGAACCCCCCCGGAAGAATGCAAATACAATAGAAAATGAGTGTAACCATTGTAATATATTAAAATCAAGTAGGCAGAAATATATATATATATATACACCATGTACAAAATATATACCAAGCATAGTAGTCCAGGTAGTGCTCCAATTAAGTCCGTGGAGCACTGGAACCACACGGTATGGGTGAGGCCCACACAAGATCCCCGACCATGACGGAGAGAACACTGCAGGGGCATCAGACAGCAACTAAACAGGCACCTCAGGGGGAGGGAAAGGGGGGCACCTCAGCCGCTTGAGTGCACAACGCCAAATCCACGAAGGGGCTACATGCCCACTGTCACATCCTGGGGAGTGCAAAGCCACAGTCTCTCAAGTCTCTACAGTGGGTGGGTTGCCCACTGTTTCATCCTGTGGAGTGCAAAGCCACAGTCTCTCAGGTCTCTACAGTGGGTGGGTTGCCCACTGTTCCATCCTGGGGAGTGCAAAGCCACAGTCTCTCAAGTCTCTACAGTGGGTGGGTTGCCCACTGTTCATCCTGGGGAGTGCAAAGCCACAGTCTCTCAAGTGGATGACAGTCTCCACTGGTTCTGGAGGGGGCATGGTGCAAAGAGTGCTTCATCCTGCTAAGGACAGAGGTAGTGGATGGATCTCTCCACTGGTTCTGGAGGGGCATGGTGCCCAGAATGCTTCATCCTGCCAAGGACAGAGGTAGTGGATGGATCTCTCCACTGGTTCTGGAGGGGGCATTGTGCCCAGAGTGCTTCATCCTGCTAAGGACAGAGGTAGTGGATGACAGTCTCCACTGGTTCTGGAGGGGGCATGGTGCCCAGAGTGCTTCATTTACCCCGTGACAGACTCAGTAGCGTCAGTGCCCTTGCCGATCATGGGCCAGCGGTGCTTGAGACGGCGGTGCCCTGTTCAGCGGTGCTTGAGGCGGCGGTGCCCTGTTCAGCGGTGCTTGAGACGGCGGTGCCCTGTGCTTGAGACGGTGGTGCCCTGTACAGCGGTGCTTGAGGTGGCGTGCCCTGTTCAGCGGTGCTTGAGGCGGCGGTGCCCTGTTCAGTGGTGCTTTTGGCCCAGCGGGGCTTTTGCTGGCGGTCCTTCATGGCCCAGCGGGGCTTGTGCTGGCGGTGGCCTCCTGGGCAGCTGGGCTTGTGCTGGCGGAGGCCTCCTGGGCAGCAGGGCTTGTGCTGGCGGTGGCCTCCTGGGCAGCTGGGCTTGTGCTGGTGGTGGCCTCCTGGGCAGCTGGGCTTGTGCTGGCGGTGGCCTCATGGGCAGCCGGGCTGGTGCTGGCGGTGGCCTCCTGGGCAGCGGGAATGATGGCGGTCTTCTCCGCCGTGCTGCTCTTCCCAGACTTGCCGGGTTTCTTGTGGCCCTTCCCCACCTTGGAAGGTGTCACAGCTGACTCCACACTCCCACCGGGACCCCTGGGAGCGGCATTGGTGACTGGAGTCTTCCCCCTCTCCCGCCGGGCACTGGCCAACTTCTGATGCTTCACAGGTGGGGGACTGTCTGTGCTGTGGCTCCGTGCCACACTGGCTGCCCTGGTGGCTGGTGCACTCCAGATTCCGGTGACTACAGGCACCACTGGTCCCGGAGATGTTGTGGCTAAGGTGCTAGTTTGGGACCTAGGAGACGGACGGGCTGGGGTAGGTGTTGGAAAGAGGTCAAGGTTGGATAGGAAAAGTCTTTTTGACACACTGGGCCGGGTAGCTGGAGGTGGTTTGGGAGTGGAGGAAGAGGTGGTGGTTGTAGGAGGTGTTCGTTGGCTGACTTTGGGTTAAGGTGCATGCGCTGGAGGCTGTCGTGAGGTGGATGGCTGTTGGGTGGGTGTGTGCCTGCGATTGTGTATCTTGAGAGGGGGCATCACAGACACACTGGGAGAGGACACAGGGGACGTGTGAATGGTAGTGGGGGTCGTGACTGCACGTGAGCGGGGTGTGGTGGTGGGGGTGCTGGAGAGGGACGTAGTGGCTGTAGAGGTAGTGCATGCAGGTGTGAGTGGAGACGAGACAGGGAGGGAGGAGGGAGACGAGGAGGAGGGGGACACAGTGGAGACAGTGGATGTTGGTGTGTCTGCATGTGTGTGATGCTTGCGTGAGTGCCTGTGGAATATGTGGTGCTTATGTTTGCCTGAGCTTCCCTTGTGTGTTGACGTGTGTGCATGCTGGTCTGTAGGTGTGCTTGGGATAGGCTGAGGTACAGGGGATTGGGTCTGGGTGGAGGAAGTTGGAGGGGGGAGGCTAGGCACAGGGACAATGGCTGCCATCAGTGCTGAGGCCAGAGTCCGAAAAGCTCGCTGAAGGGCCGCCTGACCAGAATGAATGCCCTCCAGGAATGCATTGGTTTGTTGCAACTGCCTTTCTACACCCTGGATGGCATTCAAAATGGTAGACTACCCAACAGTGGGAGGGCGGTGCTGGAAGGGGGGGTGGCAGCTGTACCTGTAGATGGGGGTGGCACAGATGTTGCCGCCACCACAAGGGAGCTCCCATCAGAGGACGAGTCCGTGTCACTGGTCTCAGCTCCTGTCCCCACAGTGGAGCCCCCCTCGCCCTCCGTCCCACTGGTGAATTCCGAGTCTGTAGTGTGGCCCTTCATGGCCATGTGGGATGCAGCCCCCTGGTGCTCCGGTGCCACTGCTCCTCTGCCTGATGAGGCTATTGCACACAAGAACAGGGAGACCACAAAAAGGGGAGGGGGGGTGACAGAAGAAAAACATGTTGAGTGCACGCATTACCGCTACCGTTGGCGGACACGACAGACACAGAAGCCCCCTGCACTACGCCGCGCACTTGGGGTCCACTCTTCAATACCTTGGAAATGGCCTACAAGGCTATGGACGACATATGCACACATAGATGACACAGGGGCATGACTAGGTGTACTTGGCACTCTACAGAGGTGGGGTGGGGTGCCACATGGGCTGCCTAACGGAGGGACCTTGCCTACGGAACTCGCCCTGGCCTAGGGAAACCCACAGCCCACCTCCCCCACCCTGATCCCTCCACTGCACGCAAAATCAGCAGAATGAGAGTGTACTCACCCCCTTGTGGCTGCTGTGATGCCCTCAAGGGCCCATCCAACTCTGGGTAGGCCACCGCCAGGATCCTGCACATCAGGGGGGTCATGGTGCGACGGGCACCCCTCCCACGTTGGGAGGCCATCCCCAGCTGAGCCTCCACCGTCTTCTTGCTCCAGCGGCGAATGTCCTCCCATCTTTTACGGCAGTGGGTGCTTCGTCTGTGGTAGACCCCCAGGGTCCAGACGTCCTTGGCGATGGCATGCCAAATATGTTTTTTCTGGTGGGCGCTGACCTACATGAATTGTACAAGGGGAAGAAAACTTATTACCAACTGCACAGTCAAAGTGATATGCCCCCATCCCTACCCTTGCCATGTGGCACATGCATTCACCGTTGTTTCCTGCACGCCGCACTCTCCCCCCTTCCTTCTTACATCCAGCCCTCTCCACACAGGCATAGCCCATACATCATGCTCCCAGTGTACTTACCTGTTTGTCTGGAGGACCGTAGAGTAGCGTGTACTGGGGAGGACCCCGTCCACGAGTTTCTTTCCCCAGACACTCGGGCCATTGTCTCTTCCAGACCGAGGTCACAGCAGCACTTGCAGTGTAGGTCCTCTCCTATCGAAGATCAGGTATCGAGTGATTGCACAGATAGAAAATGGCGGTTACGTCCGCGGCGGTGCGTACCGTCACCGCCGGCGTACATCGTCATTGGCTCCTGGGACCCATAGAGTCCAATGTCAACCAATGCAGCATTGCGCCGTGGTCTTCGACCGCCTACCACGACGGTGTACCTCACATCCCATTGTCCCACTTTAGAGGTCAGGCAGCCGCCATTTCAGGGGCCCACATGGCTATTTTTCAACTGCATCACACATACCTAGGCCTAGACTCAACCCACATACAGGCCACTTTTTGAGTATGAATGGTGTTCTGTGTAAGCTGTGGGTACGTACTTCTGAGTTGTTTGACTCTGTGCTCGCTGTTGTCCTTCATAGGCACCGTCCACTGGGACATGTGAGGAGATGGCGGCATCCTCCGGTGTACCGACCGTTGGTGGACCTGTCGACAATGGAGGAAAGACATGTGATAATCACATACAGGCTTGACCGTGCCACAATCCAGGAACTGTGTACCCAGTTGGAGCCAGACCTGATGTCAGCTATCCGCCATCCCACATGGCTTCTGACCCCAGTGAGGAATCCCAGGACAAGGGCAGAGGAACGCTACAATGACGCCCATGGGCGAACTAGGAGTGTGATTGAGCGGACCATCGGCCCCCTGAAGGCCAGGTTCCGGTGCCTCCGTATGACAGGTGGATCCCTATTCTACTCACCAAAGAAGGTGTGCCAGATCATCGTGGCCTGCTGTATGCTTCACAACTTGGCTTTGCGACGACAGGTGCCTTTTCTGCAGGAGGATGGTCCAGATGGCGGTGTTGTGGCAGCTGTGGAGCCTGTGGACAGTGAAGACAAGGAAGCAGAGGAAGAAGACATGAACAACAGGGACTCAGTGATTCAGCAATATTTCCAGTTAGACACAGGTAAGAGTACAGAGCTGCCTACTACATGTACTTAAACACTACTGCCTCTCTACTGTCTGTCGTTTTCACCCAGTGTATGGTCACTGAGTGTTCAATTTCCCTTACGATTTCACAGATGTGGGTCCCACTGTGTGACATCTGCTTTGATTCCTCATGGACTAGAGCTGTGTGACATAGGTATGTTGACATTACATTTGAATGAACATTTTGCCACTGTTATTGCTAATACACTATTTCGAAATCACAGACAGACTCCAGATTGATTTGTGCTTTAAGTGTGTTTATTTAAGTGCTCAATATTGGAGGGGGTAGTAAAATGGTGAGGGGTGATGGTGGAGGAATGTCCATGGCAGAGTCCAGTCTATTAGTCTCACAGGTGCATTGTCCAAAGGGGCATAGGAAGTGGAGCTGGGGCATTTTAAGAATGGACAGGGTGACAAAGTGGGACAGTAGGATGACAATCATGGTGATCTCATTTCTTGGCGGGGGTCTTGGCATCGTTCTGTGTCTTGTTCCTGGATCTCAGGGACCGTTTGCGAGGTGGTTCTCCCTCTGCAGGGGGTGGGGTGCTGGTGTGGTGGTCCTGTGGTGGGGCGTCCTGTCCACTAGCGCCGGCGGAGGTGGTGGGCAGTTCATCGTCCAGGCTAGTGTCAGGGGCCCCCTGTTGTGCCACAGTGTCCCTCCTGGTGTTGAGTACTTCCTTCAGCACCTCTACGATGGTGCCCAGGGTGGAGTTGATGGTTCTGAGTTCCTCCCTGAAGCCGATATACTGTTCCTCCTGCAGGCGCTGGTTCTCCTGAAACTTGGCCAGTACCGTTGCCATCGTCTCCTGGGAGTGGTGGTAGGCTCCCATGACGGAGGAAAGGGCCTCGTGGAGAGTGGGATCCCTTGGCCTGTCCGCCCCCTGTCGCACAGCAGCCCTCCCAGTTCCCCTGTGTTCCTGGGCCTCCGTCCCCTGGACCGTGTGCCTACTACCACTGCCCCCAGGTCCCTGTTGTTGTTGGGGTGGTGGGTTAGCCTGGGTTCCCTGTAGTGGTGGACACACAGCTGATTGACGTGTCCTGGGGGCGGAGGTATGGGCCCGCTGGGTGGGTGCTGTGCTGGTGTTTCTAGAGGGGGGAAGCTCTGTAGTGGCCTGTGACTGTGTGATGGGAACCGACTGTCCCGAGGTCCCCGATGGGCCGGGCTAGTCATCTAGATCCAGTTGGACAGAGGTGCTGTCATCACTGTGGGCCTCTTCTGTTGGTGGTGTGGACATGTGTGGACCCTCCTGTCCGGTGACGTTGGGTAGGGGTCCTGCAGGGGTATAAAAGGATGGTTATTACATCTGTGTGTGGCATGGTGTGCAATGGGTGGATGACCGTGTACCCCAGTGCTTGCATTCCTGTGTGGGGGCTTGTGTGATGATGGTTTAGGGGGGTATTTGGTTATGTGCAGTGGGCATGCTTTAGTGATGGGTGTCCATGCTTTGTTGTTGCATGCAGGGCTTGGTGTTGGGATGGGTGGTTTGTGATGTTGGGACATTTGTGAGGAGTAAGACTGCTGGGGGTGAGGGTGATGGTGGGGGTATGTGCTGGCATGCAGGTAGGGTGGGGGATGTAATAGTTAAGATTTGTCTTACCAGAGTCCATTCCTCCACCTACTCTTGCGAGGCCCTCAGGATGCAGAATCGCCAAGACCTGCACCTCCCATGTTGTTAGTTGTTGGGGAGGAGGTGGGGGTCCGCCGCCAGTCCGCTGAACCGCCAGGTGGTGTCTTGAGACCACGGAACGCACCTTCCCCCATAGGTCGTTCCACCTCTTCCTGATTTCCTCCCGATTTCTTGGGTGTTGTCCCACTGTGGTGACCCTGTCCACTATTCTTCGCCATAGCTCCATCTTCCTAGCAATGGAGGTGTGCTGCACCTGCGATCCGAAAAGCTGTGGCTCTACCCGGACGATTTCCTCCACCATGACCCTGAGCTCCTCCTCCGAGAACCTGGGGTGTCTTTGCTGTGCCATGGGGTGGTGTAGGTGATGTGTGGGGTGGAGTGTGGGGTGATAAGTGTGCTGATATGTAGTGGTGTGTTGTGTGAGGTGCGTGGAAGTTCTGTGGGTGATGGTGTTGTGTGCCTGTGGATGTTAGTGTTCTTGCTGGTGCTGTCTCTCTCTGGCTTTCGTTCGTGAATTGTTGTCGTAAGGGTTTGTGGGTGATGTGGGTGAGTGTTTTATATTGTATTGGGTGTGTGGGAGTGGTGTGTGTATGTGTATCAGGTGTGTGTATTTCGAATTGTCCAATGTGGCTGTGTTTTGGAGATGTGTGTGTATTTTGAGCGCAGCGGTGTGTACCGCCAATGGAATACCGCGGTTAAAGACAGCCGCGTGGATTCGTGGGTCGTGATAGTGTGGGGGTATTTCTGTTGGCGTGACGGTGGAGGTTTCGTTTTCGCCAGTTTATCACTGACCTTTGGTATGGCAGACTTGTGTGGGTGTCTAGATTTCGGCGGAATCCGAACTGTGGGTCATAATAGCTGTGGCGGAATTCCGCGGCGGTGTGATGGCGGTCTTCTGCACGGTGGTAAGCGGGATTTACCACCAATGTTGTAATGAGGGCCTTTATGTTCTTTTAAACACAACGCTAACGCAGTGAGCATGAAAATGCACCTGGATTGCGTCAAAAATAACACTGCACGGGTGAGTGTGCATCAAAGGAAGCCTGCGATGCGTCGATATCACTCACAAGGGAGACCGTGCGTCATTGCTCCTTCAGTCGGGTCGTCGTGCGTCATATTTACAAGCCCAGTGATGTTTGCGTCGGAAATCCTGCCGCACGGTGATCCAAAAACCTCACCAGCCGTCATCAGCGATGCTGCGTGTTGTTTCTCCAGATGTGTGCATCGATCTGCATGCTGCGCTGCAGGCGGAGTATCGATTTCAGCCGAGAAGCCAGCAGTGTATTGTTTTTCCGGAGGTTGCGTTGAAATTTTCCCCACACTGCAGTCTGTGCGTGGAATTCCCAAACTTGGCCTGCCAGGTTCCCCTTTCAAGGCCCCAGGAACTGGATAGGGCACCACTTGGCAGGACACGAGTCTCAGCAGAGGCTCCAGGTGCTGGCAGAGAGAAGTCTTTGCTGTCCCTCGGACTTCAGCAACAGGAGGCTAGCTCTGTTTGAAGCCTTGGAGAGTTATTCCCAAGCAGGAAGGCACACAAAGTCCAGTCTTTGTCCTCTTGCACAGGCAGAAGCAGCAACTAAAGGATAGCTCCAGAAAGCACAGTCACAGGCAGGGCAACTCTTCTTCCTCAGCTCGTCAGCTCTTCTACAGGAAGAGGTTCCTCTGGGTTTCCAGAAGTGATCTAAAGTCTGTGGTTTTGGGTGTCCTTCTTATACCCATTTTGCCCTTTGAAGTAGGCTTCCTTCAAAGAAAAGTCTCTCCTGTTTGTGAAATTCTGCCTTGCCCAGGCTAGGCCCCAGACACACACCAGGGGGTTGGAGACTGCATTGTGTGAGGGCAGACAGAGCCCTTTCAGGTGTGAGTGACCACTCATCCCCTCCCTCCTAGCACAGATGGCTCATCAGGATATGCAGGCTAAACCCAGTTCCCTTTGTGTCACTGTCTAGAGAGAGGTGCAAACAGCCCAACTGTCAAACTGACCCAGACAGGGAATCCACAACCAGGCAGAGTCACAGAATGGTTTAAGCAAGAAAATGCTCACTTTCTAAAAGTGGCATTTTCATACAAAAATCTTAAAATCAAATTGACTAAAAGATGTATTTTTAAATTGTGAGCACAGAGACCCCAAACTCTACATGTCTATCCGCTCCCAAAGGGAATCTACACTTTAATCAGATTTAAAGGCTGCCTCCATGTTAACCTGTGAGAGGGATAGGCCTTGCAACAGTGAAAAACGAATTTAGAAGTTTTTCACTGTTAGGACATATAAAACACCTTAATATATGTCCTACCTTAAACATATACTGCACCCTGCCCATTGGGCTACCAGGGCCTACCTTAGTGGTGTCCTTCATGTAAGAAAAGCTAAGGTTTAGGCCTGGCAAGTGTGTACACTTGCCAAGTCGAATTGGCAGTTCATAACTGCACACACAGTCACTGCAGTGGCAGGTCGGTGCCATGTTAACAGAGCTGCTATGGTGGGGGCACAACCAGTGCTTCAGGCCCACTAGTAGCATTTGATTTACAGGCCCTGGGCACCTCTAGTGCACTGTACTAGGGAATTACCAGTAAATCAAATATGCCAAGCATGGATGAACCAATTGCATACATATTTTGTATAGGAGCACTTACACTTTAGCACTGGTTAGCAGTGGTAAAGTGCCCAGAGTAACAAAAACAGCAAGAACAGAGTCCAGCACCCATCAACAACCTGGGGAACAGAGGCTAAAGGTTAAGGGAACCCACACCAAGGATGAACAGTCTAACAAGTAGGTTGCACAATGAGGTTTGCAACAGGGCTATAACAAGCTTACGACCACTGGTAGCGGGCTATATTAGACTACAAAGCAGTCATGGGCATGAAAATAGTAGCCTGCAGTAAAACGCCCATAGGATGCAATTCCAAAACCATTGATTCCTTTTTGGCTCTGGTAGTTAGTGTTGTCTTTAAGGAAATTGATTTGGCAGAGAGACGATTGTCTTTGGGCTGTGCAGGTTCCCCCATACAAATATTGTAGGGACGCCCAACGTAGAAACTGAGATAGAAGGGCAGGCTATCAGTGCCTTAAATGGCTCTATCCCTTTAATTAGGTCAGATGCCCCTATGGTCACCAGTAGGTCACTTAATTCTCATGTGGAGCACCCAAACTGAACTATAACTGCATCCTCACCTGCGACTAAGCGTAAGAGGAAAGCTAAGACTATCAATGCCCTTTCACCTCCTATAGGAGGGTCAACTGTAGGAGAGCATGCTGAACCAGTCAACCAGGGCATGGTACAAATACTGGATTGGGATATAGTCACCCAAAAGTTTATAACTTCCTTGAATGAGTGTTTAACCACCCTGAGAGATAGATTGGGGAAATTAGAAGTAGCAGTAGAGAAAATTTTAGGATTATGTCAGGGTCAACAAAGGCTGTCAGTGAGGGGGCCTATAGTTACTACAAATGACCCTTAAAAGACCCCTTAGGGATGCCATTCTTCATTGAATGTTTTCCCCCCTGAAAATACTAGACAGGAAGAGATAGCAGGAAGCAGTTGACTGTGCTCTGGCCAATGTTTGCAAGATAAGCGACCTGCATCCATCTTAGTTCCTATAGTTAATCTATCTGCTTTCAAGGTGTCGTCAACTGTCTCTGATGTGGCGCCACAAGAGTCCTCAGCTGTTGCATCACCTCCATACGTACCAGTGATTAATCTTCCTCCTGCTTGTTGTCCATATATGCTGTTGTTTTGGCTGGTGTCCCTTCTGTGTAAAACCCACATTTAGGACCATATTTATACTTTTTTAGCATCGCATTTGCATCATTTTTTGACGCAAAAGTGGAGCAAACTTACAAAATACAATCGTATTTTGTAAGTTTGCTCCACTTTTGCGTCATAAAGCGGCACAAATGCGGTGCTAAAAAAGTATAAATATGGGCCTTAGAATCTACCTCCCAACTACACAACAAGGTCTGTCACTGGTTAGTAAGTCATTTTAAATTTGATATCCGTGATTATGGAAATATCTTGCTGACTTTCTGTGTTGCCTGGATTGGTCCCTCTGGTAAATGTATCCCTGGTGACTGTATTATTTTTAATTTTAGGTATCCACATCTGGCAAAGAAAATTATTTCCCAGACTTTTGAGACTCTCGACAATCCGGGTAAAATTAGAGTTTTACCTCTTGGCTTTTTCCATAGGCCAATTAACCCCCGAAAGCCCATGTTTCCTCCCTTGACATGCCCAGCACAGTCCTCGCTAGGGTTTTCCAGCGTTATGGGTAAAAAATGTTTGATCCATTGGTAGATCTTACTGTGGATTGTGGACTGACAGTATAGGGGTCTGTAAAAGGTTTGTTTTATGTGTCAGGGAGAGGGAATTAGACGGGGGTGTTCCCCTTATACCCGTTTCTTATCATGGTGTGTTTTCACATCATGATGAGCCTGCTTTAGAAAGGGTCTCTTCCATCACTCCTTTGCCTTTGTCAAGTACCTTATCGAGGGAAAGGGGTCAAGCAAGTGAGGTGCATTGTAATAGCCAGCTTTCCCTGTTAAGCTGGAATGTGGCCGGCTTAAGCAGCAGAATCTCCAACCCAGAGTGGATATCCTTTAATGAAGGTTATGATTTTATTGCATTTCATGAAACTTGTTTTAAATGATTTTTCTTGTTACTCCTGCCCTTCTGTTGCTTCTCAATTCGGTAGAGCTAGTACGGTCTTACTATCTGGATAAAGATTAATATCAGAATTACTGTTACAGTTATAGATACAGGTAGTTCTGCTTATCAGGCCTTATTTATTAAAGACAATAAGCAAGTGTTCAGCTTATATTTAGTAAATATTTATAACAATAACTTTTCCAATACTTATAGTGACCTGTTTGAGGAGCTATGTAGCTTTATTGGAAGCCTAAAGTTTTATGGGAAGAGCACCACTGAACAACTGAGCATTTTAATTTGTGGTGATTTTAATGCTAAAATGGGCACAGATAATATGGATTTTAGGCTAAGAAGTAATGTTACATAAGAAGTGCCCTGTGATTTGTGGGGACTGAGTCTGCGGAACCTAGTAGCTCAATGTGATTTGACAGAGGTAGTAAATTTGTTTTAAGGGTCTGGTCCAGATAAGCCAACATACAGAGGAGGGGGTCCTGGTTCTGTTATTGATTATATATTTGCCACAAAAAAATGTCTTCAGTGGTGTAAAAATAGCATGGTGATAGAAACTTCATGGAGTGACCATAATGCCATTCACCTAGATGTTTGTTTTCCCTTGAAAAAGGACGCCAACCCAAAAGTGTCTGATGGCATCAATAAACATACGAGAGATGGCTTAAGGGTAGTGTGGCATTTAAAAGACCCTATAGCAACATTAACGGGCTTTATAAGAGACAACCTCTCGATTATTTCGGGATGTTTAGAAGAAGGTTCTGTGGCTGAGTTGTTCCAGTGCTATATGTTATTGTGTGAAGCAGTTAAGAATATGTTATCACAACCATTAAAACCTGAAATAAATAGTTCCATTGGTTCGATGTAATGTGTTCTAATGCTAATCGCCGTTTGAGATCAGCATTAGTGAAGCTCCCCAAGGATAAAAAAGAGGTTCAGGAGGCAAGACACTTTTATAATGCAGTCATAAAAGAAAGGAAGCACTCTCTATTTAATAAGGACTGGGAAATATTGCTCCAAGTAATAGCAAGGTGTTTTGGTAGAAAGTTAACAGGCTCTATCAAAGGGATGTACCACAAACAGACTACCTAAGCAGCAGTATTTCAGGTCATGGTTGGGTAATACACTTTGAAAATGTTTACTCACAGGTAGCCGATAGAGAGCTAGAGACCGTATTGCTGAGCCCACTTGCTTTTGCTCGCCCGCTGCAAGTAACAGTTCAGGAGGTTGAGATGGCCATTGTTTAGAGCTCAGGTGGAAAGGTGCCAGGCCCGGATGGGATCCCTATGGATCTATTTAGATGTCATCTGGGTTTCTGGGGACCCCTACTTGTGAACCTATTCAATAACTCATTATGCAATAAGATACCTGAGTCTTGGTCACTCTCTACAATTGTCCCAATTTTTAAAAAAGGAGACAGGGGATCACCTAAGTTTTACAGGCCTATACCTTTAGTTGATAGCTCGGTTAAGAAAATAGGGAGAGTTATTTTTAATTATTTTCAGGCTTGGTCCACAGAAAACAAAGTATTATCTCCTTGTCAATATGGTTTTCGACCTGGTCTTGGAACTGTAGAGCAGTGCTTCAATTTACATCTTATTGCAAGTACATATACCATTGCTAAGTGTTAGAAATGGGGTCTCTGGTTGGCAGTCAGGTTACCCCCGTCCAAGCAAGGACCCTCACTCTAGTCAGGGTAAGTCACACACAATCCAAATAATCCTGTGCCCACCCTCTGGTAGCTTGGCACTAAGCAGTCAGGCGCAACTTAGAACGCAATGTGCAAAGTATTTGTGCAACAAATCATACAATGCCACAATATAGCACCAGAAAAATACACCACAGAGTGTTTAGAAAAATATATAATATTTATCTGGTTAAATGCAGGTCAAAACGATTAAAGATGAAATAAGCAAAAGTAGAGATATTACTGAAAGTGATATCAAATGTCTTAGAGTTTAAATATTACTGTAAAAGCAATAAAAAGTGTCTTATGTTCTCCTAGAAACAACAAATGTCTCTTGCAGGGCAAAGTACCTGGTTTGCGTTGAAAAATCCTTGCAAGGGACCGCAGAGGAGGAGATGCGTGGAAAACGGAGAGTGTGCGTCGTTTTCGCCCCTTCGCACACGGACTTGCGTCATTATTTTCCATGCGGGGAAGATGTTGCGTTGATTTCCAGCGCGCAGACTCGGATCCTCTTCGGGTTGCGGGGTTTTCAGATGCCCGGGGATGATGAGTGGAATCCTGGGCTTGCGGAGCGAAGTCACAGGGGCTTTGTCGTTTCTGGTGGGCGATGCGTGGAATTTTCTTCCGCATGGCAGGCACTGCATTGATTCCAGTCAGGAAGTTCTGAGTCGGCTTGTGTCGATCCAGTAGGGCCGTGCGTTGAAGTTCCGGTCGCGTCACTGGTTCTGCGTCGATCTTCTGTCGTGAAGTTGGGCTGCGTCGTTCTGGACTCAGCGCACAGTGAATTTTTTACCGCGAGCAGGTTGTGTGTTGTTCTTGGCAGGCGGTGCGTCGAACTTTCTCCGCACGGGAATTTCAGCTGCAGGAGAGAAGTCTTTTTGGTCCTGAGACTTCAGGGAACAGGAAGCAAGCTCTATCCAAGCCCTTGGAGAGCACTTCTGCAGCATAGCAAGACAGCAGCAAGACAGCAGGGCAATGGCAAGGCAGCAGTCCTCTTCACAAAGCAGTCAGGTGAGTCCTTTGGGCAGCCAGCCAGTTCTTCTTGTCAGGGTGCAGGTTCTGGTTCAGGTTTCTTCTCCAGGATGTGTCTGAGGTGGTAGGGGAGAGGGCCTGTTTTTATACCCAAATGTGCCTTTGAAGTTGGGGAGACTTCAAAGAGTGGCTTAGAAGGGAACCAGGCCCCTTTTCAGTTCAATCCTGTCTGCCGGGGTCCCAGTAGGGGATGTGGCAGTCCTTTGTGTGAGAGCAGGCCCGCCACCCTCCCAGCCCAGTAAGACCGATTCTGAGGCTGAGTATCCTGTGTTTGGGTTGTGTCTGAGTGAATGCACAAGGGGCTGTCAACTAAACCCAGCCAGACGTGGACTGCAAGGCACAGAGGGGGTTATTCTAACTTTGGAGGAGTGTTAATCCGTCCCAAAAGTGACGGTAAAGTGACGGATATACCACCAGCCGTATTACGAGTTACATAGGATATAATGGACTCGTAATACGGCTGGTGGTAAATCCGTCACTTTTCCGTCACTTTTGGGACGGATTAACACCTCCTCCAAAGTTAGAATAACCCCCAGAAAGATTTAAGTGCAGAGAAATGCTCACTTTCTAAAAGTGGCATTTCTAAAATATTAATATTCAGCAGGATTTTGTATTACCATTCTGGCCGTACTAAATTTGACCTTCCTACTTCTTTCAGCTCAGTAGCTACCACTCAAACAAGGTATGAGGGAAGCCCTAATATTAGCCTATGAAAGGAGCAGGCCTCATGTTAGTGTAAACATGAATTTAGGAGTTTTACACTACCAGGGCACGTAAACTACACAGGTGCATGTCCTGCCTTTTGCCTACACAGCACCCTGCCCTAGAGGTTACCTAGGGCACACCTGAGGGGTAACTTATATGGAGAAAAGGGGAGTTTTAGGCTTGGCAAGTACTTTTAAATGCCAAGTCGAATTGGCAGTGAAACTGCACACACAGGCCTTGCAATGGCAGGCCTGAGACAAGGTTGAGGGGCTACTTAAGTGGGTGGCACAATCAGTGCTGCAGGCCCAGTAGTAGCTTTTAATCTACAGGCCCTGGGCACATATAGTGTACTCTACTAGGGACTTATAAGTAAATTAATTAGGCCAATTGGGTGTGATCCAATGTTACCATGTTTAAAGGTAGAGAGCATATGCACTTTAGCACTGGTTAGCAGAGGTAAAGTGCGCAGAGTCTAAAAACCAGCCAAAACAGTATCTCAAATGTGGAGAGAGGCAGGCAAAAGGTTAGGGGTGACCACCCTAAGGCTGTCAGGTCTATCACTAAGCATGGCCCAATGTACCTTGCAATTATGGATCTGTCTACTGCGTTTGACAAGGTAAATAGAAGTAAGCTCTGGATGATGTTAATCAGTTTAGGAGTGGATGTCGCCCTAGTGAACTTTTTGGATGGTTTACATGAAAATCTAGGTGCTAGGGTGCGTTATGGCCAGCAGGGGGACCTATCGGACATCTTTTCTCTAGAAAGTGGTGTCCAGCAGGTCTGTGTTTTAGCACCTCTCCTTTCTGTCCTTTATATAAATTAATTAAATGCCAGTCTCTCTAGCTCCACATGGGATGTACAGTTAATTGCTAATCTCACTGTGCTGGCTCTGTTTTACGCTGACGACACGGTTCTGTTGGCCAGAATGCCACGTGCCTTATGAATCTTAGTTGATGCTTTTGTGACCTTTATGCATAAGCTAGACATGAACATTAATTTTCATAAATCGTATATTATGACCATTGGACATGATAAAAGACCACTTGTGGCCACCAGAGTGGGAGTAAAATCCCTCAGTGCTGTTAGGATGTTTTGGAATCTGGGACTGGATTTTTCTACAAACAATTCCTGCTCAAATCAGGTATCTATAGCTCACCAGAAATTGCGTAGATCTGCTGGTTCTCTACTTAAATTAGTAAGGAGAGACAGAAGGTGCACAATCACACCATTCATGAACATTTACAAAATGCAATGTATAGCGGCTGCAACCTATGGCACAGGAGTATGGGGTTATCAAAATTTCTCAGCGATTCAGGTGGAAGAAAATAGAATTTGTAGACACATACTGAATCTCCCCCCTTTGAGTGCCAGTTTTATTTTACACTCTGAATTGAATATGGAATACATTACAGATGGGATAAAGCATGCTCCTCTCTTGCTCTGGGTTAGTGTGTGGTGCAATAATAAGTCAAGCCTTAACAGGGAAATACTTAGGGATTGTTTGAAATTGGATAAAGGGCCCACTATCCCATGGCTAAAGTACATAGCTAATTCCCTGACCAATATTGGCCTCCCAGGCTAGTTTAACAACCCTGATGTGATTGTTAAATCAGATAAGATGTTGGTAAGACACAGATTACAGGAGTACACCACCCAACAGAGGATTCATGATGCTCTTAGTAAACCGAGTATCTGCAATTGTTATTTCACTCTGGCAGTTGGTGATACTCCCTTGTACTTTATGTTAGAGCTATCAAGATGGGAGAGATCAATATTTTTTAAGTTCAGATCAGGTACTGTATGGCGACTACTCTGTTTCAATGATGAAAATGATGTGTAGGGTACTTTGTTGCCACCTTGTCCTTGCAACAGCAGCGCAAAATAATCCCTACTTGATTTGATGGTTTTCTGTGGTTTTTATAGATTTTTCCAGACATACCTTAAGCCCTTGTTAAGAAAATTTGCTATTCGAATGTGCAAAGAGGCTTTAATCTTTCTTCAGTTGTTAGGTAATACAGATGTCTGTATTGGAGTGTGTTGTTTTTTTAAACATGCGATCCTCAGTAGGGAAGCAATGCGGGACATCCAGTAATGTATTTATTGGAGTGGTCCCATTTACAATTATATTGTATGCTAATGTTTATCATTAGACTATAAATGATTTACTGTTTATATATATATATATATGTATATGTGTATATATATATATATATATATATATATGCACATTATGCGATTATGTCCTCCAGCTGATCTGAGAGATTAAATGTAGTATGGTTTTAAATAATTGATCAATTCAAAACAGATGCCAAAATCTGAACTATATACGTCTAAGCACTTTAGAGGGATTTTTATATTTCATGTAGTATGTTTGTAATTTTATGATATGAATGTATTTTATTGACATAGGCCCTCATTTCGACCTCGGCGGTCTTTTGGAAAGACCGCTGAGGTACCGCCGTGCTGAAGACCGCCAGTGCAGGCGGTTTTCCGTGCAGCGTATTATGACTGCTGGCAGCCCTCCGTCCTTTTTTGGACGGAGAGCCGCCAGCAGCCATACTGGCGGTCGGCGGGGAAGTGGAGGCTGCTCCACATCCACCGCCCGTCATCAGAACACCACCCACCGAATCACGTCCCATGATTCGGTGTGGCAGTGTTCTGGTGACGGGGTGCTGGCGGCAGAGCAGCCCCCATGGATCCCATCCCCTCCCAGAGGATCACCAGAACAGGTAAGGTGATCGTCCGTTAGGGGAGGGGGTGGGGGGTTGTTGTGTGGTGTGTGCGTGCATGGGGATGTGAGTGTGAGTGTGTAGAGGGGGGTGTGTGAGTGCGTGTATGCATGCAGGAGTGGGTGTTGTGTGTTTGGAAATGTGTGCGTGTCTGTCTGTATGTTTGACTCTGAGTATGTGTGCGTGTATGTCTGTATGTATGTGTGCATGTATGACTGTGTGTTTGCTGCAATGTTTGTTAGTAGGTGTGCGGGTATGTGTGGTGGTGGTGTCTGTGTGCGTGAAGGGGGGTGTATCGATGTGGGGGGGTGGGGAGTGGGGTACTACCACCTTTGGGGGTGGTAGGGGGAGTGGGGGAAGGACTTGGGGTGGGGGAGGGGGGTGGGGGAGACCCCTGTCAGTGCCAGGGAAGGAATTCCCTGGCACTGATAGTGCCTACCGCCATAGATGTTGTGGCGGTTCCAAACCACACGAAATCCATGACAGTATGCAGGGTACTGATACCGCCGGCGGTCTGGGGACGGCCGCCGGGCTGGAGACCAAAGTCTCCAGCCCAGCGGGCGGAGTGGAGAAGTGGCGGATGACCATGGCGGTAACCTCCATGGTCATAATTCAATTTTTTTCGCCAGCCTGTTGGCGGTATTACTGCCACTTCTCCCCCGTCCGCCAGGGTCGTAATGAGGGCCATAGTGTTTAATGAATGTTGTATTTATAGAGAACTTACCCGATGACCTTTAATAGAGTCATTGGTATCAGAAATATATTTTAAGTATTGGTCAGATTACGTTGGTTGGGGTCTAATGAACAAACCACAAAACTGAAATTTTGTGTGATTTTTATCTGACTATTTATTTTTTGGTTTTTACATAAGCCAAAGAAACCTATTTGGACTTGACTTCAAACTCCACCGTACCAGTTGTTCAAAAGTTCACATCACCGTTTGTCAGCAGCATACTAGCTTTAATTTCTTCTGTAGCAGGTGTGGCTGACTGTTACAGAATATAAGCATATCCAAAATGCCAATAGTTCTTTGTGGAATAATCATAGCTAATCACAAATCTACTAATTTAATGTTTTACATGACTACCTGCTTTTATTTACCAATGTATTATAAACTTCAATGAAATTTGTGTTTTTTAAACCTGGTGTTTCCCTCAATTTTAACCACCTCACATGTTGACAACTTCTTCATTCAGCTGCAGCCATCTCCTGTGTGCTACTGCTCCTTCCCTTCAAAATTGTTAGAGTGTAGATTGTAGGTCACAGCTATGTTTTTTGAGCAAGTGAGTATGCTAGAAAGAGTGGCATTGACAGGGACCTGGGTTTGCCTAATGTGGATATCACTTGGTTTGGCCAGAAATGTTTAAAGTGGAAGCAATTGCTTCCATTGGTTGAGAGCATTAGAGATTGGAAAGCCCCTCACCTCATGATTGTGCACTATTGTGGTAATGACCTGAACACACTGACTGAGGTAGGACTGGAAATCCTAATGAAGGATACCTTTAGTCAGTTAATGACACTTTCCCTCATACTGCCTTTGTGTTCTATAACATATGCCAGAATTAGAAATGTAACTGGTCAACTACATTCTGTCCATAGATGGAGAAATCCAGGAAACATGTTAATAAAACTGTTTCAGCATTCCTCAGAGACCATAACATGGGCTCTATATACAATGGTAATCTGCGCTTTGACATGCAATAAATATATAGAAGAGATGGTGTTCACTTTAGAGATGAAAGCAACAGAGTGTTTCTGAGAAACTTCAAACTCTGCATCCACACTTATGTGTATTAATCATGTACACAAAATTAATACCAAGGTCCTTCTTAGAGCCACCCTACCTCCCAAACACTCGTAAAAAAAATAGTTTTAATATTATTATTTTTTTAAATGTTGGAGTAGCGAATATGTTGTGAATTCCCAAACCAAAAGCACACATTCAATGTACAACAGCAAACATAGCAAACATTTTTTATTTTTTTTATCAGTGTGAGTGGGTGTGTCAGTGTTAGAATTAGTCTGTGAATGGCTGTATCAGTGTCTGTGTTGGTGTGTGAGTGGGTGCTTAAGTGCCTGATTTTGTCTGTGAGTGGGCATCTCACTGTCTTAATGGGTCTGTGAGTGGGAGCATAAGTTTCTGGTTCTCTGAGTGGGTGCGTAAGTCTGTAAGTTGGTCTGTGAGTGCGTGCATGAGTGTGTGGGTGGGTCTGTGATTGAGTTCATGAGTGTCTTAGTGGCTCTGTGAGTCGGTGAATGAGTGTCTTAGTAGGTCTGTGAGTGGGTGCATGAGTGTGTGAGTGGGTCTGTGACTGGGTGCATGAGTCTGTGAGTGTGTGCATGAGTGTCTGAGTGGCTTTGTACGTGGGTGCAAAAGTGTATGAGTGGGTCTGAGTAGGTACATGAGTGTGCGAGTGGACCAGGGGGATGTTGAAGGCTGTGTGATTGGATTTTTGCATGAGTGTGTGAGTGAGTCTGTCAGTGGGTGCATAGGCGTCTGAGTGGGTCTGTGAATGGATGCATGAGTGTATCAGTGGGTCTGTGAGTGGGTGCAAGTGTCTTAGTATGTACATGAGTGTAGGGTGGATTTGTGGGTGGGTTTATGAGTGTCTGAGTGGGACTGTAAGTGGGTGCAAAAGTGTGTGAATGGGTCTGTGAGTGGGTGCATGAGTATGTTAGTGAATCTGTGGGTGTGTTGAAGAGTGTGAGTGGGTTTGCAAGTGGGTGCTTGAGTGGGTCTGTGAGTGGGTGCATGAGTGTCTTAGTAGGTCTGTGAGTAGGTGCATGAGTGTATGAGTCAGTCTGTGAGTAGGCGCATTAGTGTGTGAGTGGTTCTGTGAGTGGGGGTATGAGTGGGTCTGTGAGTGGGTGCATGAGTGAGTGAGTGGGTCTGTGATTAAGTGCATGAGTGTATGAGTTGGTCTGTGAGTGTGTGAATCTGTTTCTGAGTGGGTATGTGAGTGGGGTGAAGAGTGACTGACTGGGTCTCTGAGTGGGTCCATGAGTCTGTAGGCAGGTCTGTGAGTGGGAGCATCAGTGTGTGAGTGGGTCTGTGAGTGAGTGCATGAGTGTCTGAGTGCATCTGTAAGTGTGTGCAAGAGTGTATGAGTGGGTCTGTAAGTAGGTTCATGAGTGTGTTAGTGGATATGTGGGTGTGTGTTGAAAAGTGTGCAAGTGGGTTTGTTAGTGGGTGCATGTGTGTGAGTGGGTCTGTGACTGGGTGCATACCTGTCTGAGTGGGTCTGTGAGTAGGCACATGAGTGTATGAATAAGTCTATGATTGGATGTATGAGTGTCTTAGTAGGTCTGTGAGTGGGTGCATGTGTATTAGTAGGTCTGTGACAGGTGCATGAGTGTATGAGTGGATCTGTAAGTGGGTGCATGGGTATATGAGTGAGTCTGTGACTGGGGCATGAGTATGCGAGTAGGTCTCTGAGTGTGTAGAAGAGTGTCTGACTGGGTATCTGAGTGGGTGCATGAACCTGTAAGAAGGTCTGTGAGTTAGTGCATCAGTGTATGAGACTGTGTGTGTGTGAATTAATGAGTGTCTGATTGAGTCTGTAAGTGTGTGCTAGAGTTTAAGTGGGTCTGTCAGTAGGTGAATGAGTGTGTTAGTGGATCTGTGGGTGTGTTGAGTTTGAGTGGGTTTGTCAGTGAATGCATGAGAGTGTGAGTGGGTCAGTGACTGGATGCATTAGCGGATGGATGGGTTTGTGCATTGGTGTATGAGTGTCTTAGTAGGTCTGTGAGTGGGTGCATGAGTGGGTCAGTGAATAGGTGCATGAGTATCTGACTGAGTCGTTGAGTGGGTGCATGAGTCAGTATGTAGGTCTGTGAGTGGGTGCATGAGTGTGCAAGTGGGTCTGAGTCAGTTGAGTATCTGACTGGGTCACTGAGTGGGTGCATGAGTCTGTATGTAGGTCTGTGAGTGGGTTCATCAGTGTGTGAGTGAGTGCATGAGTGTCTGAGTGGGCCTGTAATTGGGTGCAAGAGTGTATAAGTGGGCATGTCAGTAGGTGAATGAGTGTGTTAGGGGATCTACAGGTGTGCTGAAGAGTGTGTGAGTGGGTTTGTGGGTGGGTCTGTGACTGGGTGCGTAAGTGTCTGAGTGGGACTATGTAAGGGTGCATGATTGTATCATTGGTTCTGTGAGTAGATACATGAGTGCCTTTGTAGGTCTGTAAGTGGATGCATAAGTATATGAGTGTGCCCGCGCATAGGGGCATGAGTATATGAGTAGGTCTGTGAGTGGGTGCATGAGTGTCTGAATAGGTCTGTAAGTGTGCACATGAGTGTGTGACTGGGTCTGTGAGTGGGTGCATAAGAGTGTGAGTGGGTCTATTAGTGCAAGTGTCTCTTAGTAGGTCTGTGGGTGTGTTGAAGAGTTTGTGAGTGGGTCTGTGAGTGGATGCATGAGTGTACTTTTAAAACAAAAAATCAGCAAGGTTCGCAACACCATTGCAACGTTACATGGGGGGGCCCGCTGAGAGCCGCAACAGAGTTGCAACTCCACACACATGAGAAAAAAAAAGGCTTTCAATTTTTTAAAACTAATATGGGAGCCCTTGGACATCCATTAAATGTTCTCATGGAGTCAGAGTACCTCAACCCTGACCCCTTCTACTGTTTTCAACCCCTATTTTCATCTCCCAGAGAGGTGCAAGGGGTTATAAGATGGCAGCCGCAACTTTATGCACAGGTTGCAGCCATCCAATCACAGTACTTTTTCTGCCATGAGGGTTTGCAATGCTCCATTCAGGAGTTGCAACTGATCCACAATTTTGATTTTCACTTAATAATTGAAAACCTACTGAATAGATTTATACCAAATAACAAAAACTGTGCTTTCTGGACCATGAGCTACCTTTCTGCCAAATTTGGGCCCTCATTATGTACATGGTGGTCGAGACCGCCACGCCTGCGGCAGCAGTAATTACCACCACCGGCATGGCGGTCTCGACTGCCATATAAATCACAAGATCATAATGAGGGCTTTGGTGTAATTCAATCTAGTGGTTCAGGCTATAGACCTGTTCAAAATCTGTGTGGGAATTAACATTGAATACGCACCATTTTGAGCAGCTACCATGACTGTCAAATATTTTGGGGACATTTTGTGAATATCCGTCATGCGTCTACAAAGATAACGGCAAGTCAAAAAACCTTTTTTCTAAAGAACTAGGTCCTAACTGCTGTCTCTCTATATAGTGTTTAGAAAATGATGCACACGGTGCAGAGAGTCCAAGCAAACCCACCTTGGTAGCCAGAGGTAAAAAGCAGATAAACTTATGCTCTGTTTTTGTGGTAATGTAGGTGAGCAGTTAGACTTATCTTGGCGATTTCCAAGCATTTGTTGTACTCACAGTATTCATAAATGTAGACACACACTCAGAAAAATGACTTGAGGCCAATTTACAAAAATATTTCAGATTTTTATAAATATTTTAAGACCAAGATTATCAATATACGGTAAGTACTTCTTTTTTTTAATGATTTTTCAAAGTTTAGAAAATATATGCTTTTGTGTGTAATTACCTACCATAGGAATTAATGGGAACATGTTTAAATAAGCATATAAAATCAGGCAATGCTCTCAAAAGTGTCATCTTTTGTTTTTTGGTCGAGGTTGTCAAGATGTCCTGTGGGACAGCCAGAAATGTATGAGTGGTTCCCGATTCAAGCGTGAGCAGTAGTTGAAAGTCTTGGAGTTAGTGCACAATGGAGAAGGGGACCACTTGGATTCAGGAGCGGGTCACTTGGAGGGTAGATTGCAGGTCAGCAAGGCAACTCTGGAGGATGGTTTTTGGGTGTCCTGAAGTCCCTTGACTCATTCTTGCTTCTCTGCTTTTGAGAATCCAGAGTGGACGTTCCTTCTCAGTGTCTGACATTAGGGGCCAGTACCCCGGGCAATGGTGCGTCTCAGGCCCTAAAAGTCCCAGTGCCAGCAACTTGGCACACTAGTAGGTTTTGTCCTTTGGGTCTATCACGATGATTTTGGTCAGGCTACTGGGTCCGGATTATTGGTCAATGGCCGGTCAGTGAAATGGACATCATTGATTCCTTGCTTGTTGGCTGCAAGAGAGTGATACCTTCACTTTCTGACCGCCAAATAATGATCTAAACGAAACACACGCATCCTGCGAACCACCCACCGCCAGGAGAGGAGTCCCGCCGGCGACGGCAGAGTCCACCCACGGGCCGTTGGAAAGGCCTAACCTGCCCATCAAATTATGAACCACCATTCCACCGCCAGTTCCGGGGCGGGAACCACCGCCACACAAAGCTAGGCAAAAATGAACTAAATATAAGGAACCACGTCCCGGAGTCCCACAGAACGTGCAGCGGCAGCCATGGATAGAGAGCTGCAGATCATGCCAGCCCTGCTCCTTGCCATATGCCTACACGACCAAGACCACCGACGAAGACGACGACAGTAGGTACTGCAACCTCCGAAACAAGGGAAGAAAGGGCACAGTTACATACCCACCCACTCAACCCATCAGGCAACGCCCCCCCAACCCTTCCCAGCAGCACAAGTCATTCACCCCACACCAAGAGGGACGTACCCGACAAAAGGCAAATTCAACTTGACCCAACTTTAAACAATCAATCAATCAATCAATCAGGGATTTGTAGAGCGCACTACTCACCCGGTGGGTCTCAAGGCGCTGGGGGGAAGCTACTGGTGGAAAAGCCAAGTCTTGAGGTGTTTCCTGAAAGATGGAAGGTCATTGGTCAGGGGGAGGTGGAGTGGTAGGGAGTTCCAGGTCTTTGCGGCAAGATGGGAGAATGATCTTCCTCCGGCGGTCGTGTGGCAGATGCAAGGAACGTAGGCGAGGGCGTGGTTGGCAGATCGAAGGTTGCGGGTGGGGGTGTGAAAGGTGAGTCTGTCGTTGAGGTATGTGGGACCTGTGTTGTGGAGAGCCTTGTCTGCGTGGATGAGGATTTTGAAGGTGATCCTCTTCGATACTGGTAGCCAGTGTAGGTCTCTAAGGTGAGGTGAGATGTGGTTGCAACGTGGGATGTCCAGAATGAGGCGGGCGGATACGTTCTGGATTCTTTGCAGTTTTGTTTGGAGTTTATTTGTTATTCCTACATATAGGGCGTTTCCGTAATCCAATCGACTACTGACCAAAGCGTGGGTGACGGTTTTCCTGTTTTTGATGGGAATCCATTTGAAGATTCTGTGGAGCAGGCGGAGGGTGGCTAAACAAAAGCCCCACACCCATAAAAAGAAACAAAAAAACACCAGGGTGTAACTGAGTGCAGCCCAAACACAGGCCACACAGAAACTTTGATAAGAAGCTCACTGAGCCAAACAGTGCAAACAGGGCCAATGGCCAGTCCGTAAATTCCCAATTGTCATGGGCCACAATGGCCCACACCTGAAACCCAAAAGTGCTGGGTACTCCACAGAACAGGGCACCATATGGGGATCTAGGCACCTCACGGAAGTGGGGCAGGGGGTTGTGGGGGTGGGGATTTTCTACGGGGGTGGGCTTTTGACTTTCTTGTGGAGGGTGGAGGGGGGTGGGCTTCTCCTTTGAAGGGGGTGGGGCTGTTTGGCTCGGGTGGAGCTGGATGGCCTAGGCTCAGACCGGGCCTTCTTCTCTGGGGAATGGGCACGGGAATGTGAAGGGTGGACCGGGGTGGACTGTGATGTGGAAGGAGCCGAAAGGGCAAGGAGGTGGGCATGTTTGGGGACAAGACGGGGTGGGCCAGTGGGTTGGAAGAGGTCAGCACGGGAGAGGAAACGTTTCTTGGGAGCAATTGGGGTGGGCGTGGATGAGGGGGTGGGAGTGGAGGCAGAGGGAGTGGATGTATGGGGTGTAGTGGTGCATGTAGTGGGTGCAGGTGATTGCTCAGTATGCTGTTATGTGGTGGATGTCTGATGGGTGGGTGTCTTGGTGCATTTGTGTGTCTTGGGAGGTGGGGGGACACAGTGGGAGAAGACAGTCAGCTAGTGTGGATGTATGTTGTGTGGGTGTCTGCAAGTCTGGTGAGTGTGCTGCATGTGCCAACTACAGTAGAGGTGGTGAGTGCAGGTGTGGTGTATGGGGTGCATGTATGGCTGTCTGCGATTGTGGTGAGTGCAGGAAGAGGAGCAGTAACAGTGAGTAAAGTTGCAGTGCATGAAGGTGTGGATGTAGAGGGGACAGACAGGGAGACGGAAGAGGTGGGCACATAGGGGTAAGTGGACATTGTTGTGTGTGCAGGTGTCTGTTGGCTGTGTGAATGCTTATGGTGGGAGGTGTGGTGCTTGTGTTTTGAAGTGTGCTTCTTGTGTGCTGATGTGCCTGTTAGCGGGTCTGATTATGTGCTTTGGACGGATCAAGGGAGTGAGGTGCTGGAAGGGGTAGAGGAGTTGGAGGGGGGACAGAATGGCCAGGGAAACTGGCTGCCGTCCGAGAGGAGGCCAGAGCCTGAAAAAATCTCTGTAGGGCAGACACAGCACTGTGATTGCCATCCATACAGGCATTGGTCTGCTGCACCTATGATGCTAGCCCCTGGATGGCATTGACGATGGTCGTCTGCCCTACAGAGATGGTTCTCAGGAGTTCAATAGCCTCCTCTGTAAGGGCAGTAGGGCTGACTGGGGCAGGGGAGGAGGTGCCCTGGTCAAAGGAGATGCCCACCTTTCTAGGTGGGTGGGCATGGGCAACTCGGTGGGGAGCAGAAGGGAGTGCGGTGATGGAATGGGGGGTGGCGGAAGATCTCACGGTAGTGGTGTGTGCACTAGGGTCCGCCACCGCCGGGGGACCCGCATCAGAGGAGGTCTCAGAGTCATTACTTTCTGTGGTAGTAGCCTCCCCCGTGGAAGTTCCCTTGCCCTCCCACTCACTGGTCCCCTGGGCATCTGTTGTCTCTGCCTCGGAGGATCTGTGGGCCACTGCCTCCCCACTTGCCGGGGCCTCAGCTCCCTCGCCTGATGTTGATGCTGTACGAAACCAACACAAGAGAACAGGAAAGGGGAGACAAAACAGGAGAGACACTTGTAAATAGCTGAATGCAGATACAGAATAGCCAGACATACATCCACCCAGCAAACACACCCAACAGGCAGCACCGTACACTATGCCCATGGCCATGCCCCTGACTACTGACCAGAATGCTGCCCTACACCGATCCCCTGAAATACTTTTGGAGCTGAGGTAGGTAAAACTTGACAGGGCCACCTCTACACCCTTTGGGGAACATACAGTAGATGGACACGAGTCAAATTCCCTGCTCTGAGCAGCATGTGCCCTATTGCACACCCAGACATCCTTCCAGAATGAAGTATGGCCAATGAGTACTCACCCCCTTGTGACTGCTGTGCAGCCTTCAAGCGCCCATCCAGATCTGGGTACGCCACCGCCAGGATCCTTCGCATGAGGGGGGTCAGTGCCCGACGGGCACCCCTTCCACGTTGGGAGGACTTCCCCAGCTGGGCCTCACTGATCTTTCGCGCCCAGCGGCGCAGGTCCTCCCACCTCTTTCGACAGAGGGTACTCCGCCGGTTGTAGAGCCCCAGGGTCCGCACCTCCTTGGCGATGGCATGCCAATGTGCCGTCTTCTGGTGGGCGCTGACCTAGAAGGGCGACACAGAAATGGAAAACAGAGGTCAGGCACATGCACAATAGAAACAGCTGCCAAATTGTCCAACATGGGACGGATAGTACTCTCAGACATACAGGACAGTCGCATGCAGCATTCCATGCACCATGGCCCATGCAGGCTCAGAGGAGCACACATATGTCCAATCCACACCATCCATTACACACACAGTGCCCTCCAAACCTAGACTCACTTGTACCTCTGGCCGTCCGTAGAGTTTGCCGTACAGGGGCAGGACCCCGTCCACTAGCTTCTCCAGTTCTTCCTGGGTGAAGGCCGGGGACCTTTCACCTGTACCACGTGGCACATCCAAAGCCAGAGGAAGGCCACAGCAGTACACAGAGTAGAGTACCTGTCCGCACGAGATCAGGGAGTCAAGTGATCAAATGATGACGAACGCGTCTACGTTCCACGGTGGTATGCACCGTCACTGTGGTGGCAATCATGATACGCCAGGGTCCCCCATTGGCATCCATGTTAGCCAATGAGGGTGTGAACAGCGGTCAACACCGCCTTCCACTGTGACGTCAACCGATAGCGGTATGAGGTCACTTCCACAACAAAGGGGCAGATCTACAGTGGCAAGGCATTTTGCCCCCACCTACGCATCTTGAATTTCCTACTACTCACAATGCAGGGTCTACTAGCCACATGAAGCACCTAGGCCCGTATCCATTCCGTATAGTAGCACACATAAATTACTCTGTTTCCTCCCAGTGATGGACATATATATCTGTCAGGTAGCAGTTATTGTGGAGACAGTACAATGAAAAATGCAGTGCAGAAATGTTGAGAGGTGTGCCTATGTATGTGTCTACATCACTCCTTCTTGTAACCCCTCGTAGGTACCGACCCTTGTGGTGAGGAAGGGCACCATCGGTGTACAGACCACTTGTGGATATGGGGACCATGGTGGAGCGTCAAATCATAATCACTTACAGACTCACACGTGCAACTATTCAGGACCTTTGTGCATTACTGGATCCTGCACTAACTCCGGGAAATCGTAAACAGCATGCCATTCCAACTGAGGTGCAGGTGCTCTCCGCACTCTATTTCCTGGCCACAGGCATATTTCAAGTGCCAGTGGGCATGGGTGCTGGTTTCTCACAGCCAATGTTCAGTCAGGTACCAACAAGATTTCTGAATGCATTTTTACAACAACTGCAATCATATGTGCGGTTTCCCCAAAGTACTGACCTCCCTGCCATCAAGTCTGACTTCTATGCCTTTGCAAACATTCCCCAAGTCATAGGTGCCATCGATGGCACCCACATACCCATCATCCCCCCAAGAGTGAGTGAACAGGTGTACAGAAACAGGAAGAACTTTCACTCCATGAACATCCACTTGGTGTGTTCTGCAGACCAGTACATTTCCCATGTGAACGCCATGTTTCCAGGTTCAGTCCATGATTCATTTGTGTTGAGGATCAGTAGTGTGCCACAGAAGATGGAACAACTACAAGAGGACAGAGGGTGGATCATAGGTAAGTTTGCCTGTCAATAGCTGACACATTGCTGAAAACTAACCTGTCTGACTAAGGGACATAACAATGACGAGTCTGTATTGAACCATTTTGTAGGTGATTCTGGCTATCCAAACTTGCGTTGGCTCCTGACACCAGTGAAGAATCCCAGGACGGATGCAGAGAGGAAATACAATGAGGCCCATGGACGTACTAGGAGGGTAATAGAGCGTACTATAGGTCTCCTGAAGGCTAGATTCCGGTGCCTACATATATCTGGGGGTTCCCTGGCCTATGGCCCTGATAAGGTATGTAGAATAGTGGTGGCCTGCTGCATGCTGCACAACGTGGCAGTGAGACATTAAATCCCCCTCTTGGAGGTGGAGGGTGCTATAGGTCCTGATCAGCTACCTCAGAGAGGTGAGGAGAGTGATGGTGAGGATGAGGAAGGGGAAGATGTCCAGTCCAGGAACCAACTGATACAACTCTACTTCCAATAACTGTGTGGGACTTAAGCCTGTCATTGGAGTTAGTGACTAATACTGTCAGTGTGCTCTGTCATATAGGGGAGATTGGTCATGATAGGTGTTACATGGACCACTTCTGCATGGTACTGACAGAAAATATATGCATTCCCTCCCGGCCACCATTTGGGTACACAGTACCACAATCAAGCAAAAACTGACAATAAAGTTGTTCTCTGCCAGTTACATCCATACTCCACTTTGTTCACTATTTAAGACAGGGGACAGTGTTACAGGTGTGAAATGTGTTTTATTGGTAGAATTGAGTGAATTGTGCTATATACAGTTATGAGAGTCGAACGGGTTGGGTGTCCTCAAAACCAACTTGGTGGCAGCCGTGTTGGATGGTTTAGATGGGTCCATTTTGTCGAACAGTACTTCAAATTGCCCTCAGCTAAGTGTTGTTGGTGAATGTGTGTGATGGTTGCTTTGCATTAGTAGCAGAGTCAATTGTTGGAGGGGGCCTTGTTCTTAGCTGGGTTTCCAGTGCCATATATTGGCCTAAAAGTGCGTTTGGGCACCTGCTGTGGAGCTTCTTGGGGTGGCATGGTTGGCCCTTGTGTTTCCTGGGAGGGTATTTCCTGTGATGTTTCTGCTGCTTGGGTCATCAGATGCTGGTTGTCCAGGGCTGTTGTGGGGGCCTCTTGTCTGGTGTGGGTCTCAGACAGTTTCTTTTACCAACTGCAGCAGTGCTCCAGCAATGGTGGCCATTGTGGCATTGTGCTCTTTCCACTGCTCCATGGCCTGTTGGTGTTGTTGCTGCTGCATCCTCTGACTTTGCTCCAGGGTGGACACAATCTGTGCCAACCTGTCTTGGGTATCTTGGTAGGCCCCCAATACCTGTGCAATAACATCCTGGTCAGCTGCATCCATCCTGTGCCCTCCCCCCTGGCCCACTGTGACACTTGAACTTGCCCTAGCCCCCTGTGCCTGTGTCCCCTGCACAGGTCTTGACGTGCCACTTGTACTGGGGCCCTCGCCTTCCTGCATGTTGGGAGTGGGAGACTGTGGCCTCTGTAGCTGTGTTACCGCAGTCTGTGCCCTGGGTACACTGGTGTGGGTATGCCTCCCCTGGCCTGCTGGTCTTGACTGGGTGTTAGGGGTGACAGTGGTTTCCTGGGTGGGGCTGCTGCATGGTGAGAATCTAGGACTGTGTGAGGGGCCTGCCTGCTCATCAGTGTCCAGGGATCCTTCGTCAAGGTCTTGTGAGGTGGCTCTGTCTCCCTGGAGGGTTGTGGCACTCCTTGTCCCATCCGTTAGGTTTTCATGGGTGGTGGTGCCTGTTGGGGGACATACACATGTCTGTTACATATGCATGTAGGTTTGAGGTGTATAGGACTGTGCTATTTTGTGCTGGTGTTAATTTCAGTGGCCTTCCAGGGTGCCTTTGTGAGGTTGACATAGCATTTAGCGCCAGTGGTGGGGGGTATTGTTCCATTGTGGGTACGTGCAGGGGTGGGTGGCTGTGGACAGCGGGAGTGATGTGGGCCAGTTAGTGGGTTGTGGGTAATGCAGGGTTGGGGATGTGGGGGTAATGCCTGGGTGGGGTGTAGGTCCAAGTGGGAGTGGGTGAGGTGGGGTGGTGCATGCATTGCAGTTGTGGTGTATATGGGGTAATTGTAGATGACTTACCCGAGTCCATTCCTCCAGTGAGTCCAGTGAGTCCCTCTGGGTGCAGGATGGCGAGGACCTTCTCCTCCAAGACGGTGTAGACTGGTGTTGTTGGTGGCGGCCCTCCCCCAGTCTTCTGCACTGCGATGTGGTGTCTAGATGCCATGGCCCTGACCTTCCCCCGCAGGTCGTTCCATCTCTTCTGGTTGTCTTCTCTGGTGCATGGAGGGTGTCCCACTGCATTCACCCTGTTGACAATGGTCTGCCACAGCTCCAATTTCCGGGCGATGGGTGTGTGCTGCACCTCGGCCCCGATTATTTGTGGCTCCACCTTCAGGATCTCATCCACCATGGTCCTTAGCTCCCTTTTGGTGAAGCGTGGATTTTTTGGGGGGGACATGGTGAGTGTGGTGGATGGCGTCGGGACTTGGGACGTGGTAAGGGTGGTCCTCTGTGGGTCGATGTGCGTCTCCTGTATGCTGCAGTTCGCTGTCTGGCTCTGGTGCTCTCCTTCTTCTTGTCCTGGTTTCATTGCAAGGGATTGTGGGGTGTGTCTGGGGTGTTTTATGGGGTTCTGGATGTGTGTCAGGTGTGTGGGTGATACGCCTATCCAATGTGTGCACTTGTTACTGTTGAGTCCACTTGTCGCCCGTGGCGGTCGCAGCCACCAATGGTCGTCCAGCCTCCACTGTCCGCCGAGGTGATTTGTGCATCATTATTTGGAGGGCGGGATGTGGGTGTGCTTGGTGGTGGCGGGGTGGGCCGGGATTCCCGCCGACTGTGTCCTGGCGGGGAGTGGTGGTGTGGGAATGTTTGCCGGGGTTGGGATTTTCGATCATTTTATGGCCGGTTTCCATTCACCGCCACAGCGGGATTCTGTTTGCCACCAATACGGCGGTCGGCGGTCTTTCCCACCATGTTCATAATGACCGCCACAATACAGTTTAAGGGAAAGAGAGCTTGTCCTGGGAACCAGTTTAGCAGTGGCCCATGGAACTTGCAGTTTGAAACAACAGCATGTTCCAGGCAAAAAGTGGGGGGGGGCTACCATGTCAAAAACAGGGCCTTTTTAACACTAACTATAACTACCTAGTTTACAAATGGAAGAGTTCACCCCAAAAATACTACTAACTGCCTCGGAGAATTTTTTATCAAACGTGAAAGGTTACAGGAAAAAGAATCAGCTAAATGATGGGATGCTTTATCATCACATACATACACAATGCTTGGGTGCTACTGACACTCACATCCATCGTATGGGCAGGATGTAGTCACACATGTGCCTATTTAAATTGTGCTTCGTAATATTGTGCTTCTCCACATTACAAATTTGGAGAGGTATAGAACACAGAGATGTTAATCCACTGACAGTAAACATTGGGACACATCTACAAAATTTACTCTGCCAGGGTGTCTATTGCCATTTTCCAAATGTTGATGCACAGGTAGCATTAACTACAATGGCACTTTACCAACATTGAGGCACCCAGTCCCAAATAAGGCCAGCCGAGTGCCAGGATCCAGTCAGTACTCACTCCCTTGTGGTTGCTGTGCTGCCCCCAGACACCCATCCAACTCAGGTTAGGCCAGTGCCAAAATTGCAGACCATTAGGGGGGTCAGAGTCCAGCAGGTACCTCTCCTTTATTGGGAGGACATTCCCAGCTAGGCCTTCATGGTCTTCTGGGCCCAGCGTCTCAGATCTGCCCACTGCTTGCAACAATGGGTACTCCACTGGGCATGGACCCCCAGGGTCCTCACTTGCTTGGCAATGGCACGCCAAATCCCTTTCTTCTGATGGGCGTTGACCTGCATGGGTGACACAGACAGAGGGAGAAAGTCATGTACACTGGCCCCATACCAACAGCAGTGCACTCTTAAAAGCAGACTCATCACATGCCCACACATGCCCACACATACCCATCTCATGCCTAAACTCCATGCCCCCTGCATGCATGTACTCTCTGACCGGCACACTCCATTGGCCCAGTCCCCCATAAGTAGCAGTGTTAACCAATGAGGAGTTGCATGGCGGTTTGCACCGCCTACCACCATGACGACATATGCCGGCAGACTTAGGTAACTTCCACCTTCCTTGTGCAGCAGGACAGGTGGCTGCCATTTTAGGCACATATCATGCCTTGATGCAGCAAAATAAGTGTTCCATACACCTCTTGCAAGATTCGCATCTCCTGTGGACAGGCCTGTATTGTGCTATGTGTCCTGCATTCTGTTGTGGCCTGTTAGATAGCTATCTACACTGGACATGACAACTATGGACTGCATGTGTGCTCTGTGTGGTGCCATGCCTACAATCCTGATGGTAGTCTCTGTCATGTTTTTTTTGCAGGTTGTATATTTGGATGCACTCTGGTGTTTGACTGTACTAGTGACTCCCTAACATCTTCTCTGAGACTTATGTGTTGTACTGTATCTCCTGCAGAGGATGCCTCCCTCAGCAGTCCATTACACTGCCTGTTTGATGATGGTGCTATACCCACATGACATTTTGTAGACCAATACATTTGTATGTGTACAAATAAAGGCACACAAACAGTAGCTGTGATCTATAGTGTTTATTGTGAATAAAGTGGCAAACAGGTGATGAATGGGTTGATGATAGATGGAATCCTCAGGGTAGGTGGCACAGCTGTAGGTAGCACAGGTCCAGCGTCCATGGGCCAATTGAAAGTTAGGTACTCTCACTGAAAAATTTGCAGGGTGTCTCAGTGGCACACAAGGGAGAGTAACAAGGAGAGGGTCACTTCCTGGCAGTGGGTTTTCTCTTGGCATCTGCTGCAGCCAGATGCCTGGATCGACACCCACGTTTGTGGGGGGTGTTCCTCAGCTTCATTTCACTAGGGGCCGCAGATGAAGATGGCTCAGGTGTGATGTGGCTAGTGGAAGGTGCCTGCTGGTGGGTGGAAGAAGCACTCATGACGGTGGCGAGGTCCCTGAGCACCCCTGCAGTGGAGGCCATGGGCCAATTGAAAATTGAGTACTTTCACTGAAAAATTAGCAGGGTGTCTCAGTGGCACACAAGGGAGATTAACAAGGAGAGGGTCACTTCCTGGCAGTGGGTTTTCTCTTGGCATCTGCTGCAGCCAGAGTGTCTACTGACCTATTTTGGCCAGGTAGCACACTCCCCAAGCGCACAGCACCACCAAGCTGTGCCCGTGTCTCCCCCTCCCCGCCCTCGCTGCATCTAGGGATTGAGGCCCTTCGTAACCCGATCCGCTAGAGTGTCTCTCTGCCCCTTAAGCCTTCACTCTTTTTCCTTCAGTCAACATTGACTCTCTTTTTCTTTTCAAGCCTTTGACTCCTTTTTTGCCTCGTTTCTGCCTTTCTGCCTTTTTTTGATCTTTTACTCTTTTGCCTTTTTCCATTTCCTAGCTTTTTGCCGTTTTCCCGCTCCTTTTTTCCCACTCTCCCTGTCCCCCGTGCCCCGATTCGCCCGCTCCTCCTGCCTCCCAGCTGCTCCTCCCTCCCCCCTCCCTTCTTAATGACAGCCGCTGTGCGCTAAGGCGAGTGTCTACTGACCTATTTTGACCAGGTAGCACACTCCCCACGTGCACAGCACCACCAACCCGTGCCCGTGTCTCCCCCTCCCCGCCCTCGCTGCATCTAGGGATCGAGGCCCTTCGGGACCCAATCCGCTAGAGTGTCTCTCTGCCCCTTCAGCCTTCACTCTTTTTCCTTCACTCAACCTTGACTCTCTTTTTCTTTTCAAGCCTTTGACTCCTTTTTTGCCTCATTTCTGCCTTTCTGCCTTTTTTCGATCTTTTACTCTTTTGCCTTTTCCCATTTCCTTGCTTTTTGCCGTTTTCCCGCTCCTTTTTTCCCACTCCCCCTGCCCCCGTACCCCCATTCGCCCGCTCCTCCCGCCTCCCAGCTGCTCCTCCCTCCCCCCTCCCTTCTTAATGACAGTCGCTGCGCGCTAAGGCGAGTGTCTACTGACCTATTTTGACCAGGTAGCACACTCCCCATGCGCACAGCACCACCAACCCGTGTCCGTGTCTCCCCCTCCCCACCCGTGATGCATCTAGGGATCGAGGCCCTTCGGGACCCAATTCGCTAGAGTGTCTCTCTGCCCCTTCAGCCTTCACTCTTTTTCCTTCAGTCAACCTTGGCTCTCTTTTTCTTTTCAAGCCTTTGACTCCTTTTTTGCCTTCGTTTCTGCCTTTCTGCCTTTTTTCGATCTTTTACTCTTGTGCCTTTTTCCATTTCCTTGCTTTTTTGCCGTTTTCCCGCTCCTTTTTTCCTGCTCCCTCTGCCCCCGTGCCCCCATTCGCCCGCTCCTCCCGCCTCCCAGCTGCTCCTCCCTCCCCCCTACCCCCTTCCTTCTTAATGGCAGTCGCTGCGCAACCGCTCAGCGGGCGCGCCGCTGGCGCGCCAGAGGCACACCAGAGGCAAGCCCGTCTGCGCCTGGACCGCGCCAAGCGCCGGAATCTCTGGTCCCAGCAACAGCAACCCCGTCAGCATCTGCTACAACGCCGACACCCTCCACGCACTCAACACCGGCCGAGACACCACCTGCTTCCAGGCCTCTCCAAAGAGCACGCACGGACCCTTCTCCTGCCAAAACTGCAGCTTCACCTGCACCAGAGCCCACAAACCTCCTAGGACCAAGACCAACCACCTCCACTACATACTCCTCAACACCCGCTCAGCACGCAAGCATGCCATCAAACTCTGGGACCTGCTCGACTCCACCACCTCGGACTTGGCCCTTCTAACCGAAACCTGGTGGAATGACTCCTCAGCAACCGACATCGCCATAGCCATCCCGGACTGATACAAAGGGGGTTATTACAACTTTGGAAAAGGTGTTAATCTGTCCCAAAAGTGGCGGTAAAGTGACGGATATACCACCAGCCGTATTACGAGTCCATTATATCCTATGGAACTCGTAATACGGCTGGTGGTATATCCGTCACTTTACCGTCACTTTTGGGACGGATTAACACCTCCTCCAAAGTTGTAATAACCCCCATAGTCTCTCGCAGAGACCGCACCAACAGAACCGGAGGAGGTATAGCCATCGTCCACAAAGCCACCCTTGAAGTCAAGACCATCCTGGACGACTCCTTCAACGCCGCCGAACTTCTACACTTTCAAGTCCACACCGACCACAACACCACGCTCAGAGGAACACTCATCTATAGACCTCCAGGACCCAGGGCACCGTTCAGCAACGCAATCGCCGACCAGGCCAGCACCCATGCACTCGCCTCCACGGACTACATTCTCCTCGGGCACCTGAACTTTCACCTCGAAAACAACAATGACACCAACTCCACCACCCTGACCGAAAACCTCGCCAACCTCGGCTTCACACAGCTCTTCAACACACCCACCCAAACGGCCGGTCATACTCTTGACCCCATACCACCAAACTCTACTGGACCGACCACCACTGCATCAATTTCACCTTCAAGAAACAAACAGAACACCACCTCACCGAACTACCACCCCGCCGACGATGGGGCAAAGTCACCGAAGATCAACTAACCAACGCCCTAGCCCAGAAACCGCCCACCAACCCCACCGACCCTGACACCGCCGCACACAACCTCAAGCTATGGATCAACGACTGCGCCAACCGCCTTGCTCCACTCAGAAAACCCTCCAACAACCATGTCAACAAAAAGCCACCTGGTTAACCGATGGCCTCCAAGCCTCCAAACGCCACTGTCGGAAACTCAAGCAAATATGGCTACTCGAATGCACTCCAAACACCCACACGGCACTCAAGGATGCTACACGCAAACATCACCAACTCATCAGGCTAGCAAAAGGATCCTTGTAGGAAGTTGGCTCTGTATGTACTATTTCAAAGTAAGAAATAGCATGCACAGAGTCCAAGGGTTCCCCTTAGGGGTAAGATAGTGGCAAAAAGAGATAATTCAAATGCTCTATTTTGTGGTAGTGTGGTCGAGCAGTAGGCTTATCAGAGGGTAGTGTTAAGCATTTGCTGTACACACACCGGCAATAAATGAGGAACACACACTCAAAGACAATTCGAGGCCAATAGGTTTTTATATTAAAAAATATATTTTCTTAGTTTATTTTAAGAACCACAGGTTCAAGATTTACACTCAATACTTTAAATGAAAGGTATTTTACTCAGGTATCATAGGAACTTTGAATCAGCAAAATAGCATGTACAGTTTTGGCACAAATGGCAATAAGCTATTTTAAAACTAGACACAGTGCAAATTTCAACAGTTCCTGGGGGAGGTAAGTATTTGTTAGTTTTGCAGGTAAGTAAACCACCTACAGGGTTCAAAGTTGGGTCCAAGGCAACCCCAAAGTTACCACACCAGCAGCTCAGGGCCGGTCAGGTGCAGAGGTCAAAGTGGTGCCCAAAACGCATAGGCCTCAATGGAGAAGGGGGTGCCCCGGTTCCAGTCTGCCAGCAGGTAAGTACCCGCGACTTCGGAGGGCAGAGCAGGGGGGTTTTGTAGGGCACTGGGGGAGGCACAAGTCAGCACAGAAAGTACACCCTCAGCAGCACGGGGGCGGCCGGGTGCAGAGTGCAAACAGGCGTCGGGTTTGCAATAGGTTTCAATGGGAGGCTCAAGGGGTCTCTTCAGCGAAGCAGGCAGGCAAGTGGGGGGGCTCCTCGGGGTATCCACCACCTGGGCAAGAGAGAGGGCCACCTGGGGGTCGCTCCTGCACTGGAGGTCGGATCCTTCAGGTCCTGGGGGCTGCGGGTGCAGTATCTTTACCAGGCGTCGGGTTCTTTGAAGCAGGCAGTCGCGGTCAGGGGGAGCCTCTGGATTCCCTCTGCAGGCGTCACTGTGGGGGCTCATGGGGGTCAACTCTGGCTACTCACGGGCTCGCAGTCACCGGGGAGTCCTTCCTGTAGTGTTGTTTCTCCGCAGGTCGAGCCGGGGGCGTCGGGTGCAGAGTGGAAAGTCTCACGCTTCCGGCGGGAAACGTGGAGTCCTTTTAAAGTTGTTTCATTGTTGCAAGTTTTGGTTTCTTTGGAACAGGGCCGCTGTCCTCTGAGTTCTTGGTCCTTTTAGATGCAGGGTAGTCCTCTGAGGCTTCAGAGGTTGCTTGACCATGGGGAGCGCGTCGCTGTTGCAGTTTCTCTCGAAGTGGGGAGATAGGCCAGTAGAGCTGGGGCCAAAGCAATTGGTGTCTCCGTCTTCTCTGAATGGCTTCAGGTCAGCAGTCCTTCTTCGTCTTAGGTTGCAGGAATCTGTCTTCCTAGGTTCTGGGGGCCCCTAAATACTCGATTTAGGGGTGTGTTTAGGTCTGGGGGGTTAGTAGCCAATGCCTACTAGCCCTGAGGGTGGCAACACCCTCTTTGTGCCTCCTCCCTGAGGGGAGGGGGGCACATTCCTAATCCTATTGGGGGAATCCTCCATCTGCAAGATGGAGGATTTCCAAAAGTCAGAGTCACCTCAGCTCAGGACACCTTAGGGGTTGTCCTGACTGGCCAGTGACTCCTCCTTGTTTTTCTCATTATCTCCTCCGGCCTTGCCGCCAAAAGTGGGGCCGTGGCCGGCATCTCCACTAGCTGGATTGCCCTGTGGTGCTGTAACAAAGGGGGTGAGCCTTTGAGGCTCACCGCCAGGTGTTACAGTTCCTGCAGGGGGAGGTGAGAAGCACCTCCACCCAGTACAGGCTTTGTTCCTGGCCACAGAGTGACAAAGGCACTCTCCCCATGTGGCCAGCAACATGTCTGGTGTGTGGCAGGCTGGTAAAACTAGTCAGCCCACACTGGAAGTCGGGTATGTTTTCAGGGGGCATCTCTAAGATGCCCTCTGGGGTGTATTTCACAATAAAATGTACACTGGTATCAGTGTGCATTTATTGTGCTGAGAGGTTTGATACCAAACTTCCCAGTTTTCAATGTAGCCATTATGGTGCTGTGGAGTTCGTGTATGACAGACTCCCAGACCATATACTCTTATGGCTACCCTGCACTTACAATGTCTAAGGTTTTGCTTAGACACTGTAGGGGCATAGTGCTCATGCACCTATGCACTCACCTATGGTATAGTGCACCCTGCCTTAGGGCTGTAAGGCCTGCTAGAGGGGTGACTTATCTATGCCATGGGCAGTGTGAGGTTGGCATGGCACCCTGAGGTGAGTGCCATGTCGACTTAGTCATTTTCTCCCCACCAGCACACACAAGCTGGCAAGCAGTGTGTCTGTGCTGAGTGAGGGGTCCCCAAGGTGGCATAAGACATGCTGCAGCCATTAGAGACCTTTGCTGGCATCAGGGCCATTGGTACCAGGGGTACCAGTTACAAGGGACTTGCCTGGATGCAAGGGTGTGCCAATTGTGGAGACAAAGGTACAGGTTAGGGAAAGAACACTGGTGCTGGGGCCTGGTTAGCAGGCCTCAGCACACTTTCAAATCATAACTTGGCATCAGCAAAGGCAAAAAGTCAGGGGGTAACAATACCAAGGAGGCATTTCCTTACAATCCTCCTTCAAAACACACCTAGAAAACAACGCCGACGACTGCAAAGAACTTTTCAACATCGTAAAAGAACTCTCCAGCCCAAGCGCCACTGTCAACGATATCACCCCCTCCCAAGAACTATGCGATGCCCTAGCAACCGCCTTCCACCGAAAAATCACTGACATCCATGACAGCTTCAGCCTCTGGTTTTCTCCCAACATGCTAATAATCTGGACCATCCTGTCCTGGTATAGTTGATGTGCAGGATTTGCAAGATAGTTTCCTGATCATAGGCCTCTCCTCTGGCCCACAGGTTCCCTCCCTCACCCTCTGTCCCCATGTGCCTGTGCGCCTGGCACGGTGTGCCTTCTCCCAGTTTCACCAGGACCTTCAATGTCTTGGTTGTTAGGTGTCCACTCAGGTCCCTGTACTGTGGGGCACACAATTGATTGTACCGTCCTTGGGGCACAGGTTTGGGGATGAAGGGTTGGCTGAGATATTGTTGCCACAGGGTGTGGGGGGTTTGATGTGGGCAGGGTGAGGCAGGGAGTGGTAGACTGACCAGGGGCCATGTAGGACACCAGTGTCCAGACATCCAGCAGCCTTGTCCTCACTGGGGCCTTCATCCTGAAAAGGGCTGGCTATCTCTAGGAACCTCTCCATGGTGTCAGTGGCAGAGGTACCTGTGGATGGAGTGAGAAAGTTAAATATTTGAGGTATGTATGGTTGTCTGTTAGTCAGATGCATACAGTGGCCTGACTTGATTTCCAGCATGGCATTGACAGGTACAGCACAGCTAACATTGTTTGTCGATGCTGGATAGTGACATGTGAACCATGTTCCTTGGGGTCGTTATGAATCAGGCTTGGTCACTTTAGCTGGGTGGGTGGGTTCTGTTCCTGTGTGATGGTTCACATGACAGGTTTGCCTTGTTAGCTGGTGGGCATTCTGGCTTGGCATATGTGAGTGGGAATGGCTGTACATTGCACCATGATGTCCAAATGGGAGGGGGGTTTGTGTGTGCAAGGTTGTTTGCCCTGTCTGTGCCTGTTGTTGCTGGAGTATACCTTTTTTGCTTTGGAGGACAGGATTAGTCCATTTCAGGGTAGTAGGTCTGGATTAGTGTCCCCTAAAATTGCTGACAGTGTTGTGTCTGTGTTTGGATTAGTATGACATTGTGTAGTGCCATTGCATTGCTGTCATTACCATGTAGTGGTCCTCAGTTGGAGCATCTAGTTGTTGTAGCTAGTGCAATAGTCATACATGCAAGAGGTGTGATGTGATGTGCACATTGCAGGTTTTGTTGTGGATGGGCTAGTGTATTGTGGGAGTCATAGTGATTGTACTTGGCAGTGCTATCCGTACACTTGGCAAGGAATGTGTGAGCATTGAAGGTGGGTGGTGGTGTGGCATGCAGGAGAGGGGCATTATGTGACAAGGTGGGAGGTATTGTGGCAAATGGGCTGACTTGGGGAGTGTTTTGGGTGGTGAGGAAGCATGCTTGACAGGGCAAATTAGTAGCAGGGGAGTTTTGGTTACTCATCAGAATCCAATCCTCAAGGTATGTCAGTCAGGCCCTCAGGATGCTGGATGTACAAGACCTTCTCCTCCCACAATGTGAACTCTGGGGGAGGATGTGGGGCCCACCGCCAGTCTTCTGTACCGCCAGCTGGTGCCTAGATGCCATGGAACGCACCTTGCCCCATAGGTCATTCCACCTCTTCCTGATGGCCTCCCTTGTGCATGGATGATTGCCCACTGAAATGACCCTGTCAACTTTTCTCTGCCATAACTCCATTTTCCTGGCTATGGAGGTTTGCTGTACCTGTGCTCCTAAGAGTTGTGGCTCTACCCCAATGATTTCCGCCACTATTACCCTCAACCCACCATCACTGAAGCGTGGGTGCTTTTGATGTGACATGGTGGTTGTGTTGTGGGTGGCAGTGGGTTTTGTGTGTGTAGGGTGCAATGTAAGGTGCTTGGTGGTGTGTGGGTGTTGGTTTGTTAGTGCTGGTAGGTTGTGGTGTCTGTATGTAGTTGTGATGTGTGTATTGTGTTGGTGGTACAGTTATGTGGTGTGTGGTAAGGGTGAAGTGGATATGTGCCTCTAGTCTGTAGGTGCTAGCTTAGTGATTGTAGCTGCTCGCATGTCTTTATCAGTGTTTTTTATCACAAAGGCTTGTGGGTTGTGTGTAGGTGTGTTATATAGTGCTGTGAGTGGGTGTGTCTGGTGTGAGCATGTGTGTCAGGTGTTGGATCTTCAATGTGGTGGTTTTTTCTGACAGGAGCATCTTCTGTCCATGTCAGATCGGCTGTCAATGGTTTTCCACCATGGAAGAACCGCTGTGGTATAGTGGGCAGAAAATTGTCGGTGTGGTAGTGCTGGTAGTGGAACCCTATCTTTCCCGCCTGCCAGTGTCCTGGCAGTGTCGGATTAGTATCTGTTTTTCAGTAGTCTTAAATGTGGACTCTTAATACAGCGGGTGAGATACTGCCAACAATGGTGGTCGTTTGGCAACCGCCACTGCGGCGATTTCACTAAAAGACCTCCAAACTCGTAATTTGGGACTTATTGTGGAAGGTTGACCTGCTTAAGTTTACATGGAAACTTTAGTTGAATTGTTTTTGGATAATAATCCTCAGGAAAGAAAACATTTCTATTTGTAAAGATGTCATTTCTATGTTTATTCAACAGCTGTCTGATATCTCTGTATTATTTGGAGAATAATGATGAGCATTATATTGAAGATCTTGCACATGATGTAGACATTGATTTAAAATATTCAGTTGCAAGTAGATTGAAAGTTGTCTAGCATCACCCCAGCACTTTAAAGTGATATTGTTATTGATGTATTTGAGAATCTACAGGGATGTGATATTGAACACAATTTGATTAAAAATGAAAGGAAAGCATTGTATGATTTGAAGTCTGACAAATTGTTTATTGTGAGGGAAGTTGACAAAGGGAGGAACCAGGTACTCATACATTTTTGTGTCTATTTTATGTAGGCTATGAGGCAATTGAATGACAATTCCAATTATGAGTTGGCAGATCCTAGAGGGTTATTGACATCCATCAGGATACTGAAAAGCTAACTTAAAAGCTATGTGGATCAGCAATTGATTGATACGGAAGAATATAATGTCATGAATATTTATTTTCCTGTGACCTTGATTATATATTTTTACATAAGATACACAAAGGGTGTACAATCCGACCTGTAAGACCTATTATATCTGGAATAGGTTCCCATATGGAACATGTTTCTAAATATGTTGATGTAGTTATAGCAACCTTTGTTAGCACACTTCCATTATATATTAAGGATACTAATGACTTTCTGAGACATATTTGGGACATAACATGGGATCCAGGATATTTACTAGTGACCATGGATGTTAGTAATCTTTCATAAATATCTCTCATGACATTCGCATGGAGGCATTAAAATCTTTTATGTTTACTAAGTCAGACAGTTATTTCCAAACGCTCACTGGTGATATTAGACTTTTCAGAACTTGTATTGTCAAACAATTTTTTGTACTATTAGGATAGTCTTTATCATCAAGTGGGAGGTATGGCGATGGGGTCCAGATTTGCTCCCTCTCATGCAATTTTTTTTATTGGTTTGTATGAAAGGGAGTATGCCTGGGCTGGCCCTTTGGAGAACACGGAAAAAGTGGTGCATTGGGACCGCTATATTGATGATAATATTATGATTTGGCATGGCACTGAACCTGACCTCAAAAAATACCATGAATATTTAAATACAAACAGATTCAATGTCACCTTGAGTTTGGAATACATCAATATTAAGAGTAATTTCTTGGATTTGGAACTTCATATTCTTAATGTTTCAAGACTTTGTCATAAACCCACTATCACCAATTTGGTCCTTCCTGCGGATTCTGGTCACCAAAAGAGACAAATTCATAATATTCCTTAGGCGGAATTTGTGTGTGCTAAAAGTAATTGCACTCTGGTATCTGATTATGCAATACAAGAGATTGCAATTACTAACATACTTTTACAGAGGAGTTATGGGGCTGAACCTATCAATCCATCTAGAGAGAAGGCTAATAAAATAAGTAGAGATGATCTCATGAAACCTAAAACACAAGAAACTGATAGAAAAATTGATGATCTTAGGTTTATTACTGTATATAGAGAAGGGAACAGGGATTCTTAAACATTAAAAAGTTCTTGTTGAGGGGCTTACGTCAATACACATCCATCAAACCTTCTATGACATACAAAAAAGCATCTACTTTAATAAATTTACTGAGCAATAGTCACACATTTAAATATCATGTTGGTATCTCTGAACTGTATGACTCTGCATGGTTGAAGGACAAAATTGTAGGCTGTAACACATGTTCTACATGTCTACATTGCAAATATGTCAGTAATATTGTGAGAACTTTTACAAATAACACTGGCAGGAAAGAATTTTAGTTCTTCCCATTCACTAATTGCAATACAACAAATTGTGTACATGTTATTTTTGTAAGAAACAGTACGTTGGTTCAACAACTTGCAAAAATGTAAAGAAAGATGAAAGGAACATATTAGGATGATTAAAAATAATGACTCTAAGTATCCGATGACTGTACACTTTAACCAAGAGCACTCTGTTTCTGAATTACAGACACTGAGATTCAGGGTTATAGAACATATTTAGCGAGACAGTTGGGGTAGAAATATGGATAAGAAGATTTGAATCGGGAAGACCTACATGATTTATAAACTGAATACCGTTTTGAAGGGACTTAGGACCTCATTACAACCTTGGCGGTCAAAGACGCCAGGGCTGTTTTGGAGGTTGGACCGCCAACAGGCTGGCGGTACAAACTCACGGATTGCCACCGCGGTGGAAGCGCCGCGGTCACACCACCATGACCGGCGCTTTACCGCCATGGTTGTCCCGGCGGTGTTAATCCGCAACGGCAGCGCTGCTTGCAGCGCTGCTCAGGGGATTACGAGTCCCCTTCCCACCAGCCTTTCCATGGTGGTAGGAACCGCCATGGAAAGGCTGGCGGGAAGGGGACTCGCGGGGCCCCTGGGGGCCCCTGCACTGCCCATGCACTTGGCATGGGCAGTGCAGGGGCCCCCAGGCACAGCCCCACACTGCTTTTCACTGTCTGCACAGCAGACAGTGAAAAGCGTGACGGGTGCAGCTACACCCGTTGCACAGCCGCAACAACGCCGGCTCCATTTGGAGCCGGCTCCCATTTGAGGCCCACCTCCCCACTGGGCTGGCGGGCAGAAACTCTCTGGGGATGTCAGAATGAGCATGAGGGTTGTAACTTGGCGGGCGGAGGGTGCCACCCGCCAATGTTGTAATGAGACCCTTAATGTGGATAGAGAGTTACATGTACTCTTGACTACGAATTCTATCAATAAAAATTTAATTATGTGGATCCTAAGATGGTTATTTTGAATGCCTTAGGCTGTTCTTGTTGGTATGTGGGTACCAACTCTTATTCAATTTTAATTACATCCTGTTGGAAGTTGACTACTAGTAAGGGCAGGTATGTACCTTCACTTAGTAATATGACACAATCTCACATTCGGTCCTGTCAAGGTCTCAATGAATTAATCCTTGCTCAACCTTTGGTAGCTTGGTCCATGAGCAAGTATGCTTAATTTAGAAGACAGGTATGTAAAGCATTTAATTTCAATAAAATAGTAAATAAGTAAACCACAACACACCATAAAAACCCAACACCAATTTATAAAAATAGGAAATATTTTTATCTTTAAAATGACACAGAAATAACAAACATCAATTGTAGGGAACCAGAGATATACATTTTATAAAGATCACATGTAAAAAATGTGCTTTCTATTGCCTAATAACAAAAAGCGCCAACCATTGTCACGCTTGACCAGAGCAAAGTTACATATTGAGGACTACCGCAATGGAGCCCAAGTTGGATACACTAAGCAGCAGGCGATGATCAAAATTTACCTTCAGACTTTGGGCCTAAGTTTGGACCGCCAAAGCGATGGGGAGGATGCCATTGTCACACCGATAGCGTCCACCCCAAGCGCATTACAATGTTCCTGCCTGGCTGACCAGCAGAAACATTGTATCACATGTTCCCGCTTGGCATACCGGCGGGAACAGGGCTATGATATTGGTCTTGGCTCCTTTAAGGGAGCCAAGGCCAATATTGTAGCACACCAGCACCAAGGAATGAGCTCATTCCGATGGTGCTGGACAGGGGGGTCCTTGCACTGCCCATGCCATAGCCATACTCCACAATGTCTTGCCTTAGGCTCTTTGAGAGGTCTCTCCCAGCCTTCCCTCAGAAGACTGAATGACACCTAACAGGATGCCCAAACAAAGGTTCAAAGGGGGAAAACCCTACTCCCTTTTGTGGCACTTTTCTGTTCGCAAAAAAGCAGACATGGAAGTAAAACATCCCATCTCCTTCTCCTGGGGTACCATTTATTAGGTACTTAGGGCCCCCCTGTGTCCTCTGACGGTCCGACTGCCGGGATTGTAATGTGGCAGTCTATGTGCCTGTAGTGCAGCTGTACGAACTTCACCACGAGTCTGACTCTCCTCAGACTGCCAAACTTATAATCAGGCCCTTAGTCTTTTTTCTGGAGCTTTTTCTCTTATCTTCGATCGAGGCTCCTCTTCAGGCTGGCTTGTGATGCATTGTGTTCAGAGTGACTCAGCATGAGGTCCTTGTCAACTTTTGGAAGCCATGTTGATGGGAAAAAGCTCAGCGGGACAAACCTGAAATTCAGGAAGGGCTGCAGTTCGAAATCGCTGGCTTGACTCTCGTCGTCGAGTGGGTCACCTTATGAAGCTTTTTTCCAAAGTTGCTCCAAACTTCTGGATCTTCTTCCAGAAGTCCTTTCTGGGGTCTTGCAGTGTCAACAAACTAGGTCCAAAGTTCCATAAGCTCCGAGTTGCTCCTTTGGAGTTGGGACTACAATCCTCAGAATGCACCTCAAAAGGCCACTGGACACTGGTCAGCTAGTCTCTTCTTGCAGGACTTGATGCAGGGGACTCTTGGTAGCTCCTTTGTACCTGTTGCTTACAAGGAGTGCACTCCTGGTTCTTTAGTCCATCTTGTGGTGAAGCCCAGAGTGTGCAGCTGGTGCAGTCCTTGTGGGTACAGTCCTTCATGTGCAGACCAGGAGTTCAGAAGGTCAGTCCTTCTTTTGATCTTCTTCTATCAGGGATCTGAGATGCTGGGCAGCTCTTCCATATTTGTCCTTTCCATATATATCCTTGCTCCTGCGTTGGCAAGCAGAGTGGCTCCCCTGACCAATAGGGTGCATGGTACCACCCTCCTGGGTGACCACTTCCTGTGAAGTGTGGCAAAAATCAATCCCAGAAAGCAACGTTCTTCAAAAATCCAAGATTGAGAAAATCTGGTGTGTGCCTAAGTTTACCTGACATACCACATTCAGATCCTCTTCTAATCTAATTACTGGAGCTCCTACCTGGTTGGGGGAGCAGGAAATGGGGGAGGTCTAGTTTCTGTCCCTTGTGGCTTCCCCTTCTTTGAAAACCTGTTTGGCCACCCTTACTGCTCTGCCATCTGCTACAGCAGTTCTCCTCCCACCAGAGGCTGTCCTTTGTTTTAGCCCAGGCCACTTCACACCTCATTAAGGTAGCTTGGCTCAGGCTGCCAGAGTCTGACCAATCAGGAAAGGGTACTTCAGGGCTGATTTTGGTAACTTTCAGAAAGAGTTCTAAAACTCTTTCCGTGTACTAGCACTCTTTCCCTGCACAATTTTCCTTAATAAATTTAACTTTGGCAAGTTTTTGGGTTTATTCAAAATAGTAATTTGATATAAAACATGAAACATTTAGCTCTTTTGTAACAGAAATGAGACTTTATTATGTTTAAATAAATCCTCCCAATGTTATTATATGAAGCTAATGTACTACAATGGGGAAAACAGATTTGGCAGTTTTTCCTCAACAGGGCTTATAAAAGATCATTTATAAAGTATCAGCTTATATTTATACTGCACTCAACACTTGGGGCACCTAGGATAGACTACAACTTTGAAAGTACTTTTAATTTCAAAAATGATTTTGGGATTATTTTTAAATTTAAAAGCAGCCAGCAAGGCAGACCTGCCTTTACAATGACACCAGACACCACAGCAGTGCACCCATGGGGGTCCTAACTCCTCTGGGGTCCCTAAACTTACATGTCCTACCATATACTAGGGACTTATAGATAAGTTGTCAGAGCCAGTTATAATTATGCCTGGTTTGCATGTACCTTTTAAACTGAGAATGGCTCTGGGCTCTGGAACAGGTTAGCAGTGCCCAGGGCACTGTCAGAGTCACTAACTGTCGGTATCAATCAAAAACATTTATGGGTGATGAGGGCCAAGACTTTCTCACATTTAGTTCCAGTGAAGGGCTTTTGACGTTTGGATTATCTGGCTGTGTTTTAATACTATCTTTTTTGTGGTGATGAAGCACTTGTATGTTTCTGGAAACTGCTTGAAGAGGCGGAGTGGGTCTCATAGCATAAGGTTACAGCTCAATAGACCAATGTGGCTAGGCTTACAGGTTCGAGCACTGGGAGCTAGATAATAACTCAGAATTCTATTTTGGTTGAAGTTTGGGCTGTTTATATTTGTAGGTTTAGTTATTTTTATATGTGTCTCTTCTAATTGTAGTAGAGCTTAGTATAGGATGTTGTTTTTTATCTTGGGTAGCGTAGGATATTGGCTCGATCCTTACTTTCTTTAGAGTGAATGAGAATAGGCTATTATAAGGCCTGTTGGGTAGCTTTGCATATTATGTATAGCACTGTGGTATTGTCTTCCTGTCCAGTGTGGTCGGTGACATAGACTGAGATTAAACGGGCCTCGTAGTATAAGGGTACCTTCTTATAGATCAATATGGCCGGGGGTATGGATTTGAATCCTGGGAGATGGAAAATAACCCAGAATTCAATTTTGTCTGAGGTTTGGACGGTATCTGTTTGGAGGTTCTGTTTTCTGATGTGTGTTTCTTTTGATTGATGGAGAGCTTAGTATTTGGGGCCTGTTGGGTACCCTTGTACATCATTTATAGCAGTGTGGTATTGTTTTCATGCCCAAGATGGTTATTGAGATAGGTTTGATTCCCTGTGAAAAGCATTACTTTGAAAGAATTAGAGTAGTAATTGTTATTCTTTTTGTGGGTATGATCCGTAGTATGGCCGTAAGATTAATATAATATGGAAGGCTGGGGTTTACATAGATTTTTTTCATTTGGTTACGAGTCTTTGTAAAAGTGACTTATGATTGAACCAATGGGCAACCTGGATTTTGAAATTTTTAATTTAATTGGAGTTTGGTGGGATGCACGGCTTTTGTGCTACCTCAGTCACGAATTGGCGTGCAACTATATTTGTGTATTTAAGGACCGTGCATTCAGTCGGGCAAAAGGACGCTCCTCAATTGCTATCGGGGCACGACCGCATATTATAGTAAGTATCACTGCTGTTAGTATTGTGTTAGGTTTGCAGTAATTGAGGTTTCAGGGGAACTTAGCACTAGTAAAATCTTTATTTCTTTGGGGGACTCAATATTTGAATGGCCAACCTGGATACTGAAATTTCACATTCTGCTGGTGCTTGGTAGGATGAACGTTTTTTGAGATACGAGTGTCACGTTTTTGGGGGCAACTATTTTTGTGTATATAAAGACCATGCCGTTAGTCAGGCTGTGTTGAATGACGCTTCCTAATTGTTATTGGGTGACAGCCATACATAATAATAAGAACTAGTTGTTTTATTGTCAAATGGCTGACCACAACAAATTAATATAGTTCGTTGTTGTTTTCTGTTCCAGTTATTTTCGGATGTGGTGGGCTTATATAATCACACAGATTGACTGTATGGAACATGGCCTATTGGAAATATCTATTTGGGACACGCTGACAATGGTATCTATCAATTATAGTGTGCATGTAAAACAGGTGGTTATCTCTAAACATTATGAAAATGCAAAGTGTCAGCTCGCTGACTAAGCAGCTTTGCTACAAATAAATACACATGGATCCATTTCTTTCTCTTTTATAATTTTGTCTCCATATTTGTCACCATATTTTAGGGATTATGAATTGTCTTTCCATTAACGTATTTTGAAAAAGGGCCTTTTTTGACACGGTATCCCCACTTTTTTCAAGGAAAATGATGTGGTTTCAAACTGTAAGTGCCCTGGGACCCTGCTAACCAGTTTGGCATTTTGTCCACCCTTGTAAGTCCCTAGTAAATGGTACCCCTGGTACCTAGGGCATGGGTACTGAAGAGGGCCCCCCTACAAGTGGAACACTAATTGTGCCACTGTGAGAGGCCCCCACACCAGCCTCATGAAGACTGCAATTGCAAGTGCATGACAAGGTGTATTAAAAAGTTGCAAACTCGATATGGCACGCCCCAAGAGTGCCATGTCCACTATCAGTGCATGCAATATAGGTAAAACACCGCTCTGGCAAGCCTTACAGCCCAAAAGCAGGATACACTATAATGCATGTGAGGGAATATGTGTGCATGAGCAGATGTGCCCCTATTGTGTCATTGCCACGACCTGGTGCTCCCCCTAACACCTACTAAATGCAGTATTTAGTGGACACCCCTAGACCTACAGATCAGATTTGATCGACACAAGAAGACTGGGAGCAGAGATGACCTGGGCACAAGAACAGAAGTCCTGTTGCACAAAGAAAAAGGCACCAAACCCTGCCTACTGCTCCTAGAACTCAACAATCACCCCTGATGTGTCGCCTGGAAACCTGAAGGACTCTACAAACCGCAGAGCACCTCCAGTCTTCTGAAGATTGCCAAGAGCCTCCCTCTAAATGAAGGTATCACTCTCCTGCAACCTGCAAGCAAGGAACCAGTGAAGCGCAGTTCACTGACCAACAAACTAGATCCATCAGCCTTATCAAATTCCACAAGACAGACCCTAAGGACAACATTTACCAGTGTACCAAGGTTGGTGGCATTACAACTTTAGTGGCGAGATTGGCACCTGTGTGCGATGTGTGTCAGGATAGTGAGACCATGTACCTCAAGCGGTCCAGTCAGGGGACGGGTTAGGTGCATAGCGAGCGCCTCCTTTGGAGTTGTGAGTCAGAATTCTACCTTCGGCACACAACGGCTACCTCCCTCGGCACAGATAAGATCTTTTCATTTTGGTTTCTCATGCCAGCGGGCAACCTTCCACCGCTGGGGTCATTTTACCTTACTCCAGCCGGCTGCGCGGTTTGTGTAAGTTGTAACTTCTGTTTCTGTTGTCTACAAGTTTGGTACAGACCTTTCTCTTCGTTATTATCCCCAGATTTTTCTTGGGACCATAGATAAAGCCACCTGGCACAAATAATTGTTGGCTCACCCTTCAGTGAGCGCTGATCACGGGCAGGCAGTAGCCCTTACTTTATGACATTGTACAATTTAAATTGCTATACTTATTGCCTTCATATTTTACCATTCCTCTCATCCCCAGTGTGTGACTATAAGGGGACACTCCCCCTCCTGGAGTCCTGGTGCTATTAGCCTTCAGGTATAGGGTAAGACGTGCTTCCTTCCCTTTAGACATGTGTCTCACACGTGTACATTGCATGACCTTTGCTTGCTGTGTCACCTTTGCGTGCGTTTTGCTGTGCAGTGTTGTGCCTCACATAAAAACAATATTCTTGCTTTTTGTTTCCTTCAGGTCTCCACAAGGTAATTCCTTGTTCACAGGTAGGCCCCATATCACTTCTTACACCATTTCACCCACACTCCCATTGAGCGGAGTAGATTTTCCTTGCATTGCATGACTTTGAGGGATCCCAGGCCCTGAAGAATGCCCCCAGACCTTCCTTGGCTCGTTGTAAAGGGCAGAAACATGTTGGCCATTAACATTTAGATAGGTGACCCAGTGAGTCCTTGTTCTCACAGTGGTGCCCCATCCTTGCTCTTAATCACACCAGCAGGCACCATTTATAAAAGTGTACTTTCACACAGGTGACTGTCTAGGTGTTTTTATATTTACCCTGGTTTAGCTGGATCCCACATTTTCCAGACAGATCAAATTTACGCACTCCCTCCTGTTCTTTTAACGGTGAGGTTGAGTCCGCCCAGGTGGCACTGTCCTACCTGGGTGGGTCTAGGTGGTCATATGATGAAGCATGACACTATATAGTGTGTGAGACCACCTAGTCCGTAAAGAAAACACCCCCCACCATCACTACAGAACCCTCCACAGCACTTAACACAACCAACTCATCAAGTGAGTTCAAGGAGCCCCAGGGGATACTCACCCTGTCAGTAGCTCCTTAATATAAGTGAACCCCATACTCTTTTGTGTTTTTGGTTCTATATATAGGGAGAAAGTATGGGTTGATTCCTTCTGGTTTGTTTTATTTATTCTCTCCCTGACTCTCTTTATGTGTTCTTATAGGTAGAGCATCTCCCAGCTGCGAGAGTCTTCGTGCGAGCTAATTTGCTCTGGAAATCTCCAGGTTAACACTCCCACACTAGGGATATTTAGGATAAGGCAGTACTAGACCCAGACATCCCTTTAATTGCACCTACAAACATGGCAGAGGGGCTCACTTTTGACGATGAAGAGGTGACAGCAATTCTGTCAGCTCTTTCACTTCTCGGTGATATGGCCCTCTCTAAAAGCCTGTCTCAGCTAGGGGACTGGGATGCGTTAGTAGAGTTAAAACAGACACACGTCAAGACCATTCTTCATGGGGCTGTCCTGACTGAGTATTTACACAGTAACTCAGCACCCAATGGTCTCATCATCTCCAATGAACCACAACTCTTTCTGGAGGATCTAGAATTTAGAAAAGACTGGGCACTAATTACATGGAAATGCACACAGGACTGGCTCATTCTCATAATTAAAACAGCGACTAGACTCTCAGAGGCATTACTGATACAGATTAAAACAAGCAAGAATAATCTGAAAACAGGCCTAAGTATCCTCTCTTTCAAAAAGAAATTAGAGGAAACTAATAAAAGTATGAATGAGTATAGGGAATATTTTACCCAACAAAAAATCTCCAAATTTCAAAAATATTTAAACTGATTCTCACAGGAGAAAGTGTACCCTTGTCCCAAGATGGCTGCCAGCACTTCCTGGTTTGAAGTGTTGGCTGTTAACCCCTTAGCTGCCAGGCCTTTTCCCCCTCCTGTGCCGAGCCTTTTTTTGGCTATTTGGGGCAGTTCGCGCTTAGGCCCTCATAACTTTTTCTCCACATAAGCTACCCACCCTAAATTTGTGTCCTTTTTTTCCAACATCCTAGGGTTTCTAGAGGTACCCAGACTTTGTGGGTTCCCCTGAAGGAGACCAAGAAATTAGCCAAAATACAGCAAAAATTTCAGTTTAAAAAAAAAAAAAAAAAAAAGGCTGCAGAAGAAGGCTTGTGGTTTTTCCCCTGAAAATGGCATCAACAAAGGGTTTGCGGTGCTAAAACCACCATCTTCCCAGCTTTCAGGAACAGGCAGACTTGAATCATAAAACCCCATTTTTCAACACAATTTTGGCATTTTACTGGGACATACCCCATTTTTACTATTTTTTGCGCTTTCAGCCTCCTTCCAGTTAGTGACAGAAATGGGTGTGAAACCAATGCTGGATCCCAGACAGCTAAACATTTCTGAAAAGTAGACAAAATTCTGAATTCAGCAAGGGGTCATTTGTGTAGATCCTACAAGGGTTTCCTACAGAAAATAACAGCTGAAATAAAAAAATATTGAAATTGAGGTGAAAAAAACAGCCATTTTTCTCCACGTTTTACTCTGTAACTTTTTCCTGCGATGTCAGATTTTTTAAAGCAATATACCGTTACGTCAGCTGGACTTTTCTGGTTGCGGGGATATATAGGGCTTGTAGGTTCATCAAGAACCCTAGGTACCCAGAGCCAATAAATGAGCTGCACCTTGCAATGGGTTTTCATTCTATACCGGGTATACAGCAATTCATTTGCTGAAATATAAAAAGTGAAAAATAGGTATCAAGAAAACCATTGTATTTCCAAAATTGCCACAAGATAAGGTGTTGAGAAGCAGTGGTTATTTGCACATCTCTGTATTCTGGGGTCCCCATACTAGCATGTGAATGACAGAGCATTTCTCAAATAGACGGCTTTTTTACACACTGTCTTACATTTGGAAGGAAAAAATGTAGAGAAAGACAAGGGACATTAACACTTGTTTTGCTATTCTGTGTTCCCCCAAGTCTTCCGATAAAATTGGTACCTCACTTGCGTGGGTAGGCCTAGCGCCCGCGACAGGATATGCCCCAAAACACATTGTGGACACATCACATTTTCAGAAAGAAAAAAGAGCTGTTTTTTTACAAAGAGCCTAGCTGTGGATTTTGGCCTCTAGCTCAGCCGGCACCTGGGGAAACCTAGCAAACCTGCGCATTTTTTAAAACTAGACACCTAGGGGAATCGAAGATGGGGTGACTTGTGGGGCTCTGACCAGGTTCTGTTACCCAGAATCCTTTGCAAACCTCAAAATTTGGCAAAAAAACACTTTTTCCTGTCATTTCGGTGACAGAAAGTTCTGGAATCTAAGAGGAGCCACAAATTTCCTTCCACCCAGCTTTCCCCTAAGTCTCCCGATAAAAATGGTACCTCACTTGTGTGGGTAGGCCTAGCGCCCGCGACAGGAAATGCCCCAAAACACGACGTGGACACATCACATTTTCAGAAAGAAAACAGAGCTGTTTTTTACTAAGTGCCTAGCTGTGGATTTTGGCCTCTAGCGCAGCCGGCACCTGGGGAAACCTAGCAAACCTGCGCATTTTTGAAAACTAGACACCTAGGGGAATCCAAGATGGGGTGACTTGTGGGGCTCTGACCAGGTTCTGTTACCCAGAATCCTTTGCAAACCTCAAAATTTGGCAAAAAAACACTTTTTCCTGTCATTTCGGTGACAGAAAGTTCTGGAATCTGAGAGGAGCCACAAATTTCCTCTAACCCAGCGTTCCCCCAAGTCTCCCAATAAAAATGGTACCTCACTTGTGTGGGTAGGCCTAGCGCCCGCGACAGGATATGCCCCAAAACACGACGTGGACACATCACATTTTCAGAAAGAAAACAGAGCTGTTTTTTACTAAGTGCCTAGCTGTGGATTTTGGCCTCTAGCTCAGCCGGCACCTGGGGAAACCTAGCAAACCTGCACATTTTATAAAACTAGACATCTAGGGGAATCCAAGATGGGGTAACTTGTGGGGCTCTGACCAGGTTCTGTTACCCAGAATCCTTTGCAAACCTCAAAACTTGGCAAAAAAACACTTTTTCCTGTCATTTCGGTGACAGAAAGTTCTGGAATCTGAGAGGAGACACAAATTTCCTTCCACCCAGCGTTTCCCCAAGTCTTCCGATAAAAATGGTACCTCACATGTGTGGGTAGGCCTAGTGCCTCCGACAGGATATGCCCCAAAACACGACGTGGACACATCACATTTTCAGAAAGAAAACAGAGCTGTTTTTTACTAAGTGCCCAGCTGTGGATTTTGGCTTCTAGCTCAGCCGGCACCTGGGGAAACCTAGCAAAGCTGCGCATTTTTGAAAACTAGACACCTAGGGGATTCCAAGATGGGGTGACTTGTGGGGCTCTGACCAGGTTCTGTTACCCAGAATCCTTTGCAAACCTCAAAATTTGGCGAAAAAAATACTTTTTCCTGTCATTTCGGTGACAGAAAGTTCTGGAATCTGAGAGGAGCCACAAATTTCCTTCCACCCAGCATTCCCCCAAGACTCCCGATAAAAATGGTACCTCACTTGTTTGGGTATGCCTAGCGCCCGCGACAGGTTATGCCCCAAAACACGACGTGGACACATCACATTTTCAGAAAGAAAACAGAGCTGTTTTTTACTAAGTGCCTAGCTGTGGATTTTGGCCTCTAGCGCAGCGAGCACCTGGGGAAACCTAGCAAACCTGCGCATTTTTGAAAACTAGACACCTAGGGGAATCCAAGATGGGGTGACTGGTGGGGCTCTGACCAGGTTCTGTTACCCAGAATCCTTTGCAAACCTCAAAACTTGGCAAAAAACACTTTTTCCTGTCATTTTGGTGACAGAAAGTTCTGGAATCTGAGAGGAGCCACAAATTTCCTTCCACCCAGCGTTTCCCCAAGTCTCCCGATAAAAATGGTACCTCACATGTGTGGGTAGGCCTAGTCCCCACGACAGGATATGCCCCAAAACACGACGTGGACACATCACATTTTCAGAAAGAAAACAGAGCTGTTTTTTATTAAGTGCCCAGCTGTGGATTTTGGCTTCTAGCTCAGCCGGCACCTGGGGAAACCTAGCAAAGCTGCGCATTTTTGAAAACTAGACACCTAGGGGAATCCAAGATGGGGTGACTTGTGGGGCTCTGACCAGGTTCTGTTACCCAGAATCCTTTGCAAACCTCAACATTTGGCAAAAAAAATACTTTTTCCTGTCATTTCGGTGACAGAAAGTTGTGGAATCTGAGAGGAGCCACAAATTTCCTTCCACCCAACGTTCCCCCAAGACTCCCGATAAAAATGGTACCTCACTTGTGTGGGTATGCCTAGCGCCCGCAACAGGATATGCCCCAAAACACAACGTCGACACATCACATTTTCAGAAAGAAAACAGAGCTGTTTTTTACTAAGTGCCTAGCTGTGGATTTTGGCCTCTAGCGCAGCCAGCACCTGGGGAAACCTAGCAAACCTGCGCATTTTTGAAAACTAGACACCTAGGGGAATCCAAGATTTGGTGACTTGTGGGGCTCTAACCAGGTTCTGTTACCCAGAATCCTTTGCAAACCTCAAAATTTGGCAAAAAAAACACTTTTTCCTGTCATTTCGGTGACACAAAGTTCTGGAATCTGAGAGGAGCCACAAATTTCCTTCCACCCAGCGTTCCTCCAAGTCTCCTGATAAAAATGGTACCTCACTTGTGTGGGTAGGCCTAGCGCCCGCTACAGGATATGCCCCAAAACATGACGTGGACACATCACATTTTCAGAAAGAAAACAGAGCTGTTTTTTACTAAGTGCCTAGCTGTGGATTTTGGCCTCTAGCTCAGCCGGCACCTGGGGAAACCTAGCAAACCTGCGCATTTTTGAACACTAGACACCTAGGGGAATCCAAGATGGGGTGACTTGTGGGGCTCTGACCAGGTTCTCTTACCCAGAATCCTTTGCAAACCTCAAAATTTGGCAAACAAAACACCTTTTCCTGTCATTTCGGTGACAGAAAGTTCTGGAATCTGAGAGGACCAACGAATTTCCTTCCACACAGCGTTCCCCCAAGTCTCCCGATAAAAATGGTACCTCACTTGTGTGTGTTGGCCTAGTGCCCGCGACAGGATATGCCCCAAAACACGACGTGGACACATCACATTTTCAGAAAGAAAACATAGCTGTTTTTTACTAAGTGCCTAGCTGTGGATATTGGCCTCTAGCTCAGCCGGCACCTGGGGAAACCTAGCAAACCTGCGCATTTTTGAAAACTAGACACCTAGGGGAATCCAAGATGAGGTGACTTGTGGGGCTCTGACCAGGTTCTGTTACCCAGAATCCTTTGCAAACCTCAAAACTTGGCAAAAAAACACTTTTTCCTGTCATTTCGGTGACAGAAAGTTCTGGAATCTGAGAGGAGACACAAATTTCCTTCCACCCAGCGTTCCCCCAAGTCTCCTGATAAAAATGGTACCTCACTTGTGTGGGTAGGGCTAGCGCCCGCGACAGAATATACCCCAAAACACAACGTGGACACATCCCATTTTTTGACAGAAAACAGAGCTGTTTTTTACTAAGTGCCTAGCTGTGGATTTTGGCCTCTAGCTCAGCGGGCACCTGGGAAAACCTAGCAAACCTGCGCATTTTTGAAAACTAGACACCAAGGGGAATCCAAGATGGGGTAACTTGTGCGGCTCTGACCAGGTTCTGTTACCCAGAATCCTTTGCAAACCTCAAAACTTGGCAAAAAAACACTTTTTCCTGTCATTTCGGTGACAGAAAGTTCTGGAATCTGAGAGGAGCCACAAATTTCCTTCCACCCAGCGTTTCCCCAAGTCTCCCGATAAAAATGGTACCTCACATGTGTGGGTAGGCCTAGTGCCCGCGACAGGATATGCCCCAAAACACGACGTGGACACATCACATTTTCAGAAAGAAAACAGAGCTGTTTTTTACTAAGTGCCCAGCTGTGGATTTTGGCTTCTAGCTCACCCGGCACCTTGGGAAACCTACCAAACCTGTGCATTTTTTAAAACTAGAGACCTAGGGGAATCCAAGATGGGGTGACTTGTGGGGCTCTGACCAGGTTCTGTTACCCAGAATCCTTTGCAAACTCAAAATTTAGCAAAAAAAACACTTTTTCCTGTCATTTCAGTGACAGAAAGTTCTGGAATCTGAGAGGAGCCACAAATTTCCTTCCACCCAGCGTTCCCCCAAGTCTCCCGATAAAAATAATACCTCACTTGTGTGGGTAGGCCTAGCGCCCGCGACAGGAAATGCCCCAAAACACAACGTGGACACATCCCATTTTTTCACAGAAAACAGAGGTGTTTTTTGCAAAGTCCCTACCTGTAGATTTTGGCCTCTAGCTCGGCCGGCACCAAGGGAAACATACCAAACCTGTGCATTTTTGAAAACGAGAGACCTAGGGGAATCCAAGATGGGGTGATTTGTGGGGCTCTGACCAGGTTCTGTTACCCAGAATCCTTTGCAAACTTCAAAATGTGGCTAAAAAAACACATTTTCCTCACATTTCGGTGACAGAAAGTTCTGGAATCTGAGAGGAGCCTCAAATTTTCCCCAAGTGTCCCGGTAAAAATGATACCTCACTTGTATGGGTGGGCCAGGTGCCTGCAACAGAATAAGGCCCCAAACTTGTAGAGATAGAGGGGATAGCACAGCGAGTTTATAAGGACATATTCTTCTTTTATACATCTTTAGGCTGACTCTGCTTTGGGGACCCACATAAGTGAGATGTCATTTTATTTGAGAGACTGAGGGGAACACTGGGGAGTAGGAATTTTGTGCTGGAGCGGTGATCGTACAAACGAAAGTCAGGAAAATATGCTTTTTTAAGCAAATTTTGAGGTTTACAGAGGAGTCTGGGTAAGAAAATGTTGGGGGATCCACGCAAGCCACACCTCCCTGGACTCCTTGGGGTGTCTAGTTTTACAAAATGTCTGGGTTTGGTAGGTTTCCCTAGATGAAGGCCGCACCCAGGACCAAAAACATAGGTGCCCCCTCCCCCCCAAACACAGGTAGTTTTGTAATATATCATTTTGATGTGTCCACATACGTCTGTGATGTGCCAAACACTAAAATTGTGAAAAGAAATGCACTTAGGTTATGTGAAAAAGACCCCTCACCCACCAACCAAGTTGGTGGCATGCTTCATCATCGGGGTCCCACCCGTGGCACCTAGCGTGTCACAGGTGTGCTGCGACGCCTGATTACAGCGGAGCAGGTTTTGTCATTTTTACCACACATACTGGTTGGATTTGGCACGAGGGTGAGTGATGGTTCAGAGGATCAAATTTTATTAACAAGAGATTTCACAAAAATGAAATGCACTGTTAATAACTGAAAGGCAAAAAACTGAACCAATGACTCACAGCTCGTGAGCTGTAAAGCCGTGACAAGGCACCAACCGCTTTACAGTCCATTCACATACCTTTCATACATGACACGCACAAGACCATTCACACCGTCAGCCACGGGCCCAGCACATTACAACACTCACATCGACAGACAGCGCCACTCAAGGGCCCATCACTTACATACGCCCACATGCCTGATACAACAATCACACCAGCTGATGGGAGTGTGTGGACTGGTGTTTGGTTGGCAGTGTGTTTCAGTAGCCAACAGCAAGTCAATATGTACACTATGTACACCCTCAGCCAAGCCCCACTCCACACACAATGGCATCATTTTTTTGTTTTTGTTTTTTAAACAGAGGACCCCCTAACTAAGTAGAAATAATTACAAAACTACAAACACAAAAGCTCTAACTAAGTACATGACAGAAATGCTAACCATTAAACTAAACACATGAAAATACAAAACAGACATGAGTTTACACTCATGGTTGTTCCCAGTAATTCTTCTGGGTGTGGTAATTCTTAAAACAACCACCCACACACAGCCCAGGCTTTGAAGGACAATCTGGGCAGTACATTCGAGTCTCCCTCCGGATACCTCTTCGAAAACACACTCTACATTTCTTAGCTGGAAAGTCTTTTTTGGGTGTGGGAGGAATGTGCTCAGCAAAGTGGCGATCTTTCAATCTAGCCACATCCTCCACCACTGCTTCTCTAGGAACTCTGGCCTGTTCCACCACAATACGGCTCTCTATCACTGACTCCTGAAATTTCACAAATGTCATCTTTGACTCTGGAGACCTATCCTTAAACACAATAAAAGCATTAAAGGTTGTTAAGTGGAAGAGGTGAATTGCTAACTTCTTATACCAAACGTAAAACTTACGAATAGCAGTACAAGGTTCCAACCTCTGATCAACTCTATCTACACCTCCCATGTGCTTATTATAATCTAAAATGCACACAGGTTTGCGCACTTCAGCAACCTGGCCCCAAACAGTCACGGGGGAAGTACTCTCATCATGTATGGTATTTAGGATGTAGACATCCCTCTTGTCTGAAAATTTCAAAGCTAGCAGCTCATCATTCTGCAAGGCACAGCACTGTCCCCTCTCAAGTTTTTTACAAACAAGCTCCCTTGGATAGCCTTTCCGGTTACAACGAATTGTGCCACAAGCAACAGTGTCCACTTTAAACAATTCCTTGAACAACTGCACTCCAGTGTAAAAGTTATCTACATACAAATGGTGACTTTTGTTGAACAGTCGTCTACCAAGATCCCACACAATTTTCTCAGTGGCTCCAAAAGTGGGAGGACAACCAGGGGGGTTAATGTTGGAATCCCTTCCAGTGTAGACACGGAAACTATACACATATCCTGTACTACTTTCAGACAGCATATACAATTTAATTCCATATCGTGCCCTTTTGCTAGGAATGTACTGCCTAAAAACCAAACGACCCTTGAAGAGGACCAAAGACTCGTCCACACTTATCTCTTTGCCTGGAACATAGACCTCCGAAAACCGATCTACAAAATGATCAAGGACAGGCCTAATCTTAAAAAGACGGTCAGAATCAGGGTGATCCCGTGGCAAGGCTAATGCATTGTCAACAAAATGCAGCATCCTAAGAAGAAGCAAATACCGATTACGACTCATGGTCGCAGAAAATATAGCTGTTGCCATCAAGGGACTAGTAGACCAATAAGAATCCAGTGATGGCTTCCTTATCAACCCCATCAAAAAAGTCAAACCCAAAAACTTTTTTAGCTCCTCCAAATTTGTGGGAATCCACTGGGCAGCTCTAGATTGTGGGCTAAGTCTAGCAGCGTTGTCCCTCAAATGCTGCGCCGCATACAAATTAGTCTGCTCAACAATCTCTTCCAAAAACACATCATCCATGAATAACTCAGAGAAGTTGACAGGCAAAAAGTTCTCTGTATTGGCGCTACACCCCAGGAGACCAGTAAAGGCAGGCAACTCTGGCTGCTCCATGTTTGGGGCATCCCAGAGATCAGGTCTTATAACGGGAAACATTTCAGCCCCAGGTTGCTGCACTAATGGCACATCAGTGTCCTCCTCTAAAACAGGCCCTTCATCTGCACTGAGTGTGTCTTCCTCATCAGAAGATTCCTCTCCAACAGAAACATCATTGCCAGAATCCCTCACTTCCTCCTCTGCCTCAGATGCAGAGTCCGCCTCATAATCATGATCAGACAATGACTCAAAAAGCATACCAACCACCTGCTGAGCGGTCATCCTGCGGCTAGCCATGATCTTTCCTACTAAAATTAACTGGACAAGTTCACCTCCAACAACCAGCACTGTGTAAGATAAGTAATAAAGTGTAGCTTTATTAGTAAGAGTTATAAACTCAAAAACTAAACCGCTCACTTGCCTGAAAAAGTTTGAATTACCAGCAACTACTCTGCACAGATACAGCAATCACCAATGATATCCCACTAAAAAGAAAGAAAGAAAAGCAAATTAGAAATAAGGCAAAACAAATATCATTGTGCACAAATCTAAGGACAATTTCACACACAATCCTGCACTTAGTACACCCCCTACAAACATGTCATTCATGCATGGCAACAATACTCCTTTGGAGCAAATTGTTTTTACTTACCTAAAAAATGCAACTATACAAACCGCAGGTCAACCACCGCCAAAACCGCAAGGAGCCACAGCAAATAAAGCAAAAGCTTTGAACTAGAACAAAAAGGAGGAAAACATTTTTTATCACAAATGCAAATACTTCATCAGTTGACAAACACCCCACCATCAAACATTTAGAAATTGGTGCCTAAGTGGATTCTGCCATAGGGGCAGATGGGCCTACTAAAAAAATAGGCCTATCTGCCCCAATGAAGGGCAGAAAATACCTTTAGTAGTGTGTCCCCATGGGTAGCGACCCTTGCCCAAGGGGACAGCCCCCAAACAAAAAAAACAAAAAAACACACACACACTATCCCTGGTGCCTAAGTGGCTTCTGCCCCCCTGGGGGGCAGATGGGCCTAAAACAATAGGCCCATCTGCCCCCCAGGGGGGCAGAAATAGCCAACAGGTCAATGCCCCCCACAAAAATAAACATTTAAAAAATCCCTGGCGTTCTAGTGGTTTCTGCCCCCCATTGGGGGCAGATCAGCCTAAAAATAATAGGCCGATCTGTCCCCAAGGGGTGCAGAAATGGCCTTGGTACATGTGCCCCCAAAGGGGGGGGCGACCCTTGCCCAAGGGCCCCCCACCCATCCACTAACACACACACACACACTATCCCTGGTGTCTAAGTGGCTTCTGCCCCCCTTGGGGGCAGATGGGCCTAAACAAATAGGCCCATCTGCCCCCAAGGGGGGCAGAAATGGCCAACAGGTCAATGCCCCCTTTGCCCAAGGGGACGACCCCCCCCCCCACAAAAAAAAACATATAAAAAATAATCCCTGGAGTTCTAGTGGTTTCTGCCCTCCTTGGGGGCAAATCAGCCTAAAAATAATAGGCCGATCTGTCCCCAAGGGGTGCACAAATGGCCTTGGTACATGTGCCCCCAAAGGGGGGGGTGACCCTTGCCCAAGGGGCCGCCCCCCCATCCACTAACACACACACACACACACTATTCCTGGTGTCTAAGTGGCTTCTGCCCCCCTTGGGGGCAGATGGGCCTAAAAAAATAGGCCCATCTGCCCCAAGGGGGGCAGAAATGGCCAACAGGTCAATGCCCCCCTTGGGGGGCACCCCTTGCCCAAGGGAACGCCCCCCACATAAATAAACAAATAAAAAAACATCCCTTGCGTTCCTGTGGTTTCTGCCCCCTTTGGGGGCAGATCAGCCTAAAAATAATAGGCTTATCTGAATGGCCCTAAAAGACATGCCCCCAAAGGGGAGCGACCCTTGCCCAAGGGGACGCCCCCCCATCCACTAAATACACAATCCCTGGTGCCGAAGTGGCTTCTGCCCCCCTTGGGGGCAGATCAGCCTAAAATAGTAGGCCAATCTGCCCCCAAGGGGGGCAGAAATGGCCGTTTATAACTTGCCCCCAAAAGGGGAGCGACCCTTGCCCAAGGGGCCGCTCCCCCACACTCAACAAACACATCAACAAAAAAACAAAAAAAATCTCTGGCGTCTAGTGGGCATTCCTGCTGCTCGATCGCAATGCGATCGGGCAGCAGGAATGCTCAAAGAGACACCGGGGGAAAGGAAAACCCTTTCCTTTTCCTCGGTGCCTCTTTCTTTTAAACTTCCCACCCACCGGGAAGAGAAACTCACCTCTTCCTCCGTTCGCGCACAGGAAGCAAATGGCTTCCTGCGCGACCGGCACCCTGCAATGAAGTCAGTGCGCGATCGCTCGCTGACGTCATTATGGGGGGGTGGGGGAGGTGGGGGGCGGGGGTGGAAGGGGAAGGGCTTCCCCTTCCATCCCTGCCTTTGGGGGGTGGGGGGAAGCACACAGAGGGAGCGAGAGCGCTCCCTCTGAGTTGTGTGCCAAGGACGTAATGGTTACGTCCTCGGCACAGCAGCACTGTGCCACAGGACGTAACCGTTACGTCCGCGGCACAGAACCGGTTAATCAGATCTCAGCACCAAATAATTAACAGGGTTCTTTCTGGGCCAAGAGCTATATTCCTGCCAAATTTGGTGTAATGACGTCCAGTGGTTTTTGCGCTATAGTTGTAAAAATTTTCCTATGGGAATTAACATTGGAAACTCCCTAAGTTTCACCCCATTTTTATCTCGGCCCCCGCTTGTCGGATCACCCCAAAACTTTCCAGACAGCAGCTCATGTGACTGTCTTATTGTTTTGGAAAATGTTGAAGATTCATCAAGCGGGGCCAAAGATATAGGCAAGCAAAAAAACTGCTTTTTCTATTTAAACTAGGCCCTAACTATAAGTACTTACTAGCGACAGCCACTAGGTAAAAACAAATGTTACATGGACTTAGTTAGGTTCTGAATTTAATCGCATGAAACCATAGCAATTCAGCAGTTATAGGTAATTATTTCAAGTAACTATAACTCATGCCCTAAGGTATGTGTAACTTGTGCCCCACCATGTAGTTTTTTCTTCAATAATTTGACTGCTAATGTTTCATTTATATTTTTAATGATGTTATAGAAGTTGTCATGAGTGCTGTACTATCTAGAGTAATTAGCAGTGCGTGTTGAGGGCACACGTTATAGTTACCTTAGTGTGTGGGTTATTGTTAGTTGAAATAACTGTAACTACAACTGCTGAATTTCTATGGTTTTGCGCAAGTGAATTCAGAACACAACTATAACGTCCCTGTAACCTTTGTTTTTTTATACAAATTTCTAGTTTTTTTAAACGTAAAGTAATTTTAATTACTATACATTAATCCAACCACCACTGCGCACAACCTTTGGTCGGGATTGGCCACAGGGCATACCCTATGGCGTACAGTTTTTCTAAACTTCGATTAATGATATACTTAGAATGAGACACTTTAGGACAAATTGAAAAGAAAATTGTATCTGTCAAGTAAAGAGTGTGATTCCATTTTGGTATATATCTTAAATATTTGAATTTGAAAAATAATTAAAGAAGGAATGTGACTACTGACACCCATAGACTGGAACCATCAACCTTCAGGGGAGGACCTAAGAGCTTAACCTCTAGGCCACGGTGACTCTTTATTCTTCAGTTCCCAGACATGCATATGACATTCAACCCAAATGATTTGATTGCAAAGAGATGTAAATGTTCCATCACTTGGAATATTTAACAGTCAAAACACTAGTAAATAAATAGACACACAGCATGATATACCAGTATTTGAAACATCAGCATACTGAATGATTGTCCAATAGCTTTAACTGTAGGCCAGAAGTGACTCTTTACAGTATTTACTTTCCAAATGTAACTACAACGTTTGAACCAAACATTTTATTACTGTGACATTTGGAAGTTATTGCAATAACAATCTCTGTCTTCCATCCCAATGTGGGATGGAAGTGAGCGAGAGAGAATGACAGGACTGCAAGGGGGAGCCTAAAGTCTCCCCACATCCTGCGGGAGCTGGCATTGTTCCCGCAAGCAGGGAACTGCTTTAAAGAGCAGCTAACTGCTTGCGGAGCAATGTTTTCATCTGTGTTGCTGCATGCATGTTTGCATCAAGGGACAGCTCCCGCTTGCAGAAAGCGGAGTTATGTTTGCTTTTGCTTGGTGGGAGTTGTCAGCTCCTGCCAAGCAAAAGCAAACAGCAACCTCCTGAGGGTGGGCAACTCTGTAGGTATCAGGATCCAGCCCTGGGGGATGGTGGTCCACCCCCCCAGGGCAGCCCACCTCCAATATAGTACTTAGCCCCATTGAGATGGTGGTCCCTGGGGCTGGGGGGCCGCAACAGGCCCCCTACTTTAATTTATTTCAGTCCTGGGGGGTGAAAGTCCCCAGGGCTTATGTGGGCCATGAGGCCCACTTTAAATTGAATGATTTGTTCTGGGGATGTGGCAGTCCCCAGAGTGCAGGTGGGCCCAGAAGGCATACATATTAAGTGCCCTGGGGTGGTGACAGTCCCCGGGGCTGTGGGGGGCCACACAGCCCCGGCATTAATATATGTTTGCCCAGGGGAGGTAGAGGTTCCCAGGGCATGCTAAGTGGGCACTCCCTATATACATTACAAGCAGTGGCTTGGGGAGGTGGCACTCCTCAGGGCTTTCATAAGCCCCAGGAGGAGGGCTGCATGCACCCCCCTCCCAGTGGTGTGAATTTTGTGAAGATTTGTCAGACGGCGACAAAGATATAGGCAAGTCAAAGTGCTTTTTCAATGGAAACTTGGTCCCAACTATAACTACTTACCTGCGACCCCCACTAGATTATACATTATAGCATAAATATATACGGTTCCAGAGACGAAAGATAGCAGCAGTTCTGCTGGCACCACTAGGCTGTGCAGACCGCCGCAGCAGCGAGATAGGCCAATGAGACTTTTGGAGGGCGGACCGCTAGTGTTTCCACCAGACATATTACGATGTTGCTTTCCACCGAGGTCACTGTGGCAGTCCAACTACCGCTTCTCAGCTGGCGGAAAAACGGAAGCATATAAGGCAGGAACTCACCTGTAGGCAGCTTCACACATCCTTTGCTGCCATGAAGCCAATTCTACACATCCTGCCGCCGCTGGTAGTAGGAGCCCAATATCAACACCATTGTGGAGGCAACAGATGGTAGGACCATACACTTACCCATGTCCCCAAACTCAACAGGAAATCGGTGCACCGCTATCCATCTGGTATGGGGGGCTGTGCTCCGTGGACCAAATATAAATCACCCACATTGCAAGAGAATTTAAGGTAAATGGGATGCACAATATTTTGTGAGAAAAACATCCAAAGCTTGCAATGTAAAGAATACCTGCAGAAGAGGGAGGGCAGCATCAGGAGGACCCCAGGAAGAATGTTGTCCTGGGACACATTTCACTTTAAACATGTCCTTGAAAGACTATTTGCACAGGAACTGGGCCTTCACTTATCTCAGGGACATCACATAGTATAACCAAGTGCCATGCCTATGTGCCAAATGTGTAAGTGTAAGTCAAGAAAGGAAACAGCAACAGCATTGGTCACACATGTAGATGAAATGACATATGGCCGGTCAAAAGTATAGGAAGGTAGCACAATTGAACACCCTTCATATGCGGACAAACAAAACTCAAGCTTGCACACATAATATGAACTTCCAATTTATATCAAAGGGACAAAAGTAACCCAATAGATGTTGACATTGGCCAAGCCAAGATGAAATACTTACTATATCAAACAACACACAATGCAATGACACCCCAATTGGATTACCACCCACATATCCATCCACTGAAAATCTCTCCTTGCCCTGGTTTATACCAACACTGCTCACAGTCAGATCTTGCCAACCAGCAAATGGATCAGCAATTGGGGTGAATACAACACAATTGTAGGCATTTATCACAAATTACTCAGGAACAGCAAAAAGGTAGAAAAGTAATGGCAGGACAAATGTGTATCCAAAAAATAGCTTGGGTTTATTAAAGTACTCCAAATATGAGTAAGACCAATGGCCAGTCCACAAATAGTAGTTTGTGCACACTGCTGTGCACCACAACTTGACTCTCTGATCACTGCCATAAGAACCTCCACAGGAAGGGACATCAAGTGTGCATGCCAGGCACATCAATGACCACCTTTGGGTGGAGTGGGTTCAGATTTAGGATTGGTGGGTTTGGTTTTAGGAGTGGTGGGGTGGGGTGGGCTTAACTTTGGGAGGCGTGGGCTTCTTCTTGGGAATGCGAGGGGTATGGCTGCTTTCAGGGTGGGCAGGGGCAGGTGTGGCAGGGGAGGTCTTGTAAATGCAGGGTTCACAGCGGTATTGGCAAGGTCAAACAGGAAACATTATTTGGGAAAACGGGTAGGGTCTGCAGAAGGGATTAGGGTTTGGGAGGTTGAGGAAGTTTGGGTGGTTTCTGTTGAGTGTGTATGTGTGTGGGCATTTTTACCTCTTTGGGGGCTGTGAGGTGGAGGTGCTGGCTAAGATGGGACTGGTGGCTGTGTCTGTGGGTGTTGAAGTGGTGTCTGGGGTATGGTGTGTGTGGTGGTTGTGTCTGTGGGTGTTGGACTGGTGTCTGGGGGATGGTGTGTGTAGTGTGGGGCTCTGTGGGTATTGGGGTGGTGTCTGGGAATATGGTGTGAGGGTCTGTGGGTGTTGAGGTGGTGTCTGGGGGTATGTGTGTGTTGTGTGTGGGTCGGGATGGTGTCTGAGGATATGGTGTGTGTGGTTTGTGGGTCTGTCGGGTTGGGGTGGTGCCTGGGGAAATGGTGTTTCTTATGGTGCTTTTGCTTATGTGTGCTGCTTATGTTTGTGTATACGGAGGGGGGTGCGTGCAGATGTGTGTGTGTGTTCTTGAAACAGGTGTAGGAAAAGGGAAATTCGATGGGAAAGAGGTAGGAGGTGGGGGTAGGATTTGGGGGGAGGAAGGCTGCTGTGAGTGAGGAGGCCAGAGCCTGAAGAGATCTCTGTAGGACAGATATAGCTCTATGAATGCCTTCCAGGTACACAACCGCCTGCTGAAACTGGTTGTCCCTGTACCTGGATGGCATTCAGAATGGCAGTGTGACCCACAGAGATACTCCTCAGGAGGTCAATAGCCTCCTCACTCAGGGCAGCAGGGGTAATGGGGGCTGAGGGTGAGGTAGCTGGCATGAAGGAGACACCCACCCTCTTGGGTGAGCGGGCACGGCCAACTGGGTGTGGATAAAAAAGGAGGGTGGAGGTTGAACTGAGGGTGGTGGTCAAGGATGAAACAGGTACAGGCCCAGACGGATTCACCACCACTAGGGACTAGACAGAGGAGGATGAATCCAACAATGTTGATCCTGTATCCTCTGTGGCACTCCCCTCACTCCAGGCCACTGGGTCCCTCCGTTTCTGACTTGAGGTACCGTGGCCAGCTGCTTCCTCATTGGTTTCATCCCTTGTGTCCTTCACTTTTTGGTCCACTCCAACCACAACTACTCTATCCACGGCACCCTGTTGTACAAGTCACCCGGCAGACATCGCTACCCCCCAGGCCCTGGCGTCAGAAGACTACCTCCTCCTCTGGGACCTAAATTTTCACCTCGAGGACCGCGCCAACCCAAACACCACTGCTCTACTCAACTACCTCGCCACTCTTGGCCTCAAACAGCTGATCTCCGCACCCACACACATTGCAGGACACACACTGGACCCTATCTTCACCTCAAGAAATTGGATCACCATTAAGAATATCTCCACCCCAGACTGGAACTACCACCGTTGCATACATTTCAAAATCACCGCACCCAGCAGCCACACCCACACCCCCAGGACCCCCACAGGAAATGGAACAAAATCACCAATAAGCAATTCACCTTAACTCTCGCCAAATCCCTCCCACTGATGACACAAACACAGCAGCATGTAATCTTAGCGCAAGGATCAACGAATGAGCCAATACTCTACCACCCCTCTGGCTGACATCGGCCAAACGCGTACCTAAGAAAGCCAGCTGGTTCACAACCGAACTCCAAGAATGAAAGCTCACCTGCAGATGCTTAGAGAAAAAATGGAGGAACAGCCAAACCAGCGAAGACCTTTCCTCCTTCAGAGCTGCAACCACCACCCACTGCCAAAACATCAAGAATGCAAGAAAGGGCGCACTCCAGGAATGCATCAACTCCTCCACACACAACTCTAAGGAACTATTCTCATTCATCAATGAGTTCACAAATCCCCCCTCTGAAGCCACAAGCATCCCCCCATCACAGGACCTCTGCAACAAACTTGCCACCTTTTTCACTGCAATATCCAGGACATCTACAACAGCTTCCTCCCAGAAAAACCTGCCACCAGAACCTGCGACCGACGCACCCCCCAGAACCCACCCAGATCATCCACAGCTGGTCCACGCTCACCATGGAGGAAACAGCCAGCATCATGAACAGCACCCACTCCGTTGCCCCAACGTACCCCTGCCCACACCACATATACATGAGAGCCAGCACATCCATTGCACCCGAGCTCCGAAACACGATGAACCCCTTCATCAACACTGGCACCGTCCCCGAGGATTGGAAACATGCCAAAATATGCCCTCTCCTGAAGAAACCCTCGGCCGACGCATCAGAACTATCTTATAGAATTTCTGGCTCATCTCGCTGCTACCCTACCCCGCCAAAGTACTGGAGAAAGTGGTTAATGCACAACTGCGGAATTTCATCAAGGCCAACAACTCCCTGGACAGCTCCCAGTCTGGTTTCCACAGCAACCACAGCAGGGAGACAGCCCTCCTGGCAGCAACCAACAACATCCAATCACTCCTAGACCGTGGCCACACCGCAGCACTCATACTCCTCGACCTCTCAGCAGCCTTTGACACGGTCTACCACAGCACTCTACGCACCAGACTAAATGACATAGGAATCTGCAGAAGAGCCCTGGAAAAGATCCACTCCTTCCTCTCCAGGAGGACTCAGAGGTTCAGACTCCTGCCCTACACATCCAAACCCACAGGAGTCAACTGCGGAGTCCCCCAAGGATCCTCACTGAGTCCCACACTGTTAAAAGTATACATGGTCCCTCTTGCAGCCATCACCAGAAGCCACAGAATGAACGTCGTGTCATATGCTGATGACACACAACTCATCATTTCCCTCACCGAAGACCCGGACACGGGCAAAAGGAACTTCCACTCAGAAATGGAAGCCGTCGCCACCTGGATGAGAGAAAGCTGCCTCAAGCTCAACTACGACAAGACTGAGCTCACCATCTTCAAAAATGCCGCCTCAGTTTGGGACGACACCTGATGGCCCATGTCCCTCAGTGCCCCCCTGCACCGACTGAGCATGCCCGCAATCTGGGCATCATCCTTGACTCCTCCCTATCCATGACGCGGCAGGTAAACTCAGTTGCCTCCTCCTGCTGGCACACACTCCACAAACTTTGCAAAATCTTCAGATAGATCCCAGCAGACTGCCGCAGGACAGTCACCCACGCCTTAGTCACAAGCAACCTTGACTATGACAACACCCTCTACGCCGGCACCTCGACTAGAAACAACTAAAAACTACAACTCATCCAGGACACCCGCCGCCACCAGACTCATCCTGGATCTCCCACACCATGAACATTTCTCGAAACACCTGAGGACCCTCCACTGGCTCCCGGTCGAGAAACTAGTCACCTTCAGCTACTCACCCACACATACAAAGCCATACACAATGCAGGACCAGCCTACCTGAACCACCGCGTCTCCCTCCACACCCTGCCAGATCCCTCCGCTCCACCCAGCTGGCCTTGGCCACCATCCCTTGCATTCATAAAACCACCGCCAGAGGACAATCCTTCACCTACATCACAGCAAAGAGCTGGAACAACCTTCCCCTGCACCTCGGACAAAGCCCATCACTCACCATCTTCAGCTAGAACCTCAAGATGTGGCTCTTCAGATGAGGCCCCCAGGGCTTCAAGACCCTCATGGGTGAGTAGCCACACTTTACAAGAACTGATTGATTGATTGATTGATTGTGCTGATGCTGAAATTACAAAGCCAAATAGGGTCACTGCATGTGCCTGATCACACTTGAACAACAGCTTTGATCACCATACATTACCATAATGTACAATAGCCTTCAGCCGCAAGCTTCGGCATTTGCTACACCATATGCATGCATGCTATATGAACTGTTAACAGTTGCCCACAGGAAATTCTGAATCACAGACAACTTCAATTGCATGGGTAAAGTTATGCAATCAAAATACCCAGGAAGCAAGAAGGAGACCTTATCATCTTGAATGGTTTGGCTTATGTAGCATCCCTCAATAACCTGTTGTCACAAAATACCCACACAAGGTCATGCATCCATCTAATCTTCATACATCCAATACCACATCACGATGAAATGATGGCCAATTAATCTAGCCATGTTGCAGCAACATGTACAGTAGCCGGAAGAAGGTGACAAGGAAACACCCTTGTCACACTGTAAAAAAATCCCCAGTGGTAACTTCACAATATGCCCATCTTCTAAATAGACTCATGGAAGTTGCATTAATGTTTCTCTGATAGATGTCACATCTTGCACTGAAAAGTACACTGAAAACAATTTGGGCAAAATGTCTGGGAGGTTTGTCTGCAAATATCGACACCACAATAAAACAGCTAGTCCCAGGGAAATCACCTGTCTTAATTGGTACTGATGTGAATAACCTACTCAGATTGCATAATTGAGTCAATAGTCCATTAAATGTTATAGAGGCTCAGGGAATCTCCAGTACCTGTAGAAGGCCCTTAACATGTTGCACAATGGGAAGGCACGTCACTGTCCCTTTTTGTCATGCAAATATAGATTCCCTTGGATGAATGAGTGTATGCAACCACATATGATTCCCACTTTCCTGCAAGTAACTCCCTGATGCATGTCAACAGTTAGGTAATGAACCTTCTCCATTTAACATGTGCTAAGCACTTCACCAAATAATTATATAATAATATATCAATGGCATGGAAATGTACACTGTGAGTAAAAACTGTAGTCCTACCTGTCATGTCCTTCATTGCTTCTGCAATTGTACATGCCAAATCACATAGAGTGATGGGTGAGGGTATGTGTGAGTCACCAGTCAATGGTGACACACTCCTGTTTGCGGCACCGCATGCACTGTAGCCCCATCACATATGTCCAATTCCAAACACATGTCGGCATGCACACATATGTGAGAGAATCAGACATCATCCTATGAAGACAGGTAGACCACGCATAAAATAGCAGAGAAAATGATATGGCAAGAAGGAAAGGTACACATGATAACATGTAGGCACAAGAAAGAATGGCAACAGTGATGTTACCAAAATCATGTCACTGGACATTCACTGCTTACTAAGGGAACATATTACTCTGTGACTCCACCCAAAGGGCAATGTATGCTCTGTCACATGTATGATGGCCGCCTTCACATGAGACAGTAGTGAAGCACCAGTACGCATGAGCTACTGAAGAGAAGGGATATGTGGGGGACAGATGCCAATATATTCACTTTAGCAAACACATGGCTGAGTACAGTGATCCATTACCTCATGTTTGTTGTTAAGGATGACACACCGAACATAAGTGGACTGTTGGGTACAAATGATACCCAAAACAACAAACAACATGACCTGATTGATCACTGTAATCAGCCATGTGTTAGTCCTGGAGAGTATATTGGTAGTGAACAGTACTCTGTTGTGTCCTAGGTCACTGGGCCAATAGGCAAGGCACACCAGCATGCACCAACATCCATCCCTACTCCAACAATTACTCATATTGTGTGTCACACATGGCCCATCTCCAATCTTCGGGGGTGGCAGACTCTAACACACCAACCTGGCAATGTAACAGGCAGGAACATGCCCAGGACTCACCCCATTGTAGCTGCTATGCTCCACTCAAATGACCATCAAGCTCCGGATAGGCCATTGCCAGAATGCAGGCCCTCAGGGGGGTCAGGCTCCAGCATGCACCCTGCCCACTTTGGGAGGACAGTCACAGCTGGACCCCCACGGTCTTCCAAGCCTAGCCTCTCAGGTCCTCTCACCTCTTGCAACAGTGGGTGCTCCGCTAGCTATGGACCCCCAGGGTCCGAACCTTCTGGGCCATGGCTCTCCAAATTCCTTTCCTCTGGTGGGAGTTGACCTGTATGGCTGCAAGAGACAAATGAAGAGGTTACAATTCCATTTTGTTGGTTGAGTCACATACATTTCTGAAACACCAAGCATAAAAATATTGTAATTGTCAACACACCACAGATGTAAGGCCCACATGCTGATAAGTACAGGGACATAAATATACACTTTTGGAGTCATCTGAAGAGTAACCCACTACCCTGCTCATGGCTTGCACTGATTAAACAAGCCCACTGACATCAGGTAGCCCAGTTTCAAGCAATATGTACTGTGATGTGAGCCACAATGACACACAACAAACCATTGTGACATTCTGTAGGGTAAACTCCTTGGGGGCCTGACTGGACAGACACATGTAAATCCAGCCACATTGACTCAATGCATACAGTCCCTACAGGCAACTACCAAAGTACAGACTACACCCTAAGTCTTAAGTGACGATGAAAGGGCTGCAATGGGTGTCATGGGAAGTCTCTTCCCTGTAGATGTGTGGCCATGTGGCCTACCCAATGTAATCTCATACCACTTAAGAGTGGGTTTGTGTGGTATGTACTTGTAGCACAGAACACACCTTTTACCATATGTGGCAATCCTACAGAAATGGCATTTAACATACTAAGATATGTTTGTCTAATTGGTTGCATATAGCCAAGCTGAGTCACATGTCATGTCCTCCCCTTAATTAACCAACTGTCTGCACTGTAGGTTTGTCACTTGTGAAATACACCTGTACTGTACAAATAAAACTTATGCAAAGGTGACAACAGAGCTGTGGGAGTAAGGAACCTGTAATAAATCAGTGACACACATTGCCAATGAGGGTCAATGGAAATATGTCCTAGGTCAGGGGGTTACCTCATTACCCATTCCTAATGCAGTGAATGTACAAAGAAGCCCTGCCACTGAAAACGCAATTTGGCCAAATCCGAGCATTTGCAGGTCTACAGGGGGTGGGCCCGGTGCCACAGTTACATAGCCACAGTAACTCTACCCCAACCTGGTCTATGTCCCATACTGGGAGAAGCATTTAACAGGCTTTGGTCTCTGCAGGCTGTGTATACAAAACCAACATGACACATATTTCCATCACTCCCATGCATGACAGTACATCCTGTGCCCATCCACTATGTGGGTTCAGGGTTATGTGGCACTCTGAAGGGCACAGTGAGTTTTTCATGGGTCTCATTCAACAGTTTGGCAAGGCCAGATGTGGGGTGAGTGATCTGTAGGACTATAAACATTGCTAATGAGATGTTCACATGACTCTTACAGTATACATACACAGCTCATGCTGCAATGCACAAACATGTTGTTTTACATTTACAAGCATCATAACCAAAGATATGTCATTATATGACTGTAAAGTCTCCTTGCCTAGATATATGAATGCAACAGAAGGAGGATTTAGGGCTTACCACACATCACACAACACAATGGTAACGTGGACACCCAAAGAAGTCTCACTGGCACTCAGAGGCACATTTTAGCCTATGCGGAAGGAAAGGATGTCAGAAACAGAGTCAAATATGCCTATGAGGTTGACCCATATAGCTGACCATACCGGCGAAGGACCTCCTCAACGAGCCTCTCCAATTCCTCAGGAGAGAAGGCCGGGGCCCTTTCACCTGCTTGCCCTGGCATGATTGGTGCCAGAGGCTACGCACAGCAGCTGAAGTGGTAGAGGTGTTAATGGCAGCAGTGTCTGGAGTCAAGTGAGTGATTTACCAAAACCTAACACACATGTATGCCACATATGTGGTCATCTTCACGAACAGCCACATCCATTGGGCAGCAACCGTCAGTCAACATTAGCCTATGGCTGTGTCCGCTGCAGTTGAAACTGCCCACTGTGCGGTCAACTTCCCCTGGTGGCTGCGGCAGTTCCTAATGTCCAGTGAACTAGGTTAGGCATCCACCATTTGGCCGGTTATAACTACAGTATTGGGCCCTGTTAAATGCGTCACGACATCAATATATGTGCCTGATCATCTCAAACAATGTAAAGCAGCCTTGTTGTGTAGATTCTCTTATGCAGTCACCAGTGTAGTGTGTTGCTGGTCAGAGGTGTCCACCACCAGTGACCGTATTTTTGGCTGTCAGAACAGACTGTTAAATTTCGAGGGGCACATGAGGAGCAAATAGTTGGATAATGCCCAAATCCATGTTGTAGATGCATGTGTAGACAACCATAGGGGTCATATTTGGCTTGAGTAGTAGACAACTTTGATGTGTAATGGGTATAATGTTTTTTCCAGTCAGTAATGCTTTGTCACATGGTTTTGGTCCAATTCATCATGTATGCTGGTGTGGACACAGTGACTAATGCTCCAATGCATTTAATTTCACAAATTAGTACCCTGGGGGAGGGAGGAGGCAACAAGTCCAGTGTACCATCCATTACCAGACCTTCAAACCATGAAAGAACGTCACGTCATCAAACAGTTTCGTCTGAATAGGCAAACTATTGTGGATTTATGTTGTCAGTTGAAGCCAGATCTGATGCCTGAAACACAAATCCAGCATGCAGCCCCCCCCCCCCCCAGTTGTGAAACTCATGGCAGTATTGCACTTTCTGGCCATAGGGTCCTTCCAATATACAGTGGCCATATCTAGTGGTATGTCCCAACCTATGTTCAGTGGTGTTTTAAGAGATGTGCTATCAGCAATGATGAAACACAATGACAACTATATCATGTTCCCTAGACATGAGGATTTAGCCAATGTGAAGTCTGGCTTCTATGGTTTGGGGCGCCTCCCACATGTGGCACACATACTTCCTTGGTGCCACCGCAGGCCAGTGAACAAGTCTATCACAACAGGAAGCACTTCCATTCTATCTATGTGCAAGTTGTCTGCTTGTCAGATCTCTACCTCTCAAATGTCTGTGCCCGGCTCCCAGGTTCAGCCCATGATTCCTTTGTAATACAGAACAGCACCATACCCCCGCTGATGTCACAACTGCAATAAGAGAGGGCATGGCTGGTTGGTAAGTCACATCTGTCCTGATGTTGTGTGTGCATTGTCAGGTGCTACAATCATTAAGTGAATGACTTATTGTGGCACTTATATCTTATGCCTGAGATACCACCGGGTGAGAATCCTGAAATGCCAAATGAAGATGATAGTGGTGAAGAGCTGACTTGGAGCTCTTCACCACTAGGAGCTGACTTGCGACAAGATCTCATTGACAGCTTCTTCTCATGAATGTAAGTATGTCATTAGATACCATAACTTTGTCTGTACAATGAACTGTATTTGTGATAATGTGTGGAGTATATTTTTGGAAATAGGGAGCTGATGCTTTGGCAAATTCTGGCAAAGGGTGTTTGATGAGGATGTTTTTGACACAGTCACACTTTGATGATATTGCTTTGTTTGTGTCTGATTTTCCTAATGAACTTTGTTCTCCAGACGATTGCTATGTGACCTGTGTCATATGTATGGTTTCATAACTCTTTTCCTTGTTTTGGACATTTCAGAGTTTTGACATTGGCAGGTATATCATGCTGTTGGGACATACAAAGTGGACATGGATTGTTCCTGGGAATGTATTTCACAGATTTTGGGTGCAGAAGACCTGTGTCAAGACAGCTTGCACTGTGATAGGATGGAAATGCAGTAGACTCTTTTGGACTTGTTTGTTGTGGTGTGGTGGCCATGATGCACTATGTGTCATCATGTGGTCAGTAAACATTTTGTTGTAGTCCAGATTCATGTCAGTTCCCCTACACATTGGCCAAACACTTTTGGATTTAACTGTGTGTAGCTGTTAATGTGTTTCATAATTGTAGGCCAAAGTGCCTGTGGAACGCCACTGACATTCGTTTGTGTCATACCACCAGAGGCAGTAGCACTGGATTGTAATGACCCTGTGATCAGGAACTGTTGTGCTGCCATCTGTCTGGGTCTTGCATTCTATTAGGTGGGCTTCCTTTTGAGAGCTAGGGAACATGGCTCTAGCTGATGACATTAACAACATCCATGTTTGCCTCTGTAATATGAAAATGTCTGATATGTCCATTCCTACAATGTTCTGGGGGGATGCACCAGTATAATCGGTGGCCTACACAGTTTAATATGGTCATGTCTGAATTTCTATGTTTGACATCTTGCCTATGTGCTGAACAGTGTAATAAAATCTCTTCTGAAACAAGACACTTGTATGTATGTGTTGGTGTGTAATGGTTGTAATCCTGAGATGGAAACTGTGTACATGCAACATATCCCTGCTTGCGCAAGTAGCTTTTATCTTCATCGTATGCTTCAGATGATCTCACATATCTACATAGCTAAATGTTACATTTCAGACAGCAGACAATGAGTTTGTGACAGGTGAATTTATTACAATGCTAATTCAGAAATAAACTTTGGACGAAAAGAAACAAAAATGTAAAGTGAAGGAGTCAAGTCATGGTGAATGAAATCATTGGAGTATATGCCACACCTTTGGAAGCCTAAAGTCCAGAGTACTCCTCGAATTGGAACTGGAATGTGGTTCAGGATCAGTCCACAGAGTCTATGTGTGACACACAAAGGAGGACATTAAGGAAGAGGCTTCTTGCTGGCAGTGGTGAGTGTCTTACCATCTGCACTTCCTGGATTCTTGCATCTACATCCACACTTGTGGTGGGGGATCAGCTGCTGCAGAGACAGGGGTGTTTGGACGAGGGAATGAAAATTATATCTTACCAACAGTGAAGCCACCACAGTGAAGCGGAACCATGTGCCTTTGACCATTTTGATGCCTAGTTGAGTGAGATACATGCAAACACAACTTTGTTGTGCATGTATCTGAGGTCATTATGTGTGCAGTGCTATATCAATGTGTTTTCTTTCGCTACTAATCTGCTGATGCAGCTTAAGGCCTTAAGAATACTTGGTGAACACACTTGCTAAGGTGTCATTCCTGTTCTCAATGGGTTATTCTTGGGATATCAGGTCAAGATGGAACTAGGTAAACAGACACACTTCTGAATTAAGCATGATCTGTGTATTGCTCACTCCTGTGTGAGTAAACTTAATTTGAGGGAAAACAAACAGGTGTATTTGGGCAAGTGAACACTGGGCTGGTGGTTAGAGTCACAGAAACAGGTCTTCCTTGGAGTTGCAGCCACATATCTTCCGTTACTTTCCAACACTTGACAAATGTTGGGCATTATATATCTGTAGCCAGACTGCATTTAGGTTGGAGCATACATTTACATGTTGAGAAATACCATGATTCTTGGATAATTTCTTGATATTGAAGCGCTTACAGACATCATTCTAACTTATGGCATGTGATGGGCCTTGGTTGCTGTGATGTTAGGTCCAACAATACACATTGACAGTCTTACATCTAAGATACTCTGGGTATTGAATGTTGGTAATGTTGGTGAACTACACTGTGGCAAAAGGTGCCCTGTGAGCAAGCAAAACATTGCAGTTTAGTGAGTTTTTGTGTTGTAACCTACCAGACTCTGCTCCCCCAGTTACTTCAGTCAAGTCATCAGGGTGCAAGATGGCCAACACCTTCTCCTCCCAGAGAAAGAGTAGAAATAGGGCACTGAGAGTGCCACTGACAGTCTTTGTTGTCTTCCATCTATTGCCTGGAGGCCAGGGAACGCACCTTGCCAATTGGGTCATTCCACCTCTTCCTAATGTCCTCCTCTGTGTGCAAGGTGGTGCTTACAGCATTCAATCTTTCGACAGTCCTTTGCCACAGTTCCATTTTCCTACTGAGAGGAGTGTGCTGGAACTGGGGTCCAAACAATTGTGGCTCTGCTCTGATGATTTCATCCACCATGACGCTCAACTCATCCTCTGAGAAAGAGAGATTTTTTTAATGTGACCTGGTTGGGAATTAAAGCGGGTGACAGGGTGTTACTTACAAAAGAAAAGTCATGTGGGGAGTACATGGAAAAATGTAAACATTTCTCCTTGTTACGCCTACTCTGGGACAGCGTACATTTTTGGGGCTACCCCAGATTTACACTATGTTGTAAATCTGGGGAAGTGTAAAAAACCATCAGTGGTGAGTGGGAACACCCACAGCAATGCAAATGGCCCACCCCACTGATGCAGTGCGCGGCAATGCAGCAACTTGTTCTGCGTTGCCTTTCTCCAAATCTACAGGGGCATGTAAAGCGATGCAGGATGGCTTTGCGTGGCCTGGTAACTTTGGATCTGCACTGGGCACCACAGGAGTGTAAAAAAAGTGATGCTCCGGTGCTGCACGGGGCTGGTAAATAAGCCCCTGGGTTTTAGTGTTATAAATTGGGGCATATTTATAATCTTTTGGTGCAGGGCAGCGTCACAAGCCTTCTTGCTGCACTGCCCTAAGTAAAAAAAAGGCAGGAATGCACCATATCTATATGTTATGGTGCATTCCTGTTCTTTTCCCCTGCACTGGCACACAATGAGTTGCCATGTGCAACTACAGGCATCCTGCATTGCAGAGATGATTATTTTTGTGCAGGATTGGACATCTTCCTGTAGGAGGCTGCAAAGCTAGGCACACTGTGCAGGGGGTCTACGTAACCACACGTTGGTTTACAGAGGTAAAAACTAGACCACCCAATACTCTAATTTTTATAGTACCTTGGTCTAGCAATTAGGCTAATCTTGGAGATGTGCAAAGTATTTATTGTACCCACGGTATCAGTAAATTGAGGCACACACTCAGAAGAATAACTCAAGACTAATTTATAAAAACAGTTCAGATTTTTTATAAAATGTTTAATACCAAGGTCATCAAAATTGGGTAAGTACTTTATAAGTTATGAATTTTTAAAGCTTTAATAAAGTTAGTCTTTCTGTGCATAATTATGCACCATAGGAATCAATGGAAGAATACTTTGAAAGTTCACATAAAATCAGGCAATTAGTTTACCAACGTGTCCTTTTGCAGGTAGGTCGAGGTCGTCATTAGGTATCCTGGACCAGCTGGAGAAGTTCAGCAATTCCTGGTTCCGACGGGAGCACCTGCAGAAAATCAATGGTGCTGGTGCCAGGGCAGTGCAGGGGATCACTTGGAAAAGCACAGCACAGGTGGACTTAAAGATAAGTCCGGTGGGTCTCCTTGGAGTGTCGAGATTGCAAGGAATGGGGGACCCTTAGAGGGAACAGCTGGATCTTCAGTGGCAGGGCACAGGGAAGACAGGTGCAGAGTGAATTGGTCAGCCAGGAGCTGTGCATAAAGGTGCCCTTGGGAACAGGAGGAAGGTTACTTTGAGGGTCGCTTGCAGGTCAGCAGAGGCACTCTGGTGGGAGGTCTGGGTGGTTCCTGAAGTCTCTTGACTTGGGCTTCCTCCTGGTCCTTTTTCAGTCCAGAATGGACTGTCCTTCTGAGTGTTCGATGTGAGGTGACCAGTACCTCGGGCTATTGTATGGTATGGCCAATGGAGGCTGCAGTGCCACCAAACTTAGTACACTGGTCAGTTTTGTCGTCATGGTCTGAAGGGTGAAGTTTGGTCCAGCTGTGGTATCCAGTTACTTGGTCAGCAGCTGGTCAGTGAAGTGACCTTCACTGGGTCTTTTGTTCCTTTGTGTTGCAGAGTAATGCCTTCACTCCGGAGGGAGATCTTTGGCCATTTTTTAAGAGTGGTGGTCCTCTGGTGGTTTAAAATGTCCGTCCAGTGTCAAAGCAACCGCTCAGCAGCGATTGTCGAGGCCTGGGTGCAGCAGGTAGGGTTTGGTGCCTTATTTTTGGTGCAGCAGGACTTCAGTTCTCGAGCCTTAGGTCTTCTTTGTTGCTGGTCTTCTTTTGTCCATGCAATCTGTATTTTTGGTCTAGGTATGCCCACTAAATACTGTATTTAGTGGGCGTTTTAGGGGGGACCTAGTAGTGACCAATGGGTCAACTACCTTAGGGTGGCTACACCCACTAAGTGACCACTTCCTAGGGGCAGAGGCCACTTCCCTACACCCGAATTGCTCTTTTCCTTCCTTGCAAGATGGAGGAAAATGAAATGGAGGGGTCACCTCACATGCAACAACTTACGGGTGGCGCAAGCCTGAACTGACCACTCCTCCTGTCCTTTGTCTAGTTTCCCGCTGTTGCTCCCACCAAAAGTGGGATTTGCAATGAGGGCGGCCAACTGCTGCTAGCAGTGGGCCGGGGGGTCGAGTTTCAAGGGAGGTAAGCCCTTTGAAGCTCGCTGGCAAGGCAGTGCACATTCCTGAGGAAGGGGTTGTTAGCGCCTCCACCAAGGAAGGGCTTTGTTCTGAATCCCAGAGAGCATGATCTCTCACCTCAGGGATTCAGATTCTAGTCTGGTGGTGGCAGGCTGGTTGTGACGAGCCAGAAACCATGCCAGAGTAGTTAGCTTTTGCAGTGACCATCTCCAAGGTGACCTATGGGTACAGTTTGCAATAAATCCAATGCTAGTACCAGCTTGGATTTATCATTCTGAGTTGCTTGATACTAAACAACCCAGAGTTCAGAGTGGCTGTCATGTAGCTGTGAAACTCATGTTGACCAGTGTCCAGCAAATGTACTTACAATTGCTGCTCTGTTCACGCACTATGTCCCAGGTTTGGCAAGGACACAGTGGGGCACATTGCTCATGCACCTATGCCCACATATACCATATAGTGTGCCCTGTCTAAGGCCTGGAAGGCCTGCCAGAGGGGTGACTTACCTATAGGGCATGCAGTGTGCAGAGGACAGGGCACACAGGCAGTGTGCCATTTCGAGTTTGTCTTTTGGGATTTTTGGATTGCATCAGAACACCCAGCCTGAAATTGCAGTGATGGGTGAATATGAATGCATAGCCCTAGAGGGTGAACAATCAGTGCTGCTGTCCCCAGGGGCCTACCCATAGTACCCCATGCCCTGGGTACCTAAGTACCATTTACTAGGGACTTATAGTGGCAGCTAAAGGTGTCTCTAATTGTGCCAATGCATCACAACAGTCTTGGGGAAAGAGATTTGGCCCAGGGAACCTGGTTAGCAGGGGCTCTGGGCACCTAAAACCTTGAGGCTACATCATTTACCAGGCAAAAAGTGGGGAGCTAACCATGTCAAAAGAAGCATTTTCTCATACTTCCTGCACAAAAACAATCATGAGAGGCATTTTCCTCTTTGCAGCACACATAGGAAAATGAAAATCGAGGACAAATAAAAGTATTTCTCCTTGTGTCAAATGCCATGGTATTATGTAGGAACACCCACTATAACGCCCATGGCACACCTCCCTGCTTCAGGGTGAGACAACGCAGTGACTTGAACTGCGTTAACTCAGTCCATATTCACAAGGCTATGAAAAGCCATGCAGGGCGGCTTTGCGTGGACTTGTAAATTTCGCCCGCAGTGTGCACCACAGGAACACACTAAAAATGACATTTGGGCAGTGCAGAGTGGCTTGTAAATATGCCCCACAATTTGGAACGTATTAGTTTAACTCCCTTGCCATGGTGTAACTAGGGCAGTCAGGGCAGTAGAAACGGATCCTACTTGGCAATTTTCTAGTGACTGAAGGTAAGTAGGATTCCATCTTGTTTCTGATGGCAACTTTATATGCTCTATGAAGTCACCTAAGGAAGGACTTTAGAAGGAGTGCACTAGAAACTGCATTTAGGTGCTCTGCAGAGTACTAAATAGCAACCATCTCCATTAGAGGCTGACCAAACCACTACATTATGTTGTCCTGCAAGTAGGAGGAGAGTGGGATACTGAAGATTTTTTACAATGCACTACTGATCTATCAAAGCAAAGGGAGTCAATGACAATTCCCCTATCCACCCACTAAGCCTGGATCTCAGAAGAGAAGGAGAACGCCCTTTAAATTAAGAATGTGCCCTTTTATAGGATAACACAGCAGATGAAGGATCAACTAAAGGACATCACCCTGAAAATTATTATTTATGTTTTTGTACAAGCGTTATTTCCAGTCACTTGAATACTGTGAGTCAATACTAAATATTTATTAGCATTTAAAGTGGATGAAGGAAAACCTTAGCATGCAAAGCCTCAGTAAAGTCACAAAAAGTTTTCTACCCAACATTTCTGATGTGAAGTTTCCCTGCTGAGAGCCCACACAGGTGAATTGTATTGCAATACCAGGATGTCCAGTGACACATAAGATGGGACATCCTGTCACTCTAAAAGGAAATGGGCAAGGGAAGCAGTTGTGGCTGTGATTGGATCAATAATTTCCACAAATCAATTATTCCAATAAAATGGACTACAGAAAATCAAGAGGATCACCCTTACCACTCACAGAGAACTCATTGGATATCTATGATAGTGTGGGGGGAGGGTCAAAGCTACAATCTTCTGTGACACATCACTTTACATAGTTTTAAATTTCACAAGCTTCACAAGTGTGAAGTTAAAAAAAGACAAGCATCAGCTACGTGGCAGTGTGGTGCAGTTAGCTGGCTGTTACTAATTTACAGCTATGACCCATCAAACTGTACTGTTAACACGTTTCGTTGAACAGGCATCCCTTTCTATGACCCCCTCCCATGCCTTATAACTCCATCACTGCCTTAGTAAAGTAACTTTCTCTCAGAAGCCCTCATCCCGTCATTGACCTAGAGTCAGTAACCCTTACACCTCCATACCAACTGGAGGCCACTACACCATCTTAGTTATTACCATTACCAATCAAAGGATGACTTGCCCTCCGAGGACGGGAAGTCCTGGGTCTGAAAATTAGCTTAGTGTGTGGCCTGCAGATGGCTAATCTCACTTCTGCGAAGTTAGAAATCTTAACCAAACTTTGCTTGGGTAAAGCATTCCGAATTTGTGGGCTAATAGAAACCCTTTTCCTGCACCTAATCACAGTCTTCCTACATCACCTTCCAGGTTTGCTGCATTATCATATAGGCATTAAGCCAAAGCATCACAAAATAACTGGCTGATAAAATCAAGATCTGTGGTATCTTCTGTGTGACCCATAGAAGCATCATAACCAGGCTGGAGACAAAGCCATGCTGGAAGGAGAAGACAAGATGACAGCCATTCTCCTGGCCTACACCCATGTTCTGACTTCCATCCTCATCCAGATCCAGAAAGTTGCATGCCTCTTTCACCTCCAAGAAATCAGAATACTCGTCTTTTCAAGCAAATCAATCCACATGAATACCTCCACCCCTTGTGACTCAACCAGCTCGCTTGCACCCCTTGTTTCCCTATTGCAGTCCCCTCTTCATTTCCGTGACCTTTTCTGCACTGTCTAATTTGCTTAATACTCTCTAAGCCATGACTGTATTTCATTATTTTGCTTTGTAGCTCGTTGTGTGCTCTATAAACAGGTCCACTGGAATTATGTGATTCTAGAGCCACGGCTTTTTTTTCGCTTAATTAGCCATTTCCCGTATATATCACACAATCCATCATATGATGCATAATTTACAGATTTTAACAAAAAAAGTATTCATAGCTCAAACGGACCAAAAATTATTAAAAACATGCCAGTGAGCGTTCTTCTGCATTTGGAGGTCCTTCCCAAAGGTTGATTGGTCATCTTTCAGATTCGTATTGCTGTGTTCAGTTAGTACAAATAAGGTGGAATATGTTCCCAGACAGTGTAACCAAGCGTAAAAATAACAAAATAATTGAGTAATGCTTTCACAAAATGTAAATTATGCTTAATTTGTCTTTTTTGTACAGCATAATCAAGGCAACCCTGCCGCATAAATTGGTCCTTCTCTGCGGCATAATCCCAGTGGCCATGTCTATAGAGACTTATAAACTGATGTACATTTTTATGTCGCCGTAATACATTTCAATACATCCTACCAAGCTCCCCCATCTTCCAAAAATGAAAATATTGACCCGCAAATTGTACTCGCTCTGAATGAAGAGATTCAAGCCTTTGAATTCATCACAGATTCATGCTGCTGGCTAGTGAAATAATTTCAATTGTAAAAGCTGTGTTTTGACATGCGAGCCGCATAATGTTGCTTAGGACACTTATTAGTGCAATTACGCCACGGTTAGAAAATAATCTGTTTCAAGTTAAATGAACAAAGTGCTTTATAAAAGATGATACACAATACCGTTAATGGGTGCACAGAGAGTGATTAACCCGGAGAAGTTATTTTCTCTCGGTATGCATACATACAAATGAGCTAATGGCATGCACGCAAGAGCAGCCTCATCACCTGTGGAGAATTCAACAAAGCTGGGAAAATAGTTCTTTCTGTGGCGGAATGGAAACGTGTCTCCTTTCTTCTTCTTGTGCTGTTTGAACCGTGCTTTGTTTAGGGCCGGTGTCAGCATGTAGGATCAGTGCTATAAATGGGGAAAATGAATGCAGGTTCTCAACAAACTGAGCTATTGGCTAGGGGTGGGACTGGGGCAGAAGTGATGGGACAATTTTTGGTGCGGGTGGTGCTGCCATCAATGTTACGTCACTGAAGTCACTGAATTTTGAAAAATCCAAGGGCCACACAAAGAAAAACTGCAGCAAAAGAATCATGCACATTCAGCTGAAACGTGTTAATGGTGTGGTATGCAGCCTATGGTGCATTTTGCAGCACACATTTGCAAATGTATTCCTAAACCATGGTAGCATACTGTAATTTACAGAACGCACATTTTCAACAATGGCAACAAAATTCAAATTAGCATTGACTTTTACTGATTAAACCATGTGGCATACAAACAATAGTCTGTGGAAATCAGGTTTCAGCAAATATTTATTGTTAGAAAGTGGGTTTCTATGTTGGCAGAGATATGCACCATGACCACAAACCTGGTCAGGGTAAGTCAGATACACACCATAAGTTATCCTGTGCTCAACATCTGGTAGCTAGGCACAGAGAAGTCAGGCTTGACTTAAGAAACAATGCATAAAGTATTTGTGCAACATTTCAAACAGTTGAATAGTGAAACCACCACACAAAAAGACACAACACCTGGTTGGAAAAATAGAGCCTCATTTTATGAACAAAAGAGGACCAAAACAACAAAAATTCAATAAGCAGAACTTTAGTTATAAATATTTGAAGATTAAAATGCAATATAGTGCTTAGAAGCATAAAGTGTCAACTGGGGATATCTGGTCGTGCTAGATCGGGAGACATACAAAATTTGAGGCTGACCACAATGGAGTGCAGGTTGGATACAGTCCCAGGTAAGTCCGGCTGAAGTTTTACCTGCTCAAGATTTGGGCCAAGAGTCCCATTCACGGGAAGAAGTTCGCCGGGGGCAAGGAGAGTGTCGCTAGTGCTGGTCCATGGATGCGAAGAGTCAGCTGGCCATCGTGGACAGACAAGTTGGAGCCTCGTGGTCACAAGTGGTAGTGCTTGCTGTGCGAAGAGATTAACTTGCGACGGTTTGTGATGATTCTTCGGGTGAGTGGCACAGTTCCAATACAAACAGGCCCATTCGTGGAAGCAAATAGCCCAAAATCTTGATTTCAGGAGCCGAAAAAACTTCCAATGGCCCGGGACTGAAGAGGTGCCTCTTGGGGGTTAGGTTCTGGCTGCAGACAGGTCCAGGAGCTTTAGCAGGTGAGTTGGAATTCTTTTGTGTCCTGAAGACTGTAGAACACAGAAGGCAAGCCCTTCGGGTCACTTTGGTTCTGGGATGTAGAGATGCAGGTCCAGTCCTTCTCACTCCCAGGCAAAAGAGCACCAGGTCAGCTCAGCAAAACAGGAGTTCAGCAGAGTGGCAGTCCTTATAAGCAGCACAGAAGTCCTTCTTCTTGGTAGAGTATCCACAGGTCCAGAAGTATAATGAGCTGGTATTGTGAGAAGTCCAGTACTTATACCCAGTTGTTCCTTTGAAGTGGAAGAGACTACAAAGAAAGGTATTTGAAGTGCACAGAGGTCCTCTCTTACTGCCCTGGCTCCAGACTCACTGCAGGGGGTATGCAGCCCTTTGTGTGGGGCAGGACACTACCCATTCAGGGGTAGGTGTGAGAACCACCCTCCCTCCCACACTACCCAGGGTGGCCCATCAGGCTGTGGATTGGCCATCAATCACACCTAAGATCCCTTTTGTGTGGCTGTCTAGAGGGAATGCACAAGCCCAGCTGTCATCCCACCCCAGAAAGCCCAAATGACTAAAGTAAGAAAATGCCAACTTTCTAAAAGTGGCATATTCAGAAATGCAGTTTAAAATCCGACTTCACCATCAGTTGTGTTTTTAAATTGTGAGTTCAGAGAGTTTAGAGACACTGAACATAAAAAGTCTATCTCTTTGCAATTGGGAATTACCCTTAAAAAGATGTATTAAAGTAATCACAATGTTATCCAATGGGAGAGATAGGCCTTGCAGTAGTGAAAAACAAATTTAGGAGTTTTTCACTACCAGGGCATGTAAAACTTAAAAGTACAAGTTTGGCCTTCTAAATACATTGCACCCTGCCCTGTTGGCTGTGTAAGGCCTACCTTGTGGGTGACTTATATGAATAAACAGGGAAGGTATAGACCTGGCAAGAAGTTTATCTTGCCAAGTTGAAGTGGCAGTGTAAAATGAACAGACAGACTCTGCAATAGCAGGCCTGAGACTTGGTTAAGGGGCTACATACGTAGGTAGCACAATCAGTGCTGCAGGCCTATTAGTAGCAGGTGATTTTCAGGCCCTGGGCAAATAGAGTGCACTTTACTAGGGACTTATTAAATTATATTTAATATGACAATTAGGTATAAGCCAATGTTACCATGCTTAGGGGCGAGAGCACAAGCACTTCGGCAATGGTTAACAGTAGTAAAGTGCAGTCTTAAAGCCAGCAAAAACTATGTCAGGAAATGGAGGGAGGTAGGCAAAAAGTTGGCAGGAAGCCCACCCTAAGGCTATCAGGTCTCACATTTATTATTTGCACATCACAAAGTAAAGTACTTCATTTGTTTCAATCCTATTAACGTTTTTGTTTCCATCACACTTCAGAATTACAAAAAAGTGCTTCATTTGTGCATTCCTCCCTGCTTATCTGTTTTGAAATATTTATACAGTTCATTTACAGGTATTTAAATATTGTGTATTGGAAAAAAACTGACATCCTACAACTTTTCCTTTCGCCCTCCTTGTACTTCAGCATGATTGTCAGACAATTTATTTTACAAAACTCCTGTTAGTGGACAGTCAAAGGAAAAAGAATAAATAGGCAGCAATTTGTCAGAAGACACAGATTGGTAACATTTGACCTCTGGCTTTGAAATCATAGGAAATGTGACAGTAAAAAAACAAAATTTAAAGTCATCTTTATTTCTCATTCATCTTTGGAACTTCAGTATGTTTATTTTAGGGGTATTGCTGCCCCCACTGTGCCCCTATTCCCAACACCTCATGGGCTAGGGGACAGGTATAGGGTTAGGTACAGGGATAGCCCGAGGCTAGAATGTATTGATTTCATGAGATCAAGAGTTTTTACTAGGGGTGGGTGAAGAATTTCGCTCTGCCAGTGGAGTTCGCAGAGTTTTCCCCACTCCGTGTGGAGCACAGAGTTCAGAAAAACTCTGCAAAGTGATGTGGAGAGGAGTTATTTCTCTCGCTCGTCAACGTTAAGGTGATGAGTGAGAGAAATTGCTAAGTTTGGAAGCCTGAGAGAGTTTTTTGAGTGTGAGTGGTCGCAGTAGGCTGTGACCACTCCTGATGAGAAAGCTGCAGCTCGCGTTGAGGAAACTTCTGCTTGAGTGGAAAATCGACTTCAGCAGCAAAAAAAAATTGGCGCCCTCTGACGCTCCGCATAATGCAGCTCACGCTTGTTTCATAGTGCAGGAGAAACTCCTGGTGCTGATAATCAGCGCAAACAGCGTGACTCACCTAAATTCTGCCGCCCGCCAAACTCTGCGTAGCGCAGCAGATTTTTTTGGGCACTTCGCAGAGTTCCGCTTAGCAGAATTCAATGAACTTCAACCAGGCCTAGTTTTTACAGTGCAATGTGCATAATGATACAGAGACATTTCCCCATATGCTTTTTGAGAGACATGCCTGAAATCTGTTGTGTTCCATTCTGACCCCATTGCTTTTGCAGTGATGCAGTCCAATTTTTTTTCCAGAAAGCAATCCTTTTCAGACTTCTGTCTGTCTCTTACTCTGTGCCTGTCTTCCTCTATCCACCCTTCTTTCTCTTTTATTTTCTGTTTCTCTCTATCTCCTTTTATCTCTATACCCCTTTCTCTCTACCCTCTCTGTCTGTTATCAGTGGCGAACAGCCATTCGCATAGTCTTGGTGGTGAGGTCTAGCTGAGAACCGTGCTATGTCCTTCATTCTGAAGGTACAGAGGAAGGGAAAGGTAGGTGACTTTCTCTCCAACCAATCTCTTCCTCTCTCATTCTCTAGCACTCTGTGTCGTCTGTCTCTTTAAAAGATGGTGGTGGGGGGTGGAAGTGATGGATGGCAGGACGACGATTAGTGATTCTGCAGATAGGCTACTTGGCCTCACGTTGCACAAAAGGGGCAATACATTTGAAGGAAAACGGAATGAAGTCACAGTCGGGACTAAAATGTAAAACAGGTAGACGATAGGTGTTCTTTTAACAATGCTTGTTGCAGGAACAAAGAAATAGCAGAACTTACTGCTAAAGGAAGCTGATTCCTCAGCAAAGGAGACAATGATACAAAAAAATAATGAAAATCACGAGCAACACGCACACATTGAGGATAACAAACATGCAAAGATATAGCTAAGGGAATGACTGGGAACATAGGATGAAATCTGAGAAATTAAAAAAGGACAATGCATAAAAACAAAATTTACACTGTAAAGTAAAAGGCAACCTGTGTAGGTAGGGTGACCACCAGTCCGTTATTGATACGGACCGTCTGTTATTTCAGGCAAGTGTCCGTTGTTCGTAATTGTTTTTATGACAAACGTTTGTCCACAATTTTAAAGCTTGCCAGGGTATGCCCCTGCATTGTTCCTTTCAGTCAGTCCTTATTTGTAAATAAAAACATACGGTGCCCAGAGCTCTCCTCTGAAACACGCGGCTGCGGCAATTAAATGTGCAAGAGTGGAATTCAGAGGCAGCGTAATCCTGAATTCATCTCTGGCCTCTTTAATCCATTTACAACAACTTTCTGCCCTTTCAGCTCACTCTTGCAGCTTTCTAACTTTGTGACGCTTTTTCTTTTTTTCTCTTCCTCCATCTTTCTTGCTCGCAGTAAATAAATGATTGAGCCAGAAAAATAAGTGCCGGCCTTTAAAAATAAGTGTCGTGCCCTGCTTAAATTAAGCACTGAGGGTCACATTACGACTTCGGCAGTCCTTTCCGCTGCAGGCAAAAGACCACCAGTAATGGAGGTATTTTGTCCACCCCATTAGGAGTTTTCCACTGGGCCAGCAGGCGAAAACAGCGTTTCTGCCTGCTGGGCAAGCGGAAAACTCACCACAATATTGATGTCGGCTCGTAATCGAGCCGGCGGCAATGTTGTGGTGCATCCGGTGTGAAAGCACTCTTTACGCATTTCACTGCCCGTAATTTGGGCAGTGAAATGTGCATCTGGGCTGTCCATGGGTGCCACTGCACTGCTCATGCCAAGGTCATGGTCAGTGCAGTGTCCCCCATGGGGCCCCCGATGCCCCCTTTCTGCCAGCCTTGCATGGCGGTGAGTCCACAATGCAAAGGCTGGCGGAAAGGGGACTTGTAATCCCCAGGGCAGCGCTGCCCTGGCGGATTGTGACCGCAAAGACCGCCAGGCTGTCTTGAGACCGCCACACTCGTATTGAGGGCCTGAAGTTTCTCCTGCCTGCCTTCTCTGTTGAGAATTCTCCACAGGTAGAGGAGGACGTCAAGGCTACTGCTGCCGAAGTGGTACTCCCTGCTTGATGGGTTTTGCTCAATTATTTGTTATTTCACGTTCAGGTCCAGAGGGCAGTTCATCAAGAGCTCTAGATGTGTTGAAGAGCAGAGTGTTTTTTCACTTGCTGCGACACTGTATGGGTGCCAATCATCTGCATGTATAGCTCAGCTGTTTAGTGTGTCTATCTGTGGCTCCCGCTAGATGCAGCTACCCTTGTGTGCACCAACATGCACCACTGCCTAATGAGCGTTCGTGTCTCTCCTGTGAAAATAAGTTTAAATTCTGCTCTGCCGTTAGTGAGTGCTGGAAATAGGATCAGTAATTATTCAGCATCTGGCAAACAATTTATTTATTTTCTTTATAAATTGCCTAAAAGGACAAATGCGCTAACCAATCTGTTCTGGCTTACTTTTTTGCAGCACGACTGCATTTTAAAATATTGCATGAGAGTAATGTATGTGCTGAAGCAATCACTGTCTACCGCAACATTCCAGGGACATTATACTCGCAAGATAACTCTTTTGGTTAAGGCACTTGCGGAGTGATTTGTGTGCACTGTGTAGTATAGCCACAGGTTTGACTCATCAAGCAGAGAGGGTTTATTGTGCCTACTTCAAAGCACATCTCATAGCATTCATGTACACAGATTTTGTATTTTGTGCAGATAGCTCAAAAGGTTACTGCTTTGACAGATGATATCTTTGTAATTACCGCAGGCCAGAAGTTACAGGCCTTGTAATACACTTTAGTGAGCATTTCCTTAGTCTACAGACAAGAAAAAGATTCAACCCTAGATGGGATTTCTAAGACTCGAAAGTGGGAGGGCATTATGAACCTGAGTATGGGTAGACTGGAGATTTCTGACCCTTGAGTAAACCCTTGTTAACACAGGGGTCAGAATTCTTGTTACTTTGGAGGTTACTGCACACATTATTTACTGTATATGATCAAGTCCGTGCCTTTATTAAATTTCAGCAGGTCAAACTTGCTGGAATTTATCTGCTGAGAACTGTGCAGGATTTAGCATGGTCTGTGGATTTTAGTGAGCACCAACAGCAAATACCATTCCCCCAAATCTCCAAATAAGTGAAATTTATCGAACCCCAGATTGAACTGCAGATCATCAGACTGCATCAGGTGTTTTAAACAAACCCTACCCTTCAGCAAGACCATGGTAATTATGGCCTATGTCACAGTTGAAAGTCAACGTTTGTTCATGACAAATGAATCATTTATTTTTTATACCACAGTTCTTAGGTTAAAGGATGAGTTGAGTGCCCCTGAGGTTCTCGATATCGTCTGAATATTATGGAACAGTTTAAAGCACTGAGTGGAAAGATAGTTATCCGGACTTCTTGTGCAGGAACTACCTTACTTCCCAGCAGTCTTGTTTAGCTATAAGCACGCAGAGTGATTTTGTTAAGTTTTCTTTAATCTATTTGGAAAAGTTTAATTTCTTTTGCTTCTGATACCATCATTTGTGGTGAGGGGACAAAATAGTGTGGCAACTAACCCTTTCCTCAGTTGTGAAATTGTGTCTAATGTACACATCTTCACAAATTGTTTTAATCTTTAAATTAGCCTAGTTGCATATGTTTTTTAATTCTGGTATGTATTTTACAAACTAAAGAACATAAACCTTAACTTGAGTGATGTTATAATTAGTCTTATAATTATTGTTAGTTCTCCTATTTTTTAATATTAAACATATTGGACCTCATAATGAGTTTGGCAGAGGGGATTACTCTGTCCCAAATGTGGCATATATCCCGTCCACTGTGTTACAAGTCCCATAGCATATAATGGTACTTGTAATACGACGCAAGGAATATCCGTCACATTTGGGATGGAGTAATCGCCTCCGCCAAGATGGTAATCAGGCCCATTTTGTCATATATACCCTGATAATTATATCATGGTATCTTCCACTACCTGTCCTCTCCACACCTTCTGGTGTAAGATTCCTTGCCTCTCAGCTGACAGTTGGACATTTTGAAGTGGCTGATGAGGTGACCTTGGAGGTTGTCAGCTTGTCTAATAAAGAACATTTCTATATTCATTGTTCCTGCTATCTTTTTAACACTAGCGACGAGGATGGGATCTGCGGCTGTGCAGGGGACAGCGTCAACACCTCCAGCCCTGTATATTTATTGCCACCCTTGATGCAACGTATCCTGTCAAGAGGAACCTGATCTTTATCCTTTCCAGCTGGCAGATCAACCAGGTAGTGTGTCGCTCTACCTCAAACTGCATGCTGCTAGATTTTGAGTTATTTGGCGTGGGAGCATTAACCTCCTGTGCAAATTTATGGTACTCTGAGCTGTGGCAGCATTTAAGGACCTCCGTAGGAATATACTTTATGGAAGTGAGGAAGGGAATAACCGTTACAGGAAAGTGTTTTGAAGTAACCTAATGTGACTTTTCGTTGACAATCTAATTAATATTTGTGACATTCCTCTCAGCATTGCACTTCGGGCAGTGTAAAGCGTGACTGGGCTGTCCAGGGGGAACTCCTGCACTGCCCATGAAAGTGCATGGTCTGTTCAGGAGCCCCCATGGGGCCCCATGCACCCTTTTCCACCAGCCTTTGCATGGCTGCTCTAGTGGATTGAGACCGCCGCACGTCAGCTGTCTGCAACCTGGCGGTGCCGGCTGTTAGACCGTGGCAGCTCTGGCACGGTCGTAATGTGGAGACCGTGCTGCTGCTTTGGCAGCCATCCGACCTCCACCGCAGCCCTGCTTGCCCCATGCACCCTTTTCCACCAGCCTTTGCACGGCTGCTCTAGTGGATTGAGACCGCCGCACGTCGGCTGTCGGCAACCTGGCGGTGCCGGCTGTTAGACCGTCGCAGCTCTGGCACGGTCGTAATGTGGAGACCGTGCTGCTGCTTTGGCAGCCATCCGACCTCCACCGCAGCCCTGGTGGTCTTATGACCACTGCCAGGGTCGTAATGAGGGCCTCAGTCTCTGTATTCTTTACGTAGTAAAATCTGTTCTGGGACTGTCCCATCTTTAATTTATTTTCTGCTTTTTCCTGAACCTCTACCCTTATACTGTCATAGAAATAGGACTTGTCTATTTTACAGTTACTGTCATACTAGAAGCAAAGCAAGGTACAAAGCACAATTAGCCTTTATCATAATATTGTTCATTTGATATAATGCAAATATTTTAGCATTATAAGGCACCTATCCACTAATTGAATTGTCATTTCCAAAGGCATTTTATACATTGGTTTAGTTCTACTGCACCACCTCTTAAAGTCACACCATTAGAAAGTTAAATGGCTGCAGCAAGCATGAACCAGCCCCCCCTTTTTAAAGTGATATAGGAGACCCCATTTTACAATGGAAAGAGAGGATGAAACTTTTTGAATCTTACTTGATAGCAATAGGAGGAGCAAAGTTTTCACCTTTTAGAAAACAACCTATCCTACTACATAATTTAGGAGTGCAGGGAGGAAAATTTTCAAGAATGTGTGTGATCCTATTATAGGTGATGATGAAGAAGGTGTAGAACAACTAGATGTAAACCAGGCAACGTTCAATAAACTAGAAGGCCATTTTGTCCAAAAAATAAACCTAGCATTGGAGAGACACAGATTTCCTCAGTAGAACACAAGAGAAGAATGAAAAAGTGATCATTTACATTGCTGTGCTTAGGGGACACTGTGTGATTACCTGATCCATGACCAATTAATAAGATGTACTAACAACATTAAAATACGAGAAAAAAAACTGTCACGCAATCCAGATCTTCATGAAACAATTGATACAGCTAAAAGCATTGATCACACTGCAGAATGTATAAAAGTATTGAAACAGCCATCATACAATGGTGAAGTACATGAGATACATGATATTAAGGAAGAGGGAACAAACACAATGGACGTAAATACAAAATACACTAGTACCAAACCTAAAAGTAACCTGAGTCTGGAAGGGGGGTAGACAAAATGTTATAGATGCGGTAAAAGCAACCATATGGCTAATAACCCTAATGGTCTAGCCAGATCCTGCTTTTGCTTGAAATGTAACAAAAGAGGTCACTATGCCAGAGTATGCAAGACCACAGAAAATAAACAGGTGCATGCAATAGAAATAAAGGGAAAGAGTATAGAAAAGCATGTGTTTCAGGTGAACCTGTCACACAATAATACGGATAACTCATGCCCATCCTGCATAGTTACAATGGATGGTGAGGATTTAGAAATGTTTGCTGATTCGTGTTCACCATATACTTTGATAAATAAGTGTTTTTGTGAACAAGTTTGCTCGAAAATGGTATGAATTACATAGAGCTGGGATTAACCTCTTAGCTGCTGGGCCTATCCGCCCAGTGCTGGGCTGTTCTTTGGCTATTTGGGGTAGTTCTCACTTAGACCTTCATAACTTTTTGTCCACATAAGCTATCCACAACAAATTTGCGTCCTTTTTTTCCAACATCCTAGGGATTCTAAAGATACCCAGAGTTTGTGTGTTCCCCTGGAGGAGACCAAGAAATTAGCCAAAATACAGCTATCATTTTTTTTTTTTAAATTGGAAAAAGGGGCTGCCAAAGAAAGCTTGTGGTTTTTTCCCTGAAAATGGCATCAACAAAGGGTTTGCGATACTAAAATCACCATCTTCCCAGCTTTCAGGAACAGGCAGACTAGAATCAGAAAACGACATTTTTCAACACAATTTTGGCATTTTACTGAGACATACCCCATTTTTACTATTTTTGGTTCTTTCAGCCTCCTTCCAGTTAGTGACAGCAATGGGTGTGAAACCAATGCTGGATCCTGGAAAGCTAAACATTTCTGAAAAGTAGACAAAATTCTGAATTCAGCAAGGGGTCATTTGTGTAGACCCTACAAGGTTTTCCTACAGAAAATAACAGCTAAAATAAAAAAATATTGAAATTGAGCTGAAAAAGACAGCCATTTTTCTCCACGTTTTACTCTGTAACTTTTTCCTTCAATGTCAGATTTTTTAAAGCAGTATAGTTTTACATCTGCTGGACTCTTCTGGTTGCAGGGATATATAGGGCTTGTAGGTTCAACAAGATCCCTAGGTACCCAGAGCCAATAAATGAGCTGCACCTTGCAATGGGTTTTCATTCTATACCCGGTAGACAGCAATTCATTTGGTGAAATATAAAGAGTGAAAAATAGGTATCAGAAAACCTTTGTATTTCCAAAATGGGCATAAGAGAAGGTGTTGAAAAGCAGTGGTTATTTGCACATCTCTGAGTTCTGGGGTGCCCATATTAACATGTGAATTATAGGCCATTTCTCAAATAGATGTCTTTTTTACACACTGGGCCTCATTATGACCCTGGCGGTACAGAACCGCCAGGGTCAACGGGGGCGGGAGCACCGCCGACAGGCCGGCGGTGCTCCCTTGGGCATTCCGACCGCGGCGGTAACGCCGCGGTCGGACCGGGACAACTGGCGGTCTCCCGCCAGTTTCCCGCTGCCCAAATGAATCCTCCAAGGCGGCGCAGCATGCTGCGCCGCCTTGGGGATTCTGACACCCCCTACCGCCATCCTGTTCCTGGCGGTTCGCCCGCCAGGAACAGGATGGCAGTAGGGGGTGTCGCGGGGCCCCTGGGGGCCCCTGCAGTGCCCATGCCAATGGCATGGGCACTGCAGGGGCCCCCGTAAGAGGGCCCCGCTAGTATTTCACTGTCTGCATAGCAGACAGTGAAATACGCGACGGGTGCAGTAGCACCCGCCGCACCTTCCCACTCCGCCGGCTCGATTACGAGCCGGCTTCATGGTGGGAAGGTCGTTTTCCCCTGGGCTGGCGGGCGGCCTTTCGGCGGCCGCCCGCCAGCCCAGGGGAAAAGTCAAAATACCCGCCGCGGTCTTGCGACCGCGGTACGGTATTTTGACGGCGGGACTTTGGCGGGCGGCCTCCGCCGCCCGCCAAGGTCCAAATGAGGGCCACTGTCTTACATTTGGAAGACAAAAATGTAGAGAAAGACAAGGGGCAATAACACTTGTTGTGCTATTCTGTGTTTCCCCAAGTCTCCCAATAAAAATGATACCTCAACGGGTGGGTAGGCCTAATGCTCGTGACAGGAAACGCAACATGGATACATCACATTTTTACATTGAAATCTGATGTGTTTTTTGCAAAGTGCTTAGCTGTAGATTTTGGCCTCTAGCTCAGCCGGCACCTAGGGAAACCTACCAAACGTGTGCATTTTTGAAAACTAGACACCTAGAGGAATCCAGGATGGGGTAACTTGTGGGGCTCTCACCAGGTTCTGTTACCCAGAATTCTTTGCAAACCTCAAAATTTGGCCAAAAAAACACTTTTTCCTCACATTTGGGTGACAGAAGGTTCTGGAATCTGAGAAAAGCCACAAATGTCCTTCTACCCAGCGTTCCCCCAAGTCTCCCGATAAAAATAGTACCTCACTTGTGTGGGTAGGCCTAGTGCCCGCGATAGAAAATGCCACAAAACACAATGTGGACACATCACATTTTCCCAAAGAAGACAGACCTGTTTTTTGCAAAGTGCCTAGCTGTGGATTTTGGCCTCTAGCTCAGTCAGCACCTAGGGAAACCTACCACACCTGTGCACTTTTGAATACTAGACACCTAGGGGAATCTAAGATGGGGTGGCTTGTGGGGCTCTCACCAGGTTCTGTTACCCAGAATCCTATGCAAACCTCAATATTTGGCAAAAAAAACACGTTTTCCCCACATTTCGGTGATAGAAAGTTCTTGAACCTGAGAGGAGCCACAAGTTTCTTTCTACACAGCATTTCCCCAAGTCTCCCGATAAAAATGGTACCTCACTTGTGTGGGTAGACCTAGTGCCTGCGACAGGAATAGATCACACAACAGTCAATGTTGGTCCTTACATGAGGCTACTGTTGACCCTGGGGTGATCCATTCCTGACGCAGGAACTAGGTACAGGCACTCAAGTGGGGTAGTGTTTTTGTCAGGACAGGTGAGGAATCACTAGGTGGTAGGAATTCTGTAGAGCTCAGCATATTCCTGTAGTTTGTGTGACAGAAATTCAAGACAAAATAGAGTTTTTATTCAACATTTCAGTTTTGGAGGGTATTCTGGGTAAGAAAACTTTGGGGAATCCACTCAAGTCACACCTCTGTGGACTTCCCCAGATGTCTAGTTTCCAGAAATGTCTGGGTTTAGTATGTTTCCCTATATGACCGCTGAGCCCAGGACCAAAAACACAGGTGCCTGCCTTACAAAACCAGTTTGTTTTGTGATAGATAATTTGATGACTCCACAATATGATTTGGGCTGTGGAATTTGGGGCTGAACTGTATCGGGGAGCTCCCAAGAGAGCACACACTCTCTGTGCTAGCCGCCCCATTCAACTGCGCTGCTGGGTTGGGCTAACCCGCTATTGTACCGTTGCACAGACTGTGCTTGCGAAGGGACAGCAGGACTGTCCTCATCACCTCCCTCATAATTACTGGAAGAGGAGTTATCGAATGGGACTCCTCTGAAACTGAAAAATCACTCCCAGAGTCTGTGCCATTGTCCTAGCCCTCAGATGCTGTCTCAGTCTCTGATCCTTTGTCAGATCTGTCCTCTATAACCCGAGTGAGGGCATGAGCAGCAGTCATCCAACGAGATGCCATCTCTGCTACTGGCTAAACTGTTGCTCTTTAACACTAGCCTACGTAGACAGTCACAAAATTGCTGGTGTGTGTGTGATACGTGCAACAGTAGAGGTCACTTTACCTGCACTTCTTCCCTCAATCAGCACGTTCTTTCAAGACACTCAAAAACACCTTGGCACATACCAATCATCACAGTCTTTAGCACCTCTAGCGCCCAGTCTAGCAATCATTATTAGTGCTCCCACTCCCATGTCCTCCTCCTCGGATTCCTTCATTACCACCCAGCAAAAATGCCCTTCATCTCTCCATAGCTGCCCCTGCATATACATTTCATTTGTATTATAGCGCAGGTAATGGATGTCTTTACTAATGTACTCAGCTAATTACATAAAATACATATTTGCTCTTTGCAGTAAGCATATCAACCTTCTGTGCTTCTTTATGGCACCAAAGCTGCCACTAGACAAAAGTCTGATCCTTTTGTAGATGAAACATAATCACAAGACTTACTTGACTTTTTTTATTGCTGCCTAAAAGCTACAGTTGAAACGCATCAGTTGAAGTATGTGCATTGCTTTGAAGATGCAAGCTGCAACTGCAAGACAACAGGTCTTATATATATCTATATATATATATATATAGATCACTTTTATATGCATGTTTGGTTTTCCTGGGGGCCGATCACAGGCCCCAGGGAAACCACACATGCATTGACAAAAGTGATATCTATATATATATATATACATATATATATATATATCTATATGTATATATATGTATATATATATCTATATATATATATATATATACATATAGATATATATATATATATATGTAGATAGATATATACATATATAGATCTATATCTATATAAATCTATATATTTTTTTAGTAATTGTATGGCTTCCTTGGGAGCCAAAATGCCCCCAGGGAAACCCTACAACTACTAATAAAAAAAGTATTGTCCCCACAGGGGGTCGCCCTGCCCACGGGCGACCCCCTGTCAATTTCTTTTTTTTTTATTTAGCCCCTGGAGGTGAGGGGGGAGCGCGATCGAGCTTGATCGCGCCTCCCCAAGGTACACCTACCTTTATGTAAAAAAAATTGACCCCGGGGGGTGGCCCGTTTTCCAAGGGGGCAGACCCCCCAAGTCAAATCCCTGGCGCAGCTGTGCTGTGATCGAGGGCCAGGAAACACGTTCAGGAAGGCCTTGTGTGAAAGGGGAAAGTCTCACCTTTCACACAAGGCCTTCCCAAATGTCGGGAGGGCCGTTTTACCCATCAGATCAGGAAGCGGCCTTAAGGCCGCTTCCTGCTCCAATGGGGAAAACAAAACTGTGACGTCAGCGCGCCGCAACGTCACAAAGGGGCGGGTGGGGGTAGACACGGAAGATCTTCCGTGTCTCCTGGGGTTTTTTAACGCCCTCCCTGGTCGCTACTGGTCGTGACCCGCATCAGGGAGCTAGTGTGGGTGTCGGCCAGTGGCCGACGCCCGCACCAAAGGGGTTACTCCTACTGGAAATAACAAAGATCCAATTCCCTTATTAGGTATGACCATCATGTGTTTATGGTTCAAGGAAAGTTCAACCGTTGGTAAATTTATGTGACAGAACAGCGTTCAAACCCATTAGACTGGAGACACCAGAAATAATTAGGAATGGAATTAGACTCAAATAATCCTGAACAGGTCCTAGTGTGAGAAATCAAATACAGGCAAAGTCACATGTGAAGAATTCCCTGAACAGTTTGCAGATAAGTTAGGCCTTCTGCGTGATTACCTACATAAGATCAAATTAAAATACAATGAGCATCCAGTTGTTCATAAAGCAAGACTTGTACCCCATCTGATAGAAGGACCATTGAGGGAGGAACTAAGGAATTTAGAAAAGCAAGGTATAATTGAATCAATAGATTGTTCTGAATGGATTGCCCTGATGGTAGTCACAAGTAAGGCTGATGGAAGAGGGCTACACCTATGTGTAGAACTGGAGAGATCTCAATGCAAATATATGGGTTGAAAGATTTCCCCTCCCCAGAATAAACTAAATAATAAGAATGGTTGACAAGGCATGCTGTTTTAGCGTGTTTGACCTTTCATAAGCCTGTCACTAGGTAGAACTACACCCAGATTCCAGGTCATTTACTTCCTTCATCACATCCTTCAGAGCAATCAGATACCACAGAATGCATTTGTCTTAGCCTTCGCTGCTGTGGTGTATCAGAGAACAATGCAACAAGTCTTAAAAGGGTTAAACAAAGTATTGTGTTTCCAAGATGATGTGTTAGTCTATGGTAGTTCTGAAACAGAACACAATGAAAATTTAAGGGCCCTGAGAAAAGCTGGAATAAACTTGAAGTTAGACAATGCCAAATAGGGGTTTGTTCCATTAAGTACTTAGGACACACTGGCCCTCATTACAACCCTAGCGGTAAATCCCGCTTACCGCCGTGCAGAAGACCACCAACATACCGCTGTTGCCGTGGAATTCCGCTACAGGTATTACGACCCACAGCTCGGAATCCGCCACAATACAGACACCCACACAAGTCTGCCACACCAAAGGTCAGTGATAAACTGGCGATAACAAAACCGACACCGTCATGCCAACAAGAATACGCCCACACTATCACGACCCACGAATCAACGCGGCGGACTTTCAACCGCGGTAAACCATTGGCGGTACACACAGCCGCGCTCAAAATACACACACACTTACAAAACTCCACCACATTGGACAATTCCAAATACACACACCTGATACACATACACACACCACACCCACACACCCAATCCAATATAAAACACTCACCCACATTACCCACAAACCCTTACAACCAGAAATTAAAGCAGGCCAGAGAGATACACTACCTTAAACAACAACAGCATCCACAGACACACAACACCATCACTTACACAACATCCACGCACCTCAAACAACACACACCAACACATCCCCTCACACATCACAACAGACACCACCTCACACATCACCCACACCACATCATGGCACCTCAACGACACCCCAGGTTCTCTGAGAAGGAACTCAGGGTCATGGTGGAGGAAATCGTCCGGGTAGAGCCACAACTATTCGGATCACAGGTGCAGCAGACCTCGATTGCAAGGACGATGGAGCTATGGCGAAGAATTGTCGACAGGGTCAACGCAGTGGGACAACATCCAAGAACACGGGATGACATCTGGAAGAGGTGGAACGACCTACGGGAGAAGGTGTGTCCCGTGGTCTCCAGACACCAGATTGCAGTGCAGAGGACTGGCGGTGGACCCCCACCTCCTCCCACACAACTAACAACATGGGAGGAGCAAGTCTTGGAAATTCTGCATCCTGAGGGCCTCGCAGAAGTAGCAGGAGGACTGGACTCTGGTAAGGCAAATCTTTACTACTTTATCCCCCACTCTACCTGCATGTCATCACATACCCCACCCTTACCCTCACACCCATCACCCCAACAACCCACAGATACCCCACCAACACAACCCACATATCCCAAAAACAAGCCCTGCATGTAACATGTAACAGCCATCACCAAAGCATGTCCAGTACAGAAACCCACACAGACCCCCAAACAAATTTCACACAAGGACCAAGCCAAGAATGCAAGCACTGGAGTAGAGGGTCACTCACCCATTGCACACAATGGCACACACAGATGCAATAAATATGCTTTTACACCCCTACAGGACCCCTAGCCAACGTCACCGGACAGGAGTTGCCAGACATATCCAGTCCCCCACAGAAGAGACCCACAGTGATGACAGCAGCTCTGCACGCCTGGATCAAGATGACCAGCCCGACCCATCAGGGACCTCGGTACAGTCGGTTCCCCTGACACAGTCACAAGCCACCACAGAGCCTCCCCCCTCAGAAAACACCAGCACAGCACCCACCCAGCGAGCCCATCCCTCTGTCCCCAGGACACGTCAATCAGCAGTGTGTCCACCACTACAGGGAACCCAGGCAACCCCACTAACACAGGACGATCAGGCACCTGGGGGCAGTGGCAGTGGGCACACTGTTCAGGGGACAGAGGCACAGGACCACAGGGAAGCTGGGAGGACTGCTGTGTGACAGGGGGAGGACAGGCCCATTGAACCCACTCTCCACAAGGCCCTCTCCAACATCATGGGAGCTTACCATCATTCCCAGGAAACAATGGCAATGGTACTGGCCAAGTTTCAGGAGGCCCAGCGGCTGCAGGAGGAACACTACCTTGGGATCAGGGAGGGCTTGAAGTCCATTAACAACACCCTGGTCACCATTGCAGGGGTGCTGCAAGACCTTGTCAACACCAGGAGGGACACAGTGGCACAACAAGGGGCCCCTGACACTAGCCTGAACGATGAACAGCCCTCTACCTCCGCCGGCGCTAGTGGACAGGAGGCACCACCACAGGAACACGACACCAGCACCCCACCCCCGGCCGATGGAGAACCACCCCGCAAATGGTCCCTGAGATCCAGGAACAAGACAGAGAACATTGCCAAGACCCCCTCCAGGAAATGAGACCCCCCTGAATGTCACCCTCTGTCCCACTTTGTCACCCTGTCCATCCTTCAACTGCCATTGCTCCACTTTCGATGCCCCTTTGGACAATGCACCTGTGAAACAAATAGACTGGACTGTGCCATGGACATTCCTCCACCATCCCCCCAGCCCATTTTACAACCCCCTCCACTTATTAGCACAGAAATAAACACACTTTAATCACAAAACAATCTGTAGTCAGTCTATGCTTTCACAAATGTGTAATTGCAATAACCATGGAATATAGCAATGTCAATTTACTTGTGCACATACCAATGTAACACAGCTGTAGGCCAGGAGGAAACACTGGAAGTATTGCATGATTATGTTGTTTCAGATGTCGATATCCTCTTCTTCTGCCTCCTCTTCTTCACTGTCCACAGGCTCCACAGCTGCCACAAGACCACCATCTGGCCCATCCTTCTGCAGAAAAGGCACCTGCCGTCGCAAAGCCAGGTTGTGTAGCATACAGCAGGCCACGATGATCTGGCACACCTTCTTTGGTGGGTAGTATAGGGAACCACCTGTCATATGGAGGCACAGGAATCGGACCTTCAGGAGGCCGAAGGTGCATTCGATCACCCTCCTAGTTTGCCCATGTGACTCATTGTAGCGTTCCTCTGCCCTTGTCCTGGGATTTCTCACTGGGGCAGTAGCCATGACAGGTTGGGGTAACCAGAGTCACCTGCAAATATCGAGGGACAACTGTTAGACACACACTAACCCGTAGGGACAACCCCAGACCCAGACACATATTCACACTGTATTGGGTCCTTGGCCTCACCTATTAGCCACACACGGTGCCTCTGTAGTTGACACATCACATAAGGGATGCTGCTATTCAGCATGATGTAGGCGTCATGCACTGCACCAGGAAACTTGGCATTCACCTGGGAGATGTACTGGTCTGCCAAACATACCATCTGTACATTCATGGAATGGTAGCTCTTCCGGTTTCTGTACACCTGTTCACTCTTGTGTGGCGGTACTAATGCCATATGTGTCCCATCAATGGCACCAATGATGTTGGGGATATGTCCCAGGGCATATAAGTCACCTTTCACTATAGGCAAGTCCTGCACCTGAGGGAACACGATGTAGCTGCGCATGTGTTTCAGCAGGGCAGACAACACTCTGGACAATACGTCCCAAGGCTGGGACATCACTGATGCCATGGCCACAGTTGCTTGAAAAGACCCACTTGCGAGGAAATGGAGTACTGACAGGACCTGCACTTGAGGGGGGATTCCTGTGGGTTGGCGGATTGCTGACATCAGGTCTGGCTCCAACTGGGTACACAGTTCCTGGATTGTGGCACGGTCAAACCTGTAGGTGATGATCAAATGTCTTTCCTCCATTGTCGACAGGTCCACCAGCGGTCGGTACACCGGAGGATTCCGCCATCTCCTCACATGTCCCAGCGGACGGTGCCTAGGAAGGACAACAGCGAGCACAGAGTCAAACAACTCAGAGGTATGTAACCACAGTCTACACAGAACACCATTCATACACAAAATCTGGCCTGTATGTGTGTTGAGAGTAGGCCTAGGCGTGACCGCCACGGACGTGACCGCCATTTTCTAGCTGTTGAATCACTCGATATCTGATCTTCGACAGGAGAGGACCTACTCTGCAAGTGCTGCTGTGACCTCGGTCTGGAAGAGACAATGGCTTGTGCGTCTGGGGAAAGGGCCCCTGCCTTCACATCGGAGGAGTTGGAGAAGCTCGTGGACGGGGTCCTCCCCCAGTACACGCTACTCTACGGTCCTCCAGACCAACAGGTAAGTACACAGGGAGCATGCTGTATGGGCTATGCCTGTGTGGAGAGGGCTGGTTGTAAGAAGGAAGGGGGCAGAGTTCTGAGTGAATGAAAGACGGTGGGTGCATGTGCCACATGGCAAGGGTAGGGATGGGGGACACTCACTTTGACAGTGCAGTTGGTAATGACTTCTCTTCTTCCCCTGTACATGTCATGTAGGTCAGCGCCCACCAGAAGAAGGATATTTGGCGTGCCATCGCCAAGGACGTCTGGACCCTGGGGGTCCACCACAGACGGAGCACCCACTGCCGGAAGAGATGGGAGGACATTCGCCGCTGGAGCAAGATGACGGCGGAGGCTCAGCTGGGGATGGCCTCCCAACGTGGGAGGGGTGCCCGTCGAACCATGACCCCCCTGATGTTCCGGATCCTGGCGGTGGCCTACCCTGAGTTGGATGGGCGCTTGAGGGCATCACAGCAGACACAAGGGGGTGAGTACACTCTCATTCTGCTGACTTTGCGCGCAGTGCAGGGGTCTGGGTGGGGGAGGAGGGCTGTGGGTTTCCCTAGGCCAGGGCGAGTTCCGTAGGCTATGCCCCTTTGTAAGGCATGGCCCTGTGGCCCCCCACCCCACCTCTGTAGAGTGCCAAGTACAGCTATTCATGCACCTGTGTCATCTATATGTGCAGATGTCGTCCATAGCTTTGTAGGCCATTTCCCAGGAATTGCACTGTAGATCCCAACAGCGCGACGTAATGCAGGGGGCTGCTGTCTTGTCCGCCAACGGTAGCGGTAATCCATGCACTCAACCCGTCTTTCTTCTGTTTCCCCCCCCTCTTTTTGTGGTCTCCGTGTTCTTGTGTGCATTAGCATCATCAGGCGGAGGTGGAGTGGCACCGGAGCACGAGGGAGCTGCATCCCACATGGGCATGGAGGCCCACACTACGGACTCTGAATACACCAGTGGGACGGAGGGCGAGGGGAGCACCACAGCGGTCACAGGATCTGCAACCAGTGACACAGACTCGTCCTCCGATGGGAGCTCCCTTGTGGTGACGGCAACATCTGTGCCCCCCACTTAAACAGGTACAGCCACCACCCCCTCCTACCAGCACCGCCCTCCCAGCAGCCCCTCAGCCTTCGCCCGTGCCTGCTCACCCAGGAGGGTGGGCATCACCTTCGCCCCAGGCACCTCATCCCCTGCCCCTGTCACCTCTGCTGCCCTCAGCGAGGAGGCCATTGGCATCCTCAGGTCCCTCACTGTTGGGCAGTCTACCATTTTGAATGCCATCCAGGGTGTAGAAAGGGAGTTTGCACACACAAATGCATTCCTGGAGGGCATTCATTCTGGTCAGGCTGCCCTTCATCGAACTGTTCAAACTCTGGCCTCAGCACTGATGGCAGCCATTGTCCCTGTGTCTAGCCTCCCCCCTCCAACTTCCTCCACCAAGACCCAATCCCCTGTACCTCTGCCTATCCCAAGCACACCATCAGACCAGCCTGCACACACCTCACCACACAAGGGAAGCTCAGGCAAACATAAGCACCACACATCCCACAGTCACTCACGCAAGCATCACACACATACAGACACACCAACATCCACTGCCTCCACTGTGTCCCCCTCCTCATCGTCTCCCTCCTCTCTCCCAGTCTCGTCTACACTCATACCTGCATGCACTACAACTACAGCCATTACGTCCCTCTCCAGCACACCCACCACCACACCCCGCTCACGTGCAGTCACCACCCCCACTACCATTTACACGTCCCCGAAGATACACAAACGCAGGCACACACCCATCCAACAGCCATCCACCTCACGACAGCCTCCAGCGCATGCACCTGCACCCAAATCCACAAACGTTACACCTCCTACAACCACCACCTCTCCCTCCACTCCCAAACCCCCTCCAGCTACCCGTCCCAGTGTTTCCAAACAACTTTTCCTGTCCAACCTAAACCTATTTGCCACCACCCCCCGTCCAACTCATAGGTCCCCTACTAGCACCTCAGCCACAAAATCACTGGACCAGTGGTGCCTGTTGTCACAGGTATGTGGAGTGCACCGGCCACCAGGCCAGCCAGTGTATCACGGAGCCAGGGCAAAGCCAGTCCCCCCGTGAAGCACCAGAAGTCGGCCAGTGCCCGGCAGGAGAGGGGGAAGACTCCAGCCACCCAAGCCGCTCACAGGGGACCAGGGGGAGTGTGGACTCAGCTGTGACTCCTCCCAAGGTGGGAAAGGGGCTGAAGAAACCCGCAAAGTCAGGGAGGAACAGCACGGCGGAGAAGACCGACATCATCCCCGCTAGCCAGGAGGCCACCGCCAGCCCCATCGTCGCTGTCCAGGAGGACCCCGCCAGTCACAGCCCAGCTGCCCAGGAGGTCCCCGCCAGCCACAGCCCGGCTGCCCAGGAGGGCCCCACCAGACACAGCCCAGCTTCACAGGAGGGCCCTGTAAGCCACAGCCCAGCTGCACAGGAGGGCCCCGCCAGCCACAGCCCAGCTGGGCAATGAAGGACTGCCAAGTCAAGCACCTCTGAACAGGGCAAGGACCGCCAAGTCAAGCACCGCTTAACAGGGCAAGAACCGCCAACTCAAGCACCGCTGAACAGGGCAAGCACCGCTGAACAGGGCAAGGACCGCCAACTCAAGCACCGCTGAACAGGGCAAGGACCGCCAACTCAAGCACCGCTGAACAGGGCAAGCACCGCTGAACAGGGCAAGGACCGCCAACTCAAGCACCGCTGAACAGGGCAAGGACCGCCAAGTCAAGCACTGCTGAACAAGGCAAGCACCGCTGAACAGGGCAAGCACCGCCAACTCAAGCACCGCTGAACAGGGCAAGGACTGCCAAGTCAAGCACCGCTGAACAGGGCAAGCACCGCTGAACAGGGCAAGCACCGCCAAGTCAAGCACTGCTGAACAGGGCAAGGACCGCCAACTCAAGCATCGCTGAACAGGGCAAGGACCGCCAACTCAAGCACCGCTGAACAGAGCAAGCACCGCTGAACAGGGCAAGCACCGCCAAGTCAAGCACCGCTAACCCATGAGCGGCAGGGGCAGTGACGCAACGGGGACCGTCACGGGGTGAGTGATGCACTCTGGGCACCAGTCCCCCTCAAGAACCAGTGGAGACATGCATCCACTCCGTCTGTCCTTGGCAGGATGAAGCACTCTGGGCACCAGTCCCCCTCCAGAACCAGTGGAGACATGCATCCACTCCGTCTGTCCTGCACAGGATGAAGCATTCTGGGCACCAGTCCCCCTCCAGAACCAGTGGAGACATGCATCCACTCCATCTGTCCTTGGCAGGATGAAGCACTCTGGGCACCAGTCCCCCTCCAGAACCAGTGGAGACATGCATCCATTCTGTCTGTCCTGCACAGGATGAAGCACTCTGGGCACCAGTCCCCCTCCAGAACCAGTGGAGACTGTTATCCACTTGAGAGACTGTGGCTTTGCACACCCCAGGATTGAACAGTGGGCAAACCACCCACTTGGGAGACTTGAGAGACTGTGGCTTTGCACTCCTCAGGATACAGCAGTGGGCAACCCACCCACTGGAGAGACTTGAGAGACTGTGTCTTTGCACTCCCCAGGATACAGCAGTGGGCAAGCCACCCACTGTAGAGACGTGAGAGACTGTGGCTTTGCACTCCCCAGGATTGAACAGTGGGCAACCCACCCACTGGAGAGACTTGAGAGACTGTGGCTTTGCACTCCCCAGGATTGAACAGTGGGCAAACCACCCACTGTAGAGACTTGAGAGACTGTGGCTTTGCACTCCCCAGGATTGAACAGTGGGCAAACCACCCACTGTAGTGACTTGAGAGACTGTGGCTTTGCACTCCCCAGGATTCAACAGTGGGCAAACCACCCACTGTAGAGACTTGAGAGACTGTGGCTTTGCACTCCCCAGGATTGAACAGTGGGCAACCCACCCACTGTAGAGACTTGAGAGACTGTGGCTTTGCACTCCCCAGGATACATCAATGGGCATGGAGCCCCCTCGTGGATCTGGCGTGGTGCACTCATCCGGCAGAGGTGCCCCCCCTTCCCTTCCCCCTGAGGTGCCTGTTGTGTTTCTATCTGATGCCCCTGCAGTGTTCTCTCCGTCATGTTTGGGTATCTTGTTTGGGCCTCGCCCATGCATTTTGGGCCCAGTGGTCCACGGACTATGAATGGTGCATTACCTGGACTACTATTCGTGGTATATATTTTGTTAATAGTGTATATATGTATATTTTTGCTAGCTCTATTTTGATATATTACAATGGTTACACTCATTTCCTTTTGTCTTTGCATTCTTCGGGGGGGTTGGTGGGTGTTACTGTAATGTTTGAATATGCATTGGTGTGTGTGTTGTAGTGGGTGAGGGTGGGGGTTGGGGTGTTGCGTGTGTGTGTCCCTGTTTTTTGCCTTCCCCCTCCCCTATGTCGTAGGTGCAGTACTCACCGTGGTCTTCACTGCCGGCGTTGGTGCTCCTGGTACAGGAGCAGGAAGACTATCGCAGGAAGAATATAGAGTTCCGGCTCCATGGAGTCGTCGTTCCTCGTGGAGTGTGTAGAGGTGAGCGTTTTCCCTTCGAAATGCCTGTTTCCGCCGTGTTTTTATCCGCGGTGAATCCGCCCAGGAAAAGGTGGCGGATTGGCATGTCATAATAGTGTGGGCGGTACATTGTCTCCCGCCTGTCTGTTGGCGGTGACCGCCACGCTGTTTGTTTGTACTGCCGTGGCGGTCTGAGTGTTAAAGTGGCTGTCTTTGTTGGCGGTTTCTGCCACGGTCGTAATTGCAAAAAAAATTCCGCCGGCCTGTTGGCGGTCTTACTGCCGCTTTAACACCGTCCGCCAGGGTTGCAATGAGGGCCTAAGTCTTCCTTCAGGTTTTGGGTGTGGCATTCTATATGTAGCCAGAATGGGGCACAATGTGTGTATCTAGCATGCAAAGAGAGGGAGCCATTCGGTGTGCCAGGCAGTATGATTCCATGTGGGGAAAACGGAGACCCCCCAGCAAGGTATCAGTGTACAGTTTAGCACTCTTCAACCTGGGTCTCCTCCCAACCCACACAAATCACAGTTTAGTTCTCAATGTTGTTATGGATTCGCTTCAGATAATTAAGGAGCAGTATGCCAAACAAATATTAAACCGAGGAGCTATATTTATTTTTATTATTTTGGCCCTACCTCTACCTTGAGTCTTGGGTTCATATGATTCCACAAGTACTTTAAACTATTTGTCAGCCTTTGCAAAGGTAGAGTATTTTAGGATGATTTCATGGTCAGAGGTAAAGGCATTGCTTCACATTTTTCAGGTTTCAGGCTGTGATATGGTCACCAGGGTATCATCAGCATGAAAGAACACCTTAAACCTCCCCAGCAGCAGTGTAGATCCCCTTTATCTGTTTGTTACCCCATATAGCTCTCGCCAGTGGTTGCAGCACCAGGATGAATAGGTGAGGTGACAGGAGGCAACCTTGTCTAGTTTCCTGGTGAATCTGGATGAAAGAGGATTAATGCCCCTCACAGATGGCCGAGGCAGTCGGGTGACAGTACATACCTCTAGTTAAAATGTCAAGTGCTGACTGAAACCCACATGATTCATTGTCCGAAACAGAAAGTCTCATCCTACTCTATTGAAAGTCTTCTTACCGTCCAAGGAGAGGGGGACCTTCTACTTCAGATCTGCCTGGACCTTCCAAGTGACATGAAAGAGCATTTGCAGGTGGTTAGCATTGGACCTACTGGGAACAAATCCCACTTGTATCGAGTGTACCAGGGAGGAGATGACATGTTTCAATCTGTTTACCAGTACCTTGGCCTGTATTTTGGTGTTTGCATTAAGTAACAATATCAGCCTATAACTCAAGGAATCTAGTGAGTCTTTACCCAGTTTATGGATGACAGACAACCCAGCTCTGGGGAACTCTGCATCTAAATGGCCTTTATTGAGAGTTTTCCTGGACCACCAACATCACAAGAGGGATGTTCAGGGGTTTAGTGATCTTATAGAGTTCTAAGGAGAACTCTTCTTCCCTGGGGGCTGTACCGGTGGCCATGCTGTCAATTAATCATGCCATTTCCTCCTCAAAGTCAGCACCTTCTAATACATCCTCGTCAGCCGGGGAATCAGGGGATTCCCAAAAAAGGCCTTTTTTCACTCCTGCCTCAGGTTAGATCTCTGAAGCGTATAGGGACTTATATTATTTAGGGAACTTATGAGTGATATCCATCTGATTGGTCACTATTCTACTGCAGTGGTAGGGAGGGTCGGGATTGATCTGTAACTAGTCTATTTCACTTACCTAGCCAACATCTATCCCACCTTTTCACCTCATTCATAATGTCCCTGACAGAGATGACAGAGGGATTTCTCCGACTCAACGTGTATGCATCGTTCAGGTCTGATCTGGCTTTTGATAAGGCATGTAGATTAAGGTACCTGAGAGATAGAGTATGCATCCATCAGCAAGTGAACCATCAGCTCTAACTCAGTTTTAGACTCCCTATGTCGTTTTTTCACCATGGCTGCATCACCCATCAAGAACCCATTCAAACAAGCTATTCCAACTTCCCACGGAGTTTGTGTGAAGGACACTGTTTCAGCATTTTCTGGGAGAAATACTCAAAGGTGGGAACGTAGTCCTTCCTTGCGCTTGGGATCTCAGTGTTGGGCAATGTTCATATTGCATGGCCCTCTGAGGGGCACTGTCAAGTCCACCTCTGGTAAGATATCAGTTAGGTCCTGGTCCAATATGTTTCATAGCACTATAGCGGATTGCACTAGCTGTTGCACCAGCCTCATTGATGCCAGATAAATATCTATTATAGTGTGGACATTATGTGGGCATGACGTCAAGGCATAGTTCCGCTCATCAGGGTGAAGCAGATACCATAACAGCCATCGCATGGTGCTGCATCGATTCCAGCAGGGGATGTCTAAACCTAGTGTTCTGAGGGTCAGGCTGACCAGACATGTCAATGACAGGGTAAACAGTAATATTCAAGTCCCCACATAGTAGAACTTTTGTTCAGCCAAATGAGGTCAACAGTCTATCCACGTTCATGAGGAAGTCCATTTTGCCATCTTAGCACCATTTGGGGCATAGACTAAACCTACTATTAGGTGGATCTATCAAATTTCAAGTTTCACAAATATGTATCGCCATCAGGGTCCCCCCATGTCCTAGGAGCCTTAAATGGATGCAACTTATGTAGGTGTGTTGTCACTATGTGGAGCAGTCATAGCTACGGGAGTTGAGAGGAGTGTTCACTAGGCCAGCTACACTTATCCCCCTTAGAGCCTGCAGTACCCAGGCTAAGAGAAGCAGAGTAACTTGTGTGTTAGAAGAGAAGTGGGAAGGTGTGGAATGGGCAGAGATCAGTACAGAGATAGATGGAGTTTAGGGAGGGATGCGCCCTAGAACAAGAACTGCTGTGGGTCTGAGGAAAGGGGATAGTTACTCAACCTATCACAGAGGAACCACTGAGCCAACTAGGAAGACGATTGCCATAGTTGGCATGTACTAATGCCTATCCTGTCAGGAGTTCCTCTCATGAGGCAAGTATAATGGATCCCTCAACCGCCTGCCCCAAATGGAGGGGAAGGGGAGGGACACAGGCAACTAACAAAAGGGGCAAACATAGCAAGAACAATAATATTAACAGGGTAGGGGTCGAGAAGGAGGAGAGGACAGCAGTAAATAAGCCACTTATCAAATCCAATAATCCATATTACTGTTAGCAGATACCAAATGTATACTAATTTGTCCAATCCCGGCCCACCAGCCTCTCCAAACCTGTGTTGATCAGAGAGTGTAGAGTCTCAGAGAATAATCCAGAGCCCAAAAAAGGGTATCTGATACAGGTCATAGATTTAAAGGTAATCTTGATTTGTTTCTCAATGTCTCTTGTGTCTTGGATTGAGGTTTGCCACTTGTACTATTCTCTTTGTCACAGACTCCCATCTCAAGCCTTCAGTTTGGTCTTAGTCTTTATCAGTCTCATACATGACAGGGCCCTTCTCCATCAAGGCATCCATGCCAGAGTCCTGGAGCTCATCCACATAGGTCTCAAGATTTTCCTCAAACTTGTGCGTGTGTGTGTCCATGCATTATGACAATAATCACTGCCTGCTTCAGTAAGCCATAGTTGATATTGTTTTTCCATAATCAGTCGTAGAGATAAGAATTTCTTCCTTTTAACATTGGTGTCAAAGGAGAACTGTGCTGCAAATAATACTGTAGAGTTTTTGTATTGACATGTCCCATGCTTCTTAGCAGAGAGAATAATCTGCCGGGCCTGTTGGTGGCACATGCAGCAAATTAGGAAGTGCATAGGTTTAGTAGAGTTGGATCTGCTATGTTTTCTTACCCTGTGTGCTGTGTGAAACTCCAGAGGGGGATTAAAGGTGAGACCAAGCTTCGTTATGTGAAGGAAATTATGATGACAAAGAGATCATCTTTTTCAGCATTTTCAGGCCCACCTATGATGCGTACGTTATCCCGGCATCTATAATCTTCCAAATCAACGATCTTCATACATAATCACCTGAGTTCACTGTCTCTGTATGGGGCATTTTCAACCTGACTTTCAAGATCCTTGATCCTCCCATCAAAGAGGGTGATCTGGGAGCGAAAGGGAGAGATTGTATCTCTGCCATCATAGCTCCAACCGCGGGGTTCACACAAGCTATAGGCAGCACGATGACAAATAATGTCAGATAATTCCTTCAATAACATTGTGTGGGCAGATGCAGTCACAGCTTTTGCTGTCGCCATGACTGAGAGGTGGAGCATCATCTGTGTATGTTTAGCAATTGCTTCTGAGATCAGCAGTTGCCTGACAGGTTTAGGTTTCAGCATGGCATATATCAGGCATGGGAGAACATGGCTGACTCAAATGTGGGGCAGCAATTCCCAACTCCAGGGAGCAAACTTGAAGGAGTCAAGATATGCCAAGTCAGTAATATAGAAGAGATACTGAATCAGAGGCAGCAGAGACATTATGGGGTGCTTGGACATAATATTGTTTTAAAAATATTGAGCTACAGAAATATTGGTAAAAAAATATTGTGAAAGGAAAATATTGTGATGCAGAAATATCATTGTTCTTAATATCAACTTTTTAATTAAGTAATATTGTTTCCAAAAATATCTGTGGTTTTATTATCGTTTCAGTAATATAGTTGTAAATAACATTGTTTCTTAAACTTTAATAATTTAATGTGCTTTAGTAATATATTAATTATACATGATAAATATTATTTGTATAAATGTTAACAATATTATCAAATACAGTTTGTAATTTTTAATTATTTATAATTTTTTATTTAATTGTTATTATTAAGTTATAGTGTTGCAGCGGGATCTGAGAATTGTGGGGGTATTTGGTGAGAAGATAATTAAGTATCAATAATTAATAATCATTTAATAATTTTGTATTAATTATTTATTTGGATATTAATGATGTAAATTATGTAATTATTAAATGTTTTAGTTATATGTGAGGTGCGGGTTGCTGGGCTTGTAAGGGTGTAGGGTGGAAGTTAATTAAATTTAGTTAAATGATGTTTATTTTGTAATTGTTTATTTTCTTAATTAAGTATTAATTATGTTAACTATGTAATTATTACATTTGTCAGTTATGTTCAGTGAGATTGCTGGATTTGTAGGGTATAGAATGTGAAGTTTATTAAGTAAAATTAATTAGCAAATAATTATTAATTTATCATGAATTGTTTAGTTCAATAATAAATATGTAAGGTGTGTAATACTTGTATTTTTTAGGTTACATATCCAATGTGGGCTGCTGGGTTTGTAGGCGCATAGGGTGGAAAGTTAGTTATTAATCAATTAATTAATTAATTAATTATTAATTAATATTTAATTTCTTAATTATGTTAATTGTTACATTTATTTATATTAGTTATCATTCCAATGTGAGCTGGTAGGCTTGTGGGGGTATAGTGTGGTAATTTAATGAAGTAATAAATGAATGACTCATTTCTAAAATAATTTGTTTACTAATCATGTTAATTGTATAGTTGTTTAAATATGTACATATATATATATTTATATATATACATATATATATATATATATATATATATATATATATATATATAATTTTGGGTTGATTAATAAAGTCCATATTACAAGTTTTATATTTGTTATAAGTTAATAGGGTTATGGTTTATAAATGTTATGTGTTTGAAGTGAAGTACTTTCCCTACTATTACACAGACTGGTGTGAGAATAGTAGATTTGAACAGTTCGGAGTCCACAACTTTCCCACCTGTTGCACAGACTGGAGTAGGAAGAGTAAATTTAACCCCTCCCAAGTCCAACTCTTTTCCTACTGTTGCACAGACTGGAGTGGGAATAGTAATTATTACTCCTCCTAAGGCCAACGCTTTCCCTACTGTTATACAGACAGGAGTGAGAACAGTAAATTTGAACCCTTCGGAGTCCAAAACTTTCCCTACTGTTGCACAGACTGGAGTAGGAAGAGTAAATTTAACACCTTCCAAGTCCAATGCTTTACCTATTGCTGCACAGACTCGAGTGGAATAGTAAATGTTACCCCTCCTGAGTCCATCACTTTTCCTGCTGTTGTACAGACTGGAGTTGGAATTGTAAGTTTTACCCTTCCAGAGTCCAATGCTTTTCCTAATATTGCACAGTCTGGAGCGGTAATAGTACATTCTACCCTTCCAGATTCTATTACCTACTGTACTGCTGTACACATTGGGGTGGAAATATTTTATTCAACATTCCCAGACTTTTCAACATTTTTAATAATGTTCAAATATATGTACTATTATTGTTTATTTGTTGCATTTTATAATATCTACTTATATTTGTATATTTTTTATTTAATATTTTTAGTCATTTCTCTTTTTAATTTTTTTAATCTATTTAATTAATATTTGCATTTGATTTATTAATTTGTTTGTTTTATGTATATATATTTGTGTGTGTGTGTTTATATATATATATATATATATATATATATATATATATATATATATATATATATATATATACCACCACACCTAATAAATCCATAGATGGCTTTTGAGACGGCACTCCCAGCTCTTGTGCTCCAACAATCATTTATGTATGCAGATGCCAACCAATGCATTTTGGTCCACCACAGACCTTGTTCACAGTTCACCAGCACCATATTGTAAAGGGCTTCAAACCAAAACTCATGAACATAAACAAAGGACCAATCCAATTCCTAAAGTAAACCATAATTTTGGCAGCCATTTTATACTGCCATTGGAGTCTTTGTAATAAGCAGCTAATAGAAAAAAATATCAGAAGAAATATCTTATACTCCAGAACAATTAACCTCACAAACTGGCAAATGTTATTTTAAAATCCTTTAGGATTGCTCTCAATTTTGTCACAATATGTTTGCAGTATTTCGCTTCATACCGCGATCTCTGAGTTCACATTGTCTCCAGAATTAAACATTATACATACACATTTCCAGGATAAAGGAGCATACATGTTTATAACTCAATTTTACAGTTGCCATAACTTTTCCCATATGTCCAAAACACAGATTCCAATTTTGCCCAAATGGGCTTTCAACCACTACTCGCTATACCACCTCAATCGTCATTTCCACTTTGTGCTATCTAACAAATCACAGTAAAATACGTGCTTGCAGACGGTACTCAATGATAGAGGGTCTATCTGGTCTAACCTACTCTCCATATTAATTACAGATTTTTATTATTGGTCCTGTGAATAAAGAGAAAAACAACCACACCTTTACTCATAAAAAACCCATACTCAAGAAGAAGCAAGATAAGCACCATATAAAAAAACATATGTTATATGAACACATGTAATTCAGTGTCTACATTTAAGCCCCTTGGTTCTAAATAGTCATGTTTGAGTACATATTTAGCTTCTAATCTGAGAAATTCTCTTTCTCTATTCTCACCTCTGGTGCTTCTGAGAATATTGTCAATCACTGAATATTGTAACTGTTTTATTTCACCTTGATGTTCCTTCCAGAAATGTCCAGCCACAGGGTAACTGATGCCCTCATTCTTTTTCACCCTGAAGTGTTGTAGAATATCCTTCTGTGCCTGCAGGATAGTACTCCTTACGTATATCTTTTTGCAACTACATTCCTACTGATATACTGCAAACTCTGTCTTCCATGTGAGGTGCTTCGTGATTTTAAATTCATGCCCAAAATATCTCTGTACTGCTGTAATGTTCCTCCCATGATTGCAAGCTTTACATTTGTTGCATGTGTAGAAACCTGCTTTAGGTTTCAACCAGACAGGACCACCACCCCCCAGGGCATTAAAGATATTGGGTGTGGGGGGTGCACGCACCCCCACAGCCCTGGGAACCATCACCTCCCCAGGGATATACAGGTTGGAGGGGGCCACACGGCCCCCCTCGAAGAGCCTCTGATGCTGGGACCACAACCCCCAGCTCAGGCTCCTGCTGTGTCCTGCAGCCAAGTCACAGCTAAGTCTGCTTTCTGACAGCGGGATCTGTCAAACAGGTCCCACTGTCTAAAATCAGAGTTTACATCTGTCTTTCCTGCACCCCCTATCTTGAATCTCTTTTCTCTCCCGAAGGAGGATAGGCCTGAACATCCATCAGTGTTTAATGATTGTTTATGGGCAGGAAGGTGTCCCTTCCTGTCCATAAACAATCAATAATGTTGTTTTGCTCTTCCTTCAGAATACAGCACACATAGGAAAAGGAAAAACAAGAAGAAATAAAAGTATGTCTCCTCATTGCGTCATTCTAACACCACCCCTGGCGTGCTGTTTTTAGGGCTGCTCAGGTTTACGAATCCTTGTAAATCTGAAACAGCGTCAAAATGCAATTGGTGTTGCAGTGGAATACCCACAGCAACACCCATTGCACGCCCCTTTGATGCAAAGTGGTGTATGTTAAGGGGCCATATTTACAAAGCGGCATTAAGCCACAACAATTGACTTAATGTCACTTCGTAAATATGGGGCAGGGCACTTTGCCACTGAAATGTGAGTGAAAGTGACATTCCGGTAGCACAATGCCATCGTAAAAGAGGACTTCAGTTTGGCATTCCACAAGATCATGCCCACAGTCTAACCCATCCGCAGCTCCTTTTCCTCTTGCTTGCTACCCTCTTTATGCCACTAATCTTCAGTCTTCAGGATCTGCTTACATGAGCCTCACAAGCAGTACCATTGATCAAGTGCTAAGAGGAGTCCATGTGAGTGCTGCACTCTTCTTGGTCGAGCAGAAGTTCTGGGACTGAAATAAAAAAAAACATCCAGGAGCACTAGTACTCAGTACTCAGTCCTCAGTCACATTGCCATTGTTTGTTTTAATAATGATGTAAATGAAAGAGTGAATCCTCACAAAATGTCAGTAGAGTATACTTTTGGTTTTACACCTGAAACAAACAGGTGGAAGTGGAAGATTTTGTGAAATAAAAAAAAAACATAGCTGACAAGGGATTCCATGTCACATATAACACTTTTTAACCAGTTCTGACACTTTGGCTAACATCACTTTGCATTTTGGGGTTTTAAACCCAACAATGATAGTGTTAAAAGCAAAGCTAAACGTCCCACAATTATGGTATCTCGTGTCACAGTGCCACTTGACAGACTTATAAAACGTGTAAAATACAATTTAGTTATTGATTTTGTCTTTTTTTATTTAAGATCATCGGGGATTAAAAAGCCCAGTGGTTGAGATGGCAGAGATGGTCTTTCACATTCTAATGCAATATCTGACTGCTAATAGGCTAACACTAACACTCCTTGGTAAATCAAATGGCATGATAAAATATGTTATTTCCTGGAACAATGGGCAGCAGCAACGGAACCTTTTTTAAGAGACACTGACAGGAAAATAATGTTCTGGCCATAGAACCAGCTATTGGTGGAGCCCAGGCCATATGAGCAGTTCTGTCAGAATGTGAGATAATGATAATGCATGCCATTATATGCATGAAAAGGTCCCAGGAATAGAAGTACTCAATCTGTCTCAAGAGCAACAAATAAACAAATTATTGAGTCATTTTGTTTAGCATCAAAAAACCAGTGATGACCGCCAAACTTGTTATCACTTGAATTCAAAAGCATGGACCAAGTCATGATATTAATTGATCGGTAAGAAACTTAATACAGGCAATGCGCATCAAGGTAATATCATCGTGAGACGGGCTTTCACAACCTTAGAGTGCCTCGTGCACATTATCATTTATGACCACTTGCAGAAATCAAAGAGGTTTATGAGGGGTTTTTGGTGCCTCGAAGAGACCTTCTGAATAAGCACTATTTTATTTATGACAGAGTCAGTAATGGAGGATAATTCAGCCTTTATTCATGTCTCCTCTGCTCCACACCTCTCATCAATCATCGCCTCACAGGATAGAACCCTTAACATTCTAAGGCAAGCTGCCTTACAACTGTCAGAATGTTTCATGTATACTGAAATAGAGAGGACAAACGGGCAGTACCACCTTGACATGTGGATTAATTTGGGGAATTAACATGAGTATCATTCTCTCATCACAATATAACGAGCACATTCAAAATAAACTAGATATTATCCCAAACGGAAATGTAATAGCATATTTTACTAATCTGAATCATATGCATATTTTCCACTTTCTGAAGCACTGACCTCATGAATGTGTTAAAATGCCATTTTGAACCAAGGGGTTCACTTGCGTGGGGCATTAAAAAGAGCAGTTTATAAACAAGTAAAGTGAATGTTCTGCCTTGAATGCTATAATGCTTGGATGCTGGTGGTATGCTAAATGAGAGCTGGCTTTGAATTGCAGTCTTATAGGCTACGGGCACTTCATCTCAGCCCCTTTGGAAATGTTGGTAACTCTTTCACATTTTGGGCAGGGGCATAACTTTGTCAGTAAGTCTGGGGGCGGGGGCTAAGCTTCAGATTTTTCGACAATCAGACTGGTATATAAGGTTAATATACATTACAAAAAGCAGGGTGCATGAGAGGTGATAAAGGGCCATGAAAAAGGAGAGGAATGGGAATTAATAGGGGCACTAAGCGAGAGAAAACACATGTTTTTTGCAAAATAACCAAAGATTTTGAGGACCTTCAAAAAAGAAAGGGAAAGAGTATGCGTGCCTTTTTGTATGTGTGTATGTAAAAAATCCACGTGGAAATAAACCAAGACATCTCACCATACCCGAATGAAGGCACCTGTACTCAACTATTTATCAGAAAGTACAGTTATTAACATCCCCAAACGCCCCTTAAGCTATGCCCCTGACTTTGGGATAGATTCACAAACAAGTCCCACAAGGCAATGCAGTGGGACAACTTGCTTCTCTGAGTGACAGGGAGAGAGCAGGAATGTTACATTGCATTCCTGCCCCGTCCCTGCACTGGTGCACTGTCTGCAGCCTAGCTTCAGCACAGGCACCCTTTGCGTCATGGTGCAAGTGTGTCTGTGTTATAGGCAGTGTTGTTTTTGTGCAGAAAGGGGTACCTTCCTGCACAAAAACAATCCACTGAGGCATTTTCCTCTTTTTTTATATGTGCTGCAGAATGCAGCACATGTAGAAAGAGGAAATAATGAGGAGAAATAGGATACTGTTAAGCCTTTGTTGGGAAGGTGCACCATTATGATGCATGCCCAGGTTTACTAGCCGGAGTCAATATCGGAATGTGCCAAAATCCATGGGTGGATGCATGGGAACCCTCACACTCCACTCATGGAACGCCTTGCCATAGCAGAGCCACGCAAGGTGGAATTTACTAACCCATGCAGAGCCATGCATGGTGGCTTTGTGTAGCTGAGTGAATCTCACTGAAGCCCTTGTGTTGCCTTGCATGACTCAAGGGCAATATAAGGGCTTCATAAATTTGAGCCTAGGACTTTCTTAATGCAAGCATCTGTTAATATACGAGCCTCACACACATCCAGGCAGTAAACAATGTGAAATGTATGGCCAAAACCTTGAACATTTATCATAAATTTTTGGTGGCTCCAAACCCCTCAAGCCCTTACTGTGGTGGTGTTCCCGCTTCCTGAAGCCATCCTGGACCGAGAGTTTGATGTGATTTAGTTGGAGTGCCTGTAATGCCAATGCGATGCGCCCACTTTGAACAGCTGTAGCACACGCTGAAGCTGCTGCCTCAATAGGGTTGCCAGGGCCTTTAAGTGTGACTACACTACATATTGCCCAACAGGTGATTATCCTCTTGTGGGAGTGTTCAGGAGCATATGGAAGGCTTGGTGCTTGAACCCCTGTTAAAAAATGTCCACTTGTACTCCTAGGGGAGTAGGTGAAATCTACAACTTAAAAAGGTTGTCTAGGATTCTGCTCATGTCAAACAATTCATATGCTGTTCCAAGTGCAACCTGTTCATCATATGCCTTTCTTCAAAAGGTTGCATATGTTTCTGCTCATGTCACCATGTGGATTAAAACCTGACATACTGTGTTTAGTTTTTTTGTGCAAACACAGAATCCTTCAATGCTCTACTGTAAGAAACATTCAAATGATCTCCACCTTGAAACCTCATAAGCGCAGACACACAAACATATCGAACAACAGACATTAGACACAACGTCCTACCTACATCCAACAAACTCTGATGAGCTCTGTAGAGGTCGATCATAAAGTTCCCAACAGTACATGCTACCAAGATACACCACATGCAAATATTCACAACGCCAACACCACCAGACTTAGATTATCTCTAACTGCCTGGGAAAGACCATGGCCCTCATTACAACCCTGGCGGTCGGTGTAGAAGTGGCGGTAATACCGCAAACAGTCCGGAGGTAAATAAATTAAATTACAAGCATGGCGGTTACCGCCATGCCAACCGCCACCTCTACACTCCAACCACCAGGGTGTTAATGACTGCTGGGCTGGAGACTTCGGTCTCCAGCCCGGTGGCCGTCACTAGACCGCCTGCGGTATCACGACCCCGCATACAGCCATGGATTTCATGGGGTTCTGTACCACCATGAAATCCATGGCGGTAGGCACGATAGGGGTCTCACCCTCTCCCTCCCAGAGTCCTCCCCCCAAACACACGACCCCCCTACTACCCCCCAAAGGGGGCAGGACCCCCCTCCCCACCCCCCCAAAACATTGACACACACACCCCCAACCCCCTACACACACACTCACATAACTACTACACATACACACAGACACACACTCACACATATACGCACACATGCACACAGACATATACGCACACATTTCCCTTACACAAAACGCCCCCCGCATGCATACACGCACTCACACAACCTGTCTACACACTCACATTCACACCCCCATGCACACACACAACACACCCCCACCCCCCTCCCCTAAAGGACGATCACCTTACCTGGTCCGGTGATCCTCCGGGAGGGAATGGGATCCATGGGGGCTGCTCCACCACCAGCTCCCCATCACCAGAACACCACCACACCGAATCCCGCATTGTGATTCGGTGGGCGGTGTTCTGATGACGTGGCGGTGAAGGTGCAGCAGCCCCCACTTCACCGCTGACCACCAGTATGGCTGTGGGAGGCTTTCCATCCGGAAAAGGGCGGAGGGCTGCCAGCAGTCATGATACGCTGGGCGCAATACCACCTGCACTGGCGGTCTTCAGCACGCCAGTACCTCAGCGGTCTTTGACAAAGACCGCTGAGGTCCAAATGAGGCCCCCTGTAACTTAAATGATGCTTAAGCAACTGGTAAGTGCTCTCCAACATAATTCTCAGACACAGCTCACACACCCATTGCTTATTGAACATGGGATTGCCCCACAATCAGAGTTGGACCAGAGCTAAGTATCCAGAAAATATCATCACTGGATGACTTAAACTCTGGTCTACAATGGGAAGCCTTTATTGGGTGCTGAGGCACCTTCAGACAGACCACAGCAGTATGAGGTCTTACTAGTGAAAGATTGTCTGCAATATACACGTCAACATCATAAATTTATAGAACTCTGACTTTGCAGTAGTCGAGTAGTGTAATGAAGTAGTAAATGTATTTGCTCACACCAGGTGTTTATGTCAATACAAATAGAGCCATTTCCCACTATATGCACTGATTTACGCTATTAGCTAGCTTGAAACCAGTCCAATATCTTTATTACCCTAACTCATAATGTACGTAGCTGATTTTTCAGTACCATATATTCATTCTTCAGACAGCAAGAGATCTATGTGGTAATGAAAGCTGGTAGTCTTAACTATGAGCTAGATTACTAAAGATATCATCTGTGAAGGTTGCATGATGTGTTTACCTTGCTTTTAAAGAGTGGGAAGGAAAGTAAGGAAACATACAGTCTGGCCAGACTGCTTCTGATCTTCCACAAGGCCATGGTCACCATCAACCAAACAACTGTTTAGAAAGTTAACTTCAAGCTGGTTAAATAATATTGCAGTCGATCATTATTCAGAAATCCCAGCTCAGCCATGATAAGTAAAATGCAAAGTATGTACAGGAGTTCTGCTTCTAGAAGCTCATAATTGCAGAATTCTATTCTGTCAGGCTCAGAAATTAGCAAGTCTGATCAAGCACCACTTATGAAATATCTACCGAATATGATCTTTTCTTAATAAAATATTACAGCAAAAATGAAGAGTAACTATGCAGAAATAGGCTGCCTGTGTTCAGATCCTATCCAAGACAATTGGCATATTATTTTTGGATGAATCGATGCATGCACTGAAAATGAGTGAAATACTGAGGGTCACGTTTTCAGGTAAAATATTTGAATTTCTGTCCTCTTTACAGATCATCAGCATGGAGGCAGGATTTCAGGTGCCAAAGCGGAGGTTGATTTCAGAAAAAAACACTGTGACAGAGATTTCACTGTGCTTTTGTGGCGTGGTGACATTAAAAAATTAAAGGTAAGAGATAGAAATGCACTCTTAATTTTGGGGTACTTTGCAAATTTGCTGCTTTATTGGAAGTTTTCCTCTCTGGAAGAACGTCACGGTTTACATAGCAGTCTTTCATGAAAGTGGCACAGCCTAAGATGACAGACTTTCAGTACTAATTTACATAGCCGGATCAACACCATATTTGTAATATCCACCAAGTCCTTAGCAGGATGGAGTCAGTGGAGTCTCCACCGTCACTGTAAATCTTTCGTTCCCCAATTGCAATCAGAGGAGGAAAGACAGGACATCTGTGGTTTTATGATGAAATTCCCATTATTGCCATTCTTTAAATCCGGCACTAGGTTTTGTTTTCTCCAAGTCCTTTTGTGTAGGCTTATCAGGGAACTAAGGGCCGTATTTATACAGCCCTAACGCGCCAGGAGCGTCACTTTTTGTGGCTTAACGCCACCCTGTAAATGCGGCCCCTTCCCATGCAGCATTGTGCGTGGAAGGGGCTTGCAATGAGTGTTGCTGTGGGCATGCCACAGCAACACCCATTGCATTTTGACGCTGCCTTAGATTTATGAAATCAAGTAAACCTGAGGCAGCTCAAAAATCTAATGCCGCCCCAGAGGTGGCGTTAGCACGGCCCAACGAGGAGGAATACTTTTATTCCTCCTCGTTTTTTGCTTTTTCTATGTGTGCTGCATTCTGGCGCACACATAGAAAAAGCCAAATGCCAGAAATGATTGTTTATGTGCGGGAAGGTGTCCCTTCCTGCACATAAACAATCATTTGAAAATGCTGCTTTGGCACTTCTGTGTGTGCTGCATCCCGCAGCACAAACAGAAGTGCCAAAGCCCCATTAGTGGTGCAAGGATGCCTGCATTGGCGCTGGCAGCTAAATTTAGCACCAGTGCATTTAAATACGGCGCATCCTTGCATTTCTAAAGTGATGCAGCACGGGGCTGTCAATTTTGGTGCAGCACTGCATTGTGCCACTTTTCAATCAATCTGCCCCTAAGTGCATCTCAGCTGGGTAACTGGCCAAGGCAGATATTTCGAAAGGTTTTGATGTATACAATTGTTTGGGAGAGGAATGGGACTTTCCAAACACTTAGGCCCATATTTATACTTTTTTAGCGCTGCATTTGCATCATTTTTTGACGCAAACGTGGTGCAAACTTACAAAATACAACTGTATTTGGTATCTTTGCACCGCTTTTGCGTCAAAAAGTGGAGAAATGTGGCGCAAAAAAAGTATAAATATGGGCCTTGGTCCTATGCTTTGCACATCGAAATCTATCTTGCACTATTTCTAGTTTGTATTTAGAGATTCAGCGATTCAACATGAAGGAGGAGTTACACTTTTAACTTTAAACCTGGTACCTAGGAATACTTTCACGCAGGTCACCTTCAAGTAGCACTCATGGTTCTTATAAGGTTAGATCAACAGTGATTTGGAAATTTACGTGTTAAGTAATGCATTTTATTTTCAATAATTAAATGCAGGATTCAAGAATAACTTTCATGCCTATTTCGAAACAAGTTGAAATAGAGTTTTTCGACACTAGGTTTAAATGTGTGAAACTCTGCTGCAACCGCATGTGTAACACCCCACTTAAGCTCATGGTAAACGTTTATAGATGTAAGGGAGCGTTCAACTTTTATTTTAGATTTGAGTACTATACCGATATGCTTAACTTTTACACCGCGCCCTGGCAGTTGACATATACAAGACTTCATTTAGCATTCCAGCAGCAAAACTGATTCACATGATTTGCTTCAAATGCGAGACGTTAAAACTTTGATGTGGGTGAACATTTTGCCTCTGAAAACACCTTCCAATGTTTGTGCATTTATTACAATCAATCAATCAATCATAGTATTTATAAAGCGCGCTATGTACCCGTTAGGGTTTCGAGGCGCTGAGGTGGGGGGGGGGGTGGAGAGGCTGTTTAGCGGTCGAAGAGCCAGGTCTTGAGGAGCTTCGGGGATGCCCGGAAGCATTCAGTGGAGGGCCCGCGGTTGAGGGCGCGGAGCTCTTCGGCCGAGAAGTGGGCGCGGGAGGCGCGAGGACCAGGGGGGGTGGCGCTGGGCGCGGTACAGGCGCGGACGGGCGCAGACGGGCTTGCATCTGGCGCGCCAGCGGCGCGCCCGCTGCGCGCGTCCGCTGCGCGGACGCGCAGCGCCAGCCATTAAGAAGGGAGGGGGGAGGGAGGAGCAGCTGGGAGGCGGGAGGGAGCGGCAAATGGGGGCGCGAGGGGGGCGGGGCCGCAGGGAAGCAGCGGCTGGGGTCGAGGAGCGCACAAGGGGCGAAAGGCACAGAAATCGGGCAAAAACAGTCACAAATGCAGGAAAAAACACAATATGGACACAATACTGGGATTAAATACGATCGGGGAGACAGCAATCAGGGGGGCACAATGGGGCAAAAAGCGCCGGCGGCGAGGCGCAGAAAAGCGGAAAAAAGCTGAAAAACAAACTTACGGGACGGCGGAAGCGGCACTCGGGTCAAGTGAGCCCACTAGCCACCAGGGATGAGGCGCAGGAGGATGCCTGCGGGTGGAGGAGGGCCTCGAACACGCAGACGGCAGCGTGGTCGTGGGGCAGAGGCAGAAGGCAGCAGGTTGGTGCTGCGGTCGTGAGGGGCGAGTTCAGGACCTGAACCAGGTCCGAACTCGCTCACTGGCGACGCGCAGCGCCAGCCATTAAGAAGGGAGGGGGGAGGGAGGAGCAGCTGGGAGGCGGGAGGCGGGAGGGAGCGGCAAATGGGGACACGAGGGGGGCGGGGCCGCAGGGAAGCAGCGGCTGGGGTCGAGGAGCGCACAAGGGGCGAAAGGCACAGAAATCGGGCAAAAACAGTCACAAATGCAGGAAAAAACACAATATGGACACAATACTGGGATTAAATACGATCGGGGAGACAGCAATCAGGGGGGCACAATGGGGCAAAAAGCGCCGGCGGCGAGGCGCAGAAAAGCGGAAAAAAGCTGAAAAACAAACTTACGGGACGGCGGAAGCGGCACTCGGGTCAAGTGAGCCCACTAGCCACCAGGGATGAGGCGCAGGAGGATGCCTGCGGGTGGAGGAGGGCCTCGAACACGCAGACGGCAGCGTGGTCGTGGGGCAGAGGCAGAAGGCAGCAGGTTGGTGCTGCGGTCGTGAGGGGCGAGTTCAGGACCTGAACCAGGTCCGAACTCGCTCACTGGCGACGCGCAGCGCCAGCCATTAAGAAGGGAGGGGGGAGGGAGGAGCAGCTGGGAGGCGGGAGGCGGGAGGGAGCGGCAAATGGGGGCGCGAGGGGGGCGGGGCCGCAGGGAAGCAGCGGCTGGGGTCGAGGAGCGCACAAGGGGCGAAAGGCACAGAAATCGGGCAAAAACAGTCACAAATGCAGGAAAAAACACAATATGGACACAATACTGGGATTAAATACGATCGGGGAGACAGCAATCAGGGGGGCACAATGGGGCAAAAAGCGCCGGCGGCGAGGCGCAGAAAAGCGGAAAAAAGCTGAAAAACAAACTTACGGGACGGCGGAAGCGGCACTCGGGTCAAGTGAGCCCACTAGCCACCAGGGATGAGGCGCAGGAGGATGCCTGCGGGTGGAGGAGGGCCTCGAACACGCAGACGGCAGCGTGGTCATGGGGCAGAGGCAGAAGGCAGCAGGTTGGTGCTGCGGTCGTGAGGGGCGAGTTCAGGACCTGAACCAGGTCCGAACTCGCTCACTGGCGACGCGCAGCGCCAGCCATTAAGAAGGGAGGGGGGAGGGAGGAGCAGCTGGGAGGTGGGAGGCGGGAGGGAGCGGCAAATGGGGGCGCGAGGGGGGCGGGGCCGCAGGGAAGCAGCGGCTGGGGTCGAGGAGCGCACAAGGGGCGAAAGGCACAGAAATCGGGCAAAAACAGTCACAAATGCAGGAAAAAACACAATATGGACACAATACTGGGATTAAATACGATCGGGGAGACAGCAATCAGGGGGGCACAATGGGGCAAAAAGCGCCGGCGGCGAGGCGCAGAAAAGCGGAAAAAAGCTGAAAAACAAACTTACGGGACGGCGGAAGCGGCACTCGGGTCAAGTGAGCCCACTAGCCACCAGGGATGATGCGCAGGAGGATGCCTGCGGGTGGAGGAGGGCCTCGAACACGCAGACGGCAGCGTGGTCGTGGGGCAGAGGCAGAAGGCAGCAGGTTGGTGCTGCGGTCGTGAGGGGCGAGTTCAGGACCTGAACCAGGTCCGAACTCGCTCACTGGCGACGCGCAGCGCCAGCCATTAAGAAGGGAGGGGGGAGGGAGGAGCAGCTGGGAGGCGGGAGGCGGGAGGGAGCGGCAAATGGGGGCGCGAGGGGGGCGGGGCCGCAGGGAAGCAGCGGCTGGGGTCGAGGAGCGCACAAGGGGCGAAAGGCACAGAAATCGGGCAAAAACAGTCACAAATGCAGGAAAAAACACAATATGGACACAATACTGGGATTAAATACGATCGGGGAGACAGCAATCAGGGGGGCACAATGGGGCAAAAAGCGCCGGCGGCGAGGCGCAGAAAAGCGGAAAAAAGCTGAAAAACAAACTTACGGGACGGCGGAAGCGGCACTCGGGTCAAGTGAGCCCACTAGCCACCAGGGATGAGGCGCAGGAGGATGCCTGCGGGTGGAGGAGGGCCTCGAACACGCAGACGGCAGCGTGGTCGTGGGGCAGAGGCAGAAGGCAGCAGGTTGGTGCTGCGGTCGTGAGGGGCGAGTTCAGGACCTGAACCAGGTCCGAACTCGCTCACTGGCGACGCGCAGCGCCAGCCATTAAGAAGGGAGGGGGGAGGGAGGAGCAGCTGGGAGGCGGGAGGCGGGAGGGAGCGGCAAATGGGGGCGCGAGGGGGGCGGGGCCGCAGGGAAGCAGCGGCTGGGGTCGAGGAGCGCACAAGGGGCGAAAGGCACAGAAATCGGGCAAAAACAGTCACAAATGCAGGAAAAAACACAATATGGACACAATACTGGGATTAAATACGATCGGGGAGACAGCAATCAGGGGGGCACAATGGGGCAAAAAGCGCCGGCGGCGAGGCGCAGAAAAGCGGAAAAAAGCTGAAAAACAAACTTACGGGACGGCGGAAGCGGCACTCGGGTCAAGTGAGCCCACTAGCCACCAGGGATGAGGCGCAGGAGGATGCCTGCGGGTGGAGGAGGGCCTCGAACACGCAGACGGCAGCGTGGTCGTGGGGCAGAGGCAGAAGGCAGCAGGTTGGTGCTGCGGTCGTGAGGGGCGAGTTCAGGACCTGTGGACTTATAAAAAAATAAGCATGCCATTTAAACAGCCAAACAGTTCTAACTAATTCAGAAAAAGTATCGCTTGGGATCTGTTTGGCAGATCAAAATTATTGAAGGTAAAGCACAAGCTATCCACCTTCACAAACTCAAATTCTTAGAGAAACATTGAGGAAAGACTGATTTCCCTATGCTTCCCATGATAAGTGCTCTTCCGGACTGTTGCATACTCACAATTAGTCCCTTCAACGTTTGAGTAGACCCCAGAATATTATTTTTGTTCAAAGCCTAGCAAATAGCATATATTGTACATTAGCATGGCTTCACAACACATTTAGTAGCCCAGGCTAAATGTTTAAAATGGTTCTGATTTTTCAAGAGCATTTCAGAGTCTGCCTTGGCTTGTCAAGGTGTAATCAGTAGTGTGAATGGATATGCTCCTATGTTAGGTGAATGAGTCACCTTCAATGAGTTATGGGTGAAATATCGTAGTTTTAAAAGGGTAACACTTTGACCATGCTTTTCTCAGAAAGTGCTTTTAGGTACCCTAATACAGTGGCGGCTGGCTTATATTTACGGTGGTGGAGTGCACAACAATAATAAAAAAGATTTTTTTTAAAAAGAATCAGTTACCTTCAGGTGCCTTCCTCACGGCATCCTCCTGCTCCTGGAATCTTAAAGTGTGGGACCAGGTAACACCACTAACCAATCCTGATGCTGCTTTCATGTTAGTAACCAGCATGAAAGCCGCGTCAGTATTGGTGGGAGCGGGCTCTCTCAGTGCTCACAAAATCGCTGGAGGCCTCTGCTTTCTCTAACCCAGCTGTCTTAGGACAGCTGGGTTAGAGATGTTTAAAGTGTGCATGCCAGGTTGGTGTGAGTGTCCTAGCACTCTGTTGCCTGTAATTGCCTGAACGACCTTCTTTTACTGTTTCAAAAAATGCTCTCATTAACGGTGACTAATTTGATTTTGTTGTAGCTTTCCCTATTCCCTGGTGTCTGGCAAACTTGCTCTATTTACTTCAGAAGGGAGTAAGTAAGCATAGGAATGTGTCATTGTGGTCAGGGCAGTCATTACGAGTCTGGCGGTCTCTTGACTGCCAGACTCGCAGAGGCGTACAGACCACCACCAAATGTGGTGGTCCAAACACCACATTATGACTGCAGCAGTCGTGCCACGGCCGGACTGCTAGCACCTCCAGGATTAGTCATCCCAGTGGTCTGGTGGTCGTGGCAGTCCTAATCTGCAAGGGCAGGATTACGATTTTGTTCTCATATCGAGGTTGCCAGTGCACCCTGCATCCTACAGCATTGCTGCCGGCTCTATTATGAGCCGGAGGCAATGCTGTAGGGTGTTTACTGCTAGACCAGTGGGAGGATAGTCAGTTTTCCACCCACCGACCTAGCAGGAAACTCCTAAGGGAACCGGGGGGAGGGAGCCACTATGGGGGCAACCTATTCTTTAGAAGTTTGGCGGACGGGCAAAACCGTCCACTGAACTCTTAATCAGGACCTTTGTTTTTATCTACGGCCTCTGAACTACCATTTTAAAATTGTTAGAGGAACGGGTCATGCACTCACTAGCTGAACTTGAAAACCATTACTGGAATGTGAGCAAATTGTGAAAGGCCCCTTCCTTAAGCAAGTCACACTCTAGATCTTATTTTTACAAACAACTTCTGTACTCATGGTGTTTGTATAAACTACAGAGTTAACATGGAATGACCATTATTTCATATATTCTGACATCATTCTGGAAGGCTCCTCTCTAAATCCATGTTGGAAGTGAGTGCATATAAGCAATTACTTGATCACAGATGACCCTTAAATGATGACAGTTATTTTTATTTTATATGGTGGATAGCCCCAGCCAGCATACATCAATTCATTGATACCACCATTCCCTCACTTTAGTTGGGTTTTTATCAAACCCTTATTTAGCTCTCTGTAATCCAGCTAACATTATTGCTGCACATATGATTCCAAAATATTGCAATGGGCCAGTATCAGAAGCAATATCAGCTAATAAGACCTGTATTGATTTGTAATTTATAAAACTTGTGCGGTTTCAGCTTCATTTATTTGACATTGAAAACAGAATCAGCATGGTATCCCTATTTGTGTAGCCTTTATGGAGTAAAATATGTGTCTCATATGAATTTAAAGTGGTGAATTGTAAAGCAATTTATATAGTAAAATGTGTGACTTTGAATAATGTATTGTTCAATACATTTGATATTTACTGGTTCCCTAAGTGTAGCTGGCCATCTACTTATGAAATGTTGCAGACTGAGAGGCTGTTTATCCTGCCATAGTTGATAAAAACACCTTATTCTACCTCTATGTTTCGTGGAAGCAAATTACTCTATATATTTGATTGAACTGATCAGTATATATTTGATTAATGTGATCCAGATAAATAGAAAATAGTCTTCTTAGATGCAAATATTTAAAAAATCCTGCATGGCGAATTAAAAAGGAGGAAGACAATGTAGTAAAGGAGTGAAAGACAGACCCCTCAAATAGCTGTCCGACAGTTTCCAGTTTTGTATGCAACCAGAATTGTTCCAATCCATCATAATAGAAACTCAGAAGTGATGGGCTATGTCAAAGTAAATATACTGAGTTTTTTTAACAATCTTAAGATGTTTAATATATAGCTCCAAGCACAGCACAATAACTGTATTGAGAGAAGACAACCCTGAAAAGTCCCTCTCTTGATAGAAATTAGGCCTAGGCGGAGAGCGCGGAGTCGTGCTACGCGGAATTCCTCAAAGTGGGAAAATAATTCAAACGTTCTATGGTGGCAGTTGAATACTCAGTCTGGGAAGTAGAGTTGGTCCTCAGACTTTGGTGGTTCACCCAGAAGTTCGTCAGCTAACACACTTTATACTGACCAATCATCCTCTTCCTGTGGTGTTTCGAGAACGGTGTAATCAGGTGGTATACAATGGTGGTTCATTTTGATCATGGTCAATCACTCCATGTTTTGAGGTGAGAGACTGGTCCTTATCACTATGCCAACCGCACTCAACACGCATTCAGCAGACACACTGGTTACAGGACAAGCAAGCAACTTTATTGCCAGCCTGCTGAGCTGTGGCCATTGGCGGATTTTCCCATACCAATACAACAATGTGTTTGGGTCCACACACACCTCTTTCGGACACTCCACTGACTGTTCATTGATGCTGCCACTTACTCAACCACGTAAGACCTGTCACTTGAAACTAAGCCAATGCACAGGTTGGGTTTGATTCTTCTGTTGCTGCTAGTTTTCTTGTTGGTGGGGTTGGCGGATGAAAAACAAGACTGCCCTGTCTGGAAGTTGAAGGCAGCACCCCAGCACTGCAGAGTGGAACTCTAAGTTCCAGCCATTCTTCTTCCAGTTCTTCTGCAAGCTCAACAATCCACCTCTTGTATTGTGAAACATCCCCTTCAGAAAAAGGAATGAAATTGGAAATCATTTTTTTGTAGAGTGGATCAAGTAGGATAGCAAAGATGTACACTTTGGAGGAGAAAATGTCATTTTGCAGCCTTACCTTACATGTCAAATAATAGCTTAGACTCTCAACCAAGGCATGCACTTATGGGCCTTCCTTCACACCCCAGAAAGTGAATCTTTCAGATACATTTAGCTGCTCCTGTAGCAGATGCAATAACAGGATAGCTTGGCCCATTGTACTGCCCTCCTGGCTAAGCTGCTCCTGTAGCAAATGCAATAACAGGATAGCACCACAATGTGCATTGAGTCTACCACCACCTACATCTCAAAAGTCAACTGCATTAGTGGCCCCACAAAAGAAGAAAATCCAGGCTGAAATTATGGCATGTTCAGGAAGGAGGGGCCCTACGATAACAACCACAAAATGGCACACTTGTACAATGGGAAGCTGGCAAAAGCGCTGGACTTCCTCTCTTTTTATTTTGTGAAAGGAGTGAGATTATTTGAGTTTGTGGATCACCTGACAACAGACATGTGGACCAGTTGTCAGTCGACTGATCCCGTTGGAACTCAACCTATTATATGTTGCAATGTCTATTTGAGTTGTACAAACAGATCAATGACTATGTCATTCAAAGAGGAGATGATGCAATTGGGAAGGCTATGGAGAAGTGTGGCTCAATGGTTAGAGCAGCAGACCCCATTTCAGAAATCTGGCCTGGGACCACGGTTCAATTCCTGCCTCGGCAGGTCTTGGGCTCAATTTCCTCGGACCTGATAATTCTTGCATCTGTGCCTAATCTAATTAATGGGTCCCACTCTGTAACTCTGGGCCCCAACAGTGCTGGGATGCCTGACTTCACCTTGGAGGTTGCCCAGGAGTGGGCACCTCACAGGGAAAAGCCAGGAGGGGTTCCACAGCAGTATGCGTACAGCGCCTTGAGACCCTAACGGGTGAGTAGTGCGCTATGCAAGTACGAAGTTTATGACCATGGATTGGGACAGATGGGGTCTAATCAAATGCCTCACACAGATGCTACTCCCTTTTGAGGTTTTCATGCCAGAACTTAGCCAGGAGGGCAGTACAATGGGCCAAGCTATCCTGTTATTGTATCTGCTACAGGAGCAGCTAAATGTGTATGCCGTGGTGTCTCCATCTGACTCTGAGGGCCTGATTATGACCTTGGCGGATGGGATACTCTGTCACAAACTTGTCAGATATCCTGCCCACTGTTTTACAAGTTCCATAGGATATAATGAAACTTGTAATATGGCGGACAGAATATCTGTCACGTTTGTGATGGAGTATCCCATTCGTCAAGGTCGTAATCAGGCCCTGAGTCTTACTATGCCACTTTGAGGTCGCTGAGGTGGGTGATTCTGGAGAACAAATTAGGACAGAGCTGCTTTGCATGAGGATATCACCCTCTTCTTCCTCACCTTCCACCGTGACTTGACTAGTTGTAGCTGATCTATCCTAGTTCTCCTCACCTTCACCACTGCAACCACATTCAGCCATTTTTTCAAGATGCTCCTCCTGCCGGATTGGTGATGTTTTTTCATATGGGCTGTCTGGCCTCCAGTACCATAATGTGAACTGTGTTTACCTCGATGAATACTCGTGTGAGAAATGGAGCATATGGCAATGTTCTCTTCCTGTTTGCTAATCATAATAAAGTCCCAAACTGGGGAGGAGTGCTTTCTCATTGGGCCACTGTCAAAGCCTGAAGAAGAACTTGAGGTACATGGGTGTGTAAATTGCCTCTCTGCAGTGCAAACTTCCACTGAGGTATTGGTTGGTGCAGGTCTCTGCTGGGACCTTGCAAATATTGGAGCTGGTGGTGCTGCCTCTGCCACATCCCTGGAAGCAGGTTGGATAGTAATATCGGACTCCTCTGTACCAGTTTCGACAATGAGTGGCTCATCATCATCATCCTCCTCATCCCCTTCCATGATTCTAAGGCTTTCAGGAACTTTTTTTCCCTTGCCTTTCCTGACTACTCCCAGACTCTAATGGGGTTCACTCCATGTACCCATTATTGTCATCAGGAGTGGTGCTTGGAGAAGATGGTGGAGTAGTACCCTTCCTTTTTCTTGCGGGAGTTCTGGGAGCCTAAAGACGAGGTTCTTGCTTGTCAGGAAGCTTGACTTCCTGTTCAGTTCCAACTTCGGGAAGATCGGTCTGTGGCTGCTGTCCACTTTGCTCTGTTTCCTGAAACGTTTGGGTACTACTTTGCGAAAGGGACAAATCCAATTCAACATCACTGCTCGTTGATGTCAGTATGATTGCAATGGCTACCTCACTGGCAGACATGGCCTTTTGCTTAGGTTGGGGTGGTGCTGTTGATGTGGGAGTGCTGCTCACAGGTTCCTCTCTGGAGGCTGGTGTGGCAGGCACATGTCTCACAAAAAAAGTTGAGTTTGGCACGCCACTGATGGAATGCTGCTTCTTCTTCTCACTGGCCACTTTCTTGGGAGCAACTTTCTTTGAGGCCATCTTAAGCTCTAGGTTGGCAGTGACACTAGGATGCACAAGTCAAAGAGTTTGGTAGACTGAAGTAACTGTAAGGCCTTCTTTTTCTCAGTAATGCTGGTGATGTGAGATCTCTTCTCTTGTGCACCTAATACAAACCAGGCAAGAAAAACATGTAGTTAGTGAAATGTGGCATTGTTGCAGGTTGAAATAGTACAGACAAATGCAATCTTAGAGTGGTTGGTTGCTTATGTAATAAATATCAATTTAATCAAACACTGAAAAGGCAAACCACACCAACACACTATAAAAACACATTTCAAATCAGACAGTCCAACAGGCAAATCTAGCTCTTCACTTTAGGTTCATCTGTTTTAAAGGAGACACCTGGAATGGATGGGTAAATGGAACAATCCTTGATATAACGTGTGGCGGCAAGGTGATCCAGGGGAAACTGAATAGTCATTAACAAAATGAATTATGCTGTTGATTTGTCTGCAGTGCTCTGCAGCCAGTGTGTCTTGGAAGAAATAGAACTACACCTAAAGAAACCGAGTGGATGGATGGAGAAATGAATGGATGTGGATGGATAAATCAAGGCAAAATGCAGGATTAAATAAAGTTAAAATAAAAAATTTGAAAAAAAAGAAAAACGAAAATATAAAATTTTAAGTAAAACCAAAATGTAAAAAAAAAAATGAAATCAATTTACAATTATAAAAGAAAACATAAAAATCTAAATAAAACAAGAAATTAAGCAAGTTAAAAAAAAATGAAGTAAAAAATTAAATAAAAAATTAAAATTAAAATAGAAAATAAAAACAAAAAATGAAAATGGAAAAAAAATAAAAAAATAGGAATTTAAACAAATGATCAATAATTAAGAATGTTTGTATGCAAGCCTATGCCAAAGATAGGGGTGGGTGGTAAACTCCGCTCCACTCATGGGGTTTGCAGAGTTTTTCCCACTCCGCACTCCACTCAATGGTAAACTGGGGGGCTCGAGCAAGGCAAATCTTAATCAAGACCATCTCCTGGTGAGATACTCAGTGCGAGTGGTCGCAGATGGTTGTGACTGTTCGCATTTAGAAATCTTCTGTTCAATTTGAGGTAGCTGCCACTCAAGTAGAAAATCAACTCGAGCAGCAGATAAGAAGCAATGTCCTTTTCAGCTGCACAGATAGCCATTCATACTGATTTTTCAGCACGGGACAAACACCTGGTGCTAACAATCAGAGCAAATGTGTGACCTAACGCACTCCGCCGCTTGCGGAACTCCATGTAGCGTGACAGAGGTTTTTGGGCACTTCACTGAGCTCTGCGTAGCGCAACTCTGTGATGTGCACCCATGCCTACTCAGAGAGACACTGACTGCATGCACAAAATGGATGCCAGCCAGCCACATGGTCAAACAACAAGGAGGCATGGCAAACAAACGATATATGTAAACCTATGCCAATGGCCACTTGTTGGATGGACAAAATAGCAGGCAGACAGACACATGGTCAACAACAAAGAGCAAGGAGGCATGTCAAACAAAAGACACATGCAAGCCTATGACAAGGGACACTGGCTGCATGCACAAAATGGCTGCCAGCCAGCCAGATGGTCAAACAACAAGCAGCAAGAAGGCATGGCAAAGGACACATAGAAGCCTATGGCAAGAGACACTGGATGGATGGACAAAATGGCGGCCAGCCAGCCACATGGTCAAACAACAACAACAAGGAGCAAGGAGGCATGGCAAACAAAGAACATATGCAACCCTATGGCAAAGGGACACTGGCTACATGCACAAAATAGCACCAGCCGAATGGCCAAACAACAACTACAAGGAGGAAGGAGAGCAAAGAGGAACACATGCAAGCCTATGGCAAAGGGACACTGGATGGATGGGCAAAATGTCCGCCAGCCACATGGTCAAACATCAACTATGAACAAGGAGACATGGGGAATAAAGAACACATGCAAGCCTGTGGCAGGAGACACTGGCCGCATGTACAAAATGGATGCCAGCCAGTCACATGGTCAAACAACAACAACAAGGAGCAAGGAGGCATGGTAAACAAATGACACATGCAAGCCTGTGGCAAGACACACTGGCTGTATGCACAAAATGGCTGCCAGCCAGCCACATGGTCAAACAACAACAACAAGCAGCAAGGATGCATGGCAAACAAAGAGCACTGGCTGGATGGACAAAATGGCTGCCAGCCAGCCACATGGTCAAACAACAACAACAAGGAGCAAGGAGGCATGGCAAACAAAGAACACATGCATACCCATGGCAAAGGAACACTGTCTCCATGTGCAAAATGGTTGTCAGCAACATGGTCAATCAACAACTACGAGGAGAACAAAGAGGAGCACATATAATCCTATGGCAAAGGGACACTGGATGGATGGACAAAATGCCCACCAGCCAAATGGTCAACCAACAACGGCAAACAACGGCAAACAAGGAGGTATGGAGAACAAAGAACACATGCAAGCCTGTGGATAGAAAATGGCCAGTGGCCACAGTGCATGGAGAAGAAAGAGAAATGGTGGACAATGACAAACACACACACACGCACAGTGGCCTTAAGGAGGCATGGAGGTGGTAACATTGAAGAAGAGTTACCAACATTAATTCAGCAAAGCAAACCATTAGAAAAGTAACTGAAATAAAAAAAATCACAATAACACACATCTTCCTATATCAACAAATTTTACCCCACAACATATACACGTTTTGCAAAAGAAATTGTGAAATGCAAACAATAGCCAACAGTTTTAATTATTCCAGTGTCATCCCTGCCCTAAATAAAGTTTTAAAAGCATACCACTGAAACATTTATTTCATATACTGATGACTACTAGTGCTAGCTCCTACTGGCTAGGTGGCCCTTTAGAATTCTAGACCACATACTAAAATAATATTACATATATTACAAACTTAAGCTGTGCAAAACGTTTTCTTTATAAAAGGTGAAAAATAAATGAAATGCAAAATAAACAATAACTAGGCCTACACTAAAACTCCAGGCCACCTACCACTATAAAATTTACAAATCTAATTAAAGTACAATAAAATACTGGTGCATGCCCAGGCAAACAACCAACACCCGTATACAATAGTACCTGCGTGATTCAACAAAAATAAAGTCCTTAAATCCAAAGATAGATCCAGGAGACAAAGAGAGTGATCCTTTCACTTCAAAATCCAAGTGAAAACTGACCAGGACATTAACAAAGCACTTGGGGGAGCCTGCTGGGCAGGAACAGGAAGTTGTAGTCTCTGACGCAATTCCTTCCTGTTTGAAAAAAAAGGCTTCAAAATCTGAAAAACAAATTGCAAGGTCCAATGGAAAAGAAATTCTGCTAAAAAATCTCTTTTGGACTAGAATTAGTGGCTTCTGGTATAGAAAATGTACTGCAGAAATGAGTTGATGCTCACGAATGGCACTGTTGTGGCCACCGGCGCATCCAGGAGCAGTGCGAGCGAACGCCAAGTCTCGCGCACACTCGCTAGCAGCCCGGGAGTATTGTGGCGCTCACAATAACCCAATCTTGCAAGTTCCCAAATTACGGCGTAGTGAGGATTTCGGGAACTCTGCGCTACTCTTTGAAGTGCCCGAATTCTGCAAACTCCACCAGCAGAGTGGTGCTCTGCACCTATGCCTAATAGAAATATTTTGTGACAGAATACTCCTACAAATGACCTTTACCGGGAGATCAGTCTATAGAGCTTGTATTCAGTAAACCCTCTTGGGATCAGATCAATTATTACTCAGAAAATGCCATACAATTGGCTAGGAGACCCTACCATACTCCATTTATTTAAGGGGACTTTTCAACATCCAGCAGGATCATCCCAGTCAGCAGCCTTGAGAAGCTGCTAGGTCAAAAATAGAAGCCATTAAAATAGTATGAAGTGTAGTCTCTCTCGGGCCATGCTGCATTGGGTCTACCCACTGCACAATCTTAGTGAGATGGGGCAGAATGACGATGTAATGGGTCAATGCCTTTTTTAAGAATACAGCTATATGAGTCTCTTTCTGTTGTAGTTATTCATATGTCATGAATTCATAAAATATCATAAAAGAGGAGACATAATAGTGATGAATGGTTTGTAAAACTCTATAGGGATAGAGCCTGGGATAGAGCATAAACCTTACTAGGGGATAATTCTTTAGTTTACGTACCTAGGGAACTTCCATGTAACTTTCCGTAATTTAACACTGTGAAAATGTAACACAGTAAATATTCAATTCATTAAAATATGTAATACTCTATGTAGTCAGTTGCTGCTTTTGGTGCAGATGCTTACAATACTACTGAAATAATTGTTTTCTCCTGGGCCATATTGCCATCTGAGTCTCAGATGCTTGCTATATGATATTTAACAGCTACTTTTTAATAGTTAGGAAAAAGTACTGTCCATATTTACATTGTTCTCAGAGTATTTCAATAGATTTTGTTGGGGGGCGTGGCCTGCAGCCGATGAAGCTGCACGCTTAGCGCGAAGCTCCGGGGTGCCAAACGGGGCTCGGCCAGTGTTAAAACTATAAAAAGAACCCAGCGATGACAGCGGTCGACAAAACTGACATCGGAAAACAGCAGGACTGAAAAGGAGCCGTCGCCGACAAAATACTGCCCGGGGAACCAGGAGAAAACAGCGTGCTTCACCCGTGGCCGCTGAGAAGTAAAATGGCGGCCTCGCTCAAATGCTTTACCGACTGAGGCGAAACAGGGGAGCCGGAGGACGGGGCCCCCGCATCAGCGATTATTCGGCTCCCGCCTGCCGAGGAGGCCCCCCGGCATTGGCAGACCCCCTGCCAGCCCCAGAGAGAGCCGGTGAGTGAGAGCGCGAGCGGACGGGAGAGGGCCGAAACACCTGCCCGGTAGCAGCCGGGGGCTCACGGCCATTCTCCCGGATGTCCCTGGGGAGCTGTGGACGGCTTGGGGAGCACCCAGCGGCAAGGCGGATGCTGCAGGGAGCACGGGTGAACCGCCTTCGAGCTCATTTTCCCTGAGCGGGGCAAGGAAATAAGAACTCCTTAGACCCTGACCCCCCCGCCCGATTTGGACTACGGGGCTCCTGCCAACAGCCCCATAAAAAAAGGAGAAAGGGGAGAGGAATAAAAAAGAGGGGGAAAAGGAAAAAAAAAGAAAAAGAAAATAATAAAAAAAGAGAAATAATAAATGAGAGACTCAGGAAGTAGGAGACTCCTGCCCCACCCACACCCACTCCCTGGAGATGAGTGGAGAACCCTGAGGGCAACAAGAGGACTCTCCGGGCGGAAATCTCAGGACTGAGAGCCCCCCAACTTATTGGACAAATCATCTTTCCATCCAAACAAACAACTGTTCTAAATATGGGGAAACCTAAAAAACGAGAGAAACAGAATCAAGATGAGACCACAATTACAAAATCCCCTAGTCAACCCACAAAATCAGCCTCCCAGGATAGTTTGGTACAACAGGAGACAACGCTGGACACGGTCCTTGAGGCTATTAGGGAATCCCGCAAAGCACTCGAACAGAAAATTGACAACCCTGCAACGGACCTTTCATTACTGTGGGATGACCACCGTAAACTAAAGGAGAGAGTGGGAACAAACAAAAAATCTCTCGCAACAGTAACTTTAACGCAGAAATCCGCATCTACAGCGCTTGCGGAACTCACAACCCGAATTAAATCCTTGGAAACCAGAGCGCAGGATACTGAAAATCGCGCCCGCAGGTGTAACCTCAGACTGGTTAGGGTACCATAGGGCACAGAAACATCAGCAGACAACGTGGAATCCTTCCTGGAAAACTGGCTCAGAAAAACAGTAGCCCTGGAGGGCCTTTCGGCTTTTTTAGTGATAAAGAGAGCCCATAGGGTACCCAGCAGACTACCACCTCCAGGAACCAGACCGCGACCAATTGTAGCGAAGTTGTTACACTATAAAGATAGAGATTATATACTATTGCAATCACGTCAAGTAGGTGAAATTATGTGCAACAACCAGCTGGTCATGATTTTTCCAGGTTTCACCAAAGAAACGCAAACGCAGAGGGCCTCTTTTAACGAATCTAAGCGCACACTACACGAGAACGGTATAAAGTATGAGATGCTCTTCCCCGCCAAACTCAGATTGGAATATAATGGCAAAACGCACTTCTTCTTATCACCTCAACTAGTGGGGGAATAGCTGGAATCCCTGAACATAACCAAATTAACCACCCCAGTACCCCCTGCAAGCCTGGCAGGAAACGCTGCAGATCTACCAAACAGGTCACAGAGGTGGCCCCCCCAAGGCACCAATCCCTTCAGAAGATGCAGGATGCTGTGGACACCGCTGTGGCATTGAGCGGGGGGATTTGTCCTCTGTCCCGGACCTCTGGCGGTATATCGGACCCTGACTCAAGCTGCGGAGGCTTCTCGACATCTTCGTGGGACACCATCACCAGTCTGCCTAAAGTAACTACGAGAACAGGGAAGGAAATTATCTGACCCCTTCCTGTGAAGGCCGAACTGTCTGTGAGTACTAATACGAACCTAACTGACTCAAAATGCTTAGCAAGCGAAGATCTCTCTGAAACAGCTGACAATGTCACATCATAAGTAGATCTTCATGGGACTTAGATACAATGTCGCTGGGCCCCGGGAGCAGCTCGGTGCGTAGGCTCTCGGTTTCTGGCACGCCACCCACTTATAGGACTCTAAATTAGGAATGCTAATGGTTTGGACGGGGAGAGTTCTGGTTACCGGTCCTGGGGAGTGGGAGTTGGGAGTTGTGTTTGTTTATATAGTTATAGGGGTAACCGGTGCACTTGTCCTTAATGTAGTAGAAGATTCTCAACCTGGCTCCTCATCAGTTAAACACAATGTCGGAATCCTCAATTGGCTTACCCATGCTAGCGATCAACAACTAAAAAAAAACAGATTATGGCCTCAAAACATAAAATAATAACCTGGAACATCAGAGGTCTAAATAATATGTCTAAACGGTATAAAGTATATAACTACCTCAAACGCAGGGGGATACACATAGCCCTGCTGCAGGAAACACATCTATTAGAGCAGGAGATCGCAGCTCTTAAGAAAAGATGGAGAGGCCAAACATTTGCCACTAATTACTCAGCGTTTGCAAGGGGAGTACTACTGTGGGTCCGTCGTGGAGTGCCTTTCCAAGCACTGCACAAATCCATAGACAAGGAGGGGAGGTATGTAGTGGTCACTGGAAGACTGGACGGGAGGGAAGTAACCATTAGCGGCTTATATGCACCGAACCAAGATCAAGGGAAATTTCTCTGCAAGTTATCGCACGAAATAGGCCCAACCCTTACAGGCTCAAAAATAATTGGTGGGGACTTTAATTGTATAGCTAATGTCAACATGTATAGGTCACACCCACCCCTATTGCAATCTCCAATCCTGAAAACCGCCAAATCATTCACAGAATGGCAACAACACTGGCAACTAAGAGACTGCTGGAGACAACTTAACCCACACTTCCGAGACTATTCATACTATTCGATAGTGCATGACTTACACGTCAGACTAGACACGTTTCTAATATCCCCTGAAATACAAAACAATGTAGTAACAGCCGAATACCTTAGCCACGCCATATCAGATCATAACCACCTGTTAATTTCACTGGCTTGGAGTAGGGAAAGACCATCGATTCCTACTTGGCGCCTTAGGGCGGAAGCGCTCGAAGACGAAGCATTCAAACACCTCTTACATAAAAACATTGATGAATATTTTACGCAAAACACAGGAACAGCATCCTCACGATCCCTTGAATGGGAAGCTTTCAAAATAGTAACCAGGGGCAACTGTATTGGTGAGAGTATCGGAGTTTGAAAATCAATTGAAACTGAACTTAAATGTCTTGAGGACTCCCTTAGAGACATTGAGCGCAGGCACCCTACACACCCTGAGTTGACCCCCCTGATTAACGAAACTAGAACCAAGATAACTGAGGCGAACACTAGATTATCCCGCTTCAATTATAAGCAGTATTTAAGCAAGCGGCATGCGGAAGGTGACACGGCAGGCGCCCAGCTGCCTTGGCTAGCTAAGCCCCCTAAACAACAGACTATCATAATCGAAAATGAGAAGAACTCAGGTGGTAGCGTACATGGTCAAAGAGAGAAAAATGCCTGTTTTTTTTTAATACTACTCAACTTTATATGCACCCCCACTGAAACAATCAGTAACGCCCAGATCCAAGAGTGGGAAACTCTCGCCCTCCCTAAATTGGGAGCTGAGGAAAGTATGACCTTAGCTGCACCCATATCAATCGCTGAAATCAAAATAGCAATCCAGGGCATGGCAAGGGGTAAAGTGTTAGGGTTTGTACACAGCAAAGAGCATGTCCCCTCTCACTGCACTAGTGGGTTCTGTAATAGCTCCCTTTTAAACTTACTATTCAAAGCCTTTCTTGTTATCTCACCTCCCCCCCCCTAGGCTTCTGTGTATGTTGTTTAATGTGCTGTTTTGTTTACACATTGGGCCTTGCTTTTACCAAGGCTTCTTTAAAACACTCCTCCCTAGGCCATGTGTTAATCCAACTCATTTGCATAATAACTGAAACTCTGCACACCTTTCAAGAACATGTGCAGCATGTGAGGACCACACCCAGCTCTTCAAACCACACCCAGCTCTGCACACCTTCCAAGAACATGTGCAGCATGTGAGGACCACACCCAGCCCTTCAAACCACACCCAGCTCTTCGAACCACACCCAGCCCTGTCTATAAAAGGCATCCCCGAGCCTCACCCAGTGCTTGTGCTCGTCTACCTCCCGCTTACCTGAGAACAGATCCCTCGGCGCTGGCACTCCTGCTCTTTACAAACTTTCTTTGACTTCAATGGGCGCAGCTGCTGGCTCTTCCTTCTTCCGGTTTCCGGTTCCTCCTTGCCTCAGCCTCTCTCCTACGAGTGACCTGCAAAAGAGAAAGAAGACAAGGTTAGACTGATCAGTATCTCTTGCCAGCAACAAGTAAGTGCAAAACTTTTTATTACCTGAGGGAGCTTTGACGGCAATTTCTGGATTTGTGTATAGACAGTTTGAGGCGAAGTGCCTTCCACGAGCATTGTGATTCAGGCTCTTTGTTGCAGGAGTATTTTGCAGGACTTTGTGAAGCGGACATTGTTTTTTTTCATGGAACTTTTGGGAATCGAACAGTGGAAACCATTGACAGCAAGGCAAACAGTAAATCAAGGACTTGCACAAATTACATGCTGTATTTTGATGTAAAAGTACAGTATTTGTTTTATAAAAGATTCTGGAAATATGCGAAAAGTGAGTCTGCTATTGGGAATTTAGGCTTTAGTTATATTATGATGAATGTTTGATATTGGTAATTCAGATAACGGTATTTGTTTAATGTTTTAGAAGCTTTACAGTAATAGAAAACACATCCCAGAGCAGTAACACATTCCAAACCTGGAAACTAGAGACCAGGATCCAAGAGGTACTTTTAGAAGAGAATTTCTAATAAATAAAGGGATAGTCAGGAACCCATTTAGGAATAGGTTTTACTTATCTGTTCTTTGTTTATGTTTCATTAGGCACCAGTTTCTACAGAAGTCAGAAAGGGCCGCAGATTTGTGCAGCACTTCAACAGTGGAAACGCAAGAACGGTGTTGTCTCTCTTTTTTTTATTTTATCCACTTCCCCCCTTCCCTTGAGCTTCTGTTCTTAGTGCACTGTTTTAAAAACTAGTGTGCTGGAACAAGCAGTTTCAGGGTGGGGTCGGATTGTCTTCAACCTCCATCAGAACTGAACAAGAACTCAGGTGAGCTGGGCTTTGACATAAAGTCCCAGGAGCAGACGGACTCCCAATGGAGTTTTATCTCCTATACCAGGACCTATTAGCTCCAAAACTCAGCACAATGTACGCAGAAGCATGGCACAATTATAGTCTACCTCAGTCAAACATCGAAGCCATAATGATCCCCCTACTGAAGCCCGATAAATCACCCAAGGATGACCGCTCCTACCGTCCACTGTCCATGCTAAACCTAGACTACAAAATATTAAGCCGGGTTTTAGCCAACAGACTCTTACCTCTCATGACCTCACTGATTCACCAAGATCAGTCGGGATTTATCCTGCAATGCAGCACAGCACAAAACATTAGACACCTGGTCTCAGTGCTCCACTCCATGCCCCTAACAAAGCCTCAAGCAGTGATTATCGCAGTGGACATAGAAGAAGCCTTTGACAGCCTGAGGTGGGACTACCTACAACAGGTCATGTTAAAGCTTGGGCTGGGAGAGGGATTCACACGTTGGACAAAACTACTATACACCAATCCCATAGCGAGAGTGCGCACAGGCAGCACTATTTCAGACCCTTTCCCAGTAGGTAGAGGAACCAGACAGGGCTGCCCATTATCTCCCCTTCTTTTTGCTATAGCAGGGGAGCCTCTTGCTCAAATGGCCAGATCCAGGAGGTGCTTAGAGTGTATCCCAATCACCAGCTGGACACACTATATCGCCCGTTATGCAGATGACATGCTACTCTTCCTCAAGAACCTGGAAGCAGATTTACCAGGAGCAATAGATATGTTGGAGGATTACGGAATAGCCTCCGGACTACAAATCAACTAGGCACCTCGGAGCCCACAGATACTATAGGCCTGCCCTGGACCCCCAAACACATTTAAGTATTTAGGGGTCAACATATACCACAAGGTGTAAGACTTGCTGGAGGGGAATATACACAGAGCAATTAGGGGAATCAGGGCTAGTATGCACTTCTGGAACACCCTACCCCTAACGGTCTTTGGGAGAGTTGCCTTACTCAAAATGATAGTGTTACCTAGGCTACTATATTACTTCTCCACTATCCCACTCATAATCCCAAAATCAGTGTTCAGAAACATAGAATCCATGACCGAGAGTTTTATTTGGGGACCCAGTAGACACAGAATCGCACTCAACACTCTCCAGAGGCCCACCACAAAAGGAGGCCTAGCTGCACCAGACCAAGAGATCTACTATTGGGTGGGGCAACTACAATGGCTGGCAAAATTAGTGAACAAACCCCCAGTTGCAAAGGAATTGCAGATCTCCTTGAATTGCCCACTTGAAAAAATCCTAAGTATTTTACTGAACCTCAAAAAACCGAAACAACTTCCATTAGAGTGGGAAGCGAGGAGACACTGCTGTAAACAATTCCTAAAACGCACCTGCACAAAGGCCCCATATGTACCTGAGGATCCCCTAACATCCTTGAAACACATTTCAGGGGACCACATATCTTTCAACACCAACAAATTAGTACCATATAACATCACAAAACTGGGAGACCTATTTAGCAACGGAAAACTCCGCTCTTCTGTAGAATGACAAGAGCAGTTCGCCCTCTCATCTGGATTGATCCTCACCTACAACGCAATAACCAGAACTTAAAAAAAATTATGGGGCACAGGAGCATGTGAGCCGCCTACCCATGGGGGCTGTACCCTCCTCTGCTCAAGAGGAGGCCAGAAGGGGGTGATCTTGGGAATATAAAAATCCCTACAGAACAGCACATGTTTACCACTGAATAAACTCAAATCCAAATGGCAGACAGATCTAGACACCATTATAGATGAAACTCAATGGGCTAGGATCATCTCCCATATTTACCCAGTGTCTGGTAATGCAAGGTTCAAACTTATAAACTTATATATCTACCACAGAGCCTACTGAACCCCGCAAATGATAACAAAAATTTAGAGCACGAACAACTCTAGTTGCCCCCGATGCGCTGAACTAGTGGCAGATCTAGTGCAAATGTTGCGGAGCTGTCCCCAACTCAGTTCGTACTGGACTGAAATCTTCAGGAAAATATCCTCCAACACAGAAAGATCACTTTCCCCGGCCCCTGTGGTGGCACTCTTGGGGGACTTTCCTCGCCCTTCTGCCCATAAAATAACCAACAGATTCACTGACCTATCGCTGAATCTAGCTAGAAGAGAAATAACCTCGCACTGGAAGGACCCTGGGAGTCCCCAAGTGAATAGATGACAAAGTGCAATGGAGAAATGGGCAGAATCAGAGGGAACGGTGCCCTTGAAAGAAGCACTACAGGGTCTAAGATCTGGAGACAATGCCACACAATGGGACTTGATGCTGGAGAACCTAGGGACCATGGATGCTCCCACCTCAGAGGATGACACTTCTGCCTCAGACTCTGAATCCGAGCAGATAATCACGACTACCACATAAAATGCTATGGAACTGCGAATCATCACTTAGCTACAGAGAATTGTCATAATAAGATCTCTTATTGTCAAACTAAGTGCACAAAGGGGGAGGGTGTTTGAGAACTTCGTTGGGGACTACTATAGTAATTTCATTTGATACATGTTGTAACCATTTAATAAACACAATAAAAGATATATTAAAAATGGATTTTGGTGAAGTTGATCACATGCTCTCTCCCATATCTCTTTCTTTATGGGCATCTTGATAGTATTTAGCTGATTTAATAGCATGTCCTGAGTACGCTGATCACTTTGCTGAATCAGTGAGAGTACATATTCTTATTCCAATTTCTGTCATATAGGGCCATCTATACAAACCATTTATTATGGTCAGCCTCAAAGTGCTTTTTGACATTTTCAAAGAACAAATATAAATTCTTTAACATGTTACTGAATCACAATTTGGAATTGTACATAAATACTGATTCTATATTTGGAAGGGGCATATTGAGCACGTCCCTTCCATATACAGAATCACAGTGGTAAGTTTGCAGGTTTTGTGACCAAATTATGGTTGCCAAACATCCATTTTTTACAGACACTTCAAGGGTGGTGGTAACCATTCACAAATGGGAAGAGGTCCCTATGAGACTCCTTTCCCTTTGTGAATGTTGAAAAAAAAAATTTAAGAGCACTGCCTGTGCTCAAAAAATTTAACATAAACATTTTGTTTCATTTCTTTAAATGCATCCAGTTTCCCTTTGAGGAAAACAGGCTGCATTAAAAAAAAAATGTTTCAATATATTGTCATGCGTAATCAATTCTAGTAAAATGAATGTCCCTAGATACAATAAGTTGGATCTCCCAGTTTGATCATGTCAACAATAACTGGTTTAATGCAGCTGGACCATTGATTGTAGCTGCACAGACACCACATATTGTAATAGCTCTTGAGGCTTTAAAAAACTGGGCAATAAGCCATCAACCATAAGGGTTGTCTTTAGATTTGATAATTGCAAGAGGGTCAGTGACCCGCCAGGACACCAACAAGTACTGGCAAATTCAAGCGGGAGCTGCAGAAGTATTTGCTAAGTTTTGGAGACCAGCAAGGTCCAGGAGACCCTACCCAGGGGTGGGTGTCAGGGCTGGCCCTCAGTATTCAGGAAAGCCAGCAGAAGTCAATGGAGCCCCCATGAGTGACAACAGGCCATGGAATCACAAGGAGGCCTCACCAGTACAGCTAAACAGAAGTCCCACATCACAGGTGTTGCAGGGCAGGGGCTGATCTGCAAGTTGCAGAGTGCTGGAGGCTGGGGCTTCTTGGCACCTGAAGAACTCCTAAAGAAAGAGTCAACAGGCCTTTGCAAGTGCAACAGTTACAGTGCACAGCGGTTCCAATTTAGTGATAGGAGCAGGGGCCCACAGTCTCCCACATTAGTTAGGAGACAACCAGGACCTAGAGGAGGCCACAGACTCACCATCCTGCTTGTCGACATTGTCTTAAAGTGCCCACAGATGCAGGGGAATGACTCCTTCACTCCAAGGGAGATTCCTTTGTGCTTCCAGGTACAAAGAGAGTCCTTGTGACCTTGGAGGATTCACAGCCTTGGATGTTGCAGAATTCTTGCAGGATGCAGAGAAACAATGTTGCAGTGGGAGCCTTCCCACCAGGAGCAGACGTGTTTCGGTTCCAAAGCAGACCAGCAGTAGTTCCAGAGGCAATGAGCAGAAGATGTCTTGCATAGAGTTCCTTGGAGAGTCTTGCTTGACAAATCTGAGGACCCATCCAAGGGGGAGCACTTAAGTAACCCTAAAAGGGGGTTGTTTACTCTCTGAAATGACCCATCTATCAGAGGAGATCAGGGACATAATCTACCTGGCATAACCAGTTGTTTCCAAGATGGCAGAATCAAGTGGCCACCTAGCAGAGCTCTGTGCATCTTACTAAGGGAGGAGTTGGAGGAGGGGCGGTCACTCCCCTGTCCTTTGTGTAGTTTTGTGCCAGAGCAGGAACCGAGGGTTAATGAACTGGTGCAAACTGGATTATGCAAGGAGGGCACCAAATGTGCCCTTCAAAGCAATGTGGTGGCACTCAGAGGCCGTCCTACTGCAGCCCTTAGACACCTAATACACAGGCGGTGGTGGTCACACCTCTCCCTTGCAAGAAATCCTTTGTTCTGCTTCCTCAGCCTGAGCCAGGCTCACCAGCAGGAGGGCAGAACAGAGTCTGGGGTCACCAACAGCGTGGGCTGGCAGCTAGACCCCATAAGGCTGCACAGGCAGAACTGGGGGATCCTCTAGGTAAGCCCCAGGGTACATTGTATCATGCAACTAACACCGGAATTGGTGTAGTTGCATAATTTGATACCAAACATGCCTAGGTTCATAGAAGCCATTATGTAGTTGGACCACTCGTGTTGATCAGTGTCCACTACATACCTTAAGATGGCTTCCCAACACTTACAGAGTCCAGGAGCTGGCCGGGGATCTGTAGGTGCACCCTGCTCATGTGGGGGTCCTCTCACACTCAGGGACATGCACCTTGCATTTGCGCTTAAGGGCCTTCCAAAGGGGTGACTTCTAGGCCCGTATTTATACTTTTTTTAGCGCCGTATTTGCGCCGCTTTTTGACGCAAAACGGCGCAAACCTACAAAATACAATGGTATTTTGCAAGTTTGCGCCGTTTTTGCGTCAAAAAACGACACAAATGCGGCGCAAAAAAAGTATAAATACGGGCCCTAGTGTCTAAGTACAGTGACCAGGTTTGGTGGTGAAAGGGTGCATGCACCATTTCATGCAGGCTGCAATGGAAAGCCTGCAGACACAGTTTACATGGTCTCCCAAGGGTGGCATAATACACGCTGCAGCTACTGGGGGGCCCTGGTGTGCCATTGCCCTGGGTACCTAAGTACCATATACTAGGGATTTACATGGGGGAACCAGTATGCCAATTGTGGGTGTTAAAGGTTACCAAGCAATCATATTTAGAGGCAAGAGCTCTGGTATTGGGGCTCTAGTTTGCAGGACCCCAGTGCACTACAGTCCAAGACATACTGAAAACATGCAAAAAATGGGGGAAGTACTAGAACCAGAACCCAGCTTACTACACCAGTGTTGTGAACAGGGATGTTCCTGCATTAGATGAATATGCTATGAGTAGTGTAAATTGCTACCAGTGGTGTGAACAGGGATGCTCATGAATTACATGAATATGTTATGAGTAGTGTAAATTGCTACCAATAGAGTGAACACGAATGTTTATTCATTAGATGAAAATGCTGAGTAGTGTGAATGTCTATAGTTCCCATTAGGTGAGTGTGCTGCCAATAGCGTGAACAGTTGTGCTCCTCTGTTAGGGGAATGCACTGTAAGTAGTGTGAATGGATATGTTCCTCTATAAGGGGAATGTGCTAACAGTAATGTTTCTCCTTTCGGTAAATGGTCTATCAATAATGTGAATGCCTACACTCGTGTTAGGTGAATGCTCTATCAGTGTATTGTTGAACACGTATATTCCTCTGTTAGGGGAATCTGCTATCCGTAATGTGAATGGGCACATTCCTCTGCTACGGCAATGTGTTGTCAGTAGTGTGAACACACGTTCCTCCATTAGGAGAATGCTATTATTATTAATAATGAGAAAGGTATGCTCCTCTGTTAGATGTTGGGACAATTCCAGTAAGTTGTGGATGGAGGTTCTTGGTGCTACATGGATGTGCCCAGAAGGCTCCAAAAAATACAAATGCATCTCCCAAATTGCTGGCTTGCCCAGCAGATTTAAGTGAGCCTAGTTCTGCAAAGGGCATGAGTGTTCAGCATATGACTTTCCGTTTTTGCCTTTTTCAAACAAGCCCTACGTCCCCGTCATCAGAGGGCAAGGCAATATCAATGTGATTGCATGAAATGCACTCAGTGTGTACTATCCTATCTTTTAATAATGATATTTACTTTGACATGTCCTTAAGCTATGTACGGCTCTAAAAAGCTATTATACATTGCTATATTGAAACAGCCTAAAAAAACAGAATAAAAATGTCAAAACAAAAGCTAAAATAACAATTTGCACATGGTCCTTTACCGACTGTTGAAGATTAATAAACAAAGCGTCTGTAGAATTAAATATTATTAACAGTGCAGTATACTTAGAATAATTCATTGGACCTTTAAAATTCCATCTATTCATTCGTTGACTTAGCACAGTGCAAAGTGCATAAAAATACTAACTAAAATCGAGACTGAAATTCAGAGAATTATAGTTAGCAACTAGTGCTTACTATATTAAGTTTAATACTGCTATGCCCAGAAGCTCCTTCATCATGCTCCTGCCTATGGCCACTCATCACCCCCGCTGAATATTGGCTGTGTACCATTATGTCATTTTTCCTTCCCTTCTTATTGAATTGTGGACATTATGTTATTTTCTATTCATTTAATTATTATGAAAGTGAAATTGCTATGTTAACTTCTTTTGTTACCCCCCTTTGCTCTTCTACTCTAATTTCTGTCTTGTTTGTTATTTCTTTACATTTGGAGAGTATATTGAGTTGTAGCGTTTTTCAAAATATTTAAAATGTGCAAATATTGTGGGAAAATTGTTTCTGAAATGCTTTAGGTTTAATGATGCATAGAGTCCTAACTAAATTTAACTCTGCAAAAGTATTATTTCCCTGATGGGGAGTGTAGTCTTTAACGGCAAGATCAATCGAGGATGTCTAAAGCACAAAACAATTGGTAAATATCAGGATGATATATTTTTAGGTTTCAAACAATTATTGGAGTTCTGGTCTCACAAAGTTGTTAGCAGAGGATGGATTCAATTAGAGCACCTCCTCTTTAAGGGGTCCCCAAAATATATTTGGAGAATTTTTGTTCTTTAATGCTCAAATCAGAGGAGAAAGGTGTTTTGGATTTTTTTCCAGTTCCTCAAAGCTGCATCCTCCGCTGGCGTGACAACTTGTATTAAATTGCTATTCTGAATGAGTTTGGAGTTTAAGCATGAATAGGGAATTTGTATGTAAGAGAAAGTGTGTCCTCTGAAGCTGTATTTTTGTTTCGGTAAGTTGTAATGTAATGATGATTGTGGCTTCAATTGGTGGGATGATCACTGTTGTAATACAATTTTCGTATTTGTGAACCCACTTGCTATTACTTAGAGGCAGATTAAAGCTAATTGGCTCTCAGATTCGTTGAAAATGTAAGACCTCCAGTAATTATGACCTTGTCTGTATTGTGGTGTGTAGAGGAAGGAGCCACTTACACATTGATACCCATCTGTTTTAATGAGCTTCTTTTTCCAGGTTGAGAGCTTAATATTGTGCTATGATGCTTATCCTGAGTGCACAGGTGTAATAAATTAACTCAGAAGATAGAATTCTGCTGGTCCGAAGTTTTGCCTAGTGGGAGGTTTGGACTGTTTTGAAAAATCAACCCTATTTTTGTAGATATTTGTTTCTATTCTTCACCTCAGAACTGTGTTTCCCTTTTTTCTTGGTTGAGAGTACTCTGTACTGTGAACTACTAATTTAAGTTTCCTTTCAAGAGTAATTGGACGAGGGGTTCATTGATTTCTAGAGACTGTTGAGGTTTGAAGTTGATTTCTTATTTACGAAGAAACTGAGCTGTGATTGGCAGATCAGCCAGGGGCCCATGCCGGGATTGGATTCAGCATAATTTAGCTGGGTTCTAATTGGGTGTTAGTCAGCACAATTGCACTGTGATGGGTTGACCTTTGGCAGAGCTGCACTGTTATTGGTTGCTGTTCTGAATTGTATTTTGAAGTTATTTTGGTATGTTGGGTTAATTTGAATGTGAAGAAATGTAAACATGGAGGAAGTGTTTACTACACTCAAACCTAAGAAAGAGAAAAAGCTTAAAGAGGACCAGAAAATGCTGAAAGAGGGAACTCTAGCAGTTGAAATGATGGAATAGATTCGGTATTATACATATGTGTAAAATCCCTGAATGGAATGAATATATAGCATGTGGTGAAAAAATGCCAGTTTCCAATGGAAGTTACATTTCATTTTGAAAAACTAGAATTATCGAGACAGGCTGTATGACAAGAGTCTAATGCCAAGAACTACCCAGTTTGAAGTGCTTAACACATGGGAATGCACGGCAACTGAAAAGAAGAGAGAGAAGAAAGATAAATCTATTAAGAAACCCTTTAAGTGTTTGTTAGAATCTAAAATGGACAACGAAGAGAAGGCATGGAGAGCAAATAAAAAGGACATAGTTAAGACATTTCCCGCCATAATTACAGAAACAGAGCAGGGCAAAATAGTTAAGCCAAAAGAGAAAAAAGGTGGAGAAGAGACAGATAATGATGGTGATGACAATTATTTTAGTGAACAAACCAGACTACTGTTTGGGTTGGTGGAGAGGGAGATACTGTGGCAGTGTAGACTCCTATTGGAGGTGCACCAAGTACCCCGTCAGAGACTTCAGTTATTGTACAGATGTGTAGCACAAGTAGCATAGAGCAAGTTATAGAGACAGTGGTAATTGAACCACCGTGTAACAAAGTCTCTATCATCAGTTTCAAGATATAACTTGAAGAGATCCTTCAAGTAATTTAGACTTGAATAGACTTGAACAGACCACTCACATATAATGTTGACAAAATGAGAAATTTGATCAAAGAAGAATCCAGGTGTGCTAATGAAGCGCATGATAAATTGGAAGAATTAGCAGATGAATTACATGTTGACATCAGTAGGATAAACAATGCAAAACAAAATTATCAAATGGATTTCACACATGATGTACTTAAAGAGATGGGACTCCTTACACTTTGATCCCATTTTAAAGATCTCATCTAGGAAACACAGAATTGGTGTGATCTAAAGAAATATTGAGAATGGGAAGAGGGAACTGTAAATAAGAAAAAGATGAAGAGCTCTGTAAGAAAAACTGGGAAAAGCATAGCTAGTGATTAGGAAGTAGGAGCAGGTAGAGTGGCTGAATTTCCTTTGAGACAAGTACACAGAGGAAATCTGGTGTATGTTCCTTGGACAAGGGTGGGTTTGTTTGCCTTTCCACATAATTTTGAAAATTTGAGAGAAGACCCTGCCAAATGGTAGGATGAGGTGCATAAATTAACAAAATGTTCTCACATGTTGTGGGCAGATTTTAATTCGCTGTTTCAAATTGTTGTCCCATGAGAACTGTGGTTAGAATGTAAGGTGTCTGCAGGATAGTAAATAGAGGAGCCACCTAGAAAGGGCTATAACAATGCATCATCAGCAGATGTGGCTGGGGAATATAAGGAAGTGATTGAGCATTTGAAAAACCAATTCTGAAAATGGATATTAATTGGAAAATATTTTGAGGATGGCAAAGGGGCTTAAAGAGCCAGTGCATTCCTATTATGAGAGATTGATGCATATTTTCAAGATACATGGCAGAGCCACAAATCCAGGTAGAGATGCTGTTGGGGATTTTCTTTCTGCATTTGCAAATGGGTTGAAGTCAGAGATTAGCAATCACATTCAGCAGAGAACATTATGTTGAGAACGAAGGGCATTGATGAGATTTTCAAATTGGTGAAGAATAGTAGTGATTATGATGAAAAGAAAGAGAGGAAATTGAAGGACAAACTAATGATTCACCAGATGAAGCTGTTTGAGAAGGGACAAATGAGTTCAAATAGGAGTTTTGTGAGAAATGGGAATGTAATGAATGTTATGAATGGCAGGAACCAGATGGGGCAGAATGATAAGGTAAGTTATATGATTAGGAATGGAGGAATGTTGAAAAGTACCACAGCTTGTCATTTCTCCGGGGCAGGATCTGGCATCGCAAGAGGGAATTTAGACAGAATTGACATAGAATTCAAGATATATCATAAATAGTGCAAAGAAATTGTATAATGTTAAACAGGCACAATGTGGGATTCCTTAGCCCCAGTAATACAGCACAGTATGAGAAATAAAGTGTCATATAACCTGATTTATTCCCAGAATGCCTTTATCATCAATGATGAAATGGTGGGCACTAGTTCACAATGACAGTGTTTGGGAGGGAAGAAAAATTGCTTACTTGGAGCAGCCTTAGAGGTAGATCAAAATGGAGGATATGCTACTCATTCTACAGTTTATTCTGTGGAAGTTTTGAACCTACCCCTCTCTCAAAAAGAAGTCCAAGTTGTAGGGATTAACAACCGACCAATTGTAAATCAAGTGTCAGCAAATTTGCCAGTCAGGACATATGCGGAATAAACATCAGTCTATTCTATGTGATTCAGTGTACTCGCTTGGAAGTGATCTTCTTTACAAGATGAACTGTGCCATTACTGTACACCTGATGGTGCTACAGTGGAAACCTGGGATGAAGCTTCACTGTTTACAATTAGCAAATAAGATTCCAAAATTGAAATGTACCTAGTTTCGAGAGAACATCTCCCACCTAAGTTGAGACTCACAGTTAGAAAAGAAGTATGTGATTTTTCAGGAAAGGAAATGGGATTAATTAAAACAGCAGAACCAGTAAAGATAAAAAGAAAACCAGATGTAATTTTTCCAAGACCTAGACTTTCAAAAGAGGCAGAAAAGGGAATGAAACAAGTGATTGAGAAAATGTTTGAGCAAAGAATCCTTCTAGAGGTTCTTGGCATGCCATGCAGTTTTTCCATTATGGGAATTAAGAAACCGACTGGAAAATAGAGAATTGTAAAAGATCTTCAAAAGATTAATAAAATTGTGGTTCATTCTTTTCCTGTGGTACCAGATCCATCAGTGATCTTCCAAGTTCCTGCAGTGGCAGAATGGTATACAGTGACTGAATTGTGCCAAGCGTTCTTTTCAATGCCACTTCATGAAGATTCACATTTCCTTTTTGTATTTCAATTTTTGAATAAAGTACCTATGTGGTGTAGAATCCCACAAAAGTATACACGGAGTCCTTTGATTTTCTCTGAGATTTAAAAAAATAATTTGGAAGATCTGAAATTGTCATGTAATTTAGTTTTATTGCAGTATTTAAATGACCGTTTTTCTTTTCCGGACATTCAGACTGCTTTTTTGGGCCAGTAGTGTGTTCCACACTGAAAAATCAATGCAAACAGCACAGCACAGTGAGCAAGGACATGGCCATTTTGTTTTGCTGTTCCTGTTTCTCTCTCCTTATTGACTGCCTTTTCCCTCCTTCAAACTTAATCCAACCCAATCTGCTCTTTGTTATTCACAATCCACATTTTTTTGTACTTTCTGCATAATTGTCAAATTTTTCTGTTTATTTTTGTGTTTGTTTTTGTTTCTGTGAGATTTTGTACTTTGTTTTTTAATTTCCTTTCCTGGCCTGTCCTCTCTGTCTGTCCTCCTGTTACTTACCTTCCCTCTCAGCTCCCAACTCCAGTCCCACTCCTGAAGTCCTTAAGGCAGAAGCAGACACACTCACCCCAAACTGGTGATGCAGACCGGCCGGGGTAAAGCCACACTACATCTTCAGTGAGGCAAAGGTGGACTTACTCATTTTATGGATGCAGCGCCACCTCCATTGCATAGTGGCAGCACTCCTGGAAAGGGCTATGTCCTTTAGGAGCATCAAGTACTCTGGGGGGAGTGCAGTGGTGTGTGCCTGTGTACTGGCATCTCTCGCATCCAGCAGCAACTGACATACCACTGGGCAGATATCATTGACATGGAACAGAACCTGCTCGACCTGCTGGGTTTCAAGGTTGTGAGACTCAGTGAAAATGTATTCATACCCAGGCGCACGCGTTTTGGCAGAAACTGCCTTTCTCAATGCCGGTTTCCAAATTAAAAGGTCTTCCATTGTGGTTTCCTTTTAAATGTCTCTCACTTATTCCCATTGGTGCACAGATCACTATCAGTAAAATAATGGACTTAATGAGAATGAATATTCTGGCACCAGAACCATCTCCACAGCCATGGCAGATGGTTCTGCTGCCCCCTGTAAATCATTTTTATTTCCAACTACCAAAATTATGTTCTTGTGTATACTTGCTAGGTTGTTTCATGTTGTTTGTTATCCCTGCATTTCCTTTTTTTGAGATTTTCTATGTTTTCTGTTTCCCTTCTTTCTCCTCTCTGTACCTTTCTTCTGCTCTCTTTTTTCGTAAGTTTCCCTTTATCTCTCTTTACATGTTTTGTTGTAAGGTACTAAGAGGTGAAAACATTTGTAGCAGCGCACAAGCCAGGCCCAAGTACTACTTTAGTCACCAAACATGTTGATAGTTTTCTTGATCAAACTGTCAAAAAGTGCAGGGGCAGAGATAGAGTGGTCATCATGGTCATGGACCCCACATATTGACTTATACAAGCAGTTTCCATGAAAGTGCAGCATAGCAGGAATGAGATACTGCCACAACCAACACCATGTTTCTTTTGCATTCCCTTTTACCCCTTATCCATTTGTAACCTTACCTTATGCCCTTATCTTGTTCCTGATTCCTAATCCTAACTCTCCATTAAGAAAATGTTTGTTTGACTCCATGGCTATCTGGTTTTAAAATAGTTGTCATGCAAGAAACAAAGTAACACTAACCTCTACCTCTAAAAGTGATGACTTTTGGTAGAACAAGATGTGGATAGATAGCTAACCTAACTATAGTGCAGTATTGCTGTTGTACCTTTTGCAAAAGAAATATGGCATCTAAAGTGAGTGCATTATGTTTTTAATCAGGTGCACAGGCCACCAGCAGTGCCTGTCACAGGTTCATCAGTGGAAATCAAGACATTTGAGAGAGAGGGATAGTCCCACTGAATGCAGGGACAAATGAGAAATCACCTTGCTTTCCTTTTGACAATGCTGTATTGGTTAAACCTGGAAGATATCCTGCCCATCACCTCAACTTTCAAAGTCCGGTCCCGGCCCTCGTCATCTCACCACCTGAAACCACATTGTTGTGTAAGGTGCTGCAGTGAGTGCAGGCAGTGAAATCATGTGCATCTACTATGGCACAGCGGCACTACTGAACTAAGTCTGCAGGCCACTTCCAACTGCAGCTAGGGTCCATTGCTATCTGCACCACCACCAACCTCCCCTCCCTAGACTCAACATTACGGCTCCTCTGCTGAGTCCTATACGAGCTGTCCCACCTGAGGCATGAGACAACACTTATTTGATGTGGGCAGCAGAAATTGACCAGGAAGATAGATGCCTTCAAAGGACTTTTTAATTATTTTTTGTTTGGGTGGTAAGGCATGATGTTGGCGGAGAGGGTGGGAAGTGAGGAAAGTTGGGGAAAGGGTTTTGGACTTTTTATGCTTGGGGAGGGGGTGGGCCTGTAGTGGATGGGGCATTGAAAAAACATAAAAAAATGGGCTTTACTTTTTTCTCCATTATTTATCTTTCCGTTGCTAATTTGGATATTATAGCATTGTTGAGTTCTGTTGACATGAGAGTGAGACACTGAGCTGCCCTCTGAAATTGTCACACATTACACCTCAACCTTTCCCCCTAAACATTCCCTTCCTAAATTCCCTAGGCAAATATGTTTTCTTCAGTGGGTTGCTTTCCTGTTCTTGCAGTCCAGTAATCAGTTATACCCTACCACCAGAGTGGCACTGCCTGGGAACAGAAGATTGGTTCATTTAATTCTGTTTCACTTTATGAGGTTTTGCAGCACCCAGCCACCAATCAATAATATTGTTTAGTATAATAGTTAGTGTAGTTACTGCCCTTGTCCTACCATCTGTAACTATTTGACCAGAGAGAGTCAGCCAATATGCACGTAAATGTAATATTATCACGCATTCCAAAGAACAACTTCACTACTAAGATATTGACCAGTTCTTCAAGTTCTTACTTGAATTGATTAAGCTATGGTACCTCCCACAATCTTCCCAAACCTTATTGCAGGGTTTATCAAAAGGGCCTTCTTATTAATGGTGGTGATATTAGTGCTCTTGTGCTAAGCATTCATAATAAAGTGAAGTCACACTTTCACCTATTCCAAATGAGGTGCTCCTTCTATTAGAATATTCAGAAAGAGTATTCATCACAGGCAAGTAGACTGAAAGAAAACACAGAGTTAGAGGGTTATTAAAGATTGAGCATAGACCAAAATAAAAGCTTTTATTACAAAAATTAGCAGTAGTAACCTTTAAGCAATCCTGGCTCTAATTTATAAAAAGGAATACAACTAAACTTACAAAATCCTTGAGTCAGGAGGAGAAGGTTTGATTATTCCATGCTGCAACAAATTTGTAATTAATACGAGAGGGCCTGATTCACAAAGGTAAAGTTACACTTTTGGTGTTAGTTTATTGACTCTTTTCAGTATAAGTTTATGACGAGTAATGTTTCCATTAGTAACTTTGCAGTTAGTAACTTTGTGAGTAGTAAGTAATCCCTATCACTTTAAAAAGAGTAACACTTACTAATACTACTCAGAATGGTAAAGTTCTGGTAGTCCAGTTAAACTTAAAGCAAAAGTGCAACTAAATCTTTGTGAATCAGGCCAGATAATGCACACTGGTACTCCCTATTGTGGGGACAGATATTATTCAACTAAGACTCTGCAGCATGATGATGTTGTTGTCACTTTCATCACTGAGTGACTGACTGGGCCTGGCATGGGCTATTCTATTGTTCAGGTAAGAGAAGTTCCCACAGTAAGTTGCTGTCACTTTCACCACATCTGCCCCAACAAGTGTGTGATTCATTTCTTGTGTAAATTCATAAGCCACACCCCAATATATCACACAGTTTGGCCAGGGAAAGAGTGTTAGGGTTGGATGAATGGATAGAAATGGGGAGTTGGGGAAAGGTGTGACAAAGACAAATACTACAGAACAACAATAGTTATTGAGTTAATGAGCAGTACATCATCATCAACAACGCTGTTGTGGAAGGAAGTGAATGAATGACACACTTCAGTTAAATCATTGCAAACAGTCCTTCAGACCCAGAGACCCAAGTTATTATCTAATTGTTCTGTCATTTAGTTTTGAAAAATACAAATTAAGATGGAATGATCCCACAAACTTTTAACATTTCCATTGTTAAAGAAAAATTCTACTTTATATAAACGCCAAATTGTGCGGTGTAATTGCATTCTCCTTTTTGGAATGTCCATCTCAGGTGCATGGCTGAACTGGAACAGTAAGGTAAGCAAGAGTATTATGGCCCTTTTGTGGAGCAGAAGAGACAACCTGTGGATTGTAAAACAGTAAATGTCAATATTGCAGAGTCAAGGAGAAGTTAAGTTTCATGAGAGGTGGACCAACAGACAGAACAAGAGCATAGGCTAATGCAGGACAATCATGATGACTTAATTGTGCATTCTGAGAGGTAAAAATAATTTTACAACAAATCCCAGAAAAGTAGCTGGATGCACTTGGGTGATCAATCTCACAACTGTCATAACATTTAGCCAAGAGCATCAATCATTTCACATGTCTTTCTCCAATTACAGTTCCCCACGATCATAACCACTTCATTTGAGGAGTTTGACATTTGAGCCAGCACACTATTCAGCATTTCCAAACTCAACACACCTCCCTCCAGTTCATAGGGCTGAATAGGCCTCTTTGAGTCATATTGGTTTCCATTTGAAGTAGGTAGGCATTGTTCATGGCTTTCTTCTTCTAGCTGTTGAGGTAGTCCGACCCTGAGTCCTAACCCTGAGACCTGACTCCTCCTGTCTCCTGACCCAAATGAGATTGAGAGAGATAGACCTGTAGTGCATTGCTGTTGATGAACAAGAAGATCAAAATAATTTGAGAATTTTGTGTAGATTTGTTAACTAAACTGTCTGGTCCCCGAAGAACCTGAACAATAAAAAGTACAGCTGAGAGGGGACCAGGCAAGTAAGTCTAGATAAATGTGAAATGGGCTATCACATTCACACAGAATCACCCATCAACCCCCAAACGTTCATCTAAATACAGTCTGCTACCACATGAAGCATCATCACTTACACTCATGTGCTCAATATATATCACTTATTGGTGCAATAGTTGTATCTCTTCTTTTGCCATGGAAGCAACACAATGGCTGTCTTGTAGATTAATGACATTTACTGGGGCAGCCCAGCTAGAGAAGGTAGGACAGAGGAAGGCATTGTCTTCATGTCCTTTACGTGAATGGGGAGGCTTCTTCTGTGCACACTAGTCCAACTCAAGTCCAGCCGCACATGTAAATATACAGTGGGTCTGCATATGTCATACACCAAATATAAGAATGTTCCTCTAGCTGTATCCATTTTTTGTAAAGCAGTTAAATGATAATGTGAATGTCTTGTTGTGGCCCACTCAGTCAGGGAAGAGGAGTTAATTCTCAAATTCACAGGGGCTCACCCGGAGGTTGGTCAGCTAATGCGCTTGAGTCTGACAATCGCCCTCACTCTCCTACGGGCTGTTTCAGGAACAATGTATTCCTGTGATATGAAGTGTTGGTTCACTTTAACCACTGTCAATCTGTCCACATTTTGAGGTGAGAGACTGGCCATGCTGACTGTGACAACTGTGCCTGCTGCATGTGTGAGAAAGTAGCCTCTTTCTAACCTTGTTACCCCCACTTTTGGCCTGTTTGTGAGTATATGTCAGGATGTTTTCACTGTCTCACTGGGATCCTGCTAGCCAGGGCCCAGTGCTCATAGTGAAAACCTTATGTTGTCAGTATGTTTGTTATGTGTCACTGGGACCCTGCTAGCCAGGATCCCAGTGCTCATAAGTTTGTTGCCTATGTGTTCCCTGTGTGATGCCTAACTGTCTCACTGAGGCTCTGCTAACCAGAACCTCAGTGGTTATGCTCTCTTTTTACTTTAAATTTGTCACTAATAGGCTAGTGACTAAATTTACCAATTCACATTGGCACACTGGTACACCCATATATTTCCCTAGTATATGGTACTGAGGTACCCAGGGTATTGGGGTTTCAGGAGATCCCTATGGGCTGCAGCATTTCTTTTGCCACCCATAGGGAGCTCTGACAATTCTTACACAGGCCTGCCAGTGCAGCCTGCGTGAAATAGCGTCCACGTTATTTCACAGCCATTTACCACTGCACTTAAGTAACTTAAAAGTCACCTATATGTCTAACCTTCACCTGGTGAAGGTTGGGTGCAAAGTTACTTAGTGTGTGGGCACCCTGGCACTAGCCAAGGTGCCCCCACATTGTTCAGGGCAAATTCCCCTGACCTTTTGAGTGCGGGGACACCATTACACGCGTGCACTATACATAGGTCACTATGTATAGCGTCACAATGGTAACTCTGAACATGGCCATGTAACTTGTCTAAGATCATGGAATTGTCCCCCCAATACCATCCTGGTATTGGGGGGACAATTCCATGATCCCCCGGGTCTCTATCACAGAACCGGGGTACTGCCAAACTGCCTTTCCGGGGTCTCCACTGCAGCTGCTGCTGCTGCCAACCCCTCAGACAGGGTTCTGCCCTCCTGGGGTCCAGGCAGCCCTGGCCCAGGAAGGCAGAACAAAGGACTTCCTCTGAGAGAGGGTGTAACACCCACTCCCTTTGGAAATCGGTGTGAGGGCTGGGGAGGAGTAGCCTCCCCAGCCTCTGGAAATGCTTTGATGGGCACAGATGGTGCCCATCTCTGCAAAAGCCAGTCTACACCAGTTCAGGGATCCCCCAGCCCTGCTCTGGCGCGAAACTGGACAAAGGAAAGGGGAGTGACCACTCCCCTGACCTACACCTTCCAGGCGAGGTGCCCAGAGCTCCTCCAGTGTGTCCCAGACCTCTGCCATCTTGGAAACAGAGGTGTTGGGGGCACACTGGACTGCTCTGAGTGGCCAGTGCCAGCAGGTGACGTCAGAGGCTCCTTCTGACAGGCTCTTACCTCTCTTGGTAGCCAATCCTCCTTCCTAGGTAGCCAAACATCCTTTTCTGGCTATTTAGGGTCTCTGCTTTGGTGAATTGTTTAGATAACGAATGCAAGAGCTCATCAGAGTTCCTCTGCATGTCCCTCTTCACCTTCTGCCAAAGGATTGACCGCTGACTGCTCAGGACGCTTGCAAAACCGCAACAAAGTAGCAAGACGACTACTAGCAACCTTGTATCGCTTCATCCTGATGGCTTTCTCGACTGTTTCCAGGTGGTGCATGCACTGGGGGTAGCCTGCCCCCTCTCTGCACCAGGAGCTCTGAAGAAATCTCCAGTGGGTCGACGGAATCTTACCCCTGCAACCCCAGGCACCAACAGACTGCATCACTGGTCCTCTGGGTCCCCTCTTAGCACGACGAGCGTGGTCCCTGGAACTCAGCAACTCTGTCCAAGTGACTCCCACAGTCCAGTGACCCTTCAGTCCAAGTTTGGTGGAGGTAAGTCCTTGCCTCCCCACGCTAGACTGCATTGCTGGGTACCGTGTGATTTGCAGCTGTTCCGGCTCCTGTGCACTCTTCCAGGATTTCCTTCATGCACATCCAAGCCTGGGTCCCTGACACTCCTTCCTGCAGTGCACAACCTTCTGAGTTTTTCTCCAACGTCGTGGGACTCCCTTTTGTGACTTCGGGTGGACTCCAGTTCACTTTTCTTCCAAGTGCCTGTTCAGGTACATCTGTGGGAGCTGCCTGCTTCTATGAGGGCTTCCTGAGTTGCTGGGTGCCCCCTCTGTCTCCTCCTCCAAGTGGCGACATCCTAGTCCCTCCTGGGCCACAGAAGCATCCAGAAACCTCTACCGCAACCCTTGCAGCTAGCAAGGCTTGTACATGGTCTTTCTTCGTGGGAACACCCCTGCAAGCTTCATCACGATGTGGGACATCCATCCTCCAAAGGAGAAGTTACTAACTCTCTTCTTTCTTGCAGAACTCCAAGCTTCTTCCAACAGGTGGCAGCTTCCATGCACCCTCAGCTGGCATTTCCTGGGCTCCTGCCCACACTCAACACTGTCGGGACTATTGGACTTGGTCCTCTTGTCTTACAGGTACTCAGGTCCGGAAATCCACTATTGTTGCATTGCTGGTGTTTGTTCTTCCTGCAGAATCCCCCTATCACGACTTCTGTGCTCTCTGGGGGTAGTAGGTGCACTTTACACCTACCTTTCAGGGTCTTGGGGTGGGCTATTTTTCTAACCCTCACTGTTTTCTTACAGTCCCAGTGACCCTCTACAAGCTCACATAGGTTTGGGGTCCATTTGTGGTTCACATTCCACTTTTGGAGTATATGGTTTGTGTTGCCCCCATACATATGTGCTCCTATTGCAATCTACTGTAATTTTATACTGCTTGCATTACTTTTCTTGCTATTACCTGCATAATTTTGGTTTGTGTACATATATCTTGTGTATATAACTTATCCTCATACTGAGGGTACTCACTGAGATACTTTTGGCATATTGTCATAAAAATAAAGTACCTTTATTTTCAGTACTTCTGTGTATTGTGTTTTCTTATGCTATTGTGCATATGACACCAGTGGTATAGTAGGAGCTTTACATGTCTCCTAGTTTAGCCTAAGCTGCTTTGCCATAGCTACCTCCTATCAGCCTAAGCTGCTAGAAACACCTCTCCTACACTAATAAGGGATAACTGGACCTGGCACAAGGTGTAAGTACCTCTGGTACCCACTACAAGCCAGGCCAGCCTCCTACATTGGTTGTGCAGCGGTGGGATAAGTACTTGTAACTACTTTCCACTTTGTCATTGTGTACTTTTCATAAGAGAATAATATATAAAACAGTTCAGTGTATGTACACCTAACCAAAAGGTTTTGCTTTTCTACTCTCAAACTTTTTAAAACTTTTAAAGTTTCTAAAAAGTTGGAAAAAGTTTTTTATCTGTTCTTTAAAAAGTTCTGAAACTTTTTCTTCCTTCTCACTATTTCTAAACCTTTTACTATCATGTCTGTAGAAGACTCTACTCTTAAAATGGTCAATACTACTTATGACAATTTAAATTACAAGAGCCTAAGGAGTCTCTGCTTAGATAGAGGTTTAGTGATAGGAAAGAACCCTACCAAAGAATTTCTATTTAACATGCTTATTGTGAATGATGAGCCCCAAGCAGGCACTTCAAATGAGAGGTTAATAGAAGGTTCCCATTCTGACTCAGGGGATCTCCTTGCGGGAGGTGGGGAGGGTTCTTTACCAGATCTGTCCCCTAGCATGACACCTAGTAATGTTGGTAGTAATGGAGGTTCCCATCATAGTAGGGGAGTCTTTATTCCTGGAGGCTAAGTTGTTAGGGTTCAGTCAGTTAGGGACAGATCCCCCTCTGTTGTTTCCAATTTATCTTCTGTGTCCAAGCATTCCCAACCCACCCACCCTGAAGACAACATGTTAGAAAGCGAACTCAAAAAGTTGAGGGTTGAAGAGACCAGACTGAAGCTTAAACAGCAACAGCTGGCCTTAGATAGGGAATCCCTAGACCTGGAGCAGGAGAGACAGAGATTGGGGTTAGGACCCCATGTTGGCAGCAGCAGCATTCCTGATAGTAATCCTGTTAGGGAGCATGATTCCAGGAATCTGCACAAGATAGTCCCCTCTTACAAGGAGGGGGATGACATCAACAAGTGGTTTGCTGCACTTGAGAGGGCCTGTTTGGTACAGGGGGTCACTCAAAGGCAGTGGGCTGCTATATTGTGGCTATCTTTCACTGGAAAGGGTAGGGATAGGCTCCTTACTGTTAGAGAAAGTGATGCTAACAATTTTACAGTTTTGAAGGATGCACTCTTGGATGTTTTTGGCTTAACCACTGAACAATACAGGATTACGCTCAGAGACACCAGAAAATAGTCCTCACAAGACTGGATAGACTTTGTTGACTGTTCAGTGAAGGCCTTGGAGGGGTGGTTACATGGCAGTAAGGTTTCTGACTATGAAAGCCCGTATAATCTTATTCTGAGAGAGCATATTCTAAATAACTGTGTCTGACTTGTTACACCAATATCTAGTGGACTCAGATCTGACCTCTCCCCAAGAATTGGGAAAGAAGGCAGACAAATGGGTCAGAACAAGAGTGAACAGAAAAGTTCATGCAGGGGGTGACAAGGATGGCAAGAAGAAAGATGATGAGAAATCTCAGGATAAGCATGGGGATAAAGGTAAAACCAAAGATCCTTATTCAAATCCTAAACACTCTTCAGGGGTGGGGATAAATCAAATTCTTCCTCTTCTTCACAACATACACACATTACAAAGCTTTGGTGCTATATGTGTAAAAATAAAGGCCATTGGCAAGGGTATAAGTCCTGTCCAGGTAAACCCCCTGAGCCAACCACCATTAATACATCAAACTCTAGTGCCCCTAGCAGTAGTGGTAATAGTGGTGGGACTGCTGGCACAGTCAAAGTAAGGGTGTAGTTGGGTTCACTTATGGGTCCATCATAGAAACTGGGGTAGTCAGTCCCAAGACAGTTTCTGTCACACCTAGTGGCATTGGCCTTGCCACACTGGCTGCTTGTCCCCTTACAATGGATAAGCACCAGCAGACAGTTTCAATAAATGGTGTTGAGGCCCAGGCCTACAGGGACACAGGTGCCAGTATCACTTTGGTGACTGAACACCTTTGCCTCCTGAACAACACATCATTGGACAACAGTACAAGATTATTGATGTCCATAACTCCACTAAGTTTCTTCCCTTAGCTATAGTTCAGCTTAGTTGGGGTGGAGGTACTGGCCCTAAGCAGGTGGTAGTGTCACCTAGCTTACCTGTAGACTGTCTCTTAGGTAATGACCTAGAGACCTCAGGTTGGGCTGAGGTAGAGTTTTATACCCATGCAGCCATGCAGGGTATCCCTGAGGAATTGCTTCCTCTCATTTCTACTGAAATGAAAAAGCAAGGGAGAGGAACAGACCTGAAAACTCAGGATCCTTCTCCAACAACAGGTAAAAAGGGCATCACAGTATCCCCTACCCACTCTGCCATTCAGGATACCATTCCTGTGGTAGGAGAAACCTCTCCTGGGGTGGCACCTGTACCAAGGGAACCATCATCTGGCACAGCTGTACTCCCTGAGGTGGAAGTACCTCTCTGTGGATAACTAATACTGGTGAGAAAAAGTCCACCATTGTAGTTAACACGGAGCTTCCCTCCAACCCTCCCAGAGAAACATTAGTGCAGCAACCCTGCATGCCTCAAAACACTTAGGACAGCAGCCCTGCCCTAGTGTGGAGCTCATAGGACATCCCTGTTCTCTCTTACAGCCATATGGACAAAGATTTTGCCCAGCTATGGCTTTACTGAGACAGCATCCCTGTCTGGCATTCTCATCACTAGAAATAGGTCCAGTGGACAATTCCCACTGTTCTAAACTAAAACTTACTGATAGGAACTCTGAGAATATATCTTTACATTGTTGGTTAGCTAAAAACCTTCAAACAGGGTGGTTTACTTCCCCACAGGGAAGGAACCATATAGTGGATGATAAAGGGAGTAACCAGTGTATTGCAGAGCTACTCTCCACTTATCACCAATTAGACAATAAAGACTCAACTGGCCAAGGTTAGCCTTATTGTCCTTCATTTGGGGGGGGGGGGGTTGTGTGAGAAAGTAGCCTCTCTCTAGCCTTGTTACCCTACTTTTGGCCTGTTTGTGAGTATGTCAGGATGTTTTCACTGTCTCACTGGGATCCTGCTAGCCAGGGCCCAGTGCTCATAGTGAAAACCTTATGTTATAAGTATGTTTGTTATGTGTCACAGGGACCCTGCTAGCCAGGATCCTAGTGCTCATAAGTTTGTGGCCTATATGTGTTCCCTGTGTGATGCCTAACTGTCTCACTGAGGCTCTGCTAACCAGAACCTCAGTGGTTATGCTCTCTCTTTACTTTAAAATTTGTCACTAACAGCTAGTGACTAAATTTACCAATTCACATTGGCACACTGGTACACCCATATAATTCCCTAGTATATGGTACTGAGGTACCCAGGGTATTGGGGTTCCAGGATATCCCTATGGGCTGCAGCATTTCTTTTGCCACCCACAGAGAGCTCTGACAATTCTTACACAGGCCTGCCAGTGCAGCCTGCGTGACATAACGTCCACGTTATTTCACAGCCATTTACCACTGCACTTAAATAACTTATAAGTCACCTATATGTCTAACCTTCACCTGGTGAAGGTTGGGTGCAAAGTTACTTAGAGTGTGGGCACCCTGGCACTAGCCAAGGTGCCCACATTGTTCAGGGCAAATTCCCCTGACTATGTGAGTGCGGGGACACCATTACACGTGTGCACTATACGTAGGTCACTACCTATGTATACCGTCACAATGGTAACTCTGAACATGGCCATGTAACATGTCTAAGACCATGGAATTGTCACCCCAATACCATTCTGGTACTGGGGGGACAATTCCATGATCCCCGGGTCTTTAGCACAGAACCCAGGTTCTGCCAAACTGCCTTTCCGGGGTCTCCACTGCAGCTGCTGCTGCTGCCAACCCCTCAGACAGGTTTCTGCCCCCCTGGGGTCCAGGCAGCCCTGGCCCAGGAAGGCAGAACAAAGGACTTCCTCTGAGAGAGGGTGTAACACCCTCTCCCTTTGGAAATAGGTGTGAGGGCTGGGGAGGAGTAGCCTCCCCCAGCCTCTGGAAATGCTTTGATGGGCACAGATGGTGCCCATCTCTGCATAAGCCAGTCTACACTGGTTCAGGGATCCCCCAGCCCTGCTCTGGCGCGAAACTGGACAAAGGAAAGGGGAGTGACCACTCCCCTGACCTACACCTCCCAGGGGAGGTGCCCAGAGTTCCTCCAGTGTGCCCCAGACCTCTGCCATCTTGGAAACAGAGGTGTTGGGGGCACACTGGACTGCTCTGAGTGGCCAGTGCCAGCAGGTGACGTCAGAGGCTCCTTCTGACAGGCTCTTACCTCTCTTGGTAGCCAATCCTCCTTCCTAGGTAGCCAAACATCCTTTTCTGGCTATTTAGGGTCTCTGCTTTGGTGAATTGTTTAGATAACGAATGCAAGAGCTCATCAGAGTTCCTCTGCATGTCCCTCTTCACCTTCTGCCAAAGGATTGACCGCTGACTGCTCAGGACGCTTGCAAAACCGCAACAAAGTAGCAAGACGACTACTAGCAACCTTGTATCGCTTCATCCTGATGGCTTTCTCGACTGTTTCCAGGTGGTGCATGCACTGGGGGTAGCCTGCCCCCTCTCTGCACCAGGAGCTCTGAAGAAATCTCCAGTGGGTCGACGGAATCTTACCCCTGCAACCCCAGGCACCAACAGACTGCATCACTGGTCCTCTGGGTCCCCTCTTAGCACGACGAGCGTGGTCCCTGGAACTCAGCAACTCTGTCCAAGTGACTCCCACAGTCCAGTGACCCTTCAGTCCAAGTTTGGTGGAGGTAAGTCCTTGCCTCCCCACGCTAGACTGCATTGCTGGGTACCGTGTGATTTGCAGCTGTTCCGGCTCCTGTGCACTCTTCCAGGATTTCCTTCATGCACATCCAAGCCTGGGTCCCTGACACTCCTTCCTGCAGTGCACAACCTTCTGAGTTTTTCTCCAACGTCGTGGGACTCCCTTTTGTGACTTCGGGTGGACTCCAGTTCACTTTTCTTCCAAGTGCCTGTTCAGGTACATCTGTGGGAGCTGCCTGCTTCTATGAGGGCTTCCTGAGTTGCTGGGTGCCCCCTCTGTCTCCTCCTCCAAGTGGCGACATCCTAGTCCCTCCTGGGCCACAGAAGCATCCAGAAACCTCTACCGCAACCCTTGCAGCTAGCAAGGCTTGTACATGGTCTTTCTTCGTGGGAACACCCCTGCAAGCTTCATCACGATGTGGGACATCCATCCTCCAAAGGAGAAGTTACTAACTCTCTTCTTTCTTGCAGAACTCCAAGCTTCTTCCAACAGGTGGCAGCTTCCATGCACCCTCAGCTGGCATTTCCTGGGCTCCTGCCCACACTCAACACTGTCGGGACTATTGGACTTGGTCCTCTTGTCTTACAGGTACTCAGGTCCGGAAATCCACTATTGTTGCATTGCTGGTGTTTGTTCTTCCTGCAGAATCCCCCTATCACGACTTCTGTGCTCTCTGGGGGTAGTAGGTGCACTTTACACCTACCTTTCAGGGTCTTGGGGTGGGCTATTTTTCTAACCCTCACTGTTTTCTTACAGTCCCAGTGACCCTCTACAAGCTCACATAGGTTTGGGGTCCATTTGTGGTTCACATTCCACTTTTGGAGTATATGGTTTGTGTTGCCCCCATACATATGTGCTCCTATTGCAATCTACTGTAATTTTATACTGCTTGCATTACTTTTCTTGCTATTACCTGCATAATTTTGGTTTGTGTACATATATCTTGTGTATATAACTTATCCTCATACTGAGGGTACTCACTGAGATACTTTTGGCATATTGTCATAAAAATAAAGTACCTTTATTTTCAGTACTTCTGTGTATTGTGTTTTCTTATGCTATTGTGCATATGACACCAGTGGTATAGTAGGAGCTTTACATGTCTCCTAGTTTAGCCTAAGCTGCTTTGCCATAGCTACCTCCTATCAGCCTAAGCTGCTAGAAACACCTCTCCTACACTAATAAGGGATAACTGGACCTGGCACAAGGTGTAAGTACCTCTGGTACCCACTACAAGCCAGGCCAGCCTCCTACATTGGTTGTGCAGCGGTGGGATAAGTACTTGTAACTACTTTCCACTTTGTCATTGTGTACTTTTCATAAGAGAATAATATATAAAACAGTTCAGTGTATGTACACCTAACCAAAAGGTTTTGCTTTTCTACTCTCAAACTTTTTAAAACTTTTAAAGTTTCTAAAAAGTTGGAAAAAGTTTTTTATCTGTTCTTTAAAAAGTTCTGAAACTTTTTCTTCCTTCTCACTATTTCTAAACCTTTTACTATCATGTCTGTAGAAGACTCTACTCTTAAAATGGTCAATACTACTTATGACAATTTAAATTACAAGAGCCTAAGGAGTCTCTGCTTAGATAGAGGTTTAGTGATAGGAAAGAACCCTACCAAAGAATTTCTATTTAACATGCTTATTGTGAATGATGAGCCCCAAGCAGGCACTTCAAATGAGAGGTTAATAGAAGGTTCCCATTCTGACTCAGGGGATCTCCTTGCGGGAGGTGGGGAGGGTTCTTTACCAGATCTGTCCCCTAGCATGACACCTAGTAATGTTGGTAGTAATGGAGGTTCCCATCATAGTAGGGGAGTCTTTATTCCTGGAGGCTAAGTTGTTAGGGTTCAGTCAGTTAGGGACAGATCCCCCTCTGTTGTTTCCAATTTATCTTCTGTGTCCAAGCATTCCCAACCCACCCACCCTGAAGACAACATGTTAGAAAGCGAACTCAAAAAGTTGAGGGTTGAAGAGACCAGACTGAAGCTTAAACAGCAACAGCTGGCCTTAGATAGGGAATCCCTAGACCTGGAGCAGGAGAGACAGAGATTGGGGTTAGGACCCCATGTTGGCAGCAGCAGCATTCCTGATAGTAATCCTGTTAGGGAGCATGATTCCAGGAATCTGCACAAGATAGTCCCCTCTTACAAGGAGGGGGATGACATCAACAAGTGGTTTGCTGCACTTGAGAGGGCCTGTTTGGTACAGGGGGTCACTCAAAGGCAGTGGGCTGCTATATTGTGGCTATCTTTCACTGGAAAGGGTAGGGATAGGCTCCTTACTGTTAGAGAAAGTGATGCTAACAATTTTACAGTTTTGAAGGATGCACTCTTGGATGTTTTTGGCTTAACCACTGAACAATACAGGATTACGCTCAGAGACACCAGAAAATAGTCCTCACAAGACTGGATAGACTTTGTTGACTGTTCAGTGAAGGCCTTGGAGGGGTGGTTACATGGCAGTAAGGTTTCTGACTATGAAAGCCCGTATAATCTTATTCTGAGAGAGCATATTCTAAATAACTGTGTCTGACTTGTTACACCAATATCTAGTGGACTCAGATCTGACCTCTCCCCAAGAATTGGGAAAGAAGGCAGACAAATGGGTCAGAACAAGAGTGAACAGAAAAGTTCATGCAGGGGGTGACAAGGATGGCAAGAAGAAAGATGATGAGAAATCTCAGGATAAGCATGGGGATAAAGGTAAAACCAAAGATCCTTATTCAAATCCTAAACACTCTTCAGGGGTGGGGATAAATCAAATTCTTCCTCTTCTTCACAACATACACACATTACAAAGCTTTGGTGCTATATGTGTAAAAATAAAGGCCATTGGCAAGGGTATAAGTCCTGTCCAGGTAAACCCCCTGAGCCAACCACCATTAATACATCAAACTCTAGTGCCCCTAGCAGTAGTGGTAATAGTGGTGGGACTGCTGGCACAGTCAAAGTAAGGGTGTAGTTGGGTTCACTTATGGGTCCATCATAGAAACTGGGGTAGTCAGTCCCAAGACAGTTTCTGTCACACCTAGTGGCATTGGCCTTGCCACACTGGCTGCTTGTCCCCTTACAATGGATAAGCACCAGCAGACAGTTTCAATAAATGGTGTTGAGGCCCAGGCCTACAGGGACACAGGTGCCAGTATCACTTTGGTGACTGAACACCTTTGCCTCCTGAACAACACATCATTGGACAACAGTACAAGATTATTGATGTCCATAACTCCACTAAGTTTCTTCCCTTAGCTATAGTTCAGCTTAGTTGGGGTGGAGGTACTGGCCCTAAGCAGGTGGTAGTGTCACCTAGCTTACCTGTAGACTGTCTCTTAGGTAATGACCTAGAGACCTCAGGTTGGGCTGAGGTAGAGTTTTATACCCATGCAGCCATGCAGGGTATCCCTGAGGAATTGCTTCCTCTCATTTCTACTGAAATGAAAAAGCAAGGGAGAGGAACAGACCTGAAAACTCAGGATCCTTCTCCAACAACAGGTAAAAAGGGCATCACAGTATCCCCTACCCACTCTGCCATTCAGGATACCATTCCTGTGGTAGGAGAAACCTCTCCTGGGGTGGCACCTGTACCAAGGGAACCATCATCTGGCACAGCTGTACTCCCTGAGGTGGAAGTACCTCTCTGTGGATAACTAATACTGGTGAGAAAAAGTCCACCATTGTAGTTAACACGGAGCTTCCCTCCAACCCTCCCAGAGAAACATTAGTGCAGCAACCCTGCATGCCTCAAAACACTTAGGACAGCAGCCCTGCCCTAGTGTGGAGCTCATAGGACATCCCTGTTCTCTCTTACAGCCATATGGACAAAGATTTTGCCCAGCTATGGCTTTACTGAGACAGCATCCCTGTCTGGCATTCTCATCACTAGAAATAGGTCCAGTGGACAATTCCCACTGTTCTAAACTAAAACTTACTGATAGGAACTCTGAGAATATATCTTTACATTGTTGGTTAGCTAAAAACCTTCAAACAGGGTGGTTTACTTCCCCACAGGGAAGGAACCATATAGTGGATGATAAAGGGAGTAACCAGTGTATTGCAGAGCTACTCTCCACTTATCACCAATTAGACAATAAAGACTCAACTGGCCAAGGTTAGCCTTATTGTCCTTCATTTGGGGGGGGGTTGTGTGAGAAAGTAGCCTCTCTCTAGCCTTGTTACCCTACTTTTGGCCTGTTTGTGAGTATATGTCAGGATGTTTTCACTGTCTCACTGGGATCCTGCTAGCCAGGGCCCAGTGCTCATAGTGAAAACCTTATGTTATAAGTATGTTTGTTATGTGTCACAGGGACCCTGCTAGCCAGGATCCTAGTGCTCATAAGTTTGTGGCCTATATGTGTTCCCTGTGTGATGCCTAACTGTCTCACTGAGGCTCTGCTAACCAGAACCTCAGTGGTTATGCTCTCTCTTTACTTTAAAATTTGTCACTAACAGCTAGTGACTAAATTTACCAATTCACATTGGCACACTGGTACACCCATATAATTCCCTAGTATATGGTACTGAGGTACCCAGGGTATTGGGGTTCCAGGATATCCCTATGGGCTGCAGCATTTCTTTTGCCACCCACAGAGAGCTCTGACAATTCTTACACAGGCCTGCCAGTGCAGCCTGCGTGACATAACGTCCACGTTATTTCACAGCCATTTACCACTGCACTTAAATAACTTATAAGTCACCTATATGTCTAACCTTCACCTGGTGAAGGTTGGGTGCAAAGTTACTTAGAGTGTGGGCACCCTGGCACTAGCCAAGGTGCCCACATTGTTCAGGGCAAATTCCCCTGACTATGTGAGTGCGGGGACACCATTACACGTGTGCACTATACGTAGGTCACTACCTATGTATACCGTCACAATGGTAACTCTGAACATGGCCATGTAACATGTCTAAGACCATGGAATTGTCACCCCAATACCATTCTGGTACTGGGGGGACAATTCCATGATCCCCGGGTCTTTAGCACAGAACCCAGGTTCTGCCAAACTGCCTTTCCGGGGTCTCCACTGCAGCTGCTGCTGCTGCCAACCCCTCAGACAGGTTTCTGCCCCCCTGGGGTCCAGGCAGCCCTGGCCCAGGAAGGCAGAACAAAGGACTTCCTCTGAGAGAGGGTGTAACACCCTCTCCCTTTGGAAATAGGTGTGAGGGCTGGGGAGGAGTAGCCTCCCCCAGCCTCTGGAAATGCTTTGATGGGCACAGATGGTGCCCATCTCTGCATAAGCCAGTCTACACTGGTTCAGGGATCCCCCAGCCCTGCTCTGGCGCGAAACTGGACAAAGGAAAGGGGAGTGACCACTCCCCTGACCTACACCTCCCAGGGGAGGTGCCCAGAGTTCCTCCAGTGTGCCCCAGACCTCTGCCATCTTGGAAACAGAGGTGTTGGGGGCACACTGGACTGCTCTGAGTGGCCAGTGCCAGCAGGGGACATCAGAGGCTCCTTCTGATAGGCTCTTACCTCTCTTGGTAGCCAATCCTCCTTCCTAGGTAGCCAAACCTCCTTTTCTTGCTATTTAGGGTCTCTGCTTTGGTGAATTCTTTAGATAACAAATGCAAGAGCTCATCAGAGTTCCTCTGCATCTCCCTCTTTACCTTCTGCCAAAGGATCGACCGCTGACTGCTCAGGACACCTGCAAAACCGCAACAAAGTAGCAAGATGACTACTAGCAACCTTGTATCGCTTCATCCTGATGGCTTTCTCGACTGTTTCCAGGTGGTGCATGCTCTGGGGGTAGCCTGCCCCCTCTCTGCACCAGGAGCTCTGAAGAAATCACCCGTGGGTCAACGGAATCTTCCCCCTGCAACCCCAGGCACCAAAAGACTGCTTCACTGGTCCTCTGGGTCCCCTCTCAGCACGACCAGCGTGGTCCCTGGAACTCAGCAACTCTGTCCAAGTGACTCCCACAGTCCAGTGACTCTTGAGTCCAAGTTTGGTGGAGGTAAGTCCTTGCCTCCCCACACTAGACTGCATTGCTAGGTACCTCGTGATTTGCAGCTGCTCCGGCTCCTGTGCACTCTTCCAGGATTTTCTTTGTGCACAACCAAGCCTGGGTCCCCGACACTCCTTCCTGCAGTACACAACCTTCTGAGTTGTCCTCCGGCGTCTTGGGACTCCCTTTTGTAATTTCGGGTGGTCTCCGGTTCACTTTTCTTCCAAGTTCCTGTTTAGGTACTTCTGCGGGAGCTGCCTGCTTCTGTGAGGACTCCCTGAGTTGCTGGGCGCCCCCTCTGACTCCTCCTCCAAGTGGTGACATCCTGGTCCCTCCTGGGCCACAGCAGCACCCAAACACCTCTACCATGACCTTTGCAGCTAGCAAGGCTTGTTTGCGGTCTTTCTGCATGGGAACACCTCTGCAAGCTTCATTGCAATGTGGGACATCCATCCTCCAAAGGAGAAGTTCCTAGCTCTCTTCTTTCTTGCAGAACTCCAAGCTTCTTCCAACAGGTGGCAGCTTCCTTGCACCCTCAGCTAGCATTTCCTGGGTTCCTGCCCACACTTGACACTGTCGCGACTATTGGACTTGGTCCCCTTGTCTTACAGGTACTCAGGTCCGGAAATCCACTATTGTTGCACTGCTGGTATTTGTTCTTCCTGGAGAATCCCCCTATCACGACTTCTGTGCTCTCTGGGGGTAGTAGGTGCACTTTACACCTACCTTTCAGGGTCTTGGGGTGGGCTATTTTTTAACTGTCACTGTTTTCTTACAGTCCCAGCAACCCTCTACAAGCTCACATAGGTTTGGGGTCAATTTGTGGTTCGCATTCCACATTTGGAATATATGGTTTGTGTTGCCCCTATACCTATGTGCTCCTATTGCAATCTACTGTAATTTTACACTGCTTGCATTACTTTTCTTGCTATTACCTGCATAATTTTGGTCTGTGTACATATATCTTGTGTATATAACTTATCCTCATACTGAGGATACTCACTGAAATACTTTTGGCATATTGTCATAAAAATAAAGTACCTTTATTTTTAGTACTTCTGTGTATCTTATGACATTGTGCATATGACACCAGTGGTATAATAGGAGATTTACATGTCTCCTTGTTCAGCATAAGCTGCTTTGCCATAGCTACCTTCTATCAGCCTAAGCTGCTAGAAACACCTCTCCTACACTAATAAGGGATAACTGGACCTGGCACAAGGTGTAAGTACCTCTGCTACCCACTACAAGCCAGGCCAGCCTCCTACATGCACTGATGACATGCTCAGCAGACACACTAACTACCAGAGAAGCCAGATACTTTATTGCCACCCTGCTGAGCTCTGGTCATTGACTTCTTACCATACCAAGAGACCAATGGGTTTTGATCCCAGTAGACCTCTTTTGGGTCATCCAGATATTCTTGGAACATCCTCTGAATTGTCATTGGTGCTGCCACTTGCTCAACCTCTGTTGTCTTCGTCTCTGCACTTGACGTAAGCCCTGCCACTGGAAACCAACTCATTGCAGCAGCTGGGACTGATTATTCTGTTTCTGGGTTTGATGTTGCTGGTGTTGTTGCTGGTGTTGCTTGTGTTGTCTGCTGTGACATAACAGCACTGCCCTCTCCAGAGATGGAAGGCTGCATTCCAAGACTTCTGCCCAGAACTCTAACTTCCAGCCGTCCTTCTTCCACGTCTCTTGCTTGCTTAACAATCCAAGTCTTGAATTGGAAACATTCCCTTCTAAAAAGGAATGAAAATGGGCTGTATTTTTTTGGACTATGGCTCAAATATTGTGGCACAGATGTGCTGTTAGGAGGGCATGATCTCTCTTTGCAGCCTTGGATTAACAGCCGATCGAAGGATTAAGCTTTGAATCAACTCATATGCTTCTTTGTTCACCTTGGTGAACCTTTGCAATACCTTTTTTTAACTGATCCTGTAACAGATGCAACAAAGGGATTGCTTGGGTCATTGCACTGTCTTCCTGTGTGAAAACCTCAAAGGAAGTAGCATTTGTGTCAGGCATTTGACCAGCACCCATTTGTCCATTTCCATAGTCATGCTTTCCCCACTGGCATAGTCGGTGATCGGTATGTACTGCTCCAACAGATGTTGCAACATGTAGTAGGTCAAGTTACAATGTGTTGGCACATCCCGTATAAGGGCTTTAACCGGTACTCAATTAGCACACTAAATGATCCTGAACAGCTTCTGGGCTTCAAAAGAATGACTGGAATAAATGCAGATTCTTCTGCAGGTGGCTGGTATGTTGCTGACTATGTCTTCTTTTTTGAGTAAGTCGTGCACAATCAGGTTGATGCAATGCGCCAAACATAGGACCCTGAAATATCCACCATCTGCCATGCCCTTGACTATATTACTGCCTTTACCCATGACACAAATCCAAATTGGATAACTTTGGGTCACAGCCAATCAAACACCTTGCTGTTAAAGTCTTTCAAGATGTTTGCAGTTGTATGGGATTTCTCTATGGCTAACATCCCTATAGCAGCATGCTGTAAAACACCCTTAAAACTTTCTTCAGTGCTAGAATCTGCAGATAACTGTTGCCTAACCCCCATAAAAGAAATCCAGTGTGTAGTAATAAACATGCAATCAGTTGCTTTACCACTGGACCACATTTCTGTCATCAGGTGGATAGCGTGAGCAGCACTCTGCTGCAAAACTTGTCCAACCAATTGCAGCACCTCATGGTGGAGCACTGGAACAGCAACTGTAGCAAATTAGGTGTGGCTGGGAACCTTCCATTTCAGCCAGATGGCCACCACAAATTAAATAAAATCCCACTCCTTCCACAAAATAAAAATGGAGGTGGTCCTGCGCTAATATTTTATCCAGCTTCCTGTTGTACAAATGTGCTATTGGGTGGTTGCATTCATAGTGCCCCTCCTGTCTGAGCAATCCCATAAAAGTAGTTTGTATTTTTTTCTTTTTTGGTACCACTGACACAGGAGAGATCCAGGAGTTGGTAGACTCAATGTGCTTCTTGGGGGAATCATCACTCTATGCAGTGGTGCCCGCATCTGAGTTTTATACCATTGGGAGGTTGCTGATGCAGGTGATGCTGCCACACTCCTGGGGACAGGGTTGCTTTGTTGAAAGCTATCATCCTCTTCTTCCTTATTACCTCCTTCTATCACCCTGATCAGAGCTACATCCCCTATCTCATCATCACCACCAGCTACCTCTATAAGGTGCTCCTTCCACTGGATTGCATGGTGTTTTTTCATATGGGATGTTTGACCTCCAACACCATAGTGTGAACCAAGCTTACCTTGACAAGCACTTGCCTGGCAAATGGAGCACATTTCAATGTTATCCTCCTGCTTGCTAATCATAAAAAAGTCCCAAACTGGGGAGAAGAACATTTTTAGTGTGCCACTGCCAATGTCTAAAGTACTGGAGATAGGTGGGTGTGTTGTTTGCCTCTCTGAAAGGTGTATGTCCACTAATGTATTGGTGGATGCAGGTCTCAGTGGGGCCCTTTCAAATATAGAAAGTTAGTGGTGGTGGGGGGGAAACAGTGCCACATCCCTCTGAGCAGATTGAATATGAGGGGTAATCTCAGTGTCTTCTGAGCTGCCTTGTTCCATACTGACTGTCACTGACTTTTCCTCATCCCTGTCACTTTTCATAACAAAAAGGTTTTCAGGAACCTTCCTTTTCCTTTGTCTCTTGGTGGTCTTGGCCGGGGTCCAATTGAGGTCCAGATCATCAGAAGGGCTTGGAGAAGATGGTGGAGTACCCTTTCTTTTTCTTGCTGGAGATCAGGAAGCCAGTGGTTCAAGATCCAGATCTACATCTTGATCATCAGAAAGCTCAAACTCCTGTTCTGCTCCTACTTCAGGAAGAACTGTTCAGGCTTGTTGTCCATTTTGCTCAGTTTCTTGCCACAATTGGAAATTTTGCGGCTGAGACAAAACTACTTCAGACTCACTGCTTGTCGCCATGATTGCAGTGGCTGCCTCATTGAGAGACATGGTCTTGGGCTTAGGTGGGGTGGGATGATGCTGTTGATGCAGGAGTCTGCTCCTAGCTGCTCCCCCAGAGGATGGTGAGGCAGGCACACCACATTTTCTGAAAAAGGTGGAGAGCAGCACTCCAGTGGTGGAGGTGTGCTTTTTCTTCTCCTCACTGGCTACTTTCTTGGCATGAACATCTTCATTTGGGGCCATCTTCAAGCTCTGTCAGTGGGCACTTAGCTACACAAGCAGAAGCTGGCACAGGAAGAGTCAGGTGGTGTGCTGTCACTTTGTGCCAGCCTTCTATCTGGCAGTAATAAAAGTGATGTATCTAGCACAGCTAAGCAGAGAAGAAAAACATTTGGTGAAATGTGGCATTTTTGCAGTTTGAATTATTCATGCAGGCAATAGTGAGATTATTGCAAATAATTGACAACAATAGTGTATCTATTCTAGTCCAAACCATATAATAATATTTCAATTAGGATAACAATGCCATACCTATTTAAATGTTTGCTTTATGTGCCCCTATGGTGATATCCCTGTAGCAAGCAGGCAGGTGTAGGGAAAAATGGAGTGTTCCTTAAAGAAGTGAATGCTGGTGTGCGCCTCTGGCCTAAAACTTAAAGACCCATGGCAGGCTGGGGTGTATAGGGAAAAATGAAATAATCTTTACAAAAGTGAATAATAGTGTGTTCCAATGGCCTAAGCGACTTACGGCAGGCAGAGGGTGCAGGGAAAATCAGATAATGTATTAAAAGTAATTGCTGCTGTCTCACTAGGGACTATGAGATATCCTTTGGGAGGCAAGGAGCTGCAGTGGAAAATGGAAAAAAATGCATTCAGTAGTACATAAATACTGCACATGTGTACAATTATCATCCAGCACATTCAACTGATATCAGGGACAAAAGTAACAAAATGTACAAAAAACAAAAAGGCATAGAGCTCTTCTATCAATTTCCCTAAAAAATGGCTTTGAAAGCTCGAAAAAAAGGATTTAACACACTGGCTGGCTACACATAATGGCCGCTAGTCAAATGTCCAAACAACAACAAGCAAAGTGGAATAGGCAAAGAAGACATGCAGGCCAATGGCAAAAGCACACTGGCTAGCTACACAAAATGGCTGCCAGTCACATGGCCAAACACCAACAAGCAAGGAGGCTTGGACATCAAAGAACACTTGCAGGCCTATGGCAAATGCACACTGGCTGGCTACACAAAATGGCCATCTGCCACATTTTCAAGGAACAACACACAAGGAGGCACGGGCAACAACAAACACATGCAGGCCAATAGACATTAACTACACAAAGTGGCAGCCGGCCAAATGGCATGGAGAACAAAGACAAAATGGTGTCTAATGGCAAACTCACACACACAATCCAGGCAAAAAAAGCATGCCAAACAATTAAGAAAACACTACCATTAACTCAGCAATGTCAAAAATGAAAATTAAGTCAGCTATGCAAATATTACAACAACACACATCCGCCCAAGGCATCACAATATATTACCCCACCAAAATACACTTTTTTCAGAAAAAAAGTGGCATATAAAAAACACATTTTGTATTTAATTCAGTACCATCCTTGATATAAATCATAGATGTTTTAAAACAACATATACACTGAAACAGTAGGTTCAAATAACCAATGATGAGTACTGAATATTAATAAATATGCAAACAATACTAGCCACTACTGCAACTCTAGGCCACCCACCACAATAAAATGTAAATATTGAATAAAGGTACAGATATGTACTGGTGCATGCCCTCTACCAAACAACATCCTTATCCAATTTTTTTTTTAACTTACTTGTGATCATAGATGTCACAAAACAAAGGGCCAGATGTATGACCTTTTGCCTTGCGACTCACAATTTGTGATCTGTTTCCGAATCACAAATTGCAATGAGCAAAACAAAATGTACAACAGTGTTGACTATGCTGTTTGCGATTCGCAAATGGGTCTCAAGGGACCTGCCTCATTAATACTCATGAGACAAGTTGCAATTTACGACCCATTTGGTAATGGCCATACTCACAGGGGTGGTGGCCTGCTGGGGCCAGCAGACCACAATGTCTGTGAATGCTTTTCAAATAAGCATTTTTTCCTTAAAGATAAATGAGAAGCTAAGGAAAATGAAAAGTTTTCTGTTCATTGTTTTCACAGTAGGTAGTGGTCTGTGAGAAGATGTGATACAGTACTGAATGAAAAATTGTAGGTTTAATTTTATTAATCATAATACTGTAGTAGTGGTATAAGTTGGCCTGTTCTTACTGACTCCAGTGGTAAATGTTTCACAACATGACTAATGAAGGTACAACTAGAAAGAATCACATAGAATTAGATTAGGAATACCAATACATGATAAGCAGTTAGCTAAAGGTTTTAGGGTTAATGTATATACAAAAATGATTAGGGAATACATAAATATATGGGTTACTGATTATTTTGCCTGCACCTTCCTTCCTAAGTGGGCTGGAAAAGGGGCTACTTATGCGCAACTGGAATTTTCTTACTCACTCTCTTGTAGTGTATTTATGGGGATTTTTAATTATGAGGAATTTCTATCTTCATATCTGACTAACTTGGTTGTAACACTAGAAAACATATTCATTAATGAGAATGATAGTCACAAAATATGGTAAGTAGTTGAAAGAGTCTGTATAAATTGGTCCTGAGAATTATAAAGGTACTGCTTATTCATGTTTATCGAATAAAGGAGAGTATGATTCTATTTTGAAATATAATGAGAGAGGTATAAAAGTGGTAAGAACTTGAAAAGAGCATGAGATTGCAATGGAGGAAATCAAGGAGGAAGAAGAATTAGGGTTTTCACGTTTCTATCCAAGGTTGAGAATGGAACAAGAAAACAGAGGTAAAATGTGTATGACAAGGCAGAGTTATATAGAAAGGAATAAAGTAGAATTTGTTGGTAAGAGTACATGTGATAAAACATATGAAGTTAATGGGGAATGTCTGACTGAAGAAGAACCTGAGTTAAAGGGAATCTAATATGTTTGTTGGAAGACTGTCTGTTTTAATTTGCTGCAGAATTGGGTGGGTTAATGTTACTTAGCTTTGGTTTTTCATAGAATTTATCATGTTGAAAAATGGAATGAGGAGTATGGTTCAGGAAGAGTAAGGAAAAGTGTTGGGCAAATAGTTATGGATATTTTGGGGGCTAATATCCCTTTCATGGGGATAGCTGAGAATGATTAGACAATTATGTAGAATTGTAGAGAGGCCTGCCATTGAATCAGCAGGGTCTTTTAAGCAGGTGAATGTAGCGACGTTAGGAATGAGATCAATGGTAATGCAGACCTGTCTAGCCTTAGAAATTATCTTGGCCAATGAGAGCAGAATCTGTAAGGTAACTGGGGCAAAGACATGTGGTACTTCTGTCCCAGTCTATAGTAGAGAGATTGATTCATACATTAACAACATAACTCTTCTGAGACATACAACTGAGTTATAAGAAGAGTTAGATGTCTGGGAAACAGTAGGATACTGCATAAAGAGCTTATGGACTGATTTTAGAAAAGTGGGTAAGTACATAGTATTAGAAATGAAAGGTTTCAAGCTGTCATAACACTAGTGATAATAATGCTGATATATGCAATTTCTTTATTGATTTCAATAAAACTAATATAATGTACAGAGGAAAGATCTGTGATAAGAAAAAAAGAAACCAGATGATCTGAAATATCTGAAAAGAAAGAAATCTGAGGACTATTTTAAGAAAGAGGATTCATAGAGCCTGACATACCAACAGGTTCAGACACTTGGAAGAGGATGCCCAGAGAACAAAACACCATAACACTTTGAAAGCTGATGCTTTGATTAATAAATAATGTTATTAATTGGGTCTTAGTAATTATTTAGAATAATCACTGGAGTGATTTGTCTAATATTTTTCAAAATATTTAAAATGTGCAAATACTGTTGGAAAATTGTTTTTGAAATGCTTTAGTTTTATTGATGCATAAAGTTGTTACTAAATAATTTATGAGATCCCCCCTTAAGCAAGATATTTAGGTAATTTAGAAGGCTAGATTACGTTATAAATAGTAAGGCTGCATTTTCGTGTAATACACCACACATTTGATACTAGATGCTGTCTTTTGTGTTCTACTCAACTTGTACCTTATCCGTCCTCTCCCAACCAGTGCCCTGCTGCAAAGCCATTTTTCTCTTGTTCTGGGAGTCAAGCAGATGATGTAAATATATTAGCAGTGTATAATATCATGTCTGAAACTGTTCATTGTGAATGAGGCTTACACGATGTACCCAAGGTATCATTTTCAGGGACTTCCATTGGAAGGTCCACTCACAGAAGAGGTGAGAATTCTAAGAGCTAGTGTTCAAGAAATATCCCATTTGTGTTATACTTCTCCACAGTGCAGTTGCTGAGGAAGCAATGGAAGATTTATCTGACCTTAAGAAAAGGCTTGGTGTTTAAATAATTGTGTGGTTTTTATTTATTACTTTGTTGTTACTGATTTGTCAAATACAACCCTAACAATGATCATGCTATGCTGAATTTGTAGAATCTACTAATACAGTGTGTCTTTTTTCTAAGAAACGTTCTAAGTTCTTGTTTTTGGGGGAAATAAATGATCATCATTTTGGACCTTATGCTTTTCGGGATCTTTATTCTTTTTTTGTCATAGATATGGATACTTTGCCTTTTTCAGGTATTTTATTGATCTGTCAGTACTCTTCAAAGTTAGACACTTACAATTTGCTACAAATAATGCCTAAGTTTAATGATTATGCATTATTCTCCTGTAAATCTGCCTTGACCATTTGATAGTCATACATGCCTATTCTCTTTTGCATCTCTTTTATTTTTTTGTAATAAAATCTCTTTGCTTATTTCTGATCTAGTACTCAAACCTTTAGGTGATTAATATTTTATTCCATTTACTTCTGCTAAAGTTTTATTTCCACAATAAGTAGTGTAGTCTCTTTGAACCAGTTCATGAACTTAGTGTAAACTGTTTTGGATAATTGTGACTTATACATTTCAGTCAATACAATTTCAAATACACTGAGTCCCTGCTTTGTTTGCAAATCCGCAAATGTTCTTAATGAGTGTAAATGAGGGTCTAGCGGAAATCAAATTTAGGTGTTGTGAAGTCGGAATTGATTTTGAAGTTTGCCTCAAATATATTATGGCTGAAGCATTTTATAGCTGTGTACATGTCTGAGGCTCAGTGGCACTTTCAAATTCCCTATAAGTTGCTACTGCGTAAGAACTCAGACCTCAGGAGTTATGGGTTTACAATTGCAAATAACATTTCCGCTTTCAGTGTTAAATTCAGCCTTCCTTCAAGTATGCTCATTCAAAACTGCTTCTCAACTGATGCCACTTAAAGCAAATTAGCTGATAAGTGCATTTCCTCTGATGGGATATCCATGTTTCATGCATTCAATTAGTACATCACTGATGGTCATACAGATGGAAACATATTCCTTTCCAACACCAAAAATGGATAAATAGAAAACTAGAACTAGAAGACAACTCATTCGGGCACCATTTACTTAAATTTTTATTCACAGACCCAAGATGGCTGAAGTCAATTTCAAGTGTGAAATTTCCTATTGAAAGGCAAGGGGAGTAAGGGAGGGTGGAGGTAACGGAAAGGGGGTGTGGGGAGGGAGGGAAAAATGAGCATACAGAGGGTGCAGTTAGAAGCACAAGAGGGTGAGAACATCACAGAAGCAGACAGGTGAGAGAGCAGTGCAAGGTGGGAGAAATATACAAACTATAAAGAGCAATGCAGGACAGAAGGGAAAGAAGAACACAATGGAGATAGCTGGAAAACACATGCACAAGAAGAGTGTGAAAGCAAAATGAAAAAAAAGTTTTTCCCTAAAAAGTGAGCAGTGGAAAGAAACAAGCAAAGAGGCTGTTCAGCAGGGTAGGAAAAAGTACAAGATGCAGAGTGGTCATTGTGTTTCAGCATACAGGAATTTAGGAGCAAAACGTCTCTGGATATTATTCACAATAATCTAACCGGCCTCAGAGAGACGTTAAGCTTCCAAAGACATAACTGTAGAAAAAAGGCTTTATAACGTTCTTCTTTCCCATAACAGCTATTTATTCCATGTACCGCACAGAGGTTTCGAACATTGATTCAAAAGGGGGAAATATTTCCATAATATCCACCTCAGATTAGTTTTCTTTCACTGAATTAAAAAGACAATATATCTTGAAAATATGGTGTGTCTCCAGTCCCAGTGAAACAAAATTGTTATTGGTGAACAGCCATAGTGCATTCTCGCGATAGAAATACGGTCTCGTAATAGAAATAAATTGTAATTTTCAAATTTCGAAAAGGCACATAAAAGCAATACATAATTCACAATTTTGCCCATCATGCCCGTCCTATATTTAGTCAAAAAAAACCATCTTAACCACTTCTGATGTGGCATGCCTTACAAACAAAGCACAAAAGTTACCAGGGCATGAGCCTGGTTTTCATGGAGCAGCTCACTCTGTACTTCCAATCAGGAGCGCACAATGAGTACACCTGTGTCGCAATTGTGTACGTTTAATCGTCACATACGATTATTTTAATTGAGCATAATTGGCACTAAAATTACAGCTAATTGCCAGAATAGTTTTTCTTTCCTGCTCAGTTCTAAAATGAAAGCAGTCATATGCTTGGGTTCTGATGTCTTTCCTTGTTCAATTTAATGAAATTGCTGCATCAATCTAAACAAGTTTCCAAGTAGAGGGTAATCAGCCATGGAATCTGACTTTTAAAAAACACTTCTTGGCAAATTCCAACCCAGGACCTTCTTGCACTTTCTCACACGCTGTTAGGAGAAATACCAAGGTTAACCTTTGGATGGTAAAACACTGAAGCCATAGATGCGAACAAGCTCTCGAAGGAATAATCTAAAGAAAGCGAAGGAGATTGCAGAGGGTTTGTATAAAAGGAGTCCAACCAATTGCAATAAATTAATCATATGGGGAATACAGAACTAGATTTAGGAAGTCGTACACTGTCAACTTACACACATTATTCAAACTAATGTTTTTTCATTACTAAATTTGTAACAAGAACAATTTATATGCATACGGAATCAAATCAATAGCACCCAGTGATTAATTACACAAAGTCCAGCCATTAAGAAGTAGAACAAACTGTTATTTTTGCATTTATTGTGATAAATAAACGTAACATTCAGTGCATCTCACCAAGTGCAGGTGCCATTCTACACATCCAGTATTCCTGAAGATGGAAGGCAATATAGACTAAACAGCATTACATGCATCAAGTCTGAGATCTAACATGAATGCACATTCATCAAGTCTACGCTTTCTTAACCACAGCTCTTGTATTCAGAAAATACTCTGTATACATTCATGTTATGCCAATACTAATACTGTTCTCATATTTCTCTCTACTAATCCACCACTAATTCGTCTTGGGTTCCGGGGTAGCGTGCTACTCTCCAGAAAGCACTTCGACACCTCGTCAGGGGTAGTAAGCGTTATGTACATACAATTACAATTACAATGTCTCACATTCTCCCTTGTGTGAATCAATGTCGAGTCCCCATGCTCAACAGAACCTCCCAGTGGCGGCCTCCAGGCTGACACAGCCTTGGCAGCTTTTTCGTCAGTGCAGGAGAGGCATATATGTTGCTCTTCTGCACCCCCTCCCATTATAGTACGTCCCTAATGCACATGTCTGCACTTGCCACTTAGGACCCCATCCAACCTATGGCCACTGTGTGCTTGGTCAGGAAGAGTCCCGGCTGTAAGAATTTATACGATATCTTGTGCTCCCTGGGCTTCTTTACTATCGCCAGCAGCCACACCACATGTTTACAAGGGATGCCCCCATGAATTCTAGGCACCACCGCACTCCAAAAGCCATGTACCTCTGCACACTGCCACACCAAGTGCAAAAACGTGGCATTCTCCTCTCTGCAATGCATACATTTTGCTGCCCTATTGGAGTCTTTTTTATTCAACCAGGAGGGAGTCATATGAGTGCAGTGTTGATACCTAAAGTATAATAATTTCAACCTGTTGTTGCAGGAAACTGCCCTTATAAGGCTACATGCATCTTAATCCTCGAGGGGGTGCCCCTAAGTCTGCATCCTACGCCACCCTTGCCCTATATGTGCTCTTTGTCATATCTCTCTTGAGGGATTTGTAGAACAGTGTGACGAGGTGTCTGCCCTCTCTCCATCGAATCAATCTACCCAATGTCGGAGAGGATGATGGAGCCTCTTCACAGGTGCACCATATCTCATTTGCCGTGTCTTCTAGGTTTGCATACTGGAGGAAGTGTTCCTGCCCCACATTAAATGTGTCCTTCGCTTTCTGAAAGTGAGAAATATTTTCCCTGTGTATAAGTCTCCCACTAGGAGGCATCCCCCTCACACTACCTGTCCAAAGACATATCCTGCTCTGTGGTTTGTAAGGGCTCAAGGTCCCATAGTCGTAACCTCCTGTCAAAGTGGGCCCCACGCAGTACCTAGCCTACCACTGCCTCCGATACCTGTGCAGTGCGCTGTACAAAGTAGGGAACCTGACCATTGTAGGTGGCCCAGTGTATCCTCCCCTTGCATGCTCTGCAGCAGCCTTTTTTTTCCCAATCATCTGGTGTGCTGCAAAGTTATAGAGTTGCAAATCTGGGAGAGCCAAACCCTTCTCCTCTATGTCTCTTTTAAGGACTGATAGGTCTACCCAGCTGCGCTTTCCCACCCATAGTAGATAGATCAGCAAACTGTTGAGTTTTTGAAAAAAGCTTGCTCCCAGGGTGAACAGTGAGTTTTGAACCAGGTACAGACATCCCTTGAGGAAGACCATATTAGTGATAGCCGTGCGTCCCATAATTGATAGTGGTAATGTCCTCCAGAACTCAATCGACCTAGTCAGGCCCCTCAAAACTCTGTCCACATTCAGGCACTGGTGTGCAGCCATCATGTGTGTGATCATCAATCCGAAATATCGAAAGCTCTCCCCCTCCCATCAGAGCCCAAGGTCGGGCAACCATTCAGGTGGCACTAATACCAGTCTCCCCAGTGGGAACAAGAAAGACTTTATTATGTTAAATAATAGGCTGGAAATCTGACCAAAGTCCACCCTATGTCGCATCAGTAGGGCATCGCTTCTGCAGGCAATTGAAAATAAATCACTGCATCATCTGCATATAATGAGATGATGTGATTCTGCTCTCCCACCCCTATCCCCAGGGATCCAGATCCTTGTGCAGCAGAATCGCCATAGGTTTCACTGCCAGGGCAAACAGGAGTAGTGAAATGGGACAGCCCTGCTGAGTGCCCCTCTTTACAGACCAGGCCTCCGAGACCACCCCCTACCCTTATATGGGTCATAGGGCTTATATAAAGCAGTTGTACCTGGTCCCAGATGACTGAGCCAAAGCCTATCCCTCATAGCACTGCCATGAGATAACTCGACTTGACTTTATCAAAGGCCTTTTCCAGGTCAATTGATAGAAGCGCCATGTCCTGATCCACTCCTGTGGTCTCATGCAGTACATGAGTTAACCGTTGAGGGTTGTAAGCTGTGCTGCATGCAGGCATGAACCCACAGCGGTCACCTTGGACTAAGTCATGAAATACGTCCTGCGAGCACTGCACCAGCAATTTACAGAGGACCCTAACATCAGAGTTGATCATGGTAAGTGGTAGGTATGAGGAGGGGGTGTCAGGGTCCCCCCCAGTATTAAGATTAGGCATATGATGCCCTCGCACATCATGTCCAGGGTCCTAGCCTTCTGTGCCTCCAAGAAAACCTCCAGAAGTTTCTCCATAGCTGTCACAGAGTAGGCCTGAAAACTTTCAACAGGGAAACCATCCCCCCAGGGGTCTTAGCCACTTACCCTTAGGTAATCAATACCTGCTGAGCAGATTTGAGCTTGTGCAATGTAGGAGCCTCTTCCAGATTATGAATCCTGTCAGGCAAGAGACATAGCAAGTCTATGCCCGCAAGGAACACCTCTGCCATATCCCGTCAGTCATTGTCTCCAGCAGGATAAACACCTGGAAAGTGTGTCAATAGGACCTTCAAGATATCCTTCCAGTTCATCACCAATTGTCTGTCCGGTGTCTGTAAACGCAGTGTGGTTGGGACCTCTAATTTGCATTTCAGTATTCAGGCCAAGAACTGGCCTGATTTATTGCATTTTCTATGCAGGCATTGCCAGTAAGAGGTAAGAGTGTGTTTTTCTAGAGATTCCCACAAATCTAGCAGGGAGCTCTTGGCACGTAGGACCTCCATGTGCATGGCTGCAGAGCCTGCCTCTGCCTTCTGAAGATCCACCAACTGTAGTTCTCAGATCCCAATATCTGCTAACATTTGTCTCCATACTCCACAAGTGGTCCCTACGCAGACCTTCCCCCATATTACTACCTCAAGAGGGTCCCACTTGGTACATCTGGAGGCAATACTGCCCCAGTTGTGCTCGAAGTATTCCTGGAGAGCAGTTGCCAGTTTCTCCCTGCTAGCCAAGCCCATCAGGAGTTCAGGAGGCATATGCCAACACCTGATATCCAGCACATCCCCAGCCCACTGCAACTGGAGCAGCTCCGGCGAATGATCCGAGAGGAACCTTTCCAGATGATCAACTGTCCGTAGAGTGCTCTAAATTCCACCCCTGCTATCAGAAGTCAGCCAAGCAGCTATAGGTATTGTGTATCAGGGAATGACAGGTATACTCCCTAGACTGTGGGTGAAGAGTCACCAGCCATCAGGAAATCCCAAATTTCGCATGAGCTGGGTGTCATATGCGGCTTTGTAGCCAGTCATGGTGGATGCCAGTCCCTACCCCCATCCAGGATACAGTTAAAGTCACCTACCCACACTAATTGAGACTCTATACTACCCTCGAGCAATTCCTGCATTGTCCGGTAGAACTTCCCATCATCAATGTTGGGGCCATAAGTGTTCAGGATGGTGACGTCCCTGCCATTTAGTGTACCCTGGAGAAGCATGTAGCGTTATTCCACATCTGCTTCATTATACACATGGTATAACAGAACCCCTGGAGCAACCCAAATCGCTATCCCTCTAGCATATGATGAGTAGGTTGCTGTGAGAAGATGTCCTCTCCATTTTTTCGCTAATTTCTGGACTTCATCACCCATTAGATGTGTCTCCTGAAAACAGGATATCTATACCAGGTTGTGACACAAGTATGAATGGACTTTTTATAGTTTTGTTTAACCCTTCAACCATCTGACATTTTGGGTGATGATTTTGGTACCATCAGCCATAAGAAAGACTTGACCCCCACCCAGATGCAGACCGTCTGCCCCCGGGGGAGAACAGTAAACGTGTCCCATGCGGGGGACTTTGCATCCTGAACCCGCACATGCACTGCAACTATAAACAAAATCCTCACAGGAACCAGGGAGTTGAATTGACAACTGTCTAACACCCCCCACCCCAGGAAAACCTCTACATTACAAAACTGTGTGTTCGCCCATTCTGTGTCTGTCAGGACCCACAGCCTAAGCTCCCCCTCCCCCAAACCAAAGCTTACCACTTCATTTGGAGAGGGCTCCCAAGCCCCTCTTCGTATGTTGTGAACATGTGCCGTACTGTTGTTATATAATGTACTGTTACATTCCTCTTTCCCTCTGCATACATCCACCCTGCATAAAATTCCCAGCAAATCAGATCTCTCCTTGTCCAACTGGGTTATCACTTAGCTTTATGTCCATCATTGGGTCAGTAATGGCACCGACGGAATACTGCCCCACCTCAGAGGCAGCCAGTGCCATGGCCATAGTGCCAGTGCCATGGCCATAGTGCCATCACCCTGAATGATGATCTTGGTGGAGTCCCGGCTCTCACAGTCCTGGCCAGTCCAAAGAGCGGGCTCATTCCACATCCTTCAGTCTGAACAGTGTGGTCCCACCGTGTGTTACAGTTCTCCAGCGGCCACATCTTCAACCACCTCCAGAAGTCTTCAGGCATGTTGGAGAAGTGGAACTTGTCTTCCAAAACCACTTGCAGTCTGGTGGGATACAATAGTATATATATCAGAGATCCATGGTCTTCAGCGTCCTCTTTGCCTCCAGGAAGGATTTACAGTGAACCTGCACTTTCTGCATGTATTCTGGAAAGATGGAGATTTTATGATTCTCATAATGGTCATTATCGGTTTCATGGGATATACAATTGTAGTCCTTGTAATTTAGGATGTGTGCTATGATAGCTCACGGTAGGGCCCCTGGCCTTGAGGGGGCTGTCAGCTCCTGGTGGGCCCTCTCAACTGTGAAAAATTGTGACAGGCTGGTGTACTTCAGTGTGCTATGGATCCAGGTCTCCAGAAACCTCTCTTTTGCACCCCCTTCAGCTCTCTCGGGCAACCCCAGCAGGCAAACATTGTTTCAATGGAATCTCCCCTCTACATCCTGAGCTCACACCTCCAGGGTCCCTGTCTTCAATGCAAGGGTGGCCCACTTGTTTTTTCAGTGCTGTCATCACTGACTGGAGTGCAGCAATAGACTCCTCCACGATGCGTACCTTGTCTGACCTCTTTTGCAGGTCTGCAAGAAAGAGATTTATCTCAATGGACAAAGCTTCTATCTTACCTTCCAGTGCACATGGGAACCCTGGATGGCTGCCAGGATCCATGCTCAGGAAGCCTCCTCCAGGAAATATGTCTGCACCTGTCACCGTGAGAGCCCCCATGTCGTATTTGTCTCTGAGAGGTGGGCATCGAGGTGGTATATTTCTCAATAGTGATCACTGTCATCTGAGCCCTCTCCTTACTGCCTCACAGAGTGTACAGTAGTGAGGAAATCCAGTCCTAAGCAGCCCACTACCAGCCTGCCAGACTGCACCTCTGGACGAGGACTCTAGTTCAGCTCCCTAGAGCCCCCTAGGATACGATCTGCACAGGCCCTCAGGTGGTGGATGGCAACTCCAGCTGCAAGCAACTCTCCGAGCCAGGCACATGTTGAAGGGATGCTGTTGAACCAGAAAGCACCCTCACAGCTCTGTGCACCACTCTCTCGGCTGCTGTTCACGCAGCTGGGCAGCAGAAGAGATCAAGAGGAAAGCAGTGAGGACTCACAGACATGCTAACATCTCACTGTGTATTTCAATCAGGCCCGTCCCCACTTAGCAGCAGCACTCCAGGTAAGCTGCCCTCCTCAGGCCATGCCCCCAACTCAGTGTTTCATGGCCTCCCATCAACTCAGGAGCCCCACCAGATTAAGCGGAGAGCCCCCGGGATCACCAACAGCTCCCCCCTAGTGAAGGGTTGAAATCTGGGCAGATTAGTTCAAATGTACGGTAGGATTATGTAGGATGATATGGGGCCAGCCGAGAGTCAATCAAGAATGTGTCCTGTCAGCCATCTTGCATGGCGATGCACATCAGTTTAATTCTACTTGACCAGCAAACGTGTCAAAGAAGTCACCTTGGTACAATGAAGATGGCACTTTAAGATGCTTCCAAAGCAATATTTTGATCTCAGAAGTCATCAGTATGTGAGAACATCCTCATAACAACATGAAATAATGCCAAAATAGCTGACCCGCCTAGCCTAGCTTAAAAATATCAAAATAGAGAAGACACAGAAATGAGGCAAACAGAAGTATGCATAGAAAGTGATGTATTTCTTTAAAGTACACTGTAGGAAACTCCTCTTTTTTGCCCTGGTCACCCCCAAACATTTTGGACAGATACTGGTGGTTACTGAACCTTGGCTGTGCCCTGGGTACTGCTTACCAGTCCCAGGGCCAGTGCTCTGTGTAAAGTGGATATGCAAACCTGGCTAATTATAATTGGCGGTATCAACTTACCTATAAGTCCCTAGTATATGGTAGGGCATGTAGGTTTAGGGACCCAAGCATAGTTAGTGCACCCATAGGTGCACTGCTGAGGTGCCCAGTGTCATTTTAAAAGCAGGCCTGCCTTGCTGGCTGCTTTTTAACTAAAGCTATATGCAAATTTGACTTTGGAATTAAAAGTATTTCCAAATTCTTATACTACCTTATTTCTACATATAAGTCACCCCTAAGTTGTGCCCTATGTGCCCTTAGGGTTGGGTGCCATGTAACTATAAGCAGGGACCTTATAAAATTCATTTAGACACCCTAGTGAGGTAAAAAAGCCCAATTTGTTTTTCCGTCATTTTAGTGAATGGCCTCCATAGGCTAAAATGGGGAGACTTTATTTTAATTAACAAAGTCCCCTTAAGTGTCAGATACCTCGAGTTTGGTATCAAATTAATGTTTATAATAAATCCCACAACTTACAATTGTTGGATTTAATATTACTAGTTCAGGTAAAGAGTTTTAAACTCTACCTGAAAAGTTGCCAACTTCAGCTCTGTAGTATCATTCTCTGATTTGCCAGCCTCTTGCAGCCTGGCTGCCTTGAAGAGGTGTGAAGTGGCATGGGCTGAACGCAAAGGATGTGCCTAGGAGGTGGAGATCTGCCTCAGCAGTTGGGGAAGCAGTAAGGGGAAGGGCTGTCAACCTGTTTTTCAAAGATATGGAAAGACATTTGGAGTAACCCAGCACCTTCCTCACATCCTGCAACCCCAGACAATTAGGTACCCCCTTGATTAGGTTAAGAGAGGACAGGAGAGGGGTGTGTTTAGGATTTTCAGCCGCACAAGTGGGTGGGCTCAGCTAGATCTAATCTTCCAAAAATGTTTTTCAGCCATGTTGAATATTTATAGAATTTCGCTCCCTGGGATTGATTTTTGCACACTTCCAAGGAAGTGGTCATCACAGGGGGAAGTACCCTGCCTCTGATTGGACAACCACAACCCCCTGTTTTTCACCCAGGCGCAAGAATAAATATGGCAGAGCTGCACCCACACCTCAGATCCCTACAAGGAAGAACTTCAGAAGAAGAAGGACTGCCCTGCTGGACCCCTGAACTGCACCTGGACACTGCACTCTGAAGGACTTTGCCTGGCTTTAAGTGGTTCAAGGAGGGGCTCCCTGTTTGCTACAGGTGAAAAGTAGCTAACCAGAGTCCCCTGCATCAAAACCTGAAGAAAATGACTAGCTGACCACTGTACAGTGGACATTTTAGAGTTTGAGCCAGGTGCAATCTGGGAGTTGGAGTCTGCACCCTCAAGGAACAACTCAGAGCTTCTGGAACCTTGGGGTGAGCTGTGAACTCCTAAATGACCTTAAAAGACCTTCTGGTAGAAGATCCAGAAGTTTGGAGTAGATTACAGAACTTTTTGGAAAAAGCTCCATAAAGGGACTGACCCCCTCGGTGATTCAGCTGGCTTGCCTCAACCGCAACCCTGCCTGACTTGCAGGTTCGTTCCGCTGACATAAATTTCCAAACAAGTGACTACATCCGAACGTAGGAAGTTGACCGGTACCTCCGGCGCAGTGTATCCAAAGAGGGCTCCAGGGATGTTGGATCAAGATTCAGGTTTGGCCTGGTCAAAGGATTTTCATCTCTAAAAATCGCCTACGTCCGAATGTAGAAATCTTCACTGAGGTCTCCTGCAACGCGTATCCGAGGAAGAGCTCCAGGGAGGTTAGATCGGACTGGTGACTTCATCCTGCTTAAGAAAATCTTCAAGAGAGCGACTAAGTCCGAAGGTAAACGTTTGACCGAGGCCTCCCACTTGCTGTAGGTGAGCAAGGCCTTAAACTTTGACTTTGCCCCAGTCGAGGTGTGACCAGATGATCTGATTTGCGCTATTCATTTATAAGCGCTAAAAAACATTAATTCCTTAAAAAACATATCTCCAGTTCCCTTTATCCGATTGTATTCATTTTGGTGTCATATTAAAGATTAAAATATTTCTTATTTTTATAAATTGGTTTTGGATTCTTAAACAGTTTCCTGGGTTTTATTTAATTACTGTTTTGTGATACTTGAATGCTTTAAACACTTAGGCCCTCATTACGACCCTGGCGGTCGGTGATAAAGTGGCGGTAATACCGCCAACAGACCGGCGGTAACTACCGCCAAATTATGACCATGGTGGAAAGATCCCTGAAAGACAGCCAATGTACCACACCACCAGGACGGAAACAATAGCCACCACGGCAGTAGCTGTCTACAGCCAGGCAGAAGTCAAAGTTCCGCCCACCATATTATGACCAGACAATCTGCCACCTTTTCCGGGGCAGTACCAACAACATCAAAAGCCTGGCGGAAGCACTGCACAGAAGTGAAAGGACTCACCATTGGTGATGCAGGGAAGAATAACGCAACCATGGAACCAGAACTGCAAGTATTTCCAATGATATTCTACGGTCTGCTCCACCACGAACACCAATGCCGGCGAAGACGACGATGTGAGTGCAGCCACCAAGCACACAAGGGAGGGGGGAGGAAAATGACAGTGACAAACACACGCACCATACACACCCCACACACACCATACACACAACCAGCAGCACAAGAAAATAAGTTAATCCCCTTAAATCGGCTGAATAATGCAAGGACGTCAGCAATGTACAAAAGTGAATAATAATTTAGCCAATGCTACAGATATGTACAAATGTACAGAAAAAGGGACACTTCCCAGTCCTCAGTTCATGTGGGCCACATGGCCACAGGGCAAAGTCCAAGGCCCCACTAGTCACCTGCATCAATACTGAGAGAATACTGCAGGGGCATGAGTTGGCAAAAAGGCAGGCACCTTGGAGGGGCATCTCAGCCAGAAGCAGAAGCAAGACCACTGGTTCTAGAGGGGGCAACATGCCCTGTGCTTGATCCTGGGGAGTGATAGGCCACAGTCTCTTGAGTGGGTGTCTTCCCCACTGGTTTTGGAGGGGACAGCATGTCCTGTGCTTGGTCCTGGGGAGTGATAGGCCACAGTCTCTTGAGTGGGTGTCTTCCTCACTGGTTCTGGAGGGGACATCATGCCCTGTGCTTTGTCCTGGGGAGTGCAAGGCCACAGTCTCTCAAGTGGGTGTCTTCCCCACTGGTTCTGGAGGGGGCAACATGCCCTGTGCTTGGTCCTGGGTAGTGATAGGCTACAGTCTCTCGAGTGGGTGTCTTCCCCACTGGTTCTGGAGTGGACAGGATGCACAGCAGCCCATGGAGGCAGGATCACATTGCGTCCGCTGGTGGTGATGGCTGCACTGTGGTAGTGCTGGTGGTGGGAGGGTCCTGCACAGGCCCAGCACCCTCGGATGGCTGCACTGTGGTGGTGCTGGTATTGGTGGTGGGAGGCTCCTGCACAGCCACTGCACCCTCGGTTGGTTGCACCGTGGTGGTGCTGGTGGTGGGAGGCTCCTGCACAGCCCCTGCACCCTCAGATGGCTGCAAAACCACGGATGGTGGTGAGGGCTCCGTGACAGCTGCTAGTGTAGGCTCCTTGCCCTTCTTGCCTGCTGGTGCAGGCTCCTTCCCCTTTCAGATGGCAGGTGCAGGCTCCTTCCCCTTTCGGCTGGCTGGTGCAGGCTCCTTCCCCTTCAGTATATGTGGCCTGGAATCCTTTCCACCACGAGTAGGTGCGGATGGAACTGGGCCTGTGGACTGCCTGGCTGAGGTGCTTGGATGGGTTCTTGATACCCTGGCCATACGTGCAGGATGAGGGGAAGGGGTAGGGAAGAGGTCAATGGAGGAAAGAAAAAGATTTTGGGGGACATTGGGGCGGGAAGAGGGAGAAGTAATGGGAGTGGAGGATGAGGGAGCCGTTGTTGGAGGTGTCTTTCTGCTGAATTTGGGTGCAGGTGCATGGGCTGTATGCTGTTGTGAGGTGGATGGCTGTTTGGAGTCTGAGTGCTTGTGTTTGTGTACTTTAGGAGGTGGGGACAGACACAGTGAGAGAGGACACAGGAGACATGTGCATGGCTGTTGTGGAGGTGTCTGCCAGTGAGGTGTGTGTTCTGCGTGTGATGATGATGCAGGTAGTGTGGATGATGATGTAATGCATGCAGGTGTAAGTGTGGACGTAACTGGGCGGTAGGTGGAGGAGGAGGGGGTGGGGGAGACAGTGGAAATAGTGGATGTTGTTGTGTCTGCAACTAGATGGTGTTTGTGTGAGTACCTGTGGGATGAAGTGTGGTGCTTGTGTTTGCCTGTGACACTATTGGGTGTTGTATTGTGTGCATGCCGTCTGGCTGTGTGATTGGGATGGGTTGGGGTTTAGGGGAATGGGACTGAGAAGTGGTAGTTTGGATGGGGGACCATAGAAACAGGGACAATGGCTGCCATCAGAGAGGAGCCCACAGCCTGGATCGATCTCTGTTGGCCACTAATCCAGTGTGAATGCCCTCCAGGAATGTATTAGATTGTTGAATCTGGCCTGCCAGCCCCTGGATGGCATTCACAATGGTTGACTGCCCTACAGAGATGGATCTCAGGAGATCAATAGCCTCCTCACTCAGGGCAGCAGGGTTCACTGGGGCAGGGCTTGAGGTGCCTGGGGCAAAGAAGATGCCCACCCTGATGAGTAAGTGGGCACGAGCAACTTGCTGAGGGGCTGCTGGGAGGGCGGTGTTGGTATGGGGGTGGCGGCTGTACCTGTTACTGGGGTGGTCACAGAAGTCTCTGCCACCACCAGGGAGCTCCCATCGGAGAAGGTATCTGAGTCTGAATTGTACCCTCCAGTCTCTGCCATGATGCTCCCCTCGCCCTACGTCCCACTGGTGCCCTCAGCGAGAGTGGACTCTGCCTCCTGGGTTCTCTGGGATGCAGCTCCCTCCATCGCCGATGCCTCTGCTCCTCTGCCAGATGATGCAAATGCACATAAGGACAGGATGACAAAAAAAGAACGAGGGGAGAGAGAGACAAAGGATACACTGGGTCAATGGCTGCACCAACACCACTGGTGGCGTACACAGCACCCGCACACACAGGGAACAGGCCTACGCACTATGCATTACACCACCACTGATATTGCTAGCCACCAAGGCATGAGGAGGGGCACACAATGCCAATTGCAGCACACCTGGGACCCACGCAGCCCTGACCAGTAGTGGGTGCTTACAAGCTAGGTGGGCAGGAGTATCCCTTTAGAACCCTAGCCACCAGAGGACCTATGCTGCCATGTCCGGCCTTGCCTAGGGGCACCAACTAACACACATCCACCACCTGGATACCACCCCCAGCCGTAAGCTGTAATAATATCCACAGTACTCACCCCCTTGTGGCTGCTGTGATGCCCTCAAGTGCCCATCCAGCTCTGGATAGGCCACCGCCAGTATGCAGGACATCAGGGGTGTCAGGGTCCGACGGGCACCCCTTCCTCATTGGGAGGCCATCCCCAGCTGGGCCTCTGCTGTCCTCCGTGCCCAGTGTCTCAGGTCCTCCCACCTTTTGCGACAGTGGGTGCTCCGCCTGCCATAGACCCCCAGGGTCCACATGTCCTTGACGAAGGAACGCCATATACCCTTCTTTTGATGGGCGCTGACCTGCAGAGGCAATACACACAGGAAAACACCATTAGATAAACAGTCTAGCCACTTACACATATGGCCCACCATACCCGTTTCCATCACCATTGGCACACACATCAATCAATCAATCAATCATAGTATTTATAAAGCGCGCTATGTACCCGTTAGGGTTTCGAGGCGCTGAGGTGGGGGGGGGGGTGGAGAGGCTGTTTAGCGGTCGAAGAGCCAGGTCTTGAGGAGCTTCGGGGATGCCCGGAAGCATTTAGTGGAGGGCCCGCGGTTGAGGGCGCGGAGCTCTTCGGCCGAGAAGTGGGCGCGGGAGGCGCGAGGACCAGGGGGGGTGGCGCTGGGCGCGGTACAGGCGCGGACGGGCGCAGACGGGCTTGCCTCTGGCGCACCTCCGGCGCGCCAGCGGCGCGCCCGCTGCGCGGACGCGCAGCGCCAACCATTAAGAAGGGAGGGGGGAGGGAGGAGCAGCTGGGAGGCGGGAGGCGGGAGGGAGCGGCAAATGGGGGCGCGAGGGGGGCGGGGCCGCAGGGAAGCAGCGGCTGGGGTCGAGGAGCGCACAAGGGGCGAAAGGCACAGAAATCGGGCAAAAACAGTCACAAATGCAGGAAAAAACACAATATGGACACAATACTGGGATTAAATACGATCGGGGAGACAGCAATCAGGGGGGCACAATGGGGCAAAAAGCGCCGGCGGCGAGGCGCAGAAAAGCGGAAAAAAGCTGAAAAACAAACTTACGGGACGGCGGAAGCGGCACTCGGGTCAAGTGAGCCCACTAGCCACCAGGGATGAGGCGCAGGAGGATGCCTGCGGGTGGAGGAGGGCCTCGAACACGCAGACGGCAGCGTGGTCGTGGGGCAGAGGCAGAAGGCAGCAGGTTGGTGCTGCGGTCGTGAGGGGCGAGTTCAGGACCTGAACCAGGTCCGAACTCGCTCACTGGCGACGCGCAGCGCCAGCCATTAAGAAGGGAGGGGGGAGGGAGGAGCAGCTGGGAGGCGGGAGGCGGGAGGGAGCGGCAAATGGGGGCGCGAGGGGGGCGGGGCCGCAGGGAAGCAGCGGCTGGGGTCGAGGAGCGCACAAGGGGCGAAAGGCACAGAAATCGGGCAAAAACAGTCACAAATGCAGGAAAAAACACAATATGGACACAATACTGGGATTAAATACGATCGGGGAGACAGCAATCAGGGAGGCACAATGGGGCAAAAAGCGCCGGCGGCGAGGCGCAGAAAAGCGGAAAAAAGCTGAAAAACAAACTTACGGGACGGCGGAAGCGGCACTCGGGTCAAGTGAGCCCACTAGCCACCAGGGATGAGGCGCAGGAGGATGCCTGCGGGTGGAGGAGGGCCTCGAACACGCAGACGGCAGCGTGGTCGTGGGGCAGAGGCAGAAGGCAGCAGGTTGGTGCTGCGGTCGTGAGGGGCGAGTTCAGGACCTGAACCAGGTCCGAACTCGCTCACTGGCGACGCGCAGCGCCAGCCATTAAGAAGGGAGGGGGGAGGGAGGAGCAGCTGGGAGGCGGGAGGCGGGAGGGAGCGGCAAATGGGGGCGCGAGGGGGGCGGGGCCGCAGGGAAGCAGCGGCTGGGGTCGAGGAGCGCACAAGGGGCGAAAGGCACAGAAATCGGGCAAAAACAGTCACAAATGCAGGAAAAAACACAATATGGACACAATACTGGGATTAAATACGATCGGGGAGACAGCAATCAGGGGGGCACAATGGGGCAAAAAGCGCCGGCGGCGAGGCGCAGAAAAGCGGAAAAAAGCTGAAAAACAAACTTACGGGACGGCGGAAGCGGCACTCGGGTCAAGTGAGCCCACTAGCCACCAGGGATGAGGCGCAGGAGGATGCCTGCGGGTGGAGGAGGGCCTCGAACACGCAGACGGCAGCGTGGTCGTGGGGCAGAGGCAGAAGGCAGCAGGTTGGTGCTGCGGTCGTGAGGGGCGAGTTCAGGACCTGAACCAGGTCCGAACTCGCTCACTGGCGACGCGCAGCGCCAGCCATTAAGAAGGGAGGGGGGAGGGAGGAGCAGCTGGGAGGCGGGAGGCGGGAGGGAGCGGCAAATGGGGGCGCGAGGGGGGCGGGCCGCAGGGAAGCAGCGGCTGGGGTCGAGGAGCGCACAAGGGGCGAAAGGCACAGAAATCGGGCAAAAACAGTCACAAATGCAGGAAAAAACACAATATGGACACAATACTGGGATTAAATACGATCGGGGAGACAGCAATCAGGGGGGCACAATGGGGCAAAAAGCGCCGGCGACGAGGCGCAGAAAAGCGGAAAAAAGCTGAAAAACAAACTTACGGGACGGCGGAAGCGGCACTCGGGTCAAGTGAGCCCACTAGCCACCAGGGATGAGGCGCAGGAGGATGCCTGCGGGTGGAGGAGGGCCTCGAACACGCAGACGGCAGCGTGGTCGTGGGGCAGAGGCGGAAGGCAGCAGGTTGGTGCTGCGGTCGTGAGGGGCGAGTTCAGGACCTGAACCAGGTACACATAGCCCAGCACACATCATGTACACTGCAAAGAGGTCATCCACCCACCCCCCTAACACGAGGCCTTCACACACACAACTCCATGCATTCATGCCACATGCATCGTGCCCACAGTATGCTCACATGTTGTACTGGAGGCCCATACAGCAGTCCGTACTGGGGTAGGACCCCATCCACCAGTCTCTCCAATTCCTCCGAAGTGAAGGCTGGGGCCCTTTCCCCGGTCACAAGGGCCATGGTAGTTTCCAGACACAGGTCACAGCAGCACGTGCAGTGTAGGTCCTCTCCGTTGGAAGGCCAGGTAGCAAGTGAGGAATCAGATAGAAAATAGCGGTCACGTCCACGGCGGTGCATACCGTCACCACCGGCATAGATCACTATTGGCCACTGTACCCCATAGGGCCCAATTTTAACCAATGAAGAATTGCACGGCAGTTCCCTCCCGCCTCCCGCCACGGCGCACAATATCAGCAGAATCGCCATGTCCCTTTTCTGTAGGAGGAGGAGACTGGAGATGCCTCTGTGGCAGCAGTAGATCCTGCAGACAGTGAGGATGAGGAGGCAGAGGATGAGGATGAGGACAACAGAACATCTGTGATCCATCAATACATCCAATGACACATAGGTAGGACAGTGTAACTTTACATTTCAATGACTTTGGTTGTAATCTGTGTGGCAATGGTATGCTGATATTCTCCACTTCTAGGCCCATTTACTGTTCTCTATGGCAATTCATTTTGCAGATGTTGGTGATTTGACAAATACTCCTGGTGTGATCACTACAGCCAGCTGCATGTCATTAATCTATGCTCATTCTATGTACAGTTCATTTGCAATGTTTATACCTGTTTCAAAACAATACATATTTGATAAACATGACATTCTCTAAATATAATTTTTCAAAGGGTGTTTATTGAAGCACTAACATATAGGGGGAAAGTGCAATGGGATGGGGTATAGATAGAGGAAAGTCCAGGGTATTGTTCCAGTCTGTTTGTAGCACAGGTGCACTGTAGAGGTGACATAGGAAGGGGAACAATGGCAGTTCAAGGTGGACAGGGTGACTAAGTGGCACACAAGGGGGTCAATCAGGAGAGTTTCATTTCCTGGCGGGGTCTTGGCAAGTGTCTCTGGCTTCTGTCTGGATCACAGGGAACATTTGCGGGGTGGTTCACGTTCTGCAGGGGAAGGGGTGCTGGTGGCCTGTGAGTCCTGTGGCAGGGCCTCATGGCCACTAGCGGCAGTGGAAGTGGAAGGCTGTTCAGATGTCATCCACTCAGGCACCCCCTCGGACCCTGCCCTCACCGCATTTTCAACAAGGCGAGCCCAACCATTGCTCCCAAACTTTGTGCCATAATCAACAGATCCTTCAACGCCACAACCTTCCTTGACTCATGGAAGCACACAGAAGTAACCGCTCTCCTGAAAAAACCCAAAGCAAACCCTGATGACTTCACGAACTACAGCCCTATCTCCCTTCTCCCCTTCCCCGCCAAGGTTGCTGAGAAGTTAGTGAACGCCCGCCTGTCTCACTTCCTAGAGGAAAACAAAGCACTCAATGCCTCCCAGTCTGGGTTCCGCAAGAACCACAGCACCAAGACCTCCCTCATCGCCTGCACCGACGACATCAGAACCGGAGTCAACAAAGGCGAGACCGTCGCAGTCATCCTCCTGGACCTCTCCGCAGACTTCGACACTGTCTGCCACCAAATACTCCGCACATGCCTCTACAACGCAGGAATCCGACACAAGGCCCTGGACTGGCTCACCTCCTTCCTTGCCGAAAGGACCCAGAGAGTCCGCCTCCCTCCGTTCCAATCTCCAGCAACCAAGATCATCTGCGGAGTTCCACAAGGATCCTCCCTCAGCCTCACCCTCTTCAACATTTACATGGCCCTGCTCGCCAACATCCTCCGCCCACACAGAATCACCATCATATCCTATGCAGATGACACCCAGCTCGTCATCTCCCTCTCCAGGAACCCCACCACCGCCAAGACCAACCTCCACACCGGACTCCTAGACACCGCCAACTGGATAACAGCAAGCCACCTCAAACTAAACTCCAACAACACCGAAATCATCATCTTCGGCCCCAACAAAACAATATAGGACGACTCCTGGTGGCCCACCACCCTAGGACCTCCTCCAACACCCACCACCCACGCATGCAACCTTGGAGATATCTTAGATTCTTCTCTCTCCATGACCCAGCAAATCAACTCGATCACCTCCTCCTGCTTCAACACCCTCTGCATGTTGCGAATAAACCTTCAAATGGATACCCATAGAAACTAGAAAGACAGTCACCCAGGCACTCATCACCAGCAGGCTAGACTACAGAAAAGCCCTCTATGCCGGCACCACAGTCAAGCTTCAGCAGAAACTCCAGAGGAGCCAAAATGCGGCTGCACGCCTCATCCTGAACCTCCCACTCCATGAACACATCTCTGCCCACCTCAGATCCCTCCGCAAGACCCAGGACTTCATGTCTTTCCGAAAGCGCCTCAAGACATGGCTCTTCAAACAGGAAAATGGCAGCCCCCATCCTCCACACCTTGAGGCCCTCACGGGTGAGTAGCACTCTTTATACATTTTTTTGGATTTGATTTGATTTGAGATGTCTGGATAGTGGCAGGGGCCCACTGGTGTGAGACTGCCTCCATAATAATGTTGGCCATGTCTGTCAGCACCTCTGCTATGGAGATCAGGGTGTTGTTGATGGCCTGCAAATCCTCCCTGATCCCCTGGTACTGTCCCTCCTGCAGCCGCCTGTTCTCCTGCACGTTATCCAGGATCTGGCCCATCGTGTCCTGGGAATGTTGGAAGGCCCCCAGGATCTCAGCGAGTGCCTCCTGGAGAGTCGGTTCCCTGGGCCTGTCCTCCCCCTGGTGCACAGCACTCCTCCCAGTTTCCCTGTTGACCTGTGCCTCTGGCCTCTGTCCCACTGCCACTGACCCCAGGTCCCTGATTGTCTTGTGTGCGAGGTGTGGCCTGGGGTCCCTGTAGAGGTGGACACACTGCTGATTGACGTGTCCTGGGGACAGAGGTGTGGGTACGCTGGGTGGGTGCTCTGGTGTTGTTTCCTGATGGTGGAGGCTCTGTGGTGGTCTGTGACTGGGCTTGGGTAACCGGCTGTCCAGTAGTCCCTGATGGGCCAGGTAGATTGTCCAGATCCTGAAGACCAGAGTTACTGTCCTCACTGTGGGCCTCTTCTGTTGGGGGACTGAATAATGCTGGCACCTCCTCTCCAGTGACATTGGTAGGGGTACCTGTGGGGATGTAAAAAATGTGTTATGGTTGATGTGTATGACATATTGTACATCCCTGGCTTCCTCTCCATGGTTGGATTTGCCCTTCCAGCTTTCACTTTTGTAAGTTAGTGTATAGTGGGATGGTTAGTTCTCTATGCTGTGCATGCTTTAGTAATGAGTGTCCATGCAGGGCTGTGAGGGGTGTCTATGCATTGGTACAGCATGCAGGGCTTGGCATTGGGATAAGTGAGATGTGATGGTGGAGTGTATGGGATGTAGTGGAGTGATCGGAATGAGGGCGAGGGTACGTGATGGCATGCAGGTAGGGAGGTGATAATAGTAGACAGTTGACTTACCAGAGTCCAGTCCTCCTTCGACTCTGGCCAGGCCCTCAGGATGCAGTTTTGCCAAGATTTGCTCCACCCATGCTGTGAGTTGTGGGGGAGGAGGTGGAGGACCACCGCCAGTCCTCTGGATAGCGAGCTGGTGTCTTGCTGCTACGGAACGTACCTTGCCCCATCTGTCGTTCCACCTCTTCCAGATGTCATTGATAGTTCTGGGGTGCTGTTGCACGGTGTTTACCCTGTCCACGATTCTCCGCCATAGCTCCATCTTCCTGGCTATTGATATCTGCTGCACCTGTGATCCAAATAGCTGTGGCTCTACCTTGACAATTTCCTCCACCATGACCCTTAGCTCCTCCTCTGTGAAACGGGGGTGTCTTTGTGGTGCAATGGGTGTTATGTGAGGTGTGTTGGTGAGAGTGTGTTGGGTAAGGTGTTGGGGTGTGTGATGTGGAGTGCGTGAGTGGTGTATAGGTGTGAGTAGTGTGTGGCTCTAGTTGTTTCAGTGGTCTTGATGTCTCTCTGGTGGCAATGATTTGTAATCGTAAAGGGTTGTGGGTAATGTGGGTGTGTGTTTTATAGTGGTGTGGGTGTGGTGTGTGTATGGGTGTCAGGTGTGTGTTGTTTGAATTGTCTAATGTCATGTTGTTTTGTATGTGGGTATCCATTGTGAGCGCAGCGGTATGTACCGCCAATGGTTTACCGCCATTGAATGTCTGCTGTGGTGATTCGTGGGTCATAATGTGATGGGAGTTCTTCTGTGGGTGTAACGGTGTGGGTTTTGATACCGCCAATTTATGTCTGAGCTTTGGACTGGCGGATTTGTGTATGTGGCTGAATTCTGTTGGATTGGTTTGTGTCATAACATGGTGAACGGATATCCACCGCTGCCGCAGTAAGTTGGCGGCTGTCAGCGTGGCGGTAAGTGGGATGTAGCGCCAATGTCATAATAAAAGTCTATGGGGGTTATTCTAACTTTGGAGGAGGTGTTAATCCGTCCCAAAAGTGACATTCTCCCCATGCGCTGACTGCATTGGGTGTTGCCGTCTACGAACAGAGCCAGCTGATCTATGTGGTCGACTCTCCCTCATCATTGGCCCCGGTGTCACATTGGCTGCCTCTAAACCCTGATCAGGATCATCCATGTCCTCTGGGGCAGGTTGGATGGGTGGTGTTGTCCTGCACTCCCCTGCGGTGTCTGTGGCAGCCTCCTCTTGTGTGTCTATGCCTTGTTCCTGTCCCTGCACAGTGGCGCTGTTGGTGGGTCCTTGTGGGAGACCTGTGGGACACAGGGGAAACACTGTCAGTGCCTCACATATGTTTGATGCCTCAGAGTAAACATTTCTCTATATTTGGACTACTGTACTACATTGCCCATAATGCACTGTTCTATAGGTTGCAAAACTGGGAATGGAGCTAATCTGGAGGTGCATGCTTATGTGTACTGTGGATGTGTGCATGGTGCATAGAGTGGTGTAAATATGTTAATTTTTGTACTTTTGGATGTTCCTGGAGCTGAACTGTCAAGGTCTCCGATGCCAAGTACTGCCTCTGGCTCAAGAGGGGTCTCCACCATGGTTTTGATGGCTGTAGGGGGTGGTACAGTAGATGGGCCTCCTCCAGTGCCATGCATCTCCCTCATGCGCTCAGCCACCCTTTCCTTGGTCCTGGAGCGAAGGTCATACCACCTTTTGCGGACCTCATCTAGTGTGCGGTGGCTGACTCCGATTGCATTGATTTTGGTGAGGATGTCCTGCCAGATTTTTTTCTTTTGGCTGTCAGGGACACTCATTGCTGCCTTTCCAAACAACTCATCATGGTGCAGGCAGCACTCCTCTGTGAGCACGTCCAACTCCTTCTCTGAAAACTTTAGTTTTCTTTTCCTGCCAGCACTTGGTGTCTCCTTGTCCTGAGTAGTCATTGTTGCTGTAGCTCCTCTCACCTGGGTGTGACTCTGCAGTTTGGGCTCCTCCCTGTTCCATGGGGTTACTTCCTGGTTCTGATGTCATCACTCAGAACCAGGAAGTGGGTTTTTCAACAGTTTAATTTGCACCTGCATGCAATTTGTGAGTCAGTTGCAATTTGCGACTCCGGACCACACCCTTGTGCAAGTTGCGACCTCGCAAATTGCGAGGTTGCAAACTGCGGTGTGACTCTGCACCAAATCGCTATTTGGTATAGCGATTTTTCCTTGCATCTCGTTTTGCGAGTCAGAAATAGGGATTTGAAAGGAGCCGCTATTTCCGACTCGCTATTTTTTTGGTTCCTACATCTGACCCAATATGTTTTAATAATTTACTAAGCAACTCAGACCTAAAGTAAAGTGTTTATATTTACTTATCATATATTAAAAAATACACACAATTATGTGCAGACCTGATTGAAATCTATTTATTAAAAATGTTACATTTATTATCAAATTATAACATTTTATTAAATTATTGGATCAATAAAAAATATTTTGTTTTTACTTATTTATGTTTAGGACATTAAATTAAATGTAAATATAGTTTTAGAAAGTAGAAAGAAATGAATTTATTTTAACATCATTTTCTATAAGGTTCTATTTTAAATATCTACCTCCATTATTGACTATGATAGGGTGTTGTGGTACTGGTGGGTGCCAATGTGTGGTACTGGACTTATTCCAGTGGAGCTGGAACTGGAGTACATTTTTTACAGTTTTTAACCCTCTTTGGTTGTGTTAGGGTTAGAAGTGCCATTTATGAATAGAAATGGGCTTACTATTTTGTGGGTGGCCGTTTGCCCCAACCAAGACCCTTCCTTAACCCCCTCTTAAGCCACTCTTTACCCATCCCTAAACCCCTCCCATTTAGTAGTAGGTTTATCCTATTGTCCAGCCAATCACCTTAGTCTCTTCCACATTTAGTACTCAGTAGTAAGCTTGTATGTGTGAGGAAATCCCCACAGAAAATATAGGAGGGGTGGGGATGGAGATTTCCAGTCATCGGTTTGTGAATTTAATTTTGTATTAAGTAAGTAGGACTACTGTAGTACTACTTTACGTCCTATAAAATTCAGTTTGTAAATAGGGCACTGATCATCTCTAGATCATTAGAACAATATATATGTAGCTTATCACATCACTATATTACATCTGCATGGGTTAGTGCCCACATAAATAATAGTGTTTTCAAACTTTTTCATATATTGCTATGTTATGTACAAAAATTATTACTGTCACTACTCTTTTGATCTGAGCAAAGAAAGTATTATTGAAGATAAAATAATTACATTTCAAAAGTATCACCTCACAATCAACGATAAATGAAGTAGGTATCTGGCGCGGAATGATGCAAGTTTCCAAAACTGAATTAAAAACTGTAGAGACCTTAGCTTGAGGGATATTGGTGAATAAACTTTCAATGACCATGGTAACTAGTAAATCCATAGATTTATCAAAATCAAAACCTTCAACTTCAGGACTGATAGATTTACTACTCCTAATTTAGGAACATATGGATTAACCCCTACGGTGCCTTGGACGAGGTGATCTCGTCCAAGGCACCGGTTCCCGCTCCCCCCATGTACCCCCCACCCACACCCCCCGGTCGTGGATGGAAGGGGAATCCCTTCTCCTTCCACCCCCGACCCGCCCACCCCCCCTCTGTGACGTCAGCATGCATCACGCGCTGATTGTCACAGGGGCCTCCTCCTTCGCGCTGGAAGCTCAGCTTCCATCACGCTCAGAAGAGAAATACAAAGCATTTCTCTTCCGATCAGGTGGAGGAGGCCTGAAGAGGCTTCAAAGGGAAGGAAATGTATTTCCTTCCCTTTGAAGTCTCTCTCAGCATTTCAAAAGCCGGATTGTAAGCAATCCGGCTTTTGAAACGCCCACTAGAAACCAGGGATTTTATTTTGATTTGGAACTGGCATGAGGGAGCGAACCCTTGGGCAAGGGTCGCTCCCAGGGGGGGCATTTTTTTTTAAGGCCTTTTCTGCCCCCCCCAGGGCAGGAACCTCTAGGCATCAGGGATCTTTTTTTTTTTTTTTTTTTTGGAGGTGGGGAGCGACCCCTTAGGCAAGGGTCGCTCCCCTAGGGGGCAAATTACATTTAGGCCATTTCTGCCCCCCTTGGGGGCAGATTGGCCTATTTTTATGAGGCCAATCTGCCCCCAAGGGAGACAGAAACCACTAGACACCAGGGAGTTTTTTTTATTTGGAAATTGGTTGGGCAAGGGTCGCTCCCGGGGGGGGGGCATTTTATTTTTAAGGCCTGTTCTGCCCCTCCGGGGGCAGATCTGCCTATAGGGGCAGAAACCTCTAGGCACCAGGGATCAATTTTTTTTATTTTTTTTTTTATTTTTTTTTAGCAAGGGTCGCTCCCCTAGGGGGCAAATTAGATTTAGGCCATTTCTGCCCCCATTGGGGGCAGATTGGCCTATTTTTATGAGCCCAATCTGCCCCCAAGGGAGACAGAAACCACTAGACATAAGGGAGTTTTTTTTTCTTCGTGAATTTCACGCAAGGGGAGCGACCCTTTAGGCAAGGGTCGTTCCGCTGGGGGGAACATTTATTTTTAGGCCATTTCTGCCCCCCTGGGGGGCAGATCAGACTATTTTAATTAGGCCAATCTCCCCCCAAGGGGGGCAGAAACCAATAGGCACCGGGGATTTTTTTGTTGTTGTTGTTTTACAGATGGTGAGCGACCCATTAGGCAAGGGTCGCTCCCCTGGGGGGCAAATTGTATTTAGACCATTTCTGCGGCCGATTTTAGGTCAATCCACTAGGCACCGGGTTTTTGTTTTTTTGCGCCAATGTCACGGAGTGGAGCGATCCCGTAGGCAAGGGTCGCTCACGTGGGGGTGTTGGGGGGGCAAATTTATTTTAGGTCATTTCTGCCCCCAGGGGGCAGATCGGCCTATTGTTATTAGGCCGATCTGCCCCCAGGGGGGGCAGAAACCTCTAGGCGTCAGGGAAATTTTTTTTTGTGTTTTTTTTGTTTGTTTTTTTAGAGATGGGGAGCGACCCATTAGCCAAAGGTCGCTCCCCTGGCGGGAAATTTGTATTTAGACCATTTCTGGCCACCTTGGGGGCAAATCAGCCGATTTTAGGTAAATCTGCCCCCAAGGGGGGCAGGAAAAACTAGGCACCGGGGATTATTTTTTTTTTGTGCCAATATCCCGCAAGTGGAGCGTCCCCGTAGGCAAGGAACGCTCCGGGGGGGGGGTATGGTTGGGGTAGTGGGGGGGATTTATTTTAGGCCATTTCTGCCCCCCCGGGGGAAGATCGGCCTATTGTTATTAGGCCGATCTGCTCCCACGGGGGCAGAAACCTCTAGGCGCCAGGGCTAATTTCTTTTTGTGTTTTTTTTTGTTCGTTTGTTTTTTTAGAGATGGGGAGCGACCCATTAGGCAAGGGTCTCTCCCCTGGGGGGCAAATTGTATTCAGACCATTTCTGCCCCCCTTGGGGGAAGATCGGCCGATTTTAGGTCACTCTGCCCCCAAGGGGGGCAGAAACCACTAGGCAACGGGGATTTTTTTTTGTGCCAATGTCACGCAAGGGGAGCGACCCCGTAGGCTAAGGTCGCTCTCGGGGGGGTTTGGGGGGGGTGGGGGTCAAATATATTATTGGCCAAACCTCTAGGCGCCAGGGCTAATTCTTTTTGTGTTCTTTTTTTAGTTTTTTTTTTTTTTTAGAGATGGGGAGCGACCCATTGGGCCCTGGGGGGCAAATTGTATTTAGAACATTTCTGCCCCACTTGGGGTCAAATCAGCCGATTTTAGGTCAATCTGTCCCCAAGGGGGGCAGAAACAACTAGGCACCGGGGATCTTTTTTTTTTGCGCCAATGTCACGCAGGGGGAGTGAACCCGTAGGCAAGGGTCGCTCTCCGGAGGGGTTGGGGGGGGGGCATATTTATTTTAGGCCATTTCTGCCCCCTCGGGGGCCGGCTGAGCTAGAGGCCAAAGTCCACAGGTAGGCACTTTGTAAAAAACACCTCTGTTTTCTGTGAAAAAATGTGATGTGTCCACGTTGTGTTTTGGGCCATTTCCTTTCGTAGGCGCTAGGCCTACCCACACAAGTGAGGTATCATTTGTATCGGGAGACTTGGAGGAACGCTGGGTGGAAGGAAATTTGTGGCTCCTCTCAGATTCCAGAACTTTCTGTCACTGAAATGTGAGGAAAATGTGTTTTTTTAGCCAAATTTTGAGGTTTGCAAAGGATTCTGGGTAACAGAACCTGGTCAGAGCCCCACAAGTCACCCCATCATGGAATCCCCTAGGTCTCTAGTTTTCATAAATGCACAGGTTTGTTAGGTTTCCCTAGGTGCCGGCTGAGCTAGAGGCCAAAATCTACAGGTAGGCACTTTGCAAAAAACACCTCTGTTTTCTGTCAAAAAATGGGATGTGTCCACGTTGTGTTTTGGGGCATTTCCTGTCGCAGGCGCTGGGCCTACCCACACAAGTGAGATATCATTTTTTTCGGAAGACTTGAGGGAACGCTGGGAGGAAGGAAATTTGTGGCTCCTCTCAGATTGCAGAACTTTCTGTCACCGAAATGTGAGGAAAACGTGTTTTTTTAGCCACATTCTGAGGTTTGCAAAGGATTCTGGGTAACAGAACCTGGTCAGAGCCCCACAAGTCACCCCATCCTGGATTCCCCTAGGTCTCTAGTTTTCAACAATGCACAGGTTTGGTAGGTTTCCCTAGGTGCCGGCTGAGCTAGAGGCCAAAATCTACAGGTATGCACTTTGCAAAAAACACCTCTGTTTTCTGTCAAAAAATGGGATGTGTCCACGTTGTGTTTTGGGGCATTTCCTGTCGCGGGTGCTAGGCCTACCCACACAAGTGAGGTATCATTTTTATCGGGAGACGTGCGGGAACACTGGGTCGAAGGTAATTTGTGGCTCCTCTCAGATTCCAGAACTTTCTGTCACCGAAATGTGAGGAAAATGTGTTTTCTTAGCCAAATTTTGAGGTTTGCAAAGGATTCTGGGTAACAAACCTGATCAGAGCCCCACAAGTCACCACATCTTGGATTCCCCTAGGTCTCTAGTTTTCAAAAATGCACAGGTTTGGTAGGTTTCCCTAGGTGCCGGCTGAGCTAGAGGCCAAAATCCACAGGTAGGCACTTTGCAAAAAACACCTCTGTTTTCTGTCAAAAAATTGGATGTGTCCACGTTGTGTTTTGGGGCATTTCCTGTCGTGGGCGCTAGGCCTACCCACACAAGTGAGGTATCATTTTTATTGGGAGACTTGAGGAAACATATAATCGCAAAACAAGTGTTATTGCCCCTTGTCTTTCTCTACATTTTTTCCTTCCTAATATAAGAGAGTGTGTAAAAAAGACGTCTATTTGAGAAATGCCCTGTAATTCACATGCTAGTATGGGCACCCTGGAATTCAGAGATGTGCAAATAACCACTGCTCCTCAACACGTTATCTTGTGCCCATTTTGGAAATATAAAGGTTTTCTTGATAGCTATTTTTCACTCTCTATATTTCAGCAAATGAATTGCTGTTTATCAGGTATAGAATGAAAACCCACTGCAGGGTCCAGCTCATTTATTGGCTCTGGGTACCTAGGGTTCTTGATGAACCTACAAGCCCTATATAACCCTACAACCAAAAGAGTCCAGCAGACGTAACGGTATATTGCTTTCAAAAATCTGACATTGCAGGAAAAAGTTACAGATTAAAACGTAGAGAAAAAGTGCTGTTTTTTTCACCTCTGCTTCAATATTGTTTTTTTTTTTCAGTTGTTATTTTCTGTAGGAAACCCTTGTAGGATCTACACAAATTACCCCTTGCTGAATTCAGAATTTTATCTCCTTTTTCAGAAATGTTTAGGTTTCTGGGATCCAGCATTGGTTTCATGCCCATTTCTGTCACTGACTGGAAGGAGGCTGAAAGCACAAAAAATCATAAAAATGGGGTATGTCCCAGTAAAATGCCAAAATTGTGTTGAAAAATTGGGTTTTCTGATTCAAGTCTGCCTGTTCCTGAAAGCTGGGAAGCTGGTGATTTTAGCACTACAAACCCTTTGTTGATGCCATTTTCAGGGAAAAATCCACAAGCCTTCTTCTGCAGCCCCTTTTTCCCATTTGTTTGAAAGACATTTTCACTGTATTTTGGCTAATTTCTTGGCCTCCTTCAGGGGAACCTGCAAAGTCTGGGTACCGCTAGAATGCCTAGGGCGTTGGAAAAAAAGGACGCAAATTTGGCTTGGCTAGCTTATGTGGACAAAAAGTTATGAGGGCCTAAGCACGAACTGCCCCAAATAACCAAAAAAAGGCCTGGCACAGGAGGGGGAAAGGCCTGGCAGCGAAGGGGTTAATAAAGAAGTCCACATATTCAGCTAGATCTTAAGGCCTAGATAGGAAATCTACTATAAAATGATGACCAGGATGTTTGGATATGCTTTTTCTGTATTTTAAGTAAAGTATAAAATGCTGTAATAGTATAGTCAGCTTGTTCAGATATGCAAATCTTTTCCACTGAGACAAGATTCAACTAAAGTTTTTTTGTGTCATCTCTAGTATCTCTATCAAACAGGTTTGGTAGGATCACAGAGCAGTTTGGGGTACTTTAGGGGAGATGACTCAAGATATCATTGTCAGATTCCAATGCACATAGAACACCATCACCACCTTTGTCATAACATTACCTAATTGAATGTAATGTCAGAGCTCGTGTTCTAAGCAGACACGTTTATAGTTTGAGTTTATTGTTAGTTATGATCAAACAGCGAGCCACATTAAGGTGTTCAGGTAATATGATTAAATCACTCAGCCCCTGTCTTAAAAAGCCCTGGAGGATGAATCGTAGTTTTGAAATGTATCTGGCAAATACCAGGCTGGATGACATTTCTGTAGTCTAAACTAGAGAGAACTACGCCTTGGACTATTTTCCTGATGTCCTAATCTAGTAAAAACGGTTTGGTCCCTTAGATTAATCTGAGCTCACGTTGGGCATTCTGTCCATGCTATTGATGAATATTAAGTCAATGTCAAGAATGAATCTGAGAGATCAGGAGCATTCACTGATGGACGAAGATCAAACTAATTTAATAACGTTGTCCAGACAGTTTTCAAATGGTGTGGGTGATGTAACTAAAAATTTATTTTGATAAGATTGAACTTGTGGTACTAAGTGGTCATCCACCATTTTAAGTTGCCTGGTACAAAAGAAAATAAAGAGTCAGCAGGAGAGGAAAGATCCAAACAGAGCAAAGAGTCATTGGCATACTAGTTTCTTTAAGATAGGAGTTAAGTGAATCTGGTACCCATGTAGTTTATTAAAGTGTGAATGAGAATATCATGGTCAGTGTTGGTAAAATCTGCAGAAAGATTTAGCAATCTCAACAGGCAAGAGTCACTATATCCAAAATGTGTGGTGCATCATTACTGATTTGTGACTTTTCCACTGACTACCCAGATTTGTGTTTTTATTGTGTGTGAGTCTTACTATTGGAGTCTCATTATCTGTAAATTCTGTGGAAATAGACTGAGAGTGCAAACCACCTGTGTCCACCTTTTAAGATAAGGCTGCTGCTGCGCAGCTGGGTAAGAGGCTCTGGGCTGGTTACAAATAAGCATATCTCCACATGTATGTCCACATGTGTATAGATTGAACATGTGAAACTGTCATCTAGCTCTGCCCGGTATCTGTGCGCTGGTAGCCTGTGGCAGAAGAGACCGTTCATGAATTGGTTCTGAGCTGGTGTAGGCCTTATAATATGAGTAAGCATTCATAGCCTTTATCTGCAGTGCTTACTGAAAAGACTGTGCACTCTGCATTCTACCTTAGGAGCGAAAAGCTGCACTTCTGAAAACTTTCACAGTGCTTTTCCCTTGAGATCCTAGTTAGGCATCAATGTTAGAGTAAACCTATACATAGAGTGCTGATCCACTCATAAGGCAGCAGTGTCAGTTGGGGTCAGGGCTGCAGCTTCAAGAACGGTCTTGTCATTCCTGTTCCACATTGTTGTTGTAGCAAAGAGAAAACACCTGCAGAGGAAAGCTTCTAATAAATCAACAATGGTTCTAGAGTGTTTGGGGGCTGCCAGATTATCAGCAGTCCCCAAATGAGGCCCTATAAGTAGGCCTAAGTCTCCCACAGCATTTAACCACTGACCCTGGTAGAGGCTTTTTTATGCTTTTAAGAACTCCAGAGTCTTTACATTTGGAGTGCAAGGACCTCTGTTTGTCCTAAAACTGTAGGGTCAGCAACTTAAATGTAGAAATAAGACATTGGGGTGTATGCTATTCAACAGAAGGCTTGATTGAGAAAGCTGATGGTTGAAAGTGCAAGGTTTAATATTGTAATGAAAAGCATTGAGTGTTGGTATTATCCCCATTGATTTCAACTGTGTCACAATGGTGGATTATAAGATGGTTTTGCTTTTACTAATTTGATGACACCTAGTAAAGACAGTGGCCCTCATTACAACCCTGGCGGTCGGTGATAAAGCGGCAGTAATACCGCCAACAGGCTGGCGGTTAAAAAAATTGAATCACGACCATGGCGGAAACCGCTAACATAGACAGCCACTTTAACACTCCGACCTCCATGGCAGTAGAAACAAACACCGCGGCGGTAACCGCCAACAGACAGGCAGAACACAATGTACCGCCTGCTGTATTACAACAGGCCTATCCGCCACCTTTTCTGGGGCGGTACCAACGCCATCAAAAGCATGGCGGAAACAGGTCTTGGAACGGAAACCACTCACCTCTCAACACCCGACGAGGAACCAGGACGCCATAGAGCCTGAGTTACAGGTCTTGACCATGTTGGTTTACCTCCTCTTCTACCAGGAGCAGCAAAGACGCCGGCGACGACCACGGTGACTACTACACCTAGCACACAGGGGAGGGGGGGAGGAAAGAGAGAGTGACACACACACACGCAACACGCAACACGCAACACACAACACCCCCACCCCTACCAACAACAACATACACACAAATACATGCAGCAACATGACATTTACACCTTGTCACCCCCTGGAAGAACGCAAGGACAAAATTAAATCATTGTAAAGAGTGTAATCATCAAAAAATCAGATAGGCCAAGTTAACTTTAAATCATCAGTATATACAAATATGTACAGTAACTACGCAATTCCGGATAGTATTGCAATTATTGTCCGTGGACCAGTGGTTCCAAAATGCATGGGTGAAGCCCACACATGATACCTGACTCAAAACGAAGAGAGCACTGCTGGGGCATCAGATCGAAAATAAAAAGGCACCTCAGGGGAAGGGGTAGGGGGGCACCTCAGCCGGATGAACGGACGACACCACTGCTCCACGAGGGGGCTCCATTCCCACAGTTTGGTCCTGGGTAGTGCAAAGCCACAGTCTCTCAAGCCTCTCAAGTGGGTGGGTTGCCCACTGCTTTATCTTGGGAAGTGCAAAGCCAGTCTCGCAAGTCTCACAAGTGGGTGGTTTGCCCACTGTTTGGTCCTGGGGAGTGCAAAGCCGCAGTCTCTCAAGTCTCTCAAGTGGGTGGTTTGCCCACTGTTTGGACTTGGGGAGTGCAAAGCCACAGTCTCTCAGGTCTCACAGGTGGGTGGTTTTCCCACTGTTTGGTCCTGGGAAGTGCAAAGCCACAGTCTCTCAAGTCTCTCAAGTGGGTGGTTTGCCCACTGTTTGGTCCTGGGGACTGCAAAGCCACAGTCTCTCAAGTCTCTCAAGTGGGAGGTTTGCCCACTGTTTGGTCCTGGGGAGTGCAAAGCCACAGTCTATCAAGTCTCACAGGTGGGTGGTTTTCCCCCTGTTTGGTCCTGGAGAGTGCAAAGCCACAGTCACTAAAGTTTCTCAAGTGGGTGGTTTGCCCACTGTTTGGTCCTGGGGAGTGCAAAGCCACAGTCTCTCAAGTCTCTCAAGTGGGTGGGTTGCCCACTGTTTGGTCCTGGGAAGTTCAAAGCCACAGTCTCTCAAGTCTCTCAAGTGGGTGGTTTGCCCACTGTTTGGTCCTGGGGAGTGCAAAGCCACAGTCTCTCAAGTCTCTCATGTGGGTGGTTTGCCCACTGTTTGGTCATGGGGAGTGCAAAGCCACAGTCTCACAAGTATCTCAAGTGGGTGGTTTGCCCAACGATTGGTCCTGGGGAGTGCAAGGTCACAGTCTCTCTAGTGGATGCTTTTCTCCACTGGTTCTGGAGGGGGCTTGGTGCCCAGAGTGCTTAATCCTGCCAAGGACTGAGTGAGTGGATGTTTTTCTCCACTGGTTCTGGAGGGGGCTTGGTGCCCAGAGTGCTTCATCCTGCTAAGGACTGGGGTTGTGGATGTTTTTCTCCACTGGTTCTGGAGGGGGTTTGGTGCCCAGAGTGCTTCATCCTGCCAAGGACTGTGTGAGTGGATGTTTTTCTTCACTGGTTCTGGAGGGGGCTTAATGCCCGGAGTGCTTCATCCTGCCAAGGATTGGGGTTGTGGATGTTTTTCTCCACTAGTTCTGGAGGGGGTTTGGGGCCCAGAGTGATTCCTCCTGCCAAGGACTGTGTGAGTGGACGTTTTTCTCCACTGGTTGTGGAGGGGGCTTGGTGCCCAGAGTGCTTCATCCTGCCAAGGATTGGGGTTGTGGATGTTTTTCTCCACTGGTTCTGGAGGGGGCTTGGGGCCCAGAGTGCTTCCTCCTGCCAAGGACTGTGTGAGTGGATCTTTTTCTCCACTGGTTGTGGAGGGGGCTTGGTGCCCAGAGTGCTTCCTCCTGCCAAGGATTGGGGTTGTGGATGCTTTTCTCCATTGGTTCTGGAGGGGGCTTGGTGTCCAGAGTGCTTCACATGCAGTGTGGCAGGTCACATTTCCGCACCTGGGTGTGTGTGCCATGAGATTGCCTGGGAACAGGTAGCATGATACTCCATGGAGACAGAGGCACACTCCACCCTGCTGCAACTTTTCGTGCCACCTGCTGGTACAAACAGTGCTGGGTGTTGTGCCTCATGTATGCTATGCAGGGTACAGGATGTCTCCTGCAGCCTCGGACGGCTGTCCACTGGTAATGTTAGCCATGTCAGCTGTGGTGGCACTGTCTGAGCACCTCACCGGGCTGGTGAAGGTGGTTGCGGCGGTGTCTGTGGCGGAGATGCTGCCGGTGGTGAATGTGTCAGCACCTGTGGAGGGAGACAGCAGGACGTCTCCTGCAGCCTCAGACAGCTGCCCACTGGGGATGATGCTGGGGAGTGTTGCTGAGGCAGCAGATGTGCAGGTGGCAGTGTCTACCGCCGTACTGGTTGCTGTTCTGGTTGCAAGAAGGGGTGACTCTAGTCCCTCAGCCGGAGGCTCCGTGCCCTGTCCTGACTTCCTCTTTGCCTTGTGTCCCTTCCCCACTTTGGATGTCACTGCTGGTCCCCTGGCACTGTCCCCTTTTGGCTTGGAGGAGGCCTTGCTGGGTGGTTGGTACGGTTTTTCACTAACACATGTGGGCACCTTTTTCACCTTGGCAGGTGGCGGAATGGGCTGATCCTATGCCACGCTAGGTGGCACACTGGCAGCCCTGATGGGTGCCACCCGTGATGTGACTGGACCTGCTGAGACCACAGTGCTGGAGGATTTGGTGGCTGAGGTGCTGGGCTGGGACCTGGACATCCTGGCCCTAGGGGAAGGATGGGGGGGGAGGTGTAAGGAAAAGGTCAATGTTAGCCAGGAAAGGTTTCTTAGACACACTGGGACGGGAAGATGGAGGGGTTTGGGAGTGGAGGAAGAGGAAGTGGTTGTAGGAGGTGTACGTCTGCTGAATTTGGGTGAAGGTGCATGGGCCGGAGGCTGTTGTGAGGTGGATGGCTGTTGGGTGGGTGTGTTCCTGCATTTGTGTACTTTGGGAGGATGGCTCACAGGCACACTGGGAGAGGACACAGGGGACATGTGCATGGTAGTGGGGTGGTGAGTGCAAGTGAGCGGTGTGTGGTGATGGGCGTGCTGGTGATGGAGGTAGTGGCTGAGGATGTAATGCATGCAGGTGTGAGTGGAGATGAGACTGGGAGGGAGGAGGAGGAGAACATGGAGGAGGGGGACACAGTGGAGGCAGTGGATGTTGGTGTGTCTGCATGGGTCTGGTGCTTGTGTGAGTGCCTGTGGGATGTGTGGTGCTTATGTTTGCCATGTCCACTCTTGTGTGTTGATGAGTGTGCATTCTGGTCTTAAGGTGTGCTTGGGATAGGCTGAGGTAGAGGGGATTGGGTCTGGGTAGTGGATGTTGGAGGGGGAGGCTGGTCACAGGGACAATGGCTGCCATCAGTGCTGAGGCCAGAGCCTGAAATGCTCTCTGTTGGGCCGCCACTCCAGAATGAATACCCTCCAGGTATGCATTTGTTTGCTGCAAATGCCTCTCGACACCCTGGATGGCATTCAAAATGGTTGATTGACCAACAGTGAGGGATCTCAGGAGGTGAATAGCCTCCTCACTGAGGGCAGCAGGGCTGACTGGGGCAGGGCCTGAGGTGACTGGGGCGAAGGAAATGCCCACCCTCCTGGGTGAGCGGGCATGGGAAACTCGATGAGGGGCTGCTGGGAGGGCGGTGCTTGTTGGGGGGTGGCGGTTGTACCTGTTGGTGCCGTAGGCACAGAGGTGCCCGCCACCGCAAGGGAGCTCCCATCAGAGGGGGAGTCGCTATCGCTGGTGTCTGCTCCTGTCCCCCTCGTGGAGCTCCCCTCGTCCTCCGTCCCACTGGTGCCTTCAGACTCCATCAATTAACCCTCCAGGGCCATGTGGGTTGCAGCTCCCTCCTGCTCCGGTGCCAATGCTCCTCCACCAGATGATGATAATGTACACAAGGACAGGGTGACACAACAAAAAGGGGGGAAAGACAGAAGAGACACATGGTCAATGCCTGTCACACCACTACCGTTGGCGGACACAACACACAGGAAGCAGCCCTATGCGCTAGCGCATGCACTAACAGTGCAGGGGAAAAGCACATGCCATGAGGGACTCTACCACCTTTGGGGTTGGATTGGCACTGAGCCTGCAAAACAATGGATGTACCTTGGCGCGTCGCCCAGGCCTAGGGGAACCCACACCCCACCTCCCCCACCCAGACACCTCGTCAAGTGCGCAGAGTCAGCTGAATGAAACTGTACTCACCCCCTTGTGGCTGCTGTGATGCCCTCAAGCGCCCATCCAACTCAGGATATGCCCCCGCCAGGATCCGGTATATCAGGGGGGTCATGGTACGACGGGCACCCCTTCCACATTGGGAGGCCATCCCCAGCTGGGCCTCCGCCGTCTTCTTGCTCCAGCGGCGCAGGTCTTCCCATCTTTTGCAGAAGAGGGTGCTCCGTCTATGGTAGACCCCCAGGGTCCGCACTTCCTTGGCGATGGCACACCAAATGGTGGGCGCTGACCCAGAGGAATAGTGAAGTAAAAATGGATGTTACTCCCCCGTACAGTTCTTCTCACTCATTGGCCACAAACCTCCCACCCTGACACTCACCATCCTCACATGCTGGCCTGTGCCCCCCGTCTCTTCCATCCATGACACTCCGTACAATCATGTGCCATCCACCATTCACACAGTTTATTCACCTGTTGTCTGGAGGACTGTAGCGTAGCGTGTACCAGGGGAGGACCCCATCCACCAGTTTGTCCAACTCCTCCGCAGTGAAGGCAGGAGCCCTTTCCCCAGACACTGTAGTCATTGTCGCTTCCAGACGCAGGTCACAGCAGCACTTGCAGTATAGGTCCTCTCCTGTTGAAGGTCAGGTATCAAGTGAGGGACCTGATAGAAAATGGCAGTTACGTCCGTGGCAGTGAGTACCGTCACCGCTGGCATACATCGTCATTGGCTCCTGGAACCCGTAAGGCCCAATGATAACCAATGCTGAATTGCGCAGCGGTCTTCGACCGCCTACCGCGACTCTGCACAACGCCAGCGCAGTTACCTCACTTCCCCTTGTCCCTCCTTACAGCTCAGGCAGCCGCAATTTCAAGTGGCTACATGGCAGGGCAACTAACTGTGTCACAGCAATTTTGGCTAGGAATACGGACAGACAAAGGCACACAAAGATTATTTCACCATTGTGCTAAACAACCTTGTGAAACCTATGTGGTGTATGACCCTCTGCTCACCCTTCTCCTCCATAGGGCATGTCCGCTGAGGTAGGTGATAGATGGCGGCATCCTCCCGTGTACAGACCCCTGGTGAACATGTCAACAATGGAAGACAGACACATCATTAGCACTTACAGACTTGTTTGTGCCACAATCCAGGAACTGTGTGCCCAGTTGGAGCCAGACCTATCCGCCATCCCACAGGAATACCCCGTCTAGTGCAGGTCCTGTCAGTGCTCCATTTCCTGACTCAGATTACCCCAACCTGTCATGGCTGCTGACCCCAGTGAGGAACCCCAGGACAAGGGCAGAGGAACGCTACAATGAGGCACATGGGCGAACTAGGAGGATAATAGAATGCACCTTTGGCCTCCTGAAGGCCAGATTCCGGTGCCTCCATCTGACAGGTGGTTCCCTATACTACTCAGCGAAGAAGGTGTGCCAGATAATCGTGGCCTGCTGTATGCTGCACAACCTGGCTTTGCAACACCAGGTGCCTTTTCTGCAGGAGGATGGGCCTGATGCTGGTCTTGTGGCAGCTGTGAAGCCTGTGGACAGTGAAGAAGAGGAGGCAGAAGAAGAAGATATAGACAACCGAAACAACATGATCATGCAATACTTCCAATGAGACACAGTTAAGAGGATGGCACTGCTTCTCACATCTCATACTAGTGTAGGACATAGCATAAATCTGCCTTTTTACATCTGTGTATGGACACTGACATGTCACTTTGGCTTTCCAGTTCACAGATCTGGGTTCCACTTTGTGCCCTCTTCCATGTTTACTGCTACCCAACAACTGTGTAACCATGGTATGTGAACATGAACATTGACATTGCTAGATTTCCGAAAGGTTGCAATTACAAATTTGTAAAAGTACAGACTGACTCCAGATTGATTTGTGATTCAAGAGTGTTTATTTCTGTGCTGATAAGTGGAGGGGGGTGTGCAATGGGCTGGGATGATGGTGGAGGAATGTCCATGGTTGAGTTCAGTTTCTTGGTCTCACAGGTGCATTGTCCAAGGGGGCATAGGAAGGGGAGTAATGGCAGTTTAAGGTGGACAGGGTGACAAAGTGGGACAGAAGGGTGACAATCAGGAGAGTGTTATTTCCTGGCAGGGGTCTTGGCAATGTTCTCTGTTTTGTTCCTGGATCTCAGGGATCGTTTTTGGGGTGGTTCTCCTTCTGCAGGGAGTGGGGTGCTGGTGGCCTGTTGTTCTTGTGGCGGGGCCTCCTGTCCACTAGCGCTCGTGGAGGTGGAGGGCTGTTCATCATCCAGGCTAGTGTCAGGGGCCCGTTTGTGTGCCACTGTGTCCCTCATGGTGCTGGCCAGGTCTGCCAGCACCCCTGCAATGGTGAACAGGGTGGTGCTGATGGACTTCAAGTCCTCTCTGATCCCCAGGTAGTGTTCCTCCTGCAGCCGCTGAGTCTCCTGAAACTTGGCCAGTACAGTGCTCATGGTCTCCTGGGAATAGTGGTGTGCCCCCATGATGTTGGAGAGTGCCTCATGGAGAGTGGGTTCCCTGGGCCTGTCCTCCCCCTGTCGCACAGCAGTCCTCCAAGCTTCCCTCTGTCCCCTGAACCGTGTGCCCACTGCCACTGACCCCAGGTACCTGATTGTCTTGGGTTGGTGGATTTGCCTGGGGTCCCTGTAGTGGTGGACACACTGCTGATTGACGTGTCCTGGGGACAGAGGGATAGGCCCGCTGGGTGGGTGCTGTGGTGGTGTCTCCTTAGGGGGAGGCTCTGTGGTGGCTTGTGACTGTGGCAGGGGAACCGACTGTCCAGAAGTCCCTGATGGGCCGGGCTGGTCAACCAGATCCAGGCGTTATGAGCTACTGTTGTCACTGTGGGCCTCTTCTGTGTAGAGACTGGATATGTCTGGCACCTCCTGTCCGGTGACGGTGGGTATGGGTCCTGTTGGGGTGTAAATGCATAGTTTTAGTATCTTTGTGTGCCATATTGTGCATTGGGTAAGTTAACCTCTACTCCTGTGCTTGCCTTGTTGTGTTTGCCATTGTGTGATTATTGTTTTGGGGTCTGTGTGGGTGTCTGTACTGGACATGGTTTTGGCAAAGGGTGTCCATGCTTTGGTGTTGCATGCAGGGCTTGGTATTGGGATGGCTGGGTTGTGCTAGTGGGGCATATGTGAGGTGTTGGAGTGATGGGGTTGAGGGGGAGGGTGGGGGTATGTGATGGCATGCAGGTGGGTTGGGGGATATGGTAATTAAGATTTGACTTACCAGAGTCCAGTCCTCCTGCTACTCCTGCGAGGCCCTCAGGATGCAGTATTGCCAAGACTTGCTCCTCCCATGTTGCTAGTTGTGGGGGAGGAGGTGGGGGTCCACCGCCAGTCCTCTGTACAGCAATCTGGTGTTTGGATACCACTGAACGCACCTTACCCCGAAGGTCATTCGACCTCTTCCTGATGTCATTCCGTGTTCTTGGATGCTGTCCCACTGAGTTGACCCTGTCGACGATTCTCCGCCATAGCTCCATCTTCCTAGCAATGGAGGTGTGCTGCACCTGTGAACCGAAAAGCTGTGGCTCTACCTGGATGATTCCCTCCACCATGACCCTGAGCTTCTCCTCCGAAAACCTGGGGTGTCTTTGAGGTGCCATGATGTGGTGTGGGTGATGTGTGAAATGTTGTGTTGGTGTGTGTTCTTTGAGGTGCATGGATGTTGTATGAGTGATGGTGTGGTGTGCTTGTGGATGCTGGTGTAGTGTTGGCTATTCTCTCTGTGTGCATCTTCCCAAAAATGTCATTGTAAGGGGTTGTGGGTAATGTGGGTGTGTGTTTTATAGTGGTGTGGGTGTGTGGGTGTGGTGTGTGTATGTGTATCAGGTGTGTGTATTTAGAATTGTCCAATGTGGTTGTGTTTTGTAAATGTGTGTGCATTTTGAGGGCGGCGGTGTGTACCGCCAATGGATTACCGCGGTTGAAAGACCACTGCATTGATTCGTGGGTCGTGATAGTGTGGGCGTATTCCTGTTGGCGTGATGGTGTGGGTTTTGGTATCGTCAGTTTATCACTGACCTTTGGTGTGGCGGACTTGTGTAGGTGGCTGTACTGTGGCGGATTACGAGATGTGGTTCGAAATACCTGCGGTATGTTGGCTGCCTTCAGCACGACGGTAAGCGGGATTTACCACCAGGGTTGTAATGAGGGCCAGTATGTCTATCTCATTGGTATAGACACACATATTGTGATACTGTTTCTAGTGTAGGTGGAGGTATGTGGGTATGGGGTTCAGGACCCACTAGGACTGTAACTGTTCTGAGGGTTTCACTAATAGTATGTCCATCTACTTCATTGTATATAGTTGAAAAATAATGTGTGGTATTTAGTGGTGTGCATATAATAAAAGGTACTTTTCCTTTTTATAAGTAGAAGCACTAACTGGACAAAGGTTTATTGAGATTTGTTTCTGTCTGCCAGCTAATTGGTGGTACTAGCCCACGCGTTTTCCCTTGAGTAGGCCTTGCTCTGGCCTTGTACTGCTGTGCTCATGTATACTGAGAGAGCCGAGTGCTACAGTGTGGTACTTTTCTCCCAGTAACGAAAAAGATTCTGACTAATTAGTTGTAAAGAAATAACATCCTACACACCTAATAGCCCAATTTCTTACAGTAGTTCACATACCTTACAAGAATTGTAATGATGAAAGGAAGGTAAGAGTCAAATAAGTTATTAAAATTGCTTCAGTCCACAAACATTTTGTTAAGAAGGAGGGACATATTTAACTTGCAGACATCCCAGAATCACCCGTTATTAGGCACTGATAAAGTTATACTAGAGTGACACAGGATTTTATGCATCTGTTTGGCTAAGTTACCTAGTAATTGATCTGCAAAATGATTGTGGGGTGGGGAGGTAAATTCAAGATACGTTTTGTGGTGTTGCTGAGGAGCTCCATACAACATACCTTTTTAAAAAGAGATGAGTTGTTTGGTGGTTTACACAGGTAGGGCAAGTAGTATTATAAAAACCTGCAACAAAAGCTTTAATTATGTTAACCTGTTTTGTCACATCTTTTATCAGTACTGCGATAACCAAGCTTTCGATTGGTGACTGATCTGACTTTCTCAAATACCCTAGTAAGCCAGTTTTTACCACGTCTATCGGAGAATTAATGGACAAGGAGTAGGCTTATTAAAAATATGTTTTTACGATCTTCGTGTAATATAGATTTGTTTAAGATTTGCAATAGATTTTGTTTGTCATTCTGACTTTTTTCATCGTTAATCTCGTTAGTGTACCAAGGAGCAGACGTTTTACTTTTAATTCTGTTATACTTAAGTAGAGCAAAGTGTCTGATAACTGCAGTCATGATATGGTTAATGTTGTTTGATAAAGGACAGACAAGTCTGCCAGAATAGGACCATCAACTAGTAAGCAGTCTTTCTTAACTTCGAGAAGGAACCTGAAATAAGTATTTGCAGTATTTAAATTATGCCTGCGTAATTTTAAGAATTTTGGGAATTTGTCATTATGCTTGTGAAGCGAAATTCTCGAATTTATGCCATTATGGCTCGTCATATAATTACGCCGTGTTTGTGCCAAAATTATGACATGGACAGGAGCGGCTTGTGTTTTTCATGGTATTTGTTTTAGCGCGAAACGCGTCCTTGCATAAAAATTTGTTGTGAGAACACATTTCATGATAAAATATGTGTCAGATTTTCATGTTGAATTACTCGTTGTTTCGCGTAATTGTCCCGAAATTCATTTATCGCGTAATTAAGTCAATTTCACACACCCTTCAACTGAAACAGAGCAGCGATTGCTCTGAAAAGGATTGGAACAATCCAAAACACTTGTCATTGTGATGCTGCCATGCTGTGCCACATAGTTCCAGGGCCTACTTTTTAGAGTGATGGCACCATTTGAGAGGCAATCCGACAGTGCCACACATGGTACTAGTGAAGTCATGACCATTGAAGTTTCTAAGGCAAAGAAAAATCCAGATAAAACTTGGGCCCGTATTTATACTTTTTTTGCGCCGCATTTGCGTCGTTTTTTGACGCAAAAAAGGCGCAAACTTGCAAAATACCATTGTATTTTGTAGGTTTGCGCCGTTTTGCGTCAAAAAGCGGCGCAAATGCGGCGCTAAAAAAAGTATAAACACGGGCCTTGATCTCATCAGGAAGATGGCATATAGACAACATTCCAAAGACTTCCAGGGTTATGAGACCACGTGGTTCGTCAGCTGGGGCAAGATTTAACTTTTTTTTTTTTACAGTAACACAGCAGCACAATTTGCTGTGCTGCAATGACTGAAAGGGAAAGGGCAGCAATGAGCCATATCTAGAAAGATATGGCACTTTCCTGTCCTCTGGCTGTGATGATGCACAAACTGCAGCCCAGTGCCAATGCAGGCACACTTGAAACCATGGAGCAAGGGTGCCTATGTTACAGGGAGGATTGTTTTTCTGCAGGAAGGGATACCTTCCTGCGGACCAACAGCCCTTAAAGGCATTTTCCTCTTTCTAAGTGTGCTGCAAAATGTAGCACAATTAGAAAGAGGAACCAACAAGGAGACCTCATTGCCCATCTGGTGGGAATGTGTACAACTCTGGCACATTCCCAGGTCCACCAGAGTTGGTAAATTTGGGCATGCTTCAGGCACTTGCAAGGTCGAATTGGCAGTTTTAAACTGCACACACAGACACTGCAGTGGCAAGTCTGAGGCATGTTTACAGGGCTACTTGTGTGGGTGGCACAACCAGTGCTGCAGGCCCTCTAGTAGCATTTTTATTTACAGGCCCTGGACACCTCTAGTGCACTGTACTAGGGACTTACTAGTAAATCACATATGGCAATCATGGAAAGCCAATTACACATACATTTTACATAGGAGCACTTACACTTTAGCTCTGGATGGCAGTGGTAAAGTGCCCAGAGTATCAAAAAACAGCACAGAGTCCAGCACATATCAACAACCTGGAAACAGAGGCAAAAAATTTGAGGTGATGACGCCAAGGATGCCAAGTCTAACATGTGTCCCCCCAGCTGAAAGTGGGGAGCAACTACCCAAACTCTTTGGAGTTTATCACTAAGGTAGAAGAATCTGGACAGACCATCAGCATTGGCGTGTTCTGTGACAGGGTGGTTTCCACAGTAAGGTCCATCCCCTGTAGGGAAATTGACCACTTCAACAATTTTGGATTCTCACCCCTCATCTGCATTAACCATCTGAGGGGCCTGTGGCCAGTCTGAACCCGGAATTGAGTCCCAAACAAGTAGGGTCTTAGGGGGTCATTCCGACGCTGGCGGTCCAAGACCGCCAGGGCCGGGGACCACGGAAGCACCGCCAACAGGCAGGCGGTGCTTCCCAGCCCATTCTGACCGCGGCGGTAAAGCCGCGGTCAGAAAAGGGGATCCGGCGGTTTCCCGCCGGATTTCCCCTGCATGGGCTGAATCTCCATGGCGGTGCTGCAAGCAGCGCTGCCATGGAGATTCCGACCCCCTTACCGCCATCCTGTTTCTGGCGGTTTTTACCGCCAGGAACAGGATGACGGGAACGGGTGTCGTGGGGCCCCTGGGGGCCCCTGCACTGCCCATGCCACTGGCATGGGCAGTGCAGGGGCCCCCTAACAGGGCCCCATAAAGATTTTCACTGTCTGCTTAGCAGACAGTGAAAATCGCGACGGGTGCAACTGCACCCGTCGCACCCCTGCAACTCCATTCGGAGACGGCTTCCTTGTTGCAGGGCCTTTCCCGCTGGGCCGGCGGGCGCTCTTTTGGCTGTCGCCCGCCGGCCCAGCGGGAAAGCCAGAATGGCCGCCGCAGTCTTTTGACAGTGGAGCGGCCATATGGCGGTAACCGCGTGGCAGGCGGCTACCGCCGCCCGCCGCAGTCAGAATGACCGCCTTAGTGTCTTCAGCGCCCAAACAACAAATACTTCATGCTCTATTGCACTCCACCTACATTCCCATGGAAGTAACCTCCTGCTAATGATGGCTGCAGATTGATCTAGGCTCTCTTCATTAAGTTGTGAGAGTACTGCTCCTATACCATGCTCTGCGGCGTCTGTTTTCACAACAAACTCCTTGGAGTAGTCAGGTGCCATCAGCACAGGTGCTGTGCACATTGCAGCCTTCAGGGCATCAAAAGCAGTCTGGCAAGCCTCTGTCCAGATCACCTTCCTTGGTTGCTTCTTGGAAGTCACCTCATTCAAAGGGGCATCAATGGTGTCATATCCCTTGAGAAACCTCCAGTAATAGCCAGTGAGGCCTAAAAAATCCCTCACCTCAGTCTGGGTCTTGGGAGGCTCCTAAGCCAGAATGGTGTAAACGTTTGGCTGTAGGGGTGCCACCTGGCCACTCCCTACCTGGTGTCCCAAATACACCATTGAACACTAGCCTATTTGGCACTTGCTTGCCTTAATAGTGAGACCTGCCTTTCGCAGGGCCTCCAACACTCTGTAGGTGTGCTGACAGTGATCTTCCCAAGTGGAACTGAACAGTGCAATGTCATCCAGGTAGGCTGCGCGGAAGTCATCTGGCCCAGTCAACACCTGGCTGACCAACCTCTGAAATGCAACAGGGACATTTTTCATCCTAAATGGCATCCCTTCAAACTGGAAGTGGCCATCTGGGGTAGAAAAAGCTGACCTCTCCTTGGCCCCCGCAGTGAGGGCAAACTGCCAATACCCAGACGTCAAATCAAATGTGCTGAGTTATTTAGCAGGTCCCAACCAATCAATGAGCTCATCTGCTCAGAGGATGGGGTGTGCTTCAGTTTTAGTGACCACATTGAGACCCCGGTATTCCACACAGAACCGGATTTCTGGGCTGGCACCAGGAGCAGCAGCCTTTGGGACCAAGGCCACAAGGCTTGCCCAAGGACTGCTAGAAAACTCAATTACCCCTAGTGTTAACATCTTAGACACCTCATCTTTGATGCTAGCCCTGACCTTATCAGTCACCCCGTAAACCTTCTGTTTAAAAGGTGGATTGTCCCCAGTGTCCACATCATGTGTACACAAGTGTGTGACCCCTGTAGGGGCCAGTAAAAGTGGGTTACAAGCCATTCAAAGGTCTTGCCTTGCTCCAAATGTCCAGCTAAAGGCACATCATGGGCCAGACCCAGTAGAAGGCTCTGACGCTCTAGGATACCTCCAGCACACGGGCGGACCCAGGCTTAGCAGCCTTAGGCTCACCATACAGGAGGCCGTCCTCCCAATAGATCAGGTGATATCCTGGCTCCTTGCCAGCCGCCTGGTCTGCAGCCTGGTGCCGCAAACCCTCAAGAGTAGGGCATACCTTCTCTGTCTCACAGAATGCCTCCCTGGTGGGTCCCCGTCCCTGCTGCCACTGTGACAGCTCAGGGACGTCCCCCAGCTCAGCCACCTCCTCCCCTGTCGGCTCCAGGGCATCACTCTCAGGCTCTGCCTCCTCCCGGGCAGTCTTTAGGAATGTGCACCCTCCCCTCAGGCTGCACTGTGATATTGCTGCCACCATCCCTACTTGACTGGTTCCTCTGATGCAGCTCTCCCAAGCTGAACTCATGAGCCAGCAGTATCTTCTTCTCCTCTATGGCCATCCTCCTTTCTTCTATCTCACTTTGCATCTTAAACTTCTCCAACTGGTGAGCCCTCTGTGCCTGTCTGTCCTGTAACTCTTCAGGGGTCAGACCCTTGGATGATGCACTGCTACCTGTCCCTGGACATAACAGGCCCACCCACTATACCATTGTGTATTGATTGCACTTCCTCATTCTCATCCTCATCATCCCCCTCTGCGTGGTCCTCAGCTTCCTTGGCTGTCACCCAGGCTCTCAGTTCCTTCTGCAGGTCCTCCTTCCTGGCAGAGCCCTCAATGGACAGGCAAGATTCTTGCAGAAGTGCTTCAACTGAGCAACTGTATAGATCTCCAGTTTGACTAAGTCAAAAGCAGCTCAGGCTGATGCATCTCCAAATTGAGACATGATGAAGAATCATCAAAAGTGCAAAGTTCCAACGCAGAAAAAGAGTTCCAATGAAGTTCAACAGTCAATCGAGGATCACCAAAAATATGGGATTAGGGAAAAAAATCCCAAAAGAGAAAAAGCAAAAATAAGCTGTATGTGGTCACATCAGGGTCTGCACTGAAAACAGTAGTGTCAATCTCTGTATGTCAAGTACAAATACAAGTTCAAATCCTCACCACTGATCACCAATGTTAGAAATAGGGTCTTTGCTTGGCAGGTAGGTTACTCCCTGTCCAAGCAAGGACCCTCACTCTAGTCAGGGTAAAGGAGAATCACACTCAGTTAACCCCCGCTCACCCCCCTGATAGCTTGGCATGAGGAGGCAGACTTAACTTCAGAAGCAATGTGTAAAGTATTGGTACCAACACACACAGTACTACAGTAAAAACACTACAAAATGGGTACCACACCAGATTAGAAAAATAGGTAATATTTATATAAATTAAGCAAGACCAAAATGACAAAAATACAACATACACAAGTCAACATATGAATTTTCAAAATAATAAGAGTCTTCTTCCTTAGAAAACAGTGAGAATGCTGTTGTTACATAGAGTAACTAGTTAGAGTAAAAAATAAAGCTGCACGGGTGCGCGTGCATCAGAAAAGGGTAACGATGCGTCAACTCATTACTCGCAAGTGAGGCCGTTCGTCATTTTGTTCTCAGGTTGGGTCGGCGATGCGTCATTTTTCTCCCTCACAAGAGAGTGATGCGTCGATTTCCAGACGGGACACTACGGATCTGCACAGAGTCTGGTTGACTTGGACGCCCAGGGATGATTCATGGAAAATCGTTGCACCTCATAAAAAAAACACTCTGCGTGGGGTTATCAGTCTCCGTAAGCGGGTGTTGTGCATTGTCTCTCCAGCCGAGATGCGTTGATCTCCCAGCCACGATGCAGGTTGAGCATCGGTTTCAGCCGCAAAGACTGTGGCACATCGTTTATTAGATGCATTGTGGAAGGTGCATTCAAAAGTTCCCCGCACAGCGTTCTGTGCGTGGATTTTCAGTTCTTGTCTGCCAACTTCAACTTTTCAGGGCCCAGGACACCACTTGGCAGGCCAGGAGTCTCAGCAGAGAGTCCAGGTGCTGGCAGGGAAAGTCTTTGATGACCCTGAGACTTCAACAACAGCAAGCTCAGTTCAAGCCCTTGGACATTCTTCACAAACAGGAATGCACAACAAAGTTTAGTCTTTCTCCCCTTTCACAGGCAGAAGCAGCAATTGCAGGATAGCCCAACAAAGCACAGTCACAGGCAGGGGCGGCACTTCTCCTCAGCTCTTCAGCTCTTCTCCTTGGCAGAGGTTCCTCTTGATTCCAGAAGTGATCTAATTTTCAGGGGGGTTGGGTCTACTACTCATACCCCTTTCTGCCTTTGAAGTAGGCAAACTTCAAAAGAAAGTCTCTCTTGTTTGTAAGATACTGCCTTGCCCAGGACAGGCCCCAGACCCACACTAAGGGGTTGGAGACTGCATTGTGTTATGGCACGCACAGCCCTTTCAGGTGTGAGTGACCACTCCTCCCGTCCCTCCCAGCAACGATGTGTGATCAGGATATGCAGACTACATCCCAGCTCCCTTTGTGTCACAGTCCAGAGGAGAAGTGCAAATAGCCCAACTTTCAAACTGACTCAGACATGGAAGCCACAAACAGGGAGAGCCAAAGAATGGTTTAAGCAAGAAAATGCCTACTTTCTTAAAGTGGCATTTCACCAAAAGATGTATTTTTAAATTGGGAGTTCAGAGACCCTAAACTTCATATTTCTATCTGTTGCCAAAGGGAATCTTCACTTTAATAATGTTTAAAGGCAGCCCCCATGTTAACCTATGAGAGGGATAGGCCTTGCACAGTGAAAACCGAATTTGGCAGTATTTCACTGTTAAGACATATAAAACACATTAGTATATGTCCTACCTTAAACATACACTAAACCCTGCCCATGGGGCTACCTAGAGCCTACCTTAGGGGTGCCTTACATGTATGAAAAGGGAAGGTTTAGGCCTGGCAAGTGGATACAGTTGCCAAGTCCTATTGGCAGTTTAAAACTGCACACACAGACACTGCAGTGGCAGGTCTGAGCCATGTTTACAGGGTTACTCAAGTGGGTGGCACAACCAGTGCTGCAGGCCCACAAATAGCATTTGATTTACAGGCCCTGGGCACCTCTAGTGCACCCTACTAGGGACTTACTATTAAATCAAATATACCAATTATAGGAAGCCAATTACACATAGATTTTACATAGGAGCACTTGCACTTTAGCACTGGATACGAGTGGTAAAGTGCCCAGAGTATCAAAAAACAGCAAACATAGAGTCCTGCACACATCAACAACCTGGAAACAGAGGTGTGCAGACGTTTGTGTGGAGTTGGAGTACCCTGGAAAGACAGGGGAGTCTACGGAAAAGCAAGAGATTTCTGTGGGGCTGATTTAGTGCGCCAGAGGGCTTCTCGATAAGAGGAATGATTCTTTAGGGTTTAAAGGTACGATGTTTCTTGGGGCCTGACAGGCTTTGGGGGAAGTTGTGATACAAAGACGAGTTCTAACTGCTACAGCAAAAAAGCTTGGAGAGTGTAGTGTCATTTTCAGACCTCAAAACACTGACCTGTATGGGGGGCACTCAACCTTTGGGATCTCATTTGATGGCAGTGAGGAAAGAAAAGACATGGGGATGAGAATATTTAAAGGTTCTCATGCTTCTGCACAGGGAGGAAAGGGCAAAAGAGGAATCCAAAAGGGGGGGGGGTGGGAAGATGCGTTGTCAAAAATGTCTAAGATGCCAGTAACTACTGAAGATGTTGGGGGGGATATTAGGGGAAAACTTTCTGAAGGTGCAGATGTGAAGTGGGATTTGATGGATACAGATTTATTTAATCAATGAATGACACCTATTATAACAGGCACCAGCCAGGAGGCTATCAGTGTTCTGTCACACCTTTCAAAGGCAGGCCCCAGGATGTAATGGGTTGATCAGTGGCCCAGGCCATGATTGGTGGCCACAGGTGAGGGGTGTACTAGGGATCAGGTTGGCAAGAGGTCTTAGATGACCTGCTGGCATTAGGAAGACTCTTTTTTTGTTGTAGGTGCCAGCATGTCAGTCACACCAATGATGGGTTTTGCAATTCCCTTCCTTCCTCTCTTCCTCCCTTTCTGTCTCTCAGAAAGTTAGAATCGAATTTGGAGAAGTTGCCTTGGGAGGAGGTAGAAACTGGTATACAGTGTTTTGAATTGCGAGTTGGGTTTACTGAACAAGATAGGGAGGGAATGTTCTTTGATGGAGCAGGTGCATAGAGTTGGTTATTTCATTGGTGATGAACAGGTCTTGCTGGTTTGTATTTTGGTTATTATCAAAACTGGAATGGTAGTTGGTCTTGCACCTGGGTGGGAGCATCAGTTAAAAGGAGGTGTAGTGAGTGTGGAGATTTTTTATAATTGATTTTAAAGTATTAAGAAGTGGACAGAGGACAGGAAGGTAGCATAGCTAGGAAGTGGGGATGTTTTGTCAGTTGCAAGTTGGGGAGGAGTTGTAATAAACATTGTGTGATGATTAGAATTTGGGGCGTTGGGTTTTAGTACTTGTAACACTCAAAAAACTACCACACTCTCCTTTCTATGTCACTGATCTGTCCTCCCTGCCTCCAAACAGGCCCTGTATCCCAATGACCTACACACAGCCAAGCCCACTACTGCTGGCATTCCCCACCTGCTCTGCATGGCCTCCAATGATGCTTGCATTGCACTTTACTGCACCACACTGCACCACAGCACCATGGTGAAGGGAGTGGCGCTTGCATGGTGACTCTCACAGGAGTAACATAGTACCACAGGGGAGGACAGTGCTGGGGCCCGGGGAGAACTGCAGTAACAGAAGCATGATGGATGGTCTCTTTGTCAGTAGGTCATGGTGTCCCTACCCTGCCCCTTATATCCTAAATTATAACGTTTTCATAGGGACCACGTCTCCCAAGTCCTGTAATGGCAGCTGGAAACATTTATCTCTCTGTTGCAGCCAGCCAATCAGATTGCTCAGTGTCACAGAACCAGTACTGGTCCTGCAGTACCAAAAGGGCTGGTGGGAGAAAGAGCTGCCTCAGCCAATCAGAGGGCCCTTTTTATAAACATGTTTGGAACTGTGGGACTCTCTTCCGTCCCACCATCCAGGTATACCTAACTTTTTTAATCCCTTCAAGCCCACCCAGAACTCCTCTTTAAAAGTGAATTTCTCAAAACCGACTGAACAACTTTACACCACATACTGAAAAGCATGCTTTCTGACTAAAGTTCTATTTTATTGCCAAATTTGATGTGCTGCCATTCAGCAGCATTTTCTGTATTGGAGAGCAAAGTTTACTGTAGGAAATAACATTGGGAATCAATGCTCTGAGATCCCCTCTGTTCCTTTGCCCCCACTTCACAGATCAGTGCAACACTTTTCTGGAAGTTGCTGAGGTGGGTGATCCATTTCTTGGGAAGTTTCATAAAGATTTGTCAAACTGCACCAAAATTACTAGCAAAACAAAAAAATCTCTTTCAACAGAAACTCTGTAAAGTACACTGTAGCAATACCTGAATCCCAAGATGGTAAAATATCCTAGGATCATATTACACATGTTACTCATTCTACATGTTTTATACCATATCATTTAATAATTAATTTTAGTGATATTTAGAAAATATTAAAGCATTTAAGCAACATCTGTGGAGTATCCATTGTTTTTTTCCATTATAGCTCCTATTAACAATTTATGGGGTAAACATTACAGTCATCACTGTTGAACATATGGCACAATCAAAGGTAATCATCCTTCTGGTGCATCATTAGGGCCTGTGTTATGCTCAATATACATTACATCTAAAGTGTGAGTGAACAATAACAATTATAATATCAGACCTCCATCATCAGATCACTCGTAGGCACCATAAACATATAGCTATGTCCAATGTCAATCAGGCTGGCACCTAACAGTTACAGCATACTATCAACTACCAGGTACTATGTCAGTGTTGTTCCTAAAAGTGCCACTGGCTCAACAGGCGGTCCTCCCAACCATCTTCTAACTGTAATATCCAACAGTGCATATATTTTACAAGTAAAAATTATTTACCATAGAGCGACTCACACAGATTTTCAAGGGGGTCATTCATTCAACTTAGCGGCCATCTCCACCAGGGTCAAGTCCCATCTGGTCAGATTTAGAGCACCTCCCACTTGTCTTTTCTGTGCCTTAAGTGTCACAACCTTTACAGTACTACATCTACCCACATCCTTAAGCCACTATCTAATGCTAGGTGCAACCCATGGTAATGTTCCACTTGGCTATGATCAAGCCCAAATCTATACACTTACAGAGTTGTTTGGTGTCTTTTGTCCTCAACATGTTCCCCAGCAGACACATCTCTGGCTTGGGCTCCAGACATTTCTCTGCATTTCTTGAAATGATGCAAGCACCTCAGAGCAGAAATTTATGATTAACGCACATACCCATGCCATATGCATAAAGTCCACCTGTGTAGACCCACACCTAATACAAACGCCAAGGACATCACTACACATGCGGTCTAGTCTGACAGTTGTCAGATAAGTCTGATGTAAGTAACTAATGTTTGTGAACTTAAATAAAGGGTTTCTGGAAACAGTCTTAGGGTAAGCAAGTATCCGTTCCCAGTCTCTGTAAACTCTGTGTTGAGTTAACTTTCCCATGTAGCATTCACTGTGGAGGCACTTACCCAAAATGCCTGCACCACCACAACATACATCAGCGTCACCTACTGTCTGCATGAACCTCTTGACGGGATCCTTTTAAACAAGTCAGATCTAGTGGTTTCTTGATCTTCTTATCGCTATGTCAGTCATAACCCTTGTTTCAGGGTGTTATATGCCATGAATAGGCTAGTCCAATGTCCTCATGAATGCTCATAATGGGATCCCCTGGAAGAAATCTCCAATATACGGCATCCCAGCCTCACTCCAGGTCTCTTATCATGATTAAGAGCTATTTCTCTGAACTTGGCAAGGCACTTTGGAGCACATTTACTAAACTTTCATGCAACACAGGGCAGTGAGTAAAGTTGCTGTGCTGTGTTGCGTAAAAGGTAGAGAGCAGAAATGTTCATATTTACAAGGATATGGAGCATTTCTGCTTTCAGCCTAGCAACAACACAGGCACCATTGAACTGTAGTGCAAGGGTGCCTTCTTTAGAGGCAGAATTGTTTTTTATGCAGGAAGGGATGACCTACTGCATAAAAACAATCCTTAGACACATTTTTCTCTTTTGACGTGTAATGTAGAATGCATCACAAATAGAAAGGCGAAAAAGGGAAATACAAATATTTCTTCTCATTACTCCTTACTGGAGAAGTCAATACGTTTTGCTGCATTTGTAATGTATATGCAACCTGGGAATGTGGCAAAATCCATGGTTAGTTGCACAGGAATGCCCATGCTCCACCACTTCATAAAGTCTGGCCAAAATAGGCAGCACCGGTGCATATGCGGGGCGACTATCAAGATTTTTCAGATGGAGTTCTCTGCATGATTTGGCTGTTTGAAATTCCTGTGGCACTGCACTAGTGAGTGGAACTCCCCCAAACAAAACATTTCCAATTTAACCTCCCCGTAAGGTCTCCGTTAGAATTCCTCACATCAAGTCTATTTTGTGGGCAGTCAGTGGTGGTGCTATGCAATATGTCTAAAAGTGTGGGGCGACAAGGGCACACCTATCAGTTAGGCACATGCCTTTCTCACTCAGTAGCCATTGTCTGGAAGGGCCCCAGATTAATACCAGAAACACGCCATTTAGATGCTTAAAGAATTTGTGCCTAATCACTAGTGGAAGTGCCAGGAAGTGATATAAGAACCTCAGCAATATTAACTCTTTGGCTTTTGCCACTCTACCCAATGGAGGGGGGCAGATTAGTCCAAAAGGGGTTCAGCTGCCTAAATTAAGTGGTGTTTTGTTTATATTTTCAGGCATTAGATTCACTTTGTCATGGTAAAAATGGTTGCCCAGGTATTTGAAGGTACTTATATGTCAACCCACTGTGGAACCCATCTCTGGGGGATCGATAGGCTCCATCACTGGTGACAAAGAGAACAATCAAAATTTACTCCAGTTTCAGTACACACTGAATCTGGCCTAATTTCTCTTTATATTAGGGAAGCTTTCTATGGGATTTATGACATACAATACAGTATCATCCGCATACAGTGAAATTATAGGAGTTTTACTCTCAGTTTGAATACCCCATTCTGGTGCTTCATGGTGCATCAAATTCTCAAGTGGTTCAGGTACAAGAGAACAATAAAGGGGATAGGAGACACCTCTGACTGGTGGCCCTCTCATTGGTTCACTTCTCGGAATACACCTTTTCTGTGCACACTCTATCAGTAGGGTGAGCGTACAGCAGTTTGATCTATGGGAGGATCCCCTTCCCCAATCCATCCTATATAGCACAGTAAACAGTAAATCACAAGACAATGCATCACAAGCTTTTTCAATATCCAAGGAGTCAACAGTAGCCCATCTCTAAACATGAGGAATGGTATCCAGAATGATGAATTGGCGTCTCAGAATACAGTGCCTATTGCAACCAGGATACAAATACTCTGGTCCTAATGGACCAATCCACACAGTCAAGATATTAAGTACATCACTATCATTTTTCCAAGTATTTTAAATGCCGTTTTCAATGGGGATAAAGGTAAATTTGATTATGTCTGTAGGTGGTCTCTCCCAGCCTTTCAGAGCACTACAATGATCACCTCTCATTTGGGGCCAGGTAGGATACCCTTGTCCAAGGTGCCACCAAAGTTAACTAACAATTTTGGAGCTCATTTTGTTTAAAAAGTAATGTAAGACGCAGGAGGGAGACTGTCTGCTCCCGGGGTTTACCTCTGTGTTAATTATTTGAAGGCTGCCCAACTTCCTGTTCTGTGAAGTATGCCCCTAGTGTAGTCACCTGCTCCCTGTCCAAGAGATCCAGTGGAATTGCCCATAAATAATTCTTGATAATTTTAGGGCCAGATTTACAAGTCCCTAGCACCACCTGAGCATCACATTTTGAGATGCTTCAGTGGCACCAACCACTTCTCCATATTTACAAGGAGGTATAACGCCACTTGTTGTGGCTTTACGCCTCCTTGTAAATATGGGCCCCTCTGATGCAGTTTTCTGCAGCAGAGGGGCGTGCAATGGGTGTTGCAGTGGGTGTTCCACCGCAACACCCATTGTATTTGACATTGACCCAGATTTACAAGAATTTGTAAATCTGAGGCAGCACCTAAAACTAACACCACCTCACGGGTGGCATTAACAAGGTGCAACAAAGAGGAATACTTTTATTCCTCCTCGTTTTTTGCTTTTTCTATGTATGCTGCATTTTGCAACACACATAGAAGAGGTAAAATGCCATGGATGATTGTTTATGTGCAGGAAGGTATGCCTTCCTGCACATAAACAATCACACCCTTCAACGCAGACACCCTTGCACTATGGTGCAAGAATGCCTGCATTGGTGCAGGCTGCTTAATTTAGCGCAGGAGGAAATGCAGGTGTGTGCTGCATTCTTGTAAATATGGCTCATCCCTGCATTTCAAAACTGGTGCAGTGCTGCTAATTTTGGCGCAGCACCTCACTGTGCCAATTTCTTGTAAATCTGGCCCTAAGTTTCCAGGTCTATCTTATGTGGGGCCTCATATATAGAGTTCCATATTAATCTACAAACGTCCAAATTATTTCCCCCATGGGTATGTATGAGTTCACTCGTATCAGCACACAAAGCACTTATGGGGTTTTAGTTTTTCTCAGTCCTCAATAACCAAACCAGCAGTCACCTTTGCTATGTTGCTGTGTCCCATATTACTTATAGTGGACCCTCTGTAACCTGTCCACTAATGTGTAGTATTGAAGTCTGGCATAAATGAATGCCTGTGCCTGTTGTGTGCCTGTATGTGTCGGCAACCACTTAGTAGTTTCCTTGGCCCTAATTAATTCTCTAGCAGTGGCCATCTTCACCCAATATCCCATTTTTAGACGCATATAGAGAATAACTAAATTGACACTTGCAGGATCAACCACTGTGCCATAAATTTCCTTAAAATAAATACTATAATCACCAATAATATCACAGAAGGGAGCGTCCAGCAATGCCTCAGCATAGAGTGGCCTGGAGGGAAGAGCCAGCAGGATCCTGTCGTACATAATGAACACCGATAATGGTCTATGGTCAGATTCTGTATGACCAAAATAGGTCATGAGGTAACAGGAGAGGCTTACGTAGTCCACACAAGGAACACATCAAGACAGGTAGAAACACTGTGCAAAGGTGAGAAAAATGGATACTCCTGAGTTTCTGGGTGTTTGAGTCACCAAATATCAGTCAGATGTAAATTCTGGGTCCTGAGGATACCATTCCTAGCCGCTGTCCCCTCCATTTCTTCCTAGGTCTCTCTAGTTCTGTATAGATGAAATGGGTTTCCTGCAGAAAAGCAAAACTAATTTTATTATGCCTCAGTAGGGCTTGGATTTTTAATCGTTTTGATGGAGTGCCCAGCCTCCCAATGTTTACATGATGCAGTTACAAGCATTTAGCTAAAATATAACATTCTTTCTTGTGTGTGTATACCTCACCCATTCATGGCATACTGCGCCCTCATGAGACAATTTTGTGTGTATGTACCCCGACTCCAAAGAGGCAAGTATGTGGTGTATCTCCTCCAATGCACTATCTGCCTTATGCCCATACTTGGCTAAAACTTCCCAGCAAGTGCTTGTGTCATCAATTTACAGTTTGGAAGTGCTGCAGTGGGTCACTTTGCAAGACATTTTAGAGAAAAGGCCTCCCTTGGGGACACCAGTTATGAGCAGCAGATGGCATCCCGGTCTTACTGTATGCAACCTATATCAGGAGCATGCATCATATGGCCTTGAGGGGCACCATATCAGAAAGTCTGCAGTCATTGGTGTGACCATAGGTGGGCCATCAGACTCATCTTGTTGTCTGCCAGATTTAGAGTCATGTTTGTAGCTCTAAGAAGGCAATGTCCCACCACTGGTCTGGTGCCATTAGATGTTTCCCACCACCTTAGCTCTCTCTGTAGCTGCCTGCTTCTCTGTTGTTCTGATGGATCCATGTCATTGGTCTCTCTGTCTTTTGCATCATTGCCTCCGATTCCTTGTGGGATTATCATCGTTCATAGACAAGAACAGACTGACTGATTCCATCCAAGTCAATGTCTCTTTAGGGGTAGTGAAATAAATAGTTTTAACATTTGTGGTCACCCTGAGCTTGGTCGAGTACAATAGGGGTAGTCAATATCATTTTGATGGAGATGCATTTTAACATCATTATGGGGATCACCAATAGATTACAATTTTGTATCGTTTATGGACTATGCTCCCTAGCCACCCACTGCCAAAGTACCTATCTTGACAATGCAGTAGGTGCACTACCATAGGGTGAGACGGTGTCCCTGACCAATGAGCAACCTGCAAATCTGTATGCACATTCTGTTGCAAAGAATTGAGGGTGTTGCTTTATAGACATCTCCAATCAACCAGTCCTCAAGGAACTTGTCAGCATTACATCCTTCTGCAAGCACTTCAATTCCAACCAAAGTTACAGTGTTTCTTCCAGAGCAGTTATCTGAAGAAGAACTCCAGTTTATCTACCATGGAGTGAAGCTCCCTAAATTGTGCCTGAAATTCAATCACCAAAGGCCTTACGGAGCTCAGTTTCTAATCTGTTTCAGTGAACTAGATTTTTGCAGTACACTTTAAGCATGTTTACCTCTGTCTCCACAGAGTCAATCTTGGCAAGTAGCATACTGTTTATACCCATGATTGACTGTAAAGTTTGGTCACAATTCTCAGTCTGAGTGACCAGAGCAGTCTATATGCCACACAGTAGGTCTGGCTTGTTTCTATCTGTAGGATTTGACATAGGAGTAGCGTCCCATGTCATTTGTCCCTTAGGTGCCCTTGGTTTAACCATTGTGCTCATTACAAAATCTAGGTGTGTTAAATTAATGAAATCTTGTGATGGGGGGAGAGCAGCGATTTTCTGAATAGTTTTCCAGGCCACGTCCACCCTCAGGTCCCGAACAATCATCTATAAACACTAATTGGATTCTGCACTCATAATATGTCCCCTTCTCCTACATGGCAGCAATAACACAACCTAATAATTATTCTATGGATGCCCCCATTAGATGCACTTATCGTCCTCTTGGTGGAATCAGTATAATGAAGTGGGGGTTTGCATATAGACTGAGTAGTCTCCTCCATCATGATCCTCAAGAGTTGTAAGGGCTGCGGAGCTGCCACAAGTGATACCCCCGCAGATAAAGACAAGGTCAGGGTTCCTTGTTGAATATGGGTGCTCAGCTGCCAAGCGGTTCATATAACAATAAGGAGAGTGTGGGACCACTGCTGAGACAAATGTTTGGAGTTTAGGCAATCTCTAAGCCTTTGTATCATTCAGGCTGAATAGGCCACACACGCCAGTCCACTCACTGAGTCCTTCACTTGCTCTGTGCTCGGTTCCGCATTTCCTACTTTGGTGTTTTTTCCCCACAGTGCATGTCCCAGCTTCTACCTTTGTAAGTGAGGGACTGCTACACTAGCAGTCTTTGTCCCTGGGGGACTCCCTCAGCACAGTACACTGTGCATGGGCAGCAGGCCCATGACTGGGCCCAGGGGAGATGGGCACCCTCCAGATACTTTGCAGGGGGCCCCCTGAGGTTTCGCTACTCCACTGTACCTGGTGACATGTTTGGTCCTCCTTGTGGTCCCAGTCTGATTGCGGCCACCAAGGGTATTAATACTGCACTAATTTTACCAACTGGTATACTCATCGCCATACTCTGGGGGACCCAGGTCAAGAATTATATGCAGAGGTGATGTTTGAAATTCGGCCATCAATGAGATTTTCCAGGCTTTCCGGGAGAGACCTAAAGAAGCGTCTCACCGCATTGCTTGACCAGCCACACCCCCTAGTATTCATTGTTTTGCTGAGACTGCATATATGTATATGCATAATGTGTTTAGAAATGTGTATTTTTGTTGAGGATAATGTATTAATACTTAAAATGTGTTTTATTCAACAATGTGTATTATTATCAACCAAATTTCAATTGCAAAGAACATTGTAAGGATATTAAAAATCTGCATTGTAAAATGCGCTTTTCTTTTGTAGTATATTGACATTTTAGAGTAAGTTTAACAAGATTAAAATATATAAAATAAAGTGTAACTTTTTGCTAACAAGGTTCTGCATTTACAAAGTTAACTTTCACATACTGGAGAGTATTCATTGATAGATGTTTGTACCAAGGATGCACCTGAAAGGGTGAGCCGGTCAGATTAGCTGATTAGTTGCATAAGAATGGGGCTGCCATTTTAATAAAGGATACTTTTTTACCAGTGCTCGTATCCCCACCATGTACAGTGTTATCATCAATGATGTCATTTCGGATGTTTCTGTGATGTTATCAATGGTGACATAAAACATGTAATGAATGAAGTAATTTTGGAGGTAATTAGTAGCGCACTGTGAGGTTGTGAGTTATAGTTACTTTAGGACATGATTTATAGTTCCTTAAAATAACAATAAGAGCTGAATTTCAGTGGTTTTGTTTGTTTAAAATAGTATGTTTTATGTGATATTTTCATCTAACTATAACAACCCTTTAAACTTTGTTTTATTACAGTTAGTTTCTAAGATTTTTTTTATGCAAAGTAGGATATTATTACAGTGCCTAACTATAAGGTTAAATTAATCTTTAATTTTAACCTTTGTTTTTTTCAGTGAATTTCTAGTTTTTTTTTTATAATGTAAAGTGTGATGTTTTCATAATATGTAATGCCAACTTTAGGCCCTGCATCCAACCCTCAAGGTTTAGGCAACCCTAAGTTGTGTAATGCCCATGGCCATGCCCGGCATGAGGTTGACGATGGGCACGACCATGCGCCTAAAGCCATTTCATATCCAAGCCCTCTTGCTGCACATGGGCCATTTGCAGCAAGTGATTGGGTTCAGGGCTTGACACCTAAACCCCAGCACGGTGTGCATGGCTGAATATAAGACGCACCATTTTAAGCAAAGCAGAGCTGCTGACATTGTCAAATGGTCAGAACTCCAAAATATAAAAAATGGCCCTATTGGTTTTATGAAGGAGTTAGGATATCAACGAAATGAGGCACATGTATTGTGTTTTTCAGAAAATGATAACTAATTATAATGTATGTTTAAATGATTCATACAGCTCAATGTTCAATAAAAGAGATTGTCTTTACAAAATTGAATAAATCTTTATTTATAAACATCAACAATGTATTTTTTTTAACATATTCAAGCTACAGAGTGCAACCATAGAACCAACCACAAGGGGGCTCTGCACTCCAGCATTGAGCTCCAGCTAGGAGATCTTAAAAAAATATTGCAAGATCTCCTGATGTCATGGACTCACTGGTTTCATTTAGGTTGTTGGGGGCTGCTGAACTCCCTAGGGAGCCCAACAGACTCAAAACAACATGTTTAAAATGTCCTTGCAGGGTGTTCCGGGGTGCTTCTTGCAAGAAGTAGTGGATAGCCACTCATTTATTATTCATATTTTATTGCAATTTATATTTTGGGTTTCCCAGTGCCACTTGGGATTCCCAGATCCTTATTTTATGTTGGGGGCTGTGGTGAGAGCTCCAGGTCCCCTGTAACCCTGCTGGATCCCCTACCAGCACCCATTCTGAGTGCCCAAAGGAGTATGCAATTTTTTCCTTTTTTTTAATTATTGGGGAGGAGGAGAGCACAGCTCCACCTCCCCCAGCCAATAATGTGCAAGGCATTGGGCCAGGATTTGTGCTCTTCTGAGGAGCACCTGACTAATTAAAGTGGCCTTTTTCACATTTGGACATGTTGTGGTTATTGGTTAGCAGTGCCCTCCCATATAAAATACTGCTGCAACAGTGATTCAAGTAAAGACCTTGTTGGTCCACTGTACAATACAGTGATAAGGCCTGGTAAAGGCTGTACTTTTTGATCTCCAACTGGTTGTCCAAAAGAGCCCCAGAGGCCAGGACTACTGAACGCTTAAATTGGAGAAGCCGACTAAAACCAGCTTGAACACACAAACCCCTGGTATGCAGCCCTATATCTCCATGTGCCCCATCCCAGATAAAGCACATCAACAGGGTGAGACACTACTGGACAAATGGAAAAATTCCATGGTCAATGCTCTACTAAAGATACCCTTGGCTGAGCCTACCCACCCAGCAAACTATAGGCCAACCTTCTTTTTGCCTTTTCCAGCCAAGATCACAGAGCTATCAATCAATAGATACCTCACACACTATCTCAACAAACACCAGCTCTGAGACACTACTCAAATAGGCTTTTGATCCAACCGCAGCACTGAGACAGCCCTTATCACAGTCACAGACAGAATCAGGAAGATCCTAGACCGTGGAGACACACTGGCCCTCATACTACTTGACATCTCAAAAGCCTTCAACGCGGTCTCCCGCCTCCCTCATTCTTCATAGGAAGAATGTGGAAAGTCAACCTGCCCCCCCTACATACCTGAGCCCAACAACAGCTGCGGAATCCTCCAAGGATCGTCCTTGATTCTAACAATAATCAATATCTCTATGATCCCGCTAGCCGACATAATCAAATCTCACAACATCAACATACTCCCCCATGTAGATAACACACAAGTTATACTCTCCTCATTGGACAAGACACCCACCACCAAATCCAACTTTGCCATGTGCATGACCACCGTCACCACATGACTGAAGTCTAACTGCCTCAAACTAAACTTCGACAAGACAGAAGTAGTGATTTTCAAAATAGTAATATCTGTCTGGTACTCAACCTGGTGACCTATCAACCTCGTGCCTCATCCGACCTCACCACCCATGGCAGAAATCACGTAATTATCCTGGACAACAACCTGGACATGTCAAGATTATGCAAGATTTTCCAATGGTTTCCAGAAAACACAAAAAATAAAAACAGTCACACAGGTCCTGATCACCTGCAGGTTGGACTATGGCAACTCACTGTATGCAGGAACCAACGAGAAACTCCTGAACAGACTTCAAACCATCCAGAACCCAGCGGCAAGGCTCATCCTTAATTTACCACATCGCCCCCACATCCCCACATCTTAGACAAGTCCACTAGCTTCCCATACGTAAAGAACTGCTCACTCACACATACAAAGCACCACACAACATTGGTCTGGCCTGCCTCAACAACCACATACATTTCCATATACCTTATAGACACCTCCACTCAGCCAGACTCCACACTTGCACACATATCACGCATCAGCAAGACAACTGCCGGCTGCCGCACTTTTTTTTTACATCTCCTATAAGTCATAGGACAGCCTCCCACAGCACATCAGAGCCTCCTCATTACATTTTGAGTTCTTTAAGAAGCTGAAGACCTGACTCTATGAATAATTGTCTCCTAGGAGACAACTGCCTATCCACCTTCAAAGTGTCTGGATACCCTCATGGGTGGTTAGCACACTATACAAATAAGCATTACTTAACATAACAACATAACAGGGGGGAAAGTGGCCCTATGCTATGCAGAACAAATCCACCGTTGTGGACATGTAAGAAATAAAGGCATAACAAATGGAGTGACAGACAATTAGAGTATACATAGACCCATCCAACTTACCTTCAGGTATCTGTCTCAGAATGTAATAGAAGAAAATGGGCCCTTTCTTGGGGGAATGACAATACTGACAACAAGGGCAAGCAAACAACCATCCGAAATCTGGAGCAGTGGGACCAATATATAGATAATAGTTCCTTGCAATACATGTAAACCATTATGTGCAAAAATGGAAAATATTCTTCTTCCAAGTTATGGAAGAAACTGTTATGTGTTGCAGGGTGACAACTTAACTCATATATAAAGGCTGGGAAAGGAAAACAGATGGTGAGGTAATGGACAACACTTTGGTGCACAGTTTGGAAGCCAGGGAAACAAACAAAATCGAACTCAAAACAGGGCAGCAAAAATGACAAAGGTGCTGTCAGGGCATCATGACATGGGTGACATCGCCAAGACATTTTACTCAAATGCCCATCACTTGAGCCTTTGAAGGCCCATATTCACACAGTTCATGTGTTATGGCAATGGAAGTTTTTTTAATGCTATCATGTCCTAACAAAGGACATCTGTTCGAAATGCGTCTGTGATGAGGGGATGATTCTTAATTTACACAGTCATGGGTATTGTACAACAGCATTGATTTAAAAAATTGTCTTTCAAAGACAAAGGGGGTTATTCTAACTTTGGAGGAGGTGTTAATCCGTCCCAAAAGTGACGGAAAAGTGACGGATTTACCACCAGCCGTATTACGAGTCCATTATATCCTATGGAACTCGTAATACGGCTGGTGGTATATCCGTCACTTTACCGTCACTTTTGGGACGGATTAACACTCCTCCAAAGTTAGAATAACCCCCAAAATCATTTGAAAATCAACAGAGTCGACAAATAATGAAAAGATTTAATTTTTTGAAGAAAATTCTGGACAACATTAGGGGCCAGATTTAGTAATATTTGACACAAAACAATACAGCAAGGCTACTTGCTCCACTGCGCCAAATAAAGAGAGCAGGAATTTTCCATATTTACTTAGATATAGCACATTCCTTCTCTCTCTGTGCTGAGGCAGGGAGTGCTGCCTAGCTTCAATGCAATTACCACACTCCATGGAACGCCTTCCCAATTCAGAGTAACGCAAGGCAGCATTCTGCTCTGCCTTGCGTTACTCTAGATTTACTAAGCATGGAGAGCCATGCAAGGTGGCTTTGCTTGGTTTAGTAAATCTGACTTAAGGGCTTGAGTTGCCTTACATGATGCCTAGGTGTATAGTTTCATTTGAACCAGCAGCAAAATTCATAGCCCTGACATTCCAAATGTAATTTTTTACATAAGGGTCACCTATGCCATATAGACAGCATTAATAGCAAAATTCTACCACTGACATATTGTATGAACTTTTTGGCATGAGGGGCACCTGTGACAAAATGCTATTTCCATCACACTGGAGGTCGTTTTTGACATGTGGGACACCTATAGTAATTTGTAGGAATGCCCTGGGGAACTTCAGGTTTGTTTGGTACACCAATAAAGGACTTGGATATTTAATGAGTGCCATTTCAGATAGTATGATACTTAGCAAATGTATTTGAAAACTGTGCTTTAACGTTGTCAAATAGAAACCCATTTTTTCAAACTTGTCTTGGGGAGAGTCCCCCGGAGCCCTAACATAAGAGGTTTGGTTCACTTGGTGTGCTGACTGCAATTTATGGCAAGTATTATATCCCAATACGTTCAAATGCCATGTCAGTACTCTAATGGGAATGGTATTAAAAATAGACATTTGCCTGTGTCATTATGTTATAATATTCATGCTGTTGTTATGAAACTTCAGGAATGTAAATTATTCTGATGTCATCAGGGTTAAATACATGTGACATTACTCCCTGAGACAATTCAGGGAGTTTGATGGCACTTCTGCTATCCTGGTATTTTGGTGAATCAACGTTCATGCAGCATTATGCAGAAAACAGAAAAAGAGGGTTGCATGTGATGAGAATTAAAGATACACACAACAAAAGGGGTATGATGGCACAGTGAGGAAGTTTAAGGATGTGGGCTCCTCCATAGAAACAACAGGAAATGAAAAAGGGGTGCCCAAAATAATTTATAAAAATCACATGGCAACTAATTAATGACATCGAGAATGTATTTCCAGAGAAAAACATTGAGGCAAATGTATTACACACATATCATAATATGAATCTCTTTTTAGATTGTAGTTGTATATAGAATATAGGTAGGTGGAACTCATGGATTTTCACACTGTTTAATTCTGCAATGTTACATGAAAGCTCAGCGAGATTCTGTGAAGTTCCGCAAACCAGTGGAAATTGGAGCTTGCGCTTATTTTTAGTATCAGGAGCTTGTTCAGCAGTGAAAACATATGCACCAGAGGGCATTGCTGCCTAAGCTGATTTTGCTGCCACTTAAGTAGACTTTGTATCCAAACGCAGCTTTCTCACCGCGAATGGTTGCGATCACCCAAAATCGTTTGTGGTGAGAAAGTCTCACCGACTGTACTCCTAGTGGCCAAAAATCACACTAGGGGATGCCAATTCTCGCTCACCAACTTACTGTTGGTGAGCTGCGAGCAAAAACGGACTCCGCTCTCTAGCGGTAGGCCAGAACTCCACTTTACAAGCATAGAGTGGAGTCGCAAAATTCTGCCAACTCCACCAGTGGAGCGGAATTTATTGCCCAGTCCTAATACAGATACTAACACATTTGCTTTAGATGAATGAATGAACCTAGTACTTATTGGTAGTGCTCATTACCCTGAGGTAAGGTGCTTCTTGTCCCAGTCTTATCTTATTGGGAGAGCTCTGACCGCCTGGACAGACCTTCTCACAGGCCCCTTTCTACTGTATCCAAATAACAAAATTCTACTTCTTTTACAATGGCTTGTATAAATTCTCCCACCCTGTCATCTGGTTCATAGTACACTAACAAATGGAGGTGCCTAACAGGATGGGAGGGAGTGTTGTTTACTGAGATGAGGAGTGCCTTACTTCAGAGTAAGAAAGATTACTGGTAACTAACATGTTCATTACCCTTTCAGATGTGCTCCTTGTCCTGGTCTTTACTTATTGAGGATATACAAAATAATAAAACACAACAGCACCAACTAAATGACTGATATATGCTTTTTATTCAACATGAATAAACATGCAATTACTTCACTGCAGTTTGGGATACCTCAGAAACAAAATTCATAACCTCATTGGCACCTAACTTTAGTCTATAGTGTTTATAAATGTATTTTGGTCAGAATTACATAGCTGACCTACATATCTCTTGCCCGAAGACCCCAGCCACCTCTGTCCATGGAGCTGAGATAGTCGTTGTCAAGCAACAGTGCAACCCTGACGGAATTTCTCGACCTGCCAACAGATATGTTTGAGTGACGATTTGATGTATCCAACTACTTAGTGTTGACAAGGATACTTTTTCCCCTTTATTCCTTGAGCCATAAGATATGCAAAAGGTTCCTGAATTAGAAATAATTCTTCATTATTTTCATATATGTTAACAATACCTTCCTAATATCAAAAGACAAAGGAATTGAAGATGAAAAGTCTTTCCCACAAACTGGGAAAATTATTTCTTGTGAAAGCTGAAAATGTTTTTTAGGTCTGTCTTGAACGCCACTGTTTATTTAATGTGAAAATTCTGAGGTATGGATAACTAATTACCAATGTTATTAACTCCCTTATCCTTCTAGCTGGTGCTATTGGTATCAGGAAAGCTACTTTGGTTGAAAGCCTCGAAATACTGTATGCTACATACTCAAATAGTTACTTTTGATGTCCTTCTAGGACTGCTGTCAAATCCCAAAAGTCCACCGGCTTTGGAGCTTATCCTTAAACTCAAGGAGTCCAGGGGCTAACAGACTAATCTGGGATATGCTATCTAAAGATTCCCTACAGACTCTCATTGCTAGCGACTGAACAGAAATAGTAGTTGGGGAGAAATCTTTAAGAAATCCTTCTCTCTAAAAGTCCAGAATTTTAAATGGGTCCCAAGAATTGGAATCAAAATGATCTCTGTTGCACCACTTCTGGAAATGTGCCCAATATTTCACATAAGATGTTAGTGTAGGAGATTTTCTGGACACTTGAAAATCAACTCCTACCTCTTTGATTTTAGGGGGTCATTATGACCCCGGCGGTTGGCGGTAATATGAAGGAAAGTACTGCTAACAGTCTGGCGGTACTTTCCTCCATACTATGACATTGGCGGTTTGGCTGAACTCAAACCACCAATGTACCACCCTGACTGCCACGGCGGAAACGGCCGTCGGGATGGAGACATCAATCTCCAGCCCTCCTACAGTCACTTGCCCGCCTGTGGGATAGTGACCGTGCATACCGCCATGGTTTTCGTGGCTTCCTTACCTGTAGTGAATCCTACTTTGTTTTAATGGGATAACAGGAGTTAGCTTAGCCTTTGGCTTGCAGGCTTGTGCCCCCGTCACCTAGTGACTTTTAACCTACTTAGCTTGCTCTGTCTTAGCACATTTAATTATTTATTTCTTCTAAGATGGCTGCCTTGTTTAGAGTTAGGCCACTTGTTATGAGTTACATTATCAGTGTCACCGCGCTAAGGCATCAAGATCAAGCACCAAAGACAAACAAACAGTAGGTGTTCACACTTAGGGATTTTCCCTCTCTATACTTTCGAGGGATTATTTATATTAATTGCCGTCCCAAGCATGTCTGTTATCTATTGTTTGGGAACACACCTACATCAGGGGACCTTGAAGATCTGTATAAATATATCACACTTTGGACAGATAATCAGAGGGATTCCAACCAGAGGCCATCGCCACCATCGATGATATCGATGCTGCAGTCGTCTTGACGCTGACCCAGTCTTCGTGTCCCTGCGGAGTCTGAGATAGAGACCTCATTCCAAGGTAACAAGGGTTGGGGGCTCCCCTCATGGACATGGCATTGGCAGATTAGGTTTAACAAACCCAGCTCTCCTTTAGGCAGGAGGTTAGGCTTTTCACATTAGGGTATTAGGGCATATTACATCTCATATGTCTTTTCTATGCATTGCAAGATAGTGGGGGTCTTTGTAATAATGACTCTCGTCTTCACAATTCTGTTTCTTGCATTATTCATTATCCTAATCATTGCAGCCCATGCAACTTATCGCAAATTGCAGTTATGCTGAATAAAAGCTATTGAACCTTTACTGCATCTTTGTCATTGCCTGTGTTTGTATGAGACATGATATATCTGTGAGAAAGGGGTAATCTCCATTTAACCACGACACTCCCTGAGATGTCTTACTCTCGAGTCCATGCGTAAAGGCTGCCACAAATCACCTTTTACTATTGTGTTTCTGGTGAGGTGCTGATAGTGAGCCGGTAAGGTTGGGACAACAGTTGCGACTTGTAGGAAAGACATAGTCGACTACAAACAAAAGTACTGTCATCCTTTAACCAGCAGTGTTGCCTAGAGCAAGAGTCCAAACTACAACATGGCTCCACCAACGATGGTGTTTAGGCACTAATTTACGGATACCCAACTATCACTGTCTCACAGACAACAGGTACCCTAAGTACTGTTATACGGAGACATCTGTGGTCTTTGGGAAAATCCTCCTCAGCTGAAAAGGTAACACCTGATTATGCTGTAGGTTGTTCGAGCTCGAACTCATAAAAGGACTTTACTTCCCATTTTTTGGTGTACCATTTTTCTAAACAAATATGGCTAACACCATTGACATTCCTGAAAATGCTAGACAAGCACTAACACAACATTTATTAATGCATGGGCTTACAGATGAGGGCAGGGATGTTACTCTTACAATAGAAGCGAATGAAGCATACCAAACAGAAACATTTTACTGTTGGGTCACCTTTCCTGAGGTTGACCAAAGAACACATACATTCCACACATATGAAATTGTGAACGTACCTCAGCGGTACCGAGCATACCAGTATCATGAAATATCGCTCACATACCAAGAGCATCAGAACTGGTTTGAAGGCGCCCTACCACATGTGCTACAAAGAGTGAGGTTAGGTCCCATAAGTAATGACAGACCTACATGGCCTATGTTTGCCACATACACACCTCACCCAGGCATACAGAATATGCCACTTGCAGATCTGCGAGATTTATATAATGAATTAGTTACAGTATATAGACGATTAGTTCAGTTCTTAATGCGAACATTAAACACACCACCAGCGCGTCCAGCACCGCCAGCACCTGGTGGTTATCAATTGGCTACTGGGATTAATCCGCAATGAGTACATACTATTATGGGTAAAGTACACACGAAACGGGAAAAAATACCGTTCTGGATTGCCCAGAAAACAAATCAGCTGGAAGCTGTGTTTCCCCATACGGGACCACAGGAAAAACATAGACTGCTCACTATGTGCTTGCCCTTTGGGATGGTTCCCTCAGTGGATGACTGTGCCACATGGGGTACAGTCTTTGCTGCCATATATACTACCACACATGGTACCCCGACACTTGCCAATTTACCAGAAGTGTTAAAACAAATACAAAATGAGCATGGGGCTGCACCAGCCCTGGATTTGCGGATGAAATTAATGCGTAGCTTTGATGCAGTATCCTCAATAATACTCAGTAACATTAAAGGGGAAGTGGTAGCACTGGCAATTCGCCAGCATCTCCGGGAAACTCCACACCAGGAACAAGAGAGACAGCTACCGAAAATTATTTCCGATATCTATACCAGTATAGGACAAGATATTTTGGGAGCCAAACCAAAGAAATTGGAATTACAAGGTACTGCCCATAAGGAGGGTACAAAGCAGGCACAAGAGGGCTCGAAGAAGTGCTGGGACTAACAAAAAGATTTCAAAGAAAGAAGGAATAAGAGAGCTGATTCTCCACACCCGGAGAACTCCGAAAGGAGATATAGGTGGTCATTCTGACCCTGGCGGTCTTTGACCGCCAGGGCGGAGGACCGCGGGAGCACCGCCGACAGGCAGGCGGTGCTCCAATGGGGATTCCGACCGCGGCGGTAAAGCCGCGGTCGGACCGGCACCACTGGCGGGGTCCCGCCAGTGTACCGCCGCCCCATTGAATCCTCCGCGGCGGCGCAGCTTGCTGCACCGCCGCGGGGATTCCGACCCCCCCTACCGCCATCCAGATCCCGGCGGTCGGACCGCCGAGATCCGGATGGCGGTAGGGGGGGTCGCGGGGCCCCTGGGGGCCCCTGCAGTGCCCATGCCACTGGCATGGGCATTGCAGGGGCCCCCGTAAGAGGGCCCCTACATGTATTTCACTGTCTGCTGCGCAGACAGTGAAATACGCGACGGGTGCAACTGCACCCGTCGCACAGCTTCCACTCCGCCGGCTCGATTCCGAGCCGGCTTCATCGTGGAAGCCTCTTTCCCGCTGGGCTGGCTGGCGGTCTGAAGGCGACCGCCCGCCAGCCCAGCGGGAAAGTCAGAATTACCGCCGCAGTCTTTCGACCGCGGAACGGTAACCTGACGGCGGGACTTTGGCGGGCGGCCTCCGCCGCCCGCCAAGGTCAGAATGAGGGCCATAATCTTAGAAATAGGGAGAACATTAAAACTCCAGACAGATATACTGATTCACGTCCCTCTCGTTCCTTTCAGGACGCACCGGATAGACGTAGCGAGAGAGGGGGCAGTCAAGATCGACGTCCTGAATACGTGAAAGAAAAGAAAGACTCTCCGCAGTCTACAATTAAGAAAGAAGAAAAGACTCCTCAGCAAAAGCCACAGTTTAAAAAGAAGAAGGTGGCAGCACTGACAGCTAAGAATGCCAGTATACTTGAGAACACTGTTGAGGAACAAGACGTGGGCAGTGACTCTGTTAGACAGTGCGGCAGAGGTCATAATATGTTGCCAGAGTCTGAAAGATCATCTGGATGCGACAGCAGCTAGCGATTTCATCACAGTTGAAACAGCGGATGGCCGCGTACTCCCCCCAATAGGGTTTATGATTTAAAAATTCAGATAGAGGGAGACGTGGAGTGCATTATTAGCGTGATATTTTGGGATGAACTTACTAGTGATATCCTATTGGCTGGACGAGACTTGCCACCTGAACACGTCCGCAAGCTCCCGCATGGGGAAGATGTCATTTTGCCTTCTTTCTCCGATCTTGTTCCGGAAGCAGACAAAGAAGCCTATGCTACTGAATGGGCTTTAGCGCAAGCACCTGTATTATACCGCAATCATGTAGGTTGGGACAAGGAGTCTCCTTGTCATGTTATTCCCGTTAGGTCTACATCCCAACCGCAGCCACAATATCCTGTTAAACATGAAGCAAAAGCTCCGGTGAGGGAAATACTTGCCCAAATTGAGTACCGGGGAGTGATTGAGCCCTGTACATCTGCAAGGAATAATCCGTTATTCCCAGTTGCAAAGCCAGACCATTCATATAGAATAATCATTGATTATAGACACTTAAATAGTCATACACGTACATATGCTATGCAGAATTCACACAGCAGGGCACTAATAAACAATATAGTGCGTAAAAAATATAAAACAACATTAGACATTTCTAATGGATTCTTCTGCCAAAATTTAGCACATGAAAGTCGGGACCTGAGCGCATTCTCATGTGGCTCTCAGAACGCTTTTCTCGTTTACCTCAAGGCTATAAGAATAGCCCAGGGCTATTTTCAGCCCGTGTAACATCGATACTACACAATATCGATTCCGGGGCGTTATCCTATGTGGATGACATATATCTCACAGACGACGTCCTCGACATTCGTCTTGCGAGGGTCGATCGGATCATTTTGGGATTTGCAGATCTCGGTTACAAATTCAATTTTAAGAAAAGCAAGATAGCCTTTCTTAGTGTATTATTCCTGGAATATGAGCTATCAAACGAGGGAAAGAGTCTGGCCCTGCACTTTCTAGAAAAATTTCCTCAACTGCACCCTCCTAACTCGCTAAAGAAACTCCATTCATTACTAGGTTTCTTTAATTTTGGCAGAACATACATTCCAGAATATGCACAACGGATCAAGCCATTTTATGACTTGGTTCAGCCCAAATTTTCTAGCAGGAACTGTACAATTGAACACACACACACATTCTTAGGGAAATGCAACGGGACATGCTAGAAGCTAAACACTTGCACACACGTGACAATAAAACAAATTTGGTCATCAGAATAATTGCTGGTGCAACTGGATTTGCTTATGTCACATTTAATGAGGATGACACGGTACCCATAGCATATAAATCACATTTATACTCCAATGCTGAACAGCATTTTGCACCTACAGAAAAGATTCTGATGGCAGTTCAGATGGCCGTCATAAAAGAGAGCCCACTTGCTCAGGGGAAACGTATTATTGTCGTCTCCCCGGTGCCGGCCTTAGAGGCTATCACCAAAGCAAGCATTCCCAACGCTAAAGCATTACATCCACATTGGATTCAATGGGCAACGTCTCTGACCGCCACTGATGTCGATTACATTTTTGATCCAAAACTTCAGACACAGGAATTTCTCCAGTACGAACAAGAGTACCCCGCTCCTCTAAATATTTTGCCACTAGACAACTTTCCATACTGTCACATACACTGATGGTTCAGCACAACCGGCTGTAGGTACTAAACACGGAGTGATGGAAGATGGAATTTTCCACCATCACAATACCTACACGCAGACCTTAGGGGACTGCACAGCCCAGTTGGCTGAGCTTAAAGCTCTTATTCTAGTGCTAGAACATACTAAGCCAAATTGCCAGACTTTAATAGTCTGTGACTCTTATTACTGTGTCCAGTCATACAATGACTATCTCAATCATTGGAAACTGAATGGGTTTAGAGATTCTAAAGGGAACACCATTAAACACAAAATACTTCGGGGGAGGGTGGCTGATCTTAAGGATAAGCTGCGTGTGTCCATGTAGTCCATACATTGGGACACCAACGTGTAGGAGTACACGTTGCTGGTAATACATTGGCTGATGAAGCGGCCAAAGCAGCAGTAGCTACGGCTTCTGTGGTTGCCTACGAACTATACTTACCATATCAGTGTGCAGAATGTTGCTTACACAACAATTCCTGGGGTTGGAGATCGAGTGATTCCCAATGAAGACCAGAGATTAGATCTAATTAAAGAAGCGCATGAGGGTGTCGCTTCTGCACATGCTGGTATACAGGCCACTATAACACTCCTACAGAAACGCTTCCGGTGGCCTGGTCTATGCAGACGAAAAAAGCAGTGTGTCCTTTGCTGTGACATTTGCCAGCAGATCAAGGGTTCTAATATCAAACGCCCACCGCAGACATCCCTCTTAGTGTCCAACAGGCCACTACAGTGTGTGTACCTGGACCATTGTGGTCCCTTACAGCCTGATGGTGCATACAAATAAATATTAGTCGCTGTAGATTCTTGTTCTAGATTCCTGTGGGTATGGCCACAGCGGTCGGCTGACGCCCGGACTGTTATAAAAGACTTGCTGATCTTTATCGGTACATATGCGGTTGCAGCATTCCATTCGGACCAGGGCCCTACATTTGCCTCTAAGGCATTCAGGGATACCATGGGAACGATGGGTGTTGAACTCCATTACTTCTCACCATACCATCCCGAGGGAAATTCGATCGTGGGGAGGCAGAATCGTGATCTAAAGCAGTCCTTAACAGCTCGAGTATTAGGTTCAGGCCGCAGTTGGTTACATCACCTATATATGGTCCAGAGAGCACTGAATAATCTGCCAAGACGGTCCTTGGGGGGACGCACTCCATATGAGGTTCTCTCTGGGATACCTATGTATGTCCCAGATCTTGATACCCCTGGTATGGTGGCAGCAGAAACACCATTTGACATGAATGAACGTCTCACTGTTTTACAGGAGCTTCAGCAATTTCGTGATGATAAATCATCTGCAAGTGCTGCCATTTTAAGAATAAGGGATTTAGCGAAAACTTTGACTGGCTGGATTCCTAAAGTTGGGGATCTGGTTCGTGAGAAGATCGCAGTGAAGAAAGAATTCGGTCCATCATACAGAGCTCCTGTTCCGGTCTTGGGAATAAAAGGCATCAGGACTGTCATCTTACCACCACTGTCTGGTTCTAAGACAAACAGATTCAACTCCATTGATTACATCAAACTACACCATGTGGCCAGTCCTTCACAGTAGGCCAAGAGGTCCCTTGGGTGGTTCCCGATCCCCTCTCACTACCCAACAGGACATACATCTACATAGTAGGATGAACATCACTACTACAGACTATGCAACAATGTCAACTGCTGTTCCAGACACCTCCTTGACCATGGGGAGGGCGGAAAATGAACTTTTGTTGGTTCCAGTCACTACTTCAGTGACCACCCCAGTTCACGATATAGCTGTTTTCTACACAAACACATCACAGACTAACGACCCTGTCTATCAAGAGCCCCCATGTGAAGTGGACCAAAGTATGGATGGTTCACCGGCTCCCGTGTTTGCAGAGACTGCCTCTGGCTATTTCATTATCATTGATCATTTTTCTTCAGACTCATCCACTACTGTGATTGACAATGTTTCAAAAAGTAGTAAGCTGTATCAATGGCTTAAGAAGAACTATTTGAAATACCCATGGAACTACTTATGGTTCTGTTTGACATTTTGTGCATTATTTTTATGGATTGGTTTTGTGACTGTTTTCTTTTTGCTTATAAATGGTCACTATATTCCTGATCGCTCCTATGTGGAGCCTGTTGATGAAGTTTTAACACCACATCATTCTTCACATAAGGTCTGGAGAGATTTGTCCCCTGTAAGTATTACAGCAATACCGATTTCTGATGGGATTGTGTGGGACAAAGTTCCATTCGATATATGGGCCTACTGAAATTATTCAAATACTATACGTGTTCAAAATTTCAATGACTGATGTAATTACACCTGATGTTGTCTCTGATGAATGGGATGTCCAAACAGTTGATTCCATGCTAACGGAAATGAAGGACTATTCCGCTTTTGAAAGTGATGATGTATATGAATATACAATGAATTATGGGGAAATGTTCTGCTATAACAATTGGGGACATTACTACCTACACCGTGCCACTAGATACAGGCCAGTATTAAACTACACACAGTGGGAACACTGTTCTACACCACCGCTGGGGAGCCCACAGTATTATAGTGATAAATGTGTATACTTTTCTGGGCATGACACAAGAAAAGCAGAGTCATATTATTTTAGGAAACCTCTGGCATAATTTAGGAAAATTTTGCTAACTGATACAAAACTGATTTATTCAGTTCCTTTTGTTTCCCGGCTCGCAGTTGAAGGTTACGAATACTGGAAGAGCACTATTGATTTGAAAAGTGTATGGGGAACACAAGATTGGCAGATGCAGGGTAGGGGGGAGGCTTTATTCCGAGCATGCCTGATTCCTGTACAAATGATTTTCTTTAATGACACAATTCAGCAGACATCCTGTCTGGGGTTTGCAAAAATTAAAGACTTGAATATGCCCAGTATCCCCACCCCGGCAAAGTTTAAAGATTTGCAATACTTCCTCAATATCACCGAGGACAAGCTAGATGCAATGGTTAAGCCTGGTACTTTTAATTCTTCACTTTCCAGTTCCGGCGGGTGGTTAATATGGCCCACTAACACAAATGAGTGTCAAGCGCGTTTTTTTAACTCTTCAGGGGGTTTTTCAATTAACAGGCCAGACCCTTGCTTTGTATCGGGTCAACATACAGGTATAGTTACGACTTACAGTGTGGGTAAGCTGTGCCAGCAATGGGTACAGACCAACACGTTAGCCGCAGTTAAAAAACATCTGAACACTCTTTCTGAAGATATAGACTTGCAGAATGTTCTGCTGGGTCCTAGGAAACAGCGCTCGAAAAGGTTTTTATATGCTATGTACAATAACATTTGGAAACTTTCCCAGATTGAGGCTGCTGCGCGTTTAAGGCAATTGGATAAAGAAAATTTAGAAAAAGCATTAGCTGTTGTCGACAACAGCATGAATACACTGTCCAACAGGATATATTCACTATCAAATATAGTGTTGTCTGCTATTGATATCACTCAGACAGACTTGTCCCGGTTATATCATGGGAAAACACATCTACGTTCAATCATGCAGCTGGGTTGGACACTACAGACACTGAAAAATGGCCGCATTCCATGGAAGTGTATTAACAGGAGTGTCTTAACTTAAATGTTGAAGCCAGTTTGAAGGAGGTGTGGGAGTGTCTTAACTTATTGGCACTCATTATACATTGGAAGAAATTAAGCATCCATCCAGATCAAAAGAAGACTTTCATAGGTGTTTTGTACAACACCCATCAGGTGAAAGTTTTCTCTTGGAACAACGACTAATGACTCTGCCAAAGCAGTTGTCATCTCTCTTATAGGTTTCTTGGGCATCTGCCAGGGCTTGGGTAAAGGTCAAGGTTCTGATAACAGCAATGATGGGGATGGTTCCCCGGGCTCATCGCCACCTAAAATGTCTTATGCACCACATTCTCAGTCTTTGATCTCCTCTCTTGTAAGATTTTGATTTATGATTCCAGTATCAGAGGATATAAGACAACCGCTTCACTGGTGGCTTTTTTAGTGAACCTCAAAAAAAGGAATCTGTTTTCAGTACCCAACGCCAGTGGTTGTAACAATAGATGCCAACCACTAGGTGATCCTAAACACTCTGAAGATAAGTCAGAGATGGTCACAAGCAGAAACAACCCATTCTTACAATTGGAAGGAGCTTGTGCCATATGCAAAACTCTAAAATCCTTTGCTCCTTGTCTACAATGAATATCGGTGTTGGTTAGAAGCAACAACCAGGTGGCGAAGAGTTATTCAACCAACAGGGGCCATGAGGGGAAGGGCAAAGATACCAATGACCACTTGCCTCTGGATGGAACCCTATTCTTTCTCTGGGGATGAGTTACATTTGAGTGAAAGAGAATGAGAAAGCATACAAACTCAGCCATAATTTAACATCTTCGATAATGTTCAACCTGAGTCAGGAGGTATCCTGAAGATAGTACATCACTTTGACTGTCCGTAGCTGACCTACTCGTGTCTTGGATGTGCTGTTAAGTACATGGTTGAAGGGAACTCTGTATGTGTTCCCCCGATTCCTTCCTCGTAAGTGTGCTGAGGAAGATTCGGAAGGAGAAGGTAGCAGTGATCCTTATAACTCCTTTCTGACCACGCTGGCCATAGTTTCCCTTGCTCAGGCAGTTCGCTGTCGATCTTTGTTATAATATGCCAGTATATCCCTCGCACCCTCAAATTTCCAGACTTTTCGCAAACTCTTCTGGAAAATCTAGCAATAACAGCTTTGAAAAAATTGGAAGGCTTGTCCTGGAGAAACTAACAGCGTCATTATGAACCCGGCGGTAAAAACCGCCTACCGCTGCGGCGACGGTGGCCAAAAGACCATCTCTGTGGCTACCAGCTGCCCATCAAATTATGACCAAAGCCGGATTTCTGCCAAAAGGATGGTGGAAATCTGTCTGTGGCCATGCAGCAGCGCCACGCCAGTAGAGTGCCGCCAGCCATGTTATGAGAATGAATACAGTCTGGCGGTGTTCTGCTGGCGGACGCTGCTGCTGGCATCAGCACCCCGTCCCATCTCCTGGTGGAGGACCCCTGGACACAAGTAAGTGGGTGCTCTGACAGGGGAGGTTGGGGGGGTTGTGTGTGTGTGTGGAGGGTGTGTGTATGCCTGTGCGTGCATGTATGCAGGTGTGTGTTGCGTGTTGTATGTATGTGCATGTTTGCGGGTGTGCGTGCGTGTATGTTGAGTACTGTGAATGTATGTCTGCGTTTATGTATGTAAGTGTGTGTGGATGTGTGTGTGAATGAATGTATGCATGCGTGGACGAATGTGGGAATGGGTGTGTGTATGCATATGTGCGTGTGTGAAGGGAGGGGCGTGTATGAAGGGTAGGGTCTGGAGAGGAAGGGATGGAACCTGTGGAGGGAGAGGTGGGTGGGGTTATAGACCCCTATCAGTGACAGGGAAGGGATTCCCTGTCACTGATAGTGCCTACCCCCATGGTTTTTGTAGCTTCAAAATTAAAAAAAAAAAAAAAAAGAACCAGTGATCAACAGCTCCTCAAAGAGGAAAAAATGTGTTTGCCTTGCAATTGTAAAGAAGTGACTACTGAAGCTAATGCCTTCAAAAATATTCTTGGATATGTTCATAATCTGAACAGAAGGGCTCTGAACTGATAATGACCTTTTCTGATCACAAATGTGAGGTGTTGCTGAATTTCCTCATGGATTGGGACACAGAAATAAGCATCCTAAAGATTTAATGTTACTAAGTAATTGCCTTACCTACTCAAAAGGATTATCATCTGCAATATTTTAATTCTGAAGGTCTTTTGGTGGACCAAATTGTTCACTTCTTAAAAATACAGGACTGATCTATACATTCCATCTTACTTTGTCACCAAGAGGATTAGTGAATACATCATAAATCCTCTGTGCTTTGGCAGTACTGGCACTGTTGTTGCTTTCTCTAGAAGAGTGTGAGTTCTCTGCAGCATTGCTCATCTCTTCACTTTGTGATTCAGAAGAGGAGTTGTTATGAGCAATTTATGTGGAGGTGAAATTGTAGATGTTTTATGATGTGTAATGCTTGTCAGATGTTAGCGTATCCATTGAGGATAGAAATTAGATACTGTTCCTCCATCCCTAACGTCAGGACTTTATGGGCGCATTTGGTTGCTGCATGCTATGAGGCCTCGACGTGCCTGCCAGGAACAAGCAATATGCTAAGGTGAGTGGCCAATCTGAACCTGACAGAATATACAAGGGGGCTGTGAACATCCTTTTTGACATTACAGTGTCAATTCTTGATCAAATGTCAAATCCCTGGTGATGTGTCTGCTGGAGGTTTCCTTAGGGTACACTTCAAAGGCAGAAAACCGGGTGCCAAAACAATTCTTGTGTTTCCAGTCTGGTTACTGGAAAGCTTTGGTTTCTTCTACAAGACTTCTGTCTCTGGTTTTATGGTGGGTACATTGACTGCCCCAAACTGGATTTTAGTTGTTGATGCGGTCGGACATTAGGATTACCATAGTAAACTCCCTGCACACACCTCCTTACTCAATTGGTAAGGGTGTCCAGAAATCATTCCTACTCACTGGTTCATGCTGAGCAATAATGTGGCTTTTCCAGGCACCTACTTGAGAACACTCCAGGACCTGTGGAAGATCAAAGGAAGACCGACCCTGCTGTCCAAGACATGAGAATAGCCTAGAACATTAGACCTACTCACCCTCTCATAGCCCGGCCTCATAAAGTAGATTTTATGAGCTAGACAGCTGACCTTCTGTTAAAGCTACAGGGACACAACAGTCTACAAATGGACTTTTCCTGCAACTTCCCAGCTGACTAGAGGCAACTGGACCTTGGCAGGACCTTGCTGTTTGGTCTCTGACTAACATTTTGTGCCTCCCTTGAGGTCATGGGGGGCTTTAGCAGTGTACTTCTGTGGTGGATTGAGACTTAAAGGACTAAAGGGCTGATTTAATTATTGGCTGACAGAGTTATTACTGTTGCCATGGTAGGGTACTTTACTCTCACCATGGCTAGGGTACTCTGCCCGCCGTATTTAGAGATGACCACTAGCTCAGTGAACATCCCTAGCATTTTCAGGAACCACTTTATGGCGGTTCCTGGAAAATGAGTATATGTTTGACAGACAACCCTATCAATATGATGGAGCTGTGCATCAAAATTAAAACTTTTTTTTAATTTTTAAAAAGAAAATACCAAAGTGGGATTTATTTTCTTTCTGAAAATAAAAAGACAATGACACCCTCCCCATCGGAGCATTCTCCCATGGCGTGGAAGTAATTTAAGCATTTTTACTGCCCCTTAACATCACATTTTTCATGGCAGTGAAGGGCAGTGAAAATTGGCCATGTGTTTGCCAAATCTAAATACAGCAGACACATGGCCTAACCTCTGATGACCACCAACCGTCGGCTGTCAGAGGTTTTTACAGGTGGCGAAGACAGAGTATTCTACTCTGTCTCTACACTGAAGGCCCACCCGAGTCTAAATGAGGCTGGCGGACCTTCAGGTTGGCGGAAAGAGTATTCCATCACAGCTGTGACAGAGTACCATTTCTGTCAAAATTTAGAAAGTAAAATCTTGGACCAGAACAAACCTAGTTAATATATCCTACCCACGCTTCATCATGGTCAGCATTAAATTGCCCAGCACTTTATGCTTCTTGGAGCTATTCCTACACTTGAAGAACTCATATCTCAGGTGCAACTTATTGGATTTTTGTCATTTTGTTTATTAAATTGTACTGAATTTTTTATTCATTTGCATTTCAAATGTATTACTGATTTGGTGCTGCATGGATGCTTTACACATTATCCTCAGTTAAGCCTGTCTGCTCTGTGGCACAGCTCCCAGTAGGTTGAGGTCAGGTTAATTTAGTGACTTTGATGTTCACCCTGGGTTATGATAATTCCTTGAAATCTGTAGCCACCCACCCCGAATAATAATCCAATTTCTTAGACCAGGGGTCATATTTACAAGCCCCGTGGTGCAGGGCAGAGCAGCCAGTGACCTTGCTGTGTTGCCCTGCTGCGCTGGCCACTGTCACAGGGAAAGGGTAGAAGTGCACTGTATTTACATAATATGGTGTATTCCTGTCCTCTCTTACTGCGCTGGTGCACAAATTTTTGCCTAGCGCTAATGCAGTCACCCTTGCGCTCTGGTGCAAGGGTGTATGCATTGTCTGCGTGCTTGTTTTTGTGCAGGGAGGCACACCTTCCTGCACAAAAACAATCCAGAGAGGCATTTATGTCTTTCTATGTGTGCTGAAGAATGCAGCACACATGGAAAGAGGAAATAACAAGGAGTGATACAAATATTTATCCTCATTGCACCTGCCCTGGGGAGGCATACTAGTTTTGGTGCACTTCCAGGATTATAAATTTGCCAAATCCATTGGTGTTGCGTGGTAACATCCACCGCAATGCCCATGGTACGCCTCCCTGATTAAGTGTAAGGCAACGCAGTTATGGTTATGAAAAACCACACAAAGTGGCTCTGCGTGGCCTTGTAGATATAGGCCTGCACTTTGCACCGCTGCTGCGTCACAGAAAGTGATGCACTAGTGATGCAGGGGACTTGTAAATTAGCCCCCAGGTTTTAAAAAACATTTGAAGCTTAAAATGTTCTTTCTGAAGAGGTAATGCTAAAGGAAGCCACTATGCTTAGCAGACAAGAAAGTAAACAAACATCCACTTACTGTGGTTTTCTGCATCAGTGGCACTACTACCACATCTGTCAGCGAAGAGACTTTGCCAGTATATACTTGACTGTAAATATTGATAGGTAATTTCACAAATTTGGTTGCTTTGAACAACGTCAGTCGGGTTGCGTGTGTGAAAAATGCCTAGCACTATATTGTGTGTTTCTAACCTTGAATCTACCAACTCATGTCCTCAAGCTACAAATGAGTCATGAGCTTACAGACTGTTCTACCTGCTTGGATAAATGCATTGCACATTGAGAATCAGGCAGTCTCTCTTACCCATTTAGTTGATCTAAATTGAGCCTTCCTTGTTAATATATGCAGTTGTTCTTCACAATCGAAGCGCATCAGCACCTGCAGAGAAAAAAATCAAAATGCCTGACATTTATTTAGAACCCACGGAGCAAGAATCGAGTGAAAACTGCAATTGAAATCTCTTGATTGTGGCAAAACGTCATTAGGGGGAGAAACTGCAAAATCACGCAAACGTTTCGGAAGACAAGCAGATCAGTTTTCAGGCTGTGCAGTTACCTCTACGGGGTATTTCAAAATAGACATTTGGAAATTAGTCAGATGACACAATTTTGTTCAGTGATGGAAAAGAACATTGAAATATAGTCAAGATGCTCAAAAATACAGAACGCGCAGGCAAATCTCGGCGTTAAAAAGTTAACACTCTTCTTTGAAAATATATACATATTTATTTATTTTTTAATAACTTTTGCCATCTCAACCAACAAGGCTCAAACCAAGCTGTGTGTCGCATGTGAATTCACTTTTCTGTTAACAGATGCCTGTGACAACCAGACCAGCAGTCCCGTTTCCAAAGCAATCTGTAGCGCCAATATGCTTAGCTTTTGAATTAGCTCGCGGACTGCTTCTCAGCGCTTCCTCGCTTTTGAAAAGCTCCCCAACGCCATCTTTTTCTATACTTGCCTCACCAGAACAGTCCCAAGGTAGGTTTCTGAAGGGCCCCAAGCAAGCCTTCCGGAAGTCCTAGAGAGCAGCCTCATGACAGAGAGTTGGCCTCTGTCTTTAGTCATTGTGTCTATTGCTCCTGTGCCGAGCCTTTTTTTGGCTATTTGGGGCAGTTCGCACTTAGGCCCTCATAACTTTTTGTTCACATAAGCTACCCACGCCAAATTTGCGTCTTTTTTTCCCAACATCCTAGGGATTCTAGAGGTACCCAGACTTTGTGGGTTCCCCAGAAGGAGGCCAAGAAATTAGACAAAATACAGTGAAAAGTTAGTTTTTTTAAAACAAATGGGAAAAAGGGGCTGCAGAAGAAGGCTTGTGGATTTTTCCCTGAAAATGGCATCAACAAAGGGTTTATGGTGCTAAAATCTCCAGCTTCCCAGCTTTCAGGAACAGGTAGACTTGAATCAGAAAACCCAATTTTTCAACACAATTTGGGCATTTTACTGGGACATACACAATTTTTACGATTTTTTGTGCTTTCAGCCTCCTTCCAGTCAGTGACAGAAATGGGCATGAAACCAATGCTGGATCCCAGAAACCGAAACATTTTTGAAAAGTAGACAAAATTCTGAATTCAGCAAGGGGTAATTTGCGTAGATCCTACAAGGGTTTCCTACAGGAAATAACAACTGCATTTTTTTTAATTGAAATTGAGGTGAAAAAAACTGCAATTTTTCTCTACGTTTTACTCTGTAACTTTTTCCTGCAATGTCAGATTCTTGAAAGCAATATACCGTTACACCTGCTGGACTCCTCTGGTTGCGGGGATATATAGGACTTGTAGGTTCATCAAGAACTCTAGGTACCCAGAGCGCCAATAAATGAGCTGCACCCTGTAGTGGGTTTTCATTCTATACCAGGTATACAGCAATTCATTTGCTGAAATATAAACAGTAAAAAATAGCTATCAAGAACACCTTTGTATTTCCAAAATGGGCACAAGATAAGGTGTTGAGGAGCAGTGGTTATTTGCACATCTCTGAATTCCGGGGTGCCCATACTAGCATGTGAATTACAGGGCATTTCTCAAATAGACGTCTTTTTTACACACTCATATTTGGAAGGAAAAAATGTCGAGAAAGACAAGGGGCAATAACACTTGTTTTGGTATTCTATGTTCCCCCAAGTCTCCCGATAAAAATGGTACCTCACTTGTGTGGGTAGGCCTAGCGCCCGCGACAGGAAATGACCCAAAACACAACATGGACACATCCCATTTTTTGACAGAAAACAGAGGTGTTTTTTGCAAAGTGCCTACCTGTAGATTTTGGCCTCTAACTCAGCCGGCACCTAAGGAAACCAACCAAACCTGTGCATTGTTGAAAACTAGAGACCTAGGGGAATCCAAGATGGGGTGACTTGTTGGGCTCTGACCAGGTTCTGTTACCCAAAATCCCTTGCAAACTTCAAAATTTGGCTAAAAAAACACATTTTCCTCACATTTCGGTGACAGAAAGTTCTGGAATCTGAGAGGAGCCACAAATTTCCTTCCACCCAGCGTTCCCCCAGGTCTCCTGATAAAAATGATACCTCTCTTGTGTGGGTGGGCCAGGTGCCTGCAACAGAATAAGGCCCAAACTTGTAGAGATAGAGGGGATAGCACAGCGAGTTGATAAGGACATATTCTTCTTTTATACATCTTTAGGCTGACTCTGCTTTGGGGACCCACACAAGTGAGGTGTCATTTTACTTGGGAGACTGAGGGGAACGATGGGGAGTAGGAAGTGTGTGCTGGAGCGGTGATCGTACAAACGAAAGTCAGGAAAATATGCTTTTTTAAGCACATTTTGAGGTTTTCAGAGGAGTCTGGGTAAGAAAATGTTGGGGGATCCACGCAAGCCACACCTCCCTGGACTCCTTGGGGTATCTAGTTATAAAAAATGTCTGGGTTTGGTAGGTTTCCCTAGATGAAGGCCGCACCCAGGACCAAAAACATAGGTGCCCCCTCCCCCCCAAACACAGGTAGTTTTGTAATATATCATTTTGATGTGTCCACATACGTCTGTGATGTGGCAAACACAAAAATTGTGAAAAGAAATGCACATAGGTTATGTGAAAAAGACCCCTCACCCACCAACCAAGTTGGTGGCATGCTTCATCATCGGGGTCCCACCCGAGGCACCTAGCGTGTCACAGGTGTGCTGCGACGCCTGATTACAGCGGAGCAGGTTTTGTAATTTTTTCCACACATACTGGTTTGATTTGGCACGAGGGTGAGTGATGGTTCGGTGGATCAAATTTTATTACCAAGAGATTTCACAAAAAATGAAATGCACTGTTAATAACTGAAAGGCCAAAAAACTGAACCAATGACTCACAGCTCGTGAGCTGTAAAGCCACGGCAAGGCACCAACCGCTTTACAGTCCATTCACACACCTTTCATACATGACACGCACAAGACCATTCACGCCTCCAGCCACGGGCCCAGCACTTTACAACACTTGCATTGACAGACTGCGCCACTCAAGGGCCCATCACTTACATACGCCCACATGCCTGATACAACAATCACACCAGCTGATGGGAGTGTGTGGACTGGCGTTTGGCTGGCAGTGTGTTGCAGTAGCCAACAGCAAGTCAATATGTACAGTATGTACACCCCCAGCTAAGCCCCACTCCACACACAATGGCATCACTTTTTTTTTTTAAGCAAAGAAACCCCTAACTAATTAGAACTAATTACAAAACTACAAACAAAAAAGCTCTAAGTACATGACAGAAATGCTAACCATGAAACTGAACACATGAAAATACAAAACAGACATGAGTTTACACTCATGGTTGTTCCCAGTAATTCTTCTGGGTGTGGTAATTCTTAAAACAACCACCCACACACAGCCCAGGCTTTGAAGGACAATCTGGGCAGTACATTCGAGACTCCCTCCGGATACCTCTTCGAAAACACACTCTACATTTGTTAGCTGGAAAGTCTTTTTTAGGTGTGGGAGGAATGTGCTCAGCAAAGTGGCAATCTTTCAATCTAGCCACATCCTCCACCACTGTTTCTCTAGGATCTCTGGCCTGTTCCATCACAATAAGGCTCTCTATCAATGACTCCTGAAATTTCACAAATGTCATCTTTGACTCTGGAGACCTATCCTTAAACACAATAAAAGCATTAAAAGTTGCTAAGTGGAAGAGGTGAATTCCTAACTTCTTATGCCAAACGTAAGACTTACGAATAGCAGTATAAGGTTCCAACCTCTGATCAACTCTATCTACGCCTCCCATGTGCTTATTATAATCTAAAATGCACACAGGTTTGCGCACTTCAGCAACCTGGCCCCAAACAGTCACGGGGGAAGTACTCTCATCATGGATGGTACTTAGCATGTAGATATCCCTCCTGTCTGAAAACTTCAAAGCTAGCAGCTCATCATTCCGCAAGGCACTGCACTGTCCCCTCTCAAGTTTTTTACAGACAAGCTCCCTTGGATAGCCTTTCCGGTTACAACGAATTGTGCCACAAGCAACAGTGTCCACTCTAAACAATTCCTTGAACAACTGCACTCCAGTGTAAAAGTTATCTACATACAAATGGTGACCTTTGTTGAACAGTCGTCTTCCAAGTTCCCACACAATTTTCTCAGTAACTCCAAAAGTGGGAGGACAACCAGGGGGGTCAATACTGGAATCCCTACCAGTGTAGACACGGATATTATACACATATCCTGTACTACTTTCAGACGGGATATACAATTTAATTCCACATCTTGCCCTCTTGCTAGGAACGTACTGCCTAGAAACCAAACGACCCTTAAGAGGACCAAAGACTCGTCCACAGCTATTTCTTTGCCTGGAACATAGACCTCTGAAAGCCGATCTACAAAATGATCAAGGACAGGCCTAATCTTAAAAAGACGGTCAGAATCAGGGTGATCTCGTGGCAAGGCTAATGCATTGTCAATAAAATGCAGCATCCTAAGAAGAAGCAAATACCGATTATGACTCATTGTTACAGGAAATATAGCTGTTGCCATCAAGGGACTAGTAGACCAATAAGAAGCCAATGACGGCTTCCTTATCAACCCCATCAAAAGAGTCAAACCTAAAAACCTTTTCATCTCCTCCAAATTTGTGGGAATCCACTGGGCAGCTCTAGAGTGCGGCCTAAGTCTAGCAGCATTGTCCCTCAAATACTGTTCCGCATACAAATTAGTCTGCTCAACAATTTCTTCCAAAAACACATCATCCACAAATAACTCAAAGAAATTGACAGGCAAAAAGTTCTCAGTATTGACTCTACACCCTGGGAGACCAGTAAAGGCAGGCAACTCTGGCTTCTCCATGTTTGGAGCAACCCAGAGTTCAGGTCTTCTAACGGGAAACCTTTCAGCCCCAGGTTGCTGCACTAATGGCACATCAGTGTCCTCCTCTGAGACAGACCCTTCATCTGCACCGAGTGTGGCTTCCTCATCAGAAGATTCCTCTCCGACAGAAACTTCACTGCCAGAATCCCTCACTTCCTCCTCTGCCTCCGATGCAGAGTCTGTCTCATAATCATGATCAGACAATGACTCAAAAAGCATACCAACCACCTGCTGAGCAGTCGTCCTGCGGCTAGCCATGATCTTTCCTACGAAAATTAACTGGACAAATGCACCACCAACAACCAGCACTGTGCAAGATAACTAATAAAGTGTAGCTTTATTAGTAAGAGTTATAAACTCAAAAACTGTATCGCTCACTTGCCTGAAAAAGCTTGAATCACCAGCAACTACTCTGCACAGACACAGCAATCACCAATGATATCCCACTAAAAAGAAAGAAAGAAAAGCAAATTAGAAATAAGACAACACAAATATCAGTGTGCACAAATCTAAGGACAACTTCACACAAACCTGCATTTAGTACACCACCTACAAACATGTCATTCATGCATGGCAACAATACTCCTTAGGAGTAAATGTTTTTACTTTCCTAAAACATGCAACTATGCAAACTGCTGGTCAACCACCGCCAAAACCGCAAGGAGCCACAGCAAAGAAAGCAAAAAGCTTTGAACTAGAACAAAAAGGAGGAAAAAAATTATCACAAATGCAAATACTTCGTCAGTTGACAAACATCCCACCATCAAGCATTTAGAAATTGGTGCCTAAGTGGATTCTGCCATAGGGGCAGATGGGCCTAGTAAGAAATAGGCCTATCTGCCCCAAGGAGGGCAGAAAATACCTTTAGTAGTGTGTCGCCAGGGGGAGCGACCCTTACCCAAGGGCCCACCCCCAGACAAAAAACAAACCACACACATACACTATCCCTGGTGCCTACGTGGCTTCTGCCTCCTTGGGGGCAGATGGGCCTAAAAACAATAGGCCCATCTGGCCCCAAGGGGGGCAGAAATGGCCAACAGATCAATGCCCCCCTGGGGGGGGGGTGCCCCTTGCCCAAGGGGACACCCCCCCCCCCACATAAATAAAAATATTTTTTAAAATCCCTGGCATTCTAGTGGTTTCTGCCCCCCTTGGGGGCAGATGAGCCTAAAAATAATAGGCCGATCTGTCCCCAATGGGGGCAGAAATGGCCTTGGTACACGTGCCCTCAAAGGGGGGCGACCCTTGACCAAGGGGTTGTCCCCCCCTCCACTAACACACACACACACTATCCCTGGTGTCTAAGTGGCTTCTGCCCCCCTAGGGGGCAGATCAGCCTAAAAATAATAGGCCGATCTGCCCCCAAGCGGGGCAGAAATGGCCACAAGAAACACGCTCCCAAATGGGAGTGACCCTTACCCAAGGGGCCGCTCCCCAACGCAAAACATTTCACAGTAAATTTTAAAAAAAATCCCTGGCGTCTAGTGGATTCTGCCCCCCTTGGGGGCAGATTGGCCTAAAAATATTCGGCCGATCTGCTTCCAAGGGGGGCAGAAATGGCCAGTCAAACATGCCCCCAAATGGGAGCGACCCTTGCCCAAGGGGCCGCTCCCCAACGCGTAAACATTTCACAAAATAAAAAATAAAAAAAATCCCTGGCGTCGAGTGGGCATTCCTGCTGCCCGATCGCAATGCGATCGGGCAGCAGGAATGCTCAAAGAGACACCGGGGGGAAGGAAAAGCCTTTCCTTATACCCAGTGCCTCTTTGTCCCAAACCCCCGACCCGCCGGAGGAGAAACTTACCTGTTTCTCTCCTCGCCGCACTGGAAGAAAATGGCGTCCAGTGCGACCGGCAGTGGGTAATGAGGTCAGTGCGGGATCGTGCGCTGACATCATTACGGCGGGGTGGGGGGAGTGTTGGAGGGTGGGGTGGAAGGTCTTCCCCTTCCATCCCTGCCTTGGGGGGTGGGGAGGAACCCCACAGAGGGAGCAATAGCGCTCCCTCCGGGCTCCGGGCTCCGGGCTCCGGGCTCCATGCCGAGGACGTAATGGTTACGTTCTCGGCACAGGAGCACTGTGGGATAAGTGGATAAGAGAAAGGAAAGGGAAGCACTACAAGAATGTCATTTCTGGAAATAGAGGCAAATGGCAACCACATTACCAATGCCACCGAGCTTGATCAAAAAAAAAAAAAAAAATCATCATCAAGTAGATGCTACAAAGTATACTAGTATGCACAACAGGTACGGGAAAATTGTTTTTTTATATGCAAATATGAGCAATTTCTGTGGGAAGTATGGATTTTGCACATATTACGTGTGCTACATAAGTCACAAGAAAAACACAATACATATAAGAAAGCATGCAAGATACTACTTACTGGCTAGTTATGACTCCTAATTTTGCTGTCGGCCTTTATTCTGTTTCTTGACCCTTCTACTAGTCTTACACTTTTTTACCCTTGCTTTCCTTACATATGGCTGCTTCTTTTGTTCTTGTGTTTTTTGCATTTTTATATTTAGTTGGTGATTATGTTTTGTCAGCAGCATGGCATAACATGGCCAGGGTGAGGACTCTTGTCATTTTTCCACCAACCAGCAAGACATGTTCCCTAAAGACAAAATTGATGCACTAACTTTTTAGGTCTCATCTGCAAACGGTTCATGCTCTGTCGCTGTGAACGCTATTGTTTACTATAAAGGGTGGTGAGCCCACTGATTGCTTATCAATCTCTGACATCATTGTCACTCTTTTTTGCTGCCTCCTCGTTGGATAATTCCTGTCAGGCATCACTCCCTTTTCTGTCTGTGGAGCACAGGCCAAGCACAAACTGATTCATCTCAATTACTGTCCGCCTGATGATCACTCTGGGATTGAGATACTATTTATTCTTCCGCTCCAAACCCCTTGGCATGGCTTCTTCCTCTTCCGAACCCACCCATTCTCAGTGTTGCTTCTTCCCTTCACACTCCCCCACCCAAACATCAGAATGAGGTGTGATAGAGCTCCCCAATTTTAAACTCTGGAGTATCACTGGTTGAAACCTCCAACAGTCTGTTTTGTTTGTCTCTTCTCACAAGGTGATTGTTACTATCGTTCTCTATCATAACTGAGTACTTCACACATCTGCTACCCCTGTTTGGAATAGGCTTTAAGCATTTGTAGCTTCACTACATTGCCACCACCTTGCTCCCTCTCTTTTATCCTCAACCGGTATGATATATGTTACTCCCTCACCCACTAGCACCACTTTCTCTGAAACACATTTATTTGCAAACAAGCCATTTCTTGCAGAAGTATTGTGCATACTAACAAAACAAGATCCTGCATTGCCTCAAAGGAATTAAATGTTTATAAAGATTGTATGTCAAAATAATTGATAACATATTGCATTATAACTGAATTTATATAGCATGAGGCTTTGAAGTATTATAGGTCAGTTTAGTGGCAACTGAGGCAACTCCATTTCTCACCAATCCACACCACACAATGCCAATCCACTCCACACATTGTCACTACACCCCAGGCTAATCCACACATACAATGCCACTTCCCTCCGCACAATGCCACTTCACTCCACATCATGCCATACAATGTCACCTCAGTCCATGCTGCACTGCACCACCCCACATTGCCACTTCACTCCACTCCCTGCCACACATTGCAACTCTACTCTACACCACAAAATGCAGCCCACTCTATGCCACACAATGCCACTCCACTCCACACCACACAATTCTACGTCACTGCACTCCACATATTGGTACTCTGTTCCACTCCACTCCACTGCATGCCACACAATGCCATTCCACTCCACGTCATGCCAAACAATCCCACTCTGCTCCACTTCATTCCATTGCACTTGACGCCACACAATGCCACTCCACACCACAAAATGCCACTTCACTCCATGCCACACAATCCCACTCCACTCCACTCAATGCCACTCTACTTCACATCACACACTGCCACTCCACTCCACTATAGTCCACACAACACAATGCCACTTCACTCCACGTCACTCAATGCCACTCCATGCCATGCCACTCAGTGCCACTCCACACTACACAATGCCACTTCACTCCGTGCCACACAGTGCCACTCCAGTCCACTCCACTCCACTCCATTCATGTAACACAATGTCACTTCACTCCAAGCAACACATTTCAACTCCACCCCACTCCACTCAGTGCCACTCCATGCCACACAATGCCACTCCACTCCACACAGTGCCACTCCACTCCACACTACATAATGTCACTACACTCCTTTCCACACAATGTCACTCACCTCCATTCAGTGCCACTCCACTCAATGCCACTCCATTTAATGCCACTCCACACCACTGCATGCCACACAGTGCCACTCCACTCAATGCCACACAATGCCACTCCACTCCAGTCCACTCAATGTCACTTCACTCCACTCACTTCAATGCCACTCCAGTCCACTCAATTGGAATTGTATTCATATAGCACTTCTAACCCTTGACAGGGCACTTTATGGCATGTCACTCTATTCTACTCCACTCCAATCAATGCCACTCTACTCCACTCCATGCTGCATAGTGCCACTCCACTCCTGTTGATTCAATGCTACTTGACCCATACAGTCTGACTGCTCTCCACTCCACTCCTTACAATACCACTCCACTCCTCGTCACACAACACCACATCACTCCATGCCACACAGTGCCACTCCACTCCTCACCACTCCACTCCTCACCACTCAATGCTACTTCACTCCACACCACACAATGCCATTTCACTCCATGCCACACAATGCCACTCCACACAATGCAATTCCACTCTTTGCCATCCAAGACACTCCAATCCGCTCCACATCATGCCACTCCACTTCAGTCTGGTAAAGCCAATAGATCTCACCTAGGTGAGACCTTTTTGGCTTTGTCTATGCATGTCTTATGTAAAAACACCTCCCCTATATGTTAAATGGCTGGCATGGGAACTATTACCGTCTTCCAGGCAGGTGTGTCTAGGTGGGTTGTGATTGCTGGTGCACACAGGGCAAAGTTGGCATTTCAGGCTCAAAATGCCAGATCAAGAAATTTCTGGCAGACATTGTTAGATGGAAGGGGACCTCTTGCAGCATCTCTGCTTGCAAATGGATACACTAGGAAGACCTTCCACGGCATGTTTCTGCAATAGTTGATAGTGTGTGAAATGGCTTCAAAATTCCAATTTTGTTTTCAAACTATTGGTAGCTTTGCACATGTGGTGAAGCCAAAAAAATTAAAAAGAGGTAGAAAGAAGCATTTGCAAAGCAATAGGTCTCACATTTGCTCAAGTTAGAGGCTATTAGCGTTGTAAATTCATAACCAGACTTTTTATGCCACATAACCTGAAAATGAAAAGTAAAACAGTTTCACAGAAGGGAGCCGACGGCCACTATGATCGTGAATGAAACACACAAAAGTAAACAGAAGTTCTCTCACAGTCAAATGTATCGGCAAAAGTGCAATAATCCATGTAACAGGCAAAAGTGCAATTATCCATGTAATAGGGTCAAAGTCCTGCAAAGTGGTTGACTACTGCACAGCGAGATCACGCTGCATAAGAAATAAAAACAAAAAGTAGTCTAGGAGCCATGCGGAAAACACAGAGCCTTGTATGTTTTCAGTAGCTTACTGGTGCTCTCGAGGAGGGCTAAACACCGGAAAAGGCATGACGTATGCATGCCGTTCACTAATGAAATCAAGCGAATTTTAAATTCAAGCCCACGAACCAACCAAACTCAGGGGCGTGATTTGGGCATGGTTAAAACCCCACAGAGAGATCACAACAGGGACCAGAGTGCTTGCATGAGTGAGTTTGCCAGTGCTCCCACTGCCATCCATGGCTGCAACTGTGAAGCTCGGCTATCACCAGCTGCGGCTCACAGTCTTCATGTTATGTTTTTCACCTGTCAATCTACTAATTTTACTAAACAGTTCCCCGAATCCCCATGTTCCAACGTGGGATTTCATTCTATAGTGATATTATATGGAATGTTGTGAAGTGAAACATTGTCTCTATTGTAGTGTGGACATGTGTTAATGAAGAGCCACGTATTGTTTGTGATGGTGTGTGAGAACCTAAATATATGAAGAAGAGAGGAGGGGTAATATCTGTAAAGAGAAGGAGCTACTCGTAGAATAACAATAAGGTAAGGGGTGTGGGATGGGTACGTTTTAGGATCTGAATCATCAAATTTGCGTTACTTTAAACTTTTTTAATTTAGACTTTATGTGGGTGGTACTAAGCAAGTTTGTAATATTAATCACTGCCTTTTTACCTATTCCTCCTTTGTGGATGACCACAGCCTGTTATTTGGGAAGGTGCTGTACGTATACAAATGGTGTGTTACCCTTATTCACAGAAGGTGTGATACCCTCATTAATTCATAAATTCATAATTATTAATCAATATAATAATTTACCTTCAGCTTTAGTCTTTTTTTTGCAGAACCCATCATTCATTTCGGTGGTATGTGCACTTGATGTGCAACTTTACTTTTTTTCACAGTTTGCCAATTTTGCTAAGTTGTGCAGCTATGCACTTTACAAAAGTAAAAGAGGCAGCACAGGTGCCCGCAAGATGACGTCAATTTTCGTGCTGCCACTGAGAGTTGCATGAAAGCTAGTCATCACTAGAAGTGACTCACATTCTTCCGTTGTGTGGGCTGCGTGACTATGAGCTGTGTACTTCCAATTGCGATGATGTAGGCAGTATTCTAGCATTATGAAGCTAAGGGATATGAAGTGTGCTACTGGTTTTACACTTGTGGAGGTAGCTCGGCTTCTGCAGGCAGACTGCCAAAAGGAAAAACAATTTCGTGCAGACCCATGTCCAGCTGTGGTATTTTAGCCTACAGAGATACAGGTTGATAGTGACGTAATTTCAGGAATTTTGTGTAACAAACATAAAATTCCTTAAAGTATGCAAAATACGCGCTGTAACTAAACATTTGCTAATTCCTAAATTGTGTTTGACCCATAGTAGCAGGTTCAAATGCTGGCAGGTCTACTCAGCCTTTCATTCTTCTGGGCTTGATAAAATAATTACCATTATGTTGGATGATGATATACATCCATTATCTGTCACAGATAGCCAGGTATACAAGAGGTGAATGAATGTGTGCTCCACAAACCACCTCGTATATGTTTCCCAGTATTCATCATGTGATGCAGTGGCGTTTCAAAGGTAGGTATTACCTCTCGTTCTTTGCAGTTCTGCCAATTACCACGCATAAGGAAATAGACGAACATATTTTACTGCTGGTGTTAGCATCACCGCTCTAAAATGAGTTAGTCCCGAATACTGTAGCCCCTGGGAAAACCACTGCGAGACGCCTCATAATATAACAAAACCAACCACAGCCAGCGTGTTTTCTACTGCCAAAGCTACACTGAAAGCACACATATACAACTTTTGCCCTACTGCAAAAATAAGTAGCAGTGGCCCTCCAATGATCATCTGGCGTCACTGCAGAACAGAAACAACAGGCAGTTCTGCAATCAGTAGGCCTGCGATGATTGGCCCAACCTGTGACAGAATTTTAACTTGTTTTCCTGTTACAGTGCTCGCCCACTCAAAAGGCACTGCTCACCCCTCACAGTGTGCTCTCTATAGTTATGATGCAGGCGGGCACAGATTAAAGATGGCACTGCCGGCCTGCACTTAGAAGCACATGTCATAACAGCGAGAGACAGTGACCAAGGAGGTCAAACAGCAGACTTGCCTGGTATGCCCTGGGAATGAAACCTCAGCACTGCCTGCAGTGCAGTCCAACACACTGGGTTTGACTACCCACTCTGCAGTCTTACCCTGGCAGCAATTTCAGATCACCACAAGTGAGTCCAGCACAGCTGATCACCCAACAAACTTGAGGGCATTGCCAGGCCGGGGGAGCGGGGAGTTAAAGATTAAGCTGGAAGAACAAGACATTGTTTTCAGTTACTATTTAGGGTTTTCTTCACGTTCAGGTGACAACATAGAAAACAAGCATTTGCAATGCAACAGGTCTTGCATTTCCTCGAGTTAGAGCTATTAGCGTTGTAGATTCCTAACTGGACTTTTCTTGCCATATAAATTGAAAATTAAAAGTAAAACTGTTTATATAAGCGAGCCGATTCAAAGTGCCACAGCCGCCATGAGCGCTAAGGAGAGACACAAAAGGAAAAACAAGTTCGCTCGCAGTCAAACGAATCGGCAAACGTGCAATTATCCTGTAAGAGAAGGTAACAAAACTACCCCAAGGAGGGACAAACGTAAAACATTTACCAATCACATCAAGGGATTTCAGAAAGGCAAGCCACGAATCAGTGAAAGTGATGGGTGTGGTTAAAAGCCAACAGAATATTTACAACAGGTCAAAGAGCGCTTGTGCGCTCAACCTAAAAATTGTGCTATCCCACCATGTCAGGTACTGATGAAGGAACAGTTATACACTGCCTAATAAACTGACCTAAAGAATGAGCTAAGGGTTCTGCTGGACAGATCAGAATTAATGTTCCATTTATCAAGGGCAGGTAGAGCACATTCCAAGCCCATGGCACCACTTTAATCTCTCTAGTGCAAGAAATAGGACCGGGGGAAATGTTAATGCCAGGAGAATATCCAAAAAGGTCCATATCAGGTTCCTGAGTCAAGAGTATCATGTTAATATTATAATCAATGTCTTAGCAAACTAAGTCCTGCACCCAGATCCTACAATTTTAATAGGGACAGGAGATCTTTCTTATGTCACAAGTAACTAATATGTATCGCAAGATGGGGTATGTTACCTTTTTAAAGATTACCTACACGTCATTTAGCATTCTACAACCATAGCCAAGTTCAGAGTTATAAGTACACACTAGTGTAAGAGAACTTTAGGTAAAGGTACAATGATGATGTCATGAAATTAACTTTAGTTTGGTCGATGTTTTATTTAATTGTCTACTATGGTACTCTTTGTAAAGGTTTATATAATCATGCAAATAAAGTTTTTCATACTTTCATAAAAAAAGTCCTGCTATAAAGACTGAGGACAGAAGAAGCACAGGTAACCCTCACCCCTACGGCCGACAGGACCTAACAACAACCAAAGCCAGTACAAAACAACAGCGTATTGAAGACAAGCCCAATAGTCATTCCAACCAGCTGCGTGGGCTATGACCCCATCTCCCCACACGTTGAGTAACACAGACCATCACCATGGCTGTCTTATGTGATATTCATGCCTACAGAGAGCACCAGGCATCCTTTTATGTAGGGCAGTCCATGTATACAGAATATATTCTTATTTCGCCAACAGTTTTTCTACAGATTTTACAAATCTCCCACCGATGCTTGGATAGTTTCAAGATTTCACGCAGATGTTTTTGTTATGTCTCGGGCTCAGGTGAGAAGCTACGAGAGAAGAAAGATTCTTAGCTCACAAAAATATCCCTGCATAACGGATCATCTTCTGTCTCCATCTCAGGTCTCTTACCGAAACAGCTGTATTTAAACCTTAGATATGGGGCCTTAGCAATCTATAGCTTCTCAGGTAAATGAGGGAATAAGACCCATGTGTGTACCTTAGGTCTTTCATGTAAATTGGAGCCAGAAACTGTGCACCACTGACTTTACTCTTGCAAGGCCTACTTGGCCCCATGTAAGAAAAACATTAAACCTGTGTGCAGGAGGCTGGACTGAAGACAGAACAAAAGCATGCTAAGAAACCTAAGTGTTCCAATCGTCTTCCCTAGTGGCAAGTAGGTTATCAGGGTCAATCGCACCTGTGGTGGGTGTTTTTCCTTCATCAGCTGCACTATACAATTAAATGTGGCTGGATTAGCACTCTACAAGGCCTGAACTGTGGAATTGTATGTGACACCTCCTGACCATCGTTGCAATTTTCGGAATTTTGTCTGTAGAGGCATATTTTAAGTTTCCATTCTCAGAGTGTGGATTTAACATTTATGTGTTTTTAAACTTTTAATTGACTGTGCACTTTTGTAGTCATATGGAGGCTCTCCACTTCACAATTTTGCACGTTTCAACGAATTATTTTTAGCCCAATCTGTGAATGTATGTGATTATATGTATTTATTTGTTTTGCTGTTTTATGGACATGAATCCGAAATAAACAGATTTGGATTGGAGAAAACAAAGCCCAAGAGGTGGAACAACTGTGACAGCTCCTCGCTGCGGCTAGAGAAGCAGGCTGGCATGCACTGAGAGGTGGTTTAATGTAAAGATAGCTCAGTGGGTGCAGGCTGGGCACATCAGGAAGTTTGTGAAAGGAAGGTGCAAAGTAGGGGGGGGCGGATCTGGAGCAAGGTGGTGAGAGTGCCCCGACCCTGGCATCGGAGCTGAGAGATGTGATGAGTGATTCTCAGACTGACTGTACTCTGGGGGCTCAGGGGACATTACATTGTGATGCACACACGCAATAGCTACATATTCAATAAGTTTGGTTGCTATACATCCCGAAAAGTACAAAATAAACACGGCGGTGCACTTAGAGGCCTTGACTATGTTTGGCACTTTCATCTCAGAAACAAACAGGTTTCTGCAGAGTTGGTTTTAACTTCAGGGTGGAGCTGTTTTTCCCACCGCAGTTCGGTAACAGGTGCGCACGTTTTCACATACTTTTGCGCGGGTTTGTACCTGCTTCTGTAGTCAGGACTAGCATGCCCGAGAGTAGAACACTGAGAGCAGAACACCCGAGAGTAGAACACCTGAGAGCAGAACACCCAAGAGTAGCGTGCCCGAGAGTAGCGTACCCGAGAGCAGAATACTTGAGAGCAGAACACCCGAAAGAAGAACACCTGAGAGTAGCGTACCCGAGAGCAGAATACCCGAGAGATTCCAGCCCCAGAAAGAATGCCGCTGCTCGGGACTGAGATGGAAATAGGCTCAGGTTACAGCTCTGCCGCTTACTACTGACTTTCAGAGGTGTCTGAGGGCCCCTCGCGTACTTCTCCCCTCCCACAGGCGTCTCTGGGGGTCCCCACAAGTGTGCAAGCACCCCGGTGCGGGAAGGAGGGGGCAAAGATCACACAGGATGTGCAGAGAAGGGCGCCGAGGTGCAAGACTTTAGAAAACTACTGTGTCTAAACAAGTCTCTTTAGGAATAAACTGACACCCTAAAAGAGGAGTGTTTAATTTGTGCAGGCGCTGCGCGCACCAGTACTCATTCCTGGCGTCCGGCACGTGTTTTGCATTATGTGAAGTTTGCCCTACACCTAGAGAGAGACAGAAAATGAAGAAAGGAGGCAGAAATCGAAAGGGGAAGAGGTGTCAAATTAAGACAAGCATTTACAATGCCACTGATCTCGCGTTTGCTCATGTTAGAGCTGATCGCGTTGTAAACTCCTAACCTGACTTTTCACCTATCGGGCAAAAGTGCATTTATGTACATAACCCGAAAAAGTGAAATTAACTATGTAAAGCACTCAACTTCTGCCAAGCAAGATCGCGCTCGTAAATTAGAGAAAAAGAAGTCCACGAGCCCAATGGAAAACAGCGAGCCTCGCATGTTTTCTGTACTTGGTCGCTGCGCTCGAGGAGGGATAGCCACCGGAAAAGGCATGACGTATGTGTACCTTAGACTAATGAAAGCAAGCAGATTTTATTAGGCAAGCCCACGAACCAATAAAAAACACTGAAGTGAAGTTGACAAGGCTCTGAGCCCTTTTCTAAATACAAAAGCGTCTCGCTGCGATACGCATGCGCGAGCGCATGCAACGCAGGCTCGACCCTCATAAAGGTCCATGGCACACTTAAAATATGAGATAAAGCAAGGTAAAGTAATCGGTAGGAAACACATTCATTTGCATTATGAAACCTTTTTGATTAATCCAACCACTGCAGGCGTCTGTGAGTGTAACCAGACATTAAAGGAATATAATCGGGGTTGGCTCAGGGGTATGGGGGGTGGTTGGGTAGTAGAGGAGGCCGTTACCGGCTCGTGTATCTATAGTGCTACGAGGCCCCAGCCTACGACGGAATTCACAGTGAATATTCAAATCATCATTTTCACAAGTATAAGATGTCACTCGAAAGGTACCACATTTTTTTGTGGAATGTCACTGATAAGTACAATGAAACAAGAGAAATGTCACGCATTAACAATCTGAATACTTGGCAGCTATGTCCCTGTAGAACCTTTTCTTTGAGAAAGGTAGATAGGGGCGTCCCCTTCCTGACACACCTTAATGGCTGTAAATAACTAGATTGCAACAAGCTGAGGCAAGACAAGGGGGGTCATGAATGACAGAAGCACCGCCAACAGGCTGGCGGTGCTTCCAAGCCCATTCTGACCGCGGCAGTAAAGCTGCGGTCAGAAAACCGGGGCCGGCGGTTTCCCGCCGTTTTTGCCCCGGCTGGGCGAATCCGCCAGGGCAGCGCTGCAAGCAGCGCTGCCCTGGGGATTCTGACCCCCTTACCGCCAGCCTGTTTCTGGCGGTTTTCACCGCCAGGAAGAGGCTGGCGGTAAGGGGTGTCCAGGGGCCCCCTAACAGGGCCCCATGAAGCTTTTCACTGTCTGCTTAGCAGACAGTGAAAAGCGCGACGGGTGCAACTGCACCCGTCGCACCGCCGCAACACAGCCGGCTCCATTCGGAGCCGGCTCCTGTGTTGCGGCCCCCATTCCCGCTGGGCCAGCCGGCGCTAACTTGGTTAGCGCCCGCCGGACCAGCGGGAATGTCGGAATACCGGCAGCGGTCTTTTGGCCGCATGGCGGCCGATTGGCGGTTCCCGCCTGGCGGGCGGCTACCGCCGCCCACCAGAGTTGGAATGAGGGCCAAGGTGCCAAAAAATGAGGGATTGGCTTTTATCAAAGGAGATACCAATTGCACTTTGAGAGAGGAAAGATTCTTTAGGCAAAAAACACAACTGCCTCCAACAAAAATAGTACAAGGATAGAATGATCATGCACAGACACAGGAAGAAACAAAACGATGTGTTCCACATAAGCACTTCCCTCTGTGACCCAGACGGGCTCCCTCACTATCTTGTACTTGGAGCATCTTGTTAGGCTTCATAATAACTTTGGGAGGAGGTTTAGCCAGCAGCTGTCACAAGACGTCCTCAACTAAGCAGGAAGAGTGGAGCATTCTTTAGCTAACCTTGTGGATTCTACAAGGTGCCACCACCATGCCTCAACAAACCACAAGCAACAATTCACCCAGAGACCTTCAGCAGGTAAGCTTGCATCTGTGCCAAATCTGCCCTTAGTAGGGATGCATAGCAGTCCTTGCAGTATGCCAGCAGTGGGTGGGAGAAATTATACTGGCTGAAGGGGTATATATTCACTTGCTTTCATGTTCTGAGGCGTTCGTCCCTCTGTGCCACACCTGCCATCTCATCCCAAAGTGATGGAGTGTAGTCAGTCAGATATTTGATGGTGAATGAGAAGTGACAGACTGTCCTAACTCTATCACCCATTCCAATGTAGAACTGATATATGACTAATTGTAAACAGGTGGGCCTTTCAGATGTGATCCTGATATATGAATTCATCCAGGCCTACTAATCGTCAGTAAAATGGGGCTGTCACTTACCCATTCTACAGGCCTTTTAAGGTGATACTGGCATGTCCCTGACTATTTCCCAGTCCTGCCATACTGACAATGATAAGGTTGAGGTGTGATTGACTCTGCTTTACGTCTGATCTCTCTCAGAGAAGATTCAAACGGTAATTACAGCTCTGCCAAATTACCATATCTTATGTATGATACCTTCAGACATCCGGGAATTTTAATAAGGAGCACTCTGCCTTCACTAACTCGTTTTATTAAATCATCTTTATATCGTTTTGTAACATTACATTGCATGGATACACAATAAATGTATAGGATTGATCACATTACATCCAACACCTCGTTGCAACTTGTAGACACAGGATGGTACCACTCTGCCTTCCGTAACCCATACTACTTTTTTTCACTATACTACTTTTTTTCTAAATAGGTGTGGACTCCAATGTCTTAGCATATGAAACACTATTTGCTAATAAGTCAGAAATTACTGCAGGTGTAAAACTTAACACTGGGTCACAAAGCAGATTTGTGACTGGTTGCTCTTCAGTCATACCAACCTTTCAGAGACAGTGTGAGGAAAGGTCATGAAGGTGATAAATACAAACTATGTTATTAGACATGTCTTTCAATGGTCTGTAAATTCAAAAGTTACTAAAAGTATATAAAAAAGGTATAAATTTCAACTTTTAACTTCCATTTTCAGATTTTGCTCCATAGAGTGATTTGATTCCTACTCAGCTTTCCAAAAGATAAACAAAGGTAATCGGCATTTTCCATCTATGCACACAGGATATGGAAAAATATCCTCATACCCTTCAGTACTACCCCAAACTTTCTCCAGTTCAGGAAAGGTTTGAAGTCATACCATTGTAAAGCGCACTATATCACAACACCGTAAAAGTATACAAACCAGCTACTTCTCCATTCACTCGTCGTCTGTCTCTTTGCCTTTAACCGTATGCAGAACTCTGCTGCCTTCTGGCTTGGTTTGCGCTATACAAATACCACACAAAAAGCAACTAAAAATACTGAAGAGGTCAAAAGTTAAGAACCAGAGGACATATTGAGAAAGAAGTGTGTAGTATTCCCAAGTTGAAAGTAAGTTTATATTGATTCTTGTGTGGTTATGCCAGTAGTCTTTCTACCCTTTGCATATTTTGTATGTCATATTGGGAAGAGGTTCGGTTTTGGAATGCATCAACATGGGGATTGTTAGACTTTTCATCCTTGGCGTGGTTTCCCTTAACTTTTTGCCTCTGTTTCCCAGGTTGTTGATGTGTGCTGGACTCTGTTTTGCTGTTTTTGTTACTCTGGGCACTTAACCAGTGCTAAAGTACAAGTGCTCCTATACAAAATGTGTAGGTAATTGGCTTGCCCATGATTGGAATATTTGGTTTACTAGTAAGTCCCTAGTAAAGTGCACTAGAGGTGCCCAGGGCCTGTAAATGAAATGCTAGTAGTGGGCCTGCAGCACTGGTTGTGCCACCCACAGAAGTAGCTCTGTAATCATGTCTCAGACCTGCCACTGCAGTGTCTGTGTGTGCAGTTTTAAACTGTAAATTCAACTTGGCAAGTGTACTCACTTGCCAGGCCTAAACCTTCCCTTTTCTTACATGTAAGGCACCCCTAAGGTAGGCCCTAGGTAGCCCCAAGGGCAGGATGCAGTGTATGGTTTAGGTAGGACATATTGGCCCTCATTACAACCCTGGCAGTCTGTGATAAAGTGGCGGTAATACCGCCAACAGGCCAGCGGTAACAAAAATGGAATAATGACCACAGCAGAAACCGCCAACACAGACAGCCACTTTAACACACCTACCTCCACGGCTGTAGCAACAAGCACCGCGGCGGTAACTGCCAACAGCCAGGCAGAAGACAAGGTTATGCCCACTGTATTATGCGACACCAATCCGCCAGCTTTTCTGGGGCGGTACCAACGCCATCAAAAGCACGGTAGAAACAGTACACAGAAGGGAAACAACTCACCTCTGGACACTCAAGGAAGAACCACGACGCCATGGAGCCCAAACTATAGGTGTTACCCATGCTGGTTTACCCCCTCATACACCAGGAATACCAACGGCGGCAAAGACGACCATGGTGAATACCACCCCTAGCACACAAGAGATTGGGGAGGAAAAAGGGAGTGACACACACACGCAACATACACACAAACAGATTCAACAACAGTACATATCCACCCCGTATCCACTCAGGAATAAAGCAAGGACAAAAGGAAGTGATTAAAGAAAGTGTACTAATATAAAGTTCTAGAACTACGTCCTCAGAGCACAAAACAGTATCTACAGTATATACAAATGGAGGGACACTTCCCAGTCCATAATGTCCTTGGGCCACAGGGCCATATCACATAGGCCAAGGCCCCACTTGACTCCTGTCTCAATACGGAGCGAACACTGCTGGGGCATCAGATCAAAAATACACAGGCACCACAGAGGGAAGGGGAATGGGGGGGCACCTCAGCCGGAAGATGGTACAATGCCACTGCTCCTGGAGGAGGCCATATGCCCATCACTCTGTCTAGTGGGTGGTCTGCTCAATGCTCAGTCCTGGGGAGTGCAAAGCCACAGTCTCTCTAGTGGGTTGGTTGCCCACTGCTCAGTCCTGGGGAGTCCAAAGCCACAGTCTCTCTAGTGGGTGGTTTGCCCATTGCTCGGCCCTGGGGAGTGCAAAGCCACAGTCTCTCTAGTGGGTGGGTTGCCCACTGCTCGGTCCTGGGGAGTGCAAAAGCCACAGTCTCTCCAGTGGATGGCTTCTCCACTGGTTCTGGAGGAGGCTTTGTGCCCAGTGTGCTTCATCCTGGCAAGGAGGGGGTGAGTGGATGCCTTCTTCCACTGGTTCTGGAGGGGGCTTTGTGCCCTGTGATGCAGATCTTGGGGAGTGCAAGGTCACAGTCTCTCACCTGGGTGTCACACCTACAGGATTTGCAGGGGCCAGGACGCATTACAGCCAATGGAGGCTTGACTATAGACTGCCCGCCGGCAGTGACGCCTGCTCAGTGGTGGTAGTGGCAGTGCTGGAGGAGGTGCTGCCGGTGGTGGAGGGAGGCTCCAGCCCTTCCCCTGCAGCCTCGGATGGCTTCCCACTGGAGCTGCTGCTGGCAGTGCTGCTGGTGGTGGTGCAGGTGGCGGTGCTGCAGGTGATGGTGGAGGCTCCAGGCCATCCCCTGCAGCTTTGGATGGCTGAAGTGCCATGGCTTGTGTTGTTTGCTCAAATGCTGCTCCAGCACCAGGCTCCATATCCATCCTGCCTGTGGCTGTCATTGCCCTTGGCAGCTGCTGATCCCTTCTTGCCCTTGGCAGCTGGTGGCCCCTTCTTGCCTTTGCCAGCTGGTGGTGCCTCCTTGCGTTTGCCAGCTGGTGGTGCCTCCTTGCCTTTGCCAGCTGGTGATACCTCCTTGTCTTTGCCAACTGATGGTGCCTCCTTGCCTTTGCCAGCTGGTGGTGCCTCCTTGCCTTTGCCAGCTGGTGATGCCTCCTTGCCTTTGCCAGCTGGAGGTGCCTCCTTGCCTTTGCCAGCTGGTGATAGCTCCTTGCCTTTGCCAGCTGGTGATAGCTCCTTGCCTTTGCCAGCTGGTGGTGCCTCCTTGCCTTTGCCAGCTGGTGCTCCCTTTTTGGCTTTGCCAGTTGGTGGTCCCTTTTTGCCCTTGGCAGCTGATGCAGGTACACTGGCTGTGCTGACGGGTGTCTCCTTGGAGCCTCTCATAACTGCAGTGGCTGCAGAAACTACAGTGGCCGTGGACTGGTTGGCTGAGGTGCTAGCCTGGGTCCTGACCACCCTGGGCTGAAGTGAAGGACAGGGGGAAGAGGCAGGGAATAGGTCAAGCGTGAAGAGGAAGAGCTTTTTAGGGACACTGGAGCTGGAAGAGGGTGAAGGTTTGGGAGTGGAGGAAGAGGAAGAGGGAGTGGTGGTAGGAGGTGTCTGACTGCTGTGTTTGGGTGCAGGTGCATGGGCTGGATGCTGTTGTGAGGTGGATGGCTGTTAGGTGTCTGAGTGCTTGCGTTTGTGTACTTTGGGAGGAGGGGGCACAGGCACAATGGGAGAAGACACAGGGCACATGTGCATGGATGTAAGGGTGGTGACTGCCAGTGAGGGGCGTGTAGTGATAGGCGTGATGGGGACGGGGTAGTGGATGAGGATGTAGTGCATGCAGGTGTGAGTGGAGATGCTACTGGGAGGGAGGTGGACAAGGAGGAGGAAGGGGAAACAGTGGAAGCAGTGGATGTTGGTGTGTCTTCATCTGGATGGTGCTTGTTTGAGTGCCCTGTGGGATGAAGTGTGGTGCTTGTGTTTGCCTGAGCCACTTCTGTGTGTTGATTTGGGTGCCTGCTGGTCTGATGGTGTGCTTGGGATAGGCTGGGGTTGAGGGGAATGGGAGTGGGTAGAGGAAGTTGGGGTGGGGAGGCTATAGACAGGAACAATGGCTGCTGTCAGGGAGGAGGCCAGAGCCTGGAATGATCTCTGTTGGGCCTCCGCACCAGAGTGAATGCCCTCCAGGAATGCATTTGTTTGTTGTAAATGCCCTGCCAGACCCTGGATAGCATTCACTATGGTTGACTGCCCAACAGAGATGGATCGCAGGAGGTCAATAGACTCCTTACTGAGGGCAGCAGGGTGACTGGGACAGAGCCTGAGGTGCCTGGGACGAAGGAGATGCCCACCATCCTGGGTGAGCGGGCACGGGAAACACGCTGAGGGGCTGCTGGGAGGGCGGTGCTGGTACGGGGGTGGCAGCTGTACCTGTAGTTGGGATGGCCACAGAGGTGTCCACCACCACCAGGGAGCTTACATCGGAGGAGGTGTCACTGTCTGAACTGTCCCCTCCAGTTTCTGCCGTGGTGCTCCCGTCGCCCTCCGTCCTACTGGTGCCCTCACCGTTGGTGGATTTGGCCTCATGTGCCATGTGGGATGCAGCTCCCTCCGTCGCCGGTGCCTCTGCTCCTCCGCCAGATGATGCTAATGCATAGAAGGACAGGGTGAGAAAACAAAAAGGGGGGAAGAGACAGAGGATACACTTAGTCAATGCCAGCAACAACACCACCGTTGGCGTACACAACACACAGGGAACAGCCCTATGCACTCAGCCATGCACTACCAGTTACAATGCTAGTCACCAGGCCATGGAGTAAAATGCCTAACGCCAATAGCAGCACACCTGAAACCCACAGGACCCTGCCTAGTATTAGATGCCCACTAGCATATTTGGAGCTGGAGTGCATCAGACCCTGCCCAACATGGAATTTAGCCTGCCATCTTCGTCCTGGCCTAGGGGCACACCCAGGCCCACATCCCCCACCCAGATAACGCCCCACTACATGCAATTTTCTGATTTTCAAACTGTACTCACCCCCTTGTGGCTGCTGTGATGCCTTCAAGTTCCCATCCAACTCCGGATAGGTCACTGCCAGTATGCGGAACATCAGGGGGGTCAGGGTTCGATGGGCACCCCTTCTTCGTTGGGAGGCCATCCCCAGCTGGGCCTCCGCCGTCTTCCTTGCCCAGCGGCACAGGTCCTCCCACCGTTTGCGACAGTGGGTGCTCCGCCTGTCAAAGACCCCCAGGGTCTGCACGTCCTTTGCAATGGCACGCCAAATACTCTTTTTCTGATGGGTGCTGACCTGCAGAGAAAGCTACATAGAAAAAGGTATCAGCCATACCGTCCGGCCTGTTACACTCATGGCCCACCGTATCCCTCCCATCCCCTTATGCACAGACATTGACCACCATACATGCAGCACTCTGCCCAGGACCCCTCAGCCACCCCCCTCTTACACGAGGCCCTCACACAGAGCACTCCATGCATTCATGCGCCATGCATTGTACTCACAGTGTACTCACCTGTTGGTCTGGAGGACCATATAGTAAACAGTACTGGGGTAGGACCCCATCCACTAGTCTCTCCAACTCCTCTGAAGTGAAGGCTGGGGCCCTTTCCCCAGACTCTCGAGCCATTGTCGCTTCCAGACACAGGTCACAGCAACACTTGCAGTGTAGGTACTCTCCTGTTGAAGGTCAGATAGCAAGTGATTGAACAGATAGAAAATGTCTGTCACTTGTGCGGCGGTATGTACTGTTACCGCCAGCGTACATCACCATTGGCTACTGAAACCAATAGGGCCCAATGAGAACCAATGAGGAGTTGCACGGCGGTCCTCGACCGCCTCCCGCAACGGCACACAACATCAGTGGAATTACCTCATTTCCACTTGTCCCTCCACACAGGTCAGGCGGCCGTAATTTCAGGAGGGAGCAGGCCATGGCACCTAACTGTGTCACAGCAGACATAGGCACATTTACGGGACTACACATTAACATACTGTTTCTGTCACAACATGAAAGGCATTTTACTCTGAGGATATGTTTGAATATGACAAGCTGCTCACCGTTTTTCACCCTAGAGTTCAACCGCTGAGGATGAATAGGAGATGGAGACATACCCCCGTGTACAGACCCCTGGTGGACCTGGCAGCAATGGAGGACAGGCACATTATCCTGACCTACAGATTTGATAGGGCCACAATCCAAGAGCTGTGTGCCCAACTAAAGCCAGACCTGATCTCAGCAATCTGTCACCCCACTGGGATCCCCCCTCTTGTGCAAGTCCTATCAGTGCTCCATTTCTTGACAAGGGGCTCCTTCCAAGTGACAGTGGCCATGGCATCAGGGATGTCACAGCCTATGTTCTCTAATGTGCTGACCAGAGTGTTGTCTTCCCTGATGAAACACATGCGCAGGTACATCGTTTTCCCCCAGGTGGAGGATTTGGTCACAGTGAAGGCTGACTTCTAAACAATGGGACATATCCCCAACGTCATTGGTGCTATAGATGGTACACATATTGCCTTTGTCCCCCACCCAGGAGAAATGAACAGGTGTACAGAAATTGAAAGAACTTTCACTCTATGAATGTGCAGATAGTGTGCCTGGTGGAACAGTACATCTCCCATGTGAATGCAAAGTATCCTGGGTCTGTGCATGATGCCTATATCCTGAGGAATAGCAGCATCCCATATGTGATGGCGCAACTCCAGAGGCACGGGCTGTGGCTAATAGGTGAGCACATGGTCCCCACCTAGTGTATGTTGGTATATGGGTGTGGGGTTGGCCCTAAGGGTGAGTGTCTGGCTAACAAGTATACCTCGATATTTGCAGGTGACTCTGGTTACCCCAACCTCTCATGGCTACTGACCCCAATGAGGAATGCCAGGACAAGGGCAAAGGAACGTTACAATGAGGCACATGGGCGAACCCATGGGGGTTGTCCTCTGTACAGCTATCTGGTGTCTTGAAACCATGGAACGCACCTTCCCCCGTAGGTCGTTCCACCTCTTCCTGATGCCATCCCTTGTTCTGGGGTGCTGTCCCATGGCATGGACACTGTCCACGATTCTCTGCCATAGCTCCATCGTCCTTGCAATAGATGTCTGCTGCGTCAGTGATCCAAAGAGCTGTGGCTCTACCCAGATGATTTCCTCCACCAAGACCCTTAGCTCCTCCTCTGAGAACCTGGGGTGTCTTTTTGGTGCCATAGGTGTAGTGTGTGTGGTGTGTGTGAGTGTGTGTGGGGTGATGTGTTGGGGTGTGTGCTGTGGGATGCATGGATGGTGTATGGGTGATGGTGTTCTGTGGCTCTGGTTCTCTGGGTGCCACTGGTGTGCCAATCTCTCTGTTGTAAATTTTCTGATAGTCGTAAAGGGTTGTGGGTAATGTGTGTGTGTGTTTTATAGTGGTGTGTGGATGTGGGTGTGGCATGTGTATGTGTGTCAGGTGTGTGTAGTTTGAATTGTCCAATGTAGTGTTGTTTTGCATGTGAATGTGTATTTTGAGCCTGGCGGTATGTACCGCCAATGGTTTACCACCGTTGAATGACCAGCGCAGTCATTCGTGGGTCATAATGCTGTGGGCGTAGTTCTGTTAGCATAACGGTGTGGGTTTTGCTACCACCAGTTTATCACTGACCTTTGGGTTGGCGGACTTGTGTGTGTGTCTGTATAGTGGCGGAAGTCTCAGGGACAGCAAAAACTTCTCTCTGCCAGCACCTGGAGCCTCTGGAGAGACTCTTAGGGGGTGATTCTAACTTCAGCGGGCGGCGGAGGCCGCCCGCCGAAGTTCCCCCACCAAAATACCGCTCCGCGGTCGAAAGACCGCTGAGGGTATTTTGGGATTTGCCCTGGGCTGGCGGGCGGCCGCCAAAAGGCCGCCCGCCAGCCCAGGGCAAATCAACCTTCCTACTAAGATGCCGGCTCAGAATTGAGCCGGCGGAGTGGGAAGGTGCGACGGGTGCAGTTGCACCCGTCGCGTATTTCAGTGTCTGCTAGGCAGACACTGAAATACTTTGTGGGGCCCTCTTACGGGGGCCCCTGCGGCACCCCCTACCGCCATCCTGTTCCTGGCGGGCGAACCGCCAGGAACAGGATGGCGGTAGGGGGTGTCAGAATCCCCCATGGCGGCGCAGCAAGCTGCGCCGCCATGGGGGATTCTAAGGGCAGCGGTAAACCGGCGGGAGACCGCCGGTTTACCCTTTCTGACCGCGGCCAAACCGCCGCGGTCAGAATGCCCTGCGGGGCACCGCCGGTCTGTCGCGGTGCTCCCGCCGACCCTGGCCCCGGCGGTCTGAGACCGCCGGGGTTAGAATGAGGGCCTAAATCTGCCAAATGGTGCCCATCCAGTTCCTGGGGCCCTGAGAAGAGAAGCTTGCAACCCGAGAGTGAGAAATCCACGCACAGACAGCCATGTGGGGAAAGATCGTTGCAACTCTGATCTGCGGCTGAAAAATCGACAAGCCGCTAGCTTTGCGGCTGAAAATCAACGCTCGCCTGCAACACGAAAGGAAGAGCGACACCTGCAGCTGGAGAAACAATGCGCAGCATCGCTGACGGAGGCTGGTGAGGTCGCAAACCGCGATGCGTGGTTGTCGGACCACCGTGCAGCTGAATTTCTGACGCAAACACAGCTGGGTGTGTCAAAACAACACAAAGCCACCCCGGACCCGAGAGTGCTGACCGGATTGACGCATCACTCTCCTGTAGAGAGAAGAAATGACGCACACCGACCGACTAAAGGAGAAACAGCGCAAGGTCTCACTCATGAGTGAAATCGACGCATCGCAAGCCCTTTTTGATGCATACTCGCCAATGCGGGGTATTTTTGATGCACCTAAGGTACATTTTCATGCTAACAGCATTAGCATTGTGTTTAAAAAATACATGAGGAATCTTTTTGTTTTTTAATTGATGACTTGTGTATTGTGGACTTTTGTCGTTTTGGTCTTGTTTTGTTTAGATAAGTATTTTCTATTTTTCTAACCCTGAGTTGTGTCATTTTGTAGTGTTTTCATTAAGTTACTGTGTGTGTTGGTACAAATACTTTACACCTAGCACTCTGAAGGTAAGCTTACTACTCGTGCCAAGCTACCAAGGGGGTAAGCAGGGGTTAGCTAAGAGTGATTCTCTATTACCCTGACTAGAGTGAGGGTCCTTGCTTGGACAGGGGGTAACCTGACTGCCAACCAAAGTCCCCATATCTAACAGGGATTATTTGGGGCGGTTGGAGCTACAGTTGTACGGGCGCTTGGAGTGGACTGGGGTGATATTTATCTACATGTGAATCTTTTAATTAAAGACCACTTACTTCTACATGTGCTTTCGTTCTGCTTGCTTCATGTGAAGACTAGCTGAATCACCCCAGACGAGACCCCACGGACAGCTACAGCAATATCGACCTGAACTGTCGAGTCTCGTCCAAGCACGTCAGGAAATTGATTTTCAACACTAGGTGGTAGGTGCTGTATGGGTCACTCACAACTGCTGTTCCTGATTAATGTGAGTGAGCGCTGCTTTACTGCTAGTCTTTTCCTACTTGGCCTGTGCAATAGGATATGGAAGTTATACTTAAAGGCTACTTCCACTGTTTTTAGAAAATCAATTCAAGGTTGCCGCAGCAACGAGGAGCAACCATTTTAGACACTAGCCTGAACTACATGTTATCATTGCGGCAGCCATCTTAAACCAACACGCATATCGTAACTAGCAGGCACATAACTGTCAATTCTAAACATTGGCAGCCACATGTTAACATAATCTATTATTCAGCCTTATGATTTAAAAAATACATATATATCGAGTGTGCTATGAGTGAATCACAGGTACTTGCACACTTTCATTTGGAAGATATTTGTGTTTAAGGTGAACTTATTTTTTTTTAAAAGAATGTGGAAAACGTCTATTACACCATGCAACATATATAAATAATCCCAGGTGTATGTTTTAAAACGTGAGGGGTATTTCTAACTGACAAAACATTGGAACAGATAGAACAGATATCGACTCTGTGACACTTCATTCCGCTAGAATTTTTTTCTCAAACTACCAGCCACCTTAACCCCTTCGCTGCCAGGCCTTTTCCCCCTCAGGTGCAAGGCCTTTTTTTGGCTATTTGGGGCAGGGCGCGCTTAGGCCCTCATAACTTTTTGTCCACATAAGCTACCCACGCCAAATTTGCATCCTTTTTTTCCAATATCCTAGGGATTCTAGAGGTACCCAGACTTTGCGGCTTCCCCTGAAGGAGACCAAGAATTAGCCAAAATACAGTGAAAATTTCATTTATTTTAAAATAAATGGGGAAAAGGGCTGCAGGAGAAGGCTTATGGTTTTTTCCCTGAAATTGGCATCAACAAAGGATTTGCAGTGCTAAAATCACCAGCTTCCCAGCTTTCAGGAACAGGCAGACTTGAATCAGAAAACCCAATTTCTCAACACAATTTTGACATTTTACTGGGACATACCCCATTTTTATGATTTTTTGTGCTTTGAGCCTCCTTCCAGTTAGTGACAGAAATGGGTGTGAAACCAATGCTGGATCCCAGAAACCTAAACATTTCTGAAACGTAGACGAAATTTTGAATTCAGAAATGGGTAATTTGTGTAGATCCTACAAGGGTTTCCTACAGAAAATAACAACTGAAATAAAAAAATATTGAAATTGAGGTGAAAAAAACAGCCATTTTTCTCTAGGTTTTAATCCTGTAACTTTTTCCTAAAATGTCAGATTTTTTAAATCAATATACTGTTATGTCTGCTGGACTCTTCTGGTTGCGGGGATATATAGGGCTTGTAGGTTCATCAAGAACCCTAGGTACCCAGAGCCAATAAATTAGCTGCACTTTTTAGTGGGTTTTCATTCTATACTGAGTATACAGCAATTCATTTGCTGCAATATAAAGAGTGAAAAATAGGTATCAAGAAAACCTTTGTATTTACAAAATGGGCACAAGATAAGGTGTTGAGGAGCAGTGGTTATTTGCAGATCTCTGAATTCTGGGGTGCCCATACTAGCAAATGAATTACAGGGCATTTCTCAAATAGACGTCTTTTTTACACACTGTCTTATATTTGGAAGGAAAACATGTAGAGAAAGACAAGGGGCAATAACATTTGTTTTGCTACTCTATGTTCCCCCAAGTCTACCAATATAAATGGTACCTCACTTGTGTGGGTAGGCCTAGCGCCCGCAACAGGAACTGCCCGAAAACACAACGTGGACACATCACATTTTTCCACAGAAAACAGAGGAGTTTTTTGCAAAGTGCCTACCTGTGAATTTTGGCCTCTAGCTCAGCCGGCACCTAGGGAAACCTACCAAACCTGTGCATTTTTTAAAACTAGGGGAATCCAAGATGGGGTGACTTGTGGGCCTCTCACCAGGTTCTGTGACCCAGAATCCTTTGCAAACCTCAAAATTTGGCTAAAAAAACACTTTTTCCTCACATTTCAGTGACAGAAAGTTCTGGAATCTGAGAGGAGCCACAAAGTTCCTTCCACCCAGCATTTCCCCTAAGTCTCCCCATAAAAATGGTACCTCACTTGTGTGGGTAGGCCTTGTGCTCGCAACAGGAAATGCCCCAAAACACTATCTGGACACATCAAAATTATCAAATAGAAAACTATCTGTTTTTGCGGGGCGGCACCTGCGTTTTTGGTCCTGGACTCAGCAGCCATCTATGGAAACCTACCAAACCCAGACATTTCTGAAAACTAGACACCCAAGGGAGTCAATGGAGGTATGACTTGCGTGGATACCTCAATGTTTTCTAACCCAGAATCCACAGCAAACCTAAAATGTAGCTAAAAAATCAAATTTTTCCCACATTTCTGTGAGGGATCACCGCACCAGAACAAATTTTCTACCACCTAACATTCCCCTCAGTCTCCCGGTAAAAATGATACCTCACTTGTGTAGGTGGGCCAAGTGTTTTTCACTGGGGAAGAGCCAAAAACACGTCAAAATTGAGGGGGAACCAAAGTGGGTCCAAAAGGGCAGTTTGAAAAAACACATTTTTAGGCTGACAAGTGCAGCAGAAATTTTATCGGTATAGATGAGACAATGCTGGGTGGTAGGAATTTTGTGGAGTCCTGCAGATTCCGGAAGTCTCCAACACAAAAATATGGGAAAAATGTGTGCTTTCCAGCAAAGTTGCAGGTTTGCAGGACATTGTGGGTAAGGAAATGGTGCAGGTGCATGTGAAGCACACCACCCTGGAATCAACTAGATGTGTCTAGGTCTTGTGGATTTTTCTACATGGCAGCATCCCAAATTTAAAAAAAGTGCAGCCCTCACCATTCCAAGTGGGACGTTTTTGAGAGTTACCAAGCTCTCATGGCCCAAATATAAAACAAAACCCCAAAATAATCAAATGTCCTCTTGCTTGCCATGGAATAAGATGTTTTAGTGTGCGGGGGAGAGCTGAACGACTGTTAGCCCCTTCAGTTCGGGTGGGGGCATAACCAGGCCCATACTGTTTGGTAACCACCACCCCACTATTTTCTTGTATTTTTTTTTATTCCCTTGCATCTAGTTGACTTTCTGTCCCCCCCTGGGTGTGGATCCGGGGTAATTGCCCAATCTGCCCACTGGTGAGTAGAACAACTTTGGCCCCATTTATTTGGGGTGGGGGTATGGCCATACCCCCAGCCTCTTATTTTGAAAAAAAAATCTTCCCTGGTTTCTGGTGGGCTTTCTACCCTTGGGGGCAGATGGGCCTTCCAAAAATAGGCCAATCTGCCCCCAAGAGGGGCAGTTATGGCCAACAGTAATGTGCCCCCATGGGGAGCGACCCTTGCCCAAGGGGCTGCCCCACCCAAACAAAACACACACATACACACACACCAATCCATGGTGTCTAGAGGTTTGCCTAACAAAAATAGGCCGATCTTCCCCCAAGCGGGGCAGAAATGGCCTAAATGCAATTTGTCCCCCAGGGGAGCGAGTCTTGTCTAAGGGGCCGCTCCTCATACATAAAAACATAAAGTAAATAAAAATGTATATGTATCCCTAGTGTCTAGAGGTTTCTGCCCCCCGGGGGCAGACCTGCCTAATTATATTAGCCTGATTTGCCCCCCCTGGGGAGTGGCCCTTGCCAAAGGGGCCGCTCCCCTTATGCATTTGTATAAAAAAATAAAAATTCCCTGGTGTCTTTTGGTTTCTGCCCCCGGGGAGGGGCAGAAATGCCTAAAAATAATTTGCCCCTTCCCCCAGGAGTGACCCTTGCCTAAAGTGTCGCTCCCCAAAGATAAAAAATAAAAATAAACAAAAAATATATATCCCTGGTGTCTAGTGCTTTTGTGCCCCCGGGGGGGGGGGGCAAAAATGGCCTAAAAATCATGTGCCCCCCTGGGGAGCGTCTCTTGCCCAAGGGGCTGCTCCCCTTATGTGCAAGTATGAAAAAAATCAATAATGCCTGGTGTCTAGTGGTTTCTTCCCCTCAGGGGCAGATCTCAAGGCCAAATTGCCCCCGGGGGGGCAGAAATGGCCTAATAATAATTTACCCCCCCCCCCGGGATTGACCCTTGCCTAAGGGGCAGCTCCCCAAACATAAAAATAAACAAAAAAAAAATTGTCCCTGGTGTCTAGTGGTTTTCTTCCCCCCCCCGGGGGGCAGATCGGCCTAATAATTTGAGGCCGATCTGCCCCCAGGAGGGGCAGAAATGGCCTAAAAATCATTGGCCCCTTGGGGAGTGGCCCTTGCCCAAGGGGCCGCTCCCCTTATGCGCAAATATGGGAAAAAAACACAATAATCCCTGGTGTCTAGTTGCCCCCGAGAGCGACCCAAGGGGTCGCACCGAAACATAAAAAAATTTAAAAAACAATATATAAAATTAACCATGGGGGCCGAAATGGCCTAGAAATAATTTGCCCCCCCCGAGGAGCACCCCTTGCCCAAGGTGCTGCTCCCCTTATTTCATATAACAACAAAGAAAAAATCTCTGGTGTCTAGGGGCATTTCTGCCTCCTGATCGCATTGCAATCGGGCAGCAGAAATGCTCAGAGAGACATGCCCCCTCCACGTGATCGGAGGAAAAATGCTTTTGCATTGCTTCCAGCACCGGGGGGAAGGCCACTGAAGAGGTCAGCATGCAAAAGCGTGCTGACGTCATCAGACGCCACAGGGTCGTGGGTGGAGGGGAAGCGATTCCCCATCCATCTCTGCCCAGGGGAGGGGGGTGCTCGGCCATCTGGGGGAGTGATAGTGCTCCCCCCAGGGGCCCCAAGCAGGACAAGCTGGTCTCGTCCTCGGCACCGGTTTGAGACCAGCTCGTCCGGGGCCCCGTAGGGGTTAAAGTGTGCAAGGAAGGTTTAAGTTACAATCCATGTTTTAAAATTAATCTGTACTACATAATTAACTACAATACATACATCTTCAAAGACTTGATGTTAACCAAGGATAACAATTAAATTAGTTTTCATGCAAAATAAAGAAATATATTTCTTAACTGTCTCAGGTGCATTTTATACAAGTGCCACTCTTTGTACACAAGAAGACTGTAACACGCTCTAAGTATATTTTGATCAAGTTTGGATTCAACACAAATGCAATCCATAAATCCTCCACTACCGTTCTTAGTTGCACCTGGGGATCCAGCTATACTATGGAAGCAATGGTATGATGGATTTGAAACAGACCTAGGAGCAATTGGAGCATAAAGATTCAGACCTGAAAGAAAGACATTTTTATTGTTGCATTCATTGGGGTTTGAAGGCAAATTAACGTTTATACACCTCCCTGTATTCAAATGGATGATGGGAACGAACTGGATGAATACAAAGAAACATTTAAAAAATAATTACCAGATTTGATGCTCCACCAAGCCTTGTAGTAGCGAGACATACATCTTTTAATAGGGAACAAAAGAATAGTGAGGATATAATACATATATATCTGTTCTAAGGAATCTTTCTTCAAAGTGTCATTTTGAAGCATTTGGAGACCAGCTCATACGTGATCAATTTATTTGTCATTATACTGATAAAGCCATCAAAAGGAAGTTATTATCCACAGAAAATCCATCAGTAGTCAATACGATTAGGGTCGCCAGGAGCACTGAAACAACAATTAAATCTACAAAAGAGATGGAAGACAAACATGTTGATCAAGTTAATGTCACGGTTCTGGGCGGTTCTGTCAGGACTCTGGGCGGAGCACTCCTTGAGGTCACAGAATATCTCCCTGGTGGTAGTGTACGGAAGCAGAAGAGCAGCTAAAGGCAACACTTGGAATGAACAGCTATGGTAAGGCACAGAAACAGGATAGTGAAGGCAGAGCAACCTTAGTGTGAACAAATAGGGAACAAATCAGTAATGGACAACCACACTGGGGTTACCACTAAGATTGTACACAGGTAAGTATCAGAACTTCCCACAGCAACAGGGAACGTTAATGCCTATGTGCAGATTACTATTGCAGATAGTCACCCTGCAAGCCCCATAGAAAGGAGGAAGCAGAAGTGATTCTGTCTCTGGACCCTCAGGGCACAAACAAGGATGGTACTTACATACACAAGACAAGCCCTTGTGAGTCCAGCTGGAGACACAGTGGCAATTCCTGGAAAACAGCAATGGCACACTGTCACAGTTAGGCAGTTAAGACTGCATATAACACTAGACAAAGGATGGGGCAGGAATTGCCTCTGGAAACCAGGAGCCAACCCCAGTACAAAGGAGAACACTTATACTCAGGTGAGGACTGACAGTACACTTACCAGGCACAAGAAACCAAAAGGAAATTACAGAGAGAGAAAGGAGCCTAAGAACTGAAGCTCAAAATATACACAGGGATACAAGGAAATTGTAACAGGCAAGAGACTAACTACGAGAGAACTAGAGGCTGCAGGAATCACAGAGAAAGAGGACAGAAACTAGGGGGCAAGTCTGAGACACAGAGGAGAGGTTACAGGTGCTAAGGAAGAAGCAAAGGAATAAGTACAGAGAAAATAACATCAGGAACAGAAGGAACAAACAAGGGAGCAAAGCAGGAACAGGACTGGAAAACAGGGAACAGGCTCAGGCTGAAGCAAAGCAGGAACAGAACTGGGAAGCAGGGAACAGGCTCTGGCTGAAGCAAGCAGGACCAGGGCTGAGAAACCGGGAGCAAGCTCTGGCTGAAGCAAACAGGAACAAAGCTGAGAAACAGGGAGCAGGTTCTGGCTGAAGCAAGCAGGAACAGGACTAGAATACAATCCAACATGAGGTCTGGTACACAAAGGAAACAAACTACAATGCACAACGAGGACCTTCAAAAAATGGCAGTTTATAAGCAGTTCCAGGCAGCAGCAAGCCAAGGGCGGAGTCACATGGCTGGGCTGCACAAGAGTAATCACAGGTGTGTGCAGTTCCAGTCTCTCACAAGCACTGGAGGAGAGAATCCAGTACAAAGGAACAGGAGGACTATTTCTATAGGAAACAATGGACAGCAGAATCCAGGTCTTACTGACTACCAGGCAGTGCATTATGAGACCTGAAGTCCATGGAAGCAAATGTAGTTCTACAATAGTATACCATATCGACATTGGAAGCAAGCAGGGCTCAGAAAGGGACTCCGGATGCATATTAATGGTGATTACCAGGCTGCAGATAGTCCATTCACAGCGCCCCCCCAGAGATGGGACAACAGAGTCATAACAATTAATGCGGTTCGTCCTAAAGAAAAAACATGAAAAGTGAATAAGACAGGGTTTCAGAACCTGGATAAAACAGAAAAAGTGATTTTTTAATACAAAGGAACGTATGTCTCAGGTGTGGGTATCCATCACATCAGAAAGGGGGGAAAACTTGACCAGCAATGAATGTCCAATGTAGGCTATGGGGGTGATTCTAACCCTGGCGGTCGGTGTTAAAGCGGCAGCCAACCTGCCAACAGGCTGGCGGTCAAAAAAATGGAATTCTGACCCTGGCGGGAACCGCCAACACAGACAGCCACTTTAACACTCCGACCGCCACGGCGGTACAAACAAACAGCGCGGCGGTCACCGCCAACAGCCAGGCGGCAGACAATGTACCGCCCACACTATCACAACTCACCAATCCGCCACCTTTTCCGGGGCGGGAGCACCGCCGATAAAAACACGGCGGAAACAGACTACGAACGGGAAAACGCACACCACTACGCACTCCAGGAGGAAGGAGGACAGCATGGAACCCGAATTAAACATCCTACCTGCTCTCGTCTACCTTCTCATCTACCACGAGTACAAAGTCCGGCGCAGACGACAACGGTGAGTACTGCACCCACGACACACGGGAGGGGGAGGACGAAAGGTTACGGCCACACACATATGCGACCCCCCCCCCAACTATGTACACACCAATGCAGAGCAACAAGTCACAGTGACACCACCCAAACACCCCTGAAAAATGCCATGACATAATCAAATTTGGAATAAATATTTATGTGCCAAAAAGCTCCTGAAAATTATCGTACAACCATGAAAGATATTTCCAAGAAAACAAATGATATACACACCAGTGTATAACTGAAGTAACAAGTCCTGCACATCCTACGAATTCATCATGTCCGTGGGCCAAAGTTTTGAGAAACAAGGGCAAAGCCCACACAGGAGACCTGAGTCCTTTGGAGAGAACACTGCAGGGGCATCAGATGTAAAAACTACAGGCACCTCAGGGGGAAGGGAAGGGGGGGGCACACAGCCACATGAGTCCACGACGCCAGATTCACGAGGAGCCACCATGCCCACTGTACCATCCTGGGGAGTGCAAAGCCACAGTCTCTCAATGTCTCTACAGTGGGTGGGCTGCCCACTGTACCATCCTGGGGAGTGCCAAGCCACAGTCTCTCAATGTCTCTACAGTGGGTGGGCTGCCCACTGTACCATCCTGGGGAGTGCCAAGCCACAGTCTCTCAATGTCTCTACAGTGGGTGGGCTGCCCACTGTATCATCCTGGGGAGTGCAAAGCCACAGTCTCTCAATGTCTCTACAGTGGGTGGGCTGCCCACTGTACCATCCTGGGGAGTGCAAAGCCACAGTCTCTCAATGTCTCTACAGTGGGTGGTCTGCCCACTGTACCATCCTGGGGAGTGCAAAGCCACAGTCCATCAGGTGGATGACAGTCTCCACTGGTCAAGGAGGAGGCATGGTGGGCACAGTGAACCATAAACAGTGCTTGAGACGGCGGTGCCCAGCGGAGCGGTGCTTGAGAAGAAGGGCCCAGCGGAGCGGTGCTTGAGATGGCGGTGCCCAGCGGAGCGGTGCTTGAGATGAAGGGCCCAGCGGAGCGGTGCTTGAGAAGAAGGGCCCAGCGGAGCGGTGCTTGAGACGGCGGTGCCCAGCGGAGCGGTGCTTGAGATGAAGGGCCCAGCGGAGCGGTGCTTGAGAAGAAGGGCCCAGCGGAGCGGTGCTTGAGATGAAGGGCCCAGCGGAGCGGTGCTTGAGACGGCGGTGCCCAGCGGAGCGGTGCTTGAGATGAAGGGCCCAGCGGAGCGGTGCTTGAGACGGCGGTGCCTAGCGGAGCGGTGCTTGAGATGAAGGGCCCAGCGGAGCGGTGCTTGAGATGAAGGGCCCAGCGGAGCGGTGCTTGAGACGGCGGTGCCCAGCGGAGCGGTGCTTGAGATGAAGGGCCCAGCGGAGCGGTGCTTGAGAAGAAGGGCCCAGCGGAGCGGTGCTTGAGACGGCGGTGCCCAGCGGAGCGGTGCTTGAGAGAAAGGGCCCAGCGGAGCGGTGCTTGAGACTGCGGTGCCCAGCGGAGCGGTGCTTGAGATGAAGGGCCCAGCAGAGGGGTGCTTGAGAAGAAGGGCCCAGCGGAGCGGTGCTTGAGACGGCGGTGCCCAGCGGAGCGGTGCTTGAGAAGAAGGGCCCAGCGGAGCGGTGCTTGAGACGGCGGTGCCCAGCGGAGCGGTGCTTGAGATGAAGGGCCCAGCGGAGCGGTGCTTGAGAAGAAGGGCCCAGCGGAGCGGTGCTTGAGATGAAGGGCCCAGCGAAGCGGTGCTTGAGATGAAGGGCCCAGCGGAGCGGTGCTTGAGATGAAGGGCCCAGCGGAGCGGTGCTTGAGATGAAGGGCCCAGCGGAGCGGTGCTTGAGATGAAGGGCCCAGCGGAGCGGTGCTTGAGAAGAAGGGCCCAGCGGAGCGGTCCTTGAGATGGCGGGGCCCTCTTCAGCGGTGCCAATCTTCACGGCGGGGCCCTCTTCAGCGGTGCCTATCTTCACGGCGGGGCCCTCTTCAGCGGTGCTCTTCTGCACGGCGGGCCCTCTTCAGCGGTGCTCTTCTGCACGGCGGGCCCTGTTCAGCGGTGCCTATCTTCACGGCGGGGCCCTGTTCAGCGGTGCTCTTCTGCACGGCGGGCCCTGTTCAGCGGTGCCTATCTTCACGGCGGGGCCCTGTTCAGCGGTGCCTATCTTCACGGCGGGGCCCTGTTCAGCGGTGCTCTTCTGCACCGCGGGCCCTGTTCAGCGGTGCTCTTCTGCACGGCGGGGCCCTCTTCAGCGGCGCTCTTCTGCACGGCGGGCCCTGTTCAGCGGTGCTCTTCTGCACGGCGGGGCCCTGTTCAGCGGTGCTCTTCTCCACGGCGGGGCCCTGTTCAGCAGTGCTCTTCTGCACCGCGGGCCCTGTTCAGCGGTGCTCTTCTCCACGGCGGGGCCCTGTTCAGCGGTGCTCTTCTGCACGGCGGGCCCTGTTCAGCGGTGCTCTTCTGCACGGCGGGCCCTGTTCAGCGGTGCTCTTCTGCACCGCGGGCCCTGTTCAGCGGTGCTCTTCTCCACGGCGGGCCCTGTTCAGCTGTGCTCTTCTCCACGGCGGGCCCTGTTCAGCGGTGCTCTTCTCCACGGCGGGCCCTGTTCAGCGGTGCTCTTCTCCACGGCGGGCCCTGTTCAGCGGTGCCTATCTTCACGGCGGGCCCTGTTCAGTGGTGCCTATCTTCACGGCGGGCCCTGTTCAGCGGTGCCTACCTTCACTGCGGGCCCTGTTCAGCGGTGCTCTTCTGCACGGCGGGCCCTGTTCAGCGGTGCTCTTCTCCACGGCGGGCCCTGTTCAGCGGTGCCTATCTTCACGGCAGGCCCTGTTCAGCGGTGCCTATCTTCACGGCGGGCCCTGTTCAGCGGTGCCTATCTTCACGGCGGGGCCCTGTTCAGCGGTGCTCTTCTGCACCGCGGGCCCTGTTCAGCGGTGCCTATCTTCACGGCGGGGCCCTGTTCAGCAGTGCTCTTCTGCACCGCGGGCCCTGTTCAGCGGTGCTCATCCAGCAGGTCAAGGGAGCCAGACCTGGCCTGTACTCCCTGCTCAGTCGCCCTCGGACCGTGATGTTTCTGGACCCTTCGGGGACGGACTCCTGGCCTCTTTAGTGTCCTCCTTCCCAGCTGGGATGTGACATGTGGGGTCCACCTTCTCCGCGCTCCTGCTGCCCTTCCGCTCCTTTGATGGGGCTCTCGGGCCCTTGCCTCCCCTAGATGGTGTGGCTGGTGAAGTGGCAGCACATTGCTCCTTGGGGGCAGCCCTGTCAGTCCTCGCACAGCGGCCCTTGTTTTTGCGGGTCCTCTTGCCGGGGGGGGCTGGACGTGTCCTTGCTGCTGATCGATGTGTCACTGCTGGCAAAGGGTGGACTCCAGAACCCATGCACAACAGTGACACTCGAAGCTGGGCTGGTGGTGGCTGCGGTGCTCTTGGGACTCTTTGCAGATGGAGGGGGGAGCTCATCGGAGGGAAAGAGGTCAAGATTAGCCAGGAAAAGCTTTTTAGGTCCAAGGTAAAGGGTAGGAGAAGTGGTGATGGGAGTGGAGGAAGAGGATGTGGTTGTAGGAGAGTCAGGTGTGCTGTCATTGGGTGAAGGTGCTGGTGCTGTAGGCTGACGTGAGGTGGATGGCTGTTGGGTGGGTGTCTGCCTGCGTTTGTGTGTCTTGGAAGAGGGGGTGACAGACACAGTGGGAGAGGACACAGGGGACGTGTAAATGGCAGTGGGGGTGGTGACTGCACGAGTGTGGACTGTACTGGAGGGTGAGGTGGTGATGGAAGCACTGGCTGATGTTGGGGTGCATGCAGGTGTGAGTGTAGACGTCACAGGGAGGGAGGAGGGAGACGAGGAGGAGGGGGACACAGAGGTGGTTGTGACTGCTGGAATGTCTGCATCTGGGTGTTGCTTGGGTGAGTGTTTGTGGGATCTGTGGTGCTTGTGTCTGGATGAGCTGCTCTTGGGTGTTGAGGTGTGTGCAGGCTGGTCTGATGGTGTGGATGGGATAGGCTGAGGAACAGGAGACCTAGACAGGCTGGAGGCAGTAAGAAGAGGGAGGCTGGAAACAGGGACAATGGCTGCCGTCAGTGCTGAGGCCAGAGCAGTGAACGCTCGTTGATGGGCAGCCTGACCCGAATGAATGCCCTCCAGGTACGCATTGCTCTGTTGCACCTCCCTTTGCACACCCTGGATGGCATTCAAAAGGGTCGTCTGCCCAACAATGAGCGTCCTCACCAGGTCAATGAGCTCCGCACTGAGGGCAGCAGGGGCAACAGGGGCAGGGGCTGAGGTGCCTGGGGCGAAGGAGACGCGCGCCTTCCTGGGCGAGCGGGCACGGAGCGTAGGCTGAGGGGCTGCTGGGAGGGCGGTGCTGGTGCGCTGGGTGGCGGCTGTACCTGTAGAGGCGGGGGGCCCGGATGTTGCCGCCACCGCTAGGGAGCTCCCATCCGAGGACGTGTCGCTGTCGCTGCTCTCACCAGCGGTCCCCGTCGTGGTGCTCCCCTCGCCCTCCGGATCACTGGTGCCCACGGTGTCTGTTCCTGGGCCCACCGGGGCCTTGTGTCCTGCAGCTCCCTCGTGCTCCGATGCCAAATCTCCTCCGCCTGATGATGCTAATGCACACATGCACAAGAAGATGAAGAGAAAGGGTGGGGGGAGAAAAAAGAAGACCAGGTTGAGTGCATGCAATGTCAACACCGTTGGCGGAGAGGACAGACACAGGAGCCTCATGCACTAAGCCGCGCATTCGGGGTACACTACTCAGTACTACTGACTAGGACAACAGGCCAAGAGACGTCAAACGCGCACATGGGTGATGCTGGACCATCAATGGCTGTACTTGTCACCCTACAGAGGTGGGGGCCGGGGGCACAGGGCCATGCCTAAGGGAGAGGACTACACTACAGAAAGCGCCCTGGCCTAATGTCACCCACAGCCCTCCTCCCCCACCCAGACGCCTCCACTGCGCAGAAAGATAGGAGAATGTGCTGATACTCACCCCCTTGTGTCTGCTGTGATGTCTTAAAGCGCCCATCCAATTCAGGGTAGGCCACCGCCAGGATCCGGGACATCAGGGGGGTCATGGTGCGACTGGCACCCCTCCTAGGTTGGGAGGCCATCCCCAGCAGTGTTTCTGCGGTCTTCCTTGTTCCGCGGCGGATGTCCTCCCACCTCTTGCGGCAGTGGGTGCCCCGTCTGTTGTGGACCCCCAAGTTCCGGACTTCCTTGGCGATGGCACGCCAAATCTCGATCTTCTGATGGGCGCTGACCTATTTGACATGTACAGGGTGGAAAGGAGGAAATCATCAATGACCTGCATGTTAGATGTGATTGCCCCCCCCCCCACCAACTTTGCCATATGGCACATGCTCTCATCGTTGCACTCCTCATTCGCACCCCACCCCACCAACTTACATCCACCCCAATCCACACAGGCATAGCCCATTCCATGTGCACCCGGTGTACTCACTTGTTGGTCTGGAGGACCGTAGAGTAGCGCATACTGGGGGAGGACCCCATCCACGAGCTTCTCCAACTCTTCAGACGTGAAGGCAGGGGCCCTTTCCCCAGTTGCAGCAGCCATTGTCACTTCCAGACCGAGGTCACAGCAGCACTTGCAGTATAGGTCCTCTCCTGTGGATGATCAGGTCTCGAGTGATCAATCAGCTAGGAAATGGCGGTCACGCCCGCGGCGGTGCGTACCGCGGCGGTGCGTACCGCGACCGCCGGCGCACATCGTCATTGGCTCCTGAAACCCATAGGGTTCAATGTTAACCAATGCGGCTTTGCGCCGCGGTCTTCGACCGCCTACCGCCACGGTGTGCCCCGCCAGCGCATTGACCTCACATCCCATTGTCCCACTTCACAGGTCAGGCAGCCGCCATTTCAAGGGCCTACATGGCTTAATTTTGACTGCGACACACAGGCCTAGGCCTTGCATTGCCACACATACACGCCTTTCAACCCATTGCCATTCTTTAACTGTGCAAGCTGTCTGTACGTACCTGTGGTTTGCCTGACTCTGTGCTCCATGTTGTCCTTCCTAGGCACCGTCCGCTGGGACTTGCGAGGAGAAGGACGAATCCTCGCGTGTACCGACCGCTGGTGGACCTGTCGACAATGGAAGAACGCCATATAATACTTCGATACAGACTTGACCGTGCCACTATCCATGAACTGTGTGCCCAGCTGGAGCCAGCCCTGATGTCCCCCATCCGCCAACCCACAGGGATTCCCCCTCTGGTGCAGGTTTTGTCAGTCCTCCATTTTTTGGCAAGTGGGTCATTCCAGACAACAGTGGCCATGTCATCTGGAATGTCTCAGCCTATGTTTTCAAAGATTTTGAGCAGAGTGTTGTCTGCCCTGATGAAACTCATGCGGAGCTACATCATTTTTCCAGAGGAGGGTGACTTGCCTACAGTGAAGGGTGATTTCTATGCCCTTGGACATATCCCCAACATCATTGGTGCCATTGATGGGACCCATGTGGCTTTGGTACCCCCAAAAGACGATGAGCAGGTGTACAGAAACAGAAAAAGTTATCATTCGATGAATGTCCAGGTGGTCTGTTTGGCTGACCAGTACATCTCCCATGTAAATGCCAAGTTCCCAGGGTCAGTGCATGACGCGTATGTTATGCGAAATAGCAGCATCCCCTATGTGATGGAGCAGCTACAGAGACAACGTGTGTGGCTAATAGGTGACTCTGGTTACCCCAACCTGCCTTGGCTACTGACCCCAGTGAGGAATCCCCGGACCAGGGCAGAGGAACGGTACAATGAGGCCCATGGGCGAACTAGGAGGATCATCGAAAGGACCTTTGGCCTCCTGAAGGCCAGGTTTAGGTGCCTGCATATGACAGGGGGATCCCTGATGTACTCACCAAAGAAGGTGTGCCATATCATCGTGGCCTGCTGTATGCTTCACAATCTGGCATTGCGACGTCAGGTTCCTTTCCTGCAGGAGGATGGTGCAGATGGTGGTGTTGAAGCAGCTGTGGAGCCTGCGGAGAGTGAAGAGGAGGAAGACTCAGAGGACGACACAGACAACAGGGACAGAGTAATAGAACAGTATTTCCAGTAGCACACAGGTAATAATCACCCATGCCATTTTACATTTCCTGAAAGCCTCCTGCATCTCAACTTTGTCGATTTCCCCCCAGAACTATAAACATGATGTTTGATTTTCCCTTCCCTTTTCTGTGCTGTATGAGCCACTGCGTGACCTCGGCTTGGTTGGCCCATGGACTAATGCTAAGTTACCTCGGTATGTGTAATTCACAATGTTAAAAATACGTAATTGATATGTAATGTGTCATACATTTGTAAATAAGACAGGCTGAGTCCTGATTGATTTCAGTGCAATGTGTGATTTATTATTAGTGCATAGATATTGGTACATGATAGTGAAACAGTGATGGGTGGGGGTGGAGTAATGTCCATGGCAGAGTCCAGTTCTCAGTCTCACAGGTGCATTGTCCATATGCCTGTGGCAGGATGGAGCAGGGGCAGTTCAAGGTTTGACAGGGTGGCAATGTTGAACAGTGGGAGGACTTCAGGGGGTATGTGATGCTGGCGGGGGTCTTGACATCCTACTCTGTCGTTTTTTTTAATCTCAGGCTCCTTTTGCGGGGTGGTTGTTGTTCAGCAGGAGGTGGGGTTCTGGTGGGCTGTCGTTGTGGTGGGGCCTCCTGTCCACTAGCGCCGGCGGAGGTGGTAGGCTGTTCCTGTTCCTGGCTAGTGACAGGGGCCCTGTGTGATGCCACATGGTCCCGAAACGTGTCCTCTATACGGTTCAGGGCCTGGACTATGCTCCCCATAGCGGTTGAGATGTTGGTGAGTTGGTCGCTGAACCCCATGTAGCGTTGCTCCTGCTGTGCCTGGATCTCCTGGAACCTGGCCAGTACCGTCGCCATCGTCTCTTGTGAGTGGTGGTAGGCTGCCATGATGGTGGTGAGGGCCTCTTGGAGAGTGGGTTCCCTGGGCCTCTCCTCCCCCCCCCTGTCGCACAGCAGCCCTCTGAGTTGCCCTGTTTCCCTGGGCCTCTGTCCCCTGGACGGTGTGCCCACTCCCACTGCCCCCAGGTCCCTGCTGTTGTTGGGTTGGTGGGTTACGCTGGGGGCCCTGTAGTGGTAGACACACCGCTGCTTGACCTGTCCTAGAGACAGAGGCATGGGCCCGCTGGGTGGGAGCTGTGCTGTTGTTCCCAGAGGGGGTTGGGTCTGCAGTGGCCTGTGTCTGGGTGAGGGGAACCGACTGCCCAGAGGTCCCCGATGGTCCAGGCTGGTCATCAGGGTCCAGGTCGACAGAGCTGCTGTCATCACTAGGGGCCTGTTCCGGGGGTGGGATGGACATTTCTGGTCCCTCCTGACCGGTGTGTTGTCGTTCGGGTCCTGCATGGGGTAAGAGGGTATGGTTATTGTTTCTGTGTGTGCATTAGCTTGCGTTTTATGGGTGCCCTTGTCCCCCAGTGCTGGCATTCCCTTGGGGGAGGTGTTGTTAGGGTGTTTGTGGGGGGGGATGGGTATGTGCAGTGGTCATGCTTAGGTGATGGGTGTCCATAGTTTGGGGATGGCATGCAGGGGTTGGTGTTGGGTGGGTTGTGCTGGAGAGACATTCTCAGGGAAGATGTGTGCTGGGGGGTTGGGGGTGAGGGTGGGGGTTAGCATGCTGAGGGGGGTGAAGTGGTTGGCCTTGTACTTACCAGAGTCCATTCCTCCGTGTACTCCAGCGAGGCCATCAGGATGCAGGATGTTTAGTACCTCTTGCTCCCATGTTGTGAATTCGGGTGGAGTGGGTGGGGGTCCCCCGCCAGTCTTCTGCACTGCGATGTTGTGTCGCGAGACCATCGAGCGCACCTTCCCCCGTAGGTCGTTCCATCGTTTGCGGATGTCCTCTCGATTTCTGGGATGCTGTCCCACCGCGTTGACCCTGTCCACGATCCGCTGCCAGAGCTCCACCTTCCTTGCTATGGTGGTGTGCTGAACCTGTGAGCCGAAGAGCTGGGGTTCCAATCTTATGATTTCCTCCACCATGACCCGGAGTTCTTGGTCCGAAAAGCGTGGGTGCCTTTGTGGTGCCATGGGGTGGTGTGTATGAGGTGTGGGGTGGTGTATGTGATGATGTGTGTGTTGGTGTGTGGTGCTTTGTGCTTCTATGTGGTGTGTGTGATGTTGTGGTGTGCCTCTGTGTGTCTGGCTATCTATTCTCTGATGTGTCTCTGGTTTTTGTTGGTAGGGGTTTGTGGGTGATGTGGGTGTGTGTTTTATATGGTATTGGATGTGTGGGAGTGGTATGTGTATGTGTTTCAGGTGTGTGCCTTTCAAATTGTCCAATGTGGTAGGGGTTTGTAAAGGTGTGTGTATTTTGACCGCGGCTGTGTGTACCGCCAATGGAATACCGCGGTTGAATGACCGCTGCGTGGATTTGCGGGTCATAATGGGATGGGCGTATTTCTGTTGGCGTGGCGGTGGAGGTTTGGTCTTCTCCAGTTTACCGCTGGCCGCTGATGTGGCGGACTGCAGTGGAGGGCGGATTTTTGGAGGTTTTGCAGTTGTGGGTCAGAATGTCCGTGGCGGCTGACCGCGGCCGCGGCGGTATTGTGGCGGCCTTCTGACCGGCGGTAAGCGGCTTTTACCGCCGAGGTCTGAATGACCCCCTATGTGCCAAATAAGTCACTATGCTAAAGTGTGCCAAAGTATCAAACGCAAAAACAACAATGTAAGAGAAGTCTTTGATAAGCATGAAGATGCGGTTGATGATCTAATGTGTGAGATGCAAGATATGGTTTTGATTGTAGAGGACAATGCTATAAAAAATTAGAAATCCTGAACAGTGTGTTTATCTATATGTATGCATACAGATTGGTGATAACAAATAATATTATTGGTGGATTCTGGAGCCAGGATCACTATGATAACTTAGGAATTGTTTCAACAAAATTGGAGTGCACGTAAATTGAATCCACTAGACAGTTCACCTGTCTCCTATAAGAGAAGGAGAATTGACCTCCAAGGTTTTTTTGAAGACATCCTAGTGTTTGAGGGGCGACGTATCTACGGGAAGATATATGTGTCAGTTGAAGGGCTGAATATATTGGGTTGGTTCCATCAAGGTCTGTTTGGGATGGTTCTACATCCTGGTACAAGTGAACAGGTAACAGTAATAAAATATTCTACTGACATTGAGAATTTGCTAAATGATTTTCCGAAGGTTTTCTCAGGAGAATTAGAGAGAATAAATGGTTTCAAACACAAAATAAAAATTAACGAATATGCTATTCCAATCAAACACAAAATCAGAGGTCAGTGTCAGAGATGAGTTGGAAAAGGAACTAGAGAGTTTGCGTATCAGTTTCAGAATGTTTAGTTTTCAGAATGTGTAGAGCGCATCCCAGCGCTGAAAGTAACGAAACACAGGAAGGAGAGAGAACCGGTATTAGTTACAGAATAAAAGAGTTTTAAGCTTTTTCCTAAAGAGGCGCTCGGAGGGTTCCAAACGGAGTTCCGTAGGCAGGGTATTCCAAAGGTGGGAGGCTCTAGTAGAGAAGGCTCTCTTAAAGCGAGAAACATGTGCATACCTAAGAGAGGAGGAGCGAAGGCTCCTGGAAGGAGTATGCAGGAAAATATGTTTCCTCAAAGAGATGGGGCCTTTGTCCTGTAGGGACCTATGAACAATGCAGAGAGATTTGAACTGGATCCTTTCTCTAACGGGGAGCCAGTGGAGGGTGGAGATAGCCAGTTTAGCGGAGGCGAATTTTGAGGAGTGGGTAAGAAGTCTGGCCGCTGCGTTTTGTACTCTTTGCAGCTTCTTTAAAACATAGAGAGGGGAACTAAGGAACAAAGAGTTTCCGTAGTCCAAGCGGGAGAGAATTAGGGCTTGAATGAGGATTCTTCTGGCTGTGGGAGGAAGAAGGGTAAGAATCTTTCTAAACATCCGCAAGAGGCCAAAGCAGGTAGAAGAGATTTTACTGGCTTGAGAATCCATGGTAAGCCGGGGATCAAGTATCACACCTAGAGTCTTAACTTGGGGTTTAGGAGGAGGAAGAGATCTAAAGGCATCTGAGAGAGAGGGAAGAGGGAGAGCGAGGGGGCCGTTACCAAGGACCAGGACTTCCGATTTCCCATCGTTAAACTTGAGTTTGGACTTGGTCATCCAGTTGGCAATGTCACTCATGCAGCTAGAGAAATTGGTCACTGGAGAGTCCCCAGAACTGGAAAGAGACACCACTAGCTGGGTGTCATCTGCATAGGTTACCAGAGTCAGATTGTAAGGGGCAATTACTCTAGCTAAAGGTGACAGATAGACATTAAAAAGAGTGGGACTGAGAGACGAGCCCTGGGGAACTCCGCATACCAGCGGATAGAGACCGTAAAAACAGGTACGGTCCAAAACTTGAAAAGATCTGTCTTTAAGGAAAGAGGAGAGCTAGGAAAGAGCAGAGCCTCCTACTCCTATATCTGATAATCTTGAACCGAGAAGATCGTGGTCAACAGTATCGAATGCTGCGCTTAGGTCAAGCAGAATGATAGCTACGTGCGACCCTCAGTCTAAGAGCTGGCGAGCTGACTCAGTTACTGTAAGAAGAGCTGACTCAGTGCTGTGCAAGGTTCTGAAGCCCATTTGTGTGGGATGAAGAAGTTCATTGCTTTCAAGATAACAGGTGAGTTCAGTGTTGACATGTTTCTCAAGGATTTTTGCGGAAATAGGAAGAAGAGCAATAGGTCTAAAGTTTTCCAGTAAGGTAGGGTCCAGTTTGGTTTTTTTCAAAAGGGGTTTACAATGGCGTGTTTAAATGACAGGGGAACCGATCCCAAGGAAAGTGAATTGTTAAGAATTTTGGTGAGAGGAGGGACAATGACATCTGCTACCTGCACGAGAGCAGAGGGAGGAGCAGGGTCTAAGGGAGAGCCAGACTTAATTTTGGACAAAAGATTAGTGGTCATCTCCTCGGTGAGGGGAGGGAAGGAGATAAGGGGAGCACCTATAGGTAGGGAGTCTGTAGGTTTGTCAATGGGGAAGTGATTCATATAGGAAGGAAAACCCGAGTAAATACTGGTGACTTTGTCCTGAAAAAAGGATGCCAGTCGATTACTGTAGGACACAGAGGCCTCCGTCATTGGAGTAGATTTAGAAGGGGTAGTGAGATCTTTAAAGATTTGAAAGATTTCTTTCTGGGTACATAACGAGCGTTCTATTTTTTCACCATAGAAGGTGGACTGGGCCATTTTAATGTTATGGTGGTAAGTTCTAACGGATTGCTTGTATGTCTCTCTGCTGGAGGGACTGTAGCTTTTACGCCACAGTCTCTCAAGTCTTTTACAGTCCTTTTTGAGTTCAAGCAGATGGGGGGATGGGGTATCAAAGGCATCATTGAGCCAGCAGAATCCTCGTTATGGCTCTCTCTTTTGGTGGTAGCAAAAAAGAAAAACTAAAGGTGTGTGTCAATTTGAAAGCTCTCAATAAATAGATTTGGGTAAACTCACATCCTCTTCCAAAGATTAGTGAAATGCTGCCAAGACTATCTGGAGCAAGATTTTTCACAAAACTGGATTTAGCACCAGCTTATCAACAGGTAGAACTAGCACCAGATTCCCATCATCTCACAGCATTTGTGTCTCCCCAGGGAATGTATCAGTACTGTTGGATGCCATTTGGACTTGCGTTTGCAGCGTCAGTCTTTCAGAGAATCATGTCTACATTACGCAAAGGTATTCAAAAGGTATCTGTCTTTCAGGATGAAGTGCTGATTCATGCATGTGACCGTCATGAACATGACATGATATTACGTCAAGTACTAAAATTATTTGATGTAGCTGGGGTGGTGCTGAAAAGGGAACAATTTCAATTTTTGATGGTGTCTATTGAATATCTTGGTCATATCATTTCAAAAGAAGGTGTGTATCATAAACAAGGCTTACTGGAAGCAATACAGGGAGCACATCCTCCCCAGGATAAAATGGGAGTCAAATCTTTTCTTCGGCTCTGTGAGTTCTACTCAGAGTTCATTCCATATTTTACTACCGTTGTTAGACAAAAAAACAAAACTGAATTTTGGTGGAATTCTGATTCTATGAATGTATTCAACAATATCAAATAACAGTTAACCATGGTGAATGTTTTGCAATCACATGATCATAATCTCAAGTGTTGTTTGACTGTTAATGCTACCAAATTTGGGGTGGAAGCATTATTAACACAAGTTAGTAGTGAACAAGAACACACCATAGGTTTTGCTTCAAGAGTGCTCAGAGAAAATGAAATACTCTATTCCATAATATTAAAAAAAACTTTTGACATGTTGGTGGGTCATCGAAAAATTCAGATGATATCTCTGAGGCAGATATTTCATTGTTCAAACAGATCATAAACCGCTGTCTATATCCTCAGTGGTACTAATGTTAGAAGTAGCACTCCATGGATTGCAAAATTTGCTGCTAGATTGTTACAGTTTGATTTTGCGGTATTTCACAAATCAGGTGGAAAAAATGTGAGGGCTGATTACATTTCTATGTATACCATTAAGGAAAATGAAGCGGGGATGATAATATAGAGGATGAAAATTAATTGATTGTAGCTGTAGAAATAGAACATACTAGTTCTTTCTCAGAAACGGAATGTAAGGAAGCTTCAAAAAATGATGTAGTGTTGTGTACGGTTATGACTCATTTAAGGAAGGATGGCCTAATGACAAGGCTTTAGATCTAAATACACAACCAATTTTTATGGTTTCAGATGAATTAACAATTGAAGATGGACTGCTCACCAGGACTGATAAACTAGTACCCTGGTTAATCATTAGATATGCCATCCTGAAAAGTGCACAAGAGGGACACTTGGGTTCAACTTTTATGAAAAGGTGGGTTAGGGAGTACTAAAGGTGGCAACAAACGGACAGAGACATTGATTCATTAGTCAAAGAATGCCCAGTTTGTGCTACTTGTGACAAGTCAACAAAAACATGCATGCCCATGTTGAGGGCAATAGAATGTCCCCCTTGTTCATGGAAAAAAGTTGGATTTGATCTGGTAGGACCATTCAGTTTACTTCCACAAAAGTCACAATATGCATATGTTCTGGTGGATTACTGTTCAAAGTGGCTGCATGTAAAGTTTATAAGTGAACCCAGTTCTAAATCTGTGGTGATTTTTCCCAAAGATATTTTCATGTGTGAAGGTTTTCCAGAAGAGCTGATCTCTGACAATGAGGTGCAATTTGTATCCACTGAAGTAGAGGTTTTCTTGAAAGAAAGTGTGATTAAACATTTGAAGCGTTCTCTATACCAACCACAAACTAATGGTTTACTTGAACGCTTGAATTGTGATTTAGAGGATTGTGCCTAATGGTCTTTAGCTAAGGGGTGTGTGGTTCAAGCTGCAGTGCACAGCATGTTATGGTTCTACAGAACCCCACCCCATTCGAGGGGGTATCTCATTTTGAAGCTCTTAAAGGAAGAAAACCAACCACCCTATTTAGACCTCCTTGGATGTCCACATTTTTGGAAAAAAAACATTCAACCAAGTTCTTGACTTCAGTATTTGATCTAATGCTAAGAAAGCTCAATACAGACAAAAGACGTATTATGATAAGAAAATAAATGTGAAAAATTTCCATATAGCAGTAGATGACTGTGTATGCATCAAAACACCAAGTTTTGTCAGGAAAGGTGACCCAAAGTATTCTGACCCAGGAAAAGTTGATAAAGTGTGTGGGAATGCAATACGGGTGACTGGCCGAAAGTAGTGGAATGTAGGGAAAGTAGCCAAGATCACAACAGGAGCTAAACATATGCATTTTGATGACCAACAAGTACCTATGAGACACAATGTATCTGCACCAAGATTCAAAATAATCAACATGCCCAGAAATGGGCGACTAAATGATTACAGAGGTTCTGATACTGTAATCCTCGAAACACTGGCTAGAAGGAGTGTCAGGTCTCAAGGACTTCCTTTGAGATATCATTAGAGTGTTATAGTTTGCAATACTTTTGTATTTAAGGTGAATTTGCTTTAACATGTTAATCCTTTTTTTTTAAATATGTTAATAAGTGTAGCATAATATGAGATGATACGTGGTACTTAAAGTGAATTTGCTTTAACATGTTTTCCTTTGCCTTTCTTAGATAATGTATAAGTAAACTTTAAAAAAAGGAGAAAACTTAATGTAGTATTCCTAAGTTGAAAATAAGTTGATATTAATTCTGGTGTGGTTGCACCAGTAGTCTTTCTACCCTTTACATATTTTGAGTATCATATTGTGGAGAGTTTCGGTTTTGGAATGCATCAACCTGGGGATTCTTTGGAATGTGAAGACGGGATGGTTGTTGTTACAGTTGTACAGGAGCTCGCAGTAGACTAGAGTTATAATTATCTAAAAGTGAATCTTTTAATTAAAGCCCATTTACTTCTAAAAGTGCCTCCTTTCTACTTGCTTCAAAATGGTGTAACTCAGCGCAGCAAGCAAAGCTGCTGTGTTGAGTTACCTGGAAAGAGCAGAACTGCTCCATATTTTCAAAGAAATTACACATCTCTTCTCTCTCCATGCACTGATGCACTTTGGGCAGCTTAGCATCGAAATAGCCACCATTGCACCATTGTGCAAGTGTGTCTGCTTTGTGGTTAGGATATTGTTTGTGCAGAAAGAGGTACCTTCATGCACTAAAACTATCCTGTGAAGCTATTTCCTCTTCATATGTGTGTTGTAGAGTACGGCACACATGCAAAGAGAAAATAACAAGGAGAAATAGAGATATTTCTCCACGCTGTGCCAGCCTAAGGCAGGTGTACCATTCTGGTGCAAACACATGTCTGCATCTCTTTAGGTTTGGATCAAAATCCGTGAGTGGATGCATGGGAGCACCCATGCACCACCCATGGAACGACCACCTGAGGCAAAATAATGCAAGGCAGCACAACGAGCTGTTTTGCCTTACTTTTTCTTACAAAGCCATACAAATCAACATTTCCATAGTTTTGTAAATACCAAGAACTAATTTGTGTGGGCTTACATCAAAAAAGTGATGCAACTCAAATAAGAAATCTTTGTAAATCTGGGTCCAGGACACTGATAATTGTCTTTCAAATGTTCCAAGTATGTGTACAAGTGCAAAGGGACACTGACTGAACAATATATTAATCACTTGGGTTGAGTAAAGGTAAATGAGTAAGTCTTGGTCAAAGATCTCAACCTCAATAAATCCTTGTCACCTTCGTGAGCTGGAAAGAAATATTTTGAGGTCTACACTTCTTAGTGTATGATGGTTGGGGAGAAGGATGTAAGACAAGGATCTTTTGGCAGGATATCAATGATGAATGAATTGTTGCCTTCTATGCATGGTTACTGAACCATCTAATTTGCATGGCTTTTTATATGTGTTTTCTACAGTAGGTACTTTTAATAAGTAATATCTAATGAGTGATAGCACAACCCACTCTCGTCACAGGGAGAAGGGTGGGAAGGAAAATATTGCTGCAAAAAATGGGAAATTTTTGCTTATTCTGTCTTGATTTGATTATTATCAATCAATGTGCTACTTTTATTTTGAATAAATTTACGTGATTTGGAGGAACTCCTCAGCCACAGCTGGCCATGCCATTTGATGTCTCCCTTAGGCACTTCAGAGTTCAGGGATATGCTAATGTTGATATTTATTTTTTTGTACAATTAATATAATTGCTTCTAGGTGGCATTAGTGACGGAAGGATGGTATAGTATTTGATGTTTTGCATATACACACCGGTTCATAACCCTGACAGGGTGCTGAAGTGCATGATAGAAAGGGTACGAGCCTGCACCAAAGGAGAGAGCTTGCAAGGCTGGAAGCATGTGGAATTTTTGTGTGACCTGTAGGGAAATAGTTTTTGTATCATTGACGAGAGCACTGGTGGCTGTGCCTAGTACCTAATAGTGGAGGAAGATGCAGAACACATGTATTTTACATGTTATTGTTATGTATGGTTCAAAAGGTTTTAGTCGTTATAAGTGCTGCCTGTGTGAGAAGTGCTTTGTTGTCATTCATGCTGAGTAGTGGGAGACAGTACTCATGTTCCTGTGGTTGTGTACCTGTGTTTATACCTGGTATCGGGAGGTAATTCAATTGATGGATTAGGTATTATGAAGCAGAAAGGGATAGAACAAGTATCCAGGATGACTGGTCTTCTTCAAGAGATAATCGATGGTATGTAAAAGAGAGGAAAACAACAACTAGAGGTATAAAAGTCATGGCAAACATGTATGCCTTTTGCAATTACAAACATTGAAAGATAAAAAGGCACATCGTTGCCACCACATTTCTGAGCTTTCATACACATATGTTAACCCTTTACCTAATCACTGTTTTTCCTCCTTGACCCTAATTCAATAGTTTTTTCCCTCACGTCATGTGGTGTATCTTCCCTTTCAAAGTTCCCCCCCTCCCTGTCTCCTTGCATCATCCGAAACACCATCACATACACTTTTTATTATTTTAATGCTAGCCCAGCCTAATCCGAATTTAACCTTCCTCAACCCCATGCATGCCTATCCATTCCTTCAACACTAACCCTTGCTTCATCCCTAACTATAAAATAACTTTCATCACACTATCCCTTTCTTTACTTCACTGCCTTTTTTACTTCCCAGAGTCAGGCTGTCAGGAACACTGTCTGCACGATGGTAGGCCATTGGTAAGTGACTGTGGTGTTGTCAGAAGGAATCAATTGCTGTGTCCTACTGTCAACTGGCTGATGAAGAGGCAGAGGAAGAGAAGACAGAAGAATGCTAAAGTGTTTCACACCAACCAGTGATAACTGACAGCGGCAGCCAAAGCCCGAGCTGCCACAGAAACAAGCCCAGCCACTGCAGTAGCAGACAAAGCAGCAGAAGGAGCGACCACTAGAAGTGCACCCTAATGGCTGTTATAACTGGATAAACTGGTCACCCTTGTAGCCACAAACAAATCAACGGCCTGTAAGTCACTCTGTGAAAATGATTAGCCAGCCAGGATAGACAGGAACACCTACAAATGGAAGGGCGTTTCTAGTAAATTTACACTGTTAGGGGACAGTTGGTTAGTAGAGTGGCTCTTTATTGATTTTAAATGCTAACCATCATATCAATTCAAACATCTTAGAAGGTTTCCCCACATTTGTTCCCACATTCAATAATAGAGTAGGTTAACATCAGCAATTAAAGAACTACATATGCTCCCTACGGCAGTTGTCCCCGTTTTCCTTCCTACCTCCATTACGTATATGTGTCCACTTAGCAAATTCATGCCTGTCTTCTCTTGATTACAGCAATCCCGCATCAACAGATATTATTATATACATCACATAAATCCCTCAGCCAGTCTAACAAATCTCTTCATTGAATGGCATGTAGATATATCACCTATGGCCCATATCCTCGTGCCCCTTCCCATGCACAATTGTTCTCCTGCATGATATCTAATGCCAATCCTGAAGAGTGCTTAGCCAGCCACTAACACATTCCAGCTCCAGAATAAAGGATGGAGCATCTAAACAAAGAACAATGTGGGCGACTTTGCATTTTGGCCTCCTTCCCATGGGTTTACCATTGCTTACATCACATCTACTCCACAAGCTGTGAGATCTGCTGATGGTGGAAATAATTAGTCCCTGGAAAGTAGGCATGCTGGGGAAGGTTGTGAGACATGAGCATCAGTCACACACAAAGACTCGGTACATTTGCCTTGAAAGAAGAAGATGGAGAAGACAATTGAAACATCTAATTCTCTCATAGTAACAGAATATCATATTTAATCGAATTCATTACAGTATGCAGGGAAAGTGCTTAAACAGTCTATAAGAGGGTTCCATATCCTCCTTAATATTTGTATGTTCAAATCCCTCTGAAGGAGGGAAAACTCTACCCACTCAGAAATACAAATGCCGTCCACCAGGCACTGGAAACTGGAGGTGCCGCCTCTACCCACAGGCAGGCCATGCTAAGCCTTATAGTGATTATAGTAAAGGAGAACACCCCTGATTTTATAACTGGGATTCTCGAAGAATAGCCTATCTGCATCGTCCTTGACCCTAGATAATATACATGGCCCTTCTTTGATGTAATTTGTCCAACAGCAGGTCCCAGTACTGTATACTGTTCAGCATTGTGCAAATATCTGAATTCAATCTGGAACTATGCAGCAACATTGAAAACACCTCGATGACTGTCTGAAGCCCAGTTCATGTAACCAATGCGAGGTGTTATACAAATCTTGTAATAGTTCAAACTGGTAAATTCTCGGGCGGGAAATATCCAGAATCATAAGGCTATTTTGATTACTTAAAAATATAATAGGCTGAAATATTATAGCCAGTGCTTTCGACCACTTATTGGCTAATATGTCAAAAATATAACCATGGTTATTAGACATCAGCTGTTTTGAGATTGTTACAGTCTCTTGCCTCGATGTTTTATGTTGAATGAGAAAAATAAGATTCGATAATCAATGTAAACAGGAATGGCTCAGAAGAACCAACTAGGTAATAGACGGGCCATGTAAAACAGCACATACACTTTGTCGTACAGCAAGGTGAATCACGTGCTACTCCTAGACTCCTAGACATACATTATGTGCTCCTATCTATTAAATTAAACAAAAGAACATTTTACAATTAGCTTTGGAAAGCCTCTCATAAAATATCACATTAAGCATCTTGCAACTATAGGAACTTGTTATTATTGCAAATTTCCTGTTTCTCTTTTAGAGTGATTTGCCTTTTTCCGTAGTTGTCAAAGAATCAGTGTAGGTATTGCAAACTTCACTGTGGATGGAGGAGCATGCAGATTCATGACTAGTGGCATCTAGTACTCTCAGAAGGCTGCAGAGTGCATTGAAAAATCTGTTCATTAAAATATCTGTTGTTGGCCTGAAGGTTGGTTTCATTGTGTCCTTGTTTATCCCAAGGTGAACACGACTGCATCCGTATGCAACTGTTTGCCTTGCACACTCAGAATACTACTCTTTTTGTTTAATCTACAATAGAAAATTAATCACACATCATATTATGCAAGAAGACAAGGATATTACTTCATCTGAAGAAGTCCTTTTTACTCTATTTTTTGTTGTTCCACAACTATGATATGAATGCAGGTTTCACCTTCATCAGAGACTGCTTCTGAAATATGGGTCACGAAGATCCCTGAAGAAAATCCCTCTTCTACCTCTAGAGGTTCTGCCGAATACTCATGATAACGAGTAGCTACAGCCTTGTTCATTCTCATCAATTAGTTTCAAAACATTTTGAGGATGCAGACTGGTCCTCCTGGCAGTTCTAGTTGCCCCAGACAGACTAAAAACACATTCAGGGGATACACTGGCAGTAGGACAGAATATATATATTTTGTTGCTGCCCTACTGAGTTCTAGTCACTGGTCCATTTTTCCATGCTAATACATCAGTGGCTCATGCTCTATTTGAAATGTTGTTTGGCTATCTAAGTACTATTGTAACATCTTAACTATTGCCATCGTTGACAAATTATTTTTTGTGTCTCTTGCAACAGAGAGTTTGATGTACGTGCTGGAAAATTTGAAAACCAACTCAAACATAATGTTTTAAATTTCTACTGATGCTGATGTTGCTTTTTTTGTACCAGAGAGAGGAACTGGGAATGTGGCTTCCTGCTAGATGAGTGTAACAGTGGTGCTGGATGTGCTGGCATCTCTGTGATGTTGCTGTAGATAACACTATGCAATGCAGAAATCAACGAAAAGAGCACTTTCCTAAATTTTACAATCTTTCATCTTCATTATTAGATGTTCTTTTGACTATCCATTTCTTACACTTATAGACCCTGAGCAATGTAAATAGAATAACAATAAACTACACATATCTGTATTATAGATCCAGAACAGTAAAAAAGATGTACTGTTAGGAGGACATTAGCTCTTCAGCAAGCCCTAGTATAAACTGTGCTGCTTTATTGCAGATAGCTCGAAGGTGCTGCGCAATATATTGAGGAGGACCAGTGTAATCTTGATTATGGGAATGCTGTCTACATGGTCTTCCTTTATTATGGTAGGAAGTGGTTTCAAATGATTCAAAATATGACCGCATGGTTGATATCTTGTCAACCTCTACTTGCTGTCATGCATAAATTAATAATAGTCAAGTGTCCCTGTAATAAATCACTTACAGCAGAGTGATTCATCTTTTTGCATCATTCTTTCTCAATGTATATTGTTATTGTTTCAAGATGCAGAAAAAAAAACCCTAACAGAGTAGATTACAATCCCTGGGTAAGAACGTCAATTTCTTTAAAGTTTGAATACAACAATTATTAGCTGATGATTACCAGTTAACTTTCACAAAGTGTCTAGCACTGCATTGCATACAGATTGTAGATTTTTACAAATGTTTTGTCTAGCTGATCTAGCAGCGAATATTTTTGTTAACATCTGGAAATGATGCAGTAGTTGGCTGATCATTTTGCCAATGCAGTAGAATCACGTTCATGTCGAAATACATTGTTGTAAAATAACGATTTTTCAGTGACCCTGGCTATTAAATGTGTATGCTTAGGAGCCAAAGTCAAGCTGAATTCTCACATAGCTCTTCATTAGTAAGACTGGAACTGAAATGCTATTAACATTGAATTGACTCGTATTTGCGCTGCCCAGTGTGCCCTATGGCTATATTAGTTCCTCTGGTGGATCACCATAGCTCCTTGCAGACACTTTTCTAGGGGTGGGAATAACTCTCTGAGTTTCCCTCCATGGAATTTCTCAGAGTTATATAAAACTCTGTGAGATTCTGCAGAGGTCTGCGAGTGGGTGGGAATGTGTATGCCATGTCAGATTGTGCTGCTGCTTGAGTTTGTTTTGATGCCACTTGCATCTACCCCATTGGGAAATTTCACCACAGTCCCTCCTATTGTTTGCAAATCTCACTAGAGTACCCCAATTCTCGCTGTTACTGTTGGCGAGCTGCTCATGAGAAAAAAAAAACATACCACAGGGTAGAGTGCAGAATTTGACTGGAACTCCACATTAGTGGCCAAAACTCCACAAACTCTGCCCGAGAAACAGAATTTTTTACCCACCCCTATACTTTTCCATAAGACACATGCTTTTTACATGACCTGCAATTGCACACTACATATCGTGATCTAAGGCACATCACTGATTTAGCCTTATTTACCTCCAATTGTTTTTCGGTAGATGTGTGTAAATGTCAAGTTCACTTCCAGCATATTATGAAAGATACAAAACTTCATCCTTGGGGAAAAATATTCCAGGGAAGCGTTTTGTGTGAGAGAGCTCTGTCTCTTATACTGCTGACATTTTATCCACATAAACCTCTTTTTCAGGCTTGAGTTTTTGCATTTTTTAAACGTTTTCCAATAAATGTACATGTTGTCAAGATTTCACAGTTTTGTAAAGAATGTCACAAAATTTCAGAGAAAATTTTGCAACTTCAGAACACCCTCATTTTTGAGAGGTGCATAGTTTAACATTTGCTCACTTAAATTTCACTCATTATTCATGTCACTATCATTCCACCTTCATACGCCCAGCACTGTGGAGAACTCAGGTCATCATGATCACACATAAGCAAAGACATCTGAGACTGTAACCTGCTCTCATTTGCACTGAACATTGGGAACGGTAGTAGAAGGTCAAGTCAGGTAAATCTTTGTACAAATTATTTGATAAATAATTGAAGGGAAGCCTGGTAGAACAATCAAATGAGAAAACAAAAGCCAAAGATACCATTTTGAAAAATGCAAGTAAGCTGACTCTGATGAATGGAAATGAATTACTGTGCAAATAATGTTAAATAATTGTTAAATAAAGGTTAGGAAAAGTTTAGAATGTAGAGCAGAGGTACAAGATGCAAATTATAGGACATGAGTGCAAGCGAAGCAATCTCAGCCACTAAAAGCACACCCTCATACATTGGCAGATAGCATCAAAGTGTAAGGTCAAGAAAATCACCACAGTTATGAAAACAAAGGCATCATTTTAGACATTAAAAGCACATGCACCTAAAAACAAAGGCTGTGGGAGGGGAAAAATGCTCATGTTCTACAATGTTACTGTTTGGGAAATATTCCTGTCTAAAATGGAGATCTGAAATCAAACACCACAATTTTGTTAATGTAGTAACCTGACAGCTCTTTTCTTTATTCGCATTTCCTGTATGTGTTTGCTTTCCCAATTGTTCTGTTACTGAATGCGGATTAGTAAATTACTCCCAAAATTTTTTCTTGTTATTGTTCAACTAATGTTCAATTTTTTACCGAATTGTCAACTGAACTTCTGTTATTTTGGTACATGTGCACGGATTACAAGTTTAGAAGTACAGCAATGGAAAAAATTTGCAGACATTGTACACATATAGTGAATGTATACAAGGGTCCTAAAAGTTGCAGAATACTGTCTGAAATTCTGCCATTAATAGTCAAATTTGCTGCGTGGTGAATACCACCTTCCGAGGTCTTATTACAGTGCACTAAAGTTATGCCGGTGGCGTCCTGGCTTACCCTGGGCACTTCTGCTCATGCATTTGTTCTGGAATGTGTTAACTGAAAAAGTATTTTTGGGCCGAAAAGTAGGAGAGGTCACAGAAGAAGTGGTTAATGAGGAAAATGTGGAGTATGGAAAATATTTTCAGTTTAATATTGCTTTATTGAAGAGAATCAGAAAAGCATTATATGAGAACAAAGATATTACAAATTATAGGAGCATTGTACATATGAGAATGAGATATTGCATTAACATTAAACTTGACAATTATATAGAAAGAGAACATTTCTAAGGTGCGAATTTGTGAACTCTAAACCACAATTCTTGAATTGGGAGATCCAATACTGAGGAAACAATTAGTATTTTAATATTTGTAAGAATAGAAAGAAAAGATAGAGGAAAAGAAAGAGAGGAGAGAAATAGTGAAAAAAGAAAGAGGAAGTAATTTTTTTTTTTTTACATAGATGCAGTAATTAATAACAATAATCTGATAACTGTAGCAACCTTATATTATGTATCAAAATCATGGTGGATCTAAATCAATAATGCTAGATATAAAATGGACATTTTTTCTAGATAAATAGGATGTGAGCAACAGCCATAAAAACTCTATTTTATTCATTAGGGGAGAGAGGTGGCATGTGCTCTATCCATTTTATGATAATGACGGAGTAGATTCCTCCAGCCACCAAAGGTAATTTTTGTAGTGTCTTTCAAATTTGATGTGATAATTTGTAAGGCAATTGCATTCAACCAATCAATACATTTTCTAATCATACTTTGAGATTGCCATAAGGGGGAGAGCTACCTAAGAAAAAGTGTGGAATATGAAATGGTATATCAGTAGACAACATTTTATTTATTTTATCCCCTATGGGGCATAGGGGCATTCAAAACATATGGAGAAGATCACTATTATCGTGAGGACAGGACCAACAGTTGGCATCTTTGGAAAGTTTATATCTATGTAAACACCTGGAGGTAAGGTACAATCTATTGTAAAAATAAAATATTGTTTGCATTGTGCTAGTTGTGCAACAAGTGGTATGTATCTTGACCAATAGTTTTTCCAAATTTGTAAGGAACGTTCTTGCAGAAGGTCAATTTCCCATTGTAGTTACATATTGTATTTTATTCTTTGGGTAGGCAGAGAGTTCGAAATGTTGTACATGCAGGATGCTTTAATTTGTGAGGAAAAATCTGGAAGGAAAGAGGGCAGCTACATGTTGGATACAGGAAGAGAGAAGTGTGAAAGAAGTTGAAGAAGAGTAGTCTAATGTTGTTGATATTGAGTGGCATAATATGGAGCTATTCAATATTTTTGTTGAATGCCAATAAATTCTAGAAGAGAATCATTAGACAGTATGTGACCTATGGTTATAATTCCTTTATGTATCCATCCTTTCCATGAAAGAACTCGAATTTTTAACTTTACGTACTTGTTGTACCATAAAGGAGTTTGTGCCAGAGTTTCTGAGTGGGAATAAGAATTGGTATTTAGAAGTGTGGCAGTTGAAATAGAATGAGTAATTATGTGTGAAAAAAAGCCTTTGACGTTTGAGAAATGTAAATTGCTTTCCTCAGTGAAAATGTTGTAATCTGTGCTTGCTCCAATTGACTTCAAACTGTTGATAAATCAGGAGAAGTAGCTGAAAAAGATGTCCAAATTTGCTTAAGTGTGAAAGCAGAGTGATAATGCCTAAGGCTAGGGAATTTGATGCAGCCATACTCTTTGGGTTTTTGGACTTTAGTTAATGAAGTTCTTGGCTTGTGTTTTTTCTACAAGAATCTGACCAATGAATGATTAATAGTTTAAAAAAAAATGTGAGCGAAACTTTTACTGGGAGCATAGATAAGTAGACATTGATTATTGATAGTATCATCATTTTAGTTGTGGCTAATCTACCCACCAGGGCAAATAAAGAGGGGACCAACCATCAGCCAAACTCGAAATGTTTGACTTAACATCAGTAAGATTAATTCTAATGGTTTCTTTGATGGTATTTGAGTATAAAATACCTAAATACTTGATATGCTTAGAGTTCCATGCAAAGTCTGTGTCTATAAACATATTGGGAAGGCAGTATTTATTTGATGTCATAGCCCCTGATTTACCCACATTAAGTTTGTATCCTTATACTACAGAATATTCATTTTGTAATTAAAATAATTCAGTGAGCGTAGTATGTGGATTGGATGCATATAACAAAATACCGTCAACAAATGCTGTAAATTTTACTTCATATGTTTGTATTTTAAACCTGAAAACAATGGAGATCTTAGATTTTTTCCAAAAAAGGTACTCAGGATAAAATGAATAAAAGGGTGATAATGGGTAAACCTGTCTGGTTCCTCTATGAAAAGGAAAATAAAGTGACTGTTTTCCATTGACCAAAATAGAAGTGGAAGGCTCAAAGTGTAATAAGCAAATATACTTAAGAAAGTAGGAACTAAAACCATGTCACTTCAATGCTCCGAACATAAATTCCCATTTAACCTGGTCTAAGGCTTTTTCAGCACCTAAGTTTATAGCAGCTATGGGGTATTTTAATTTGGAGGCATATGAATATTATTAAGGAAAGTTCTGGAATTATCAGAAATGTTGTGTACCTTCATGAAACCTAAGTAATGCTTGTCAACTAAGTCGGGGATTTCTTGATTAATGCGTACAGCCAGTAGTTTAGAAAAGATCTTACATTAAGCGTTAATGAGGGAGATGGGTCTATAGTTACCACAGTTAGATAAATCCTTATCTTTTTTAGGGAGCAAGCAGAGCATAGCGTGAGAGAATGAACTTTGCATGCGCCCTTCTGTTAACAAGTGGGTGATTAAAACTAATAACTTTGGAATTAAAAGGTGGTTAAAATGAGAGTAGAATCGGACAGAGAAGCCATCGAGTCCAGGAGCTTTATAGATTGGAAGTTTAGTAATGGTTGTTTTAATTTCTTGTTCGGAGATTGTGGTGTCAAGAGAAGATAGATCTACTATATCTTTCTGGGAATTGATTGAAAAAATTCTTCTAAATTTTCAGTGTCAGGGGGTGTATACTTTAGAATAATATTTTCTGAAACACTCAAGTTTTTGAGATTGCTATTACATCTGACCCCATTGTTATCAGTGATGATTGTTATCAAGGATTTTTACTTTTTGACTTTGATGTAACTTTCCAATAATGTTCCTGCTTTGTTGCAACCAATACGCATTTTAGCATTAAAGCATTATCCACAGATTGTCTATTACATTGCATTTTAGTGTTTATTAGTTTGGACAAGGTATCTGTTTTATTAGAGGAAAATTATTTATGTTCTAAAGATGTGATCTGCTTTAAAAGTTGTGTGGATTCTCTAAGTGTTTTTTTCTTAATTGCAACATAATCTATTATGAAACCCCTAGTGCTTTAAAGGAACCCAAATAAAATTCCTGTGTGTATCTGACACTAACTGTAAAATAATAGTTGAAGAAGATTGTGCAATTAGTCAGTAAATTGTTTATCTAGCAATAGGGCATTATTAAATCTCCATCTGCTAGGGTGAGGTGTATTGATAGGGTATCCAAGTCTACTATAACTGGGGCAGGGTTGGAAAGGAAGATAGAGCCTATCTCGGCATGAGTCATGAATTGGAGGACAGTCTGAGTGAGAAATATATAGTCTTTTCTGGAATGTGAACTATGAGCAGGAGAAAAAAGTGAATCCCAACACATCAGGATGGGACGTTCTCCAACCATTAAATAACCCTCTGGATAAAATGACCTTCTGCAACATTTTTGTGCATTTTATTGAGGATAAATCCTGAGAGCAACGATCAAGAAAGAGACCTATTAACTGGTTCCCATGGCTGCTTACCATAAGCTTTTCTGATGGACATGAGGATAATAAGGATGAAAATCGATCCCAGAATAACGAGTGTACACGTGTAGGGCCATAAACATTACAAAGAGAAAACTGAGTATCATTAATCTTGATATTTAGTAGGAGCCATCGTCCGTCATCATCCTTGACTTCTTTTAACAATTGAATGTGTAAGGATTTATGAAGCAGTACTATTTCACCATTTTTGCTGCTTACAGCAGGAGATCCAAAGGCATTCCCCACCCATTGTCTACATAAAGAAGCAATACGTTGCTCCTTTAGGTGAGTTTCCTGCAAGAATGCAATTTTGTAATTTAGTTTTAAAAGATGAGTTGCACCCTTTCTTTCTTATCTGGATTGTAAAGGGCTTAAATATTCAAAGAAACAATACATAAACTATTCTTCGAAATTGCATTAAAAAAAAACATTAAACAACATGCATTAGGAAAACTATAATGTAAACATTGTATAGAAAAGAAGGGTTGGCTAGAAAGGAAACAGTGGAAATGATAGAAAGCCAGGCTGCATGATAGGAGAGCTGCATGGAAAGATTTAGACAATAATTTAATGAGAAGGAGAAAAAGTGGAATAGAGGAAAAAGAAGAAAGAAAGTTAGGAGTAAGAGAGCTCCCCAATATTAAAAGTAATAAAAAGATTTCAAAAAGTCAGATGACTTTAGTCATACAATTCATGAAAAGAAAAAGGAGACAAAAGTATTTCTGGATCAGGGCCTCCAGGGAGCAAGAAATATGATAGGAATATTTATTAGGAGAACATTTAGTAATTGCAAAAGGAAAAGAAAAGAGCTAGATTCCAAATAAAACATGTTACAAAACTGACTTACCAAACAAAAGGAAGATATGATATACCATGGACACAACATGAATACTAGAACAAAAAGAAAATGTAGAACACAACATCTTGAACCAGTAGGCTGAGGGTAACTGGGAACCTGCACAAATAAAAGAGTCAAAATATAATGAATTACATGAAAACCAAGTTAAGGTTTACTAAGTTCCATATCTTCTCTCTTTTGCACATGAATACATTTTGTAGATCCACAGGGTCATCGCATGTAGTTGATTTGCCCTTAGTTGTGACCTTGAGGAAATGGGGGTGGATGAAGCCAAATCCAGCGTTCATAGATCTTAGTAGTTATTTGGGATCTAAGGAATATTTTGGTCGAGTAGCAGTTGCCTTGGAAACATCCTGGCTGAAGAAAATCCTGTTACCTGACCAAAGCATTTGCTTGCCTTGTGTGACTGCTGTTAGCACTTCCATAAGATCTAAGTATTGAAGAAATAAAGATATAATCCCTCTCGGTTTTCTGGAATTTCGGGCTCATGGGGGACCTGTGGGCCCTCTGAATGTTTAGTTCTACAGGTTTTTGTAGGCCTACTGTTTTTAGAATATGAAGTTTCAAGAGGTTGACTGTTGTATCAATTACGATTTTATAGGTCTTCTGTAGGGTTTGTTCCTTTGTCAAGCAATCCACTTTAGCTGTGACATCCTGCACATCACTAATTCTCTGTTCGACCTCCATAAGTCTTGAATGTAGCAGAGACCATTTCTCTTCAATTATCTGGGTTGCTGCGCTTGTTTCCACAATAAGTTTATTTTAATTCATTAATGTTTTTGCATGATTATTTAAAACCATTGCAGCAAGAAATAAAAACAACATTAAAAAAATAATTTCTGGTTAATAATACTCTTGGCACTAGCTGAATCTTTGGCATAGATGTCTAGTGAATGAAATACATTTCAAATCCATAAAATATTGTTGTTTTTGCCTACAGACCTATTAGAGATTAAAATATTTGTTTGGGTACGTGAATGCTAAAACCATTGCAATTTTTCAAATACTGTTAATGCTAACTGAATCTTCATCAGGGAGCTACCTGAAAAAGAAAGAGCAACACAAATCCGTCAAATTTGCTGTTCTTACGTGCAAACCTGTGTGTGTTCATTCAGATTAGCTTGGCATTACCCATTACTCAGGTGTTAACATGTAATCTGTAATAAGTTTTTAAGTGAGGTTCAGTTGCTAAGGTGATGTGGAATGTGGGTATAGTAACACTCTCAATTTGCTTGCATAATTGGCAAATCTTGCTATTATTCTTATGTCAGTTTGTGTAAAGCATATCACAGAGGCCTCCATACAAGTGTGGGCACCTTTAGCTAGCAATGCAGGCTTCAGATGTGACCTCCTGGTTGCCCCCAAAGCAGAGAAGCACCATAGTAGATGTGGCCAAGATTCTTTGTGGAAATTACAAAGCCTGCAAGCGCTCTTCTTGCCATGTTGGGGCAAGGTTGGATAAAAGTCATTCACTGGTAGCCCTAATAATCATAACAACATGATGTTTTTGCGAGTACAGAGCTTGATGGCCTTAAAGAGGTGAGGTTGGGGCCGCACAATCAAGTATGAGTCTTTCAAAGGATGTGGAATATATGATCCCTGCAAGGTTGCTGTATCTAGGTGAAATTATATAAGACACACCTGTTTATTGATGTCCCCTGAATCAAGTGACAAAGCTGATGTATCTATTTGCAATAATTGAAATGTCTTCTGCAATTGGGCATGCCAGGGAGAGCCTGATCTTTCAAAAGTGTCTTTTAGGCAGGCTTTCAGTGAATTAGCTGTATCCCTCAGTATCTGAATATAGTACTTCAAGATGTCTGAGGCACATGCTGATTGTTGGTATACCAATCCAAACTCCAGGTCAATGCTAGACCTTTTAACATATCTGGGAAGTTGAAAATATTTTTGTATCCTAGTGTCTGCTGCTTATCCAGGATGGTAGTGCAGTCCACTGGGAATGTCAGATGCCCATAGATGAGTGTTTGTAAGAAACAAGCTTTGATGACTTTCAGCATTGGGGACGCAGATGCACTCATTAAGTTCTCAGTCAAATTTGCAAGCCCATGTATTATGGCTGCTGCCTTCCTTCTTAATGCGGCTTTATGTACTGTTGATTTGATTGAATCTGAGAACCAGACACCCAGGTAGTTATAGCTTTTATCATTTTAATCATGCTGTTTCCTATTCTCCAGCTTAGGATTCACTTTCTCTCATAGTGGCCAAAAACTATAAACTTGGTCTTATCCTGATTAATCTTGAGAAACTTTCTCTCGTTATAATTGTGGAGAGTACTTAATGCGCTCTGCAATCCAGATTTGGCATGATTCATTATAACAGACTCATCAGCATATTGCAATACTTAAAGGGTCATGTGACCGACTTTTGGTAGAGCCAAACTGCTCTTCGCTAGGGCTCTCCCCATATCTGCTGTGTATAAGTTAAAGGGGAGTGGGGCTAAGACACAGCCTTGTTTAAGGCCGTCTATAGTCGCAGTTCTGGGGTTGACTGTATAAGTGCCTGTTTTAATTCAGACCCATGTCTGGACGTAAAGGGAGACTCTAGCCCACAACAAGATTGTGGGAATGCCCCACATACTGAGTTTTCTGCATAGTGTTGGTTGGTGCACTTTATTAAAAGCGGCACTATGGTCTATAAAGCAGGAAAAGAAATGAAACTGTCCCCTTTGGGTGGATTATTGGCTTAGTGCTGCAAGTGCTATGATGTTATCCATGGTTGATGCCCATGCTCAAAAGCCGGTTTGAGCCAGTGGAAGTATTTTATTATCTTGCACCCAGTCATTTAGCTCCTTCAGCAGTAGCCGTGCATAGGCCTTCCCCTCTAGGTCTAGCAAGGCTATTAGTTGATGGTTGGACTTCTTGAAGACTAGGCACAGAATAGAGCCCCTTCATTTGTACAGAATCTCTCCAGCCTGAAAAGCATGATTATACAAGGGTGTTAACAGCTTGGCTCAGTCGTCCGCTGCACATTTAAAAATTCCATCCGGAAGCCCATTTGGTCCGGGGGCACCATAATTCTTCATTTCTTTAATTAGGGCGGCATACTTGAGTCAAGTGTATAAAGGGTGACAGGTACCCTGTCGGTGCATGTCCAGTTTAATAGTGCTCTGATATGTTGGGACCGCGCTGTAGCTCAAATACAGTGCTGATACGTGGGAACCCAAACTTCTTCTGGAATTCCATGTTCTCGAGTATGATTGGGAGATCTTAAACTACTGACGTAGGATTAACTTTTACCCAATCTTTTTCAGCAATAGAAATCTTCAAGGCCCATACCTCATTTTTATATATTTCACGGGTTGCACTTAAGTACTTTGCAATTACTGCTGTGCCGTAAGATTTATGGGTGTCCCATGAATTCCATAGTTGAGTTCATGCTCTTACAAGGACTAGGTTGTAGCGTGTTGTATCCTGCAAGTTCCTGGTTTTCTTTAAGGATAGCGTACCAGCCCCACAAGTTTGGAGAGTCCCCATAAGGTCTGTTAATAGAGTGCTCTGTCCGATGAGTAATTCATATGGCAGGCATCTTAGGCCCATTAAGACCTTGCTAAGCCATTTCTTCATTAATGAGGTATCAGCAGTCCTCCACTTCAGCCTTCTAACTAGTTTAGATACTGCAATGCCTGCTGAACCGCCCACTGTTGAGATTTCTTGGGTTCATAGAATCCCATTTCTATAGTTATTGATAATGGATTTTGGTTGCTTTCGGGCCTATTATGTATCTCAAAGTTTGTGGATTTATTAGCAAAACATTCCGAGATGAACAGATAGACTATTGTAGAGATGCCTCTGAACATTTGAGGAAGATGTGTTTCATCAGATGCAAGATTTGGCATCCGAGCTTCCACCTAGTTGGAAGGTGTTCAGCAGAAAATTCATTCCTTCTTGTGCTTTGCTGCCGCTACCTTTGAACCCAGGCCTCTCAGGTTAAAGTCACCAGTCAAAAGGACCTCATGTAAGGGATGTTCTAGGAAGAGGGATTCTAAACTGTGACAAAGAGCATCTGTTGCATGCTCTTTTCGACATTTTGGCTATATTATGATAGCAATTAATCGAAAGAAGAGGCCTTTTTCTGTGGGCAATAGTCAGCCCAGTAAATAGTGTTGCTTGCAGGGCCAGGGAGGTTGGTGCTAGGGGCACATCTTTAATAATGTTTTGTCTGATGTAAATTGAATGACCTCCTGAGGGTCTGCCAAATAGGCTTAATTTACTTGCTGGTTTAAAGAGCTCAAAATAACTGTAAAGTGTTGAGGGGCCAGATGACCACGTTTCCTGCAGGCAGATGATATAACCTTCTTGAAAGATTGAAACTGCTGATTTACTGTTCAGCACTGTTTCAAAGCCTGACACATTTCATGAGGTTATACTAATCTTGGATTTTTCTAAGATTCCCCACGATTGTTTTGGATCTCCGACATGCTGGCTAGGAATACATCTTATGAATCCGCCGTTGAACCGCAGTCGGCTCATTGCAAGTACCAAGTTTGCTGCTCTTTATTGCACAAGTTACCTCTACTTGATTCTGAGCAACTTGGATGTCCAGGGAATTAGTGGTTTTCATAGCATTGGGCATCCAGTCATGCCCAGGCCCCAAACCCCTTTTAAACATGGTCTAACGCGAGTTTGAGCTTGTCAATGATACTGCCTTGATTAAAATCCTTTTGTCCTGACTCGCCTACCAAGGTTCTTTGGTGCAAATTCTCTGAATTGTGTAAAAAGACTAACTTGTTCCTAGAGAAGCTTGTGGGCTGGATTGGGAGGCCTGTCAAAAGCCCGCAGTGCGCATAAATGATTGCTGGAAGGCTCTTCCTTCTGGCCACAATCATGGCCAGGAGCAATCTGTCATTCATTTTCGCAGTTGTTCGTAGTAAGCACTTGGGTGCAGTTGGTGATCTGGAGTGCACCGCCCACCAGGGCAGCCAGTGTGGCACGGAGCCACAGCACGGACAGTCCCCCACCTGTCAAGCATCAAAAGTTGGCCAGTGCCCGGCGGGATAGAGGGAAAACTCCAGCCACCAAAGCCGCTCCGAGGGGTCCCGGTGGGATAGTGGAGTCAGCTGGGACACCTTCCAAGGTGGGGAAGGGTCACAAGAAACCTGGAAAGTCTGGGAAGAGTAGCACGGCGGAGTAGACCGCCATCATCCCCGCTGCCCAGGAAGCCACCACCATCATCCCCGCTGCCCAGGAGGCCACCACCATCATCCCCGCTGCCCAGGAGGCCACCGCCAGCACAAGCACCGCTGGGCTACAGAGGACCGCCAGCACAAGCCCCACTGGGACAGAGAGGACCGCCAGCACAAGCCCGGCTGGGACAGAGAGGACCGCCAGAGGACCGCCAGCACAAGCCCCGCTGGGACAGAGAGTACTGCCAGCACAAGCCCCGCTGGGACAGAGAGGACCGCCAACAGCTGAGTCACTGCAAAGGAGCCTGCTGCCTCAAGCACCGCTGAACAGGGCCCGCCGCCTCAAGCATCGCTGAACAGGGCACTGCCGCCTCAAGCACCACTGAACAGGGCACCACCACCTCAAGCACTGCTGAACACGGCACCGCCGCTACAAGCACCGCTGAACGGGGCACCGCCGCCTCAAGCACCGCTGAACAGGGCACCGCCGCTACAAGCACCGCTGAACGGGGTACCGCTGCCTCATGCACCGCTGAACAGGCACCGCCGCCTCAAGCACCGCTGAACAGGGTGCCGCCGCCTCAAGCACCGCTGAACAGGGCACTGCGTCCTCAAGCAACGCTGAACAGGGCACTGCCGCCACAAGGACGGCTTAACAGGGCACCGCTGCTTCATGCACTGCTGAACAGGGCACCGCCGCCTCAAGCACCGCTGAACAGTGCACCGCCGCTACAAGCACCGCTGAACAGGGCACGGCCGCCACAAGCACCACTGGCCCATGAGTGCCAAGGGCACTGACGCTACTGAGTCCGTCACAAGCAGGATGAAGCATTCTGGGCACAGAGCCCCCTCCAGAACCAGTGGATATTCCCATCCACTCCTTCTGTCCTTAGCAGGATGAAGCACTCTAGGCACCATGCCCCCTCCAGAACCAGTGGAGACTGTCATCCACTACCTCAGTCCTTAGCAGGATGAAGCACTCTGGGCACCATGCCCCCTCCAGAACCAGTGGAGAGATACATCTACTACCTCTGTCCTTAGCAGGATGAAGCACTCTAGGCACCATGCCCCCTCCAGAACCAGTGGAGAGATACATCCACTACCTCTGTCCTTAGCAGGATGAAGCACTCTGGGCACCATGCCCCCTCCAGAACCAGTGGAGAGATACATCCACTACCTCTGTCCTTAGCAGGATGAAGCACTCTGTGCACCATGCCCCCTCCAGAACCAGTGGAGAGATACATCCACTACCTCTGTCCTTAGCAGGATGAAGCACTCTAGGCACCATGCCCCCTCCAGAACCAGTGGAGACTGTCATCCACTTGAGAGACTGTGGCTTTGCACTCCCCAGGATGGCACAGTGGGCAACCCACCCACTGTATAGACTTGAGAGACTGCGGCTTTGCACTCCCCAGTATTGAACAGTGGGCAAACCACCCACTGTATAGACTTGAGAGACTGTGGCTTTGCACTCCCCAGGATTGCACAGTGGGAAACCCACCCACTGTATAGACTTGAGAGACTGTGGCTTTGCACTCCCCAGGATTGAACAGTGGGCAACCAACCGACTGTAGAGACTTGAGAGACTGTGGCTTTGCACTCCCCAGGAATGAGCAGTGGGCATGTGGCCCCCTAGTGGATTTGGCATCATGCACTCAACCGGCTGAGATGCCCCCCCTTCCCGCCCCCTGAGGTGCCTGATTTCTTGCTCTCTGATGCCCCTGCAGTGTTCTCTCCGTCATGGTCGGGGATCTTGTGTGGGCCTCGCCCATACCGTGTGGGCCCTGTGTTCCACAGACTTCATTGGAGCACTATCTGGACTTCTAAGCTTGGTGTATATTTTGTTTATGGTGTAAAGATATATTTTTGCGTACTTGTTTTAATATATTACAATGGTTACACTCATTTCCTTTTGTCTTTGCATTGTTCCGGGGGATTGGGGGGTGTAACTATAATGTATAAATATGTATTAGTGTGTGTGTTGTAGTGGGTGAGGGTGGGGGATGGGGGTGGGGGTGTTGCCTGTGTGTGTCCCTGTTTTATCCCTCCCCTGTGTCGTAGGTGCAGTACTCACCGCTTTCTTCGCCGCCGGCGTTTGTGCTCCTGGCACAGAAGCAAGAAGATGAGGGCTGGCAGGATGTGCAGCTCGGGTTCCATGGCGTCCGGATTCCTCGTGGGGTGTGTAGAGGTGAGCGTTTTCCCTTCAAAGTCGTGTTTCCCCTGTGTTTTTGTCTGCGGTGAATCCGCCCAGGAAAAGGTGGCGTATTTTTAGGTTGTGATACTGTGGGCGGTACTTTGTCTTCCGCCTGTCTGTTGGCGGTGACCGCCAAGCTGTTTGTCTGTACCGCCGTGGCGGTCGGAGTGTTAAAGTGGCTGTCTTTGTAGGCGGTTTCCCCCACGGTCGTAATTCAAATTTTTTTACCGCCGGCATGTTGGCGGTCTTACCGCCGCTTTAACGCATTCCGCCAGGGTTGTAATGACTACCTAAGTCATTAATGTTGGAACATAAAACAGTTCATAAGATTAAGGGACACTACCCTTGCAAAAGTGATTTTGTAATATATGTCTTGAAGTATAGTTGTCCCAAGATGTATGTAGGGAGTACGAAATTGCAAGTACATAAAGGATTCTCCAACATTTGAGAGCGATTCAAAATAAGGATGAGACTTATCCTGTTGCTCGCCATATGCATGAAAGACATGATGGAAAGGTGAATGAAATAAAATATAGTGTAATAGATGGAATAGCTAAAGATATTAGAGGATGAAATAGGGATAAAAAATTCAGAATTCTGGAATCAAGATATATTTTGATGTTGGATTTTAAAGAAACCCATTGGATTGAATAGTAGTGAAGAAATGTATATACACTCAACATTTTAGAGACTGATAGAATACTATTTACACTCTTAGAAATGCATATTATCAATCCAAAAATAGGGAAAGAGAAAAAACAGGGTGAATGATAAGAAACATTAGTACATTGGTAAGCCACATAAAAGATCAAAATAAGGAATATCAAGAGTTATGATAGAGAAAATTCACTTAAGAAAATTTCAATGAATTTATATGCATTAAAAATACAATATGAAACATTAATTGTGGATGTATATAGAGCTTGTGATCGAATCAATACTCATATTGTATAACTATCCATATTATTATGTTTAATGGATGAGGTGGTTTCACGAATGATAATTCTGATGAGGCAATTCAATTTAATATCTATTTATAAATTGTGAAAACAATTTGAAAGTTGATAACAGTATTATAATAATTTGAAAATCTGGCTAACTCATAAAAATGTGTAAAAATCTGTAAAAACAATGCATTCTAAAGACTGATCATGTGGTATAAAAAGCAAATTCAATATGGCGACTGCTACGTTGACAAAGGCAGAAATGGCGAAACGCTTCCTTCGTGTGTCAATAAAATGGACTTTTAAATTTCCTTCATTTGTGGAGTGCCGTATCCTTGTGTTCCGACAAAGGGAAGTGATTATAGTTAGACGCGGTGGCACGCGTCCTATATCAGCACCACCGGCGATCAGGTGTGGATAAGTTACGCTACATGGAATGACTGTGTATACATATATATATATATATATACATTAAAAAACCTGCCTGTCTAAAGTCACCACTAACCAACACTATGGCCCTCATACAACCCTGGCGGTAAATGCAGAAGACCGCCAACATACCGCTGCGGCCGTGGAATTCCGCTACAGGTATTACGACCCACAGCCCGGAATCCGCCACAATACAGACACCCACACAGGTCCGCCACACCAAAGGTCAGTGATAAACTGGTGATACCAAAACCGACAACGTCACGTCAACAAGAATACGCCCACACTATCACGACCCACGAATCAACGCAGCGGGCTTTCAACCGCGGTAAACCATTGGCGGTACACACCGCCCCATTTAAAATACACACACAGATACAAAACACAACCACATTGGACAATTCAAAATACACACACCTGATACACATACACACACCACACCCACAACACTATAAAACAGACACCCACATTACCCACAGACCCTTACTACCAGAAATTTGAAAGCGGGCCAGAGAGAGACACTACCTAAAACAACACCAGCATCCACAGACACACAACACCATCACTTACACAACATCCACGCACCTCAAACAACACACACCAACACACCCCCTCACACATCACAACAGACACCACCTCACACATCACCCACACCACATCATGGAACATCAACGACACCCCAGGTTTTCTGAGGAGGAGCTCAGGGTCCTGGTGGAGGAAATCGTCCGGGTAGAGCCACAGCTATTCACATCACAGGTGCAGCAGACGTCCATTGCAAGCAAGATAGAGCTATGGCGCAGATTTGTCGACAGGGTCAACACAGTCGGACAGCATCCAAGAACACAGGATGACATCAGAAAGAGGTGGATGACCTACGGGGGAAGGTTCGTTCCGTGGTCTCCAGACACCAGATTGCTGTACAGAGGACTGGCGGTGGACCCCCACCTCCTCCCCCACAAGTAGCAGGAGGACTGGACTCTGGTAAGTCAAATCTTTACTACCTTATACCCCCCACCCCACCTGCATGCCATCACATACTCCCACCCTTGCCCTCACACCCATCACCCCAATAACCCACAGATACCCCACTAACACAACCCAAAACCAAGCCCTGCATGTGACACCAATGCATGGACACCCATCACCCAAGCATGTCCAGTACAGAGACTCACTCATGCCCCAAAATCACCAATCACACAAGGACCAAGCCAAGAATGCAAATACTGAAGTAGAGGGTCAACCACCCATTGCACATAATGGCACACACAGATACAATAATTATGCATTTGCACCCCAACAGGACCCCTACCCAACGTCACCGGACAGGAGGTGCCAGTGTGTGGTCCCCCCACAGAAGAGGCCCACAGTGATGACAGCAGCTCTGCACGCCTGGATCAAGATGACCACCCCGGCCCATCTGGGACCTCGGGACTGTTGGTTCCCCTGACACTGTCACAAGCCACCACAGAGCCTCCCCACTCAGGAAACACCAGCACAGCACCCACCCAGCAGGCCCATCCCTCTGTCCCCAGGACACGTCAATCAGCAGAGTGTTTACCACTACAGGAAACCCAGGCAAACCCACCAACCCAAGAAAATCAGGGACCTGGGGGCAGTGGCAGTGGGCACATGGTTCAGGGGACAAAGGCACAGGATAACAGGGAAACTGGGAGGACTGCTGTGCGACAGGGGGCGGACAGGCCAAGGGAACCGACACTCCATGAGGCACTCTCCAACATCATGGGCGCTTACCATCATTCCCAGGAGACAATGGCAACGGTACTGGCCAAGTTTCAGGAGACCCATCGGCTGCAGGAGGAACACTACCTTGGGATCACAGAGGACTTGAAGTCCATTAACACCACCCTGGTCACCATTCCAGGGGTGCTGGCAGACCTTCTCAACACCAGGAAGGACACAGTGGCACGAAAAGGGTCCCCTGACACTAGCCTGGATGATGAACAGCCCTCCACCTCTGCCGGCGCTAGTGGACAGGAGGCACCGCCACAGGAACAACAGGACACCAGCACCCCACCCCCTGCAGATGGAGAACCACCCTGCAAATGGTCCCTTAGATCCAGGAACAAGACAGAGAACATTGCCAAGACCCCCGCCAGGAAATGAGACCCCCCTAGATGTCACCCTTCTGTCCCACTATGTCACCCTGCCCATACTTAAACTGCCCCAGCTCCACTTCCTATGCCTCTTTGGACATTGCACCTGTGAAACAAATAGACTGGACTCTGCCATGGACATTCCTCCACCATCATCCCAGCCCATTTTACAACCCCCTCCACTTATTAGCACAGGAATAAACACACTTCAAGCACAAAACAATCTGGAGTCAGTCTGTGCTTTCACAGATGTGTAATTGCAATAACTATGGAATATAGCAATGTCAATTTACTTGTTCACATACCAATGTAACACAGCTGTAGGCCAGCAGTAAACATAGCAGAGGGCAGAAAGTGGGACCCAGATCTGTGAAATGGAAAGTCAAAGTGACAAGTCAGGGTCCATATACTAAATGAAAATGACAGACTCATGCTAGTTCCAACAATAGTATGAGATGTGGGAAGCAGTGACATCTTCTTACCTGTGTTTCACTGGAAGTATTGCATGATGATGTTGTTTGGTTGCCGATATCCTCTTCTTCTGCCTCCTCTTCTTCATTGTCCACAGGCTCCACAGCTGCCACAAGATCACCATCTGGCCCATCCTCCTGCAGAAAAGGCACCTCGTGTCGCAAAGCCAGGTTGTGCAGCATACAGCAGGCCAAGATTATCTGGCACACCTTCTTCGGTGAGTAGTATAGCGAGCAACCTGTCAGATGGAGGCACCGGAATCTGGCCTTCAGGAGGCCAAAGGTGCATTTGATCACCCTCCTAGTTCGCCCATGTGCCTCATTGTAGCGTTCCTCTGCCCTTATCCTGGGATTCCTCAGTGTGGTCAGTAGCCAGAGTCACCTGCAAATGTCAAAGTACAACTGTCAGACACACACTAACCCTTAGGGACAGCCACATACCCAGACAGCAAATGAAACTGTGTGGGGACTTTAGGCTCACCTATTAGCCCGACACAGTGCCTCTGGAGTTGTCCCATCACATAGGGGATGCTGCTATTCCTCAAAATGTAAGCGTCATGGACTGAGCCAGGATACTTGGCATTCACATGGGAGATGTACTGGTCTGCAAACACACCATATGCACATTCATAGAATGGTAACTCTTCCGTTTCTGTACACCTGTTCATTCCTGTGGGGGGATACAAATGGCACATGTGTACCATCAATGGCACCAATGATGTTGGGGATATGTCCCAGGGCATAAAAGTCACCTTTCACTGTGGGCAAATCCTCCTCCAACACGATGTAGCTGCGCATGTTTTTCAGCAGGGCAGACAACACTCTGGACAACACGTTAGAGAACATTGGCTGGGACATCCCTGATGCCATGGCCACTGTTGTTTGAAAAGACCCAGTGGCCAGGAAATGGAGTACAGACAGGACCTGCACTAGAGGGGGGATTCCTGTGGGATGGTGGATAGCTGACATCAGGTCCTGCTCCAAATGGGAACACAGTTCCTGGATTGTTGCACGATCAAGTCTGTATGTGACTAGGATGTGTCTCTCTTCCATAGTCGACTGGTCCACCAGGGGTCTGTACACTAGAGGATGCCACCATCTCATCACCTGCCCCAGCAGACGTGCCCTATGGAGGAGAACAGCGAGCAGAGAGTCATCCAACACTGAGGTATCACAATGTGTTATTTGCAGAAACGTTATCAATCCGCAAGGTGCCGGTATCTGTCTATATTCCCGGCCTAGTTAGGTGTGACACAGTTAACATCCATCCCTGAAAAGACGGCTGCCTGACCTGTAAGGTGGAACAAGGGGATATGAGGTAACTGCGCTGGAGTTCTACAACGTTGCGGTGGGCGGTTGAAGACCGCAGCGCAATTCTGCATTGGAAGACATTGGGCTCTATGGGTCACAGGAGCCAATGACGATGTACACCGGTGGTGACGGTACGCACCGCTGCGGACGTGACAGCCATTTTCTGTCTGTTCACTCACTTGATACCTGACCTTCAACAGAAGAGGACCTACACTGCAAGTGCTGCTGTGACCTGTGTCTGCGAGCGACGATGGCTCATGTGTCTGGGTAAAGGGCCCCTGCCTTCACTTCGAAGGAGATGGAGAAACTAGTGGATGGGGTCCTCCCCCACTACACGCAACTGTACGGTCCTCCAGACAAACAGGTGAGTACACTGTGAACATGCTGGATGGGCAATGCCTGTTTTGAGTGGTGTGGATGGAAGATACCTGGGGTGCTGAGGCCTGCATGTACGCATGGGGAGTGTATGTGCATCAGGGCAAGGGTGGGAACTGGGGGGCAATGCGTATGACAGTCCGGACGGGTAAGTAATTTCCTTTCTCCCTGTACCATTCCTCTAGGTCAGCGCCCACCAGAAGAAGGGTATTTGGCGTGCCATCGCCAAGGACATCCAGATCCTGGGGGGTCTACCACAGACGAAGCACCCACTGCCGGAAAAGATGGGAGGACCTGCGCTGCTGGAGCAAGAAGATGGCGGAGGCCCAGCTGGGGATGGCCTCCCAACGTGGGAGGGGTGCCCGTCACACCATGACACCCCTGATGTTCAGGATCCTGGCGGTGGCCTATCCGGAGTTGGATGGGCGCTTGAGGGCATCACAGCAGCCACAATGGGGTGAGTACACTCTCATTCAGCTGACTCTGCACGCATTACGAGGTGTCTGGGTGGGGGAGGTGGGCAGTGGGTTCCCCTAGGCCAGGGCGAACTTGGTAGGCAAGATCCCTTGTGAGGGAGGCCATGTGGCACCCGAAACCCACCAGTGGTATGAGCTATCTACACCTAGTCAGGCTCATGTGACTTCCAGGTGTGCAACAATTGGTTTTAGGCCTCGTACCCCATGGTCAGCTGAAATTTCTAGGAACTGTCAGTGCATGGCATAGTGCAGAGGGCTGCTCCCTGTGTGTTGTGTCCGCCAACAGTAGTGGTGTTGCATGCACTGAACATGCCTTTCTTCTGTCTCCCCCCCCTTTTTTTGTGGCCTCCCTGTTCTTGTGTGCAATAGAATCATCAGGCGGAGGAGCATTGGCACCGGAGCAGGAGGGAGCTGCAACCCACTTGGCTCTGGAGGGTGAAACAACGGAGTCTGAAGCCACCAGTGGGAAGGGGGCAAGGGTAGCTCCATGACGGGGACAGGAGCAGACAGCAGTGACAGTGACTCCTCTGATGGGTGCTCCCTTGCGGTGGCTGGCACCTCTGTGCCCACTGCATCAACAGGTACAGCCGCCACCCCCTACCAGCACCGCCCTCCCAGCAGCCCCTCAGTGTGTGTCCGGTGCCCGCTCACCCAGGAGGGTGGGCATCTCCCTCGCCCCAGGCACCTCAGGCCCTGCCCCAGTCAGCCCTGCTGCCCTCAGTGAGGAGACTATTGACCTCCTGAGATCCCTCACTGTTGGGCAATCTACCATTGTGATTGCCATCCAGGGTGTATAGAGGCATTTGCAACAAACAAATGCATACGTTGAGGGCATTAATTCTGGGCAGGCAACCCAACAGAAAGCATTTCAGGCTCTGGCCTCAGCACTGATGGCAGCCATTGTCCCTGTGTCCATCCTCCCCCCTCCAACTTCCTCCACCCAGACCCAATCCACTGTACCTCAGCCTATCCCAAGCACACCATCAGACCAGCATGCACACTCATTAACACACAAGAGTGGCTCAGGCAAACATAAGCACCACACATCCCACAGGCACTGACACAAGCACCATCCAACAGACACAGCAACATCCACTGCCTCCACTGTGGCCCCTTCCTCCATGTCCTCCTCCTCCCTCCCTGTCTCATCTCCACTCACACCTGCATGCACTACATCCTCAGCCACTGCCTCAATCACCAGCACGCCCATCACCACACACCGCTCACGTGCAATCACCACCCCACTACCATTCACACATCCCCACTGTCCTCTCCCAGTGTCTCGTGAGCCCTCCTCCCAAAGTACACAAACGCAGGCACGCGCCCACCCAACAGCCATCCACCTCACAACAGCCTCCGCCCCATGCACCTTCACCCAAATTCAGCAGACGTACACCTCCGACAACCACTACCTCTACCTCCACTCCCAAACCCCCTCCATCTTACCATCCCAGTGTGTCTAAAAAACTCTTCCTGGCTAACTTTAACCTCTTTCCTACACCTCCCCCCCATCCTTCCCCTAGGGCCAGGCTTTCCAGGTACCAGCCCAGCACCTCAGCCACCACATCCCCAGGCACAGTGGTGCCAGCAACTGCGGGGTCATGGAGTGCACCACCCATCAGTGCTGCCAGTGTGCCACGTAGTGAGGGCAAGGACATTCCGCCACCTGCCAAGGGGAAAAAGGTGCCCACATCCCGGAGGGAAAAGCCGAAACTACCAGCCACCAAGGGCTCAGCAAAAACCAAAGGGGATAGTGGCAAGACAACTGCAGCACTATCAAAGCTGGGGAAGGGCCAAAAGATGAAGAGCAGGTCAGGAGAGGGCATGGTGGCACCGACTGAGGGACCAGTGTCACACTTTTTGTCCACGACCACGCCAACCTGTACGTCGATGAAAACCGCTAGCTGCCCTCCCACCACAACCGCCAACTGCACCGCCACCTGCACGGCCCCCGGCACGGCCCCCGGCACGTCTACAGCCTCAACGACAGTCCCCAGCCTCTTCCCCAGTGAGCAGCCGTCCGAGGCTGCAGGAGACGTCCTGCTGTGTCCCTCAGCAGGTGCTGACCCATGCACTGCCACCAGCACCGCCGCAACAGACACCGCCCCAAGCACCGCCGCGATAGTCACCGCTGCAAGCACCGCCGCGACAGACACCACCGCAAGCACCGCCACCTGCACCACCCCCCGCACGTCTACAGCCTCAGCGACAGTTCCCAGCCTCTTTCCCAGTGGGCAGCCATCTGAGGCTTCAGGAGATGTCCTGCTGTGTCCCTCAGCAGGTGCTGACCCATGCACCACCACCAGCACTGCTGCAATAGACACCGCCACAAGCACCCCTGCAACAGACACCGCCGCAAGCACTGCCACCTGCACCACCCCCGGCACGTCTACAGCCTCAGCAACAGTCCCCAGCCTCTTCACCAGTGGGTAGCCGTCCGAGGCTGCATGAGATGTCCTGCTGTGGCCCTCAGCAGGTGCTGTCCCATGCACTGCCGCCAGCACCGCAGCAACAGACACCGCTGCGACAGACACTACCGCAAGCACCGCCACCGGCCCCGCAGCATCCTCGGACACAGGCACCTCCGCTGACATGGCTACCATCCCCAGTGGTTAGTCGTCTGAGGCTGGAGGAGAGTTCTTGGACCCTGGGCAGCTTCCATGAGGCATTTCTTCCATCACTGTTTGCACCTGCAGGTGGAAGGCACAGCCACAGCAGTGTGGGGTATGTCGCTGCCTCCATCGTGTATCATGCTACCTCAACCTCGCAAATCTCGTGGCACGCACACCCAGGTGAGGGAATTGTACTGGCCACACTGCATGTGGGGCACTCTGGGCACCATGCCCCCTCCAGAACCAGTGGAGAGATACATCCACTACCTCAGTCCTTGGCAGGATGAAGAACTGTGGGCACGAGCCCCCCTCCAGAACCAGTGGAGAGATACATCCACTCCCTCAGTCCTTGGCAGAATGAAGCACTCTGGGCACCAGGCCCCCTCCAGAACCAGTGGAGACTGTTATCTACTTGAGAGACTGTGACTTTTCACTCCCCAGGATAAAGCAGTGGGCAAACCACCCACTGGAGAGACCTGAGAGACTGTGGCTTTGTACTCCCCAGGATAAAGCACTGGGCAAACCACCCACTGGAGAGACTTGAGAGACTGTGGCTTTGCACTCCCCAGGATAAGCAGTGGGCAAACCACCCACTGGAGAGACTTGAGAGACTGTGGCTTTGCACTCCACAGGCTACAGCAATGGGCATGGAGCCCCCTCGTGCAGCAGTGGCGTTGGACGTTCATCAGGCTGAGGTGCCCACCTCTCCCCCTCCCCCTAGGGTGCCTGTATATTTTGGATCTGATGCCCAAGCATTGTTCTCTCCGTTTCCAGTCAGGTATCTTGTGTGGGCCTCGCCCATGCATTTTGGGCCCAGTGGTCCACGGACAATGATTAGTACACTATCCGGACTTGTGTAGTTGGTGTACATATTTGTATATACTGAATTTGGAGTTTTGACTAATGGATTTTTAATGATTACAATTGTTACAATCATTTTCTTTTGTCCTTGCGTTCTTCCAGGGGGTGGGTGTATATGTAATGTTGCTGCATGTATTTGTGTGTTTGTTGTTGTGGGTGAGGGTGAGGGTGGGGGTGTTGCGTGTTGCGTGTGTGTGTCACTCTCTTTCTTCCCCCCTCCCCTGTTTAGTAGGTGCAGTACTCACCGTGGCCGCCGCCGCCGTTCGTACTCCTGGTAGAAGAGGAGGTAAACCAACATGGGTGATACCTGAAGTTCGGGTTCCATGGCATCCTGGTTCCTCGTTGGGTGTCGAGAGGTAAGTGTTTTCCCTTCTGTATACTGTTTCTGCCGTGCTTTTGATAGCGTTGGTTCCGCCCTGGAAAAGGTGGCGGATAGGCCTCTTGTAATACAGTGGGCGGTACTTTGTCTCCCGTCTGTCTGTTGGCAGTGTCTGCCGCACTGTTTGTTTCTACTGCCGTGGCGGTCAGAATGTTAAAGTGGCTGTCTATGTTGGCGGTTTCAGCCACGGTCGTAATCCCCAATTTTTTTTTTGCCGGCCAGTTTGCGGTAGTACCGCCGCTTTAACACCGACCAGGGTTGTAATGAGGGCCTACATTTTGTAACTCAGCACTGCTCTGGCTGTATTCTAATAAACTGTTAATCAACTCTTCTAGTAAGTCCGGCTATAACACACTGCCTCTTCTTCTTTGACCAGTCTCTTCCAATTCTGAAAGGGTTTGGCCAAGAAATGTACAAACTACCATCTTTACCTGGGATTTTACCCAAAAATCTGGGTGAGGTGTGAAGAGTTATCAAGAGTTTTGTTGTTAGTTATTAAAGGCATTTTTGGTTTTCAAGAGTCACCATTCCAGCAGGGTTGTGATATTCTCCCACTACAAAAAATAATCATAGGAGGCATTAGAAAGTAAACAGTCCCTTTTAAAGGCTCCTGTTCTCCAAACGCATTGCAAGGTGTGATCTGATGTACCTCTGTAAGTGAAAATAGGCAACTGCCCTGTGCAAAACCGCCATGTATGGTTGGCCAGAGGTGGAAAGAAATATGACGAACTAAACCAAACATAGAGCTTCTTCATAGCAAAAGATACAAAAGATGCAGATGTCAAAGATGAGAGGCGGGATGATGGTCAGAGGAGTTCCTAATTCCAGATATGTTCAAACTGAACATGAAAAAGTACATTCACAAATAAATAAGTCTTATCCAAGAAAATACAAACACCTTCTGTTAATTAGAAAAATATCCGCTCACTAAAGTGTTTGCCATTATTCAGAATTAGTCTTGCCAGTTTTTTTTTTAACACGTTTTACAATTTGAAAACTCAGAACTTCAAACAAGATTGGGTATTAAACAGCAGCTCCTGTGTGATTAAAACCATGCACATCTTCTGAATTCTTTCATACCCAGGCCTCTTTTATCAAAAGGTCACTGGTAAACAGTAGTGTGGCAAGGGAACTAAGCCCCTTATTATGACATTGGTGGTAAGTCCTGCTTACTGCCATGCTGACCGCCCCCAACATACCGGTGCCACGGCAGATCACCGCTACCCATATTATGACACACACATCCCCACAGGTCCCCCATCCAACCTCACTGGAGAGGAGGTGCAGCAACATCCAGTCCCCCCACAGAATAGGCCCACAGTGATGACAGCAGCTCTGGACGCCTGGATCTGGATGATCAACCTGGCCCATCAGGGACCTCCGGACAGCCGGTAACCCAGGCACAGTCCCATACCACCACAGAGCCTCCCCCTCAGGAAACACCACCACAGGACCCACCCAGCGGGCCCATACCACTGTCCTCAGGACACGTCAATCAGTAGTGTGTCCACCACTACAGGGACCCCAGGCCACCCCACAAACACAGGACGATCAGGGACCTGGGGTCAGTGGCAGGGGGCACACAGTTCAGGTAACAGAGGCACAGGACAACAGGGAAGCTCGGAGGACTACTGTGCAACACAGGGATGACAGGCCCAGGGAACCGAATAGCCAGGAGGCACTCACCAACATCCTGGGAGCATACCACCATTCCCAGGAGACGATGGGCAAGATACTAGACAAGATGCAGGAGACGCAGCGGCTGCAGGAGGGTCAGTACCTGGGGATCAGGGAGGACTTGAAGAACATCCACACCACCCTGTTCACCATTGCAGGGGTGCTGGCAGACATGGCCAGCACCATGAGTGAGGCAGTGGCACACCAACGGGCCACTAACACTAACCAAAGCGATGAGCAGCATTCCACCTCTGCTGCCACTAGTGGACAGGAGGCCACGCCACAGGTACAGCAGGCCACCAGCACCCCTCCCCCTGCAGAAGGAGAACCACCCCGCAAATGGTCCCTGCGATCCAGGCAGAAGCCAGGGAACATTACCAAGACCCCCACCAGGAAATAAGATTCTCCTGAATGTCACCCTTGTGTCCCACTCTGTCACCCTGTCCACTTTGAACTGCCATTGCTCCACTTCCTATGCCCCCTTGGACAATGCACCTGTGATACCAATAGACTGGACTCTACCCTCGACTTTCTTCCTTCAGCAACCCAGCCCATTGCAATACCCCCTCCACTTATTAGCACCTAAATAAACACCCTTGGAACAAATACAGATATGGCATCTGTCAATTGAGTGAAATATGTATTCGTTTAACAAGCTGTAAACATTGCAATTCAACTGTACAGTAATGCATACATAGGAATGACCTGTAGTTGGCAGCAGTCAACACACCAGAAGCCAGAGTTGGGCACAGATATCTGAAAATAGTGATGCCAAAGGGTACAGAAAGTGGCCATAGTAGTGGGAAAATCAGCCTGCCATGTACAATGTCCAAAACAAAACTGTCAATGGAGGTGAAGTTACAGTGTTTTACCTGTGTGTCACTGGAAGTACTGTCGTATGATTGCTGTTCTGTTGTCCTCATTCTCATCCTCTGCCTCCTCTTCGTTACTGTCTGCAGGGTCCACTGCTGCCACACATTCATCTCCAGCCTCATCCTCCTGCAGAAAAGGCACCTGGCAACTCAAGGCAAGGTTATGCAACATACAGCATGCCACGATGATCTGGCGCACCTTTTTGGGTGAGTAGCACATGGAATAACCTGTTAGATGGAGGCAATGAAACCTGGTCTTCAGGAGGCCGAATGTCCTCTCGATTATTCTTCTTGTTCGCCCCTTGTGACTCATTGTAATGTTCCTCTGCCCTTGTCCTGGGATTCCTCACTGGGGTCAGTAGCCATGAGAGGTTGGGGTAACCAGAGTCACCTTTAAATATAGATGGATACCTGTTAGACAAACACTAAGCCTCAGGGCCAACACCATACCCATACACCAAAGTATATTGGGTTGGAACCATGGGCTCACCTATTAGCCACATCCGGTCCCTCTGGAGTTGAGCCATCACATATCATATGGGATGCTGCTATTCCTCAGGTTAAAAGCATCATGCACAGAACCAGGATACTTAGCATTGACATGGGAGATGTACTTGCATGCCAGGCACACTATCTGCACATTCATGGAGTGAAAGTTCTTTTGATTTCTGAACACCTGTTCATTTCTCCGGGGGAGGGACAAATACAATATGTGTACCATCAATCGGACCAATAATGTTGGGGATATGTCCCATTGCATAAAAATCAGCTTTCACTGTGGCCAAGTCCTCCACCTGGGGGACAACAATGTGGCTGCGCATGTGTTTAATCAGGGCAGACAACACTCTGGTCAGCACTATTGACAACATTGGCTGAGACATTCCTGCTGCCAAGCCCACTGTCACTTGGAAAGAACCAGCTGCCAAGAATTGGAGCACAGATAGGACTTGAACAAGATGGGGGATCCCAGTGGGGTGACGGCTCCAATTGGGTATACAGCTCTGTGATTGTGGCCCTGTCCTCCATTGTTATCAAGTCCACCAGGGGTCTGTACACGGGGGGATGTCTCCATCTCCTATTCATCTGCACGGGTTGTAATCCAGGGGTCAGAACTGGGAGTGGCTGGTCAGTATTTCACATTTCCAAACTGTACACTGCATTGAATGTTGTGACTGAAACAGTATGCTGTTGGATAGGACCAAATTGTGGCTATGTGTACTGTGACGCAGTTAGGTGCCATGGCCTGCCCCCCCTCTGAAATGGCGCCAGTCTGTCCTGTGTGGATGGACATGTGGAAATGAGGTAATGCCTCTGACGTTGTGCGCCGTTTCGGGAGGCGGTTGAGTACCGCTGTGCAACTAATTGGTTGTCATTGGGCCCTTTGGGTTACAGTGGCCAATAGTGAAGTACGCCGGCGGTGACGGTATGCACCGCCACAGACGTGATCTCCATTTTCTATCTGTTCTCTCACTTGCTACCTGACATTCAAGTGCTGCTGTGACCTGTGTCTGGGACCGACAATGGCTCGAGTCACTGGGGAAAGAGCCCCTGCGTTTACCGCTGCGGAGTTGGAGAGACTGGTGGATGGGGTCCTACCCCAGTACCAAATGGTGTATGGGCCTCCAGACCAACAGGTGAGTACACTGTGAGCACAATGCATGGGGCATGAACGAATGTAGTGCTGTGTGTGAAGGCTTTGTGTAAGGTGGGGGTTGGTGACAGGGTCCTGGGCAGCGTGCTGCATGAATGGTGGGCAATATCTGTGCGTGAGGGGATGGGAGGGCTATGGTGGGACATGAGTGTAACAGACCGGACGGTATGGCTGATACCTTTTTCTATTTGTATTTTTCTGCAGGTCAGCGCAAATAAGAAAAAGGGTATATGGCATGCCATCGCCAAGGATGTGCGGACCCTGGGGGACTATGGCAGACGGAGCAGGACCTGAGAAGCTGGGCACGGAAGACGGCGGAGGCCCAGCTGGGGATGCCCTCCCTTCGAGGAAGAGGTGCCTGTCGACCCCTGACCCCCCCTGATGTTCTGCATGCTGGCGGTGGCCTATCCAGAGCTGGATGGGTGCTTGAGGGTATCACAGCAGCCACAAGGGGGTGAGTACATTTTCCAAATCTACTACTTTCACGTGGTGGGGTGGTCTACAGGTGAGGGATGTGGGCATGTGGGTCCCCCTAGGCCAGGCCGGACATTGCAGGGTAGGTCCTATCAACCCCTCCTCCTACAAAGCTAGTAGGCATCCACTGCTGGGCAGGGGTCTGTGGGTGTCAGGTATTCCTGTCCTTGGGCTGGTGACTAGCATTGTGACTGGAAGTGCATTGCATAGTGCGAAGGCCTGTACCCTGTGTGAGGTTGCTGTGTACGCCAATGGTGTTGTTGGGGCAGCCATTGACCAAGTGTATCTTTTGTCTCATCCTCTCCCCTTTTTGTTTTGTGACCCTGTCCTTATGTGCAGTAGCATCATCTGGCAGAGGAGCAGTGGCACCGGCGACGGAGGGAGCTGCATCCCACATGGCCCATGAGGCCGAATCCACCGACTGTGAGGGAACCAGTGGGACGGAGGGCGAGGGGAGCACCATGGCGGAGACAGGAGGGGACAGTTCTGACAGTGATACCTCCTCCGAAGGAAGCTCCCTGCTGGTGGCGGACACCTCTGTACCCACCCCAACTACAGGTACAGCCTCCAACCCCCGTACCAGCACCGCGCTCCAAGCAGCTCATCAGTGAGTTTCCCGTGCCTGCTCACCCAGGAGGTTGGGCAACACCTTAGCCCCAGGCACCTCAGGCCCTGCCCCAGTCAGCCCTGCTGCCGTGAATGAGGAGGCTATTGACCTCCTGCGATCCATCTCTGTTGGGCAGTCAACCATAGTGAATGCAATCCAGGGGCAGCAGGCCATTTGCAACAAACAAATGCATTCCTGGAGGGCATTCACTCTGGCATGGAGGCCCAACAGAGATCAATCCAGGCTCTGGCCTCCTCCCTGATGGCAGCCATTGTCCCTGTCTCTAGCCTTCCCCCTCCAACTTCCTCTAACCAGTCCCATTCCCCTCAACCCCAATCTATCACGAGCAAATATTCAGACCAGCATGCACCCAAGACAACACACAGGCATGTCTCAGGCAAACACAAGCACCACACATCACCCGACAGGCACTCACACAAATACCATCCAGATGCAGACACACAAACATCCACTCCCTCCACTGTGTCCCCCCCTCGTCATCCACCACCATTCCCGTAGCAGCTCCACTCACTCCTGCATGCTCAACATCCTCATCCACTACCCCCATCACCATCACGCCTATCACTACACACACCTCACTGGCAGTCACCACCACCACATCCATGCAGACGTCCTCTGTGTCCTCTCCCACTGTGTCTGTGCCCCCCTCCCAAAGTACACAAACGCACTTTGTGTACTTTGGGAGGGGGGGCACAGACACAATGCACTTTTTACAACTAAATTAGTTGCAAAGGCATGCGTGGTAAAGGCATGTGTGGTAAAGACGCGGTTGTTGTAAAGACCACGTTGTAAAGGCATGGGTTGTAAATGCATTCGTTGTTCCATCATACATCCAGTCCTGCGCTTCTGTCCCCTGAACAGTGTGCCCACTCTCACTGACCCTAGGTCCCTGATTGTCCAGTGTTTGTGGGGTGTCCTGGGGTCCCTGTAGTGGTGGACTCACTGCTGATTGATGTGTCCTGGGGACAGAGGTATGGGCCCGCTGAGTAGGTGCTGTGTATTTTGAGTGCTGTGGTAGGTACCGCCAATGATTTACCATGGTTGAATGTCCACCACGGTGATTCGTGGGTCATAATGCTATGGGTGTAGTTCTTTTGGCGTAACAGTGTGGGTTTTGGTCCCGCCAGTTTATCACTTAACTTTTGGGCTGGCGGATTTGTGTGTGTGGTTGTATAGTGACGGATTGCTATGTGTGTGTCATAACATGGGTAGCGGTAATCTGCCTTGCCGGCGGTATGTTGGCGGCGGTCAGCATGGCAGTGAGCAGGACTTACCGCCAATGTCATAATAAGGGCCTATGTCCCCTGATTTTATGCATTTTTCTCCTAAACCTAAGTTGTCTGACCTCCTCATTGCTATTGCTTTTAAGGTTATTCTTTTATGCTGAAATACACTTCCAAAATATCTGCTTCAACATGGTCAAATCTGACCTTTACTAGTTTCCTTTCACTACCTATGTATCTTCCCCTTTCTCTATACTCTAATCCTTCCTCATTCTTCTTCTTCTATCTTCTGTCTTGCTATTCCACACTTTTCTTTTCTTTCCATTTCATATATAAAAATGTTGACATGATTTTGCTTATTCTTAATGTGTTGACTCTTTTGGACTTAAATATTCCTAATTACCTGATTTAATGATACACATTCTTATTCTGTATATCATATTTCCTCGAAATAAGCATTTTATAATTCATTGTTGAATTTACAAACAATATTTAACCAAAAAAAAAAAAAAACTATTCCTGAATGGTTGGGTTCCAGGCTGAAAGGGGGAGAAGAAGGATCTCCTCTGCTGTGAAGTGAAAGACAGAAAAGGAAGATAAAAAAGAAACAAGACTCTCTGGGGTGTGTGCTACTGGAGCAAAGTGTAAACTTTTGCAGCTGCTAAATCAGCAATGCTAAAAGCTGTTTTGGGAGCCAGTACAGGTTTTTACTCCACATATTCATGATGTGTCATTTTAGTGAAAACTAGAAAAAGGTTTGCACTAGGTAAACTAGGAGTATTACTGAGACGTAACTTTTTGAAAACACCGTGAACAATTAAACACAATCTTTTTACACTTGTCATAGCCTATTTATACTGAGTGCAGCCTTTCTTTACTGTTTGTAATACATTTTTTAAACAAATGCCATTATCATCGCTTTCTGTCACAGGCTTGGACCTCAGCACTTTACATTCACGTCACTTTTTCCAAACTGCTTCAACGAGCATTCAAATCGGTGATGACATGTAATACCCACCGACGTCTGAAGTGATTGCATTTACAAACCAGTTTTCCCACCTGAAAAATATATTTTCCAAGGTAAATTTAAGCTGCATTTATTTTTCATATAATGTGTGGGCACCATATTTAATATGCTGTTACTTGTAGATGCAAGGCAGCAAAACAGTTGCAGAAAATGTTGTACTTGGGATCATACTTCCCATACTTTTATTGATGCACTTCGCATGTTAATTGTAAGCGACGTCCCTAATTAAGGTGAAATGAGCTCTCATACCTCAGTAGTAGTGCCCCTTGTCCCCTATTTGGCAGCTGGGCCCTAGCTGGAGAACTGTTCTGACAGGGCTGCTCAGATGCATATCATGCCTCGATGAGGAGAGGCAGCCAAGGGCTCACGTTTTCAACAACACAGGCTGTTTCAGGGCTGCCAGTAGCTCGATAAAAAAAGCCAAGCCCATCATGACTTACAGAAGGGTCAGATAACAGGCAGGCAGTGCACTTCTCCTTTCACTTCAAAGTAGAAGTTTTCCATGTAAAACTATGAAGGAGAAGGGGAGGTGCTGGGACAGCCATGGCAGATTATGGCCCTCATTACGACCCTGGAGGTGGGTGATAAAGTGGCGGCAATACCGCCAACAGGCTGGTGGTAATTACCGCCAAATTATGGCTATGACAGTGATATCTCCCATAGACAGCCAATGTACCACACCAACCGCCAGGGCGGAAACAACAGCCACGACGGCGATGGCCGCCAAAGGCCAGCCTGAAGACAACATACCGCCCATCATATTTTGACACTGGAAACTGCCCCCTTTTCTGGGGCGGTACCAACGCCAACAAAACTCTGGTGGAAACAGAGCTCAGAAGTGAAAGGACTCACCATTGGAGACACAGGGAAGAACCACACTGCCATGGAACCCAAACTGCAAGTTTTCCCGATGATCTTCTACGTTATACTCCACCTGGAACACCAATGACGACAAAGACAATGACAGTGAGTACAGCCGCCTAATACACAAGGAAGGGAGGGAGGAAGACGACAGGGACACACACACACGACACACACCTGACACATACACCCTATACGCAACCAGCTGCACAAGAAAAACAGTTTGTCCCCGAAAAACTGCAGAATAATACAAGGACAACAGGAATTGACTAAAGGGATTGTTATCAGATCAACATCAACATCAAAATTCATAATTCTATTTGGCAATGAAACAGATATGTACACATGTACACATGTAAAAAGAAGGGACACTGCCCAGTCCAAAGTTCAAAGGGCCCACATGGTCACAGGGCACAGTCTAAGGCCCAACTAGAATTCTGAGCACATCCGGAAAGGACACTGCCGGGGCATCAGTTTGCAAATAGGCAGGGACCTCAATATGTGGGCCATCAGGGGGGTCAGGTTCCGACAGGTACCACTTCCTCGTTAGGAGGCCATCCCTAGCTGGGCCTCCGCAGTCTTCCGTGCCCAGCATCTCAGGTCCTCCCACCGTTTGCAACAGTGGGTGCTCTGCCTGCCACAGACCCCTAGGGTCCGCACCTCCTTGGCGATGGCACGCCATAGTCCCTTCTTTTGATGGGCGCTGACATGCGGAAGTAAAACATACAGGAGAACTCCATTAAACGAACAGTCCAGTCTGCCAAACACATGGCTCACCATACCCGATCCCAGCAACATTACAAAACACATAGGCCAGCTCACAACATGTACACTGCCAAGAAAGAAAAAAAAACACCCACCCTTGCACAATGCTTTCACACACAACTCCATGCATTCATGCCACATGTATCATGCCCACAGTGTACTCACCTGCTGGTCTGGAGGCCCATACAGCAGTCCGGACTGGGGTAGAACCCCATCCACCAGTCACTCCAACTCCTCTGAAGTGAAGGCTGGGGCCCTTTCCCCAGTCACACGGGCCATGGTAGGTTCCAGCACAGGTCACAGCAGCACTTGCAATGTAGGTCTTCTCCTGTGGAACGTCAGGAAACAAGTGATGACTGAGAAATAAAATGGCGATTATGTCCATGGCGGTGTATACTGTTACCACTGGCGAACATCTCCATTGGCCTCTGTACCCCATAGGGCCCAATATTATCCACAGAAGATTTGCATGGCAGTTCACGACTGCCTACCGCCATGGCGCACAACGTCGGCAGAATTACCTCACTTCCACCTGTCCCTCCACACAGGACAGGCGGTTGCCATTTCAGGGGGGGGCAGAACTATAGATAATTGCTGAGTCACAGGATAAAAAGCACATACTTTTAAAATCCACTGTCCCAAAACATGATTGCACGATGTGGACTGCTGTTGTGGTATAGTTGTTCAAATAGTGACAGCCTACTCACTCTTGCGTCGCTTACATACCTACAGCTGCAGATAAATAGGAGATGGAGATGTACCCCAGTGTACAGACACCTGGTGGAATTAGCTAAACTGGAGGACAGGCACATAATACTCGCCTATAGACTGGAAAGGGCCACAATCACAGAGCTGTGTGCCCAGTTGGAGCCTGACCTGACATCAGCTATCCGTTGTCCTACTGGGATCCCCCTCTTGTGGAAGTTCTATCAGTGCTCCATTTCCTGGCAACTGGTTCTTTCCAAGTGACAGTGGGCTTGGCAGCAGAAATGTCACAGCCAATGTTCTCAATAGTGCTGGCAAGAGTCTTGTACACCCTGGTAAAACACATGTGCAGCTACATTGCTTTCCCCCAGGTGGAAGATTTGGCCACTGCGAAGGCCGGGTTTTATGCAATGGGACATAGCCCCAATATTATTGGGGCAATTGACTGTACACATATTGCGTTTGTCCCTTCCCCCGGCAGAATGAACAGGTGTACAGGAATCGTAAGAGTTTCCACTCCATGGATGTGCATATGGTGTGCCTGGCGGACCAGTACATCTCCCACGTAAAGTATCCAGTGTCTGTGCATGATACCTTTGTCCTGAGGAATAGCAGCATCCCAAATGTGATGGCCCAACTACAGAGGCACAGGGTGTGGCTTATAGGTGAGCCGTGGTCCCCACCCAGTGTATGTTGGTGTATGCCTATGCTGTTGGCCAAATAGGATAGTGTATGGCTAAATGTTGTCCCTCGATATTTGCAGGTGACTCTGGTTACTCAAACCTATCATGGCTGCTGCCCCTGTGAGGAATGCCAGGACAAGGGCTGAAGAACATTATAATGAGGCACATGGGCGAACCAGAAGGAAAATTGAGAGTATCTTCGGCCTCCTGAAGGCCAGGTTCAGGTGCCTCCATCTGACAGGTGGATCCCTGTGCTACTCACCCGAGAAGGTCTGCCAGATACTTAGTGGCATGCTGCATGTTGCACAACCTGGCCCTCAGATGCCATGTACCTTTTCTGCAGGAGGAGGAGACAGGAAAGCCTCTGTGGCAGCAGTGGACTCTGAGAACAGTGAGGATGAGGAGGCAGAGGATGAGGATGTGGACAACAGAACATCAGTGATCCTGTCGCGTGGGCTCTCATTATCCTAAATGAGACTACTGGATTTCTAGGTAGCAGGATCGTTCCTGGTGTGGGGGACTGAGTCTGACCCACTTGGAAGGACCTCTGTCACCCTAAATCCAGTTTTGCTCCGGCTAACTAGCAGTGCCTCACCTCTCCCATGGGGAAGGGGTGATTGGGCAGCCGAGCGCATGACATCTTGGGAACTTCTCAGGGAAGTCGTGGTCACTCAGGTCCCAACCAGCTCTCTCATTTACAGTATGATCTCATATACAAATGACAAAGGAAGTTTAAGTTTTATAGACTGTTTTTAATAAAACGACTGCATTTTAGATAATAAGGTAATAAACATTAATAGATAATAAGGTGTGAGCCGCAATAACCAGAACCATACAACACAGTAGGATTGATATAGTCACGAGGAGAGTGAAACATAAGAATAACGCTATCATGGTGTAAATGGATTCTACTCTCTCTCTCTGTTAGTTCTGTTTCAAGCACAGCATGTTAAGCTACTAGCTTGCCTTTCAGATTCCCCGGGAAGCCATCAACCCTCATACCTGAGCAAAGGCCTGTGATCGGGTTCAGCATCTGCAACGAGGCAGTCAGCGTCTAGTTGTGGTTCCCTGGTCAGAATCTCCCTCCTGCGTGTTTTAGGACAAGGACGTTTTTGTAACTAACATGTCAGTGTGATCACAAAATGTCCCTACGCAAGAATGCCAAAGTCTAAACTCCTACCACGTCTATCGGCAATGTACCAGACTGTATCCTTGACTGAAGCACAGAGTAAACAAGAATGTGTTATTGAGAACTCCAGTGCTGAAGTAGGCTAAACAATGTGATATAAAAAATAAAACAAGACCGTAGAACTGGCTATTTGAAAAATAAGAGTACGAAGCTGAATAAAAAGCATTTAGAGCAAAGTGCACAGAGGCTGTATGCTGCGAGCAAAGGAATAAAAGACATCCAGGGCAAAGTGCACAAAGGCCTAACGCCTGAAGCTAACACGCAAAGGATACATAAAACTGACCACACTACACCCTCCCCTTGTTGGTAGCAAGTGGTTCTAATCAAAAAGAAAATAAAAATATGCCCCAGATGTAAAAATATACAAAATACATTTCGACAAGTCCAGAGGACACCAAAGCATAAAACTAAATTTAAATCTGTAAGCATGTGACGGAAAGCCAAATCGCTACAATGTCAATAAATCTTTTTTTTTTTTTTTAAATCCAATTTTAAATGGAAGCCACGAAAAGCAGGAGATCCTCTACTTTGACAGATGTCAACACTGGAAAATCCACGCCAAATACTATCATGGAGCAGGTGTGTTCCAAAGCCCCAGAACCATCCAAGGCGGCACCCCGCACAGGGCCTATGAATGAGACAATACCATCTTCCTCCAGGAAGGGAATCTCGTAAACTGCCTCACGAAGCAAAAGCAACTACAGTGCACAAGTCTGGGAATGAGCCCTAATCGGGAACATCAACAGATCAGCATCAACCACTGGGGGGCGCTGTAGTGAGAGACAGAGAGCCAGTGCATGTTCAAACGAGCACCAAAGGCACCGAAACACGGGTTGCACACAATCCAAAACTGGTCGGAATGACAGAGACCAGTCACACTCCAACTGTCCCAGGAGTGTTGCTCCAAAATGCTGCATCGTGCGTTCACGACACAGCTGCGCTGACAGGAGCGCCAATATTGGATCTTGTTGTGGAGGGACAGCCATTGCAGAAGAACAACGGCAACAGCAAAACACCAGCCAATAAAGCCAAAGTAATCGTAAATCCCCCAAAAATGCTTCCGAAAATAGAATGAATAGCCGAAGGTATCAAACCGAATATGGAAGAGAAGGTATGAGCAAAACCAACACCAACAGCTTTGAAAAAATGTGCAATTCCAGCAGGGCTGGACGCATTAAATATACGTCCCATGAGTTCACCAAAGTGGCTCGGAAAGTTAGTATTTAATAGGGACTGTATTTCTGCTGATGACCTCGCCACCTGAAGTGCGTAGGTCTTGCGTGCAGATGTAAGGGCCACATGCTGTTGAAACAATAGAGCCTTCAGTCGACTCAACTTGTCGAAATTCACCTTGGAAGTAGCAATATGAGGCCAGATGTCCGCTACCTCCCTAAATTGAGTGGGGGGAAACAACACATTCCCACAGCACGTAACGGCCTTGGTGACAACAACCACGAAAACTGTTCCGGCACACATGCCACAACAGGCTTCACTGTTAAGAAGGACGTAGCTGCCGTTTGAAAGCACCTGGAAAGTGTTTTTAATCATGGGGACTGGAACTCCCTTTAGATAGCAAGCCAAGTTCGCAACCGAGGCATTACACGCCCCATGCAAAGACAGCTGCTTACAAACCATCGAATGGCTGACAGAAGTTTCGCATTCACTACCGCTAAGAAAAACCTCCCTCATAACATTAAGACATCTGTATAAAAAGGGAAGCTCCCACACCTCATGTATGTAACTGTCTCCCAATTTCTCATATCTGCCCACCGGAATATGCTTCAAACAAGAAGTGAATTGCAGAGTGGAAATAGGCAAATTTATAAACCCGTGTATCAACCACTCAGCTGACGGAATCTCAGCCACAGCAAAAGGCAACTTCTCCAACTTTTCAATATTTAACATAACATATGTCGCTTCCTTTTTAGCCATTAGTGGTTGTTGACGTGTCAAATAAAGGAAAAAAATATCTCCCTGGCTCGGATGTGCTGCCACGGAACGCAACCTGCCTTTAATGTCTGTAGAGTGCAACCCAACTGCATAATGGACCGTGTTTGACTCTACCCGTGATATAAAGAAGACATATCTGATCTCATAATGTCTATAGCAGAGGAAACAATGTTATCAATAGTATATACACGGTCAGACAGGGTATGCATTCCATTATCCACAACAGATAATGCTTGTTTCAAATTCTCTTGATCTATCTGCCTCAACCGGGCCGCCGCCTCCTGTTGTGAAAGTTTCCATATCTCATTGTACACTTCATACAGAAAACGTTTTGGGGCACTCTTGGACCTGACAAAAATTCTTGCAAGTCAGTATGATTAGACAATAACGTGAGATGTGTCTTAACTGCATCCAGAGTGGATGACTTCAACCATTGTTGACACAGTTTCCCCACGCTATATGTAGTAATGATATCAGCATGTTCTGGTGATATGTAGCGAGGGTCTGCCCTACTAGTCCTGAATCCCCCCCGGAAGAGGTGACAAAACGCTGATGACACCCATTAGTGTCTATGGGCCACAATAACCACCCGCCTGGACATGTCAATGAAGTGTTAAGCGTACCATTCTGGACCCAGTCTGTACGCTCACTAAACGTGGCATTAATATATTGCTGCCAATTTTTCATTTTGGAAGGGACAGGTATGCTAGGCAAATTCAAGTCTCTCCCAGAAAAATATGCAAATTTATCAGAATAAGTTTTAGAACTCCCCTGTGGAGGAGTCGGGCAATGTTTCCATTGCATGTACTCAAATATCGATTTAGGGCTACTAGCTTTATGAATAAAGTGGTGTCCATAATAATTGTAACAAAACATGTCACCATAATTATCTCTAAACTGGGAAGAATCTTAATTTTCATAGACAGTATAATACTGCAATTCTGTCAACAAAGAATCAACTGTCTTCACATCCCAATCATCAGATACAATGCTTGGTATTATTATATCATTCATTGATAATTTGAGAACATACAGTATTTGAATTATTTCCGTGGGACCATATATATCAAACATTACTCTATCCCATACAATCCCATATAGAATTGGTACAGCAGAAATGCTCACAAAGGACAAGTCTCTTCGAACCATATGTGATGAAAAATGCGGTTTCAACACCTTCTCCACGTGCTCAATCTCAGATCGTTCAGGAAGAAAATTACCATGTATCACCAGAAAAAAGGTAACAACAAACCCCAGCCATAGGAAAAAAGTCATCACAGTCATGAAAAGCCACAGATAGTTCCAAGGAACAACAAAATATGTGTGTTTGAGCCAACACAGCAGCTTACGTGGACCCAGGGCTGGTGGTGAAGAGGACGAAGAGTCCGACACAGTGTCATCATTGGTATTAAAGCAGCCGGAGGCAGTTCTCACAAAAGGTGCAACCGTAAACAAAGGAGCAGATTGTGGCTCTCGCCGTGATACGCTGTAGATAACACCTTCAGAAACATCAGTAGTCACAGAAACTTGATCAAAAGATTCCAAATTATTCACCGTTAGTGGAACAATTGCAAGATCAGCTTCCACCCTCCCCAAGCTCGGAGAGGAAACAGCGTCGGTGCAAATCACCTGCAGCGGAACATCGTCCCCAGTAGTGAGAGGGATTCGGGAACTACTGGGCGTTCCTCTTGGTCTGCTTGTAGCTTGACATTGTCGATGGAAACAAAGCGATTTCCCTTGGCCCCTTGCAGCGGTGGCAAAATCACAGTTCTTGTGCCGTGGATCCCTAGTACAGGGACTGGCACTCGATATGAAGGGCCAAATTATTTTTTCACTGCGACCTTTTCATGCACAAGATCCCCAATTCTGGGAATCCAACCAGTAGGCGTTACTGGTTCATCCTTAATTCCTGTGGAAGCAGCACTGGCAGAAAAGTTATCTTCACGGAATTGTTCTAAATCCTGCAAAACAGTGACACGATCATTTATGTCAAAGGGCGTATCTGCCGTCTCCACACCAGGACCATCTAGATCAGGAACATACATTTGTGTTCCAAACAGGCACTCATATGAAGTACGACCCCCCTAGGGACCTTCTTGGCAAGTTATTAAGTGCTCTCTGTACTCCATACAGGTGGGCTAGCCAACTACGACCCGTACCTATAACTCTGGCCGTTAAGGATTGCTTTAAATCGCGATTTAAACGCTCCACAACAGAATTTCCCTCGGGATGAAATGGAGGCGACAACTGGAGCTGGACCCCCAACGAAGCCATGGTGTGCCTGAATGCCTTAGAGGCAAAAGCAGGGCCCTGGTCCGAATGAAAAGCCGCAACTGCATATGTATCGACAAAGATGCCCAAATGTTTAATAACAGTTCGAGCGTCAGCCGAGTGCTGTGGCCAGATCCACACAAATCTGGAGCACGAATCTACAGCTACCAATATAAATTTGTATGCACTATCTGGTGTCAGCGGACCACAATGATCCAAGTACACACACTGTAAAGGTTTATTCAATATTAGAAGGGGCGTCTGCTGCGGGCGTCTAGCCATGGAAACTTTAATTTGTTGACAGATGTCACAACAAAGGACATACTGCTTTGTCTCCTTATAGAGACCAGGCCACCAATAACGAGCCTGTAAGAGTGAAATTGTGGCAGCCACGTCTGCATGTGCAGATGCCGCCCCCTCATGTGCTGCAGTAATTAATCGAGGTCGCTCAATTTTATTGGGCATTTCGCGTACACCAACACCTGGTATCTTAACTACAGCATTCAGCATACCACCCATGCAGTAATCATATTTAGAAGGGAATCCTTTAGGATAAGGCGTGCCATCAGCCGTAGCCTTTATGGCAGCCAAAATCTCCATGTCTGGTTTGGAACTCGAACAAGTTACTGCGGCCACAGTGGCAACTGCCACTGACGATTTCGCAGCTTCATCAGCCAAAGTATTCCCAGCAACGTGTATTCCAACGCGCTGGTGTCCAAGTGTATGCACAACATGGACTTTAGGAAGCGTTTCCTTCAGATCCGCAACCTTCCCCCATAGCAATCTGTGTTTTATGGTGCTACCCTTTGAATCTCTGAACCCATTCAACCTCCAGTAATGTAAATATTCATTGAAAGACTGAACACAGTAATAGGAATCACAAACCAGCAGTGTGAATATTGCCGGATCCACATGTTCCAAGGCTAACAACAGAGCTTTCAGCTCAGCCAACTGTGCTGTACAGTCTCCCAAGGTCTGTGTTTAAGAATGTTGGGGGCAGAACTTCTCCCCCTCCATATGGCCGCTCACCACCGCACATGCAGCAGAATACTGTTGTTTAGTCTCAACCGCTGGTTGCGCAGAGCCATCGGTGTACATGACCACCTGATATTGATCAATAGGCAATGTGCCAGCGGGAACTGGGTACTCCATTTCATATTGAAGAAATTCCTGAGTCTGCAGTTTAGGGTCAAATATGTAATCTACATCAGTGGCTGTCAAAGACGTTGCCCATTGTATCCATCGCGGGTGTAAAGCTTTCAAATTAGGAACACTCGCTTTTGTAACAGCCTCTAAGGCTGGAATCGGGGAAACGACAATGATGCGTTGGCCCTGGGCAAGAGGTTGTTCTTTAATCACAGCCATCTGTACAGCAGTGAGAATTTTCTCAGTCTGTGCAAAACGTTGTTCTGCAGCAGAATACAAGTGGGACTTGTATGCTATCGGGACTGTCTCACCCTCATTAAAGGTGACATATGTAAACCCAACGGCCCCAGCTATAACCCTGATGACCAGATGTGTCTTATTGTCCCGTGTGTGTAAATGCTTTACCGCTAAGAGATCAGTTTGCAAATCTTGAAGAATATGTGTATGCTCAATCGTACAAAATATACTCGAAAAATGTGGGCGAATCAACTCGTATAATGGCTTTATACGTGAAGCATAATCAGGAATGTAAGTTCTGCCAAAATTTAGAGATCCCAATAACGACTGGGGTTTTCGAATCGTATTAGGAGGTTGCAACTGTGCACATTTTTCCAAAAAGTGTGGCGCTAAGCTCTTGCCCTTATTCGACAGCTCATATTCCAGGAAAATGACGCTGAGGAAGGCAATTTTAGATTTTTTTAAATTACATTTGTAGCCAATTTCGGCAAATCCCACAACAATGCAGGCTACCCGCCTTAAATGTTGTAGTAACTCGTTTTCTGTCAGATATATATCATCGACACATGACAAAGCTTCAGGGTCCAACTCGTGCAAAATTTCAGTCACACAAGCCGAAAATAGTCCTGGGCTATTCTTATACCCCTGAGGCAAACGACAAACTTTTTTCTGAGAGCCAAACGCACTAAAGCTTGTAAAATCCCTACTTTTTGGCGCTATATTTTGGCAGAAGAAACCATTCGAGATATCTAAAGTTGTTTTGTATTTCTTACGCACAATATTATTCATGAGCGCTGCGCTGTATGAATTTTGTATTGCATATGTGCGTGTATGTCCATTTAAATGTCTGTAATCCACCACTATCCTATAAGAATGGTCCGGTTTAGCTACAGGAAATAAGGGATTATTCATCGGCGAGACACAGGGTTCAATAACTCCCTGGTACTCCAATTGTGTAAGTATTTTCCTTACCAATGCCCTTGCTTCAATTTTTATAGGATATTGAAGTTGCGGCTGAGGTTCGCCCTTAATCGGAATTACATGATAAGGTGAACCCCATCCCACCCCACATGATTTCTATATAAGGCAGGTGCCTGTGCCAGAGCCCATGTATTACTATAGGACTCTGCAAGTTCTCCCGGAACAAGTGGTAAGAACGAAGGTGTATTAACCTCCTCCCCAACTGGACAGTCGCGAACAAAGCCTGGGGGCCAATCTTGTTCGGCCAGCAGAATGTCATACAATTTGACTACACGATCCCAAAAGATGGCATTTATAGTGTGCTCAATGTCCTCTTCTAATTGCAATTGCTGTATAAACTCTATCGGGATCAGAGACACGCATATCTGCTGTTTCGACTTGCATGAAGTCATCAGTTGTTTTCACCTCCAGAGGCTCTAGAAGATTCCGGCGAACTATTGTGACCTCTGCCACGCTGTCTAACAGTGCTAACACCCATGTCTTGTTCTTCAAGAGATCTCTCTTCTTTTGTGGCATGTCTAACTGAGACTGTTGCCACCTTCTTCTTTTTAAACTGCTGCTTTTGTTGGGTCGGTTTCTCTTCTTTCTTGACAGAAACCTCCGTTGAGCGTTGTGATTCCTGTCTCGGTTTCACGTACTCTGTTCTCCGCTCTGACCGCCCACCTCTCTCATTTTTCGTTTCCGATGAGTCCTGAAAGGAACGACATTGGCGTGTATCAGTATATTGATCTATCAGGTGCCTTCAAATTATCCCTATTCCTCAGATTATACCTAGTCTGCGGGGTCTCCTGTTGCGGAGATTCTCCCCTTTCTTTTTTAGGTGTTTGTTGTTTTTTCTCCCAGCGCTTTTTAGTACCCTCACTACCCTTACCTTGAAACTGTGGTTTCTGTGGTCTAGGCCCCAGGCTATCACGACTGATACTGGAATATGTTTCCGCTATTATTCTCAGCAGCTCCCGCTCCTGATCGAGTTGCGGGACGTCACGAAGACGCATACGCACCGCTAGTGCCACTGCCTCCCCTTTTAGATGACTCAGTATGATGGAAGAAACCGTGGCAAAATTGCCAATCAGTTGCATCCCTAGATCTAAGGCTGGGGCAGCCCCATATTCATCTTGAATTTGTTTAAGCACTTCCGGTAAATTAGCCAATGTCGGTGTACCGTGTGCTGTAGTGTAGAGCGCGGCAAACACCGTGCCCCATGTATTACAATGGTCCACAGTAGGAACCATACCAAACGGTAAACACATTGTCAGTATTCTATGTTTATCCTGAGGTCCCGTATGGGGAAATACTGCTTCCAGCGTATTAATTTTTTGAGCCAGCCAAAATGGAGTTTCCTCTCGTTTTGCCGGTACTTTACCCATAACTGAGTGTACAGTGGCCGGATTGATAACCGGAACCACTGCATGTGGTTGCACAAGAGCAGCACGCGCTGCGTTTGTATTTAGTGTCTGCATTACAAATTGAACTAAGCGTCTATATGTAGCCGTTAAGTCTGTACATAAACGACGAACTTCAGCCACTGCTAATTGAGCAACCGCAGGATGTGGTGTATATGTAGCCAATAAAGGCCATGTCGGACCATCATTTCTTAGTGGACCTAACCTAACTTGTGCTATGGTGTGTGGGAGGGCGCCATCAAGCCAATTATGGTGTTCTTGATAAGATAAAGGTATCTCTAAGTATGCATATGCCCTGTATTGTCCAGGGGCATTTGCAACAGTGTAATCATGAAAAGTGTGTGATGCCCCATCAACCGCTGGAAATACGACCCAAGAATAAAAAAGCTCTGTTCTATAGGCTGCATGGGCATCCACCACAAATGTGACCGGACCCCCATGGTTCGTCAGACCATGTGCTATCAGATGTCCTGTGAGCGGGTGTCGCATATTAAGTGCAATATTTACTGCCTGGGGATTCGCCATTATGAAAACAGCACCAGGTCAGAGAAGGCACACCAATATCAGGGTTTTCCTTTCAGAGTTCAAGCTTGAACAACCGACCACAAAATAATAGGATGTACCTATATTGTGGTGGCGGAAATCCTCAGCGCCACGGACGTCTCCGTTAACGGAACCGAGGAGTCAATATATGTATGAGACCGAGAAAGTCAGCTGGACCCGAAAATTAGAGCCAGACCAATCGTTGGTGGCGCCATGTCGCGTGGGCTCTCATTATCCTAAATGAGACTACTGGATTTCTAGGTAGCAGGATTGTTCCTGGTGTGGGGGACTGAGTCTGACCCACTTGGAAGGACCTCTGTCACCCTAAATCCGGTTTTGCTCCAGCTAACTAGCAGTGCCTCATCTCTCCCATGGGGAGTGAACAAGAATGTGTTATTGAGAACTCCAGTGCTGAAGTAGGCTAAACAGTGTGATATAAAACATGAAACAAGACCGTAGAACTTGCTATTTGAAAAATAACAGTACAAAGCTGAATAAAAAGCATTTAGAGCAAAGTGCACAGAGGCTCTATGCTGCGAGCAAAGGAATAAAAGACATCCAGGGCAAAGTGCACAAAGGCCTAACGCCTGAAGCTAACACGCAAAGGCTACATAAAACTGACCACACTACAATCCGTCAGTACTTCTAATGACACACAGGTGAAACAGTGCAACTTCACATTTCTATGACTATTGTTATATTCTGTGTGGCATTGGCATGCTGGCATTACCCACTTGTTTCCTATACTTACTGTTACTTATGGCTTGTCATTTTACAGATGTTGGTGATATGACAACAATGTCATGATATGATCACATCAGCCAGCAACAGGCCATTCATTCTATGCTCTCACTATGTAGAGTTCATTTGCAATAGATGTAGCTGTTTCAATGAATACAAATTTGCAATACATGAAATACTAGAAGTCGAAGTTTGTCCAAGGGTGATTATTGCAGTACTAAGATATTGAGGGGAAGGTGCAATGGAATGAGGTGATGATGGAGGAAAGTACAGGGTATTGTTTCAGTCTCTTTGTAGCAGAGGTGCAGTGTCCAAGGGGGACATAGGAAGGGGAGAAATGGTAGTTCAAGGTGGACAAGGTGACAGAGTGGGACACAAGGGGGACAATCAGGAGAGTCTCATTTCCTGGCGGTGGTCTTGGCAAGTGTCTCTGGCTTCTGGCTTGGTCATAGGGAACGTTTGCGGAATGGTTTACCTTCTGCAGGGGGAGGGATGCTGGTGGCCTGTGGATCCTGTGGCGGGGCCTTCTGGCCACTAGCGGCAGCGGAAGTGGAGGGCTGGTCGATGGATTGACTAGTGGTAGGGGCCAGCTGGTGTGCTGTTGGCTCTCTCATGATGTTGGCCATGTCTGACAGCACCCCTGCTATGGAGATCAGGGTGTTGTTAATGGTCTGCAAGTCCTCCCTGATCCCCTGATACTGTCTCTCCTGCAGCCGCCTGTTCTCCTGCACCTTGTCAAGGATCTGGACCATCGTGTCCTGGGAATGTCGGTAGGCTCCCAGGATCTCAGAGAGTGCCTCCTGGAGAGTCGGTTCCCTGGTACTGTCCTCCCTCTGGCACACAGCAGTCCTCCCAGTGTCCCTGTTGGCCTGTGCCTCTGTCCCCTGAATGGTGTGAACACTGCCACTGACCCCAGGTCCCTGATTGTCTTGTGGGCGAGGTGTGGTCTGGGGTACCTGTACTGGTGGGCACACTGCTGATTGACGTGTCTGGGGGACACTGGTGTGGGGATTCAGTGTGGGTGCTGAGGTGTTGGTTCCTGATGGGGGAGGCTCTGTGGTGGCCTGTGAGGGTGCTTAGGAAACAAACTGTCCAGTGGTCCCTGATGGGCCAAGTAGGTCCTCCAGATCCTGAAGTCCAGAGTTACTGTCATCACTGGGGGCCTCTTCTGTTGAGGGACTGGATAGTGGTGGCACCTCCTCTCCACTGACATTGGCTGAGGTACCTGTGGGGATGTAAATGATGTATTATGCTTCAAGTATATGACATTTGCACTTCCGTTGCTCCCCTTCTATGGTTGGTGTTACTCTGCCAGCTTTTGGTTGTGTATGGTGATGTATTGTGGGATTGTTAGTTTCCCTATGCTGTGTATGCTTTAGTGATGGGTGCCCATGCAGGGCTGGGAGGGGTGTCCATGCATTGTTATGGCATGCAGGGCTTGGCATTGAGATTAGTGAGATGTGTGGGTGCAGTGTGTGGAATGGAGTGGATGTGAAATGACATGCAGATATTGGGGTGGTGATAGTAAATATTGACTTACCAGGGTCCAGTCCTCCGGCAACTCCAGCGAGTCCCTCAGGATGCAGTATTGCCAGTACCTGCTCCTCCCATGCTGTGAGCTGTGGGGGAGGAGATGGGGGTCCACCGCCCGTCCTCTGTATAGAGAGCTTGTACTTTGCTGCTATGGAATGTACCTTCCCCGGTAGGTCGTTCCACCTCTTCCTTGGGTGCTGTCCCACGGCATTGACCCTGACCACGATTCTCCGCCATAGCTCCATCTTCCTTGCAATGGAAATCTGCTGTACCTGTGCTCCAAAGAGCTGTGGCTCTACCCTGACAATTTCCTCCACCATGACCCTTAACTCCTCCTCAGTGAAACAGGGGGGGGCCTTTGTTGTGCCATGGGTGTTGTGTGATGTGTGTTGGTGAGGGTGTGTTGGGTAATGAGATGGGGTGTGTGATGTGGAGTGCACAAGGGATGCATGGGTGTAAGTGGTGTGTGTGTCTAGTTGTCTCTGTGCTCTTCTTCTCAGTCTCCTGGCGGCAATTGTTGTTTGGAAGGGGTTGTGGGTAATGTAGGTGTGTGTTTTATAGTGGTGTGGGTGTGGTGTGTATATGAGCGTCAGGTGTGTGTTTTTAATAATGGCCAATATAGTGTTGTTTTGTCTGTGGGTGTCCATTCTGAGCGCAGTGGTATGTACCGTCAATGGTTTACCGCCGTTGAATGTCTGCTGTGGTTATTCATGGGTCATAATGTGGTGGGCGTTGTTTTGTTGGTGTAACGGTATGTGTTTTGGGACTGCCACTTTTGCACTGAACTTTGGGCTGGCGGATTTGTGTATGTGGCTGTATTCTGTCAGATTGGTGTGTGTGTCATAATATGGTGAACGGATATCCGCCACCGCAGCGGTAAGTTGGCAGCCGTCAGCGTGGCAGTAAGCGTAAGTGTCATAATGAGGGCCTATGTCTCCATTGAGGCATGAGACACCAAGAGGCCACGGAGCATACAGTGCTTGGGAAAGAGGGACAGCTACTACTAAAGAGGGTCACCACTACTAATCTTCAAACACATGCTACCCCACACAGGGCCTGCACTCACATCTACTGCGCAACAGTTTTCAGCAGATGAGGCTGACTTGTGTCGACAACCACTGAGGAAACTGCTATGCTTTGAATCTTGGATCACCGTAGACAAACAAAAGTGTGCATTAAGGCTTTTTGAAGATCCAAAAATGCTACGTGCCTTTGTCCAGCAGGTGCTGCCATGGTATCAGCCCCTACCAAAAGACGCAGTACTGACCCCAACCTGAAGTACAAGGGCAAGCTGGTGTATGAATCGGAGCTCGAGCACGTATGTATCACACCTAGAGGTAAGGCCTGGGACACCATGCACCGTTACTACTGAGTTCTTATACCATACATGATAGCTTTGACGTATGCTTCTAGGCCCTGTCCACTTCTGGGACAAAAGCTGGTGAATTTTGATTAGCCTTAAACGCATCATGGCCCCTTAGGCACTTTGAAAAAGGTATTCTGTGTGATTGGTGTATTCAGTGAAAAGAGCCTAAGTACAGGTTATGAAGTTAACCCGAAAAGATGTGACAGGAAGGGTGGAAGTGGGTGTGCAGACTCATGAGTTACTTCAAGTATTTGCACACTCAGAGAATTGCACATGCTGAAGATGCTTTCCAGTCAGCTTATTAGGACATAACTGGTAATAGAATTACAAAACCGGGAGCAGGTACCGAAAATAAATAGCACTAAGAGCGCATTGGCCAAGCTGTTAGTTTTATACTGTAAGATGTGCAAAGTAAACAGCCAAAGGGAAGATTTAGTATCTGGTACTGCAGTACATACATGCACACCAAAAAGGGTAACTTTTTTTATGCAGTACCGGTTCCTTCAAGAGACATGGGCTGCTTCAAAAAATACAACTTTCACATTTGGAAATGCAGACATGCAGAAGGTGACATGCTATTAATTATAAGCCACCAACTCTCCCTTTTCTTACCAAGATTGGTGTGGGGGGCAGAGGTGGCAAACTGGGACTAATGTAAATAATATTCATCAGTTCATCAGTCAGCTCATAGATTTTGCAGTGGGACCTATTAGTACAGGGGTCACATCACAAAATCAGAAGCAGATAGCAAAAGGTCAGTGTGGAATTTTCGAGGACTTTCGTTCTGTATTTTGGTATATCTGTCCATTTGTCTTCTTTGACTCTACATTTAGACCAGTATCCCTGCAGATACTGTTGTCTGTTTTAATTTTAAAGCCAGCCTGGATACGTTCTCACATTACCATCTGGGTATTCTTTTTTCATCAACTTTCTAGCTTGCAAATATCTGTAAGAGGCCGACCTAGTGTTCTTATCAAGCATTATTGGGGTCTGGAATTATGAAATGTTTTTTCCTTATTAAAAATGACAAACATTTCACAGGAGCCTCCATATTTGTTATCACAGAAACAAAATTGCCAAGAGTGTGACAAGCAGACAACTGTAATCATGCAAACTTTGTGTTTCTTCTGAGCAACACTATATATATTTTTTCTTTATCAAAGTACTATTCACATAGAGGGATTTGAAGGTAAAGTCTTCAATTGTTTATCCCACTGAACCAAATCATAAAGGTTTAGTAGACAGGAAGAAATATAAGTCATTTAAACATACCAATGAAACTCAACCATGGAAGCAGACTTTACCAAATCAGCCCAATAATGACTACACAACTGAAGTCTGAAACAGTTTACTCAATAACAGAACAGGATTAATTTTTTTACACAGTGGGAGACAACACGTGACCTTGCACATCCATGCTAAGGCAAGATGTCTCAACAAGGGAAACACTTGCAGCTCACAACTGCTGTAATTTGCAGACCCTGAGCTAGAACCCTGGCAGGGCCCTCTCAGTCTTCCATCTTTCCAGCGCCAATAATTAGAGTATCATGAAACTGGAAAATAACAACTGGTATTTACAGCCCTTACAAACATCTGAGTGTTGAATGATTATCATGGTTTGTTTACTATGCTTATAAAGAATACTTATTCATTAGGAGCAGCTCAACAGTGCCACCCCCCACAGAAGCAAGCCCATTCTATTTACCCAACTGGAACAGACCAATAATGTTTGCTTAACACAGGCAGACCAAGTATGCTTACCAAATTAGAACAATTTAAAAACAAATTCCACACAGAGGCAGACCAAGACTGCTTAGTCTATCGAAGCAGCCCAACAATGCTTATGTATTAGAAGCAGAACAAGAATAAATAACCAACAGAAAAAGAGCAGCATAAGTGTAGAAGGGGTTGCCCAACAGGAGCAGACCAAGAAAACTCACCCAACATGAGCAAACCCTAAATGCTTGCTCTACAGCACCTCACCAAAAATGTTTACCCAGCAAGTACACTGCAAGTGCTAGCCAACAATAGCATATCAAGAATACCTTATGGAACTAGGTTCAATAATGCTTATCCAACAGGAGCAAATTAAGCATGGTAACAGAAACAGAAGGCTTGCCCTTGAGGAAACAGAATATTAATGTTTTCCTGTAAGGGAATATACATGTTTTTCCCAAAAAGCAGACTAAGAATGGACAGCATTGTAACACTTAGAATCTTTGCTCCTTTGGAGGAAACCTAAAAATGCTTACCTCAAATAGCATCAAAGGTTAACCATTTAGAAGGATATTACAAGTGAGTTCTCAACAGTAGTGGATAAAGAACACTTAGGTGGTCATTCTGACCCTGGCGGTCTTTGACCGCCAGGGCGGAGGACCGCGGGAGCACCGCCGACAGGCCGGCGGTGCTCCAATGGGGATTCCGACCGCGGCGGTAAAGCCGCGGTCGGACCGGCACCACTGGCGGGGTCCCGCCAGTGTACCGCGGCCCCATTGAATCCTCCGCGGCGGCGCAGCTTGCTGCACCGCCGCGGGGATTCCGACCCCCCCTACCGCCATCCAGATCCCGGCGGTCGGACCGCCGAGATCCGGATGGCGGTAGGGGGGGTCGCGGGGCCCCTGGGGGCCCCTGCAGTGCCCATGCCACTGGCATGGGCATTGCAGGGGCCCCCGTAAGAGGGCCCCTACATGTATTTCACTGTCTGCTGCGCAGACAGTGAAATACGCGACGGGTGCAACTGCACCCGTCGCACAGCTTCCACTCCGCCGGCTCGATTCCGAGCCGGCTTCATCGTGGAAGCCTCTTTCCCGCTGGGCTGGCTGGCGGTCTGAAGGCGACCGCCCGCCAGCCCAGCGGGAAAGTCAGAATTACCGCCGCGGTCTTTCGACCGCGGAACGGTAACCTGACGGCGGGACTTTGGCGGGCGGCCTCCGCCGCCCGCCAAGGTCAGAATGAGGGCCTTAATGTGGACTAGCCAAGAGAATGTACCACCCTTAGTACCGCACCAACACCATTTCAGCTACATGGAGAGACACATGAATGTCTAATATGTTGGTGCAGAAAATGAATGATCATTCTAGGAATGCCAGGCATAGCTTTCTACCATTTTGATATTCAGCCATTATTTGGTGTGGCTCCCAGGCCACACCAATCCCTTTCTCATAAACTTTGGTCCACTTACTCACCTCTGAAGGTGTCTATTTATGGTCACCTAAGAAGACACAGGACGTGAAGAATGGGGATCTCATCGTGACCCCAGTACCCAAGAATTTTAGTAGGGCCAAGGTTTCTAATCTGTACATGTGGTGAACTATAATTTGGGAATAGGATGTTATTGTAGTTAAGTCTAAATTATACTGTCATTCTTCCATCGTCAGCACATACATTGAAAGCAGAGCCTTTTAAATCATTATGTGCTGGCCTACCCAAAAGGCTATGCATTGTCTTCATTGATAGGACACTGACTATATATTCTGCCTCTTTAGAAAGGATTCCGCTCTTTAGTAAAACCTCAGATCTACTCAAAGAAGTGAAATTAGTGAAAACATAATATAGAGGGTCATTTTGACCTCGGCGGTCTTTTTTAAAGACCGCGAGGAACCGCCGTGCGGAAGACTGCCAGTGCAGGCGGTTTGCCACTCGGCCTATTATGACCGTTGGCAGCTCTCCGTCCCTTTACGGATTGAGAGCCGCCAACAGCCATACTGGCGGGCGGCGGGGAAGTGGAGGTTGCTCCACCGCCACGCCAACAGAACACCGCCCAGCGAATCACGTTCTGTGATTTGCCGTGGTGGTGTAGTGTCGGCGGAGCTGCCCCCATGGCTCGCGTCCCCTCCCGGAGGATCGTCGGACCAGGTAAGTCGATCCTCCGTGAGGGGAGGGGGGTGGGGGGGTGTTGTGTGGGTGCATGGGGGTGTGCATCTGTGTATGTAGTGGGGGTGTGTGAGTGCGTGTATGCTTACGGGGGTGTTGTGTGTATGGGAATGAGTGCGTGTATGTCTGTACGGTTGTGTGCGTCTATGTTTGAATGTGGGTGTGCGTGTCTGACTGTGTGTGTGGATGTTGGCATGTATGTCAGTGTGTGTGCGTGTAAGTATGTAGGTGGTGCTGCGTGTGGGTATGGGTGAAGTGATGTTGGGGGTCGGGGTGGGGAGGGGGGCCCTGCCACCTTTGGGGGGTGGCAGGGGTGGTGGGGGGGTAGGGAGGGAGTCAGGTGGGGCTGGGCGGTGGGGGAGACCCCTATCAGTGCTAGGGAAGGGATTCCCTGGCACTGATAGTGCTTACCACCATGGATTTCATGGCATTTCAAACCGCTGGAAATCCACGGCGGTAAGCTGGGTCCAAATACCGCCGGCGGTATAGTGACGGCCGCCAGGCTGGAGACCCAGGTCTCCAGCCTGGCGGGCGGAACGGAGAACCGGCGGATGACCATGGCGGTAACCGCCATGGTCATAATTCCATAAAGGGAGACCGCCAGCCTGTTGGCGGTCTTACCGCCGCTTCTCTGCCTTCCGCCAGGGTCATAATGACCCCCATAGAAAGCACTGCTGCAACTCAACAGTACAAACAGTATGTATGCGATTAAGCTTCTTAATGCTTATTTCATGCACAGCTTTGGAGCTAATCTAGAAAGTTATTTTGGGCATGCAAGTATTTGTGGAAACGGCCGGTATGTTCCTCAAGTACTAGCCAGATGGGCTCTTCACTTTTAGGGAGGACAAGGGAGTGATGGCAGAGAGAGGACACAGGGAATGTTTTCTCAAGTGTTTCACAACTAAAAAAGCATGGACTGGAATGCTACAGGTTTCAAAACCACTTTTTCGATGGTATCCTTTAAACAGAGGAATGCGGGTCGAAAAACAAAATGGCCGAGCACACTTTACTATTCCACACTATACACATATCAATAAGCTGTGCAATAAAGAAGGACTCGTAGCGGTGTATAAACTTACGTAAGTGCACAAGTCAGTAGCACAAGTTACCCGACAATTGTAAAAGCTACTCCAAGCACACAAGCGCAACACAGAAGTGGTACACATCCAGAAGAGATGCCATAATTTCTATATAACTGTAGAGCAAACAGAAAAATTAAAAGGAATTCCCTAGTCCTTCACAGGACACAGTCTTGGGAGATAGCAGACAACTGTTTTGAACTTGTACCGAACAAACAGTGACAAATCCAATATGTCTGGCTTTGACAATGTCTAAATTATGTCTGACATTTAGAAATACTGTTGAAGACACTTCACAACAAACAGGAGCATAGGTCTTGGTATAAGTTGCACTAAGCCAGATTTGTTTTTCATTTTAATGATTTTTCTCAAAGAATATCCATAATGTTAAAAGAAACAGAGCTAGAAGACAGCATAAAGTCTCATCATACAGTGATCTCTAAATGTTACATTTTTGACTTCAACTCATATTCTGTAGCTACCTGCCCAAAACCACTTGATACTTGTGCTTTATTATGAACCCTGTAAACAGAAGGTGACCTCTTCATGTTTTGTCTGTAGCGCAATCTATCATTCTTTCATGCTCTACCATCCGCTTGCCACTCCTTTGTCTTTCTTACCCCCGACGCATAAACTCACATCCCTTTTACCATTTTAGACCAAGCTATTGTGGTATCTTACAAAAAGTACCATACCTCCTTGACTGCTGCAGCCCTTTGAGAGTGGGACCCTTTATACTATGACATCTGCTAATCATATTTGGCCATTGTCCTGGGATGTTTGAAGCTGACACCTGTGTTAGGGTTTCATTTGACAGCCTCTGTCTGCTTCAACCATTGATTGTGTAACCTGGGGGCTACCACTTTCTACGTTGACATCTACTAAGCATGTATGGGATACCCTGACTTGCAAAAACATAGGTTGAAAGTTCATTGCCTTAGATGAGCACTAACAAGCATGTCAGATAAGATACTAGAGGTGGTAGGCAGCAGCTCCTCTAGAAACTACGTAACGGCCTGAACACCACCCATGTGGCCTTCTAGGACTCAGTTATCTTCCTCTTACACACAGCTACCCTCCTTAGGTAACTATGACTTGTGTTTTTAAAGGTCATACTCTTTGTCCATATACACCCTGCTTGACCCTTTCTGTGCCAGTGGGCTTGAAGATTATAATTATTTTTTTTTTTTTTAAAAGGTCACCATTATACATTCCTCCGTGGGTTATGCAACGCTTGGGGAGGATGGGTGTGGTGCTCTGTAGTTCCATCACACCTCCCTTTGAGGAGCCACACTGCAGACCAACAACCTTCACGGCATGAACATGCTCAGACTTGTCCTCTTAGGTGCAAAAACATGGTGCACACCTGCACGGCTGCCATTTTACACAACACATACACCTAGACACTAGGGACAGCAACAGGGCACGTGACTAACACATCATCACACCATGTCATAACACATGTGACTCACCTACATCTATGTCAGTTCCAGGGTGGGCTCCCAGGGGTCACCGGAAGTAACAGATGTGACGTTATTTCCGGGCAGGACAACTATCACTTTTTGAATGATGAGGAAAGGTTTCCCTGATTACTACTATAGTGACAGCAGCAACAAGTTCCTCGTGGGGTCAATCTCTTTCATTTAGACTATGACTCTGCAGTTATATAAAACATCTAAATGATTATCTTCTGAAGTATGGAGATTATGTTAATGTTTGTATTGCTGCATCAAGTCCTCACAGCATTGTGTGTATTTTATGTGGTATATCATGATAAGCCCTTTTCTCGCAGTAGCGGGATAAATGGATTTTAAGCACATTCTATTTGTTTGTAGCATTCTTTTTACAGTCTTCTTCTGTGGCTCTTGCTACCAAACACCCCAGAGAAAGGCCACTAGACACCTTGCACAGCAGCAAGGCAAGATACTGAAACCAGAAGTTCTCAAATGTCAAGAAAGCCAAGAAAAAGGTTTGTTCCTTCAGCCCCAACATACAGCACTGATGTGCCCCTTAATGAGTTACCAGCCCACAGCTGTAGGAGATTTTTAGGGGAGATTTAAGAAAAGTGGCGCTGCACCAAGTACAGCGCCACTTTTCTTGCACCCCTTAGTGTCCCCCTAACGCCACTATGTGTGTGCCGTATCTAAGTAACAGAACACCATGGTGGTATTTAGGGAACCAGCGTCAACATTTCTGATGCTAGTTCGGAGCTTTTCAGGAATAGCTTAAAAAATGTTGATGCTAATTGTGCAAAGCCCATTGAGGCCCATTGTAAATAATGGTGTGTTTCCTTTTAAGGCCTGCTCTAAGCAGATGTTAAAAGTGTTGAAAAAAATGACACAAAGAAATCTCGTAGATTTCTTTGTGCCATTGTTTCAGTCCTCCTAACTGGGGAATGCCCCCTTAACATACATTATGGGTGGTGCAGGCATAATGTAGCAGAAAGGGTTACAAAGTGGCACAATGCATGCATTACGCCACTTTGTAAATTTGGCACATCAATTTTGGCCTTGTTGGGCCACATTAGTGTGAAAAAAATGACAATAACGTGGAGCAAGGAGGCGCTAGGGGCTCTTAAATCTGCCCCTTAATGTTTCTGCAGGACAGTACTTTCTTAAGCAAAGTGTTGCATCAGCCAGCACCATAATATTGTAAAATTACCTAAAATTCTCTCCTATAAGGACATTTCTAGAGGGCTATAATAGGCAAATTTCTTGTTTTTCTAGGAATGTTGAAAATATGTTTCAAGCTGTTGGTGAAGTGAATCCTTAGCAGAACCAAGAAATGGAGACGGCCGCCGTTTTCTTCTGCTGCGAAAAGGTTTACTTTTGATGGACAGTAACACGATTCATTAGACATTTTCTAGACAAGATGCACTTGCACCTCTCTCTTTTCACATCTTTTATGTACTATTCTTCTCTTCTTTCTCAATAGGCTTCCAAATATATCTCTGCTTTCCTGCACTTTGTCCCTTTATAATCCCTTTTGTTAGCGCAGTCCAAGGCTGGACAAACGTATTAAACCAATGTCTGAGTTAACAAGATACTTCACATATAGCTTTAAACAAAAGGACATAAGATTCCCTAAATGCTCCTCTTATGTGCTTCTTGTTAAAAATAACTGTATAATATAAAATATACACATTAAAATTACATACATGAATCTATCAGGGAAGAGAGTCCACAATTCTTTTAATCGTTGAAAGATAAAATGTGGATTGAACTGAAAATGCAAGATGAATAAATGTTACAGATGTCTGCAACGCGAGCTAGAAAAGCACTACCTTTGAGTACACGTGCAGACAGTTACAGACTGACTGCAATGTTTCCTAAATATAAAATAAGTATGTAGTTGGCTGAAATTAAGGTTAGTGCGAATGGTTACCTTTGCCATGGACATCAATTCACCAAAATGCATGGGTGGCGGAAGTGACATCACATGCCATTTCATCTTGACTTTTAATCACATACACATGCTCATACATACACACACATTCACAATGGGGTCGCAAAGACAGTGCCTGGGGTCGCAAGGGGCAATCTGGGGGTCCCTGCTGCGACCCCTGGAGAGGTCTAAATGATGTCTATGCTCTTTGCCCTTAAAGTCATTAAAATTCACCGGGCCCAAGGCCCATGGCTGGATGGCCCACCCATGATAGAAAGGAATGCATGCTCCAGAGCAGTGTCAGAATGCTTTATACAGAAATAGTGATTAGTGCAAATATGTGCTAAATGTCATTTGCAAAAACATTTTCTCATTGGGTGTATATTTTCTTATATTTACTCCAATGGTGCAATATTTTTGTAAACGGTATTTAGGTCGCAGACGATGTTCTAGATCTGGTACCACACTGACTGAGCGAACTTGTTTCCATCATTTCACTCAGGGTTGCACCCACCCAGTAGCTGCTACTTGGGAGATGCACTATCCTTTACTCTGCTCCGTCAATATTCAGGCCTTCGGGTTTGTGATCTACTGACACCCTAGCTTCATACAATAAGTGTCTGCCTAGTAGTTTACCTACAGCCCTGCATGTCAGCAGAAACATGTTTACCCTGCTTTGTCTCAACACATACAAAAAAAAAAACAGCACTGGTTTCCACTCAAGCTTGCAACATTAAAAATAAAAATAATAATGATGTTATAATAATAATTAAGTTGCAACTTCAATACTTTGCAGTTTCTCACACATGTACTTGGCGTTTTTTGCTAGAGGTATCTGAAGAGTTTAATTACCTTATGGAGCAATGTTGTGCGCAGACACCTTCTGCTGAGTATCTTTCCCCACAAGAAGCCAGTGCAGGGATCTCCCACCTATCAAAACATGATCTTTCCGATTCACACTGTGATTACCCTAATCACCCTACCTACAACATTTTGAGCTCCGTGAACTCCTAAGGTCATCTTTTAAAAAATAAATTGCAATAGAGTCTATCCCAATATGGTTGCACTGACCCCAAAGACAAGCTGGCTGTTTTATGAGAGGCATGATGTATCAAACAATGTATCAACAATGCAAACGTCTTCTATCAATTCGTTGGATGAAGATGGAGTGAATCAGGGAGATTCACACCAAATGCAAGGAAAGATGAAGATGATAACTATAGTTCTTTTTTTTTTTTTCTTTTTTTTTTTTTAATAACAGTGTTACAGGGTCAATTTATTAAAAAAAATCTCTTGACATGGTTTCGGGTGCTGCCAGGCTTTGTGGGTTTATAGGTAATGAAAATACATTGCATTTTTCTCCGATGGTACTAAATGCTGACAGTTATTCTGTATATTATACCACCTCCATTTCCTTTCCAAGGAGGGCAAAGTTCGCTTGTTAAACTTTATTTCATGCAATTTTCGAGTACTTTTGGGTTTTGCATTGTGAGAATATTTTTACTACTCTTCCTGAAATATTTCAGTTTGTTTTAATGTGTGTCCCTCTAAGTCTACTTAGCAGGCCTTGTTGTGAATAGCCACGTCTACCATCAATATTTGTTTGCAGAATAGCTGATGCATACTTTACTTTAGCAAGATTCCCGCATGGCATAAGCCCCGGACTCCACTATCATAAGAGACTACTGACTTTTTTTTAAAAAAATATATTTTTATTAACATTTTGTTTTTACACAGTTTCATATTTGTTCATTTTAGATGCATTTTTTGCTTATACTGTTGTATTCTTCTTTTTGCTCAATGTTTGCACTCTTTATTATCGTTGGTCTTAACATTTTTTATTCAATAAATTATGCACATTTACTTGTTAAAGTATATTTCCTTTCTGCAATTCGTTATTCTGTGTAATAAACAATCAAACAACAAACTTGGACCCCTTCTTCCTTGTAACTTGGGAGGGTGGTGCTCGGGGTTGGATACAGGAAGGTAAGGGTGGTGGGAGGGGAAGAGGAAGGTGAGGGGGAGGGAGAACCCGAGGTATGCGATGTACAATTTCTATTGGCAATCGTTTTGAGTTAGTTGGAGGTAGGGAAAGGAGGAACGGGAGAAAAAAGAAATTCAAATGACCCCAAACGGTCAACTTTACGGCTTCGTGCAAATGGCTTTTGTGATTTCTAGCTTGAAGATACTATTATGTGCCCATGTTTGAGTGAGGGAAGATGGTAATCCAGGGCGCACCGGCGCATCGTGGAGGTGGCATGACACTCACGTTGCTTACTATTATTGTCAGTGGATCAGGAGTCAGAGGTCCAACTGTCCTCCCACCTTTACTCTTGGTGCGATCTGTGTGTGGCTAGGGTCTGTTCTTGGGTGCCTGTCTATGTGCTTCCACCATTTGGTTCCATCCTCGGTGTGGATTGAGTTGCACTGGTTTCTCCTACTGGGCTTGCCAGCCTCTTATTTATACTCTCCCAGCTCGTCATTAAATTCTCCCACCCCGGGGCTATAGGAACCTGGCGAATATTTCTGGCTTCCTCTGCTTTTAGGACCTGTAGTTCAGCTCTAGTCCATGTCGATATATCCCTTTTCCAGTCAGACAGTAGGGGGTGATCTGTAGCCTTCCAGCCCCTTGAGATTAGTCTCTTATAAAGAGCAAGGGAAAGGTCCAGAAAGCGCCCCTCCACTTTTCCGCAGAGCGCAGCTGGTCTGAGGCCCAGCAGGCACAGCTCAGGGGTGGGTCTTAACTCAGACTCAATCAACTCAGACAGGGTGGGCAATAGTTCCCTCCAGCCCGCCTGGATCGCCGAGCAAGTCCAAACCATGTGGTCAAAATCTGCCCCTCCTCCTCCACATCTCGGGCAATTCCCCAAGGCCCCTCCATATATACGGAACAGTCTGTGAGGCGTGAGGTAGGTTCTGTGCAAGTAATTATACTGAATGTATCTTAGCCGTGTATTACGTGATATTTTTCGGGGGTAGGTCAGTGTTCTCCTCCATTCTGATTCAGTGAGTTCCCGCCCAATTGTGCCCTCCCACCGTCCTCTCAGCGACCGTAGTGGATCCAAGGCTGCCTCAACTTGGGCCCGATATATTTTAGTGATCAGATGTGATTCTTCCCCTAATGTCAACAGCGAGTTCAGGACCTCGTGTGTGGTAGGCTCTGCGTTCACCGTGCCTCAGTGGGTCTTAAGAGTATGTACTAGCTTCCTATAAAGCAGGAACTGCCCCCCGGGAACCCCTTCTTCAGTTAATTCAGTAAATTCCCTCAACACTCCCTCCCTGAAGAGTCCTCCTACTACTTCTATTCCAGATGACAACCAGGGGCCAAGTCCGGTGTTTCCCGGCCCTTTCCCCCTGGGTTCTATGGCAAGCACCGCCAGTGGCAAAGCTGGGGAATATGGAGGGCCCACTCCCACCCTCTTCATGCATCTTTTCCAGCATGCCAGCACCACTTTTATCATTATATTGTTCCCAGGGGGGGTTATCTTTCTGTTTGTCATGCATGTCACAATCCACGCCGTGTCTATTGCTCCTTGGGCTGTATATAAATCCAGTTGGCCCTGGCCCGCAAGCCAGCCAGGAATCCACTGTAATTGGGATGCCAAATAGTATGCCTCAAAGTCGGGGGCTCCCAGGCCACCCGCGTTGGGTGGTCTGCAGATAGTTGCAAGTGTAGTTCGCCTGCGCCCATTGTCCCATATTAGTTCTCTGAGTAATGCGTTCAGATCGCGGAACCAGGTTCGGGGTATTAGCAGTGGCAAGTTGGCAAAGTAGTAGAGAAGTCGGGGGAGCATGATCATCTTGGAGAGCGACACCCTGGCCATCACCGACAGCCTCAGAGAGCGCCAAAATTCTACAGAGGATCTCAAGGATCGGAGCGCGTTACCAAGGTTGCCCTCTCTTAAGTCTCCCACGTCATGATAGATCTGGATCCCCAGGTATCTAAATGTCCGTGGGGCCCATTTCAGGTCTGCTGGGCAAGTTGCAGGACAACTATATCCAGGCACCAGGGGGAACACATATGTTTTATTGCGGTTTAGTCGTAATCCTGACACTTCTCCAAATTCCTCCAGGGCGTTCAGGGCCCAGGGGAGACCACTCGCCCCATCTCTAAGATAGATCAAGATGTCATCTGCATATAGCGATATAATGTGATCAGTTGGTCCCCACTGAATCCCTCTGGCCGCTCCCTCCCCTCGCACCCAGGCCGCCAGGGGCTCCATCGCCAGTGCGAACAACAATGGGGATAGGGGGCATCCCTGTCTGGTTCCTCGGTGTACTGGGTAGGCACCAGAGACTGTCCTACCTGTCTTGACCCTTGCCAGTGGGGATGAATATAACAGGTCCACCCAGTCGGCCCAGCCCTCACCCAGGCCCATCTTTAGCATTGTCGCCCTCAGGTAGTCCCACCTAATTGAATCGAAGGCCTTTTCAAAGTCCACTGCTAGCAGCGCCCCAGTTGGTGGCTTCGATTCACTGGGCATGTGTATGATAGAGAAAATACGCCTAAGGTTTAGGGAGGTGCTGCGACCAGGTATGAAGCCGTTCTGGTCAGGATGTATCAAGGTGGGCATAAGAGGCAACAGCCGGTTGGCCAGGATCTTACTGAGGATCTTAAAGTCACTATTTAGCATTGATAGTGGGCGATGGTCTGTCACTGATGCCTCTTTGCTGTTTGTTTTAGGAAGTGGCACTACCAGTGCCTCACGCAATGTACGTGGGAGTTCTCCGTTCTTTGCCGATTCCGTATACATTTCTATCAGCCTGGGGACTAGTAAGGTTTTATACTTTTTATAAAAGTCCATAGGAAGACCATCTGTTCGGGGGTCTTCCCAGGGGCCAACTGTGCTATTGCCTCCATCGTCTCATCCGCAGTCACTGGGCCCCCCAAGCCGACCCTGTCCTCTGGGCTCATTACTGGTAAAGGTATCCGAGTTAGGAAATTGTCAAGGGTCCCCCTCTCCATGTCTGCGGGCCTCCTATATAGGTGTGTGTAGTAATCTCTAAATGCGTCATTAATGGAGTCTGGGCTAAGTCTGCGTGTTCCCCCCCTGTCTAGTACACTTGCAATAGGGTCACTATCTCTGTTCGGTCGCACCAACCATGCCAATAGTCTACCAGATCGTCCCTCCTCTGACTGTATGGATGCCAGGTATCTTTGCATACTATGGCATCTTAGTCGCTCTTCAGCCTGGGAGTGCTCTCTACGTGCACGATCGTACTCTACATCCACTTGCCCTGCAGGGCCCTGTCTCAGCTCCCCCTCATGTATGACCCTCTCTAGCGCGTTTAATTCTCTCTCAAGCGTACGTTTTATCCCCACTGACTGTCCAAGGCAGTGACCCCGCACCCCCACCTTGAGAGTTTCCCACTCTATGCCTCTGGCGGAAGTGGATCCCTGGTTAGTTTCTATATGTTCTGTTAGGAAGCATCTTAATTCCTCCCTGTATGCCTGATCTTCAAGCGCTGTCGGGAGCATTCTCCATGACGGTATGGGGGGTCTTTCCTGTGATACTCTCAGTGTCAGTAATAGAGGGTTGTGATCTGATATTGTGCGGGCAAGGTATTCAGCATGGGTCACTCTACGAGCCAGTCCCGCAGTGCAAACTATCCTATCGATTCTGGTGTGTACCTGGTGAAGACCCGAATAAAACGAATAATCCCTGGTCGCTGGGTGTTGTAACCGCCAAGCATCTACCAGCCCCCAGGCGTCTAGCCACCCAACTAATTTTTTTGCTGTTTTGGTTGATGTTGCTCCCTGTAGTGGGGGGGTAGATCAATCTAGGTCAGTGTCGAGCACTGCGTTGAATTCTCCACCTACTAGTAATTCCCCTGTGCGATGACGTGTAAGGTGCCTAGACAGGGTCGTCATAAATGTTATTTGGTCCTGGTTGGGGGCGTATATACAACTCAGGGTCAACTGGAGCTCCTGTAATTTCCCTTCCAATATGACAAACCTTCCCTCATTGTCTATGTTGGAGGAATCGATCGTGAAGGGGACCCCCGCCCTAATCCAAATCAGGACTCCCCTTGCGTAAGCTGAAAATTCTGTGGCAAACACCTGTCCCCTCCATCTCCGCCTTAGTTTCTCTCCCTCTCCGGGTGCGAGATGGGTTTCCTGTAGCATAGCTATCTGCGCCCCTCTCCTTTTTAGAAAGGAAAGGATTCTATGTCTCTTAGCAGGAGTACCCATCCCCCTGACATTCCAAGTTATGATATTGTAGTCTGCCATCCTATTCTCAAGGCCTGTTGTATGAAGGGTCGGCACGCCCAAGGCCCCGATCGATTCCCCCACAAGTTTGTACCTTCCTCATGCTCGTACCATTTCGCACGTGTAGCCGATATAACTAGTAACTGCAAACCCCAACTCCCCATCCCCAGGGCACCTCCGGAACTGTAGGCTGCCCAATAAGTTCTGCAACACTGCAAATTATTCAAACACATCACCGCAATACTCGCCAGTCAGGACTGACAGGCAAGAGTCAGGTCCGGGGGAGCGGCCAGGTCCGGAGGGGCCATTTTGCTTCCTATCTTGTCTCGCCTTTCAGCGCCGGCGCGGGTACGATCTATGTAAGTTCGTCAGCGGTCTGCGGGGTCACTCTTGGTGCGTAAGTCGAGTCCCCAGAGCCATCGGGCGAGGACACCACCGTACTATCTGATTCTTCTTCGGAGATCCCCCGGGGCGACGACTCTCCACCCACCTTGGCCGCCGCCTCCAGGGCCTCTCTCTTGCCAGTTTCCCTCTGTGTCCGCGTTGGTGCTAGTCTCTGGCGGTCTCTGAGTCTTTTCCCCTTCGAGGCCCGCCGGGTCCCGCCCGCCCCGCGGTTTTCCGATACTGGTCGTGTCGGCTGTGTCCCCGATCTTTCAAGCCACTCCCATGCCTCCTCTGGGGTTTGGAAGAACGTGGTTTTCCCCTCTGCAATCACTCGTAGTCTTGCTGGGTAGAGTAGCGAGTACTGTATCCCCTCTTCTCGCAAGGTTCTTTAAACGGCTAGGAAGGAGGCGCGCTTGTTTTGGACCTCTAAGGTGAAGTCAGGGAACAATGTTGCTTCACCATTGGCTACTTTAAATGGGCCCATTTCCCTGGCTTTCTGCAAGAGGATGTCTCTGTCCCTGTAGTGCAGGAGTCTAGCTATTACTGCCCGTGGAGGCCTGCCAGGAGCTAGTGGTCTAGCTGGTACACGGTGTGCTCGCTCCAGTGAGTAGAAGGGGGTCAGACATCCTGGTGCGACAGCTGTGCTTAGCCATTCCTCCAGAAACTCCACCATATTCGGCCCCTCGGCCCCTTCAGGGAGGCCCACCACGCGAATGTTATTCCTCCTATTTCTGCCTTCTGCGTCTTCAGCTCGCTGTTCAAGCTTCGCCACTCTGCCAGCCAAGGAGGTCATCGCCGCTGATACATCATCTTGTTTTGGGACTACTTCCGCTAGCGTTGCCTCCGCTTCTTTTACTCTGTCAGCCAATTTGTGATGATCAGCTCTCAGGAGGCCCACCTCTATCGCCACCTGATTGATGTTGCGCTGTAATGTGGATTTGGTGTCCTCAATGGCACCCAGTATTTTGTCTAGAGTGTCTTGCATTTTGCTTTGCGGCTGGCTTTGCGTGGTCGGTTCATTCTCCCCCAGTATTGTATGTGCCAGAGGGTCCATGGTTTTGCTCTTATGTTTGCCCTTGGGGGGCATTGGACAGGCAGGTCGGGGCGACTCAATGAGGCTAGCGCCCAGTGCGCTCAGGCCCAGGTCCACCAGTGGCACCCCGCGGACCGAGCGATCGTGAATACGCCGCACTCAGTCCCCCGGTCGCGTCATATCTACTCCATAGGCAAGAAGCCAGTTTTTGGATAAGCCGGGGCTAGTATGCTTTCGTAGCTTTGCGTTGTTGTGCGTATAAGCGATTGGTGTAGCAAGGCCTTCCGGTGTGGGTTGGTCCGGTCAACCAAAGGGGGCTCCGCACCCGGGAACAAGGGCATCAGGCCCCCAACACTGGTAGATAACGGCAGATGGCACAAGGCGATTCCACGCTGTCCCGCCCCATAAAGGACAGTCAGTACTCATCTTGGACGGCTCTGGGTGCAGGAAGTCCCGTTGTCGGCATTCGGGGGCTCCCGGGCAGCAAACACCAAAGATCCGGTTGTGCGTTCACCAGGGGGGCGCACCCAAAGCGGGGCCCTCACCGGGCAGCCCCGGGAGGCCCCCCGCCTCCGCGTCTCTCCGCTGTGCGTAGTCCCTCAGCCAGGGAGCATCAGGCTCCGCCTCCCGAGCTGGAGGCCGACTCGCCACTGGTAGGTGCCCCCACCAGGCGCTCCGGTCTGCACCCCTCCTTCAGGGCGGGCCCGCATTCAAGGCCAGCGCCGGGCGCAGCGTACCGCTCGGTCCGGGGCCGCGGCCGCAATCCAGCGGCGACCCACGCGGTCCCAGGGCTGCACCGGGGCGCACGAGCCCGCCGGAGGCCGCCCCCGGGGCCGCGGCTGCACCCAAGCCGCCCCGGCAGCGTCGGCCGCTCACCTGCTATCCTCCAACACGGGGAGCCCCCCGGCACAGCGCGTCTCGGCCCCGCCCGCCGGCTGGGCCGCGACCTCCCCGTAGCTCCGATCAGCCCCAGTCACTCGGGGCCCGCTCCAGGGGGGCGAGACCGCACCTCCTCGGTCCCCCCGTCCGCAGCAGTCGACCCACTCCACTTTGGGCACCGGACAGCCCGCTTCAGCGCGTCCAGGCACCGATTTAAAGTCGGCCCCTCTGGAGCCGATCAGCTAAGCGTGCGCCATGCTCGGCTCCGAGGCCACGCCCCCAAGAGACTACTGACTTAACAACCACATTGACCAGTTTCATCCAGTGCTTCACATTGTTAATACCTTGGAGAGCACCTGCGTGATTTGGTTTTGGTATCAATTCATATCTTGGGAGAAGTTGTAAGATTTGGTGAATGTCACTTCCAAATAAGTACTGATTGCTGATCAATAGTTTCATGTTTATCATTCACTGGTATGTGTTATATAAGTTCATGGTATTTCTTTTATTTAGTTTGAAGCACTAGGTCACTGTAATTTTGAAGTATATCAAGGCATGGTTGTACACTTTGATGTGTAGAGGCAGCAGGACCACGCATCTGTGTGGAAACGGAAGCTAATATTTGCATTGTCTTATGGTTGGCCAATGGCTGATGTTTCTTCCATATTAACTGCTATGTTGGTCATTTAGATGTTGAATAGAGCTGGACCAAGGCAGCATTGCTGTTTCACCACATGCTCCTATTTGAAGCTATCTGGCTCTCAACTGTTGATTGTCACACTTGATTTCGATGGTATGTATAATGCTTTAATATCGCAATAGTTTTACTCATTTCATTTAGTCTCTTATGCTATCGGGCTGCAGGTAGTCTACTGTGTTTTGCTGCCATCTATGGAGCATCTGCAAGGAGGAGCGATGCTCCTCAGTTCATCCTTCCACTTTCTGAAGGTTTTGAACATGTTGAAACATTTCCCATAGTGCAAGAGTCTTTCTCTCTCTCTCCCTCACACTCTCTCTCTCGCTCTCTCTCTTTCTCTTTCTCTTTCTCTCATTCCCTCTCTCCCCCTCCCTTTCACCATATTCTCTGCTTATGTGGTTCAGCCTTTCTCAGTCTCTCACTATATATCTGTTTCTACCCCGCTTGTTCCATTTACTCCTCCTCCATCTCTCTACTGTTCCAAGTTTGCTCTTCTCTACTTAAATCTTTAGATATATGTTCTCTTCGACATCCAACCACTTCTTTGTTTTTCTCTCCATCTCCCTTTCTTTTGTTTCACCTCTTCTTTTTTTAACCACAGTCATACTCATGGTGTCTTAATCCTTTTTTCTTTCATTTCTTGTACTCACAGCTTTATATTCCTGTTGCTTTTTATTTATCTACCATTGTTATTTCCTTCTGGCCCTTTATTCCTCTCCTAGATTTAACTTTTCCTGTTCTGTTCCACTCTTCTAATCCGTATCAATTAGTCTACCCCTCCCTCTACCTACCTCCCAATTTCTTCTCCTCCTATATTTAGATACTTGTGATCAAATGGAGATTTGTTTTTCAGATCAGAGTAATACGTTCCACGAATTTGAAAAAACAAAATAATTTGTGGGATCAAAAAGACATGTATCTAAGCTACCCAGCCTCAGGCATGCACGTACTAGGGCTACATAGCATAATATTCACCTCGAGGGGTTATGCTGCTCTCCTTCTGATCCGCTGCTGTTTCACTCCTTCAAGGGCTCGGGGCTGCAGGCAGTGTCAGCACAGATCCTGTCCAAGGACCACATATGTCTGGAAACTGCAGCTTCGGGGCAATTACAGTAAAAGGCACACAAAGCTGACATACTAAATTTTCCACATAGCAACCTAGAGGGTGTTTTAGTGAATGAGTCTTAGCCTTTGTGAGCAACATAGATTTCAATGTCTGTTTTATATTTTGCTGCTGTCTAAGGGTGCGTGAAATGCACGTAATTTGCTTTTACACAATTACGCGAAATTTTGGAAAAATTATGTAATACTGTTTGCAATTACGCAATATGCAAAGCAGCCATTTGGTGCTATATTTTAGCGTGAAATATGTTCTTGCATCCATTTGGGGTATAAGGGTGCATTTCATACAAAATAATAGCACAAAAAATCCACGTTTTTCAAACAGCAGTCGCTCGCATTCTTCTCTCTTTGTTCCCAAACACTCACACAAAATCTTTCCAACAACCTGCACATATTTATGCAACGTGGTGTAACAGCATATGGTTAGGAATTTTACATAACATGCATAATGCAGATTTGCCAAGAATATATGAGATCACACGTGCCTAGCTGACATTTCAACCTCTCATAGAAAGTACCTCATTGTACATTAATTACTCCAGGTATACTCGACAGACCCACTCTGCTCTTCCACAAATGATAGCTAAATGATTGTAAGGAGAGAGGACTGTGTAGATGTTGCCAATTGTTTTATGATTTGGGGAATTAATCTGAGTGATTATATCGTTTATCTGCTGAAACACTGTCTACTGGAATGAAAGGCGTTAGTCGGGTTAGAGTAAAGAAAATGACTTTAACCTGACTAGCGTCATTTTTTTGTTGCACAACCCCCATGGACATGACTCCTTTCTTAGCAAAGACAGGAGTCATGACTTCCAGCCCAATAGCCATGCCCAGGGGATATTGTCCCCTGGGCATGGCCATTGGGCACAGTAACATGTAGGAGAGCCCAAGTTATGCCCCCTATGGTAACCTGATATTTTTTTTTTTTAAACTTACCTGGAGTTACCTGGGATGGGTCCCCCATCCTTAGGTGTCCTCCAGGTGTGGGTGGGTGGGGGTGTCCCTGGGGGCAGGGAAGGGCACCTGTGGGCTGTTTCCATGGTCTCTGACCATGGAAAGAGGCCCACAGGTCCCCTAACACCTGCTCTGACCCAGGTGTTAAATAATGGTGCTAAGGAGGCTTAGCGTAATTATTTAAGGCCCTCCTCCTCCTGTATGTGATTTTTGCATCGGAGGATAAATAAGGCGCTATCTCATTGATGCAAGGTAGTTTTCCGCAGGCAAAAAATGACTTCAACTCCTGTTCTGCCCGGAAATCTTTTGTTTCATTGAAAGAGATGGAATCTTAAACCAAAATTGTAAATCTTTTTTCTTTACCAAAAGCAACAATCCCAAAGCGTGAGTTTGTTTTTGGAAAGAGAAACAACTAATGGTCTTGGTACCATGGGAGTTTCCTCTTATGATGTGGGTGTCATTTTTTTTTACTGTTCTTCACTGTCAGGATATTCCTGGCGGTGAGGGACTGTAAAAAAAAAAGCCATCCTACTGCCACTTTTAGTAGGGCGGATTGTCGGCTGTGTTACCTCCGACAGTTGGTGCTTCCTCTGTCTGTTTTAGTAAGGTTTAGACATACGGAGTACATTTTACATTATTTGTACCAAACCTAGTGGTATACCAATCTACGAATAGAGCTGGCAGAAGGACTGACTGGTTGACAGACCACTCTGTTTCCATTGCAATGAAATATCCTGCCGAACAAAGTCTAACATGTCAATACAGATTCAACAACATTTCCTATGTTGGTCGAAGAGGAACACTTTGGGCTAGCACACCTAGGTGTTGGGGTCCACATTAACAAAACATCATCTAGGTTTTTAGCTAGCAACATAATCAGACCCTTCACATCATTGGCCTTGTGATGTTTCTACCTTTAAAGCAAGGCTATCTATCCCTGACAGTTCTTGAGCACATATCTGTCCTTCATTGAGGGCAATTATGTTAGCAGCCTTGAGAGACATTAGCTCACTATAGTGATTTTTGCAAATAACATTTGGAACAATATGTGTCTCCTCTGTTATTGGGGAATTGGAAAGATCCAGTCACTTTTTTCCTCCTGTCTATATTCAGTGTGGAAGTGGGTCTTTAAAATGAATAGATATGTCTCTCACTTTGTCTAGGATTTCTAAAAAACAGAGAGGCTTTTTTCCTCTGTTATTCATGGCTCTGCTTCTCGTGAGTCAACATCATTTCCTTTTTCTTTATAAGATTATCTGTCTTTCATTGTGCAGTTTCCAGCACCCTTATGAGTTTGTCAACCCCTCCAGATCATCTGAGGCCTTCCTTTTGCTCATGGTTAAAGGGGAAAGTGCACGGACAAGTGACATAGAGCCCATGCACACAAATCCAAGCTTTCAACAATTACTACAGCCAGAAGACCCTCTGGTTAATATGCACTTAGATGATTTACCAGCTTCTCCTGTCACTAATAAAAGATAAGAGGCCCAGCCCAGCCTCTTCTGGGCAAAGAAGGCCCTGTCTTTGGCCCAGGGGATTTACAAGGGTGTTGCCTGAACACCGAGGTATGAAACTGAAACTGCATTTATTTATAGGGTGGCCACCCGTCCATAATTTTAATTGACTGTACATAATTTAGCACTAATGTCCATTGTCTGTGATGGATGGCTTACCAGGTGACATTTGTCCCTACTTTTACCCTTTCAGCTAAAGGGCAAAAGTTAATTTTGACAATTCAGATGCCCCAGCTGGAGTGGAAGAGAGGGAGTCTCCTGTGCTGTGATCCGGATGGGGGGCAGACAGATAATAAACAAGCCTTCTTGGCAGGGTGCCTGCTTCCAGAAAGAAATGCAAATGTGCACAACTGATAAATCTGCAAATGTAAAAGCTGCTTGTGAGCAGATATAGGCGTTAATTGATGCAGTCACCTGAAGCTTCCTGATGACAGAAATATTTTTCTTTTTCAGAGGTATTGCAATGGTGTTCCAAGCTGAGCTGTGGTGTGTGTGCTTTTAATGTACAGTTATAAAACATGGATGCACTAGGCATAATCTGCATGTTGTTGAAATCTCTGCTTTAAAAACTTTTTTTTATCTTTAACCTAAATTTATGGGGGGCTTTGTGGCCATTCAAATCATACTGTGTGTAGTGCACTTTAAAATAACAAACAGAGCTACTGGAATTATGTGGCAGGAAAAGGCCAAATTATGTGGCAGGGTTGAGTAAATTATGTGGCAAGAAAAGGCAAATGATGTGACATAATATTGCACATTGTCTGATAGTACTTCATTAATTTGTTATTTTTACACTTGTTAGCACTGTCTGGGCATAGGCTACACCTCAGCTTATAACCCAAACATAGCAACAAGCAATAGAAAGGTGCGAAGTCAACATTTGCAAAGGACCTTCAACTGCGCGGCAACACTTGCTGCTGTGATTTTAGTAACTGTAGTTTGAGCTAGAAACTTTTTTTTCAATCTGTAGATTATGCAGCAGATAAATTACATCTTATTTAAGACTTCAGAGGTGCCCTTAAAAAAAGGCATACCTTTCAGCTTTGTTTTACACCATGACTTGACCTGTGTCACAAAAACTGGGACATGTACTTGAAGTGAACAAAGACGTACATATGATTAATTGTCTCTGCTTAATGTGTTTATGATGTAAAGTGCTCTGCCACTCTAGACAGGAATGCGTAGATCTATAAAACACTTGAAGTGATTATGAGAGGTGTGCTATGGAGAGACAAGGGGCACTGTTAGAGGGTGGCAGTGAAGAAATCCATGAAGCAAGAGATCATGAGAGGGGAGGAGATGCCATAATAGATTGTTGCCCTGGATGCCACCTGGGCAAAACCCAGACCATTATCCCACTCACTCTGCCCAGCTTCTCCCTTCTGTGATGTCCACTGGTGTTTGGAGTCCTCCACACAAGAAAGGCGTATGTCAAATTTATAAATGGGCTGTTAAGGGCTTGCGCATCTTTCGTCGTTGCCCACGTTTTCATGTTGTCTCTAAACAGTCATTTGCCCTGGGTCCATCGTGCATAAGTATACAGGAGGATTGCAGAGTCATTGTGGCTATTTACTGGAATGCTTATTAGTTGTTACAAATGTATACTCACTGTGGCCCATATTTGTGATGCAGCACTTTTTCTGTGCCCCCCCTTACCGGCACACCACTGTTGCACCGTATTTATAATACGGCGCACCATGGCTGTCGTTAGCCCAATAGCAGCAACATTTTTTACGCTATTGTGGTGCTTTGGTACACTAGCATCAAAAATGTTGCCCTAGTGTAGCAAAGTACAAGAAGGCCCATAGGTTTCCATGGGTGCATCAGTTTAACATCCGCTCTCAGTAGCCGTTAAAAATGATGCCAAAAATGGTGTAGTGAAATATGTTAAATTTCACTGCACCATTTTAGTGGACCTCCTAGCGTCGGGACACCCCATTTGCATACATTATGTCAGGTGCATGGATAATGTGGTGAAAGAAATTACAAAGTGGCGCAATGCATGCATTGCGTCACATTGTAAATATGGTGTGGAGAAAAGGCCACCTTAGCATAAAAAGTATGGCCCTGAGGCGACACTAAGGCAACGCAAGGGGCTCTTAAATATGCCCCTTTGTGTGCTGATTATCAACTCCCTATCTGTCACACTGCAAGCCAGGGACTGGTGGCTTCACAGCTGTACAGAGACACCATTCTGCTTTCTATGCACAGGGACTCAGTGAGACGAGATGTAGGCACAGTTTAGAGACACCGAAACGTGCTATGATGTAGGGCGCACACTAAACTTCCTGTCAGGCATGGCATTTCTCAGCTTGCAAGTGTGCTTTCTTGAAAGGAATTAACCCTCCAAAAAAGTGATTACATTTTATCATTAAGTAAGAACTCTTTCAAGCACAAAACAAACTGTGCTCATGAATTCCCTTGAGCAAATAGCTGTAGCTCACCTTGTGAAACCACTCATTGTACTCATTGCAGAAACCACTTTGATTACTGATACTGAGCATTGCTACACAGAGAATATCTGCATAACTTAAGTCAACTCGTTTTACACATGTATGGGTATGTGGGGGGGTTGATGAGTGGGAAGACGACTGCGGAACACAGTGTGATCTGGAATCCCCTCAGTTCTGCTACACGTGCGGAAAAAACATGTGTTTTGTGTGAGGAACCTCTGAAAGAAAGGTGGTGAGACATGTCACCTTGAAACTTGACCCTTTACTCGCCGATGCTAACTTACACTACGCATGAGAGCCTGCTGCATGCTAATGGGGCAGTGAGACTCATGGCGCATGTTCTAGACTTTAATCGAAAATGCCTCCGGTTGTATATGGATTTCTTTGACACTCCCTATAGGAATTCTAGGCTTGTAGTAACCTCACTGTAGTGTTCAGGCAATTTGATTGCATCTTGGCGTGAAGCCACAGGACCTGAAGATTCCCTACCCTGCATTTTGGGTCTTCATTAATCCATTTGAAGTAGGAGACGGGTTACTGTTCCACAAAGTGGATTAGAAGGGCGAATGCAGATACAGAAGACACCAGCTGCAATATATATTAATGGCTGACCCATGACACACCTTCCAAATAACTTAGGACCAGATGTATGAAATTTTTTTGCACTTGCAAACGGTGCAAATCGCAAAATTTGCCCGTTTGCGAGTGCAAAAAAGTGGTCTGCGATGCATGAAAGGCATTCGCAGACCACAAAGAAGAAATCGCTAAAATTGCGATTTCTTGCGTTGCGACCTGGTTTTGCTAGTCGCAATTTGCGATTCACAAAATCCACATCGCAAGGCGATGCTGCAAAAAATCGCAAATTACGATTTTTCGCAGAATGGCATTTTGCATATGCAAAATACCATTAAACGAAACCAGGTGCAAAATTTAAAAATGCATTTTTAAATTGAACATGTAAAGCACACATGCCCTTTTGGCATGTGTGCACCTTACATGTCCCCCAAAACATTTTTGGTGTGCAGCAGAGGGGGCCTTAGGCCCCCAGCACCCTGGGCTTTTGCATTTCCAAAATTGCAATTTCTGGTTTAGAAATCGCAATTTTGGAAATGCAAAAAATTCGCAGCTATGGGCCAACAGGCCCATAGCTGCGAATGGGGCCGGTATCGCAATTTGCGATTCGGTAATAGCATTTGCGATTTTTAAGAAATCGCTATTACCTAATTGCAAATGTGATACATGGCACTTTGCGAGACGGAAATAGAGATTTCTTAAAAATCGCTATTGCTGACTCGCAAAGGGCTGTGATGATACATCTGGCCCTTAGCTCGGTAATGTAGCCTAGTGTAGGTGATGGGTGGGTGTATAATTTGTAAGCTGATTTTACCTAATGATAACATGACTCGTCTGGGATCGCAGAAGGTAACATTATATCTATTAGTTGAGGTTCTGCATGCGCAGCTGAGCCAAGTTTAGGATCATACGTTTCTCGTCTTGCTGTGTAGCTTCTCATGAAAACGTGCACAAAGTTTGAAGCATCATAGAACAGCACAGAGGGTTAATCGGCCTTTGCATGACTTTTTATGGCCTTGTAGATTTGGAGTAATGCAATGCAGCACAAGACGCTGTGTTGCCTTACTCTGAGTCCATTGGCATTGCAGTGGGTGTCCCATGCAACACCAATAGATTTTGGTGCATTGCCAGATTTACAAGGATTTCTAAATTTGGGAATGCGTCAGAAGTCTGTCTCCTCAGAGGATGTGTAATGAGGCGAAATAAAAAAAAAATCTCCTCGTTTTTTCTAAGTGTGATACATTCTGCAGCACACATAGAAGGAGGAAATGCCTCCATTGATCAATCATTCCTACAATGCAGACATTTTTGCACCGTGGGGCAAGGGTGCCTGCATTGCTGCACGGCAGTCAATTGTGCATCAGCTCAGTGGAAGAGGGCTGGAATGCTCTGTATCTTATAGATATGGCACAATCCTGCCCTTTTCATTTGATGCAAGACGGCACAACTGGAGCGTTGCAGCACTGCCATTCACAAAAATATTGTAAATATGCCCCTTTGGGTAAGAAATGGTGCTAGACGGACAGGGAACGCAAATAAACTGCTAGAATGGCAGGGGATATAAACAAACTGAGGGGCTTATTTATGGGGAACTGGTGTTGGGCAGCGCAGCAAGTCTTCTTGCTGTGCTGCCCTATACCATTGTGAAAGGGCAGGAATGCACCATATTTATGTAATACAATGCATTACTGTTCTTCCTCCCTGTTCTGGCACACAATTGACTGCCTAGTGCCGACACAGGCACCATTGCATTATGGAGTATGGGTGTCTTACTTGCATGCAGGAATGTTTTTGTGCAGAAAAGGTTGCCTTCCTGCACGAAATGAATCCTGACAGGTGTTTTATTCCTTCTATACAAATATTTCTCCTTGTTACGCCTACCCTTGAAGAGGCATAACGTTTTGTTGCATCCCCAGGTTTACATGATTAAATAAATCTTGGGCAGTGTCAAAATCCATGGGTGTTGCATGAGAAAACCCCCTGTAACGCCACTGAACGCCTCCCTAGCGCAGAGTAAGGCAATGCTACAACTTGTGCTGCATTGTCTTACTCCATATCTACGAGGCCATTCAAAGCTATGCAAAGTAGATTTGTGTGGCCTCACAGATATGATTGAGAGGTTTGTGCCGCTGGAGCATCAGAAAAAGTGACCCTCAAGCTACGCAAGCCTCTCTTAAATATGCCCTTGAATGCTTGTGGCTGTTGTTTGTGGCACACATGATTGTGTGCTATTTATTATCACAAAATGCTTCCCCAAGTTGATTTTTGGATGTGAGGTGCTGAACCAGCATTTCACCTAATTCTACTTACTTTTTGGGCATTTTGCACAATTTATGCAACAGAAAGTATGTGAGTTTCAACTGACTTAGCTTGAAAATATTTCCAAGCACTGATTTGGGTTTCCATTCTTGCCCTGCATAGATAAAACAGGTTTATTTGAAATTCTACAGTCCTTTTAGATCCCAGTTTATCTCTTGTGAACCTGTACAGTGACGCGCTGCTTGTTTCTTGCTTTTCCTTTATGGCCCAGGAGGTGATAGGCACTAGCTGTGCCCAATATTAGCCACAAAAGACTCCAATCAGGGTACAAATTGATCAAAGGGAGCTGCTCATCCATTAAGTGAGGCATTAGTATCCCTGTGCATGCAGCTGAACCTTACATAACTGCATACAGTGAATGCACTCTGTTGTCTCTCCTGCCCCCCCCCAAGTGGACACACTTCAGTGGGGCACAGATGGGATGAATTGCTGGCACCAGTCAGAATCCCAATCCAGCTTGAGAATAGCTGCTGGATCTGGAATCCAACTGGGTCCCACTCTGATTCAAAGGTGATTAATAATACAGAAGGAAAGAAGAGTGATGTGAAACTCCACAAATTGAGCATAAGTGCTAGAGGACTTCGGTGATTGTGAGAAAAATACAAATGTAAAAATCGGAGGGGCAATACAGTAAAAAAGAAAACATATAGTGAACAGTAGATCAAGTTGCCATAAATCCCACAAAAGAATTGGAAGTTCACATATGAGAATTACAATACGCACTGACCTTAGTCAAGCACGCTAAACACACCATTTGAGAATTCTGTTTGCACCAAGAATATTGCTTTGACGTATTTATATAAAATCCCATATCCATAATGGGATTGAGTATCACTCCCTGACTGTTGTTTTCCCAAGTACAACTGATGCTGTGGTGTTAAAGGAAGAGGAGGTATATAAGCAAGTTACTGGGTGGGACATAACTTTGAACAATATGTGAATATTGCCATAACAGCAGTCTCATTTTATGTCCCTCTGTAGAGACCTTGCAGACCAAGAGAGATTGTGTCGGCGTAGGACCTTGTACAATGATGGTGGAATCTCATTTGTGTATGAGAGATTTAGAAATAATTACGAGTTTGGTTGGCAGAAAAGGCGCTCGCCAAACTCCAGTGGTCAGGACAGCGCCAGTGCGGTCTCCTTCCCGATGGCCATATTATGAGCTTCTCACTGGGTCAGCGGGCAGAGCCCAGCAGGAAACGCACAACAGGATTGACACAGGCTCATAATAGAGCCGGCGGCTATTCTGTTGTGCATGGGGTGCACCAGCACCCATTGCGCAACAGTGATTTTCTTGATGGGATTTGCAGCGGGGTCCCCTGCACTGCCCCAGCCAAGTGCATGGGCACTGCGGAGGCTCTCCTTGGGGCCCCTGCCATATAAATGACAGCAGAGAGAGGGGTCGTAATTCCCAGGGCAAAGCTGTTTGCAGTGCTGCCCTGGTGGATTCAGACCGCCAGCACCGCCCCGCCAATCCATCGGGTAGCTGAAAAGAGGCAGTGCCGCTGGTCAGACCGTGGTGGTAACCCCACTGTCATAATGTCACGGTTGGACCATGGTCATAATGAGGGCCTGAGTGTGCTGTGATTTCCGTGGTCACATTTTAGTAAGGCTCCAGGGTTGGCTGATGTATGGCACCTTTCTGTAAACCCATTCAATGCATCCTGTTCCTCTTAAAATATACGGTCGTTGCTCAGCAGATTTATGTGAGGAGTGCAACCCTGCATTTAGTGCTATTTTCTTACCACAAAAGACATCCTCATGTCCAAAATTAAACCAAACACACATTTTAATCTAAGGAAATAGCACTAAATGCAACAGAACACTAACACCAGCAGCTGTGTTCTCTTTGTTACTGTGCTCTCACAATTGGTATTTTTGCCACAAATTACTCTAAATTCCACAAGTGGGCATAGTTGCATAATTTTTGGTAATTTTGCACAAAAAAAAACAGTAATGCAAAATGTACAAACTTGCTTCAATTCCTCTGGCATAATTAAAATTTCAGCCGGGCCTACTTCTAAATGATGCCCTGCTATGGGAAAGGCATGTATGAATTGTAGAAATATCAACAAACTGAAAAGAACCCACCTTAAAAAATTGGTTCCAGAGTAACAGAATCCCCAACTACAGAAAGGATGATTCATCAAGCCAATAGTTTCAAAATGCATATATATATATCTAATATAAAAACAATATAGACATATATATATATGTATATATATATATATATATATACATATAAATAGATATGTATATACATATATAAATATACATATATATACATATATATATATACACACATATATATTTATTTTACAATTTCTATTTTCATTCATTTAATTATTAAATTAAAGTGTATAATACAAAAAGTCCTATACCTCCTGGGAAACACAGTCACAACTAAAAAGCTAAAAATCTCACAATCACACCAGCCTAATCATACAGTTTAAAACGCAAAAAGGACAAAACATGTATATAGATAGCACTCTAAGGTATAAACATAAGAACCCCCCCCACCCCCCCCCCCCCAGAGAAGACAGAAAAACAAACCAACTGCTCCTCCAAGATCAATGGGACAAACTAGTCCCAATATACTAGTCTGACTTAGTTACAAATCATTAATGTTCAAAACTTCAATATTCAAAGATTGCACTGTTTAAAAGAGTCCTCTATTCCTATTTCAATGTTTTCACTTAGAGATTTCTTGTTTGTTGATGAAAATACTTTCCATAGGCCATAGATCACACAAAATGTGATGGAAGGGAGAAATAATTCCAGTGTAGCGTCTTTGTCCTTAGCGGCGAATTGTGGATATAGAAGGGTCTATGTAAAATGTGCAGGGAAAGTCAGGGAGACAGGGTAGAATATGTAAAGGCGGTAGTACTGTATTGCAATGATTTAGAAATTATCTCATTTCAAATTCATCACTAAGTGTTATTGGTTAGAAGGTCTCTATGTCTCAGCTTACCCATAAAGTATATTCTGTTTTAATGGAGGAATAGAAGGTAGGCTATTGGTTATAGTATACTAAAATACGTGGATATGTTTGAAGAAAACTGACACAGAAAATCACTACCATAGCAATGCAAGGGTCCACATGAACCTGAAGAAGTCAACATACTTGTGTATATGTGGGCCACAATATGTTCAAAAGGGAAGGTCGAATTAGAGAACTGGTTTAAGTAAGGGCAAGCCATGCTTTTTTAGAATGCCTGTCACAACATAACTTGTAAATATTTACACACCTTAGGGGTGTAGAATAAGCAATGTTGGTTATTGTTAGAAAATGTGAAGAAGTTTTTTTTAATAGCAAAACTCATGCATTTGGTGTACTACAATATGAGTGTGTTACAGTCAAAGCCAGAGTAAATAGTGTAATACCCCTGCCATATTAAGGTCGAAACCTACAAAAAACATATAACAGTCTTCTATATGAATGAAGTAATAATTATTTGGGGAAGCAGCGTAAACCATGACGCCGGAACAACGTGGGTCGTTGTCCACGAAAGCGGAACAATGCTTTCCTGTTCAACGACCCTGGTTTCCTCTGCCTTAACCACGCATGTTCGAAACAACGAACATGCATGGTTAAGGTAGAAGAAAACAGATTACGGATTGGAGAGGACGCGATCAGGGAAGTGGGGCTGGGGCAGGGTTGGGGGGGTCGTTTTAGGGACAGAGGTGTAATTTTAGGTTTTAGGGGTGGGGTGGGAGGTCACAGTAATTTTAGGGGCAGGGTGGGGGTTAGGGTGGTTTTATTGGTGGAGGGTTGTGGTAATTTTAGGAGTGGTGTGGGGGTTTGTGTGGTTTTAGGGTTGGGGTGGGGTCACATGAGTTTTAGGGGCAGGGGTCGGGGTAGTTTAGGTTTTAGGGGCGTTGGTTGGGGTGGTTATAGGTTTTAGTGGCAGGGGTGTGGGGTTGCGGTAATTTTACAGGTGGGGGAGGTTGGGGTAGTTTTAGGTTTTAGGAGCAGGGTGGGGGCGCAATAGTTTTAGGGCTGGGGTGGGGGGTCACAGTAGTTTAGGGGCGGGGTGGGGTGTTGCAGTGGTTTTAGGTTTTAGGAGTGGGGTGTTTGCAGTAATTTTAGGGGCAGGGTGGGGGTTGAGGTAGTTTTAGATTTTAGGAGCCAGGTGGGGGATCACAGTAGTTTTAGGGGTGGGGTGGGGGATCAGGGTAGTTTTAGGTTTTAGGGGCAGGGTGGGGTGGGGTCACAGGAGTTTGGGGGCAAGATGGGGTGTTGGTTTAGTTTAGGTTTTAGGGGTGGGGTGGGGGGTCGGGTAGTTTTAGGTTTTAGGGGCAGTGTGGGGGGGCCGCTGTAGTTTTAGGGGCGGGGTAGCAGGCAAGGGTGGGTCGCATGCTGGAACCATGCATGCCTTTACCAGGAATGCCTTTAAAACAAAAAATCATTGTTAAGGCATTCGTGGTAAAGGCATTAGTGGTAACAATGTGGTCGTGTTTGTATGTTGATTTGTCATCCATGCTATAGTAGCATACAACCATAGAAAAGAAAGGGTCTGGGGATACTGGGGATATGGTGAGAGAAGAGGTGATAAAGCCAGTGGAGTAGTCCAAATGGTATCCAAAGGTAAGGATCACTACACATTAATATTGTTATTTTATAAACCTTTTTTGTTGAAGGATGAGCCCAGTGTAAACCAGGTGATTTCCTGCCCACCATTACAATGGTTCCATTATTATATTTAGTGGTGGAATGACAACTGTTTGTCGGCCAGTGGCGTAATGAAACCTGAGCCGCCCCCCTGCAAAGTACATAAAGAGGCCCCCTCTGGATTTATTCAAAAGCTCTCAGGCCTGGGTACTGTACTGTGCTGAGTGGGGCCCCTGGAGCTCAGAGCCCCTCCTGCACTGCAGGGGCTGTGGGGTCCTTTGTTACACCCGCGGTGGGGGACTAAGGTAACTCTATTGGGGCCCGGGCATTAAGTTTGGGCATTGATTCAGGATCATGGCAGGGGTAATGGAAGTGACATCACATACCACTGGCCTTAATGACATTACATGAAGTGACATCGTATGGCCCTTGACCCTGATTTTTTCCAAGAAGGCATGCCTCATGACCCTAACATTGCATTCACGCTCTTACAACCCCTTACACTTACACTTTCTTATTCATTCTCACTCACATACTCGTATTCACTCTTAATCTCACTCATACTCAATCATACCTCTCTATCCAATGCAAATCCTGTTTTGCAATAGCTAGCATCCCAAAGTGGTGCATAATTGTGCTTTAAACTGCTTTGCATTATTGTGTAGTAAGTGGGTGTTCCATGGGTGGGCATGGTTGTTCTCTTGCAACCATCCATGGGTTTTGACGCGAATCCCTTTCTACAAACATTGGTAGAGAGGAATTTGTGCCAAAATCTTACTAGTCAGAAATAATGAGGAGAAATGATTTAATTTCTCCTAGCTTTCAAATTTTGCATGTGTGCTGCATTGTTCAGCACACACACAAAGTGGGAAAAGCCTTAAAGTACATTTTTTATAGTAGAATGGGATTTCTTACAGTACAAATCCCAGGGGCGGCTACTTGTCAATGGGTGTGGTGGGGCAGGAGGTATAAAAAAAAAGAAAATAACATTAAAAAAAAAAATCCTACCTTTTATGTTGGGAGAGACAGTTCTGTCCCTCCTTCCTCCTCATCTCTTTGCTGACTCCCAAAGCACACAGGCTTCCAAACTCCCACCCAATCATGAAACTGCTGTCACCAGCATGACAGCAGCTTTGTGATTGCTCTGGGCTCCTTGCTTCGGCGCTCAGACAGGGAGTAGGGCCCTGTGCACTTTCTCCTCCCGGCTGTTCAACACAGCCGGGTGGAGAAATGCAAAGTGCACATGACTGTTTGGCAGGCCCAACATGGCCGGCCAAAATATCATGTGCACTTATGTGCACAAACCACTCATCCAGCCCTCCTCCTCCAGCAAAGACCCGCCCCACTCTAACCCAGCTCCCAAGGAAAAATAAAATGATGAGAAGTTGTGCTATTATCATTTTATTTTTCCCCCTTCCTTCACTGCATAAATCAGTGGGGTGACCTTCATCATCTTAGCGGAGGAGCCACTGCTGACAAATCCTAAGCTTCTGAGAATGCACACACCCTTGCACTGTGGACCAAGGGTGTGTGCGTTGGCACGTGTCTGCCAAAAGCTCACCAGCGCACAGTGAGAGAAACAATGCACCATATTTTGGTAGATATGGTGCAATTTGTCTCTCTCCGTTTGATGAAAGGCAGTGCAGCATCTTTAGTGCAGCACTGCCTTGGGTCATAGAATAGTAAATTTGGCCTCAGTCTCCCCAGTCTCGCTCACAACTTGCCATTGACACTCACTTTCACACACACACACGAGTACACACCCTGACATGCTCACACATACACACACGCTTAAACACTCCCACCCGCAAGCATGCTCAAAACATACATTTAAAAACTATTGTACTTAATGTAGCTGCCACCAAAGGTCCCTGCTCCAGCTAAGTGTGCTCCTTTTTTATTACACTAATAGGGAATAGCAGAATATTATTCACTATAAAATGAGATGAAAAGACGGAATGCGGAACCGGCCCTGTGTTCTTGGCACTGATTTTGACACCTCTGATTCCAGATGTCTCAAAGGCAGTGCCAGAGGTCATCAGGGGCAAGCCAGCAGTAGCAGCTGCGACCTCTGGCGACCCCTAAATGGCGTCCCTGAGTCATTTACGGCAGCTCATCTGCGACAGGACCATTGTATTTACTACAGTGGGACGTCAGTCCCATTTAAGGCTGGCCACCAGATACATATTTTCCCTACCTTGGTCCCACATGTAGGGAGAACAATTCCCGAGGGTCAGGGCCATTATATTTTTTGGGTTATACAGAAATATAAACCCTAATTGGGATTTTTTTGACAAACAAGAAGCAATGCCGGTGTCGGACCCGAGACATGATGGCTGGCTGGTATGTTAGTTGTGACAAGAGTGTGTCTCCCTTTTCCCCAGCAGCACTCTTGGCAAAATGTTGTGGCATAGTGTGGTCGTTTCACCGCAAAGGGCCTATGATGATCCAGCAGACTGAGGGGACACCCACCACGCTTTAAAATGGCCACCATATTCTAATTCTGTGCTTGCTTTCGTTACAATGGGGTGTTTATTATAATGCCTATCACTACCTGAACAGAACACGCTTTTATTAGTGTGATAAGTTAATAATTTCAAAGAACAGGCATACAACGTTTTTAGGGTGATGATATACAGAAATACGTTTTTCTTTGGTATAGAAACAACACTAATTGTAGAGGAGAAGGCTAAAATGCTAATTGATGTGATATTTTGTTAATCGATTGAATATCACTTGCTCTAGTTCATCGAATTGCTGGGGAGTACTTGAGAGAGAGTGGGAGCCGTACAGGAGACCAGAACTATTGAAAGGTTTTTGTTTTGTCAAGGCTGACGTTATAATGTTCCATTTGAAACCTTGATGGGACATGTTTTCACCTGAACCTAAAAAGTAAGTAGGGGTGTTGATAATAATATTACAGCAAAATAACAAGATGCATGTTTAGGACAGGTGACAAATTAAGGATTTTGACCATCAAAATTCTCCAGAATGTGATGTAAGATCCTGTCTCTTTCCGCAGAAGCACATAAAAATTTAAAAAAACTAAGTCGTCAGAGGTGCAGTGAAACTTCTCAAGAAAGCCATAAGAGACAAAGTTGTCCTCGGCTAACACGCCTGTTTCAGCAATCCAACCGCATTAAAGTGTATAAAAAGCTATCTGTCAATTTCATGGCTCAAAAACATCACTTCGGAGATTGATCACTGTTAATACCCTCATCCCATGCTGCATACAATCATTAACGAATGTTTTACAGGATCATAAACATTGGGATTTTTTAACCACGTCTTTTTAACATTTTGACAGTCGTCCTTATTTCTTATTTTATATCTTAGCAAAATATAGCACTGATATAGCCTTTGGAAAAAATATTGAATTTGAACAGAGACAGAAGAATGACTCAGAATTTGCATTGATATTGAAACAATCAATTAGAAACATGTTTCAGAACAGCATGACAATTTAGATATGACTATGAATTTGTTTCTATAAATATTGCATGTGGAAATACAACCTTATGAATTTCCCTGTATTTTTCCAAAATTAACTGCACCGTAAGAGGTATATCAGCACAAGGCATCTATATATTCACCATACTTCTTAAAGAGAGCATCAAATCTGTTTAATTTTTATGGCAAACAGAAAATGTACTGTAAGTGTCTATATACGTTTATTTTTTCGTTGGAAAGTTGGTTCTTCCTCATTCCTTTTTTTAAATGTTACAATAAATCCAGGGGGCTAAAGCTATAAAAGGCAATACTGATTCAGTGTCTTTCCTTAAGAAACTGTATAAAGAGAAACGTTCATCTGTATTCCTTCTTCTCTCACCCATTGTTATTGTTTGGAATTAATACATTGAAATATGCCTTAAGTCAAAAGCTTTCTCACCTATCTTTATTTCTGTTTATAGTGTGTGCTACCGTGTCTTGCTTTCCACCTTCATTTTTCATTAACCTACAATGTTCATAGGCTTTCGCAAAATCCCTTAAGAGATGTTGTCTACAAGTATAACTCCTCATCATGTTCTGCTGTTGGCAAAAGGCAGCACCGTGGACTGGTCTAGTCAGACTAGGCAGAATTTCTTCTTGAAAGGGAAAGAGAGATGTTCCTTCTTTCAGCTCTCTAAGAGACACATTTAGAGTTTGGCTACTGACTACCGTGCTGCTCTCACAGTTGATAAACCCCTAAACTGAGATGTCAAGGATGTCCTACATTTGGCCACTTTGTCTATGGATGGCATGTTCTCTGGTGGCTGGAGAAGAAGGAAACGATCACCAGTGACCATTGTGTCCACAGCAGGAGGGGCATAGCTGCTGATGTTGGTGTGGTGGACAAATGTTCACCATTTTTAAAGCTCCCTAGGAAGGGTGCTGGATTATTGTGGCTGCGGATATCTAGCATTAGCCTGTTGATGGAATTGTTCAAGTGCTTATATGGGTAATCAGCATGAACATGGGGGTGGGGGGAATTAGTGAGGTGCTGATGTTCTAATCATTCAAGATCCCTGTCTGTACCCCTTGGAGTCCCTGTATTTCTTTGCCTCCCATGAAACTCGAAGGGAAGGCACAGAAATACAGAGTACTTTCAAGAAAAAGATGATTTACCATTCTAACCCCAGTCCTAAAATATATGGATAATCAGTTTTTCTGTGAACAGTGCAGACGTTTTGAAAAACAGGGAGATTAGAAAATATGTGGCAGTGAGTGTGCATGCATGAAATGCTCACATTTCTTGCAAAGGCTGAGGAGCATATACAGACAGGGAGCTTACAATGAATGAACCCTGATACTAAATTGTAGGATTAGCCACTAATGGAGCTGTCCAAGTGCTGATATGGTTGCTCCACCGTAGTCTATATATAGAGTTATAGAGGTTTTGCTATGGATACACACCACTAGTATATGCAGAGAGCTGCCCAGGTACCTAACATTAGTCTGTACCTGTAGCTGTCCAAGTGTGAGTTTTGATACCTAGGATTAATCTCTGCAGGCAGATGTCCATGTATTTGTATGATAAACAATGTTAGGAGCACTAGAGGGTGCCTTGATTTGTCTAAATTCTAAGGAGGTTTCCTAACATTAGTCCATGGAGAGATGTCCTCTGGAGACTCCGAAATTATAGCCTCTGTCTGGAGATGCAAGTGTCCAACTGATGATAGAGGTAATCTAAACGTGAGACTGTTGAGGTATTGATACTAATTTCTAGAATTAGAGTTTCCTATGAAGCTGGGTACCAGCTGATATAGATGTCAAGCATTAGCCTTTGCAGGGAGCTGTCCAGGTGCTGGTATGGCTATCCAGCATTAAGCTATTAAAGAAGACGTCCAGGTGCCGTCATGGATACCCAGAATTAATAAAGGTAAGGAGTGGTCAGGAGCTAACATGATTTTCAGCATTTGATTGTACCTAGAGCTGTCCACCCGTGCACATGGATTTATTTCTTCCAATAATCTGTTAAAATGCCTCCGCAGGCATGGAAATGGTTTTCTAGGGTTCATCACTGAAGTGAGTGGTCTAGGCATTCACATGAAGTTTTAGCACCAGCCTAAACTTAGAACTTTAGAGGTGATGATTTTAATTCCCAGCATTAGAATGTCATCAAGATGCTCACCTGATGATATGGAGTTCTAGCATAAGTCTAGGGTTATCATTGTCCAGGTGATCCTATGGATGTGCAATATGAGCCTATTCAGTGAGATCTCCAGGAGTTATTATAATTTCTTGCGTTAGGATTTGACTGGAGCTACGCAGGTGCTCTATGAATTTGTAGCACCCGTCTATGGCAAGAGCTACTGAGTAGTGTCTGTGGAATAAAGGCATTAGCCTGAATGCAGAACTAATTGCAGGCTAATAATAACTTCCAGCATTAGCCTACATAGAAAGTTATTCAGGTGTTGACATTCATCTCTGGGATTATTCTAGGACTAGAGCTGCTTAGATGCTAATATCATCTAGAGAATTATGTTGTAGCTTGAGTTGTCCACGTGCAGAAATTGATAACAAGCACTAGTCTATCAAGGGAGTTCGTCAGGAATTGATATTTTTTTTTAACAGTTTTTTTCTGGGTTGCTTCCACATGCTCAATCGATACTGACATTGTGGACCCCTGTGCCCATCCTACTATCATTCCGTATTCCACTTGGACTTTCAAGCAAGACTGTGGGGGCATGTATGTTCCTTCCACAGAGAATTAGGAGAGGTCTCAAACCTCATTTCGGGGTTCTCCACAATCTTGCCCGCATCCAGGGGCTCAGTGCTTTGGCCACTGGTCCAGTGAGATGAGATTCTTCATATCTTGCAAGACAACAGCAAATACCAGTGCCTATCTTTGAGGCTGTCCTGTAAACACCCAAACTGAATAGCTTGTTTGCTTCCTTTTCCATGCAAGAAGTTGAACATATGGGCCCATATTTATACTTTTTGATGCAAAACTGCGCCGGCGCAGTTTTGCGTCAAAAATATTACCACCAGGTAACGCCATTTCTGTGTGCCGTGCGGGCGTCAAATTTATACTTTGACGCACGGTGGCGCAAACCACAGGTGTAAGTGATTTTTTTTAACGCACACCGCAGCGTCAAGTCATAAAGCAAAACGACATTAACGCGGCGGAAATGACTATCAGGCGATTTACGACACCACACACCGGATATGCGGCATGTTTTGACGCAATAGCGTCAAAATTCCCCGCAAACACAGCCATTTCAGCAGAGGAGAGCCAAAATGGATCCCAGATGCCTGTACAGACCCCAGGAAGATGACAACAGACCAGGAACCAGTCAGGAGGACCCACACAAGACCCAGGACAGTTTGAAGAATAAAAGAAAGTGTTGCTTCAGTGCAGAGGAGCAGCAAGAAATTCTGGTTAAAGAGGTGACGGAACACCAGCACCAACTGTTTGTCACCTCAAAGCTGCCAATCAGTAGGAGAGAGGCAATATGGCAACAAATTGTTGACAAGATTAACAGTGTGGCAGAAGTAGGCAGATTAGTCATCGAGTGCAAGAAACTCTGGCATGACTGCAAGCGCAGGACCAAGGAAAAAATGGCCAGGAACAGGAAGGCAGCACCGCAGACTGGAGGTGGGAGTCCAGCACACCAGGAGGCCCTGGACAACATGGAGGAGATGGTCGCAGCCGTCATCCCTGAGGAGATCGTCACAGGGATTCAAGGACAGGACAGCGCAGACTACCAGGAGGCAACGCACATGCAGGGTAAGCTGCATGGGGAATTAAAATGCACTACTGACAACTGTAAGCAGGAGGGGGATAAGGACCACAAAATGCATGGAAGTCATCAAATGCATGTAGTGGCATGGGTAAAGGGGTATGACATGGGGGCATGGCCTGCAAAGAGAGAAGCTGGGGCACACCATTACACTACACCAACAACAGTCCCATGGGGGCATGCTGCCATGCCAACAATGGAGCAAAGGTAAAGCCACACCAGGAGGGAAGGGCACAACGTCAAACTGACATCCCGGCACACATCAGCCACTATACCCCCTACAATACCTAGCGCCCAATTAACAACCTCTAGCCATACCGACAACTGGAATGTAACAGTGACAACAGTTGCAACTACCACCTCCGCTCTGTGTGCAGCTCAAGTAGCCAATGGCAGTAACGTCCCCATGGATCATACACACCTAAATTAGAGGGTTGAGGATGACAACTTCAACAATCCCCTGAAACAAGACAAAAGCTCCAGTCCTGTAAATTGTGAATGCCCATAGTTGCAGCAAACATCAGCCAATGTCATCAACATTAGGAGCTACACAGCACTAAGGGCACACCCATGCTTCATATGTCAGGGTCCATCCTGTGCCTGGGTCACAATGCAACATCCCAAATGCCATACTGCTCAGACAACAGCATTGAGGGGGAGGACACATGTAACTGGTCAATGACATACACCTGCACAGTCAGAAGAGGAAATAGGACACTGCTACGACTATCAGGGCAATCCAATCTCCACAAATTCCCCAACATCAGCTGTACACATTACCAATGCTAACATCCATATCATGCCATAACAATGCTATGCCTAGGATATGCTACATGTCAACTACATATAAGTGGATGTGAAAGATCAGAGACTGGGGCAGGTCCAGATTGTTATGTGTACTGCTAGTGCCATCAGAGGACCCACAGCCAGTGAAAGGTCTCCCCATGAGAATGGATGTAGACGGAGGCTTGAGTAGGACAAGAAGGTGGCAATTCACTATTTGGCCTAAAACAACACTAGAGGAGATGATGCCGACAAGTCTAATAACTTAATACAATACATGTGACATGCAGGTGTGCCATAGGTCTGGGAGAATGCCCATCTGAAAGACTGGAGCAATGAACAGGAAACAAGATCACAATGTGAATTCATCACAAGGCAGGCATGTCACATCACCAATGCCACAACACAGACACACTAATTGTACCCTATTTCATTGCAGAGGATGATGGATCTCCTGCGGATATGCCTGTCCAGGAATACCCTGATGACATGGATGACGAGCTGACAAACATCCCCCAGCAGACCATCCAAGGTGTCCTTGGAACCCTCAAGACCCCACCTTCAGTCACAAGGAGGAGCACAGAACAGGCAGCCATTGCAGAGGATCCACCCACCACCCCAATTGTAAGACCTGCCAGCTCCAATACAGCTGAGGACTTAGACGACACAGGCACCAGCTTTGAGAGAACTGTAGTCAGAGTACAGCGGGAGCTGGCCAATGAGGTGCGGGTGGGGATGCAAACTATGGCAGCCAGCTTAGAGGGGGTGCGTTCGTGCATGATGTCATCTGCAGATCAGGCAGCAGCTATGCAAGGGTGAACAACTACCTTGCAGGAAGTAGAAAAAAGGCTGAAGGAAATCAGCACAGCTGTAATACAGTTGACTCTACACCTACAACAGCAATCCTGTCAACGCATGCACGAATGCAACATTGAAGCCCTCAGGGCCGACCTGGCTGCCTACCATCGTGATGTGGCTGCTATTCTTAAGAATCAGCAGATCCTCCTTGCAGCAGTACTGCCCTTAAGACCTTCACAGGTAGCAGCGACCGGGATGTCTGACTCCACGTCTTCTAACACTGAGGTGTGTGTTGCCCCTTCACAACCACCACCACCAAGAACAGAGGAGGCAACACACACATCAGAAGAAGAAGACATGGAACAGATCACCTTCACACGGAAAAGTACCCGGAAGCACTAGTCCCTGCCACATGGCCAACTATTACCAAGGTCCAGCGCTTTGTAACATGCCAGTCTTACAACAACTGTACTCAATGACTGTTCTGCAAACCACTGTTAATCTTGTCATCCTGCCCAGTGATTGTCTCTCACTTACTCATTGGCAAATCCTGTCCCTCTGCACTGTCTGACACATCACCCCAGCATGTGAAAAGCATTTTCCTTTACCACGTGTGTAGGATCACAATGGAAGATGTCACTATAATGGACTCACAATCATGGACAATGTACATATAGCACTACAGCACATTTCAATAAATAGCACTTACACAAACAGTTTGTCCCTGTGTAATGTGACACATCAACTGTGCAGTAGATAACTGAAATGTGCCTCCTGTCAAATTACGTAGCTTGTCAATACAACTGTCCTGAAATTATGTAGTCAGATAACTTTGCACAGTAGTCAGGATTGCATCATACTCTGCCCTTCCTGAGGGTAATATCTGATGAAGAGAGAAAACATACACCATCATGTTGTGTTGGACAGAATAATGCTTCCTCAAGGGATATCTAAGTCATCAAATAGTGGCAGCTAAATGTTGTCAACATGCAATACTAACACATATAACAGTGCCCACAAATCTAAGCTAACACTCAAAAAAATGCATAAATGAAGGTGTCTGAGTTTCCATCCAAATCAGTAATGATGCTGAACAGTGTCACAAATGATGTCTGTGAGTCATGATGATGATACTACAAGAGTGCTTACGACCACTCACCTTATAAGGGTGTCCTTTAACATCACACTGCAGTCATACCAAAACAGTTCCCCCAGTACCAAATCTGGAAGCACTGTCTGTGACTTTGAAAACATAATTATTGAAAAAAACACGTTGGGATCCATATTAACTGTGATTGGTGGTTGCAATGAATGGTGGAATCTTTGCAAGGTAGCTCTGGGGGAGCTCCCAATCTTACAGCTCAGTTGGGATTTGTTCGTAGCATAGGACACAAATGTAATAGAACAAAATTCATGTACACGTATGCCAAGGCCCTGATCAACAAGCATTCAACACATACTGTAAAGGGTTCACTATATATTTTTTAAACGGTAATAACAGAAGAGGAAACTCGGGGAAAAGTCTTACCTACCCTAACCTACTCTAACTACTCATTACCCACAACTGTCCCTAACTAACCTAAACTAAACTTACTTATCACATGTAACAAAACATTCTAAACATCAACCCCCCACACCCACCTTATGAGACGGGACACATTTCTTTTTTGTAAACACACAAGAACCCCAACATAGCCCTGCACCCACCCGCCAACACACTCAAAAAGAAAAAATAGAAATAATCATGCCCCCCACCCACTAACACTAACTAAACTAACAGCCTATACTAACCTAACACTAAGCCCCCTAAGCCCACTAAGTATAAGAACAAGGAAAGGGGAGGGAGGGGAGGGAATCATGTCCATTTTAAAAGTCTAGAGGTTGGCCCTCCGGAGGGTCCGCTTTATGGACCGCACACGCCTGTTCATATGGCGAACATCCCATTGCAGGTGACTAATTTTCCATAGGACACGGTCGATTTTTCTTTGCATTTCCTGAAAATCTGCAGGGTCAACTGTGGCAGCTAGGGTGGTCTGGGTACCAGCTGACGATGTGTGTGGGCATGTAGAGTCTATGCCTGTGGGCTGCCCTGAAGGTGTTCCACTGCTAGGGCCTGGAGCAACTGCAGACATTGGGACAAAAGTCCCAGCTGTGGGTGGTGCCACTTGGGTGGAAGTGGTGGTTGTGCTGGTGGTGGCTGTGGTGGGCAAAGTAAGGCCACCCTGTGGGAAAGCCCTCCATGCTCCGGAGGCCCGTTTGTTCCGGTATCTTTGGGCCATCCGTCTGAACCCCGACTCTACCAGCAGGATATGCTGGTAAAGCATTGCCCATCTCTGGAACTCACAGACCTGGATGGGTGTCATGTTCGCAGCTGTGAAGACAAAGGCAAAAAATTTACATTAGGAACTGTATTGTGTGAAATGGCACAATAAGTAATCAGACAGTACGTCTACTGTACTTGTAACAGCTCATATCATCATACAGATCATTGAATGTCCCTGAGGAAGTATATGGCAGGCCAGCCTACAAAGGTCGTATCACACATAGCACATCCAAACCCAACAAGATGGGTAACAACTGGCATTAATTTGGCTTCAGAGTTCTGCCAGTTGTCAGCTAACAATCATGCAGCACATCCTGCACCAATGCCAGGGCTACAAATGTCAGTGTACAGGATGGAAGTCTAAAGCCACATGACCTGCAAGTTGTAAATGGACTTGCTAGTATAGTACTCATGTGCTATCCCTGAGTGTGTATACTAGGTTCAGACCAAACATTCACTGATTTACATGTCTGTGTAACATACTGGTAGCATCAGGTCCTAGGTACACTATTCACAAACCCATGCCTGTGTTTGAGGGTGGGGACTGGAGAAACAACTAACAATTCCCAACAACATGGACACCCAGGAAGCTATAGAAAGCTGCTCGTGTTTGGCTCTACACACACACCACAGGTAAGGTCTATGAACAAATAGGAGACAGCAAACCCTTGACCAATCCTAGCGCTGCACATGTCTGGAAATGCAGACCTTTGTCCAAATCATATACTTCCAGTAAGGCATGACTTTCAACAGACACAGAGTTGCAAGAACACCCATGGTCATGATTTGCATGCACATCCAGGCCATTGCACTCAAGTGCCACATACTTGTAGCACTACATGTGGAGCTACATTCTGCTAGGAAGTTCAACCTACAGTTTAATAAGTACTTTGGTGAATAGGGAAGCAGAAGTCTGCGGGTAAGCATTTTGCAGCCCCAATCTGGGAGAATGTGGGTCTGACAGGCAGACTAAATCTGAGATTAGTTCCAGTGCGACTCTTGTTGATACAAGTGTTATCTACATGACTCACCCTAGTTCTCATTTCAGGGCCTACAGGAATGACCTACAATCCCTAGATAAGACAATAGGATAAGAAATGGCCAACTCTAAAATGGTGAGAAATTGAAATCCCACTCATGGAACAAGACAAATGATGGGCCAGCGCTTCATGCCTTCCTATGTGTTCAACACACAGGAGTCCATCACACATCACCAGCAAACACAACACATGACAGACATATCAACACTTACTGGAGTTGTCGGGTCCTCAAATGAAGCCACCTCTCCCACAGTGTAGGGTGCTGGTCCACCTGTAAGGCATGGATGCACTGACCAACAATTCCAAAGACAAAAACAATGTGTAAGATGACATAAGTAATTAAAGCCATTCAGACATGATGATACTGCATCCGAAATAGCACAGCTAACATGTACATAGCATGGGTCTCCTGTGACAATTACACACATATCTGCACACATGCAGTGGCCCTAACTATCATGTAGTGGCAAACATGCTCCTTCATTAGTGAGCAAACATAATAATGGAGTGTATTCATCTCATCATGTGTATCCAAGAGAGACATCCAAAGCCACTTTCCTTGAGGAGTGCATTACCATTTAACCACACATTGTGGCCATGACAAATTTATGACACAGAGGTACAATGTACAGAGGGGCAGGGACAGTTGTAAGCCCTCATGTTGTTACAGTTTCTTCATTTGATGTGACTCAGCTATGGTGATTTGCTCCAACCATAGAGATATGAACCCATGTGCATACCTTTGGACTGCCATCCCTAATTGGAATGTGGCACTACAAACTCCAAATATCAGTCTAAGATGTTAGCTGAGGGCACCCTACACCTTTTTTCCGATGTTTTCAAATCCAGATCTGACATGTATCCAAAATGATGAAGGACCACAATAATTCCTAACATTCATAGAACTTCCAAAAACGCTTTCCTTACACACTCACAAGACACACATGAGACATATGTCTGGGCCACATTGCTATCATCAATTGACGTGAAGCTAGCACTCATTTTCTGCATCATGTAGTGTTTCTAAAGTCAGTCTAGCTATTGTGTCAACAAAGGTTGCCAATATTTTAGTAAATCTATACTTCACTGCCAAATGTGACCTATATAGACATGATTGGCTCCTATTTTGCGTTGCTGTCTGACACAAAGGCAGCACCAAATTACATTAAGCAAAAGTATTCGGTAAGTTTACAGAGCACGTGCTTCCTGACAGCTAGCAATTGTGGTCCTTCACATAGTCCATCAATGACCCTGTATGTTTCCGCAGCATTCCACAGAGTCAGCAACTTAGCCGGCAGATATTGTACAAATCATCTGATGTCACTACAGAGCTTTTAATTGTGCAGATTTACATGATTTGCACTCACCAACAGGGCCACCAATTACTATTCCCAGGTGGTCCAGCAGATCTTGCCCCCTGGTGATGATGTCAGCCCAGCTGTGCTTCAGCTGGTGGTCATTCCTCTGGCTCCCATACACGCGCTGCAAGTGATGCAGCACCTTTCCCCGCCGGATTCGTCGCTCCTCAGTGTGATACCCCTGTATCACCCTGCCCCCTGCCTCAATCATCAGTGGGAGGAAATGGCACGCCAGCCATATAAACCCCCCAAGCTCCTCCTCACCCATCCTGCCAATACGTAGCCTACCCAACATCTCAGCACCGAAAAGGGGAATATGGGATAAAGAAGAAGAAAGGAGAAAAGGGGGAAAGTAGAAGTACAAAAAAAGTTAACTTAACAACTAAAAGAGCCCAACTATCCCCAAGCTAGCACTACCCACAACAGACTCCCACAAACAACAAATACAATACAATACTGGACAATCATAAAAAAAACACACTCAAACAGTGAACAACAAAAATATTTAGTAATGTAGCACACAGGACACAAAAGCACAAAACCACTGGGCTCAGAACACAGCCAGACAGTCTAAAAGAATCGCAGACTGCAAAGTGAAAGTGAAAGTACACCCACTGTATATAATCTGTAAACAGGATATCCTATTACATCACTTCCTGCATAAAATGGCTGCCGTTTTTATCGCTATGCGTCATATTTTTTCACGCATACAGTATGTGCGTCATATTTTTGGACGCACAGGAGTGAAAATTAGGCTGCATCCAAATAATTGTAAATAGTCTTAACACTTAACCAATTTTCAGGGCATTATGTGTCGTTTTTTGGGCATAAGCATCATTTTTTTGCGCTTGTGAGTCATTTATTGACGCATGTGTGTTAAAATTTCAGGGCATGAACTGGTTTTGGGTATTTATTTCCATTTTAATGTAATGTTACATTTGGGACACAACTGAGATAGGCTGATTGCACCCACTTTGGTGCTGATGGTGTATGTTCACATGTGAGACATCCTACTGCTGCAGCCCATGACCCGCTACTTCCTTGACAGGATTTTGGCACTTGGCTGATGCACTAGATGGCCATATGTGTGGCATACATATATGTATTGCACAATTTGGGCATGTTTGGCATCAGGAGAGGATAGCAAGGTGACGCACATGAGTACAATACCTCAATGCCTATGGCTCAATGTGTGTGCAGTGGCTACTTATGTATTAGTCGACCCAGTGTGTGTGCATCACAAGATGCATTATTGTACATATGCTTGTATGAATGTGAAGTCAATGTGTCCAAACCTTAGATGCAAGTCATTGTGGAAATGAGAGAGGACATGTGTTAATCATACATGTAGCAACATCTGTTGTGTGCACTTCCAAGATTTTGGGTAACGTAGACACCACAAATGACAAACCATGCACCAGATAGATGGCAGACGCTTGTTCATGTCAATGGTCCACAAGTTGCCCATCCCATGTCCTAGAATTTTGGTAACTGCTTCCTAGGCACTTGTTGGTGAACCCACAGTGAGTCAGGCACATGCATAGACGAAGTGGGTACCATGTCATTGGCCCAGACAGCCAAAGGTGAACCACAAATGTAATATGACGCCATAGTTATGGTCATTTGACAGAGCCACAACTCTCCAGTGGCAGTGGTGGACCAGCAGACGAGGCAGCACGTATCCACATATTTACAGTGATCAATTGCAAAGAGGTGTCTTGTTCATGTGTGTGGTCCAGTGTTGATCCTGTATATTTTTAGGGGTGTATGTTGTCACAGTTACATCCAGGTCTCATCATGAGTCAGTGGCAGCTATTCCTGTATCTACTGAGTATCCTTCGGAGATCAATGTGAGTAAAGTCGATGAGGACATGAGAACCTACATGGGGATGGTCCCACCCTGTCACTGAAGACGTGTAATGAGACTGTCAACAGGTCAACCTTGGTGTGCTGAGTGAGATAATATCTCAGGTGTCATGTTCCGACGGGTGTCATTACAACATTTGTACACAGGTTGGCCTCTAACATTCCCACTGCATCTGGGAACATCATAGCCTCTGTGCTGATTATTCTCGCAGCTATTCACCAGGCACTGCCCATCAATATGTTATGAGCAATGTGATTCAGCATGCGAACTGTCAGGGTCCTAACATGTGTGGACTTTTCATGGACATTATCAGAGGTAGCTGTTTCTGCTGGAGGCACCATACCCAATCCCTGCATACGGCCCTGGTACACTGTCACACTTTGTCATTCATGCATACATGAGACCCAGACAAGGGATGGGCCATGATTTTGGTATTCAAAGACAATTTTACAGATATAGTACAATTAAAAAGCATATGATGCTATACAATGTATTTGGGTATGCACTGATGCAGCACATGACAAAATACCCTCTGAGGAATGTGAGGTTTGGTAAAGCAAGTGTGGTACATATGTAGCCGCAAGGAATCTTTAGGGTAACGCACAGACAGGTGCCAGTCAGGCTGACAGGATGCAGGGTATATCTGGATCCAGCAATTTCACAAGTTACATAATCAGTTTTCTGACTAAGACTGGTCGGAGGAAGAACAAGACAGTTGACATGGAAAACTGTGTATGTCCTGTGTTTCCGAAGGTGACACATGAACCCAAGGGCTGTGTTACATGGCTTAATTACTAGCAATGCGTAACGGTGTATTTGACAAAATGGCAACTTCTATGCTGTTCCAGGAATCAGCAGGGGCAGTGAATGTTCAAATGGGTGGTGTGCATGGAAGTGCTCACAGGTGTGTGCTGCATCTGTTTCTCACACGTCCTGTATGTGAGTATTGAATTCAAATGGCCAACAGTACCTTTCACAAGGGAAGAAATCTACAGGTGCTAACAGGGCTTAGAAACTACAAGCCAGTGTATTAATTGACCTGACATCCATGCAGTCAGATGTACTATGACAATGGCATATCATAGGAAAGGGTGTAGCACACAGGATTACTATTGTTTGTCTGTGTGTGTAGAGGAGGGGATATCGGGGTACACATATTACTACTCCAGGGACCTCTTCAGACAGGTGGGTTGTGACCAGGAGCATGGGTGTGTCAGGAGTTAGGAAATGGGCTGACATGTACATGGAATGTCATGTGCGCAATGCTTGTCATAGGTGTGGCACTTGTGCTGTCTATGTTCTGCTTATATGGAAATCTAGTCACAGATAGTCCTTGCAAAGATTGGATGCAGTTGGACTTACTGCTGTCAAGGGTCTGGTCATACATTCCTGTTACCAATGCAATAGCACATCAACTGCCTCATGTATGAGGCTTGTTTTCCCCTTATTGAGTGGTGGTGTCTTAGTTGTGTGCCCTATGCTGCGATGAACCATGTTTCCAACATGTATGTGTGAAATAGGTGTGGTCCTCTGCTATTGCCCTTCAAAGGTGAAATGTACAGGATATATGTCATTTACAGTGTGTGTGTATGTGACTGTTGTATGATACGCATCACAATTGCTCTGGGATTTTCTGTGTCCTGATCGGTATATCAGCTATGCTCCATGAGGCTACACTCGTATTCTGATAGTTAGAGATAAAGGTGAGCAAAAATGATTAGCCAGACCATGATATAGTGAGTATTATCGGTGTTTATTTACATTAGTTAATACAGTGGTGATGGTGATAATTTTTTTAATAAATTGTTCACAATATGTTGGCGCCTACCCAATCCAGCAGCCGTACTTTGTTGTTCCCCCTCATGTTGCAGGCCACCATCCTCCTCTTCAGGCATGTGTGGCTCTGGTTCCAAGAGGGGAATGTTCCTTCTTATGCAAATGTTGTGCAGGATGGCACATGTTAGAATGATCTTACAGACCATTTCTGGGGAATATAGGAGGCTACCACCAGTGATGTCGAGGCACCTGAATCTCGACTTGAGGATGCCGAAGGTCCTCTCAACTATGCTGCGTGTCATCCTATGTGCGTCATTGTAGGCACGCTCGGCTGCAGTGCTTGGGTTGCCAAATGGTGTCATGATCCATGGCTGGATCCCATACCCCTGATCAGCTGAATGAGAAAATGATTGAGATCATGTTGATGTAGCTTGCCCCATTTATATCACCTTGCATGGCAGTAGTTGTCTTGTGTTGTCTGTGACTCTTTTGTGTTGTTGTGTTGATTGCTAGGCTTGTAGGATGTACCATCTGCATTGGGTTGTTTCCTTGGCTGAACGAGTGTTTGCCTGCTGACCGGTTGTCAGCAGTATGTTTTGGGATTTGCAGTACAATGTGCACTCCCTAGCATTGTGACTTGTGATACAGGTGTCCCTGTGTCTTCACTGGGGGTGAGATGATAGTTCCATACACAGATTCATCTTGACAGTGTTGTTAACACATTCACATCTATGTACCCTGGACATCCCATACCTTTAGACTTATGCAATGGATTAATTTAAACATAATTGCGACGCTTACATTTTGCAAGGTGACAATTAGGCAAACCACTCCAAACGTTGTGATCATTGACATCTTAACATTAGACTGTACACTAATTTCAGATGTGTTACAGGTTCAATGCTGACCTATGAAACATGTCTAGCGATGTCACGACCTCAGTGTGTTCCTGTAGACATGTTGCTGTTGTGATGTATGTGTTGTGTGTCCTAGAGGGTTGCTCTGCAGTGTGTATATAAGTAGGTTTCTGTACTTACCAACAAGTCATCCCTTGCCATACCGTCCATCCTGGAAGTGCTGATTGATGGTAGAGTGACGGAAGATAAATGAGTCATGGACACTCCCAGGATATTTTGCTACGATGTTGGTGATCAATCCTTGGTGATCAACAAAGGCCTGCACATTGATGGAATGTGTGTGCTTCCTGTTGCGGTAGAGGTGTTCAGTTGCAGCATGTGGCACAAGGCGTACATGTGTGCAGTCGATTGCACCAAGGACGTGTAGGAAGCCACTAATGAGGTAAAACCCCTGTTTTGTTTCCTGCTGCTTCTGCAGTGTGTTTGGGAAGTGGATGTGGCGGGGTGTGAGTCCAATGATGGCATCCAGTACTTTGGGCAAAAAGGCAGAAAATGATGGCTGTGATATTCCGGCAACAAGGGCACCAGTTGTTTGAAAAGAGCCACTTGCCAGCATGTGAAGTACAGCTATCAGCTTGGTTTCTGTTGGGATGGTGCGGGGTGTCAGCAAGGTGGGTGCCAACTGTGGCTCTATATTTCGCAGCAGCTGATGAATGGCCTGCCAGTTTAACCTGTACCTCTGGATGATATCATGTTCCCTGAGGCCATGAAGGGTTGTTGTGGGGCGGAATATCCTCTCCTGCCTTCTGCTCTGCCTTTGGGGTCCCTGCAGGTGTTGTGGTAGCTGCTGTTGTTGCTGGGCTCTGCGTCTGCGTGCACGCTGGATGAGAAGCACCTCCATGTCTCCTTTTTGCTGCTCTGCTGTTGATTCTGTGTATTCTGATTAAACACAGGTATGTTTGCCCCATTTTAATGCCTGTCCTGACCCAGGAGTTAGTTTTTGATGCAAATCGGGCTGTGTGTCATTTTCCAGCTCCGCCTCCCGTCCGTGTGGCATTTTGGCCCAGAAGCATAAATACGACGCACAGGCGTTTAAGTAATTTTTGGACAGGAACGCCTATCTTGCATATGATTAACGCAAGGCGGTTGCCGCATCCAAAAAATGACGCACACAGCGGGATTTTGACATCCGCGGGCTCGGGCGTCAAAGTTTAAATATGGGGCAAGGTTTGCGCTGAATGTGCGTCAACATTTTTGACGTACATTCGGCGCAGACAGAGTATAAATATGCCCCATGGTTTCTTGCTGAAGTCTGGATTCCATATTGAAAATGTTTTTTTAAGAGCTGGAATTGGCAGGATACTGAGAATATTGGCATCTGGAGAGTACAATATGCTCCGGTAGGGTTTAATCTCAGAAAACAATTAGTTATCTGGTTGCTGTACCGTGGGGCTCTGGAAAAAGGGTGAGCACAGTAGGAATTACTTAACAAAATTTATTAAGGCGAACCAAAGAGAGAAAATATGTTTGGAAAGTCAACTAAATTAATTATGGTTGAAAGAATTCAAAGAACAACTATTAAAAGCATATATTTTCAAATGCCTAATAAGAGCGCTGCTTATTTTCACTTGTTTAGATATGGTGCATTCAAGAGTATCAAAACTAAAACACACAAAAAATGTTTAAAAACATCACCAAGATGTACACAAACACATTTTTAACAAAAAGATAATTAAGGTCAATCTTGGTCTCTCCTTACCACATCTTTAAAAAAAAAAAAAAAAAAATGGAAGTGGTGGTTCTAATATTTCTTCACATAAGTTTGTAATCCACTGAAGAGTAGTCTCTGGGGACAATCAATGATTTCCTTATTTCAACTGATACATTTCCCCGTCAGCAGCAGTTAATTCGTAATGTTCATCCTTGGATTTGCTTCTCCAAAACAGAAATGGTTGACATGTTTCGGCATTGACATGATGTATTATTTAAGGCCTCATCAGGACCAGTGGTAGATGTGTGACCAATTAATTCCATAATCAAGAGAAATATATAACTACATAAATTGTCTGATGAATGCAAGGACATGTAAGAGCAAAGACCTGGGAGGTATGTGGGGGCAGAAGAAGACAGAGTGATGGTTGCATGCATTTGTGACAACTGAAGACTGCACCAATATTTGTACCGGAAAAAACAACTTGGGAACTCAGAGTGTGATCAGGTGGCAAGGCCACTAATGTCCATAGCAGTAATGATTCCATAAATATAAGCACAACCATGCACCACGTGTTTGCTTGACTGTGAACAAATCACAACCCATTCCGTGCAAAAGGACATTGTGCATCGGTGACAGACTTTGCAACCAGTTCTGACTCATTTATATTGTGCACACCCATGTAACTAAGCACAAGCCAATGAATGGCACAAACTGTGAAAGTACATTAAGCATAGCTCGACGTTCTATTGGAAGGCTTACATACAAACATGAAAGTCCATGCCTCCTGGTAATTCTAATTTGTATCCAGAAAGCCAGGCATTGTGCATGCCCTCGCCATGCAGAGCTAATAACAACACATATGACATCACTTTTGACATTTTCTATCACATCATTGCTAATATCATTGCAAGATTTGTGTAATTATTGTTGAGAAAACTGCACGAGGTGGGGGCACGAGTTATAGTTAGCTTAGGACACTAGTCATCATTTCTTGACATAAGTATAACTGCAGATTTTTTATGGTTCTGTGTGTGTGAATTCTGAACCTAACTATTATGTCCCTGCAGCTGGCTACATCTACTCACAAGGAGGTTGGTGCGAGTTTGAGATCGTCCGCACTGCTATCAATCCAAAGAAATGAAACCCTATTCAGGGAAACAATACTCGCACTTTATAAGTCTGGTTCTCAGTTCATAAATTTTAATGGCAACGCGTTTCGATCTATGGAAGATCTTCCTCACGGCTTATCACAAATAATGTGCACCACCACCGTTAAAGAATGAGTAAAACAAAATACATAGAAACAAAGAGAATACCAACCAGACTTATGGAGTGTGAGTATTGTTTCCCTGAATAGAGTTTCTTTTCTTTTTATATGCATATATAACTACCTAGTGGTACGTATGTATATATATATATATATATATATATATATATATATATATATGTATATATATATACATATATATGTATATGTCAGCAGCTGTCTGGATGGGGAGGCTGAGAAAAAAGGAGGGGGACACAAAATCATTTTTCCCATTCATTTTCCAAAGGGATTTTGAACAGCGATAGAGCTGAAACTACTGGACGGAATTACACCAAATTAGGCAGAAAGGGAGGTCCTGGTCCAGAAAGCAACTCTTTTTTGTTTTGGTGTAATTCCGTTCAGTAGTTTTTGAGAAAAGAAAAGGAAAACAGATTTGTGTGTATAAGGGTGCGAAGATTCGTGGCACCACCCGATCTCGGGCTGAGATTTGATTGAAGCCGAGTCTCAGAAAAAAGTAAAAAATAAAGAAAAGGGGCTAGGTATGAAGACCCTGACTCCTTAGCTTTAGTGGTGAGGTCCCAAAAGGACCCCCATAGGGCTAAAAAGCATTTTTGTTTTAATTTTATGACCGGAGTTACGGTGGATCCGCAGATATGCCATAAAAATTTCTTTTAATGAAGCACGGGCTTACGCACTTCGTTTTATTAAGCACCCGGGTGGGCCAAGTCCCAGGGGCCTTTGTTCTTTGGAGTGCGGGGGTGACCCCTGGTCCCAGGGACCACCACCTCCCCAGGGCAAAGTAGAAATTATGTATGGGGGGCCCTCGCCCAGTCCTGGGGATCACCACCTCCTCGAGGCTAAATCAAACCGGCGTGGGGGAGGTCCGTCGGCCTCCCCTGTGCCCTGGGGACCACCAACCCCTGGGGTAAAAATAGATTGTAACATGAGGGAGGTCTGATGGCCTACCCCACAGCCCCGGGGATCAACACCTCCCTGGGTCATGTGTGTTCTTGCGTATGGGGGCATTTAAAGCGGGTGCCACCTGACCCCCCTGCTGCCCCAGGGATCACCACCTCCCTGGGACATAGATATAAATAGTGAAGGCGATTAGTTTCGGACCCCACTTAGCTCTGGGAATCACCATGCACCGAGTCTATAATTGTTGGAGGGGGCCCCTCGAGGAGCCACTGATTTGCCCTGGGGACCGCCACTTCCTACAGCCACCTCTGAGACATAACTGTTTGCTGTGACTTGGCTGCAGCTTTGCAGTTGCAGCCAAGTCACAGCAAACATTTCAGTTTTTGTCAGCGGGCCTGTGAAGGAGGTCCCGCTGTCAAAAACCGAAGCTTTCATCTCCGTCCCCTGCACGCCTGCAGGGACAGAGATGAAATGCTTCGGCAAGTACAGAGCTGCTGTTAAAGCAGCTCCATGCTTGCTGAAGCAATGGCACCACAATGCCTTTCCTCCCAGTACCAGATAGCCTATAAGGACATTTAAAAAAATATATATATT